>NC_082644.1:105735960-106935960 GCF_028023285.1 Balaenoptera ricei | reverse complement strand
TATGACTGGACCAGTTGTCTTAGTTTAACTTTGGTCTGCAGATATGGGCCCAGGAATACAGGTGGCCTCATAGGAGGATGAGTAACGACATGAAAATAATATATTTGTCACAGCTTGCTAGCAACAGAGGAAAGTTTAAAATAGGATTTGAAAAGCAGGGGTGGCCCAAACCCAGAATAGATGGCCTCAAAGCACTGATGATTTTAAATTTTATTTTATTTGCCAAAGGGTTGGGGTAAGGTTACTCACACTTCACCGCAGGCTCACCCTCCTTCCGGAATGTAATCACAGAGCAGCAGCATCATAAAAATAGAAATAGCTTATGCATCCATTTGTCACCCCTTAGGATACAGCTAATCAGAGCATCCCTGAGTGACAGCCAGGGAGCAGGGACATCAAAAGAAATTTGTTGGTGCCACACAACAATTGAGTTCAGGGTTAGAAGAGAGGGCAGGATGGGTTCTATGACTTGAGATGAGGCATATGACTCAAAAGGGTTTGCATCTTCCTCAAATGTGAACACATATGACTCTAAACTCTACATGCTGACCTAGAAGTCAGGAAGGCAGGCTGTATCTTCCTATCAGTAGGATATAGGATTTGGCTGCTGACTCTGGCCATTTTCAAGTTTCCTAGAGAAGATAAGGGAACACCCAAGGTGACTTAGGTGATTTGGGTAGCTCAGATATGAACCCAGATTTGCCCACTTTCTATGATAACACACTCTTTATTTGTAATGAAGAACTGCAGGCAAATGTTGCCTGAGGCTCAAAGAATATTAGATTTGAAAAAGACCCAAGGACCTAAATTAATGTTTCTCAAACTTTAATGTGCAAACAAATTACCTATGGATACTGTTCAAAAGGCAGATTCTGATTCAGTAGGTATGGCTGGAATTCTGCAATTCTAACAAATTACCAGGAGTTGCTGATTTGACTTTTGTCTACAGAACACATTTTGAAGAGCAAGGACCTAAGATGCTTCAATCTTTTTACTCATGTGAGAAAGCCTTCAGAAAGAGGATGACTTGTCCAGGATCACCATATGCACTGCTAACAGAGGTGGACTAGACAGTTTTTCCTTGTATGTTGTATCATTCTCACTAGCACAACCCCTGGAGTCAGACAAGTCCAAGTACAAACACAGGTCTACCCCACCAGCAGGTTTTAACCTCTCAGTTTCTTCATCCATGAAATGGAATAAATAATTCCTCTACCTCACCAAATTTTTATAAGAATTAAATGAGAAAATAGATAATAAATTGATTGGCATAGTGTCTGGCACATAGTATATATTTTCATAAAATAGTCTTCCTGTTTCTTACTACATTCAGGTAAAACTAATGATGAACAGAACTGTCAAAAAAACACAACAAAAATTACTAGATACTAAAGGGAAAAGAATGGCATTACTCACAGACAACTTGCTCTTCCTTCTAAGCATTTAACAACCAAATAATATAACCAAATTTCTAAATTAAAAGTTTCTGGTCTTCAGGACTACAACACATAATTTTGCACATGGATCTAGGTACATGTCTAGCAGCCACCATTCACATCATAGTTACCACAAAATTGCATATTCATCACAACTTTCTGGCAGGGAGCAGTATGCAGAATAAGAGGCAACTTTTTTCTGATTTGCACAAAGGTCCCTCTGGACTAGCATTGGTGCTGCCTTTATTAACCCTCTAGGTATGCTCGTCAAGGGGACTGTATAATTTTGTAAGCATCCTGCCTAATCTTCCCCTCTCTTGTCTCTCTCCTTGTCTGTCCTCAGAGACACAGGAAAAATTGTTTTTAAGATTTTTACGAGTCAAATGCCCATTGCTCTTCTTCACAAATCAAGGCAAAATTTAATTATTTCACCTCTACTACTCACCCCACTTTCTCCCACTCAGTTCTCAAAAAAAAAAAAACACTCCTCAACCATAGTTGACTATGAGATCAATCTCACTCAACAAGTTAAGACCCACTCACAACTAAGATGTTAAGGATGCCCGCCAACTTACCTGTAGTATGAAGACAAAATATCCATAACCACATTAATTATAGCATATATTGCACAGAAATTATACATATATAATATTAACATCTCAGTGAGATTAATTTTCTCACTGGGATTATGAGTAAACACTGGAGGATGTTAGAAGATTTGGGGACCCAATAATATAAAAATTCTGTCCTCAGGCACAGATAGATCTCCCTGTATGGTGTCCATACTGTTAAAAACAAGTCCCCAAAAAGTCGCTGATGATAAGCCCCACATCACCAAACTGAGACTTAACTACAGTTTCCGCTCTCTCAGAAATGGAATCTTAAACCAGTCAATTGGGAATCTTCTGATTAGCACTAGATGGGTCATCTGCCTTACACAGCCCTGCCATCCCCTAAAGGAAAGTAACTTTACACTAACCGATCAACTTTTTTTGCATAGTATAACTTCCTTGTTCTCGCTTCCTTCTGCTGTAAAAGTCATTCATTTTGTACAGCTCCTCGAAGCTCCTTTCTCTCTTCTAGATTGGATGTTGCCCAATTCGAATTTATTTTTGCTCAGATAAACTCTTAGAACTTTTAATATGTCTCAGTTTATCTTTTAACACTACAATGCAATATGTTTTTATTAGTTGAGTACACATTTGCTCCAAACCCCGATAAAGAACTCTAGTAAGCTGGACATTATTAGTGCAATTTTGCATCAGAGTCAACCAACATTTTGTGGTCTCCACCATAGCTAGTTCTTTTTGCATGGTTTTTCATTAATTCTCACAACATTGTGAATTGGGCATTATTAATATTTCACCACTGATGCAACAGCATCTCAGAGAGGTAAAACATCTTGCTTAAGATCACCAGCATGGAAGTTGTAGGGCCAGGATCCCAAACCAGATCCCTAGGATCTTTCTTTGTTATATTTTTATTTTTTGTAGATTAGGGCACCCTAGAGATTTGAAGAGACTCATCAGAGCCTAAATGGGTGGGTCACAGATGTTCCAACTTCTTCCCCACAGTCCATGCCACCTGGCACCACCTGGCCCTATGATCCACTGCCAGGTGGAAAGGCCACCTCGTTCCATAACAATCAGAGCCTGGAATGAAAGCAGTGAAGTAGACAGCTGCCCTTTCCTGTGTTCTGTTTTCATTGCAATTGCTGCTGAGATAATCAGATGTTCCTTCCAAGTGATAATTTTTGGTTTGTTTACCCTGGCCATTTGAAGCCCAAGCTAGGTTGTGGTTGGCAAGATGAGAATTCAGCAGGGTAGCTGGTGACATCTGAGAGTGGGGAGGCAAAATTAGCACCAAGAGGTGTATTCACAGCCAGGAATGAGCAGCAGGTGAGGTTCAGATTTTTCTAATATTCAAGAGGAGAAGGGAAGTCCCAGATCTCAGGCATTTACTCTGAAAATTTCAAGTTCTATTATCAAGACCAGAAGGACCACCAGTTGTAGGCTCAGAAAACCCGACAGTACCTTCCTTACCTTCTCTTGGTCTTCTCTTATCTGTAAGAGAGAAAGCTAATGAATAATTTTGCTGTAATCATTAAACTAGAAAATGTATTCATCTATTTGAAATATAGATATTTATTGAGTGTTTCTATATGTATCAGGCACTGGGCTAATTGCAGCAGAGACAATGGAGAATAAGACAAACATGGTAGTTATTCACCTAGAGGTCAGAGTTCTCTGAACATCACAGGTAATGAACAATGGTTATTTGTATTATAATGTGATAGTAGACAGTACTATTAAAATTCTCCTTGAAACTCTTTTCATTCTGCTTCTAGGATGCTATGATCACATTTTCTCCTATTTCATTTATCTCTTCATATTTCCAAACACAAAAGACCTTTAAAATGGCCTAAAAAGTCCTACAACGTCTGGCCCTATTATCTCTCATTGCTCTCCTCTTCACTGGGTTCACTCTGGTCACGTGATCGAATACTGCTAAGCAGGCTCCCCTGCCTCAGGTTTAATGTGCTTTCTTGTCTTCTGCTAGAAATGCTCTTACTCTAAGAATCTGCATGGAATCATCTTTGTCCCTCAGCTTTGTGCTCTACTTTCACTTTTTCAGCATGTCCTTCCCCAGCCATGCTACTTAAAAGTGCAACTCTCTTCCCACAATCACCACACATCCCTTGCATTATTCTTCCCCCAGTCACTTATCACCACGTGAGACACTTTATGTAACATAATAAACAATTATATGGTAAACTAATAACTATAAATTCATGCTCAATAAGGAGAGGGGTCTTCACCTGATTTCATTCAAGGCTGTATCTCCAAATACAGGTATAGGTCCTGGTATATAGTAGATGTTTGATAAATATTTATCAAATGCAGATACGGATGGGTGAATGAATGAAAGAATGAGTATAGTGTTTAACAGGAGGACCAACACTTGTCTTGGATTACTAGGGATTTTAAGGTTTTTGTTTAGCTGTAAAAAAAAGTTATGTAGCTTTTATAGTGTTTAATAACCTCAATTATAATTATAATTATTATTACCATTAGTGGAGTTAGTAGGTTGATGTGGAATCTGCTTTAAGTAAGTAAATTGAATCAATTTCATGCTGACTGCATTTCCTTTCCCCCCTCAATCATGGTATCAATCATTCAGTGTGATAAAATGGATTTCCTCCATGGAGAAAAATACCTTTTTCTCTCTAATGTACATTGTGCACAACCAAGTGGGGCTCTCAAATACATTTGACAATACAACTAAAATATGTGGTGTCCTAATAGGGATCATTAAAGCTAGGATAAGTTTATTAAGATTGCATATATTGTAGATTTTCCCATGTACGTTTTGAAAAAAGATGTGTTATGCATTTGATTAGACTCAGAAAAGCCACACAACAGAGGTTAATCTTGTTTTGCATCCATCTCATTCATTCTAAGGACAGTTCCAAAATGTATTACGTATATTTAATAAGCTGTACAATGCCCTTGTGAACTGGGCACAAACCTTAACATTATTGCACAAGGAAAGATAGTGGTTTGTTGTGGAAACCAAATGACCAAGTTGGGAATGAAACTGAGGTCCAAAATTGCCATAGAAGCATTATTGTATACCTCCTGGACATTCTGCTTTCATTTTCAACAATGCACAAGTCAGTTGGAGGGATGATGGGTTTCTCTTTGTGATACATATTTGTGTCTCACTGTTATGCCTTGTAAATTATCATGGGACACCAATCTGGTATGCTTGCCCAATAAAGAATCATTGTGACTTAGTATAGGGGCATCAGTAATGGAGAAATGATTAATAGATTTTACTTCAGTTCTGTATTACAGCCAAAATCTTCTGAATAATCCATTTATAACTTCCTCATTCTACACCTGTAGGCATCCAAAAGGAGAAAAAATAAACAGAAATCAAAGGCTCAGTTAAACATTACCACTGAGTAGAAATATCACTTAGAATACACAGCCCTTCAGTCTTGAAAATTTTCTGTTGAAATCTACTAATTTGACTTGCCAGGTGATCATGAACAATTTTGATTTTCTTTTATTTTCTCTTTTTATTGAAGTATAATTGACCTATAACATCATGTTAGTTCCAGGTGCACAACAGAGTGAGTTGATATTTCTGTATCTTACAAAATGACCATGATGCCAAGTCTAGTTACCATCTGTCACCATACAAAGAAAGTTATGACAATATTACTGACTTTATTCCCCATGCTGTGCATTTCATCCACATTACTCATTTATTTTATAACTGGAAGTTTGTACTCACCTATTTTATTTTTCAGTCCTAATAGTTTTTTGGTGGCGTCTTTAGGATTTTCTATATGTAGTATCATGACATCTGCAAACAATGACAGATTTACTCCTTCCTTTCCAATTTGGATTATTTTTATTTCTTTTTCTTGCTTAATTGATGTGGCTAGAACATCCAATACTGTGTTGAAATAAAGTGTCAAGAGTAGGCATCCCCTCATTCCTGATCTTAAAGGAAATGCTTTTAGCTTTTCACCACTGAGTATGATGTTAGCTGTGGGTTTGTCATATATGGTCTTCATTATTTTGAGGTATGTTCCCTCTGTACCCACTTTGTTGAGACTTTTAACCATAAATGGATGTTAATTTTTACTCAAAATGATGTGTTAAAACAGTATTCCAGAACATTATTCTTCATAAGTATCATCCCTTTTCATAGTTATCATACAAAATATAGTGATCCGTGGACAGGGCTAGCGTGTCTATCCAGTCAAATTATAACTATAAAGAGAAATTCCAGAATGAGGGTTAGAGTAAAAATATGACCCAGAAGGGGAGTTTCTTGTAGAACATAGCTCTGCTAGTTTTTATGTGTATATGTGTGTTTGTGTGTATGTGTGTACATATATGTATGTGTGTGTATATATATATATATATACATATATATATACACATATATATGTTTTTATTCTGAGATTAGTTTTTGTGATTTAAGCCTTCATTAACAATATTAAATGCTATTTTTTAAAATACTAGCTTATATTTTCAAAGTATTTTAAAGTTCTAACATACTAAATTTAAATAATAGGTAATATTAATGTTTATTATTAATGGTTAATCTGAAAAAAACACATAGGAATGTGTGTAAAAGAATATTTGTAAAGGAATATTCCAGTGCATTTTTTAAAACCTAGAGAGCACTTGTAACATATTTAAGTAATCACTGAACTAGACCCAATGGATTAGATGTGTCAATAAATGTCTCAGTGATTCAACTCTACTAGTTTACTATCATCATCACTCTTGGACCTATTGTGATCTCAGTTCTTTGGGGGTAGTAATACTACAGAGTTCCTTGTCCTCAGGTTCTGCAGAGTGGCAGGAGAGAGAAGGTTGGAAAAGTCTACTATTTCAAATGCCTACAGAACATGTACCTTCATATTTATGGGGAAATCAGTCGTCTCAAGCCCCTACATGGTTATTACTTTTTGGACTTTATCAACTACAACTTCCTGCCTCATCCAGTCCACTCGAGTCACCTGGACTCTTGATGTTATGCCTCAAAAAGAACAAGTACATTTCTGCTTCAAGACCTTTCTTGCTCAGATGGCCAATACTAACTTCAGTCTGCTCCCATGTCACCTTGTTAAGGAAATGCGCCCTGATCACCACCAACAACTGCTACCCCTAGGCCTCCCTTTCCCTTTCCTTTATTTTATTAGTCTCTATAGAACTTACACCCATCTGACATATGATATATGACCTTTGCTATTTGCTTACTGACCACTGTACCCTACTATAATGGTAGGCATCACAAAGTCAGGGGAATTTTCTGTTTTATTTACTATTTACTGTTTTTGTAGTTTCTTGTTATATGCACAGAGCCTCTAACAGTGTCTGGCACAGAGTAGGTGTTCTTTGATATCTGTTAAATGAAATGATGCATATAAATAAATAAACCAGTGTGATAAGTTCAGGTGATGATATGTGCTCTGAAGCAATAAATGAACAGTGGTATAAAAAAACAATTGGGCAGTATTTAAGACAAGGCACTAAGGAAAAGTTTTTCTGAGCATTTGAGATAAGGCCTGAAATGATGACAAGGAGCAATCCTTGGAAGAAATAGGAACAGAACATTCCACACAGAAGAGAGTCTGCTGAGAACCTAAGTGGGGAGGGAGTGAGCTCAAATTGTTTGAGGGGCAGAAAGAAGGGCAGGGTGGCTTATGTGTAGAGAACAGTAGAAGAACAGAATGAGTAGAAGATAAGGGTGGACAGGAAGACAGGGCCCAGACGGTGTAGGACCCCATGAACCATGGTAAGAAGATGAGTTTGATTCTCAGTGTAGTGGGAGGGTTTTACTTACCTATATGTGTAGGCAAATCATGGAAGTTGTATGATATTGCAGCAATGGAGATGAAAATAAAAATAATAATAAAGCTTCCCCTCATTTAAAACTAAAACTGCCTTTTAAAATTCAGGACCAACCAAGCAAAACAATTGTATCAGGCTTAACGTTTTGGGTTTAAAAGAATTATATTTACTTACACAGATATACTATTATAATACTGAATAATCTTCAAACCACCTGACCTGCTTTTTTACAGACTTACTCAGAAGAGTGTTGCCTACCAATCCCACTTGAATATCAGTGTATTTTAGTTTTTCTCATACTTAGAGATTCTAGTCAGCTTCCTTTACGAATATGGCCAACATGCTCATCTAATTTACTCTACTACTGAAGTATTTTCAGAACCAATTAAATGTTTACACTGTTCAAAATTACATGATTAAAACTAAAAATGTTAAGGTTTCTTCAGTGAAGAAAATAATGCTAAAACAAACAAACAAAAAGCCTTGAAACCCAGCAGAAGGTACTTATGGAGACATCCATATTTTGGTAAATAAATACTAAAGTGTTAGGAGTATAGAGAAAATTAGAAGAATTGGATTCCTTTGAAAATAGCACAGAGTTCTTGATACTGTTATTTTTTGTTTGTTTTATTTATTTATTTTAGTTTTTTTGTTTGTTTGTTTAACATCTTTATTGGAGTATAATTGCTTTACAGTGTTGTGTTAGTTTCTGCTGTATAACAAAGTAAATCAGCTATATGTATACATATATCCCCATACCCCCTCCCTCTTGCATCTCCCTCCCACCCTCCTTATCCCACCCCTCTAGGTGGTCCCAAAGCACCGAGCTGATCTCCCTGTGCCATGCAGCTGCTTCCCACTAGCTATCTATTTTACATTTGGTAGTGTATATATGTCAATGCTACTCTCTCACTTCGTCCCAGCTTACCCTTCCCCCTCCCCATGTGCTCAAGTCCATTCTCTACGTCTGTGTCTTTATTCCTGTCCTGCCCCTAGGTTCATCAGTAACATTTTTTTTTTAGATTCCGTATATATGTGTTAACATACGGTATTTGTTTTTCTCTTTCTGACTTACTTCACTCTGTATGACAGACTCTAGGTCCATCCACCTCACTACAAATAACTCAATTTCGTTTCTTTTTATGGCTGAGTAATATTCCACTGTATAAATGTGTCACATCTTCTTTATCCATTCATCTGTCGATGGACACTTAGGTTGATTCTACGTCCTGGCTATTGTAAGTAGTGCTGCAATGAACATTGTGGTACATGCTGATACCGTTATTTTTAAGAAGTTGGAAGCCAACAATCCTAGTGAGTGAAAATGACTGAGAAGATATATAGGTGTGTGAGTGTGCCACGTGTATGTAACACCTTCCCTTATTTCTTTCATTACTGCCCATTAATCCATGTGTATATACTACCTATGAGGCCACTCAACCTATGACCAACAATATAGATCTATATCTACGGCACTTTATAGCTTACCAAAATCCATCGCATATACCATCCTGCCTAACATGAGAACTAAGTGGTTTTGTTCTTATTAGCAACAGAAAATTCCCATGAATAATTGTGGGAAAGAGAAAAAATAAAGTTGCTACAAAAGGGTAAGCTTATAACACACTTAGGGCCCACATCTTGGTCTCTAATATAATCCACCAACTAACAAAGCAAACATACAAACAAACAAAACAACACGACTCTTGGAGAAGAGGGTGATTCTTTGGCTAAGGCAGGATATATACAAGGTGAGCCTTAAGCATCTTGTAATGGTAGCAAGTAAAAAAGGGCTCAAGAGGAAAAAAAAAAAATATGATGAGAGTACAGTCATCCCCCAGTATCCACAGGAGATTTGTTCTAGGAACCCCTGCGGGTACCAAAATCCACAGATGCTCAAATCCCTTATATAAAATGGCATAGAATCTGCATATAACCTATGCACATCCTTCCGTATACTTTAAATCAGTTTTTGTTTTTGGAACTTTCTAGAATTTTTTCCCATATATTTTTGACCAGCAGTTAGTTGGTTGGAACCACAGATGTGGGATACAGAGGGCTGACTGTATTTCAAAGGGACACAAGAGACAACTGAAAGGGCCCCCACTGGTTAAAGCTGGAAAACATTTAGCAACAAAATAAACAAAGTCATATCGGATCACAACCAAAAGTGTAAAATGAATATTCATGAATCAACAGTGGTACAAATAAAGATTGAATACATAGATAAATGGGAGAAAAAAGGCAGGCCTTCCATGCAGAAGAATGTTAAATACCTTATGTAGACCCTCTGTCATCATAGCTCCCTCCACATTAAGTGTGTACTGCACATAGCAGACCTTCTTGGAAAGGGAAAGATCGTAACTTGCCAGAGGAGAGACCTGGCAAACTTGACCTCAGCTGGTTGGTCAAGACCAACATCAGTAATAATTTATGTTGAGAGCATGTCCCTTTGATATGTTATGATAAAAGTGGCACTTTACCTCTGTGGTCTTGCTCCCCCAAACATATATCTCCATCTAATCCTGAGAAAAACATCAGAGAAATCCAAATTGAGAGACATCCTACAAAATACTTGATCAGTTCTCCTCAAAACTGTCAAGGTCACAGGGGTCTTAGCTTGGATTGCCATAACAAAATTCTATAACATGAGTGCCTTAAAAGCAGACAATTGTTTTCTCACTGTTCTGCAGGCTAGAAGTCTGCAATCAGGGTGCCAGCATGGTTGGGTTCTGGTGAGATTCTCCTTCTGGCTTGCAGACAGTCGCTTTCTCACTGATTTCCATGAGGGCGGGGTGGGGGTCGGTGAGAGAGACAGAGCAAACTCTCCGGCATCTCTTCTTTTGAGAACACTAATTCTATCATGAGGGCCCCACATTCCTGACCTCATCTAAACCTAATTACCTCCCAAAGGCCCCATCTCCAAATATCAACACACTGGGTGCTAGGGCTTCACCATATAAATTTTGAGAGAGACATAATTAATTCAGTTCATAGTAGTCATCGAAAAGAAGAAAAACTGGATAAACTGTGATAGCCAAGAAGAACCTAAGGAGGTAGGATGACTAAATGTATTGTAGTACCTTGGATGGGATCCTGGAACAGGAAAAGGAAATTAGGTAAAAACTAAGGAAATCTAACGTATGAACAGTAGTTGATAACAATGTATAAATATCAGTTCATTGATTATTACAAATGTACCATACTAATGAAAAATGTTAATAATAGGAGAAACTGGCTGTGGGGTGTATAAGAATTCTGCGGACTCTCTTTGTAATTTTTCTGTAATTTTAAAACTCTTCTAAAAGATAAAGCTTATCTTTTAAAGTACAAAATTAGAAGGTCATTTTAAAAGCCCAAAGCAGAATATGCTAGTTAACTGCAGATCTTTTCTCATTACAAACCATAATCCCTTTTAAATATCCTGTCTAATCTATCTGCTTTGAGACCATTAGGTGGCAGAGGTCTCTACAGGTTAATTAAGTTGTTGTCATGTGTGTGTTTTTAAGCATTTGCATTTGCATGCTATGTACTCTTTCTATATTTTTATTCTTTTTGGCCATTTCAACCTTTGCCCCCCATTTTACCATTACAAAGTGCTGGTTAAATGGGAAAAGTCCAATTGGCCCTTCCTGCAGCCCTTATTATTAGGTAGACCTGGTATTCTATAATCTTTATCACTGTGCAGCCATCGGCTAATTAATCTGTGTAATATTCTTCTGACAGGACTATTCCAGTCACTTTTTTTACAGCATAGAAAACTAACAGCTAAGTGACTTTTCCAACCCTTCCCTGTAAGTGCATTAGGATGTTAACTAAATTCTTAATCCAAAAGTTCTAACATAGGCAAAAGAGGATGCTGGACTTAGAGGGAAATATTCTAGGTCATCCCCCTCAAACACTTACAATTTTTCCCTCAATGTATTTGACGGGTCATTCCAGGCTCTCTTGGAATATTTCCAACACTGAAGAACTTGCTGTCTCATAAGGTAGCTCAAGAGAGAGGTCACTAAAAATGGAAATAGAACTTGCTGCCACTGTCATTATTGCTGTTATTAGGCAGCACTTCTTGGTAGTGACCTGAAATATGCTTCCCTATTACTTCAGTTCTGTGGATCTAGTTGTGCTGCTCAGAACAATACAACATTAAGTCTACTTTTGAGGTAGTTGGAGGTTGCAAGAGGACCTTCGTCTATAAAGACGACAGTGAGAGTCTAACTCCACCTCTAAAGCAATCAGAAAGTAAATTAAAAAAAAAAAAAGAATTTAAATCACTGATTAAAGAACACCAGGAAACAGTATTACAAAATAATTAATACTCAGATATATGCTTCTAAATTACTGAATTTGAAAATATTCTTTGTAGTTGTGTTTGTCACACCAGTGGATCAAAGGTGGTCTGGCTCTATATCAACAGAGGAGTGGTCGAATAAATTACACATTTCCCTAGAATATCTCAGGAACGACACACTCAAAACAGATAACTGTGACTTGATCGCCTCCTTCTAAGGAAGGGAAGGAAATCATTAAAGACAGATGGAAAGAGGCTTGAATTTCATGGTACACCCGTTGTTCTCATTAGATTTTATACTTTTGCATGCCTTAAATATTTAAAAATTGCTTACTTCATTTAAAAGTTAACTGAGAATTTATGCAATATACAGACAATAGGTAAATGTTTGGAAATGTACACAATTATGAAGAGAGAAAAATATCCTGCATTAATGCATGATTTAAAATCTTGGCTGTTGATCATATTTTGATAATTTCCATCTAAGTCTTCTGGATATATTTTAAGTAACTTAAATCATGCTATATATTTTAATTTTACCCTAATTTATTGGCTTAGCATCCATCTTATGTACACACATTTTTTCCATTTCACTACAAAATCATTATAAGTATTTTTTTTTAATTTATTTTTGGCTGCGTTGGGTCTTTGTTGCTGCATGTGGGCTTCCGCTAGTTGCGTCGAGCGGGGGCTACTCTTCTTTGCGGTGTGCGGGCTTCTCATCGCGGTGGCTTCTCTTGTTGCGGAACACAGGCTCTAGGTGCACAGGCTTCAGTAGTTGTGGCATGCGGGCTCAGTAGTTGTGGCTCATGGGCTCTAGAGAGCAGGCTCAGTAGTTGTGGCGCACGGGCTTAGTTGCTCCGCAGCATGTGGGATCTTCTCAGACCAGGGCTTGAACTCATGTCCCCGGCATTGGCAGGCAGATTCTTAACCACTGCACCACCAGGGAAGTCCCTAAAATCATTATAAGTATTTTAATGGGTACCTGATATTTCAAAAGAATGTGTGACCAATAAATTAATATTTTATTCTTTATAGAATTGGCTCCATAATGCTTTATTTATTCTACATACTTTGTCCTCATTTCAACAATCTTCACAGCATCTTCACCAGGAGCAGAATCCATCTCAAGGAACCACTTTCTTTGCTCATCTATAAGAAGCAACTCTTCATTCGTGAAATTTTATCATGAGATTGCAGCAGTTCAGTCACATCTTCAGGCTTCACTTCTAATTCTAGTTCTGCTGCTATTTCCACCACATCTGTGGTTACTTTCTGACACTAGAGTCTTGAACTCCTCAAAGTCATCCATGAAGGTTGCAGTCAACTTCTTCCAAACTCCTGTTAATGTTGATATTTTGACATCTTCCCATGAATCATGAATGTTCTTAATGGCGTTTAGAATGGTGAATCCTTTCCAGAAGGTTTGCAGTTAACTTTGTGCAGATCCATCAGAGGAATCACTATCTATGGCAGCTGTAGCATTACAAAATGTATTTCTTAAATAAAAGAATTGAATGTCGAGATTACTCCTTGATCCATGTGCTGTAGAATGGATGTTGTGTTAGCAGGTATAAAAATAACATTAATCTCATTGTACATCTTCATCAGAGTTCTTGGGTGACCAGGTGCATTGCCAATGAACACCAATATTTTGAAAGGAATCTTTTTTTCTGAGTATAGCTCTCAACAGTAGGCTTAAAATACTTTATAAACCATGTTGTAAATAGATGTGCTGTCATTCAGGCTTTGATTCTCCACTTATAGAGCACAGGCAGAGTAGGTTTCGCATAGTTCTTAAGGGCCCTAGGATTTTTGAAATGGTAACTGAACACTGACTTCAAATCACCAGCTGCATTAGCCCCTAACAAGAGAGTCAGCTTGTCCTCTGAAGCTTTGAAGCCAGGCACTGACTTTTCCTTTCTAGCTATTAAAGTCCTAAATGGCACCCTCTTCCAATATCAGGCTGTTTCATCTACATTTAAAATCTGTTCTTTAGTGTAGCCACCTTTATCATTATCTTAGCTAGGTCTTCTGGATAACTTGCTGCAGCTTCTGCATCAGCACCTGCTTCTTCACCTTGCATTTTTGTTATGGAGACAGCTTCTTTACTTAAGTTTCATGAGCCAACCTCTGCTAGCTTGAAGCTTTTGTTCTGCAGCGTCTTCAGATCTCTCAGCCTTCAAAGAATTGAAGAGAGATAGGGCCTTCCTCTACATTAGGTT
This sequence comes from Balaenoptera ricei, assembly GCF_028023285.1. Classification (NCBI taxonomy): domain Eukaryota; kingdom Metazoa; phylum Chordata; class Mammalia; order Artiodactyla; family Balaenopteridae; genus Balaenoptera; species Balaenoptera ricei. Next base: position 106,921,628 of record NC_082644.1, on the reverse strand, counting down.
TTGTCTTAAGGGAATGTTGCGGCTGGCATGATCCTCTGTTAAGACCACTAAAACTTTCTCCATATCAGCAAGAAGGCTGTTTTGTTTTCTTATCATTTGTGTGTTCACTGCAGTAGCACTTTTAATTTCCTTCAAGAACTTTTCCTTTGCATTCACCCCTTGTCTAACTGTTTGGTGTAAGAGGCCTACCTTTTGGCCTATCTCAGCTTTTGATATGCCTTCTTCACTGACCCTAATTATTTATAGCTTTTGATTTAAAGTGAGAGATGTGTGACTCTTCGTTTCACTTGAACACTTAGAGGCCATTGTAGGGTTATTAATTGGCCTAATCTTAATATTGTTTTGTCTCAGGGAATAGGAAGGCCAGAAGAGAGGGAGAGAGATGGCTGAATGTCCAGTCAGTGGAGCAATCAGAGCACACAAAACATTTAACAATTAAGTTCACAGTCTTATGTGGGTGTGTGTCAAGGCACCCCTAAACAATTACAAAAGTAACACCAAAGATCACAGATCACCATAACAAAGATAATAGTAATGAAAAAGTTTGAAATATTGCGAGGATTACCAAAATGCAGAGACATGAAGTGAGCAAATGCTGTTGGAAAAGTGATGCCAACAGACTTGCTCGATGCAGGGTTGCCACACACCTTCAATTTGTAAAACAACACCATATCTGCAAAGCACAGTAGAGCAAAGCACAATACAAAAAGGTATGCCTTTACTTGCTGCCCTTATATTTTCTTTTCTTATTGAAAAATGTAGCCATGGTCTTCCTCTTTTTCTTTTGTGAAATGGCTCCTGGGCCCTTTCCTGTAGATTTGTTTTAGTTTAATAACTCTCCCATTTCTTCATTTGTTATTTGTAACAAAAATCTTAAAACCTAAAATGTCCTTGGTATCCTGAAACGGTTGCATGATTTTTCTAAAACTATTTCTATTTCTCCTCTTCAATGTTATTAACCTGAAAACATAATCTATGAGAGTGACTTGTGTAGCAGTTTAAATCAGTTCTCTTTTCTTAAAACTCACTTTGCCAACTGTCAGGGCATATGCATCTCTGAAGTCTTTACTGTATTTCCTGCCATGACTCGTCCATCCCTCTCATAAAATGCTTTCAGCACCCATCTTCAGGTGGAGTCATTAAGACAATCGTTTCAACCAGCCAGCCCATTTCCTCTATCCAGAGTCTCATCTGCTACTGTGTTGCTGGCTCCCTCGGACCTGTTAAACATTTCCCTGGTTTTATTAGAACTAATTGCTTTCACACTAACCGGGCTGGCTCATCTCTTGATCTTTGCCTCCCAGGATACATGATACCAATATGTTCTCTACTCCCCTGACTCTTACTTATTAATGAATAGATAGAAGCTAGAGACGATAGGAAGTCCCCGTGCTGTGCTTCTCTTTGTGAGACTCTGGTGAATCCCCTAACTGGACTTGGCACACTAGAATTATCACCATATCCCAGTGCTGCCTTTCCCATTGGATGCAGGTGGCATTAGCAGATAGTGTCTCTTATCTAGGCTCTTCTCTGGGCTTCATTACATGTAAACTTTCTCCAAGAAAACAGAACACACTGAGGGAAGAAAAAAATGTAAAACCTGCTAAATCTTGTACTTAAGATTTTTTGTTTGTTTGTTTGGAGATGGTACATTTCCTTTATAAACTTGACCCTAGGTTTCATATCGGAGCTAAGAGAGCCATGATTTGATGTCACATTTTTCTTTCTGAGAGAGGGTAGTAAAAGGGTGCAGAGCATGTCTCCCTATTTCAAAAAGTCTGCAGAGGAAGGCAGTTCCCCTCTGATGTACACACCCAAAAATCAAAGAAAAGGGGTCTACTGAAATATCACAGAAATCCATGGAAAAAAAGACTCCTGTTTTATTTTTTTAATTGAAGTATAGTTAATTTACAATGTTGTGTCAGTTTCAGGTGTACAGCAAAGTAATTCAGTAATATATATATATGTGTGTGTGTGTATATGTATATATATATATACACACACACACACACACACATATATATATATGCACATATATTTTTTTCCAGATTCTTTTCCATTATAGGTTTTTACAAGATATTGAGCAGAGTTCCCTGTGCTATACAGTAGGTCCTTGTTGTTTACCTATTTTATATATAGTAGTGTGTATATGTTAATCCCAAACTCCTAATTTATCTCGCCCCACCCGCGTTATCCCCTTTGGTAACCATAAGTTTGTTTTCTATGTCTGTGAGTAAAAGACTTCTGTTTTTTTGGTCAGAGAAGTGATACTGTCTAGAAAATATGAGTGTTTAGTTCATCATTTATTAAAACATGTAGGCAGAGTAGAACATTTGACTGGTCTTTTTACTGTTTTATTGTTGTTTCCTGAACTTTCCATATCAAAGTCATTCGAAGAATCTAAACCAACGTGTCACAACGAGAGACAGAAAACCCACACTCCACAACTAGAGAGAAGCCCGTGCACTGTAACAAGACATCCACATGCCTCAATGAAGATCCCACCTGCCGCAACTAAGACCCAACACAGCCAAAAAAATAGTCAGAATCAAGATCTATGTCACTTAAATCTTTTCCTTATGTTCATTTTATACTCGTCTGGTATTTATTTGAATTCTTTATTTCCACTTTCTTGGTCAGTTTAAAAACATATTGATAATTTTGTCCTCATGACCATCTCCTATTAAATTTTCAAATAAAATACTCATTAAATGTGCCTAATTTTAAGTAGGTCCCAATTCTTCCCATAGCTGCAGCCCCTTAGCCTCAAACAAAGAAGTTTTTAAGAAGCCCTGTCCCTACTCTTAACTCTACTTCTAAATTTTCTGGGTCTTTGTTTCTTTATTTGTCTGTTAATGAGGTTGAATCTTTACATCATTTAAGGAAATACCTACCACTGTCACGCACAAACCCAAAATATATGATGAATCAAACATTATAGAAATTTATTTCTTACCCAAATAACCTCAAAAATTGACTCTCCAAATCGATGGGCATCTCGTAGATGCAATATCTTTCCATGTTGTACTTCTGTGATTGCCAATCATGCTTTCCAAAGATGTCTTGCTTATTTGCATGAAAGGGAACGGGAAAGAGCATGGAGGCTTATCCTTAAGAGGGTTTTATGGGCTCAGCCTAGAGTAGCACATGTCAATTCTGATCATGTTCCACTGGTTAGTACTCAATGACACAAACACAAATAATGGAAGGAATGCTGGAAAACGTGTGCTCAGGAAGAAGAAATGTTTTGGTAAAGTGCTACAGTTACAGTGTCTATAAAAGTTCCACCTCACTTCTCATATTCTGAAACTGTAGGATAAGTAAGACTGTATAAAATATTTGATAAGGTATAGGACTTTATTTTGGATATCTACAAGACAATATTTTTACATTTTTTCTTTACTATTTCTCTTTTCCTATTTTACTGTCCCTTAGATAGATCTCTCACAGTTGGAATGACATACATAGACTAGTCTTATACTATTCAAAAGAGAATTCTTTGACCTGAATCAATTTCTCTTCCTGCATCCAACTAGTCTGGTTTTATTATCACCCTCTTAGCTCCTATTTTTTGGTTGTGCTGTAGCTGACACATCTTTGGGATGCTCATAATTTATTCTTAAACCCATTTCCTTTGGATTCTATGGATTTTAATTTTATAACTTTCCCTTCAGGCAGTTTCTAGCTCATTCTATTTTTTTTTTTCCTTAAAGTTCATAGAGCCAACAATACCTGATATGATCTCCAGGGACGATGTCAAACTTAATTATAGAACCATCATCGTGCCTTATCACTGCAACCTCCTTTAACGCCACTGATGGCATCGGTGTTTTAGTCAAGACACTGTGGCACTGTGGAATTAGTTCCACAAACTATGCCCCAATATGACATTCATCATATCGATTTTTTTTTAACATCTTTATTGAAGTATAATTGTCTTACAATGGTGTGTTAGCTTCTGCTTTATAACAAAGTGAATCAGTAACACATATACAATATGTTCCCATATCTCTTCCCTCTTGCATCTCCCTCCCTCCCACCCTCCCCATCCCACCCCTCTAGGTGGTCACAAAGCACCGAGCTGATCTCCCTGTGCTATGCGGCTGCTTCCCACTAGCTATCTATTTTACATTTGGTAGTGTATATATGTCCATGACACTCTCTTACCCTGCCACATCTCACCCCACCCCCTCCCCATATCCTCAAGTCCATTCTCTAGTAGGTCTGTGTCTTTATTCCCGTCTTGCCACTAGGTTCTTCATGGCCTTTTTTTTTCCCCTTAGATTCCGTATATATGTGTTAGCATACTGTATTTGTTTTTCTCTTTCTGACTTACTTCACTCTGTATGACAGACTCTAACTCCATCCACCTCATTACAAATACCTCCATTTCATTTCTTTTTATGGCTGAGTAATATTCCATTGTATATATGTGCCACATCTTCTTTATCCATTCATCTGTCGATGGACACTTAGGTTGCTTCCATGTCCTGGCTATTGTAAATAGAGCTGCAATGAACATTTTGGTACATGACTCTTTTTGAACTATGGTTTTCTCAGGGTATATGCCCAGTAGTGGGATTGCTGGGTCGTATGGTAGTTCTATTTGTAGTTTTTTAAGGAACCTCCATACTATTCTCCATAGTGGCTGTATCAATTTACATTCCCACCAACAGTGCAAGAGGGTTCCCTTTCCTCCACACCCTCTCCAGCATTTATTGTTTCTAGATTTTTTGATGATGGCCATTCTGACCGGTGTGAGATGATATCTCATTGTAGTTTTCATCATATCGATTTTATTGCAGCCCATTGTTTCCTCAACATTTTGAATGTGCCACCACTTCCGGTTTGTTCACTTCCTTTGCCTTGTGGACTGTGATTCAGTGGAATGACACACAACTGGGTTAGAACTCTAGCTCTGTCACTTACAGGGTGTGTGACCTTCAAGATGTCATTTAACATTTATGAGACTCTGTTTTCTCATTTGCAGAACAAAAAAGGACAATTACACCTGCTCAGTGGTGCTATTTTGACTATCATATGGGATTATACATGTAAAAAGGCCATCACATTTCCTAGAAATAAGAGGCATTGAATGATTTTTCTCTTTCTTCTCCTTGGTTGAAGAGGCCCATAAAACCAAAATCATAGGTTGAATTTCCGTATGCCCTATGGCAGTACACCAAAATTAGATGTATCAATGAAATCGGATTGAGTAATTCCAATATATTATTAGGTTTGGAAGGATTCTAAGGAATAATTTTGTGTAACCTCTTACCTACAACTGTATGCCGGGACTTTTTCTGTGAACTGTAAGGAGCACAAAGGAAGGTGTAAAGGTCTATACTCAAAATGAGTTTATAATTTAGGAGGGAGAATTGGATGCCAGCCAATAATTATAAAAGGGAGGGCTTATTTCTGATAAGTGAGAAGCAAGTAGGGTTTCTTGGAGGATATTTCATTTAATCTCAGCCTTGATGAACTAGTAGAATTCTGGCAGGTGGGTATAGGAAATACTATATGCACAGGGTGTTTAATTAAGGTTTAATTCAGGTGGGATTGTTTGAACCTCAAGTTGTATACTCTCGTGTGATAGGAAAAAACTTCAACATTGTCTCTGTTCTTCACGAGAAACTCCATTATAGGATAGATATAAAGGACAGAGATTTGCCATCCTTATTAAATTTTAACAATCAAAGTTTCAAAATTAATACTTTCACAATGCACTCAGATCAGCCCTTTTCTGACGGACATTTTTCACCCAAGAATGGAGTAGATCTGCTCCTTCCTTGTTACAGCAGTGCTTGGTCATAGTTATATATGCTCTATTTATGTATCTGTCCCCCCCTGTGCTATGAATTCATTTATTATTTACTGAGTATCTACTCTGTGCCAGGTATTTCTACAGGAACAAAAGAGACAGAGATTCCTGCCCTCATGAAGGGTACATTCTAATGTGTAGACACAGACAATAAACATAATGAATAAAATACATATACATTATGCCACAAGGTAATATGACCTAGGAAATAAAGGAAAAGGAGAGGGAGATAAAGATACCAGAGAGAGTTTCAGTGGAGGAAATAGTCTGCAGTTTTAAATAAGGGCAACAGGGCAGGTATCCTTGAGGAGAACATTTCATTAGACTTCAGGAAGTGAGAGATTTACCCTTCCAAATATCGGTGTAAAGAGAATTCTGGGCAAAGAGAACAAGTACAAAGCTCCTAAGTTATGACTATGCCTGGTGTGTTGCCGAACAGCTAAAAGGCCAGACAGCCTAGAGAAAAAATGAGCAAGGATAAAAGTAGTAGGAAGTGATAAAACATTATCTTGGGCAATAATACGGTGATGAAGGTGGGAAGAGTGAAAGGAGCTTGTAGATGATTATATGGACTTTACTTCTACTGTGAATGAAGTGTGGAGCCAGGACAGCATTTTAAACAGTGAAGCTGCACCTTATGACTTAGATTTTTAAATAATTATTCCTAGGGGGCTTCCCTGGTGGCGCAGTGGTTGAGAGTCTGCCTGCCAGTGCAGGGGACACGGGTTCGAGCCCGGGTCTGGGAAGATCCCACATGCCACGGAGCAGCTGGGCCCGTGAGCCACAATTACTGAGCCTGCGCGTCTGGAGCCTGTGCTCCACAACAAGAGAGGCCGCAATAGTGAGAGGCCCGCGCACCGCGATGAAGAGTGGCCCCCATTTGCCACAACTAGAGAAAGCCCTCGCACAGAAACGAAGACCCAACACAGCCATAAATAAATAAATAAATAAATAAAAGTAAAAACTAATTGTAAAAAAAAAAAAAAAATAATTATTCCTATATTGTAGTGAAATTATATTGGTTGGGTGTGGCAAGAGAAGGCAAGTACAGCAGGCTAAGGCAGTAATCCAGGTGAGAGATGGTAGTGATGTGGTGATGCAAACCAGGATGGTAGAATGGATTTTGGACTTATTGTGATGGTAGAGCCAATGGGATTTGTGATATAGTTATTGAATGTGGTAGAGCAAAGAGAGAGGAAAGCCAAGAATAAATCCAAGGAAGAAAACACTTCCAACTTAGATGGAAAAGCCTATGTGAACAACAAATTTGGAGGAAAAGATTAGTTCAGTTTTGGACTTTCAGTTTGCAATATCAATTCTATATTTAGTTGTACATACTGAGTAGGCAGATGGATAGATACAGGGATCAGAGGGCAAGAGAAAAGTCTAAAATAAAAATATAAATTTGGACGTCTTCAACAGCAAGACAGCATTTTAATCCAGGTGGCTACATGAGATCACCAAGAAAGTGGTGCTGATAAAGAAGAAAAGGTCAAGGAATGAGCCCTTAGATACTTGAACCATTAAAAGGTAGGAAAGAAGAGGAACCAGTAGAATAAATTATGTAGCAGAAACCAGTGGAAAATTATGTAGTAGTAGCAAGAGGAAAATCAGCAGAGGGATATAGCAAGACAGGTGACAAGTGACAAGAAGCAACAAAAGAGAGGAACTTTTGCTTTTGGGTAAATACCTATGAAAGAACAGGTAGGCTGAGAACTGACCCCTGGCTTTGTTAACATGGAGGAGATCTCTGGTGAACTTGCACAAACATCTTTAATAAAACCATGGAGGCAAAGACCACACTGGAGTGAGTTCAAGAGTAAACAGGAGCAGGGCTTCCCTGATGGTGCAGTGGCTGGGAGTCCGCCTGCCAATGCAGGGGACAAGGGTTCAAGCCCTGGTCTGGGAAGATCCCACATGCCGCGGAGCAACTAAGCCCATGTGTCACAACTACTAAGCCTACGCTCTAGAGCCCATGTGCCACAACTACTGAGCCCACGTGCTGCAGCTACTGAAGCCAGTGTGCCTAGAGCCCATGCTCCACAACAAGAGAAGTCACCACAAGGAGAAGCCTGCACACCGCAATGTAGAGTAGCCCCTGCTCGCCTCAATTAGAGAAAGCCCGCACACAGCGACGAAGACCCAAAGCAGCCAAAAATAAGTAAAATTAAATCTTCAAATAAAGAAAAAAAAGAGTAAATAGGAAGAGAGGGATCAAAGACAAGTCTCAACACCTTCTTTTGAACATATTTTATCCTAAGGGAAACAAAGAAACAGGGCATAAGTTGAATCTTCTTCACTGTCACCTCACAGAATTTTCATCGCAACTAGAACAATGCAGTCACTAACAAAATGGTTTTGGATGAAGGAATAAAGAAAACAGAGATGATGTTAACTAAATTCAACCTCTTTGGCTCTAGGAGAAAGAGTGTTTGGTTAATGCTTTCTCCTCAGCACCCACATGCATTCAGATGCCCCAAACTATAAATCCCACCTTAAAAAAAAAATAAAGCTGTCTGTTAAAAATATTAAAAGTTATTTTTATGCTCTGACACATAATTTTTAGATTCTCATTGAACCTCGAGTGCCTTGTACAGCTGCCTCTAACTGATCTCCTTCTGTCCATTTTCTTACTCCTCTAGTTCAGCTTGCAAAAGCTGCCTGATGAACCTTTTCTTAGGCCCTGCTTCACTTACAGTGTCTCTGCGTTACCTCAAGAATAAACTTTATAGTTGGTGTCTCCATCCAAAGCTTCAGCCAAATGAAACGATGCTTCTCTCCCATCCCAGGAATACTCTGATTTCCCATCATCACATTTTAACTCATTCTGTTCCTCTTTTCTACTCCTTTTCTTTTAAAAATCTAATTATCTCTAAATAATTCATTACAATGACCTCTCTCCATTAAGTCTCTCCTCATTCCACAAAGTTTTCAAAATACCCAAACTCCCACAGAATTTTATGAGAACTTTTTGGGTGACCATTCTTGTTATTCTATTATATGTATTATAATTAAACTGTATGTATTATATGTATTATATACTACATGTATTGTATACTATATGTATTATATACTATATGTTTTTATACATATTATATGTATTATATGTATTATGTACCATATACTATACGTATTATGTACCATATATATTATACACTATGTTTTTTTTGTTTCTATTTTTATTTATTTATTTTTTTAAACATCTTTATTGAAGTATAATTGTTTTACAATGGTGTGTTAGCCTCTGCTCTATAACAAAGTGAATCAGCCATACATATACATATGTTCCCACATCTCTTCCCTCTTGCATCTCCCTCCCTCCCACCCTCTCCATCCCACCCCTCTAGGTGGTCACAAAGCACCGAGCTGATCTCCCTGTACTCTGCGGCTGCTTCCCACTATACTATGTTTTATATGTACTATTTGTATTATGTATTATATGTATTACATACTATATGTATTATAGTTATACTATATGTATATAGTTATTGGTACAGTTACTCATCCAATCCCTATTCATGTTTAAATATAAATAAGATACTGTTATTTAACTCATTTTTTCTCTAATTTTTTAAGGGCAGATTTAAAACTTAGGTTCGTTATTAAGACCACGGTCATGGAATCCAGACTCTCACTCTATTACCGAATGTCTTCATCTCTTTTCTTTAACCTACAAAAATTAGACTACAGGAACAGAAAAAAAATTATGAATCTTTAGAATTATGATGCTATAAAATATTAATATAGTAACACTAATTATTAATAGCAATATACTACTTTATAGTTTAATAATATTACTATATGCTAGGTATTCTTCTAAACTCTTAAACTGCCAATGATCCTGACCTCCTGATACTAATGCACTTGTGTAGTTCCCTCCTATATCAAATAGGGCTGACCTTGTAACCAATGGGATATTGCAGAAATCACATTAGATGACATCTAACATGAAGTCTTAAAAGATGTTGGGACTTTGGCCTTGATCCCCTTTGGATCACTCACTCTGGGAGAAGCCAGCTGCCATAGCAAGGGGACGTTCAAGCAGCCTATGGAGGAGACTATGCAGGATGAAGCCAAGGCTTCCTGCCAATGGTCATTACCAATTTGCTGGCATATGAGGGACCTACCTTGGAAGCAAATCCTTCAGCCCCAGTCAAGATTTCAGATGACTGGAATTCCAGTCACCATATTGACTGCAACCTTGTGAGAGATTCTGTGACAGAAACACCCAGCCAGTTCTCTCCAAGATTTCTCATGCATGCAAACTGTAATAGATATTAAAGGTTTACTGTTGTTTTAAGCCTTTATGTTTTGGGGTAATTTGTTATACAACCATGGATAACTAATCCATCTGCTATTCCTTTGGCTCACTCTGTGACTTTGGGTAGATGGCATAACCTTAAACATCTAAATTAACAAAAGGATTGAAACAGAGCATAACAATGAATCCTTGTACATTGAATGCTCTGTAATCATACATGTCCTACATCACCATATATCAGGGAAAATAATTCAATATTCCCTGAGAACAGCCTTTGTCGATGACCATTCATTTACTCTGCAGTGACCTTTTGCCATGTCTAACTCACTGGTCTTTAACGCTGTTTTTGATATATTGCCCAATCCATCCATAAACCCACCCCCAGAATGTTATATGAGGCTGGCATAATGCTAACTCTTTAAACCACAGCGGAAGCAAATGCTAATTTATGCTGTCTTTTATTCCCTACATAATTTTGACTTTAATGCTCCATCTTGACCATATCAATATCATTTTGCTACTAGCAATTGAAAACAAAAAGCAAATGTTTCATTTCTCCTCTTGGCCAACTAAAGGGGAATGCTTACGGCTCTAGGCCTTGGTATGAATGGAAGGATTTACGATTGACTTTGTAGGAGAAATAATTTAATATATTGGAAAGCACTGGGTTTGAAAGTCTAGAGATCTGGTTGCTGGTTTCTACCCTGTCACTACCAACCTGAAAGTCTTTGGCTTGTTTTTTGTTTTTGTTTTGTGTGTATGTATGGCAGACTAGAACAAGCTATTCCAACACTTTTAGTTTTTTATTTTATTTTTTTAAGTTATCAACTAAAAGTGTTGGAATAGCTTGTTCTAGTCTGCCACACACATAGAGTAATTGGGAACATACTGAGTTCTAAGCTAATTTACAATACAAGAGAGTTCAACGGTAACAGCATCTTTATTAACACATAGCTTGCAGTCCATAGCCCATAGTCAATGGAACAATGTAAGGCCTACTTCTAAATCTTTATGTATATGAATACAGAATAAAGGGCAGTTGAGTTGGATTCGAACATTGGATACTGGTGGGATCAAAACAGACTCTTGATTGCATGACAGGAAGGCGATTTCAGAATAGCACAGGCAGAATTACCTAAGAACAGATATTTGGATTCCTAATCCAAATATCTGTTCAGCATCCAAATATCTGTTCAGCAAATATCTAATTCAGCAACTTCTTGGGTTAATATGGGAAGAAGAATTCTCTGATCATTTTAACTCAGAAAGAAAAAGGGGCCCATCGCATTAGCCATATCTGCCATGGACATAGGATCAGTCAGTGATAGGATGTGTAATAGGAATATGCCAGACCTAGACAGGAGACAAAGAGATTTAGGGATAAATGGGCTCTTTGAGCTCTAATGTTTTCATTTTACAAATGAAGTGGTAGAGAGCCAGAAAAATTATGTGAACTGCTTAAAGCCATATAACAATTTAATCTCAGAGCTATTTCTAAAATTCAAGTCAGTTGACCCTCCCACCCACCTGCATTCAGTATGCTTTCTGCTTTGTGCTTCTGTTTCCAATTAAGAAGGTAAAGAAGAAAATAGTAGATAGAGAAAGGTATAACTTATATGATGGTTCACTACTGCAAGGTCAAATTTTATCCTCATCTCATACACTAACTGCAAAATAAACTTATATGGGTGAAAGGGTTAAATAAAAACATTGTAAAAGAAAGAATAGGCACAAATGAATCTGATTTTAGGAAAGGGAAGCACTTGCTAAGCAGAAAACCATAAATTACAGAGAAAAATGATAAATTTGACTACATGTGAATTTTAATATGCCATTTATCAAAAGTAATATAAATAAATTTAAGGTGAAATCAGAAAAAAATACACTAACCTTGATGGGTAAGGTCTTGATGTTCTTAATAAAAAAAAGAAATACTTCATTCCAAAAGACAAAATATGATAGAAAAAGGGCAAGGATCCTGAATAAACCAAACCTAAATGGTACAAACCATGAAAATATTCTGAGTCTCACAAGTATGTAAATGTATAAAATTATATAAGATGTTACCATCTTCCCCTATCAAATCTGCAAATATTTAAAATTTAAAAATTGTCCTTCTCAGTGTCAATGGAGCTATGGGAAAATTAGAATTATTGTAATGTTAGTAGATTGCATTATTTGTTCTGAACATCTGCTGCCATTTTCTACCTGTTCCATCTATATAGGGTCCCTGGCTGTACCCTTCTCTAGGGGAGGAGTATATTTTTCACTTTATTTTGGTGAGCTTGACCAGGTGACTTGCTTCAGCCAATGGTATGTGAGAAGTGGCCTGCACTTTATCTGAGCAGCAGCATTAAGAGGCATCATGTACTTGTACCATTGCTCTTTTCCCAGATGTCCCAGCATGCCGCAGATAGAGCTGCTGCTTCATCCTGGATTCCAGAATGAAGGAGACACATGGACAGGAGCCAAACTGATCCACAGCCAGTGGAAACTGTGAGCAAGAAATCAGCCTTGGTTGTTGAACCCACTGAAATCTGAAATGTAGATGTTGTTTTTACTGCAGCATAACCGAGCAAAAGCTAATAAATATAGTAGGAATATAAACAGCACATTTATTAAAAAACATTTTAGCAATATATATCAGGAGCTTTAAAATTAGCTGATACTATTGACTTAAACATTCCTTTCAATGACTCTATGTGCCAAGAGGTTCATTACAATATAACCCTTGATGCTGAAAATTGGAAGCAAGCCAAATGTCCAAAATTAGGAGAATGATTAAATAAATCATGATAAATACATACTCTGGAATGTTATAGAGCCATTTAAATGGTATTTACAAGGAATATTTAATGGCATAAGAAAACAGTCTCTGTATAATATGAGGTGAAAAAACAGTATACAGTTTGAAAATGTAGAATGATGCCAGATTTGTAATATACACAAATGCGTATGAAAAAAGTTGAAAGGAAATATATCAAAAATTTTATGAGTGCTTATTACTTGATGGGTGAGAAAAAGAGTTATTTTATTCTCTTCTTTATATAGCGCTGTATTTTAAAAATCATGAACGGTAAGGGTGCTAATTTTATAATCAGAATATATATGCATACATATGTATTAAAAACCACCAGATTGACCTTATTTTGCACAGTAGAGAATAAAATCTCAGACAGGTCGAGTAGGTCCTGGAGGAGCCAGATTAGAACCTGGTTCTATCTATGCTTTTAACTATTATACATTTATTGCTTTAACATTATACTGTCTTGACTGTAATGTTCCTGCTCAAATATCTCTATCATGCAGATGACAATCTTATACCCATTAACCTACTTAATACCTCGTAACGAAATTATACCAAAACCAGAGCAGAAGCATAGGCCTTCTTATTGGGTTAGCCCAAAAGTTTGTTTGTTTTTTTCCATAAGATGGCTGTAGTAGCACTTAGTTGTCTTTAACTTCATTCGAAACAATTTTGTTAGATTGTATTGTGAAAGCTGTCATATCAGCATACATTAAAAAAAAAAAAACTTATCAAAATTGGTGAATTTTGGTGTAGCCATTTTAATATTAAAGATGGAAGAAAAAAAGGAACATTTTTGGCATATTATGCTTTACTACTTCAAGAAAGGTAAAAACACAACTGAAACACAAGAAAAGATTTGTGCAGTGTATGGAGAAGGTGCTGTGACTGATCGAATGTGTCAAAAGTAGTTTGCAAAGTTTTGTGCTAGAGATTTCTCACTGGACGCTGCTCCATGGTTGGGTAGACCAGATGAAGTTGATAGCGATCAAATCGAGACATTAATTGAGAACAATCAATGTTATACCACACGAGAGAGAGCTGACACCCTCAAAATATCCAAATCAAGTGTTGAAAATCATTTGCACCAGCCTGGTTATGTTAATCGCTTTGATGTTTGGGTTCCACATAAGTTAAGCGGGAAAAAAAACCTTCCTGACCGTATCACCTCATGCGATTCTCTACTGAAACGTAACGAAAATGTTCCGTTTGTAAAACAAATTGTGACGGGTGATGAAAAGTGGGTACTGTACAACAATGTGGGATGGAAGAGATCTTGGGGCAAGCGAAATGAACCACCACCAGTCGCATCAAAGGCCAATCTTCATCCAAAGAAGGTGATGTTGTGTATATGGTGGGATTGGAAGGGAGTCCTCTATTATGAGCTCCTTCTGGGAAGCCAAACGATTAATTCCAACAAGTACTGCTCCCAATTAGACCAACTTAAAGCAGCACTCCATGAAAGGCATCCAGAATTAGTCAACAGAAAACGCATAATCTTCCATCAGGATAACGCAAGACCGCATGTTTCTTTGATGACCAGGCAAAACTGTTACAGCTTGGCTGGGAAGTTCTGATTCATCCACTGTATTCACCAGACATTGCAACTTTGGATTTCCATTTATTTCAGTCTTTACAAAATTTTCTTAATGGAAAAAAATTCAGTTCCCTGGAAGACTGTAAATTACACCTGGGAACAGTTCTTTGCTCAAAAAGATAAAACGTTTTGGGAAGATGGAATTATGAAGTTGCCTGAAAAATGGCAGAAGGTAGCAGAACAAAAGGGTAATGACATTGTTCAATAAACTTCTTGGTGAAAATGAAAAATGTGTCTTTTATTTTTACTTAAAAACCAAAGGAAATTTTTGGCCAACCTAATATTTTATAATTCAGATTTCTAACATTCATTCATTCATTTATTCAAAAACTATTTATTTAGAATCTCTCAGGTTCTAAGGACTATGCTTGGCACAGGAGATTCAACAGTAAATAGGAGAAAAATGGACCATCCCCTCACTGAGCTTCAGCCAAGCAGATACGGTACAGTCTTTCTTCATCACACCACCTTCTATTATTCCCTTATTTCATCTTTAAAGCATCACTCCATTATCAGAGTGATTTTTACATTATAAATGTCTAGTAAATGCTATTTGCATACCTTTATTTTTTTGTTTGATTTTAAACACCCAAACTCAAGTGGCAGAATGCTAGCTAGCACTTCTCTCTATAGCATATAGAACACCACTGACTTAAGAGTGAAAATGTACCTTGAGCTTTTTTTTTTTAAAGATTTTTTTGATGTGAACCATTTTTAAAGTCTTTATTGAATGTGTTACAATACCGCTTCTGTTCTATATTTTCGTTTTTTGGTCGCGACACGTGGGATCTTATTTCCCTGACCAGGGATCGAACCTGCACCCCTTGCATGGAAGGCAAAGTCTTAACCACTGGACTGCCAGGGAAGTCCTTGTACCTTGAGCTTTATAATATAATTTTCTATAGATTTATTAATTTGCCTTCATCTTCCCCCACTGATAGACTTTTGTTATCCTTCCAATATTTACTTTATAAACAATGCTTCAATTAACATCTTTCTGTACCTAATTGTGCACTGGTATAGAATAACAGCAGATAGATAAACAACTGGTTTTTGCATGTTTCTCTTTTAAGAAGGCCTTCCTCATGTGTACCTAATAAACTCATCTTCACCCTTGAGAGAATCCCTCACGCTTTCTCTCTGAAGATGTTTTCCATCCATTTTCCTTGCTGACAATTCGTACATAACCTCAATGCCTGTATTAGTATTCTAGGGCTGCCCTGACAAAGTACCACAGACTGGGTGGCTTAAATAATAGAAATTAATTTTCTCAGACTTCTGGAGACTGGAAGTCCAAGATCAAGGTGTCAGCAAGTTTGGTTCCTTCTGAGGCCTCTGTCCTTGGCTTGCAGATGACCACCTCCTCTCTGTGTCCTCATATGGTTGTCCCTTGATCTCTGTTATCTATGTCCTAATCTTTTCTTCTTATAAGGACACCAGTCATATTGGATTAGTGTCCACCATATGACCTCACTGAAATTCTTTAAAGGTTTTACCTCAAATATAGTCACATTCTGAGGTACTGGGGGGTAAGACTTCAACATACAAATTTAGAGGACACATAATTCAGCTCACAACAGTGCCACTGGTTTGCTTATCTGCCCTCCTGCCAGGTGTGTGAACCCATCCAATGGCAAGGTCAACTGTCAATGGCCTGTACCTGATCCATTGTAGGTATTTGATAAATGTTGGCTGGATCAATCAGACTATGAATGTTACCGAGCATAGAAACCAAGAGTACAGAACAGAAGGAGGAGGAGATGAAAGGAGAATTTCAGGAAAGGCTTCATGTGACATTGACCGAACTTTGAGGAAAGGGTGGATTTGTACCCACAGAAGACAGACCCCCATCCCGAAGTGGAAGAATATATCCAAAATCATGGAGGTTGACATGATTTGACAGATTAATGGAATGGTAAGGAAAATCAAGACTTTCAGGACTGGTGGGGACCTATAAGTCATCTAATCCATAGGGATGCCTCCATCATCTCCACACAAGGTTACTCAGCTTCCCCTTGAACATCTCCAAACATGAAGTGTACTTGTTCCAGCTGTGGGATTGAAGTATTTCAGTCACTATCATGGTATCTACCAAATTTTCCTCATTCAAATATGATCTGAATGAGTTTGGCCACATTTGCATATCATATCTCTTATTTCCCTGATTGATACTTTTTAATTTAACTCTCATTTTTTATACAGTGCATTTAAAATGAAACTTTATATTATTACCACAACTACTTGAAAACCAGTGTCTGTTGGCCTCAATAGAAGGTATCAGTATAAAGAAAGCCATAACTATACCTATTATTATTAATATAACTACACACATGTACTAAAAACATGCCATTTACCATAAATGCTAGGTAAACCATACTTTTGGAAAAATACATTAGAATAAATCTCTTTAAGTGAAGTTTAAACTAGCCCATTTCCACTTGGCTATCTTAGTAAATGCAACATATACAAGTTATTACAGGGAAGAAATCCTGATTTTGGATGAAGGTAGAGTATGTTGGGGATGAATAGTTGGAAGAGAGTCAGTCAATGGAAGAACTTTCCCTGGAATTATCCCTAAGTGCAGTGGCCAATAGAAAGAATATCACTGCCGTGGCAACACTAAAAGGTCAGTCCCTTTACTTAGAAACAGGTTCCTCCTAGTTCATGCTTTAATTTAAATTCAAAAATAACAGAACTCTATTTTAAGTGATTAAATACAGATTAAACATTTCCCCTATAATCTGATTTCCTCTGTAAATTTGCTCAGCAAATCCTTTCTCCATAAAGAGTAGAAAGGGAAATTTCTAATCAGCTCCAATTTGAATGAGGACTTAAAAAGCTTTTGCTTAAAAGACTCCTGAATTCCTAGTCCTGGCTAATTTCAATTTGCTTTGTGACTTTGATCAATCATTTTGCTTCACTGAACCTCAGTTTCCAAGCCTGTGAAACAACAGGATTGTGGACTAGACCAACAGTTCTCAGAGTGTGGTCCCCAGAACAATAGCATGGGCACCAGCATGGAACCTGCAAGAAATGCACATTCTTGGGCTCCACGCCAGATATACTGCATCAGAAACTCTGGAGTGGGGTGAAGCAATCTGTGTTTTAACCAGTCTTCCAGGTAGTTCTCATACTAAAGTTTGAGAGTCACTGCACTAGAGGATATGCAAAGCTCCCTTGCCTCTGCCATCTGTGAAGTGCTGTGATCTTGTGCTCTTTGAATGAGAGGGAGCAAAAGAGACCCTGTGTTACCAGTAGGAGGGAAAACTGGCTGGGCTGAGCTGCTTGAAGAATGGATTTACTCTTCGGAGGAGAGTCGCCTGGCCTAACTAATGACTACAAATCTCATGGGGAGAAAAGCCTGGGAAGGGTTACTCTGGCCACCTGGAAAGGAAGTGGTGACAATATGGGAGAATTCTCTCCTGGTGCTTAGGGATGGGAAGAGTAGGCAGATAATGTCTTTATTAGGAACAGCTTGGCATGCATCATGCATTGTGTATACAAACAGGAGTGGTGTGTGATTTGGTCCCAGGAAGAGGGTTCCCAGAGATATGAAAACTCCCATAAACCAGTGTCCTCATTGTTTTCCTTCTCCTAAATTTTAGTAAGAGTAGAGTTTTTAGTGAATTGGGAAGCTGTGGGGAGGTAAATCAATGCAAGACCAAGGGAAGAGAAAGTTCCACAATAGCTGAGGCCATGAGGCATTTTCTGTCCCACAGATTCCTAAGGGAGGGAGAAACAATTTCCCCATCAAACAAATTCATCACAACCCCAGTGGAGCCTGCGCAGATGCAAAAGTGGCTGGGTGGGAGCTAGAGAGGTGGTGGTAGGGAGGAGGAAGAGGCAGAGAGGAATTCTCATGCCATCTAGTGGCCAATGAAGCAAGGCTCTTGTCCTAACAGTCACATCCAAGGATGGCTGGCACTGAAGCATCTTGTTTAAAAGAAAGCCTACAATACAGTTTAATTGCCAAGTAAACCCTGAGCTCCCCACCATGCATGAGCACAAAGTGACAGCCCTGATGGTAATGGCAGAGATTAGTGGGCAGGAGGTTGCGAGTGGATCAAAGAATCCTGAATATATTAACAATTCCTTTCCATTGAAAAGAACTCCATTGTTTACATGTGAAATAGCTCACCCCATCCTCAGGTTAACCCTGAGAAGCAGGCACTAAGGGAAGAGCCATTCCCCCTTTTGTAGATGAGAAAACTGATGCCCAGAAAGGCGTGACTCAAAGTCTCATAGAGCAAATGGCAGGGACAAAACACCAACGCCAAAGAGCTCTGTCCTTTAACACCAAGCCCATAGTTCTCTCAGCCACGGTAAAAAATACTCTGACAAGATCAGGGTATATGAAACCCAGAAGTCCATCCCTTCTCAGAGGCATCACCCAAATATCCCAGAGAGTTTGCGGCTTTCGAACGCCAGAATCAAAATCAATATTTCTACCATTTTTCCCCCTTAGGCGCTCTCCTGCTTTCTATCCTGAAGAATATAGAGATAAAAGTTCTTTCCCTTTTAGGGTCTGTAAGTGGATTGGGGAGCCCGGATTCAAGCACAGTGAACAGTTAAGTAAGATGACACGATCATATGAAATGACCTACCAGATTGGTTGGAAGAGACTGCAAATGCTTAGATCCTTTAGGGACAAGAAAAAAGTAAGGTTCCTCACCAAAAAGAAAACAAAGCTCTCAATTGAGCAAATTGAGGATGAGAGCCTTGGTCCCCCTTGGGCCCCTGCTCTGTCCCTACTCTAAGTCTTGGGGACCACTGCAGAATTCCTACTCCTCCTTTTGCTTTGATTCACCTCCTCACACAAAATGTATTTTCTAGACAACCATGTAAATTAGATTGTGACATTCTGCCCATCACAACTCTCCAGTGGCTCTCCATTGCACCCTGAGAAGAAAACAGAAAACTTTTACCATGGGCATGGACCCTAGTTGATCCTGCACTTGCCTCTTGCTCCTTTGGCATGCCTTCTCCTGCATCATTCACACCTCCCTGCCACACTAACCTTCAGACAGATCCCACAGTGAGCCAAGCCAGGTGCTGCTCCTGCTACCATGCAGCTGATTTTCCTCATATCAGTAAAAGCATTTCCTTGAAGTGCAAGCATGTTCCTTCAGGTCTCTGTGTAACCATTACCGTCTCAGAGACCCCTTCCTCCACCATAACCACTATACTGCTCCTCCTTCAATTCTCTACTACAGCAGCCTTTTCCCTTTCTCTTTTCTTCTCATTTCCTACTCATCCAATGGAAAATGATTTATTTGATGGTTCCCTTATTTATTATCTATTAACCCAACTCTAATATAGGCTAGAATAGAAAAGATGGTTTCTGTTGTATTTGCAGTACAGGACCGAGATCAGAGTACGCACTCAATAAACATTTTCCCTCTGTTACCAGGACTCAACACAGAACCATATCAATGGATATGCATTGAATATATGTTGTCACCTCACTTAAGGAAAAGGTGAAACAGAAGTTCAATGGAGAAAATGTGGTCATTTCAGTAAATGCTACTGTGTGGGTTAATAGGATATCTACCTTTAAAAAAGGGGGTGTAGAGCACCTACAATTCTCAATTACTGCTGGCAGGCTGTAAATTAACACAGGCACCTTGGTAAACAGCTTGGCAATATCTTCTATAAGTGAACATACCCTATAACCTCACAATTCCTATCACGGTTATATACCCAAAAGCTATATGCAGGAATGTTTCCCCCAAAAGAGGTACAAGAATGCTCATAGCATAACTACTGGTAATAGCTATCAGTACTATCACAAGTAGTGTTAATAATCCCCAAATTGGAAATAAGCTAAGTGCCCATAAACAGTAAATTAATAAATTTTGATATATGCACAGAATGAAGTGATATTAAGGAATGAAAAAGAACAAATTACTGGTCTACACAGAGTATTGTTCCCTCTATTTAAAGTTCAAAAACAGACAAAACTAATTTCTGGTGATATGAATCAACAGAATGGTTAACTTTATGGGACAGGGTAGTAATAGACATGGGGTTAGGGTGGAGTTTTAGTGTACTGATATTATTCTCTGTCCTAATCTGGGTGCTGGTTCCATAGTTGTGCTGCCTTTGTGAAAAATCATCAAGATGTACACTCAGGATTTGTGTACTTTTCTATATATGTGTACTTCAGTAAAAAATAAATTACATAAACAAAAATATTTCTTGGATAAAGGAAGAAAGATGGAAAGAAGAGGTGGTAAGAAGGAAGGAAGGAAGGAAGGGAGGAAGGGAGGGAGGAAGGGAGGGAGGAAGGGGAAGGAGAAAAAGAAGAAAACAAAAGGAAAGAAATAAAATAATATTGATCCATTTTTGTTACTTCTCATCAAAGTACTGGAACTCCCACCACCTCACTGTGGGTACCTCACCATCAACTATGTCCAGTTCCGCATTCAATCCTCACCTACTTCTGGAAGTCTGTGTCAGTATCTGCCACATGGGTCCCCTCTCCTGACCCCTTCCTACTACCTGTCACCTCCCTATCTGGAAAAAGTATCTATGCATCAGACCAAGCCCAGATGTTTTAAACTAGTTCCCTCTTATCTTCTGTGGAAAGCCATGTCTGGAAAGAATATAGGTTTGAAGCTAAATTGTCACTGACGTGGCAAAATCACAGAGATGCATGATCAAGAGGAAGGGACACTGGAACCAGATCACCTGAGGAATGGTTTAGCAAATGGGGAAAATTCAGTCTGGGAAAAAGAATGGATGCATATGTGCTGGGAACACTCCCTACTTTGCCCCTCTCTCCTGTCCCCCACCACCTCCTAACAGGAAACTCCTACAGCCCAGGTCTTAAGAACTGACAGTTTAAAAGTGCCCTAAGTTGTTTTGACTAGAGCACGTTACGATAGCCTAAATCAGCGGGACACAAATCTTGCTGCTATCAGATTCACGGAGGGAGCTTGTTCAAAATATATTCTTCAACCTTATCCCAGACTTACTGATTCAGAAACTCTGGGATCTATACTATTTAGCAGGTTTCCTAAGTTGGTCTCCAGCAGGAGAGCACAGGGGTTAAGAGCATCTATTCTGAACAGTCAGATCTCTGTTGGAATCCCAGTTTTATCACATCCTTTTGTACAGATTTGGGCAATTTATTTAACTTTATCAGCCCCGCCTTCCTTATTAGTAACATGGAGATGATAACTGGATTTATCTTTTAGGGCTGCTTTGAGTTTTAAATGAAATGCCAGGTCTAGCATGATGTTTGACAAACACAAAGTGCTGAAAAATGTCATGCAGCATGTCCACTACTGATATAAAAATCAGTACAGGTATTTGGAAACCACTGTTTTAAAAGACTTCTCCCCCACCATCATTTACACAGAGGATGTTAGCACAGTGATTACTGGCTTAGGCTGTGTATTGACAAATTCACATGATGGTGATATGTGCTCTGTCCCCATATCACTATCACTTTGGAGAATTTTCCGAAGAGATACTTATTTATTTATCAGACTGTAAGCTAAATTAGGGCAAGGTTCAGATCTATTTAGCTTACCATTACATCAAATATATTTAGCTTTTTATGTATCATTGTGCCTGACACACCATAGGCATGCAATGTTGCATGAATGAATGCATAAATTAATGATTGAAGCATGGGCAATCATATAGTATTGCCTCTCAGGGTTATGTGACCATACAGTTTAGAGTTCAAAGAAAGAAAAAAAAAAGTGTCTGGTCAAAACTCTCTCTAGGGAATCTAAGACTCAAGGGATTGTCAATTTTCGTAAATAAAAATACAGGATGCCCAGCTACATCTGAATTTCAGGTAAACAAAAAAATGGCTTTAATCAATAGCATAAATGTGCCCTATACAAACTGGGGGCATACTTATACTGAAAAATGGTCATGATTTATCAGAAATTCAAATTCAATTAAGTCTCCTTGTGTTTTGTGTGGCAACCCTAAAGATCAGTCTAGTCCAGGGTTGGAAATGAGAAACTATTAAACATCATGGGGGGTGGTAGTTAAAAAAAACTCAGCACTTCATAAAGATCTGAGTAACTGTGTGTGTGTGTGTGTGTGTGTGTGTGTGTGTGTGTGAGAGAGAGAGAGAGAGACAGAGAGAGACAGAGAGAGAGAGAGGGGGAGAGAGAGAGAGAGAGGGAGAGAGAGACAGACAGACTAGGATTATTAAAGCCTTTTATGGCAACAAGTAAAAGATTAGAATTTTAACTATTATGTTTAGTTTCTTGCCAGTTTTCTTACAACAGAAGGGTTTCAGGTTCTCAGCTAATCCTTTCTTATGCTGGTTTCTGTAACTCAAACTGAGGCCCATGTTTTAGCTAACAAATAATTAGCCTTCATAAGAGATGTGTAAACAAATCATTGACTCATGAACTTTCTAATTGTTCTCACCTGTTACTTGATCTAAGCTCATAATGCTGCCATAAAAGAGATTCACATGCCGCTGGGGGATTAAACAGATTATGTTTAAAGTCATTCCTCTATCCATGAGTTATACATTCATATACATTCGCATGCCTTCTTGTGTAATCACATATGTTCAAACACATTTTTGAGAAATACACTGTCCAGAAAAAGGTGCTAAATAAGATGTTTAAAGGGGAGTTTTGTGAGACTAGGGACCATACCTAGAGCTTCCGTGCTTCCTCTCATGGCCCATGATGACCACTTTACTTAATGCCGTCTTGTGACTTCCCATTCCTTGCCCTCTTAATCCCTCTTACCCTACTCTATTTTTTTCTTTTTTTCTCTTTTTTTCTTTTTTATAATAACATTTATGAACTTCTGACTTACTATAAAATTGACTAACTTATGGCATGCATTGTTTATTTTTGATCTCCACTTACAAGATAAGCTTGTTCTCAATAGATGGCCAGTTTAGGCGCAAAGTCTGTCTTAAGTGCAAAAAAGAATTGTTGATGATAAAAATATTTAAGACCCACTGCCCATCTAATATTATCTTTACCCCATGTGTCAGAAATACCTAAAAATGACCTGGTCCTGCAATACTCTTACACAAAGCACTACCTCTCCATTTCTACTCTCTGCTCCCATGAATAATTTGGTAGGAGGCAACATAAGATATGGAGTAAATATGATTCCAATGACCTGTATTTCAACTCTAGCTCTATTAAACACCTCTGCAATTTCAAACCAATCATAGCATGGTTCATTTTCTCATCTGTGCAATGACAGGACTGTGCCAACTGAACTCAAAGATACCCTCTATATCTAAAGGTACTCTGACTTAAAATTCCTGAAACCTCCCATCAGTGTTACAACCACCGGAAACGAGAGGCTGAAATAAAAATGGTGTATGTTTCTGGGAAGAGGCAAGGTAAGTGAAGTAAGGATATCACAAGGAACCAGAGAAAGTGGGACCTATTACAAAATTCTGTTGATTTTACACTTTGTAGTGGGCCAGCTGTGTGCAGAGCTGAATCTAGAAGTAGGAGAGATAGTACACTGTTGCCAACCATTAGAAGCAGCAAATATCGATTTAAAGTAATTTGTTATAATTACTTTAACACAGAATTTTGTATAGTCAATTACTCCATACTTATGATATAATAGCGCCTTGTTTATAATAATGACAATAATAAATTCTAGGACTTATTGAAAACAGACAGTGTGCCAAAATCATTTTGCACACACCATCTAATTTGAAGCTCAAAAGAGTCCTTGTGGAGGTACTGTGTATAATCCCCATTTCACAGATGAAGAAGCTGAGGCTTAGGTGATTAACTAATGTGCCCATGATCACATGATTTGTAAACTAGAATCTGGAGGTTGAGCTCAGGTAGGTGTTGCCAGGGCATGAACCCTGATCCCACTCAAGTGCTTTCTCTCTGCTCTGGTGGTAATCATTCTGTGTCCTGGTTAACCACATTATCTTTCTCCATCACTAGTACCGCCATGTCCTTGAACACAGGTAGAGATAATCCTTCACCCCTGCCTGTGCTTAGTCCAAGGGGAAGTTTGGTCCATTTATAATGAGGGCGGAATGTCTGTTGTGATAACTTGGGAACACATGATACTTAGCTTTATCTCTTCACACACCTCCTAAGAGTTTTGTCTGTATCTTATTTGATTTCCAAAATTGTGCCAAACAATGATCAGATGACACCTAGGAATTTAGTAACATGCATTAAATTACTTAACTGGTGAGACTTCAAGCCCTTAAAAAAGAGAAGAGGAGGTTTGGGGATAATGAGTTTAAATATTGGCTTAGTCTATAGATACATGAGAAAAGGATTGAAATAATCCTGGAAACACTGACTTAATGCAAAATTGATGTTAAAGGCCATTAAGGGAAAGACCCTCCATTTAAAAAAATTCATTCATGGATGTACTCATTCACTCTATAGATAGGAATTAGATGCTGGGAATTCAAATGTGAACAACAAAAATGTGGTCTCTCTCCTGAGGTCTCAATCCTGTCTTATGCTGGCTCCTCTAAACAGGAGCTTATAATGTGTTTGTGAGTGTGTGTGTGAGTGTGTGTGTGGAGGTGGGGGAAGCATAGAAAGAATGCTGATTTATAGAGTGGCATGAAAATGTTGCTGTAAGAAAACTTCAGAGGCCTGTGGAACCCAAGAGAAATGCATTTAGCTCAGACTTTGATAGGAGTACGTTGATCAGAAAAGACCTTCAGGGACTTACCCGGTGGCTCAGTGGTTAAGAATCCGCCTGCCAATGCAGGGGACACGGGTTCGAGCCCTGGTCCAGGAAGATCTCACATGCCACGGAGCAACTAAACCCGTGCACCACAACTACTGAGCCCACGCGCCTAGAGCCTATGCTCCGCAACAAGAGAAGCCACTGCAATGAGAAGCCCACGCACCGCAAAGAAGAGTAGACCCCACTCGCCGCAAATAGAGAAAGCCTGCACGCAGCAACGAAGACCCAACACAGCCAAAAAAAAAAAAAGAAAAAAAAATCATTAAAAAAAGAAAAAGAAAAAAGAAAAGACCTTCAACATGAAATAATATCTGAGTTCAGACCTGAGAAGAAATAGGAGTCAGGGAGGGGAAAATGGGTAAGGCTGACACTATCCTCTGCCAAGCAAAAAGTTATTCTCCTCCCCACTCACTCTCCCATTTTTTTTTTTTTTTTGGTTCAGAGATGTTGAGTCTAGGATGTATCAATGCAAGTCTACCATGGAGACAATGACATTCTGAAAATGGTCTCTTGCTACCTGTTTAGAGAAAGGCACAAAGAACCTGTCTGCCTCATGTAGAAAACTGCTTCATGCCTCTGAAAGCTGTTGTAAATGGGAGCTGCTGCAACTATCTTGTGACCGTGAGGCATGGGCCAACAGAATCATGAAGCCGACATTCTCAGAACCCTTATATTATTGAGTTACTGAATTAGTGCTACTAAACATTCATTTTTAAACTTATCTTCAGGTGAGAAAAATAAATCTCTATTTGTTTAAGCCACTGTTGTGATTTCTGTTACCTGTGGATGAAAACATTTCCAATCGAATAAGGGGCTGAGGGGTATAAAGTAGTTGAGGTAAAGGGCTTGAGGATTAAAAATACATTAACATATTTCAGGAGATAAAAAAAGCTTCAGAGGAGTTGGAATGATCATAGGCAGTTTAGGTGGAATGATAAGAGAAGAGAGGGACCATAGCTTGCCCAGCTTTTATTCTCCTTAATTCAGAAAATATTTAAGGAGGAACTATTTTCTGTTGGGTTCTATTCTGGGCACTGGGACAGAGCCCAAATAAAACAGACAACAATCCTTGCTCTCATGGAGTTAGCATTCTAGGGGGTTAGGAAGCGCTGGGCTTGGTGCAGTTTTAAATAAAGTGGTCAAGTAAGACGTCACTGAAAAGGGGATCTTGGGACTTCCCCGGTGGCACAGTGGTTAAGAATCTGCCTGCCAATGCAGGGGACACGGGTTCGAGCCCTGGTCTGGGAAGATCCCACATGCCGCGGAGCAACTAAGCCCGTGCGCCACAACTACTGAGCCTGCACTCTAGAGCCCACAAGCCACAACTACTGAGCCCATGTGTCACAACTACTGAAGCCCGCGCACCTAGAGCCCGTGCTCCACAGCAAGAGAAGCCACCGCAATGAGAAGCCCGCACACAGCAACGAATAGTAGGCTCCACTCGCCGCAACTAGAGAAAGCCCGTGCACAACAGCGAAGACCCAACGCAACCAAAAATAAATTTATAAAAAGAAAAAAGAAAAGGGGACCTTTGCACAAAGACCTAAAGGAGATGGGAGAGCAGACAAGGTGAATATTCAGCAGAAAAGCAATCCAGGGAGAGGGAGCAGAAACAGCAAAGCCCCGAAGAGAGACTGTGCCTGGCACTTTCAAGCAATGAAGAATGAGGGGGAGCGTGAACTGGAGGGAGCGTCCTAAGAAATAAGTTCAGAGGAGCAGTGGGGAGGGGAGCATCGTGTAGGGCCCTTTAAGTCATTGCAAGGGTTTGGCTTTACTTCAAATGAGCCACAAATATGTCAGTGGGTGAGGGAGGGGGCTTTGATCAAGGCGCAGCATGATGTGTTACTTCTCACAGAATGACACCTGTTAAGTTCAAAACAGATAGAGGGGAGTGGGGGCACAAGTACAGAGACCAGTTGTGGAGCTATTGCCATAATGCAGGTAAGTGATGAGAGTGGTTTAGACAAGGTAGGGCTTGGTAAACATGGTGAGAGTGTTTGGGATTTTTTATCTTTTTTTGATGATTGAATGCCAGGGTTCGATGATGGATTGAATGTGAGCTATAAGAGAAAGAGAAGAGTCAAGACTGATTCCAAGGGATGCACACTGAACGACTGCAAAGGTAGATTTGTGATTTATAAAGAAATACTGGGAAATACCGTGGGGAGATCAGTTTTGTTTTGGCTTTGGCAATTAAAATGTTACTTAGGTATGTAAGTGGACATGTCAAACATGTGAGTGGATGTATGAGTCTGGAACTTAGGAGAGAGTCTTGGGCCGGATATAGAAGTATGAGCAATCTTCCAAGTAGAGATGGTATTTAAAGCGATGGGACTGGAAGAGATCACCAGGAGGGTGAGAGAAGGAAAAGCAGAATTTCAAAGACTGACACCCGGTGCATTCCAGTGATAAGAGATGCCAGAGATGAAGAGAAACAAGCAAAAGAGACTGAGAAGGGGCACTCTGGCAGAAAAGGCAGGCGTTTTGGAGGACTGGAAGCCAAGTGAAGAAAGTATTTCAGGAAGGAGAGAATGAGTAATGAGCTGGTATCACACCTTGAGTTAGTTAAGGCTGAGTTTAGATTTCCAATCTACTGATTCATTTTTTTATATATAAGTTTTTACATTCTTTTTTTAATATTTATTTTATTTATTTTTTGGCTGCGTCAGGTCTTGGTTGCAGCATGGCGAGGGTCTTCGTTGAGGTGTGCGGCATCTTTCATTGCGGCTCTCAGGCTTCTCTCTAGTTATGGTGTGCAGATTTTCTCTCTCTAGTTGTGGCGCGCGGGCTCCAGGGCACATTGGCTCTGTAGTTTGCGGCATGCGGCCTCTCTCTTTAAGGCACGCAAGCTCAGTAGTTGTGGCACGCGGGCTTAGTTGTCCCACTGCATGTGGGATCTTAGTTCCCCAACCAGGGATGGAACCCATGTCCCCTGCATTGGAAGGTGGATTCTTTACCACTGGACCACCAGGGAAGTCCCTGCAATCTACTGATTCTAACTCTAAACACAAGGGAAATGTCGGGGTGGAGTCACCAGCCCCAACTTGCTTCAATCGCCGATTCAATAAATCACTAGAATGTTTTCTATTCATTTGGCAGAATGAAGAAGGGTTAGAATTGGAGTCCACATTCTGGAAGTCGGAGAATAATAACATTGTCAGGATTACAGGATGTTTAGGGCATAGTAATTTTTCCTTTTTTTTTTTTTAAGATTAAATGGTTATTCTGCAAAAAAGACAGAGACTGCTTTTCCCACAAGTCGATCAGTCAAGACTGCTCAGGAAGCATACCAGCAGGATAAGACAGCCCTGGCGAGTCTTTATCATATAACCATGCATGTCAAGTAATGTAAGGAATTCCTAAGACAGAGGAGGAAAAAACTAGTCTCAGCTTTGTGCATCATTAATGAACAAGAAGGAAAAGAAACCCATCTCTCTCCGGTACGGAGAAATGATGGAGCAACGAACTCTTATCATACCACTCTCCATGCTTCATAAAATATGAGTAACTTCTGGCAACCAGTCAAAACGAAGGAAAAAATATGCAAGTCACACACATACTCTTCTGCACATGCAGGGTGAGACAGGAGAAACTAGAGCTTCAAAGTTGATTTGCTGAGGATGGGAAGCTAAACTATTGTGTGTATGTGTGTGTGTCTGTGTGTGTGTTTGTGTATAAATTCTGGAAGTTGTAGCAATGTCAAACACATTTTCTACACTGACTCTCTTAGCATCTTAGCTTGTGCCTGCACATGCTCCTTTTGGCTTCTAAAAAATGAAATGACCTTTTATCAACTTTTTGTATCCAATATCAACGAATTTTGGCACTGAGAACATTCAGAAAAGGACTATACTAAACTTTCCCTTAATTTAAGAAAGTCCTTTTATTTTCAGAAATAGAGAAATCAGTTACATTAATATTAAATAGTTCAAGATAACTTACTATTTTCAAATATTCCAAAGCACATTAAAAGCATCCAGGAATACATAATGGTTGACAGAATAATTATGTGTGCTTACAATAATTCTTAAAATAGGTCCCCTAAGGACTTCTATCCTACCACATTTGGCTAGGCCTATTTCAACAGGAACCACAAAGGGGTTATATCTGGAAGAGGCTATGGTGTTACAACTGAATTTTGTTAAACCTAACATAAATAAAATAATTTCGTTTGTTAAAAAGTACTCTATGTAGGGCTTCCCTGGTGGCGCAGTGGTTGAGAGTCTGCCTGCTAATGCAGGGGACATGGGTTCGAGCCCTAGTCTGGGAAGATCCCACATGCCACGGAGCAGCTGGGCCCGTGAGCCACAACTACTGAGCCTGCGCGTCTGGAGCCTGTGCCCCGCAACGGGAGGGGCCGCAATAGTGAGAGGCCCGCGCACCGCGATGAAGAGTGGCCCCCACTTGCCGCAACTAGAGAAAGCCCTCGCACGAACCGAAGACCCAGCACAGCCAAAAATAAAAAAAAAAAATAAATAAATTAAAAAAAAAAAAAAAAAAAAAAAAAAGTACTCTATGTATATTGTTTCTTGTTACTGTTGTCATAATGATTTACTGCCAAAATCTGATTGAACTTTTCCAAATTCTGTGTAAGTTAAAGAGATTTGGCTCAAGTTGTAAATTTGTATTATGTGTGGAAAGAATGTGTTTCTGATATGATCTGCATTTCTACTGAGGTTAAGGTCAAATCTCAAAAAAAAACACACCAATTTTAGAGCTGGAGAAAAACCTCAGAGATTATATAATCCAAACCTTTTATTTGACTTAGGTGGAAAACTACAGTTCAGAGAGGATAAGTGACTTGCCTAAAGTTATACAGCAAATTAGCAAAATCTATAATTATATTTCACTTATTAAGAATAAGGGTAGGGCTTCCCTGGTGGCGCAGTGGTTAAGAATCCGCCTGCCAATGCAGGGGACACGGGTTCAAGCCCTGGTCTGGGAAGATCCCACATGCCGCGAGCAACTAAGCCTGAGAGCCACAACTACTGAGCCTGCATGCCTCAACTATTGAAGCCCGCACGCCTAGAGCCCGTGCTCTGCAACAAGAGAAGCCACTGCAATGAGACGCCAGCACCGCAGCGAAGAGTAGCCCCCGCTCGCCGCAACTAGAGAAAGCCCATGCTCAGCAATGGAGACTCAATGCAGCCAAAAATATATAAATAAATAAATTTATAAAGAAAATAAAAAATAAACATCCATTAAAAAAAAAAAGAATAAGGGCAAACAGTCACATGGAAAGATGCTCAATATCGCTAATTATTAGAGAAATGCAGATCAAAACCGCAATGAGGTACCACCTCGCGCTGGTCAGAATGGCCGTCATCAAAAAGTCTATGAATAATAAATGCTGGAGCAGGTGTGCAGAAAAGGGAACCTTTCTACAGTTGGTAGGACTATAAATCAGTGCAGCCACTATGGAGAGTGGTTTGAAGGTTCCTTAAAAAACTAAAAATAGAACTACCATATGGTCCAGCAATCTCACTCTTGGGCATATATCTGGAAAAGACAAAAACTCTAATTCGAAAAGATACATGCACCTCAGTGTTTACAGCAACACTATTTACAATAGGCAAGGCATGGAAACAACCCAAGTGTCCAACAACAGAAGACTGGTTTAAGAAGATGTGATATGTGTGTGTGTGTGTGTGTGTGTGTGTGTGTGTGTGCGTGTGTGTACATACACATACACAATGGAATCTTACTTAGCCATAAAAAGAATGAAATATTGCCATTTACAGCAATATGGATATACCTAGAGAATATTATACTAAGTGAAGTAAATCAGACAAAAATAAATATGATATCACTTATATGTAGAATCTAAAAAATAATACAAATGAATCTATATACAAAACAGAAACAGACTCATACACATAGAAAACAAACTTATGGTTACCAAAGGGGAAAGGGAAGAGGGGGAGAGATAAATTAGGAGAATGGGATTAACAAATACAAATTTTATACATAAAATAGATAAGCAACAAGGATTACTGTATAGCACAGAGAACTATATTCAATATCTTGTAATAACCTATGGAAAATATTCTGGCATACACACACACACACACACACACACACACACACACACACACACACATATATAACCCTTTGCTGTACACCTGAAACTAATACAATATTATAAATCAACTATAGTTCAATTAAAAAAAAAGAGTAAGGGCAATTTCCTTAGGTAAGTCCCTCTTCTCTGAATGTAAATTCAGTCTAGTCGGACATATTCCAAGACTGTTGTTCTATTTCCTTACTGTTTACCAAGAAGTGAAGCTGGTACCTTTTAACATTCTTTGGTCTATCCATGATGATAACCACTTGGGTGTGTAGAGAACTTCATAGAGTTTCCATTAAAAAAGCACTCACACATCCATTTTCTAACATGACCCTATACATGAGTATAAACAGATGGAATTAACCTGATCTCAGAGAGGGGAACTGAGGCTCAAGTTTAGTGATTTATCCTATTTGACCTAGCCAGGTCGTGATGGAGCTGAACTAAATTCAAGTAGATGGTTCTAAAAGAATCAAGTGACCTGAATCCAGTTCTTAATTCCACGACCTAGATTCAATAAACAATATTGTCCTTCCATGCCCTGTGGTTTGAGGTCTTCCAAATCCATTCAATTCCTTGCTAAGATTACTGATCTGAAAGAAGCAGATGAGAAAAACCCAAGTTTAGGTTTGTCTTTGTTATTTATGCACGTGATGTGTGAGCTCCATCTACATTATGCAAACAAAATATACATACATACATACATACATATATATATATATATATGTATTTTCCCCCCCCAAATCTTCCCTTCTTCCAATGAGCTACTAAATAAGATGGTTTATTTCACATGATTGACTACAGGGATCCTGCTCATATATCCAAGGGCTGACATTTTAAATCACATTTTCTTTTCAATTGAAGAGAATAAAATGATTTTCATATCTTGACATGATTGATTATTTGGAAGCTGAAGCCAAAATCTATAAGAGTTCAATCTATGGCTCCCACCAGCTGATAGCATATTATCAGACCTTATTAAGATCATGCATGACTTGCAACTGTAGCTTTATATCTGACAGTAAGCAAATATAATGGCCTTTTGCCTTTAGATAGCACATTTGTATTAATGTGGTGGTTGATGTATCTATTTATGAAAGGATTATAGGTGATGTAAATTTTATCTTTACAGATAAATGATAATTCCTTTGTGTTTAATCTCCATAAGAGATTGGGGAAATCTAAAATAGCAATGAGGCTGAATGTTTATCAGAGGCAGATCTATAAAGATTCTCTAATAGCAAACTGCTAGTCCCTATCAGATGCAGATCTATGAAGAGTCTCTAACAGCAAACTGCTAGTTCCAATAGGATACCTCTTCCTTAATTTTCTGAGGATCTCTTACCTTAATCCAAACCCTGAGAAGTACCTCAGCTATAAAGATGAGTCACCAGGGCATACAAGCTGAAATTTATACACTCTGGTGTAAGTCAACTTACTGAAAGAGAAGGTTTCATTCATCTGAAGTTACATAGCAGGATATCTAACGTAGAGACCAGCCAGTGTTTTGAGGGTTGGCACGTTTATGGGAAAATCAATGTTTAAGTTATCATTTCCCCTGCTTTAATTATAACACCAATTTTCTTTTGGGATGGTGCAGATCAAATAAAAATGGGTCGTGTCTTTTCATTGTAAACACCACCCCATAAATCTGGGCTCTGTCGTTGCAGGACTTTCTACAGACATTCAACCTAGCTCCTTTGTATCTAGAGTTAATTTCAGTTGTGAGGTTTACAGGGTCAAATAGCAAGTTTCCTAGTAACCACATAGATACATCCATTAAGAGGACACCCAAATCACTCTAAAGGAGGCCAAAAATTCAAGCTGAGACTCTGCTAAGAATTAAATAAGTAAAAACTTCTCTTTAAAAAAGTTACTCAGTAGACTATAAACATCTTGAAGGAAGAATCTACATCTCTTTCATTTACATACTCCACACATCTCCTAGAGATGGGTGATGAATTCTCATCCTACAAGCACTGTTGTAAGTACTAGAGATATGATGGTGAACAAGAATGGTGTGTGGGGCCCCTGAACTCAAAGAATTTACTATCCCGAGGGTAGACCCTGTAACTAAACAAGAAAGTAAAGTAAAGAATGATGAATGCTATGTTACAGAAAATAAAGCTTAGCACAGGAACACAAGCAAAGGCCTCAGTAAAGGATGTTTCATGGATGCCAGGAAGATGAAGTAGCATCCTGGTGGATAAGGTGAAGAGGTAGAGACAAGTATTCCAGGAAGAAGGAGTGGAATGTACAAAGATGGCATGCAGAGCTGGTCTTAGAGCTGTTCTGATAGACATGGGCCAGAAAAGGAATGGCCCTACAAATCATGATGAAAAAGTTTCACTTAATCCTGAGGTATACGGAAGTCATAAAAGTGTTTTGAGCAGGAAAGTTACATGACCACCTTTGTGTTTTAGAATGTAGTAGATGCGCATTAAGTGGTACTAGAAAGAATTAATGAAGGCATAAAAACATTACTACTATTCATGGTAAGAATGACTAACATTTTTGGACACTTCTGATTCTCCAGCTTTTCCTGATCGATAATCTTATCAAAGTATCCTTTAGTGAAAATGATTTAGATATCCATATTTCAAAGATGAGAAAACTGAGACTCCTAGTAATTCAACGGCTTTTCTAAATGTCACAAATCTAGTTAATTATGAGTCACTATTTGATACAAATCACCCTGTTCCCAGCTCTCTAAAATGATATGGCTTGCTAAAATCCCCAAAACCTGATAAAAATATCAAATTGGAGAAAACTAACTGTAAATTTCCAGTGCTGAGGGAAATTTAAAACTCTGTTCCCTCACTATTTGATTACCTTAAAATGATTTTACTACTCAAAATATCTGAAGAATTACTTGGACATTATAGTAAGAGATGAGTTAATATTTATTAAATGGATACTGAGTGTTCTGTGTAAAAGTTTTGCTGTTCCCATTGTTGTTTTTTTGTTTGTTTGATTGATTGATTGACTGATTGGTTGATTTCTATTTCGGTTATGTGGTTGGTGGAATCAATAAAAGTTTGATTGTCAACCTGAGCTAACAAACTGTCAAACAGAAACATTTTAAGTAGAAACATACCGATATGCCAGAGGCCACCATGAGAAAATATCCCCTTGAGAATTTATGGGAAAATTGGAGAGAATTGTAGACTTCCACAGAACACAAATCGGGGATTGAGTACATAAAATCTAGAGATTCTTGCTGTAATCTGGGCTAGAAACAGTTGCACTGAAATCATATTCCATATTTTCCTATTGTAATGTTTGCCTTTCTTCCCTAGTAAACTTCTCTACAACCATGGCTGCATCCATCCCCTCCACTGTCATGACTCACATATTTATACTGTCAACATTGATCTCACCAATCAGCACTAGATTCAGTTCTCCAAATTCCTGTAGACCTTGCCATAAGGATGTCCCCTACTCTCATATTAAGTAGTGCCAACATTTGTTCCTCACTCTACCTACACAAACTTGTCCTTATGTCTTTTAGTTCATGGCATCATCAGCATCACATCCTCAGACTAGAAATTTTTAGAACTACCTTCGTCTACACTTTATCCAAACTACCACCACTCATATCTAAGGAATCTCTAAGGCCAGTTAATTTTACATTCTTAATGGCCTTGTCCCAAACCCCTTCTTTCTATCCCCACTGCCCCATCCCACCTTTATAGCTGAAGTCACTAAAACTTAAAGAAGTTAGATCATAAAGCTGGCAGAAAAAGAAGGATTCAAACCTGGTCTTTTTGACTATTCAGTACCATGTTTATTTATCTATGCTGATGTTTAGATTACTTGTTTGCCTGCAAAACTAACATAGCTGTACTGTAATTTTTTGTAGTGCTATATTGCATAAAGTAGGTATTCAGTAAATGACTATAGAATGAAAGTGACCATAACCCCATGATATAGCATTTTAGACCCACACAAATCATCATTTTGCAAATTGAGGTGAAAGGGCCTTATAAGTGTAAATAAAGATTTAAAATAAAAATGATTACTTAATGGATACAAGCTAGTGATCTGAAATCAGTGGGCAAGGGCCTGTGTATTTGCAGAAGCTTCTCTGGGCCATCAGGAAGTTCTACCACCAACCGAGATATGAGCCACACTGGAAATGAAGGGCTTGGCACTAAAAACATGAAATTTCTTGTTCACTGCTTCCTGTGAAGGGATCCTCAATTTTCACAGCCCAGGGCGAGAGACAGGAGGAATGAGTCAGCAAGGAGTCCAAGCGTGAAACCTGTAAGCAAGCAGGTCCAGGAAGCCCCACAAAGTCCTGTGTTGAACTCTACATCAACTTTTTTTTTTGAAATTGACAGATCCCACCTGTAGGAACCAGGTGAATCAATAGCATTCCGATCTCAAATATCCATCTACCTATTAGTTGTTGACAAAATGGTGTGGTATAGTGAATCTAAACCACCCAAGAACGCATATACAGACACACACACTCATACACACACAATGCTGCAGTTTTATGGCTTTGATGGGATACCTTGAACCCTTACTAAGACCCTTAGTACAAAATCCTTCATGTAGAGGGAAGTGCCTAGTTTGAGGGCCAAAGAACCATGCAAAGCAACCTTAAGCCAATTATTTTATCTTTTGACCCTTTACTTTTGGCTGACAAACCTGAGCAAATAATAACTGTGCTATCTAAATTGAAATGAAAAAAAAAATCAGAAAATGTAAGTATGTGAAAGTGCCATAACGTAAAGTTATATAATATATCAAATATGAATGCAATTATTTGCCCTACCACACTCAGCAAAGGTAACAGCCTTTGAAAAGTAATGAGCAGTGAAGGAGTTGTGAAATCAGAAGAAAATGGTGGTTTCCAATTTCCCTGTCTTCTATAAATTCAATTATTTTCATTCCAAATCCATAGTACTAATGGATATATGTATGTGACTCAACTATCAAGTATAAATATTCTGGTGTTAGGCAAACCCAAGTTTGAATCTTGGCCCCCCAAATTGCTAGTTCTGAGCTTTGGGTTATAAACCAATGGGTATTAAACCAAACCCTTTTCTTATACATCTCACTCTTTTCATTTTCTCATGGTGACTTGAAAGGTAAATTCTCATGTATTTGGAATTACCACCCTCCCTGCCATTTCTCAGATTCTGGGTTCTCTTCCAGGCCCTCCTGCTCTCTCTTGTTTTAGAGAAATACTTCAGTCCAATTTTCTCAGTGGCCCAAAGCAATTCCAGTAAATAATGTTAGCTGGATGC
Organism: Balaenoptera ricei; assembly: GCF_028023285.1. Lineage (NCBI taxonomy): Eukaryota > Metazoa > Chordata > Mammalia > Artiodactyla > Balaenopteridae > Balaenoptera > Balaenoptera ricei. Next base: position 106,885,129 of record NC_082644.1, on the reverse strand, counting down.
CGGTATCTTCTCTCTGATAATTAGCACATCCTGCTTTCCTCCACCGTGGCCCCCACTTCTTGACAATACTTGATAGCTGGCTAAAGAGGTTTCATATAGGACAACAAGCTCTGAAAGGCAGATGCTGAGTGGAAGCAGGTTGTTTCAAATCAGAAAGAAGAGAGCATCAAATCATCCAGCCATCCTTTTGTAACCAGCTCTATGGTATGTGAAACTAAAAGAATAGAAAATGTGTTACCAATAACATACTATGTTTTCCTCACTCACAGAGCCATCTTTGGTTTACTCAAGATCACTGAGCTGCACACTGCAGAAAGGTTTAAAACACTATACAGACAAAAATAAAGTCTTTATTTATATGTTCTAAAACAAAGGTAGTCAAGGTTTTTCATTTGAGCAGTAGGGAGGGGATGGTGTGCTGGAGGTTAACTTTGCCACAAAAAAACTTTGTTGCCCTTCAAAGATAAGCAAAATTGGAGAACAATTACAAAGAATCTCTGATTAATTAGACTCCAGCAATGTCAACCCCTTAATTAGCCTATACAACCAATAATTTTAAGAGGCAGATGGTAGTAAATGGTAGCTGAACTATGTGACCCCAAGGACATTTTTTTTAAGTCAAAAGCAAGGTCCTCAACTCACAATACTTAATAATGCACTTAATAGGATATATCTCCTCCCCCCGCACTACCCCGCCGTTTTCTTCCACTGGCCAAAAATAAGAAAAATGTGTATTTGTAAATTGTGCTTATATGATACTTTCATTTATATTATCTGTATGGTTTTCTCAACTGTAACCTAAAAAAATAGGAAATTTACGTGATATCTACTATAGCAGGACAGATGTTAACTCCAGGTGTGACTAGATAAGAGATTTAACTAGATGTCATCACAACTTGTTTTTTGGTTTTTGGTCTTTTTTTTAAAGTGTTTTTGGGGATAGTCTCTCAACTACGGTTTCTTCTGTATAGCAGATTTTCCTCATGTGGTGGCAAAGATGGCCATTGGCAACCTTGGACTTAACCTGGGCCTTAGTGCTCACTATCTCAGAAAGAAGAATTGGCTCTTTGTGAATGGTTTCAGGTTTTTGATTGATCTGGCTTCAGCTAAATTCCCATCCAGAATTTAGCCAAGGTTTTCCAGTATTCTGATTAGCCAGGCCTGTGTTATAGCCTCACACCTAAGGCCAGGCATAAACTTAGACATACTTGAAACTCAGACTGAAAACTGGAGGAGGTTTTCTGTGTAGGACAAATATATTTTCAGTACATTCTTTTTATGTGATTATCGTAACAACCCCATGAAAAATCATGAACAGAATTTCTAGGAGAGGTAGGTCGGGAAACTAGAGACATCTAAGTCTTAGAGGCCAACAGGTGCCAGTGTATTTCTGACTTTTCTAAATTTAGCTCTGTGCCTTCAGAGATTATTATATAACTATAATAATCTCAATTTCTTGTCTGTAAATTTAATGTCTAAAGTTAATATGGTGTGCATGATTGTAGCATTCATTAAATAAGGTATGGAAAGAAAAAAAGAGCATTGCATGTTGTAATTCCCCTGTGTAATAAACAACCTCAAATTTCAGTGGCTTACAGTAAGTTTATTTCTCAACTCTATGGGTTGGCTGTAATTCTGCTCTGATTGACTGGGCTTGGCTCTTGGCTATATGTATGTTCACATCTGCTCAACATGTTTCCTCATTCTGTGACCAACAGCTACCCAGGGTATGTTCTTCCTATGGCAGATGGCACAAGCATCAGAGGATAAGGCAAACCACATAAAAACACTTAATGGCTCTAATCACATTACATTTGCTGACATAACATTGGCCAAATCAAGTCACATGGCCAAGCCCATCATTGAAGTAGGCAATACACTCTCCCTAGTCTGGTGAGAGGCATGGAAAATTACTTTAAAGAGCCCGTGCCTGTTTAATTCCCCTACAGAGAAGGATTGAAGAATTGGGAACAATAACCCAGTCTACCACAAAACCATAGCTGGTAATAAAAAATATTAGATTCATCACTGTAATTCATCCTGGGAAAAAACACTGTAGGATTTAGGATAGGGAATTTAAGATTAGGAAAAGTGCGTAAAATTTCTTTATTGACCATGATTCCGTACTCTTTCCTGCAACACTAGGTTTCCTAAGTAGCCTGGCTACTGGCTTCTGACTCTATTGGTACTTTACCTCCAGTATTTAACTCCTGGCTGCATACCACATGTCTCCTGAACCTGCTACACCTGACCTGGATCTTCTCTCTTCTTGGCTCACAATAAGGCAGGTGATGTCTGTCCCAGACACTTCTGCAGCCACAGTGCCTGCCACATAGGAGGGGGTCAATAAAGAGTCATGAACTCAGTAAGGAGAATAGTGGCACATCGCAAAGATGTGACCTATGCCAAATTCACACTTCCATTTTTCCTTACTAATAGTAAACAAATTAATTTGGGGGTAGAAAGAAAGCAATGAAGAACTAAATTAAAACTACATTTTCTACCCTTCCATGCAGCCAACGGTGGTTAATGAAATGTAAGTGGACAGTATGAGGAAGGGCTTCCAAAATTATTTTTAAAGTAGTCCTATCCCTTTGCCATTTCCCTTCTTCCTTCCTGTAACGTAGACTTAATGGTTGGAGTTCTAGTGGTCATTTTTAAGTCGTGAACACACCCTAGAGATGGTCAAGTCGAAAGCTGAAAAGAGTCCAGGTCCCTGACGACTTTGTGAGCCCAGGACTATCAACCTCTGGATTTCTTTTGTGTGAGAAAAAAATGAACTCAATCTGTTTAAGTTACTATTTGGGAGGTTCTACTACTTGCAGCTGAACACAATAATGTCATAGGTTCCTGGTAGATGTAAATTGGATCTGATTTTAAAAGTGGAGTCATCAATGGATTCTCATTGTAAAAGGAGCAGAGGTAGAAACAGAATCAAATTGGGGTAAAATGGTTTCCTTGGCCATAATTGAACAGGAAGCCTTGACACAATTAAGGTCACATCAAGAGTTACCATCAGCACTTTCTTTTTGTTTCTCTCTGCTATTACTTATTGTGTATTTCCCATAGACAAAGTACTGTACTAAACCCCTTTATATACATTATCTAATTTAATCCTTGAAACAGTCCCATCAAATACACAGCATTATCTCTGCATTATTTAATACAGTATTTACTACAGAACAAAGGACAGATAAATGATTTGCCTAAGGCCATTTAACCAGGTCCAAACATAACTTATTTCACTGCTAAATCCCATTGACATTTTAAACTCTACACCCTGTTATATATACATATTTTTTAATGAATGAATATTGCTTGGGAAAAAACCAAACACACCAAAAGTAAAGCATTAATGAAAACCTACGCTCCTAAGCACTGTGATACGTTAACATGTTTATGCCTTGAATAAGAATGACTGGCCACCAAGGAAGATGGGTCAGTTTCTGTTCCAGATGATCGGGAATGAGGCACCAAGCCACAGTATCCACTGATCATCTTCTACACACTGTGACCACACAGAAAACAAGGGTTAAATTGTTTCTTGCCAATTCTTTACTTTTTAGAAGGGCTAAGACATGATTATGATACTTGCTATGAGCCAAGAGAATCTTTTCTAATATTTAAGGTGACTTACCTAGAGAATAGGAGCCTGCCAATGTCATACTGGAAGGAAGGAGGGAGGGAGGAAGGAAGGAAAGAAGGAAAAGAGAGATAAATAAAAGAAAGAAGGAAGGAATGAAGGGAAAGAGAGAGAAACAATAGAAATAATGGTGGGGGAGGGGAAGGAGGGAAAGAGGGAAAGAAACAAAGAAGGAAGAAAAAAGCCATATCTTCCTCATCTCCAAAGTAGGATTAGCAAATCTCTGACTACTTCAGGACAGAGTGTGAACATGTATCAAGTAGTCACTGTCTTTAAACACATGATTCATACACTTTTAAGTACACTGTGAAGAGATAGAAAGGATTATAACTGCCCCTCAGAGCTCAGAAATGCACTATGTAATTATTCAAAAACATGTATCTATTGTCTTCAATATGTAAAATGTTATGCTAGGTGCTGTGATGAGAAAGGTAGGGAAGATGAAGTTGTAGAAGATGGAAACAATAATCTCAAAACTTTCACTGTCTAGAAAGAGAAAAAATACATGGATAAATAATAAAAATAACTACTGTTGCAGCTCTCTCTACATGAATTAATTCAATTAGCAAATATTTATTCAGTGTTGACTATGTATTAGGCACTGTTCTAAGTCCTTGGGATATATCAATGAACATAAGAGACAAAAATCACTGTCCCTGGGCTTCCCTGGTGGCGCAGTGGTTGAGAGTCTGCCTGCTAATGCAGGGCACACGGGTTCGAGCACTGGTCTGGGAGGATCCCACATGCCACGGAGCAGCTGGGCCCGTGAGCCACAATTGCTGAGCCTGCGCGTCTGGAGCCTGTGCTCTGCAACAAGAGAGGCCGCGATAGTGAGAGGCCCGCGCACCGCGATGAAGAGGGGCCCCCGCTTGCCACAACTAGAGAGTGCCCTCGCACAGAAACGAAGACCCAACACAGCCATAAATAAATAAATAAACAAATACTTAAAAAAAAAAAGTCTGTTAAAAATCACTGTCCCTGTGATTCTTATATTTTAGAAAATGCCACTGAATCCTTAGGTGCATAGCTATGGCAAATACTGATACATTGCATTTGTTCCCCTAAATTCCCTAGACTTTTACAATTAGGCAGTTTGGTATCCTGTAACTAGCTCTGGCCAATGAAGTAGTAACAGAAATACAGTTTTACTTCTGGATTGATTGAAGCAGTGAAGAACTGAAGAGTTTATGTATGGTTTCCCATTCTTCCTCTTCCTCCGCCTCAGCAAAGCTTAAAATCACAGTTTGAGACCTACCACTCTGAGTGTCTAAGGTACTATACAGAGCAGAAGCCCACATCAACCCACATGGGGTTGGATATGAAGCATGAACAAGAAAATAGCTTCTTTGTTGTGGTAAGTCATTGAGAATTTTAGGAGTGTCTGTTACCCCAGTGTAACACAGCCTGTGCTGACTAACATAGAGGTGCATTTCTTACCATCTGTATAGCCACTGCTCTTATAAAGTAGTCAACAGAGGGTAGTTTAAAAATTACTTGAGTGAATATTATTTACCAAAGCAAAGTTTTAAAAGTGTCTAAAGAAAGGGTTTTGGTTTGCAATATCAAAGAAGAGTTTATGGGAAGGGTGACATTTAAACAAGGAAAAAATATAGAATTCTGATGAGGACTATAGACTTTTGCCTTCAATAGACCTGGGTTTGATTCCCAGAACTACCACCTATCTTAGAAAAGTTATTTAATCTCTCTGAGCCCCAGTTTATTTATCTTTATAATGGGGATGATGCCTGCTACTTAGTATTTTGTGAGGATTGAATGAGAAAAAACTAGCAAAAAGTTCATACAGTGCTGATCACTATAAGAAATGTATAAATATGAACTTGAAGGCTTTGGATGCATGGAGACAGTGGTGGGGGGGGATGTGTGTACACAAGTGTGGGAAAGTGTGTGTGTGTGTGGGGGGGGTCTTACATGGCAAACAGGTGTATTCATTTTAGCTACAGCTTCTAGCATACAAATCAGTAATTACACTTAGCATTTATGCAGCATTTCACAGTTCCAAAAACCCCTCAGCATGTGTCATCTCATATATTCTTCAGATCAGGTCTCTGAGAGAGTTCTTTAGGACTGTTAACATTAACAGATGTGTGTACCAAGGTTCAGAAACATGCAAATAATTACCAGAGCAAACCAATGGAAGTGTTGGAACCGAAGCTTCTGTTTTCTTATAAAACACTTGGTGCTTTTCCTAGGATTCCAAGTGCCATAGGTGAGGAGCTCAGTACAAATCACAGAACCTTCTTTGCTAGGTACTCTCACTGTTTTCTTGGTCAAGCTTCACTCATGCAACATTGCCCTTCCCCGCTGTACTTGTGATGAAGTTCTGCCTCAGCCAATCTGATCTCAGATTTCAGAAAGTCTATTAAGTGGACTGCAAAAATTGGATGTCTATAACCCTCTTCTCTTTGTCTTGGTGACTTTAACTTCTGAAATGCCAATAAGTACAAGTCATCGCACTGACTCTTTGAAACGTCTGGGTTATGTTAACAGGACACATGTTGGTTTGCAAGCAACTATACTTCTTGATTGTTCTTATACATAAGACACAACCCATACTGTTGTGAGCTGGAGGTGCAGAAGAACTCTTTGATTCTCTCAGTGAGAGCAATTTAAGATCCACCTGCCGTGTTATTGCAGCTTCACATCTGTGAGTGCTGAGATGTCCTCAAGAGGTGAATGCCTTATGTAAACGAGGACCAAATTAATATGATTTTTGTAAATAAGACAAGTGTCGAAGGAGACAGCCAAGGCAGCCATAAAGCATTGAATCTGGACTTGCACTGTTTTGTAGGACTTTAGAACTCAAAGATGCCTCTTTTCCATTTCTCTCTTTCTATGCCACAAATTGCTTATTCAAAATTAATAACATCACCACATTTAGAAAATGCTTCTCTTTTCTCTGAGAATTTCTCCCACATCTCATAGAACTGGATATCTGGCTCAAAGAAGACACGCAAGGATCTGGCCAATGACCTATTGGTTTATCTCTTCTCACAATTTCAAATAAGACATAAGAGACTTGGAGACTGGGGTTATTGAGTCATATTTGTAGTAAACCACAAAAATTAGAGACTATGAACAACTGTTTTTGTCCTAGAACTGCCTTATTCCTCTGGCCTGGCTGTTGAACTTTTTCTTGGATCATGTGAGATACACCATTATCCTTCCAAAATTTTTCTTTCATTTAATTAAAAGGGTGTGATATGACTTTACTTTCTCCCAACCTCACTGTCTTTAAGACACTAACAATACCAGTAATTCAGGATAAAAGCCTCTCACTTCTCAGTGGCCTTTCCTCCTCCAAATTGTCTATGCAACCGGGTGTTAAGTCCTGATTATTCTATCTCTCAAATCCATTCTCCACTTTATACATTCCCATAGCTCTGGTTTTCACCTAGGTTTTCATCTTTCTTAACACGTGTATCCATCTCTAGTCTTGCCTCCTTCCAATCAAGCCTCTGCTCAAAAGAATAATCAGTTTTAACAGAGGGAGAAACTAAACTAGCATCACCAAGCTTCCCATTTGTGCAGAGATTTTACATTCTCTGCCTCATTTAATCCTCCGTACAAATTACAGGCTGGTTTTTCTTGTTTGTTTGTTTTTTATCTTTATGCCCATTTTACAGATAAAGAAACTGAGACTCAGAGATGTTAATCAACCTTCTCCTGGTTACATAGTTGGCAAATTATGAAGCTAAGCTTCAGACTCAAACAAGCAGACTCAAGGACCCACGCTTTCAACCATTATGTTAAATTTCCTCCCCAGTGAGATGTGAGCTTAAACACATTTTATGAGCCTACACGTTTAGTGAAGTCAGAGATAGGATATGAATCCAGGTCTGTCTGACTCATGCTCTTTACACTATATTGTGTTTTGCTCATGCCATTCCCTAGAGTAAAAATTCCTTTGGCGGCATTATTTCCTTTTACTGATATCAAGACCCTTCACAATCTGACTCTAACTAAACTTCCCAGCCTTTATCTTCCATCATCTTTGCCTTCTGCCCTCTATATCTAACCATCTAACCATTACCATTTAACCATTTTCTCTTGCTCTTTCCCTCTTTCACATTTCAAGCTAGCAAACTCCTATCCCTCGCAGTCCAACTTGAATGTTTATGAACAGTGTGACAATTTCCCATTAACCTTAAACTATTCATCTCTTCTGAGGCAAAACTTCTCATGGCTACTCCAAAGTCACCTACTACAAGGAAAAATGTGATGGAGGGGGAGTTACAGGGGAAGGGTAGAGCAATCTTAACTAATTATTAGCTCTCAGGGAACGAGAAGGAGTTCATACAAGTGAGGTTCCTGAAGCTTAACTTTAGCTTTTGTTTCTGACATCTGTTCTTGAGCGTCTCTCAAGAGTTGGAAATGGTTTCTATTCTTCTCTTCTATACCTCAGTAACTTAAATTCCATTGAGCATGTAGTAAACACTCAATTATTTTACTCTTTAAGCTACGTTGGTTGTTTTTTTGTCAAGACTCTAAGTATGATTTATCTACATTATTTGATACATGGGTTGAAACTAAGTTTGAATAGTCATAGTGATAATAATGATGGGGAACTCTATCACTTGAAGCAATCTATTTCAAATTTGAACCCTGCTGTTTACCATAATTTCTAACAATTTTGTGCTTCTGAGTCAATAGTTATTTCACATTGGGGGTTATATGTGATTTCCACCAGGAGAAGAGGAAAAGTAAAAGAGGGATGAGGAAGGGAGAACAACGAAGATAAGGAAAAATACAAGAAGTGGGGAAAGGCAAAAAAAAAAAAAAAAAAGAGGAGAGGAGAAGGGGAGGGGGAAAGAAGGGGAAACTACTTGGGGGTACAAAGTAAAAACATTGCAGGAAGAAGAGGAACTACATTTAATTAATTCTTACTATACACCAGACACCTTATTATGTGTTTCACATTCACTTGGTCCTTTAATTCCTATAATGACACAGTGAGATAAATATTTCCACCTCCGTTTTGCATAGGAGAACTTTAGGCTTAGAAATTTTGAGAAAGTTCCCATATGGTCACAGTCTGATCAGTACCAGAGCTGGGGCTGAACTCTGGTCTGTCTCATTCTTTGTTCTTAATCCTTCTGATACATCACCTCTCTTTGGTCCTGGTGCTGCTATTACATCACACTGAATACACACTCTTCATCTTCCCCATGGCACCACTACAGATATTTGCAGGACATGACATATTTCTCCTTACTTGTTTCTTCTCCAGTTCAATATCCCCATTTTTTCAATAGACTCTCAATTTTTGACTTCTATTGAACTTTTAGGTCACTGTCTTCAGTCAGTGTCTCTCTCCCTACAGTTTTCATTATAGCTATTGAGATTCCCAAGGTGTTACTCACAGCTTCTTCAACAGACACTTCCCAACTAGTTTTCTTGTCTTATAAAATAAAGATTATAAATTTTCTCTCTTTTCATTTGGTTGAAGACAAGATGAAGCAAAAGACCGTGGCCCCAGAAATCCCATTGAGAGAGACAATATAGCTTTGGTGACAGTGAAATCTGGGTTCTAACCCTGTCTACACCACTTGATTTTGGTGAGGTTATTTATAATATCTAATATTTAGGTTGTCTTTCTATAATATCAGACATTATTATGATATTATGAATAGATTTTGATAAGATTAAGCAAGATAGTATATTTCAAGCAGAAGGCACATCAGAAGCTCTAAGTAAGTGGTGGTCATCATTATTTTTATTAGTTCAGTACCCTCCCATTCTCAATCAAACAGCATTAAACTATGTTTATTAGTGAAGCACAACCTCTGTCTTCATTCTAAGTCATGGAATGACTTGTGGTTATGTCCATGTTTTCATAAATGTTATAAAGCTAAATTGACTTGAGTTTCCCCCCATGATTTAACTTTAAACCTAAAGAAATAGCATCCAAGATAAAAGAAAGGATTTCCCCCCAGGATCACATAGGTAGCTAAAGGGAGAACTAGAAGTAGAACCCATGACTTTTGAGAACCAATCCAATGAACTTACACCTAAATCAGTGATTCTCAAGATTCAAACTTGGATGATAGGATGATGTTGACTAATGGTTGCCAATCCAGGTATTCTACCTAGTTCAATTATTTTTCTTAAATCAAATGACCAAGAATACGAGATAGCAAAGAGAAAATTTATTTGTTAATAGGGGCATTTGAAACATTTTTCACCAAGTCAACTAAGATCACCTCGTCACCAAGCTTAGCCATACTCATGGTGGGCCCAGCCTGTGGTGACAAAATCAGATGACTTGGGTTCCGGACTTGGCTCTGCTATTTGTAAAGTGACCTTGAGAAAGTCATTTTACAGCTTTTAGATTATTTTCTCATCTGCACAATGAGTAAATTAAAGCACTGGTGAGATGATTAACTGATATAATACATTTTAAAGTTTTATTTTCCTAGTTTTAGTTTTGTTTTTCACATGATTATTAAAATAAACTTACATACAATTAAGTGCCCAAATCTAAAGTGTAAGGCTAAATGAATTTTTGCATATCTATACGCTTAATTTTTTCCTTTGCAAATAGGATGGGATCCTATCTCATACCCTCCTTACTTCAAAGAAATCAACTCAGATCATTTATCTGAAATATGAAGTTCTAATAAAAACACTTTATTACATGCTTACTAAATATAAAGTTTTGATAAGGCACCCTTATGTCATAAGGTATCTTGTTAAATCTTTGCAAAAAACCTGTGATGTATGTATTATTACCTCCATTTTATAGATAAGGAGAGAGTGTTAGAAGGGGTCAGGTAACTGGCCTAAAATCATACACCTGAGTTGCAAACCCAGGCCTATTTTCGTCTGAAGGCAACCTGTGTAACCATCATCACCATAGTTGCAACCTGATCACTAAGTCACTGCATGAATGTAGCCAGGTCTCATAACTGAATAGGGCAAGAACAATATCTTAGAGTCCTAACACCCTAAACCATATTTTTTCTTTCAGTCGAAAAGAAAAAAGAATAGGTGTTACAGCACTTAAACTTTTATCTGCAAGTCCTATTCCCATTCAAGAGATTTTATTAGTAAGTGTTGCTTGTGCTTCATTCAGGCAAAGGGAAAGAAGTGTGCGGGTGGAAGAATTCTTGGTCTTCTCTGGGGATAGACAAATAAGATTAAACCAAAAGAGAGGCTCTTCTTTCCTGGGATCACCAATCATGTCCAAGGAATAGGCCTATCCAAGAACCACCTGCAGGCTTCATTTTGATTAATCAGCCTTTGGGTTCAGCAGAGTGTGGGTTACAGGGCTTTCCAGGGAGGTAATCAATGGTGCTAGCTTCCTCGTCTTTACACAGTGACTCTGGTGTATTCATAATTGGTATATCCAGGATCTAGAAAACTGTGCAGGAAGGACATGCTGGGATTTATCTGGCAAAAGAAAACACTCTGGCCGAATCTAAAGCTGTGTTTGCAGGCCTCATCTGCCTGGTAAAGACCCAGGGGAGCCAGAAACAGTAGAAATGAGAAGGATACCAGGACCCAAGAAACAAGACCTCCTGGCTTGGCAGGAGCTGTCACTTATCCGTGAAGACACAGGAGGCTTGGGAAAACACACGGTAATGTTAATTAACAAAACTTCCAACTTTAAGTAACTCTGACATTTACAAAATGCATTCACACAACCTCAGTCCTCTAAGGGACTCAGGGAGGTGGTTATCATTGATCCTCTTCGTTGGGTGAGGATAGTGTAGATCAGAGAGGTCACATAGGCTACACAGCTAATGAGAGACAGAACTCGGGCTCCTTGTATCCCAGGTCAGTTCATTTTCCATTATGCTGGGTAGTTTTCAGGGATCCAGACAGAAAAGCATCCCAAATCAAAAACGGAAGTGTGGAAAAAGCAAAAAAAATGGAGTGAGGAGCAGGATGCTGTAACCCACCAGAGAAACAGAAAATGTCTTAATTCAAAGCTTGCAACAGAGAGGAAGACAAAAGTGGTATATTCCAGAACAACTCAAATTAGAGTGGAAATTAAATGGCATCTTTGCAGGATGGAGCAACACACTGGACCCAGGACATCCCTGCTCTGTGACGGACTCCACCAATTAATTAATAGCTTTGTGATTATGTGTAAGTCACTCAATGCCACTGAACATCTAGTTCCTCATTTAAAAACTGAAAAGAGTGAAGGAGGAAAAGAAAAAGGGAGAAAAGATGAAAGGCAGGGAAAGATGTAGGGAGTAGGAAGGAAAATAAGTGAGGAAGATAATGTAAGTGGCAGGAGATGTTTAAATGCAGGAATAGAGTATATAAGTATCACAGTAGTAGTGAGAAAAAGAAAACAGAACTTTGTCCATGAGTCAACTAGGATGTTTGGAGCTTACTTAGTCATTCACACATTCATTCACTTATTCGTGTTTATGTTTATTCATTAAGTTACTCATTTGTCCATTCAGTAAATAATTACTGAGCACCAATTTGATACCAAGATACTAGAAACTGAAGACAAAGAGGTAGGTAAAACATAGCTCTTCCCTTCAAGGAACTCTCAGTGGGAAGATGGACAAGTAAACATATAAATTTAATACTATGTAGGACGAGTATCTGGAGATCATGAAAGCACAGAGAGGTCCTAGCTTAATTTTGTGTCTGGTGAATGGACAGCTGAGAGTTTAGAAAGGAGTGGGATTGGTTGGAGCATTTGTCTCCTGGAATAGGTGACAGCTTGGGATGAACATCAGAATTAACCAGACAAAGGGTTTAGGGGAGAAGGCTGAGAAATGCATACGGTCTTTTCAGTATGAGAGCATACTGGAATGAATACAGAGCAAAAAGTGAGAGAGAATGATGAGTTTAACAAAAGGACGGAAGTTTGGTCCTGCTGCAAATTAGAGAGCAGAGATGAGGCTGAAGCTGAACAGGTTGTGTGCTGAATCAGGACATGTGGACTTTATCCTGAGAACAGGGGGCAGTCTATGAATGATCTTAACCTGGGCAGAGATGCGATCAGAGTTACATGTTTAAAAGACCATTCTGGCCTCATTAGAGAAAGAATTGAAGTGTGGTGAGTCCAGATGCAGGAAATCTAAGTTGAGAGGCTCATTGCCGTGATCCAAATGGAGTTGATATAGACTTACACTCAGGTGAGGCCGTGGAAGTGGCCCCCAGACTCACAGTGCATGGATGTGTGGGCCTAAATTAAAAACACAGCTCAGACTGCATATAGTCTCAGGTCTTTAGATTCTCTGATTTCCTCTGTTACTCACGCACAATGATTGCAATGATGTACATTAAAAGAAATATCTTCACTTTTAAAAACATTCTTCACTTTTCTACCTTTTGCCATTCTCCCCTGTAAAACGCCTATTCAAATTATTCTCGGGTAAAAGGTTCTTCCGGAAGAAGCAGCTGAACACATCCCTCTCAGGGAATGCCAGCTCCCTGAATGGCAAAGATGGAAAATCCCACATCCCCCAGTTCTCACACACATGACTCATCTCCACCCAATTTCAAAGGAAAAAAAGATGTCTCAAGGACTCCCTTGGAAAAATAACCATTCAATAGGATGTGACTAGGCTGTTTCTATGGCAATTCAAGCTTTTTTACATTGTGATAATTTCTGAAAATGGAAGTTTTCTTTTAGTCTCCTAATGTTATTTCCTTTTGTAGTGTGTAGGTATTCACACTCACACAGAGGCAGTTTGGGTCAAAAAATAAAGTAAAATAAAAGACTTAAATCTCTTGGTTATTTTCCTACTGCTTACAGCTTACTAGCCTGGGGAGATTGTTGAGCCTTTTAAGGTATGTATCAAATAAAGTGTCAATGTGGGGGCTGGAGAAAGGATTATCCTAGTATTTAGACTTTTTTTTAATACAGGCACTTCAGGAAAATAGAACACTGTGCATAATACCCACCACTTCCAAACTCTGTGGAGCACACACCATGCCCTCAAAAGGCAGTTTCTTCCCAATTAAAACTTTACAAGGCCAGAGATGAGGGACCTTAGCCAGGCAGAGAAATCTAACCCGGAGGAAACAATGTCACCTGACCAGCAACTCTCAGCTCCATCCCCACAGATAGAGAAAGAGTTTGAGGATTATGATGAAAGTTTATTTTTATGAGAGATTAGTTCAAGATGGCAGAGCAGAAGGACGTGCACTCACTCCCTCTTGTGAGAGTGCCAAAATCACAACTAACTGCTGAACAATCATTAACAGGAAGACACTGGAACTCACGAAAAAGTATACTCCACATCCAAAGACAAAGGAGAAGCCGCAATGAGATGGCAGGAGGGGTGCAATTACAATAAAATCAAATCCCATAGCTGCTGGTTGGGTTACTCACAAACTGGAGAACAATTATACCACAGAAGTCCACCCACTGGAGTGAAGGTTCTGAACCCCATGTCGGGCTTCCCAACCTGGGGGTCCTGCAATGGGAGGAGGAAGTCCCAGAGAATCAGACTTTGAAAGTTAGTGAGATTTGATTGCAGCACTTCAACAGGACTGCGGGAAACAGAGACTCCACTCTTGGAGGGCACACACAAAGTCGTGTGCACATCAGGACCCAGGGGGAAGGAGCAGTGACCCCATAGGAGACTGAACCAGACCTACCTACAAGTGTTGGAGGGTTCCTGCAGAGGTGGGGGGCGGCTGGGGCTCACCACAGGGAAAAGGACACTGGCAGCAGAAGTTCTGGGAAGTACTCCTTGGCATGAGCCCTCCTGGAGTCAGCCATTAGACCCACGAAAGGGCCTATAGGTTCCAGTGCTGGGTCACCTCAGGCCAAATAACCAACAGGGAGGGAACTCAGCCCCACCCATCAGCAGACAAGTGGATTAAAGTTTTACTAAGCTCTGCCCACCAGAGCAAAACCCAGCTCTACCCACTACCAGTCCCTCCCATCAGGAAGCTTACACAAGCCTCTTAGATAGCCCCATCCACCAGAAAGCAGACAGCAGAAACAAGAAGAACTACAATCCTGCAGCCCATGGAACAAAAACCACATTCACAGAAAGATAGACAAAATAAAAAGGCAGAGGACTATGTGCCAGATGAAGGAACAAGATAAAACCCCAGAAAAACAACTAAATGAAGTGGAGATAGGCAACCTTCCAGAAAAAGAATTCAGAATAATGATAGTGAAGATGATCCAGGACCTTGGAAAAAGAATGGAGGTAAAGATGGAGAAGATGCAGGAAATGTTTAACAAAGACCTAGAAGAATTAAAGAAGAAACAAACAGAGATGAACAATACAATAACTGTAATGAAAAATACACTAGAAGGAATCAATAGCAGAATAACTGAGGCAGAAGAATGGATAAGTGACCTGGAAGACAGAATGGTGGAATTCACTGCTGCCGAACAGAATAAAGAAAAAAGATTGAAAAGAAATAAAGACAGCCTAAGAGACCTCTGGACAACATTAAATGCACCAACATTCACATTATAGGGGTCCCAGAAGGAGAAGAGAGAGAGAAAGGACCAGAGAAAATATGTGAAGAGATTATAGTCGAAAACTTCCCTAACATGGGAAAGAAAATAGCCACCCAAGTCCAGGAAGCACAGAGAGTCCCTGGCAGGATAAACCCAGGAGAAACACACCAAGGCGCACAATAATCAAATTGACAAAAATTAAAGACAAAGAAAAATTATTAAAAGCAACTAGGGAAAAGGATCATACACCACGATCAAGTGGGATTTATCCCAGGGATGCAAGGATTCTTCAATATACGCAAATCAATCAATGTGATACACCATATTAACAAATTGAAGAATAAAAACCATATGATCATCTCAATAGATGCAGAAAAAGCTTTTGACAAAATTCAACACCCATTTCTGATAAAAACTCTCCAGAAAGTGGGCATAGAGGGAACCTACCTCAACATAATAAAGGCCATATATGACAAACCCACAGCAAACATCATTCTCAATGGTGAAAAACTGAAACCATTTCCTCTAAGATCAGGAACGAGACAAGGATGTCCACTCTCACCACTATTATTCAACATAGTTTTGGAAGTCCTAACCACGGCAATCAGAGAAGAAAAAGAAATAAAAGGAATACAAATTGGAAAAGAAGAAGTAAAACTGTCACTGTTTGCAGATGACATGATACTATACATAGAGAATCCTAAAACTGCCACCAGAAAACTGCTAGAGCTAATTAATGAATATGGTAAAGTTGCAGGATACAAAATTAATGCACAGAAATCTCTTGCATTCCTATACACTAATGATGAAAAATCTGAAAGAGAAATTATGGAAACACTCCCATTTACCATTGCAACAAAAAGAATAAAATACCTAGGAATAAACCTACCTAGGGAGACAAAAGACCTGTATGCAGAAAACTATAAGACACTGATGAAAGAAATTAAAGATGATACCAACAGATGGAGAGATATACCATGTTCTTGGATTGGAAGAATCAACATTGTGAAAATGAGTATACTACCCAAAGCAATCTACAGATTCAATGCAATCCCTATCAAATTACCAATGGCATTTTTTACGGAGCTAGAACAAATCATCTTAAAATTTGTATGGAGACACAAAAGACCCCGAATAGCCAAAGCAGTCTTGAGGCAAAAAAATGGAGCTGGAGGAATCAGACTCCCTGACTTCAGACTATACTACAAAGCTACAGTAATCAAGACAATATGGTACTGGCACAAAAACAGAAACATAGATCAATGGAACAAGATAGAAAGCCCAGAGATTAACCCACGCACCTATGGTCAACTAATCTATGACAAAGGAGGCAAAGATATACAATGGAGAAAAGACAGTCTCTTCAATAAGTGGTGCTGGGAAAACTGGACAGCTACATGTAAAAGAATGAAATTAGAATACTCCCTAACACCATACACAAAAATAAACTCAAAATGGATTAGAGACCTAAATATAAGACTGGACACTATAAAACTCTTAGAGGAAAACATAGGAAGAACACTCTTTGACATAAATCACAGCAAGATCTTTTTTGATCCACCTCCTAGAGTAATGGAAATAAAAACAAAAATAAACAAATGGGACCTAATGAAACTTCAAAGCTTTTGCACAGCAAAGGAAACCATAAACAAGACGAAAAGACAACCCTCAGAATGGGAGAAAATATTTGCAAATGAATCAACGGACAAAGGATTAATCTCCAAAATATATAAACAGCTCATTCAGCTCAATATCAAAGAAACAAACACCCCAATCCAAAAATGGGCAGAAGACCTAAATAGACATTTCTCCAAAGAAGACATACAGATGGCCACGAAGCACATGAAAAGATGCTCAACATCACTAATTATTAGAGAAATGCAAATCAAAACTACAATGAGGTATCACCTCACTCCTGTTAGAATGGGCATCATCAGAAAATCTACAAACAACAAATGCTGGAGAGGGTGTGGTGAAAAGGGAACCCTCTTGCACTGTTGGTGGGAATGTAAATTGATACAGCCACTATGGAGAACAATATGGAGGTTCCTTAAAAAACTAAAAATAGAATTACCATATGACCCAGCAATCCCACTACTGGGCATATACCCAGAGAAAACCGTAATTCAAAAAGACACATGCACCCGAATGTTCATTGCAGCACTATTTACAATAGCCAGGTCATGGAAGCAACCTAAATGCCCATCAACAGACAAATGGATAAAGAAGATGTGGTACATATATACAATGGAATATTACTCAGCCATAAAAAGGAACGAAATTGAGTCATTTGTTGAGACGTGGATGGATCTAGAGACTGTCATACAGAGTGAAGTAAGTCAGAAAGAGAAAAACAAATATCGTATATTAATGCATGTATGCGGAACCTAGAAAAATGGTACAGATGAGCCAGTTTGCAGGGCAGAAGTTGAGACACAGATGTAGAGAATGGACATATGGACACCAAGGGGGGAAAACTGCGGTGGGGTGGGGATGGTGGTGTGCTGAATTGGGCGATTGGGATTGACATGTATACACTGATGTGTATAAAACTGATGCCTAATAAGAACCTGCAGTATAAAAAAACAAACAACTAATACTAAACTTTCATTGGGTTATTTGTATGGAAACATGTTAATATAAATGTTTCAGACATTACATGAAATTTCTAAAAATCTTATATTTGTATTTGTATGGAAATATGTATGGAAATATGTTAATATAAATGTTTCAGACATTACATGAAATTTCTAAAAATCATATTTGTATTTGTATGGAAATATGTATGGAAATATGTTAATATAAATGTTTCAGACATTACATGAAATTTCTAAAAATCTTATATTTGTACTTGTATGGAAATATGTATGGAAATATGTTAATATAAATGTTTCAGACATTACATGAAATTTCTAAAAATCTTAGATGTTCTGGTATAATGTTATAAGTAATAATCCTAGTTATTACTTTAAAATGTATATCTCAGAAATAACTAATTTTCTTGTCAACTGCATTATTATGAACTGTCATCAAATCTTTAACCGTGGTCATTTTTAAGTCTTTTGTCATTTACAGACAGTTCTGGGTGTACTCTGGTGATTTTGCAAATATGTTCCTATAAAAGGGTTTCATCTTCAAGAAATACATGGAAAAGACTCTGACAAGTACAGGTTTCTGGTAACGGACTGTACTGCTGAACTGAATGAATAAGCATTTTCAGAACTCTAATGAAAAACTGATGAACTCATAAAAGTGCTAACAAAAGATCAAGATGAAAAAAAAAAATTAATTACATGGGACTGAGTGAACTGATGAGGATGAGTATAATTTTTGTGACTTTCTGTCTGAATTTAAAAAAAAAAAAAAAAAAAAAAATTCCACAAGGACTCAGAGGCAAAGAATATACAAATCAATTTTCACTGCAAAGTAAAGGAGCTGTTACAGTGGAGGATTACTGGACTGAATGTCAATACTATGACATAGTATGAGTGTGTTTCATGTTTGGTAATTGCAATCATTGTTGCTTTTGTTGTGGTCATCCATGTACAATGCTTGGTGTCAGTCGATTTATCTCTTGTAAAAATAAAATACAGTGTGTGTGTGTGTGAAAAAAAAAAAAATTGCAGAGTAAAAGCAACTAGGGAAAAATGACAAATCACATACAAGGGAACTCCCATAAGGTTAACAGCTGATTTCTCAGCAGAAACTCTGCAAGCCAGAAGGAAGTGGCATGATATATTTAAAGTGATAAAAGGGATAAACCTACAACCAAGATTAGTCTACCCGGCAAGGATCTCATTCAGATTTGATGGATAAATCAGAAGCTTTAAAGACAAGCAAAAGCTAAGAGAATTCAGCACCACCAAACCAGCTCTACAACAAACGCTAAAGGAACTTCTCTAAGTGGGAAACACAAGAGAAGAAAAGGACCTACAAAAACAACCCCAAGCAATTAAGAAAATGGTAGTAGGAACATACATATCAATAATTACCTTAAATGTGAATGGATTAAATGCTCCAACCAAAAGACAGAGGCTCACTGAATGGTTACAAAAACAAGACCATATATATGCTGTGTACAAGAGACCCACTTCAGACCTACGGACACATACAGACTGAAAGTGAGGGGATGGAAAAAGATATTCCATGCAAATGAAAATCAAAAGAAAGCTGGAGGAGTAATAATCGTATCAGATAAAATAGACTTTAAAATAAAGAATGTTACAAGAGACAAGGAAGGACACTACATAACGATCAAGGGATCAATCCAAGAAGATATAACAATTATAAATATATATGTACCCAACATAGGAGCACCTCAGTACATAAGGCAAATGCTAAAAGCTATAAAAGAGGAAATCGACAGTAACACAATAATAGTGGGGGACTTTAACACCTCACTTACACCAATGGACAGATCATCCAGACAGAAAATTAATAAGGAAACACAAGCTTTAAGTAACACAATAGACCAGATTGATTTAATTGATATTGATTTAATTGATATTCCATCCAAAAACAGCGGATTACACTTTCTTCTCAAGTGCACGTGGAACATTCTCCAGGATAGATCACATCTTGGTTCACAAATTGATCCTTGGTAAATTTAAGAAAATTGAAAACATATTAAGCATCTTTTCTGACACAGTGTTATGAGATTAGAAATAAATTACGGGGAAAAAAACGTAAAAAACACAAACAAATGGAGGCTAAACAGTACGTTACTAAATAACCAAGAGACCACTGAAGAAATCAAAGAGGGAATCAAAAAATACCTAGAGACAAATGACAATGAAAACACAACGATCCAAAACCTATGAGATGCTGCAAAGCAGTTCTAAGAGGGAAGTTTACAGCAATACACTCTTACCTCAAGAAACAAGAAACATCTCAAATAAAGAACAAACAAAACCCAAAGTTAGTAGAAGGAAAGAAATCATACAGATCAGAGCAGAAATCAATGAAAAAGAAATGAAGGAAACAAGAGCAAAGATCAATAAACCTAAATGTTGGTTGTTTAAGAAGATAAACAAGAATGATAAACCTTTAGTCAGACTCATCAAGAAAAAGAGGGAGAGGACTCAAATCAATAAAATTAGAAATGAAAAAGGAGAAGTTACAATGCACCCCACAGAAATACAAAGCATCCTAAGACACTACTACAAGGAACTCTATGCCAATAAAATGGACAATCTGGAAGAAATGGACAAATTCTTAGAAAGGCATAACCTTCCAAGACTGAACCAGGAAGAAATAGAAAACATGAATAGACCAATCACAAGTAATGAAATTGAAAGTGTGATTAAAACTCTTCCAACAAACAAAGTCCAGGACCACATGGTTTCACAGGCGAATTCTACCAAACATTTAGAGAAGAGCTAACACCCATACTTCTCAAACTGTTCCAAAAAATTGCAGAGGAAGGAACACTCCCAAACTAAGTCTACAAGGTCACTATCACTCTGATACCAAAACCAAACAAAGATACTACAAAAAACAGTAAATTACAGACCAATATCACTCATGAATATAGATGCAAAAATCCTCAACAAAATACTAGCAAAAAGAATCCAACAACACACTAAAAGAATCACACACCATGATCAAGTGGGATTTATCCCAGGGATGCAAGGATTCTTCAATATACACAAATCAATCAATGTGATACACCATATTAACAAATTGAAGAATAAAAACCATATGATCATCTCAATAGATGCAGAAAAAGCTTTTGACAAAATTCAACACCCATTTATGATAAAAACTCTCCAGAAAGTGGGCATAGAGGGAACCTACCTCAACACAACAAAGGTCATATACAACAAACACACAGCAAACATCATTCTCAATGGTGAAAAACTGAAAGCATTTCCTCTAAGATCAGGAACAAGACAAGGATATCCACTCTTGCCACTACTATTCAACATACTTTTGGAAGTCCTAGCCACGGCAATCAGAGAAGAAAAAGAAATAAAAGGAATCCAAATTGGAAAAGAAGGAGTAAAACTGTCACTGTCACTGTCTGCAGATGACATGACACTATACATAGAAAATCCTAAAGATGTCACCAGAATACTACTAGAGCTAATCAATGAATCTGGTAAAGTTGCAGGATACAAAATTAATGCACAGAAATCTCTTGCATGCCTATACACTAACAATGAAAGATCAGAAAGAAAAATTAAAGAAGCAATCCCATTCACCATTACAACAAAAAGAATAAAATACCTAGGAAAAAACCCACCTAAGGAGGTAGAAGACCTGTACTCAGAAGACTATAAGACACTGATGAAAGAAATCAAAGATGACACAAACAGATGGAGAGATATACCATGTTCTTGGATTGGAAGAATCGATATTGTGAAAATAACTATACTACCGAAAGCAATCTACAGATTCAATGCAATCCCTATCAAATTACCAATGGCATTTTTCACGGAACTAGAACAAAAAATCTTAAAATTTGTATGGAGACACAAAAGACTCCCAGTAATCAAAGCAATCTTGAGGGGAAAAAAAATGGAGCTGGAGGAATCAGACTCCCTGACTTCAGACTATACTACAAAGCTACAGTAATCAAGACAATATGGTACTGGCACAAAAAAAGAAATACAGATCAGCGGTACAGGATAGATAGCGCAGAGATAAACCCATGCACATATGGTCATCTAATCTGTGACAAAGGAGGCAAGGATATAAAATGGAGAAAAGACAGTCTCTTCAATAAGTGGTGCTGGGAAAACTGGACAGCTACATGTAAAAGAATGAAATTAGAACACTCCTTAACACTATACACAAAAATAAACTCAAAATGGATTAAAGACCTACATGTAAGGCCAGACACTATAAAACTCTTAGAGGAAAACATAGGAAGAACACTCTTTGACATAAATCACAGCAATATCTTTTTTGGTCCACCTCCTTGAGTAATGGAAATAAAAACAAAAATAAGCAAATGGGACCTAATGAAACTTAAAAGCATTTGCACAGCAAAGGAAACCATAAACAAGACGAAAAGACAACCCTCAGAATGGGAGAAAATATTTGCAAACAAATCAAAGGACAAAGGATTAATCTCCAAAGTATATAAACAGCTCATGCAGCTCAATATTAAAAAAACAAACAACCCAATCAAAAAAATGGGCAGATGACCTAAGTATACATTTCTCCAAAGAAGACATACAGATGGCCAAGAGGCACATGAAAAGCAGCTCAACATCACTAATTATTAGAGAAATGCAAATCAAAACTACAATGAGGTATCACCTCACACCAGTCAGAATGGGCATCATCAGAATATCTACAAACAACAAGTGCTGGAGAGGGTGTGGAGAAAAGGGAACCCTCTTGCACTGTTGGTGGGAATTTAAACTGACATAGCCACTATGGAGAACAGCATGGATGTTCCTTAAAAAACTAAAAATAGAATTACCATATGACCCAGCAATCCCACTCCTGAGCATATATCCAGAGAAAACCATAATTCAAAAGACACACGCACCCCAATGTTCATTGCAGCACTATTTACAATAGCCTTGTCATGGAAACAACCTAAATGCCCATCGACAGACAAATGGATAAAGAAGAAGTGGTACATATATACAATGGAATATTACTCAGCCATAAAAATGAACAAAATTGGGTCATTTGTAGAGACGTGGATGGACCTAGAGACTGTCATACAGAGTGAAGTAAGTCAGAAAGAGAAAAACAAATATCGTATATTAACGCATATATGTGGAATCTAGAAAAATGGTACAGATGAACCGGTTTGCAGGGCAGAAATAGAGACACAGATGTAGAGAACAAACGTATGGACACCAAGGGGGGAAAGCAGGGGGTGGGAGGTGGTGTTGGTGGTATAAATTGGGAGACTGGGATTGACATACATACACTAATATGTATAAAATAGATAACTAATAAGAACCTGCTATATAAAAAATAAAATAAAATAAAATTCAAAAAAAAAAAAAAAAGGAAAGTTTATTTTCATGTCATTGTTTAAAGCTGGAACCTCCCTTCCAGCAGCGATTCTCAACCAGGGCTAATTTTGACCCCCATGGAACATTTGGCAATACTGGAGACATTCTGTGTGGGCACAACTAGAGAGAGGATAAGGGCAGAGATGTTGCCAAACATTCTCCAGAGCTTATGACAAGCTACCTATAACCAAGAATTATCTGGTATAAAATGCCACTAGCATAGAGTTTGAAACAGTCTGCCTTAGAAATTAAGGATGCTACTAACATATGGATAGTGGGTCAATCGTTGGAAAACAGATTTGCCTTCCGTGTTTGAATTGGGAAAATGTATCTAAATGGGTCAATACATTGGGAGTAAAGGGGCCCAAACACCCATTTCAATTTCTGTAAATGTCAAGAGTTAAGTCTCCAATTGGGCAGGTAAAGGAAGACATCCAGGAATCCATGAGCCAGGTAAGTCCATTCATTTATTCACTCACACATTAATGGAATAACTTTTTTCAATAAATGTCATGCACTGGTCCAGGTACTAAGAATTCAACAATAAACAAAGCAAAGGGTCCTGACTTTATTGATCTATTCTGGCAGGAAATAGAGATAATAATAAACAAATGCACAATTAATATTTAATAACAGTGGTAGTGAGTGCTATGTAGAAGTACAGCTTTTTTTGAGTATAAGATAGAGGACCTAACCTACAAAGGAAAATTTCCTAGAGAACAATGACTTTAAAACTGAAATCTGATTGATGAGTAATAAAATGTTAATTATAGATCTTGGAGATGTGTCTCCAAGGCCCCACGACCAAACTGGTCTAGAATGTTCCAGTCACTTATACTTTTTGAGTTCAGGTATTTTAACAAGCCATAGAAGGAAAAGGAGATAAGGACATACAACAGACAGATTAAGATTGAAACAAGGTTGAGCCAACTTGGAAAAATAAAGTGATACCTACACCTGTCTAATTATGCATTAGAACCTGAGTTTGCACATTGCCCATAGTTCCAATAAATATTAAGTTCATCCACTGTGCTAAGCAAATTTTTTAGTTATAAATATTAAAAAAAGATATAGATAAACTGAGGGTTGAGGTAAGATTCAATAGGATCCCAGTAACCCTATTAGGATCCCAAGCCAAAACTTACAGTTGGTTATTCTTGTTTTTATTAAGCTGTAGAGAAATAGGGGTCAAGGACATATGATAGTAGTTGACATATTCTTCTAGCTGGTGCCTGTAATATTACTTCTCTCTATCACACTTTTTGTTTTCATAAATGTTTTACATGTTACTGCTCAAATACTTTAAGTAAATTTTTGTATTGATGTAAGCATACATACAGAAAAGTATGCAAATTATAGACAGGTAGTTTAATAAATTTTCACAAGCACATTTACAAAACTGCCAGTCAGATTAAGACATAAAATATTACTTTGTGGTTCTTTCTGGTCAACATCCCCACCAGGAAAACTGCTGTCTTGGTTTGTATCACCATAGATTAGTTTTGCCTGTTTTTAAAATACTCTTTAAAATATAGTATTTTATTGTCTGTGTCAGGCTTTTCTTTCCCAAAATTGTATGGTGAGTTTACCTACTTTGGCGTATGAAGTTGTTAATTATCTTTGCTGTATTGCACTACTTTAGCTGTTAACTTTGACATGTTATGTTTTCACTGCCCATTCAGTTTGAAAGCTTTTATTCATTTTCACTGTGATTTCTTTATTGATATTTGAATCATTCCAATCTTCATTCCTTAATTTCCAGATATCTATGATTTATTTATGACTTTTGCTATTAATTTCTAATTGAACATTTTTCTGCTCAGACAGCATGCTCTGTACATTTCAGTCCTTAGATTTCACTGCTTCCACTGATGGCAGACTTTACTAGGGTCTCCCAGTTATGGCTTCCTTCACT
This sequence comes from Balaenoptera ricei, assembly GCF_028023285.1. Lineage (NCBI taxonomy): Eukaryota > Metazoa > Chordata > Mammalia > Artiodactyla > Balaenopteridae > Balaenoptera > Balaenoptera ricei. The sequence continues at coordinate 106,860,170 of NC_082644.1, read as the reverse complement.
TTTCTGATGACGAGAACTCCAAAGGAGAGCATTCAACACTATGAGGACTAAACAGTCTTACTCAGACAGTGATACCTCAGAGAGTGTTTTATTTTTTTGAGTATTTTTCATGAGCAGTGATTCTTTTGTCATGTATAAAAATCACTAGAGGGGGACTTCCCTATTGGCACAGTGGCTAAGAATCTGCCTGCCAATGCAGGTGACACAGGTTCGAGCCCTGGTCTGGGAAGATCCCACATGCCGTGGAGCAACTAAGCCTGTGCAGCACAACTACTGAGCCTGTGCTCTAGAGCCCATGAGCCACAACTACTGAGCCTGCGCACCACAAGTACTGAAGCCCGCGCACCTAGGGCCAGTGCTCCAGAAGCTGCAATGAGAAGCCTGTGCACAACGAAGAGCAGGCCCCACTCGCCGCAATGAGAGAAAGCCTGTGCACAGCAACGAAGACCCAACACAGCCAAAAATAAATAAATGAAAAATAAATCAAAGAAAAATAAAAAAATAAAAATCACTAGAGGAATATGTATATATAACTTATTAAATATATATATTTAACTTATTAAATATACTTAACTCATGACATAAGGTGGTATGATATACATTATTCATCACTGAGAAAATGTCACCTTTGGTGGCCTAAGTTTCTCTTGGGAGACAGTCATCCATGGAGTTCATGTTTCTGCATATCTTGTGAGCAGAGACACTGACAGCTTTTGGTCCAGAATATCTTTCGTGTGTGTGTGTGTGTGTGTGTGTGTGTGTGTGTGTGTGTGTGTGTGTGTGTTTGATAACATTTTATTGAAGCAATAAATGAAGGATTTTATGAAAGAATAAATGAGTTAATCAGTACAGGTATGTTGCAGGACCATGTATCCTTAATCCTAGTCAGGTCTCTTTGGAATGGGTGGGTTCTGTCATGAGAGTTACTATTCGATTAGAAAATCCAGAGTAGGTTCAGCAAGTATGCAGCACAACAACTGTCATTCCCTGAAACATGGTTAATCTATCAGGGTACTCTTCTCAGCCAAAGCAATTTTATTACTTTTTATTATTTTATTTTTTTTAACGTTTTTATTGGAGTATAATTGCTTTACAATGGTGTGTTAGTTTCTGCTTTATGACGAAGTGTATCAGTTATACATATACATATATCCCCATATCTCTTCCCTCTTGCATCTCCCTCCCTCCCACCCTCCCTGATGGTCACAAAGCACGGAGCTGATCTCCCTATGCTATGCGACTGCTTCCCACTAGCTATCTATTTTACATTTGGTAGTGTATAGAAGTCCATATATACTCTACCACTCTCTAACTTTGTGCCAGCTTACCCTTCCCCCTCCCCATGTCCTCAAGTCCATTTTCTAGTAGGTCTGCATCTTTATTCCCGTCTTGCCCCTAGGTTCTTCATTACTTTTTTTTTTTTTTAGATTCCATATATATGTGTTACCATACGGTATTTGTTTTTCTCTTTCTGACTTACTTCATTCACTCTGTATGACAGTCTCTAGGTCCATCCACCTCACTACAAATAACTCAATTTCGTTCCTTTTTATGGCTGAGTAACATTCCATTGTATATATATGTGCCACATCTTCTTTATCCATTCATCTGTCGATGGACACTTAGGTTGCTTCCATGTCCTGGCTATTGTAAATAGAGCTGCAATGAACATTGTGGTACATGACTCTTTTTGAATTATGGTTTTCTCAGGGTGTATGCCCAGTAGTGGATTGCTGGGTCGTATGGTAGTTCTATTTTTAGTTTTTTAAGAAACCTCCATACTGTTCTCCATAGTGGCTGTATCAATTTACATTCCCACTAACAGTGTATGAGGGTTCCCCAGAATATCTTTTCAGAGCTGTTTTATAATTAACAAATGGAGATAATGTCTCCTTCTGGGACAGAGGGCAGTTTTGTTTGTTTTACTCCAGTTAGAGTAAAGACTGGGTAGGTTTGCTTGCAGCCATTTATAACTATTAGGGCTTCCTAAACTCGGGATTCCTTAGCTATGATGACTCAGACCCACTTATGGATAAAGCATCTGACTGGGCTGCTCTGATCAGTCTTGTGAGACTGAAATGCCAAGAGGAACTGATGTTAATGGAAACTAAAGCTCATAACGCTTGCTGTGCAGTGAATAATAAAATCCTTTATCTCTGACCCAGGAGTTTCACGTTTTCTGTTATTATCCATGAAATTGTGTCAGGCTAACTTGTGAGCTTGCAAGTAGGGTGAAATCTCACACCTTTCATAGTTCCTGATAACTCCAGAGACATATTCCTGGGCCCTGGTTACACTTTGATCATCTATGTGGACATAATACAGGGACAGACTATTTGGCTTCCTTGTTACTTTGGCTTTATTTTGTGATCCTAATACATTCAGTTATATAACAATTGTATTATGTTAATATGTATTATAAAAAGTTTATAGAAAGTATTTTGCAGTCCAGGACTCTTTTCTCTTGGGTATGAGTTTTTAACTTTTTTTTTTTCCTATTAAGTCCATGGACACCCTTGGCCATTTGGTAAAGCCCATGGGCCCCTTTTCATAATAATATTTTTAAATCCATAAAAACATAGAATTGCAAAGGGAGTTAATTATATTGAACCAGAGTTATCTAAATATTTAAAAATTAGTTTGTGATAACAGTAATATATTGCTTTTTATTAATGTATGAAATAAAAGATCTAGAATGGAACTAATAACTACTATAACTGTCAAGTACTCATAAGTGCAAATAATATTTCAAAATATCTGCAACAACTGGAATATGACATGAAAATATCTGTGATTCTATCAATGTAAAGATATTATTAATGCACAATTACCACTATTTTTTTTTTTTTTTTTTTTTAGGCCAAAAGCTTCATTTATTTTTATATTACATCCTAGTAAAAAAGATTACATCATATTATTAAGAGAATAAGGTGTACAGACCAAGCACACGGAATATACTAAAGGTCTGGAATTGAGTCTTGGCTTTTTTAGAAATCTGGGGCCTCGGTTTCCCCACAGGTAAACAGGACCCTCCCCTCCCCCAGCTGGGAGTGAGTCTGAATGTTCTCAGGAGACACTGTTCTGAAAGTTTCCTCGCAGCCCTCTCCACTCTGCCTCCTCTCTCTGCTGGAAACACAAATATATTTATTTATTCCATTTTCCTATTTTTTGCACTGGAAACTCCTAAAATAGAACAGGAGGTGGGGCTGTGAGGAGAGGCCCCTGGGCTTTGGAAGCTCCTCTCTGAGGGCCCACAGGCAACTGGGGTTCTGCCCAAGGGGGGCGGGAGGTGGAAATCCCTGAGCTCACCCCGCCACACCCACGCCACCCAGACCTGCCCTGGGTCCAGGAGAATGTGGTCTTTTTGGTTACCAACTTTGTTCACGCCATACCTGGATTCTTCCGCTTTGCCAGAGGCCCTGGCTTCTAATGGGTGGCTTGGGAACCAGCTGAAGCGCGGCAGCCCTGGGGGGAAATGAAGGCTGTGTCTGCATCAACCGAGTGGCCCTGGTCCCGGGGGAGGGGGACAGCACCCACTGGGAAGGTGCTGGCCATGGCCGCGTCTCACCACTATTATTAATGTAGCTTGTTTTCTACATTTTCTACATTTAATAAATGAAAGTAATGTTAAATTTCAATTACGGGATAGTAAAAATAATGTAATTTTTCCCCGTAGGATTAATGGACTCCTTGTTTAAAATCTCTGTCCTAGAGTCTCTGGAGAACCTTAAGATAACCTTGAAAAAGCCAAAGAAAAGCAGACTGTATTAACTGAGTGGTATTATCCTCCTGAAGTTAATGTCCTCTATAGAAGGCAGTGATTTGACTTCTCAAGTACTACATCTCAAAGGTTTGCATTTTTGAGCCAGGGCCATATAAATCACAGAGTCCTTTCAATTTCCAGAGTTAATAGGAGGAAAGTTTTTTTGTTTGTTTGTTTTTTTGTTCTGTTTTGTTTTGTTTTTTACCTCTGTTGCTTCTGGAGTATCATGTGCTTTAAAACCTCCAGAGGAAGCTACAACTTGACTTGGGACTCTTTGCAACAATCTCAGACTTCCTGGAATCAAAACTTGAGAATTCAAAATCTTTTAATTTTTATAGGTCAGAGGGAATTGCAGTGTCTGACATGAACATCACAAACACAAAAAGTGTAAGACTAGTACATTCATCCTAAAACAATTAGCTGGATCAATAGGAGGAACAAAAGGAAAGGTATATATATAGACCTTAAAGTTATTCTGTCTCATGATACCTGTCAACTTATTAAAAATGATTTGGGATGAGGATAAGGGAGAATTGTAAAATATTTCTGTTTGTATAATTTTACTCATATCTGATTAACAACTAAGCCTCAAAAACATGCATACATTTCAACAGATTTTATTTGAATGTTGTTTTTTTTTCTATAAAATTATCAAAGATCACACAGTTTCAAACAAATAGTCTTTTCAGTTTCATACAAATGTCCACATAAACTAATACATAAAATCTTCACAACCATGCTTTTGTCGACTGAAGAAAAACACACTACCTAAAAACTGGGTGTTCAGTTTTATTTGGGGACCTTACTGAGGACTGTACCCTGGAAGACAGCCTCCCAGACACCTCTGAGGAACTGCTCCAAAAAGGTAAGGGAGGAGTCAGGATATTTAGGAATTTGTGCTAAAAAAACATGTAGTTGAACATCAAAAGATAACTGTTAACCGCCCCCCCCCCAAAAAAAAAAGACATTTCAAGTTAATGATTTTAGTGTTTTACTATGTATAGGAAGATGCAAGAGTCTGGGCTCAATGAAGTTATTCCTTAGATATGCACTGTAACTATCTAGGTCCTGTTTCCAGAGCACAGAATGTTTCCTGTTTTTCTCCATCTGAAATTCCTCTCAGGGTGTAACTTCAGGGTGCCACAGTGGCTGATGGCTGGATGAAGGGCAACATTTGTTGTCTACTGGAATGGAAGGCAACATTCTCTTTCTAAACTTTTGGAGTAGGAATCACTAATCCTAAATTACAGATGAAGACACTGAAATTCAAAAATTTGGTTGTCTTGAGTAAAGTTACTGAATCTAACTCTGACCATCTTTCCTTGACACTGCTGTACTAGGGCCTGGCCATCTGAAAAATTTCTATTCAAAAAGCTTACTTCCCTTTCTTGAATTATGTGAGTTGAATTTTATTTTGGAAATTGCTACATAAAATTAAAATAACAATGTTAAATGACCATTACAACAGCAACAACAAAAACTTCATTGCACAGAGTGGTCACATAAGATAAACAGTGAAACCAAAATGCATATACAGATAGAGTGGCTTCAGAGTCCTTGTTCTTAGCTACTATTGTGAAATCCTTCCTTTGCTTTGTCCTTGCTCTCTGAGGGGTCCAATGCCCTTCTCAACATTCTTCTATTCTCCAGGCCATTACCATTAATCAATACAAAGTTCTCCTTCATCTCAGATCATAAATCACCAGGCTATCCTAGTGTTGCCAGGTAATGGCTCTGATGAGCTAACTCACACCAAGGTGTGAATGAATAATGATGGTTTTATAAGTTTTTCACTTGGGAGTCTGTTTGCATTTTAAGAAGGGCCACAAACATTTCTTCAGTGAAGTGTGAAATATGGAGATGTCTGAGACTACTTTCAGGAAGATGAAAGAAGTAATATTTGGTTAGGAAGGCTTTAAGCACCTCGCAAACAACCTGGTTTGCAAAAATTGGAAGAAATAGAAGGAATTGGCATATGGAAGCTAGCAAGAGAAAGGGGGGAAAAAGCCACTTCCTTTGGCTTTTTGACAGGTGTTGGTGAGTCTACTTGTCCCCACAAAGGGAATTCCTAGTTACCAATTACCCCAGAATACATAGCTGCATCTGCTCAGATGCTCCTCTAGGGCAGATATTCATCCTATTTTCAGATCATTAACACAGCAGAGCAAGGTTCCTGACATCCATGACTCAGCTACCTCTCTTGGTCTGCAACTCTGTTTCAGGCTTCTAGGAATGTTCTTTTTCTTTTCTTCCTTTTTTTTTTTTTGATGTTTGGGAGTTTGGTGATGAGGGTTTTCCCCCCTCTTTATTGACATATAATATTGTGTAAGTTTAAGGTATACATGTTTATTTGATTCATTTATTTATTGCAACATGTAGATTCATTCCCTAATGGGATGATTCATCTCCTTCTGTAAAGGTTCTTTAACTGAAATTAAAAAAAAAAAAAAAAAGCTTAGAAAAGATTTCTATTCCTTCAAAGTACTCCACCTTAACAAGTTTGGAGGTTGCAAGTATAGAGAAAGTTTCCATTGTCTCATACATACCCTAGCTTTCTCCTTAGAAGCTTTTACAACGAGACCCTGTGATGCAAAATTAAACACTATTGATAGACTCACTGGATGTATGGACAATGGAATAAAACCCTTTCTTAATACTCACTGTTGAAGTTGTTGGAAATTTGGTATCATTATGAGAGGAACTCCTCTCAGTGGGTTTCTGAACTGAGAACTATATACAAGACACAAGCAGAAGGATGGTGGAAATGCCTTGTTTGTTAATAGCTGAATAAACACTCTCCACCTTTGCTGAAGAGTTCTCTGGCTAAAGATGCCTTGGGATATGCAGCCCAGGCTTAAGATCTGAGTGAGGCTTTATGTATCCTCCTTATTGACTGTAAGACTCTAAGCTCTATCAGAGCTAATGCTTGTCTAACTTCCTAACCCAGCTGCAGACAGGCAAGAGCAAACCTACCCAAGCCAGGTCCAAAGAGGAAGGCTCTGCTCTGGACTGAAAACACAAAACAACAAAAGAATGTGAACTTGAATAGGTTCAGTACAGCATCCACTATTAACTGTTGGTCATTCAAATTCTCAGACACTTTAATAAGATTAGTAACACTTCCTCCCTTGGGTAGAAGCTAAGAAGGGGTCATGAGATGAGGGTCCAAAAACATATTTCTTAATAAAAAGTCAGATGAAAGCATCCACCATTATATTTTAAATTAATATAATATGCATTTATACATTTGGGGATGCCACTCCCCTTGTAGAAAAGGGAGGAAAGCATAGTGAAGTTAAATAAAAAATCTTTTCTATTAGCTTAATGGATTTATAGGCTTCTCTAATATTTATTTTTCCTCTTTCTTTCACCTAATGTCTCATGGCCTTTTTTCTGTTAAATGAACTACTATATTTATTTTATAAAAGGACTCTGTGAAATCTAACAATGCACTGTTCAGTATATTGATTGTGGTTAAGACAGTTAAATTCCTTGTCCACCAATTATAAGCCACACGACTCTGGGTGAATAGTTTATCTGTCCCTTTTTCTTCTCATGTGCATCATGCAGTTAAATAATAGGTGATATATACTGAGGATTAAATAAAATATGATAAAGAAGTTTAGTACAGAGTGCATGCTAAACAATTAATTGTAGCTATTATCAACACTACTTGAAAACTACTTCAGGGGCTTCCCTGGTGGCGCAGTGGTTGAGAATCTGCCTGCCAATGCAGGGGACACAGGTTCGAGCCCTGGTCTGAGAAGATCCCACATGCCGCAGAGCGACTAGGCCCGTGAGCCACAACTACTGAGCCTGCGCGTCTGGAGCCTGTGCTCCGCACCAGGAGAGGCAGCGATAGTGAGAGGCCCGCGCACCGCGATGAAGAGTGGCCCCCACTTGCCGCAACTAGAGAAAGCCCTCGCACAGAAACGAAGACCCAACACAGCCATAAATAAATAAATAAATAAATAAAAATTAAAAAAAAAAAAAAAACTACTTCAAGAGGCGTATGGGTGCCATGTGTTCTTACTTGTATTCATCGGTCGGCAGAGGTGAGTTTAGAAGAGGTAAAACAATTTGAAAGTTACACATAAGAAATTTTAATTCCTTTAAAGCCACTCACATTTGTCTTTTGGAATATGCTGATGCAATGTTCTGAAATTCTTGTTGGTTATGGCAGAGCATAGTGGCATAAGGTCTGGAGCCACAAAGCTTGGATTTAAACCCAACTCTAGAATTTACACTTTATGTGAACTTGTGCAAGATACATAATCTCGGCTTCTCACATGCCTCATCTGTAATATATAAACAGTAATATTATCCACCCTATAGAGTTGTCGTGAGGATTAAATGTTATACATTTATCTACTTAGAAAAGTGTTAAGGACATAGTAAACTATTCTTACTGTTAGATACATTTCTTTTCACATTTATTTCCCTTTGTAATAATACTTAATGAGTATAATACACAAGATTTTATTTTTATTATTAGTTAATTCAGTTTTTAAATTGATCTGTGTTGTCCCATATATACCACATTAAAAGCTATTATTATTTTCTCAGGCATTTCTGATCAGTGATGCAATACAATACTCTTCATTAAGACCCAGGTTGGATCAGGGCATCTTTGATTTTTAATGGATGGAATTTATGGGTGGACTAGCTAGCCCAAAGATTAGAGATGCACATTCACGTAAGGGCAAGTTGCTATCATCACTCTTGTAAAGTAATGATACATGTGTTATATATAGGTTTTAATTCATCTTATTATTTGATTATGTCTACCTCCACACACGCTTCTGATGTCCTAATGCATCCTCTTAAAATCAGACTGAAAACCAAGTGCATCACCTGAAATTCACACAAACTACACTGGTGTGAAGGAGAGCAACGTATAAACAAGGAAAAGATCAAAATTCTGAAACCTTGTGTCAGTTCAGCAGCATGTTTACCACCTTCTGGGAAGACTCTCAGAAGAAATCCTCATCTCTGCTAGCTCCCCTGAGATTAGAGCTCCCTCTTGCAGCTGCAGGTATTAATACCTATTTATAACTTCCTTGAGCCTTCGAAGAATTACATTTCCCTACCTGCTTTTAGTTTGTCCAATTCAATCCCACCTACTTTCAGCTGGAAATCCTGGTCCCCTGAGTCTCTCTGAAATTCCTTCTAAAGGAGAGGAACATAATACCACTTTATCTCTCTCGCATTTTTTTCCATTCATTGATCCAAGGTTACCCCATTTGCTTAAATCACACACCCTTGATTCTTAAAGGAGCTAGGTACTTAAGTCACTTAGAATCCAAGTAAACAATAGAAAAAATTTCTTATAGGCTTTTTCAAAGACTCTATTTCTGAGAGAGACTAGAAGTTTTAGAATAGAATGGGGATTGTGAACAGTTCCCATAAAAATCAGGGTTTATTTTCTGCCCATTGCCCATTCACTGCTTTATCGTTTGTTTCAGCGCGTATAGCAGAGTTCGCTCACTGCATGCCCCGACTGCCTCTGACTGCATAAAACATGATGCTTTACCTCAAACAATGCTGGAATACATTACATAAATTTCCCTTTGATATCCAGCATGTTTTCTTCTCTAACAGGATCTGAGCAGAATCACAGCTCCTTTCCCCCAGTGTTCCCATTGTGCTTCATAACTCTCTCTTCTGTGAATCCAATAACCATTTCCAAGTCATTAGAAGGGACACATTTCGGGGCTTCCCTTGTGGCGCAGTGGTTGAGAATCTGCCTGCCAATGCGGGGGACACGGGTTCGAGCCCTGGTCTGGGAAGATCCCACATGCCACGGAGCGACTAGGCCCATGAGCCACAATTGCTGAGCCTGCTCGTCTGGAGCCTGTGCTCCGCAACAGGAGAGGCCGCGATAGTGAGAGGCCCGCGCACCGCGATGAAGAGTGGCCCCCACTTGCCGCAACTAGAGAAAGCCCTCGCACAGAAATGAAGACCCAACACAGCCATAAATAAATAAATAAATAAATAAATAAAATTTAAAAAAAGAAAAATAATTTAAAAAAAAAAAAAAAAGAAGGGACACATTTCGGTGAAGGGTGGAAGCAGCTCAGTAGCGCAGAGGCAAAGATGATCTAGCAAGTAGTTACATGATAGCATGAGAGCACATAGTCCAAAGGATCAACCTTTAGTAGTTAGAATTCTTACAGGAATGGAACATTCAGGTCATAATGCAGAGGGAATCTCCAAACCTTTCTTATTTCAAACCCGATCGTAAATTTTCTTGAATTTTTGGGGTTCCCTCCTGTGGAAGATACTGCTGTTTACCTCACACCTATTCTCAAGCCTCATGCCAACTTCCAGCCTCTAACAATGGCAAATAGTCTTCTCCAGCCTCCTCTGCAACCAGAGGTGGTCATGTGTACAGTTAAGGCCAAAGAGATATAAGTTAACATCTGTTGTTACGGTTCCTTAGAAAGCTTTTACTGTCCAGACAAAAAGAAAAGGAATAGCTAGAAAGGCACCACCCTTTACCAATCAAATGTCTCCTTGATACCTGGAGCTATAATGCCTGCCCATCAGTGACCATGAGGGAAAGACCAAGATATTGTTGAGCTACTCAATCACTGTCAACAACTGCCTATTCCAGCTATCTGGTTAAAGGGCAATGTATCAATAAAAAGTGTAACTGGAGCCAAGGTGCATCATTTGATTTGTTTTATTAATTGCAATAAAAAGTCTTTCTGTTAAACTTCCATGACTTCTTAAGTAGAACTAACTTGAAAATATCTTGCTCAATATCTAAAGACTTTCAGACTTTCTTTTAAAATTATTCTAAATACCACGGCTTTATACAGGGTCTGGAAAGTCTCAACAAATCATAAGACCCAGTTTCCTAGAAAGGCATGTAGTAGAAGTAGTATCAGACCAGTTTCTGCTCTCTTCACTCTCATTGTGATTTTAGAAAAGCCAATTCAGGGACTGGGCTCTCAGCTCTGGAAAGTTAAGTTTGGTGCTGGGTTACATTATGCTCTAGTCCTGAGATTCTACAATTCCATCTCAGGACCTAGAGTGTACTACAGGTTTATAATTACGGCATGTTCTCCATGTCAAGGTGGCACATGCATTAGCATACTGGAAATGTGGAAATTTGTGTTCCTGTGTCCTTGATGCCATTCACTCATGGCATTCAGTTTTCAGAATCTCATTTGCTCACCAGCATGAGATCATGAGTAAATCAGAGACCATTCTGGTGGCTCTTACACTAAATTCAGTCTGCAATTGTGTGTTTTTGTTTTGCTTTTTTTTTGCCTGCAAAGGTTTTTCATTTCATTTGTTTTTTAAGGTTTTTTTTAATGTGAGGAATTAGTCCTATGATATCCATATTTCTGGATTCTTTTGAAAATTCAGTCTATTTGGCAATACTGGGCCCACATTCTTCCATGAAAACAATCACCTAGAGTACAGAAACTGTTGCCCCATCAAGAACAAAGCCCACATCCTTCACTCACAATACTGCCTACTAGACCCACTTCACTCACTTAATGTTATATACCCAGTGAACCGTACTTATTTGAATTTTTAAGCCTTGGAATAGAAAATGGCTAAAATTCCATTCTAACTCTAAAACCGTCTCTAAAGACACCCATGGTGTAAACTGAATAAACGGTTAGAGGATTTGATTCATAGGCTGACAATGATGTCTTAAGCCCCTCCCAGCTCTAATATTCTAACATTCTGTGACAAGCTAAGATGTTCCTGAGACTTTGATGTATTACCTGATGTATCACTGGGCCAGCCAGCCTTGAGCTGGTCTTAGAAGTCACTAAAGGGAGCAACACTTCACTTGCCACCATTGATCTGGGATGAAAACACGGATAGGTTAAAATCAGGGTTGCAGGTATACCCTTCCCTGCAGTTTTAAATAAACACAATCAGTCTACTCAGGGCTAAGCAACTGTTTCTTAAGGCATGTTTGTAAATGTGTTTATAAAGCAAGAACCTCCAATCCATCAGGCCTCAAAGAGCTAATCAATATATTCCAATCTGATCTCAGAGAAGTTTTGCCACTAGGAAGTTTAATTTACTTCAACTCACGGCCATGAAAAAATGAGCAGCCATGGCATTTTGACAGAATAGAAAAAGTGGACGATGTTGTATCCAGCAACGGTTCCATTTTAATTTTCCATTTTATCTGAACAAAACACCCCACTGAATGGAATGGTCATGAAAACTGATCAGGCATGGGGCTAGTCTATGGGCCAAGGTACCAGGAGTATATAGATGGCAGCTACAAGAGGCATTGTTACTCACAGACCATGCTTCCTGTTAAAACATTTCTGGAGAGGGACTAGGAAGCCTGGAAAAGAGTTTTGGTATATACTCTACTAGACAAATGTCCTTTTAACAGCACTGGTATCTAGATATAATCACTTCCCATAGCTAGGGTGTTTGCCCCTGAAAAATAAATTCCCCTGATGTCTGTAAGGAATGGATATCAGGTACCATTTCCCTTTTAGAGTTTGGCACAGTAATGACATAAACAAATCCCAGGAGAGTATTTCTTATTTTTATGTGCCCAAAATAGAATCCAGGTCTATCTTATATCAAAAGACAGCATAGCTTTCCAGCTGGCCCCAAGGGAAATACGCAGAGTGGCAGAAATGGAAATGTGTTATCCTGGGAACCATGCTATATTACAGGCTGCATCAGTGGCATATGTTTGCATAAGTGACACATCAGTCCCCACTTTTCTTATGCAGAGTCAATAAACAACAGTGTCCATTGTCTTTAAAATACAAAGAGATAAGGTCTGGAAGACAAAGATAAGGTGAGAGACTGAACTCTTATGCGAAGGAGGACTTGTTTCAGAAAATTTATCCAGAAAAGAAAATAAGTTAGAGAGGAGCTCCAGAAAGCATAATAGTACTTCAGCATCTAGAAAGACAGATCTCATTCCCTGCAGGTACAAAGATGAACTTACAGGGGAGAAGGGGTGAGATGTCCTGATTCCCTCCTGGGCCCCAATAAGACAACTTTTCCATCAGAGAAAAGCCCTGGGGTGTGAGGTCCAACTGGAATTTGTAACTAGGACCAAGAAAAGCAGTCAGAGTCCTTTTGAGGTCTCCCTGGATTCAGAGTTATGAGGATATAGGAAGACTTCCTAGGGATTTCAAAAGCAATGAAACATGAAGAAGGAACACTAGACTTGAAACAATAAAATAGTAGTTCTAGCCACTACTTTGCCACTAATTTCCAATGTGACTTAACTTCTTTGAAATTGTGCTTCCTCATCTCCTAAACAAAGTCCTTGCATTGGTTTTCAATGGTTTGAATGGTTTTCAATGATCTTATATAACTCGGAAATGTCAGGATCCTCATCTGTGATCTCCCGTATAACTCCACATCTCTATTTTCTATTACAGTACTAGCTTGTTGGGTATATAAATTAATTTTTAGGATGACAGCTGCATGGGTTAACTCCAGTTCTATAAATTTAAACCTCTACAATGTTCTTTCACAAGTAGGAGACATCTATTTTCAAGGTCATGATGTAGAATTGCTATAGAGTTGATTTACGGCATTTATATTCTCCAAAAGTATCCAACCTCACTCATAAGTTTCCAAAGGTTAGAGCAGCATGACCAGAAAAGATCTCCTGAAGAGTGAACTGTTTTAAAACACCCTTTGTCAAAAGGGAGAATTTACCTCTGGCACTACATATGGGTTCTTGAATAAGAATCTATTGACAACATCTATAAAAGTAGGCTCAGTTGACTACATATTCAGAGAGGACTGTATTGACTGAAAGCCTCTAATCATTTTCTAGAGAGTTAAGTTACAGTAGAACTTATATACAGTGTAATACTCTTTTGATTAAAAAAAAAGTTTAAATGATACTAAAATACATACCAAAAAATATGGCATTCAAGCATAAGGAAATGACCTTTGTGAGCTGTTTGAAGTCTGTGAGATTGAGATTGTTATTAAATAATTATATCTAGTTTTTATCACTGCATTCTTAGAAGGATGGGGACTAACCAGAGAAGGTCAAGAGAATTATGTGGGTAACCTGAAGGACAAGAACAAAGTCATTAAAAAAAAAAAGCTAAAGAAATTTTAGATGTCTACCTGTAAGAGACACTTAAGGGTTATTTGTCTCTCACTTTCATGCATAAGAAAATACATAAAAGGAGAATAAATATACATATAAAAGGCATGGGAGTAAACTTTAGCTCTTTTGGGAATAAACCAGAGGACTACAACTAACTTATAAAACATATACTTAGCAAGACATTAAGTTTGGTGTTATGTTTCACAGAGAATTGAAGGAAAAAAAAAAAAGATAAAACCAAGATACCAAACTGCAAGTCACTCATTCTTTGGGGAGAGAGATAAGATATTAGCTAGATCTTTAAGGTCCAAGATAGGGGGTGGGCCTAAAGCACCTTTGTTTGTGACTTTATGGAGTTTTATTGTGAAGATACAAACAAAAAATATGATATACCCTGGACAGATCTCCTGGCATTATACTGTATTCATCCTGGGTCCAAGTCTAATTGTAATAAATTTTATGGGAAGCAGAAGAATAACTTATTGTTTGGGCATGGAGTCTGGGCTTAAGGGACTCCTTACTTTCCTATATACTTATTATCTATGCCACCTGCAGAGAGGAGCAAATTAGATCAGTTTGCCACATCTAACTGGGAGGGCCACCATTGGGGACAGTTTCATAATGAGTCACACCAGATGAATTTGTCTTCTTTTATATACAGCCTATATTTCATTGGTGTATTGATCCCTTGGACAATTAAGTTGTGAGCAGGACAACAGCATTGACTTCATCCAACACAAACTGCACAGGCCTCTTCAATATAATTCAAAGAATCACCTGGTTCCATTGTCTAAGCTTGGGTATTTCACCTCCTCTTCCTATGCCAGACTTTGTTCCTCTTACCCACTTAGGTATCTCCTAAGGGGACAGGTGCTGCTTTTTCCTCTTGGTATGAACCCAGAATAAACATTGGACTATGCTTTATTTTTAGGCAGCCCTATTCTTCTTTAAAGAAAGAATCCCAGTTTCCTTTTATTGCATTTCCTTTTCACCTTTGGTATAGTCAGGCCCCAGGGCAGATTGCTTATCTTGTATCTATCTTTCAGGGCAAGGAGCTGGTTGAATAAATGGATTAAGAGGTTTTCTCTTCCCACAGGCATGAATGAGCATGGTATTCCCAAGACTAAGGTCCTTATTTGATTTGGTGATTACTAGATTTACTAGTAATCTAGGCACCTGTAAAGTTATTAATATTGTAAATTTTGATTTACTTTTGTATTATCTCTTCTGTTAAAGTATCTTCCAAAACCCTTTGGGAAGTGTTGTTTAACAGAGTATGACTTGATATTTCTGAATCTCTGATCATAATATCACCATTACAGGAACTTACCCATGTATTTTTCCTCAGAGATCAAAGTTAGCACAACAGAATAAAAAGAACATTATGCAGGAAAATCATGGTGCTACATTAATTGAACTTGGAAGCATCTGCAATGAGATCGTTTTAAGCATGTCAGATTGTGTTTGTTGATTACCAAGGCCTTCTTACCTCATGGGGTAACCCCTGTGTGGTGGTTAGTTTTATATGTTCACTTGACTGGCCACAAAATGCCCAAATTAAACCTTATGTCTTAGTGTATCTCTGAAGGTGTTTCCGGATGAGATTACATTTGAATATGTGGATTTAGTAGTTTGCCCTCCCCAGTGTAGGTGGGCATCATACAATCCATTGAGAACCTGAATAGAAGAAAAGGTGGAGGAAGGAGGAATTTCTTTTTTTCCTCCCTCACTAATGAGCTGGGATATCTCATCCCATCTTCTGCCCTCACAATGGGATTCACTTCCCTGGTTCCCAGTCCTTTGGACTCAAACTGAGTTACACCACCTGCTTTCCTGGGTTTCCAGCTTACAGACAGCAGATTGTGGAACTTCTCATCCTCCATAATTGTCTGAGCCAATTCTTCTTAATAAATCTCTTAGTCTCCCGCCTCCACCTCAACCCCTCTCTCATCTTCTGGTCTGTTTCTCTGGAGAACCCTAATATATCCTGGGAGGGTTTTCTAAGTCCCTCGGTAGGACTTTTACTACTATACATACTGCTGCCTTTACTTTAATACCACCTTTAATAATATGATCAGTACTAATATTTTTGTGAGCTTAACTGTTCAGAACAGTTAAGTAGTCGCTATGGATTTCTGAGAGATAGCAGTGAGCAGCAGCTGGAAGCAAGATAGGGATTGAATCCTGGCTGTGGCGGTGAGAGCACCGAATCCTAACCACTAGACCACGAGGGCCAGGGGCTGCCTTGAAAAAGAAATTTGACAAGGAGACAGAAGGTAGAGAGGAAAGTAAGACGTTTATTAGAAAAGCAGAGTACATGCCAACAGAGGCACGGATGAGCTCAGAGAAAGTTTGCCTTTGGGAAGTTCAAATCATGTAAAAGGGGGCAGTCTTCCTGGTCTTTGTTTTTCTCTGGCCAATTGTCTTGCTTTGTTATTTGACTCAGGGCCCTCCATTCTGTGCGCACACATCCTTTAGCCAAGATGGATGTCAGCGCAAGGGCCTTTGGGAAGTTAGCAAAACTTATTATGGTCTGGCATCCCCTCCCTTTTTGACGCCACCCCCCCCCCCACCTCGCCTAGGAGCCTTTCTGCGCATGTGCAGCTGAGGTCTCCTTGACCCCAAGGATGAGAAATATGTGACCTCTTGATCTTTTACCCAAGCAGTGTTTAGCCTCTCTTTGCCTCTGCCATTACTGTTACCTTAAAGTGTCCACAGGAGACAAAATCCAGCTATTTACCCTGTTCCTGTTGTTATTTCTACCTTGAAGTATCAACAGGAGGCTGGTTGTAAACGTCTGGCCTGGAGCCTATCTATAGGCTAGATAGATATCTATCTATCTCCTGCCTCACTATTACAAGATTATCTGAATTAACACTTTAAACAATTCATGGGGTAGGTATTATCATAACAAACATTTGAAGCGTATGACAATTGTCCTCAGTCACACAGACTCAAGTTATCTATTGCTTCATTAGCTAATCATTCCAAATTCAGTGGCATATAACCAGAACATTTATTATTCTCTCTCCTAATGTTGCTGGTTGCCTGGGCTCAGCTAGATGGTTTTCACCCTGGGTTTTGGATGCAAGTTCAGACATTGGTTATGCCTGTAACTATCTCTAAGGCTCCTTTATTCACATGTCAGGCTTCAGGGTTGGGGAAGACACAAGCTAAGGACTGGAACAGATGGGACTCCTAGAGCATCTTCATCTATTTTTGTGTGATATCTCCATGTGGTCTCTCCAGCTTCAGGGTAGCCACGCATCCTAAATGGGGGTTACAACACCAGAGGTGCATTTTCTGACAGAGTTGGGTGGAAGATTTATCCCATTCTATGACCTAGGCTCAGAAGTTAGTGCCACTTCCATCATATTCAATTTGTTCGAAGCAAGTCATTAAGGGCAGCCCATATTGAAAGGGAAGTGAATTAGTCTCAACTTCTTAATGAGAGAAGAGTTAAAAGAAGTAAGTGCTAAAACCTTTATTTGAATTCAGGTTTTTCTGACTCAACATCTGTTCCTAGCCCCCACTGGCTATACTTTTACAAGATACTCTGAAGATTGACCAAAGAACACCTGTCCACTTAATCCATGTGATCATACACTCAACAGAAATTAGAGATCTAGTCATAATGATCTCCTAAGGTCACTGTCTATCTGACATGAATGCTCAATGTGTGTTTTTAAATCCTAGAATCTTCAGAAACTGCATTTTTGATGAAAGATTAAAAGACCAGGATACACTGCCTTTGCCTGAAAAAACCCCCTCCTTCCTAATACATTTCTGAGTTTCTCTCTCTTTCTGTTTTTGTCTTTCTCTCTCTGTGCCCCTTCCCTCATTATCTTCCTTTATCTCCCTCTTTTTTCTTCTGCTTTTTTATCATGTATAATTTATGACCCATCGGTGTGGTGCCTACTTAGCAAGGTTTATATTCAATCCAAATGAAATTAATTGTTTTAATGTAAAATTCCCCAATGGACATGGTTCCTTAAAAATCAAGATATATTGCAGCAACACCATTCCTTCTGACAACGAATCTTCAATTTCTATCAAAAAAGTGATTTTCCTTGAATGATTTATTCTCTATAGAGCCAGGCTGCTTATGGCTCATGGCTCTGTGATCACTGAGGCACTAGAAGATTTCCTGATTCTTTATATTTGTTATGGTACTTTGCTGAACCATGAATTTCTATGAAAGGTTGAGAAGATGGTGATTAGATTTCTTTCCTATTTGGAACTTCTAACTCCCTTAGTGTCTGGCTTTGCATACATCTTCAGAGGTCTTTCTAAATTCCCACCCAACTTAAAATGGATGAAAATAAAACAGGACAAAACCACAAATTAAATGCATCAATGCCTCTTCCCTACTTTTGCATAAGAATTAAGAAGCTGGATGAATTCTCACTTTCCCACCTTTGCTAACATCCATAAATACCCTTATCTATTATTGTCTGTACACTGAAATCTCATGTAGGTTTTTTGTGAAGCCTTTGCAACCTGGTCCATAATCCCTGTGCACCAAGCGTGGGAGATCTGGCTTGGAACAAAGAGCCCTGGCTCTGCATAAATTCTGACGAGCCATAATGTTTCTGAATATTAATTGCTTCATCAGTGAAATGGGGAGAATAATTTCTCAAAGCTTAATTCACAGGGCTATTTTGAATGATTCAATGAAATGTTTCTTACCCTTTGTTAAGCCACTTCTCCTATTGGATAAACATAAGAATGTCATACATCCTGTAAATGTAATTTTAAGGTTTAAATTACGTTAAATATTATGACATACAATGAGATGAGTGTGCATGTGCGTGTATGTAACTCTACTTTTCCTTAAGAGAAATTTTTCTTGAGAACCACAAAGCTAAAGATTTCAAAAGTGTTTTGTAAACTGATAGGTGACCTACAAATCCAGACTTTCAAATATATTATCTTATAAAATCACAAAAACTTTGTGATATAGAGCTTATTACTGCCATTTTAAAGTTAGGAAATTCAAAATTACATTATAATAAGCAGCAGGACTAGTAATCAAACCCCATTTTCCTAACCATAAATTTTTAACTATTCCTACTCCTCCTCAGAATATTTAGTATCATTTATCTGTACCCATAACATAGAATCTTGTGCCATGAATTCTTGATTGTTATGTATTTGTTATTCCTAAAGAGTAAAACTCATCTCCCATACAGATTGTAAACTTTTTGAAAGGAGAACACATCTCTGTTTTCATCACCTCTAGTGCTAGCTTGGTACCAAAAAAGGCACTATTCTTCAACAACCTCTTTTAGTTTTCTTTTTTAATATGTGTTGGGCATAGTTTCCCTTCCCATATACTCCCATAATTATGATAACCCGCCTGAGTTACTCATCCTACCAGATGTGCAGATAGACACCTGTGTCTCTTTAAACCCCAATTTTCATAGCATGGACAGTGGCAGATAATCAAACTTTGTGTCTAAAGCCCATTCAGACCACACTGGTACTTGAGTAGTGAAAGAGATATTGCAAACCATGCCAGTATAGCTTTAAACACTATTCTCTTGAGGCAAGAAGAAGAAACAATGCTTTCAGTATATCTAGGAGATGGGAACTTCACATGCACTGAGAAATTAAATAAATAAGTAATTTTTAAAAACCCCACAGAGTTCCACAGAAATATAATACAATTGTTAGTTCTCACGGCTACTATTTCTCTTTCAAACATTAAACATTTTTATCTGCCACCTCACGTAGTAAAGCTATTGTGGTTATTTCATGTGTTCCCATTTCCCTGCCAAAGGTAAGAATGAGGAATGCCCTTCTGCATACTTTCATCCCAGCAGATTAAAATAGGAAATTTGTGTCTATGAAGGGGGTGCAGGTGGGTTTCAAATGATTATCAAAGTAACTTTAAACAGGTACTATATGATAACTGTAACACTTTTCCATTTACAAAGTGCTATTCATTTTATAGTGTCCTTCCAAATGGATTATTTTGCTTTGCTCATCATATACAAGCAAATGCAGTGAGGTCATTGGAGACATGTAATATAGGTAAGAAAATCAAGTTATAAATAAGAAGAATAGATTGACACAACTCTTAAAGTTAAAACAGCCAGGGTATGAAAAGAAACTAATATTTTACAAGTACATATTTCCTGCCAAATAACTGTAGGTAAATATCTAACATATTTTATCTTATTTAGGCCTCATTATTCATGCTCCAAATTAACATTTCTCCACTGAATCTATTCAGGAAACTCTTAATCTTGATGTAGTATACCTCTTCTTCCTAGTACCAATACCCAACAAAATGTAGATAAGACAGTAAAAATGTTGCAATTGAAAGAATTAGAAGTTTCTCCAGATATAGATATGGGGCTCATCTAAGAAATGGAACTTTGTAATGTATCCCCTTGACCAGGCTGAACTACTTTTCCCTGAATTTTCTTTCCTCCATATTTTAGGTTCAGATGCACCACAAGCAATATTATCACTTGACATCTTGAGAGCAGAAGTGAAGCAGCAGCTATTTTGGGTTTCATGTCTCTGAACAGACGTAACAGTCTGAACAGGTACTTCGTACCTCACACAGGTTGCCTCTCACCTGTTGGTTTATCTTGTTGGTGTGAGGCAGCAGCCAGGCCTGCAACTATTTTATTTTTCCTGGATCTTCTTTTAGCTTCTCCTACTTCAGAACCAGTTGTGTGTTTAGCTCTGTGATGAAGCCATCAGCTTCTCCTGCAGGACACCCACTTATCATAGTTGGTGGCACTGAGAACTGACCTTGGTTTCAGATCATTCTCAGGGATTCCAGCACATCTTTGCTCTCCTCACTTAACATCTATTTTGTCTACCTGTGGCAACAGCCATATAAAGAGTGCTTAACCAGTGCCACAATCGGGCAAAGTCAAATCCCTATCGTAAATATATCCTTATAGTTCTACCTCTCTGACTGAACGCTACCTGATACATAATTAGTCACTGAGAGAGATTCTAGAAGAATTGTATCTTAGGAATGAGTGTTCTGGACTGTTCTGGCTTATCTTTTTTTCCCCCCTGATCTGATGAGATTTAAAGATTCGAATCACTCCCATTTCTAGTGTTTAAGGAAACACGAGTAGTCCATGTAATGTCGTGGCAAAAGTGTTATGCAAACTGTCACCTGCAGACCTATAATCAAATGCCTATAGAAAACAAGCCTCACTAAGTATGTGCTGCCCTAGAATATTTTAGTCAAAATAAGGCATCTAATGGAGTTGACTGATTGGTTCTAAATGTGCAGGAAACATGGGGGAAGAAAATGATGAACATATAACTTTAACTTACCAGCTAAGGTCTGAATAACAGACCTGAAATTGTCTATGTCTCTCCTAAAAGTAACCATTATCTCTTACAACCACAGAGCCTGGATTTCTGAAAACCAAACCCAAAGTCTAATCTTTCAGGGAGCTGAATTACGATGCAAATTGAGTCCCCAACCTCCTGGAGATCTCTATTATTAAAGGTTGGTCATTAATCGGAGAGGAATAAGACCCAAAATTTGCAATGGGGCATAGGGGTATATTCCAATAAATCTGGGGATTTGGGACCCCTAAATTTTGTGAAGTCTTCTTTGACAGCAGAAGCAACTCTTCCACTCCTGAAGAAACTGTAATGGTCTTCAAAGGACCACTGATCCTACTCAGGAACTACCTCTACTGCCCTAAACCTATAAATACACTCAAGTTCCATCAGGTCACAGAGAGTGAGAAACAAAGTATGACCTATGCCTAGGTATGACACAAACCAAATCACTGATTTTTGCCAACAATCCCAATTACCTGGAAGCTGAGACCACCACCCGGCCACTTTGGGCTTCTCATGCCAGTGAATCAACAAGTAAACAATGGGGTAACTGTAGTGACTGGGGTGAGTAATCCTGACTATCAAAGAGAAGCTGACTTGCTATTATGCAATTGGAGTATGAAGAAATATTCCCAGAATGCAGGAGAACCCTGGCTTATTTCTTAGTATTCTCATGTCTGTGATTAAGTCAAACAAAATCTATAACAACTCAATTCAGGCAGGACTGTTAGTGGCCCTGACACTTCAGGAGTGAAGGTCTGAATCACCCAACTTGCCAAGGATCACTACAAATTGAGGTGTTCCCTAAAGACAATAAACTATGGGACAGAGAGAAGAGGGAATGTAGTAATAAATACCAGATATGACCACATAACCAGTTAAAACATGAGGACTGTGATAATGATGAATATTACATCTTTATTTTGATATGACTGTATGTATTTTTGCTGTCTTTCCCTCTTCCATGTAACATAAGATATATCTCATTATTTAAGTTGTAGGATATCAAAGGGAGAGTGTGAATCAGCTAGAACAATGAACATGACCCAAAGACTAAAAGAGGGTCTTTGTATCCTCCTTTGGGGAAAGGGTTAGCAAAATTTAACATAGCAGATTGTTGTCTAATATGGTGTAATGCAAAGCAAAATGACTTTGTAAATTTCCTAATTTGAAAAGAGTACACTGTGGTAGCTTCATGATATGTCAACTTGACTAGCAGAACCATTTCCCAGAATTTCCTTCTCTGTAGCTTTCCAGTTAGAGTGAGCCATAGGAGAAATATTTTACAAGATTTGGAGGGCAGAAATGAAGCAGTAGCATGTTATGTTTTATAATGGAAGGCTGGGGCAGGTGCTTTGCACTTTACACACCTTGACACTTATCTACTGGCTCACCTCCTTGCCATGGACAGCAACTGCTCCCCCTTCGCCTGGATGCTCTCCCAGCTTCTCTGACTCCTGGGCCAGGCGAGTGCTTAGCACCTAGACGAAGGGTGCAGTTTCTCCTGCAGAGCACCCACTTTGTCCAGGTTGGAGGAGTGAGACTCACATGTTCCAGTGTGTCCTCATGGGTTCCAGCTCAAGTTTGTTGGTTCCAGCTCAGGTTGGTGGGTCCCAGCTTGGCCTTGCTCTCCCTGACTTTTTATCTTTCCTTCCTAACTGCCTGCATTGCAGACTTTGAAGTCCAGCATCAGAGGTGAAGACACAGCCCGGAGAGACTGTTTAAGCTGCTCCTTCAATGGCATAAAGTCACATCCCTATAAACAAACTCCTTAATATCTGTTCTGCTTCTGCTGAGCCCTGACTGATACAGGCCTTTGAATTAACTTTTAACCATAACCTTTGTTTCTGTGTTCCTAATGTAATGCTTCTTTGGTAATAGTAATAGCATTATATCTTAATATTAATTAATGTTAATTACTACTCTGACTCTGAGTACCCAATTCTTTAACATGGAGACAATTTTGGCTATGTTAGGACCCAAGGTGAAAGCAGAAATCATAAAATGCCATTATAGATGGCCAATAGGCACATGAAAAGATGTTCATTATCGCTAATTACTAGGGAAATGCAAATCAAAACTACAATGAGGTACCACCTCATACCAGTCAGAATAACCATCATTAAAAAGTCTACAAATAACAAACGCTGGAAAGGGTGTGGAGAACAGGGAACCCTTGTACACTGTTGGTGGGAATGTAAATTGGTGCAGCCATGGAAAACAGTATGGAGGCTCCTCAAAAAACTAAAAATAGAGTTGGTATATGATTCAGCAATACCATTCCTGAGCATATATCCAGACAAAATTATAATTAAAAAGACTCATGCACCCCTATGTTCATAGCAGCACTATTTGCAATAGTCAAGATATGAAAACAACCTAAATGTCCATCAATATATGAATGGATAGGGGCTTCCCTGGTGGCGCAGTGGTTGAGAATCTGCCTGCCAATGCAGGGGACACGGGTTCGAGCCCTGGTCTGGGAAGATCCCACATGCCACAGAGCAGCTGGGCCCGTGAGCCACAGTTACTGAGCCTGCGCGTCTGGAGCCTGTGCTCCACAACAAGAGAGGCCGCGATAGTGAGAGGCCCGCGCACCGCGATGAAGAGTGGCCCCCGCTTGCCACAACTAGAGAAAGCCCTCGCACAGAAACGAAGACCCAACACAGCCATAAATAAATAAATAAAAATTAAAAAAAAAATATATGAATGGATAAAGAAAATGTGGTATATGTATACAGTGGAATATTATTCAGCCATAAAAAAGAATGAAATAATGCCATTTGCAGCAACATGGATGCAACTTGAGAATATCATACTAAGCAAAGGAAGTCAGAAAGAAAAAGACAAATACCGTATGATATCTTTTACATGTAAAATCTAAAATACTATATAAATGAAAATATCTACAAAACAGAAACAAACAGAGAACAGACTTGTGGTTGCCAAGGGAGTGGGGTGTGGGGGAGGGATGGATTGGGATTTGGGGATTAGCAGATGCAAACCATTATACATAGGATGGATAAACAACAAGGTCCTACTGTATAGCATAGGGAACTATATTCAAAAGCCTGTGATAAACCATAGTGGAAAAGGATATGAAAAAGAATATATATATATGTGTATACACCCACCCACACACACACATACATATAAAACTGAATCACTTTGCTGTACAGCAGAAATTAACACATTGTAAATCAACTATACATCAATAAAATTTTAAAAATATCCTGCACCTAGTAAGTGCTCAATAATGATAGCTGTCAGTATTACAAATAATGAACATTAGAATTAGAGTATGCTTAATAGTTCAATCTCTAAAAGTCCCTTACTATACTTTTGCTCTCTAATTCCCAAGAAAACTGTGTGACATAGGTAAGCACTATCATTAATATTATTACTGTTGTTATTGTTCCCATATTACAGGTCAATAAAAAAATACCCTCAAGGGCTTACATGACATTTGGCCAAGGGTTTTTGACTCCTAAGGAAAGTACAGAACTCCTTCAACTCTTGTGGAATGTTCTGCCCACATTAAATGCAAATCCCCTGTTTATTCTGATGCCAAAAAATGTTGAAAGCAGAAACAAATGTGTTGATTCTCTCTCTCCCTCAACTGCCTTGCATCCTAACACTCTCGGCTTTGATGCGTCCTTCCCGGTCATATTTGATATAGCTGCGCAACATCTTTTTTATGTCAAGGCTTTGCTTCAAACACTCCATTGCCAGTTCGACTTGTCAAAAGTTGGAGGGAACATGTTTTAAGCATTCAGCAAGCATTCTTCTGAAAAGAAAACCACTATTTCTAATAAGCGTTTGAGAGCAGAGTGGATTGCAGAAACTGTTTTCTAAGATCTGTCTCAAATGATTTAGTTTTATTAGTTTTAATGGCCCTTAGCCACAGGCATGGAATATAAGTGAAAATTAAGATATTTTCCATGAGATGAAAATAGATTTCAATCAGGGAGAGTGTTTTCTTCCCCACTTTCTCCTATTTGCTTATTTATTTTATTTCTTTTGGCAGATGATTCTGGTTAAAAGGAAACCACTGTGAGACATGGGAACACAGGAATAGTCTTCCATGAGAATAAAGCTCTCCTTGTATTGGAAGCTTCTCTGTTAATTGTGTACAACTTGGCTGGTTTGGCAAGCTTATAGGCAGGGTAGCAGAGAAAGGGGCTAATGTATTAAATTGGAATTTTATCCTGGGTAGGAACAAGGAGCGAATATTTTTATTCATAACTAAATGTTTGTCTTCCATGATAGTAGACACAGAAACAACCATGAAACCCATAGATTGCTTCCAATTCATAATACCTTTTTCTTGCTGTTTCTGCTTTTCTACACTGTAGCTTTTCTTCAAAAGTTTCATTTTTCCTCTTCTTTCTCATCACTCACTGAAAAGTACTGTAATCTGAACAGGTCTATATATTTTATTCTTCATAAACAAGCTAAGTGCATTTCTTCAACAGTTGGATGTTTTTTGGCAATCCATCCGCATTGCTTATTTGTGTTTTGAGGTGTGTTGGTATATGAGGGCTGATGATGGGTGTGAGATTTTCTGTTGTAAGAGCTCTGCTTTAGCATTTCTCCATCCTCTATGTCAAAGTATCCATGTGGTTCAAAGGATAACCAACAAGATCTGAAATAGGACGCCTGGAATTTACACCGCCTCTGCCAGCCTTCCACTACCTTTATAACCTTGGGCAACCAATTTCAATTCCTGTGTTGTACTTTCCTCATTTGCAAAGTATAAATCTTGGGAAAGAACAAGATCTCACATCTGAAACCAAAAAAAGGACAAATTCCTTGCCTTCATGGAGATAACAATCAAATGCAGGAAGACAGCAGTTAAACAATAAATGTAACACAAAATTAAATTGCACTGTATATTAGGAGGGAATAATTAGGAAGGCCTTTCCCTGTAGCTTGTAGATGGCTGTCTTCTGTGTCTTCACATAGTCTTCCCTCTGTACCTCTCTGTCCTAATCTCTTCTTACAAGGACACCAGTCATATTGGATTAGACCCCACCATAATGATTTCATCCTAATTAACTCTTTAAATGATTTCATCCTAATTAACTCTTTAAAGACCCCATATAAAGTCATATTCTAAAACACTCGGGATTAGGACTTCAACATAAATTTTGGGGTGACACAATTCAGTCCTTAACAACTATGAAAAATGTAAAAAGATTAGGAGTGCTGGAGTGTGGTTCAACACTAATGGGAGTATTCAAGGCAGGCTTGACTGAGATGGTGACTCAGTCACCAGTTGAGACAAACTGTGAGGGAACAGAGAAAGTAAGCATTATAAATATCTGGTACAGTGTGATTAAACAGAGGGAACAGTCAATTCAAAGGCCCTGAGGTAGGAAGGACCAGGAAGTCAAAGGGTTAGTATGTTGGTCAGTGCAGCTGCAAGAGAGAATGGAGGTATGGCCAGTGACATAGCAAGAGCACAGCATCTTTGAGGATCTTGTGAGTGATTAAAAGGAATTGGGCTTTTACGGTGAAAAGAATTGGAAAGCCATTGGAAGGTCTAAGCAGAGGAATGATCTGATCAGACTCACCCTTCTACATACACATTCAGCTTATTGTTTTGAGATTAGACTATAGCCTAGAGTTTCTCAATCAGCACCACTGACATTTACGGACAGAAAATTCTTTCCTATAGGAGCCTGTACTATGCATTATAGGCTATATAGCAGCATCCCTTGCCTCTACACACTAGATGTCTGTAGGTCCCTGACTGCCAGGCGTAGCCACAAAAAATGTCTCTAAACATTGCCAACTATCCTCTAGTGAATAAAAAAGCGTCTTGGTTAAGAACCACTCCTGTAGATGGAGAAGAGGAAAAGCTAAGAGACAATTTGAAAATCAATGTAATAATCTTAGCTAGAAATAATGATAACAGTAGCATTCTGGAAATTTTGAAGCTAGAGTCAATCTATTTTGAAGGTTGCCAACAAAATAGGTATGTGGTATGAGAGGGGATTCAAAATGACTCTGAGGTTTATGCTCCGAGCTACTAGAAGAGTGGATG
The DNA here is from genome assembly GCF_028023285.1 of Balaenoptera ricei. Taxonomy (NCBI): domain Eukaryota; kingdom Metazoa; phylum Chordata; class Mammalia; order Artiodactyla; family Balaenopteridae; genus Balaenoptera; species Balaenoptera ricei. Next base: position 106,832,948 of record NC_082644.1, on the reverse strand, counting down.
ACTTCTTATTCAAAGCAGGAAGACTATGGTTAGAGCAGGTTTAGATAGGAATACAGACACTTCATACAAGATAACAGGAGAGAAGTTTATGTATAAGGATAATGACATTGATAGATGGCTAGACCAGTTGTATGAGTTTGTGAAAATTTCTTCTATATTTCTTCACGGAGTAGGAAAAAAGATCATCATCACCTGAGATTGAGAATGGGACAGGAGGTGTTGGTGGTTTTAGGATAAAAGACAAAGTATAGAATAGAATTCTGGGAGAGTATATTTCTTATACGGTGTATTACTGTAATTGTGAAGACACCAATTACAATAGCTTTTCTAATAAGTATTGAGAATTACTTTTAATGACATAACTTTAACATTCCATCAAATATTAAACCAATCAACCCAGACCCAATATGTCTATTTATTTATTTTATTATTTATTTATTTATTTATTTATTTATTTATTTATTTATGGCTGCATGGGGTCTTCGTTGCTGTGCGCGGGCATTCTGTAGTTGCAGCGAGCGGGGGCTATTCTTCATTGTGGTGCGCGGGCTTCTCGTTGCAGTGGTGTCCCTTGTTGCAGAGCACAGGCTCTAGGCACGCGGGCTTCAGTAGTTGTGGCACATGTGCTCAGTAGTTGTGGCTCGCGGGCTCTAGAGCGCAGGCTCAGTAGCTGTGGCGCACGGGCTTCATTGCTCTGCGGCATGTGGGATCTTCCCGGACCAGGGCTCAAACCCACGTCCCCTGCACTGGCAGGCGGTTTCTTAACCACTGCATCACCAGGGAAGCCCCAGACCCAATATGTCTTTAGATCTATTTTCCATTGTTCTGAACTAAACACACAGTTTTTTTGCAGAAGGCCAAACAGCCTCTCTCTATTCCTCTGGAAATACATGTTATTTGTATATAGAGAACTTATGGGTAAGATTAGGGCAAAGTAGTGCTTTAGGCTATTTTCTTAACCTCATGAGTATTCATAATTAAGAACCATCTCCAAGAAAGAAATCATCAGCTCTAGAGGGTTATGCCAGTTTCCAATATCTGTCTTTCATCAGAGACAGAACTAATAGCACTTGAGTCAGACTCATGTCAGCGCCCACCCCAGCCCCTCATTGAACTCCCATTACTGTCGATTAGAAAAGACAATTTACTCCTTACGATGCTCCTGAAAATGCTCCCTGATCCTAATGTGCCTTTGCCATGGGAATCAGATCCTCCAGGCAAAAAAGAAAAAAAAAAAAAATCACACAAAGTTACTTCAATGAGAGTCATTCAAAACAATATCTTCTACCATTCTAAGAAATATTCAAGATTAAGTTCTGATTTTGTATTTGAATTGCTGTATGATTTCAGGTTAATTATTTAACATTTAAAGGATGATTTTTTTTTAATGCTGAGGGTCTCACAAGAAGAACTGAAGATGAAATAATATAATAAAGAAAACCATAAAGTGTTATATAATAGGAGGGGGTCATCATCTGTTTTAGTTTGGTCCCCTGAGATAACTAGCTCTGCGCAAGTGGCTTTCTAAGGAAATATTCCCAGAAAAACCTAGTGAGGGAGTGAGAGCTCCCTCACTAGGGGAGGAAAGGATGTCATGCAATGGAGAAGTTTCAAGAAAGAATCCATGGATGGAGCCCACAGGGAAAAACTCTAGTGTCATTTATTATCTGAATTTGTGTACCTGTGGCCGAGGAGCTGTGCTTTGACATGCCGACACCAGTTATTGGCTAAGAGCCATCACAGGCAGATGGAAACTCCCAAGTACTTCCGAGTGTCTGTACTTTCCAGCCAAGGGCCACCCTCCAAAGTGAGTCATAGGTGTACTCTGTTAGAAACAAATCACAGAGAAGCCAGGACAGAGCACACAGAACCTGTACAAAGGTTCCAAGGATATCTCGGTAGAGCAGAAATTATCCACTCTATCACATTTTGTTCCTTTTCTTGTGAAACGTCATCAACTTCTTTCCTTGGTATTTTGACATCATATTGTCAACATCTCTGTAGCATCTTTTTTTTTGTTTTTTGTTTTTTTTTTAAATTAATTAATTAATTAATTTATGGCTGTGTTGGGTCTTCGTTTCTGGGCGAGGGCTTTCTCTAGTTGTGGCAAGTGGGGGCCACTCTTCATCGCGGTGTGCGGGCCTCTCACTGTCGTGGCCTCTCTTGTTGTGGAGCACAGGCTCCAGACGCGCAGGCTCAGTAACTGTGGCTCACGGGCCCAGTTGCTCCGCAGCATGTGGGATCTTCCCAGACCAGGGCTCGAACCCGTGTTCCCTGCATTGGCAGGCAGATTCTCAACCACTGCGCCACCAGGGAAGCCCTCTGTAGCATCTTTATTAAGCTTTTAAAGTTCTTTAACTATTTTCTGTTTTGATAATCAGATTAAAATTTAGCCTTATTTGTGGAAATTCGGAATATCTGAAAACTAAACACTTGTATAAAAAAAGTTTGTGGAGATTCCAAGCAGTCAAGTGTCTCTTTAACAATCAGTTCATGGCACCCTTTATCTTTCCTAATACAACAGCATGATATTTGTGTGCATATAAAATATAGTTATAATTTATGTTTATAAATATAGTCATATTTTATATATTATATAAATATAATATGTAATATATAACTTACAATACATATAAGGTAGATAGTCTCAGAAATAAAATTAAGTAAAAACATACAGAGTTATTGATTACATTTTATGTAACATATATTTGATATATGATGATCTGTTCATATTTGGATTGACTGTTCTAAACATATCTAAATAGATTACCTGGTTGGCATGTGTTTTCTTTGGTTATTTAATAAAAGTTATTGGTAATTTGAATTCAATGAATTCCATTTGAGAATGCCATTATTTTCATTAACTGTCCTTTTAAAATCCAAATCCAAAAGCCTGAAGAAGAAACAGATTCAAGTTTTCCTATCATTAGTCATACCCCTAATGTATCCCCCTTCCCTAATCTAGGAAGGAAAAACCGTTAATGTATTTTGTTGTCATATTCCAAAAACTCAGCCGTCTTTAACAACGAGAAGGGCCACTCTTTATTTAAATGTCATTCAAAGAGGGTAGTCTTTATTTTTCCATGTGTCTAGCAAAATACATAAAATGCCACAGGCTTTTTCTTTTTCTTACAGGTCCTATATTACTTTCTTAACATCTCAGGTACATCTTCATGTACCCTTTTGTCTTTGGTCTGCCGTACCAGCAGTTGATGGATTTCCAGAGGTATATGTTTGGATTTTAACTTCAGGGAAGGGAGAGTTCCCCATGTCAACTACATTTCAAATCTTAGGCATTTAGTTTAAGTTACATGTCACTTTACAGATTGCTACAATCATTTTCTATAGCATGTCAGAGAGAAGTTTGGCAAATAATTTAAAAGGAATTTATTTCCATTTGTCATTATCTCTTTTATGTACAGCTTTTGGTGGGGGGAACATCTGAACAAATACTGGCTACATAAAATAAAATGTAACCGTTTTTCTGTCTCATAACCATACATCATTCAATAGCAATCTAGGCCTACCCTAAACACCATCAATGAAAGTAGAATGCTTTATTCAAAACCAAAATCTAACAGATTCCCAATCACACTGCAATCCCTCGGCAGTTCACTGGAAGGGTAAAAATTTATCAAGATAAGGAAATTATTGAACTATCCATGAAGGACTCCACTCATTAGTTCTGACATAGTTTCACAGCATTTTAAACTGAAAAAGTAAAGTAAGATATATCATATATACAAAGTCAATAACCTTGGCATCAGAATACTTAGTCCCCATCTCAGTTTCAGTCACTCACTAGTGATGCAACTTCAGCTGTCTTTAACTTAACTAGCCTGTAAGATGTGGAAAGATATAATTACTCACAAGACTGTTGAAAGGTGGAATGATGTACCGAAGAAGCTTCTCTACAGCCTAATGTACAGAGTAACAATGCAATGTAGTGTGCTTTGACAGTGTGCTTACATCTAATCAAAAGAGCCCATACCGATAGTCCTAGCATTAGCTGGTTATGTTAAAAATTAGAAATAATGTTTTTACTGTTCTCCAGCATTAACTCATACCCAATATTGGATCTATCAAGACTAATAAAAACAATACTAATTTTTAAAAAAGATATGGGACTTCCCTGGTGGTGCAGGGGTTAAGAATCACCTGCCAATGCAGGGGACATGGGTTCGAGCCCTAGTCCAGGAAGATCCCACAGGCTGCAGAGCAACTAAGCCCATGTGTCACAACTACTGAGCCCACATGCCACAACTACTGAAGCCCATGTGCCCTACAGCCCGTGTCCCACAACAAGAGAAGCCACTGCAATGAGAAGCCCACGCACCAAAATGAAGAGTAGCCCCCGCTCGCTGCAACTAGAGAAAGCCTGTGCACAGCAACGAAGACCCAACACAGACCAAAATAAAATCAATTCAAAAAAAAAGATAAAATATCCCCAAATTTTTTGATTAGCAAATAGGAAAGCTCATGTTCATGGTGTGTGTGTGTGTGTGTGTGTGTGTGTGTGTGCGTGTGTTTGAGAGGGAGAGAGAGAAAGAGAGTTGTCAATTAAGTCTTTGAATTTCATATGATTTCACCTCTCATCCTAAATCTAGCTATTAATTCCACATTCCTAATACAATGAGAATAACTAAATTATCCCAAGAAATGTTATATTTTTAAAACAGATGGAAATTAAATTGAGTAGAAAGCGCAAGAGAAATTTTTTTCTAGTAAGATTTAATGTCAAGTTTCATACACCAAAAGGTCAGGATAAGGTTTGCTCAAGCTTTTGAACTCCTTAGCAACTCACATGCTCAAATCAGTTAAATTTATGTATCAATCAATCACTTAATGGTCACTTCGTTTAAAGAACAAAACTGATCCAAAACCTCATGATTTTAAGCTGTTTTAGCCTGTTTTTAGAAACCAAAAAACGTAGTTGCAATTTTACATAAGTTAATATGTCTTATCGAACCAAATAGTAGAAAGAATATTGGAGCAAGATGCACAAGATATTAAAAAGAGACCAAGTACTATACTCACTAATTGTATGAATCTTGGACAAAGTAAATATATTCTAGTACTCAGTTTCCCTATCTGTTAGATAAAATAGAAAGTACCATGTATAACTGAGACCACCTAAATTTAATTATCTATAAAGTAACAAGTCTAGACCTATCTACACATTATTAAAAGTTATTTATGTGACTTGAAGAGCATGAAAAATTTTGTTTTTTTGTTCTTCCTCATCATCTATCTTTAGTATTGCTACTCAGGGGTTAAATCACTTTTATGTTCTACATTTAGTTTACATTAAATCAATGATCATTTCACCAGGCTGAAGCTAATTTGCAGCCACTGTCATATCCAAAAGAATGGAATTTGAGGTAATGAAAGATGGGAGAGTGTAAGAAAGACTACATTTTGGGAGTGTAGGCTTTCCACTAGGGAAGTGCTGGCAGATTTTGAAAATTCATGGGGTCACTTTAGGCCTTGATGGAATAACTGGTACTAAATCAGTTCTCCTGCTGTAAACAACTATAAAGCTGTACAAAATATATGAAATGACAGTTTTCAGATGTTGCTAACAGGCTGTACAAGCCTGTGATACATGACAGAAGGATCCCATGATAGCCCCAGCTTTTGCACTGAAAGAAATTTGCAGATTCTGGTGCAAGTGGGTAGAACACAAGTAGATTATTTCTGGCATGATGAAGTTAGGAGGAAAAGAAGAGGGTATAAGGCTGCTGAGGTGGCTGAATTTGTGGAAAAGGATAGGAGGGAAAAGGGAGTGGCACAGATAAGATGCTCTAGAAATTTGCACAAACAATAATGAATTCAAAGCTATGAATATAAAGGATCAGACTTCTTAAGGTCCATCAGAGAACAAATACTGGGAAGCTGTGAAATGATCAGAGGGTCAGGAAGTCACACAGTACTGGGAAACAGGCATTCTGATGAGCCAGAGTGGAGAAACCTCACTGAATACTCTGGGTGTTCAATTAAGACACCCAAAGGGCCACAACTAAGCAATGAGAATAATTTAACCCTAGACTGAAACTCTTCTAGACCCACTGAAATAGTTACCATAATCAAGCCTCAAAGGATAAAGCTCAGACACCAGAAAACTAACTACCTGCCAGAAGAAAACTTAACACTCTCTAGAAGAAAACTACAAAATCCAGAATCTCAAAAATGTAGCATCTATCTTGTCCTGCATATAATAAATGAATAAGTAGATATGTAAAGAGGCAGAAAACAACGACCTAAAATGAGGAAAAATATAGTCAGTAAAAACAAATCCAGAGATGATGGCAATGTTGAAATTAGAGACAAAGACTTTATACAGACAAGGATTGTATAAAAACAGCTATTATCCAAATGCTTAAGGATTTAAAGGAACAGATGAATATGATAAGTAAAAAGATGAGGAATATCAGTACAAAAATGAACTTTCAAGAGAAACAAATGGGAATTCTAGAATAGAAAAGTATAAGATCTTATACGAAAATGTCAACAGATACATTTAATAGAAGATTTCTAAGCAGAGAAAAGATTGGTAAAACTGGCTTCAGGGTAAAAGAAACTATCCAAACATAAAATCAGAGAGAAAAACGTCTGAAAATAGGAGAACAAGACTCTAGAGATCTATGGATAAATATCAAGTAGTCTTCAATAATTTTAACTGGACTAGGAGAAGGAGGAGATTTGCATAAAAACATCTGAAAAACCAAGGGATTAAATACTGCACATTTGATAAAAAAGTATCAATATATGGAGCAGGAAAGTACAATATGCCTCAAGCAAGGTAAACACACACACACACACACTCAAAACATACAACAGCATATCATAATCAAATTGTTTAAAATTAATAAAAAATATCTTAAATGCAGATAAAAAGCATATTACATAAAGGAGAAAAAAAGTAAAATTAATAACAGAATTAAATGCACAGCCAGAGATGACAAAACAACATCTTTACAATTTCGAAGGGATACAAATACCTTCAAAAATATACCTTAAAACTATTGCTTTCAAAAAGATTCTTCAAAATACCACTTTCCAAAACTGAAGATGAAATAGAGACATTTTCAGATCAGAAAAAGCTGAGAGAATTTTTCCCAACAGAACTATGGTATGAAAAAAATCATAAGAGAAAGTTCTTCAGGCTAAAGAAAAAAGACACCAGATGGAAACAGATTTAAACAAAAGAATGAAGAGCACCAAATACAATAAATACCTTGGTAAATATAAAATAATTTTCTTTTTTTGATATCTTTAAAAGATAACCTCATAAAGCAAAAATAATAAGACACTGTGACTGATCACATGGAAAAGGTAAATATATAAAAATAATAGCACAGAAGACAGTAAGGAAGAAAGGGAAGTATTGTATACTGCTTTAAGATTCTAATATATAAATTAGTATAATTAAAACTACCTGAAAGTATATTGTGATAGAGTAAAACTACACATTTTAAACCTTAAAGCAACCAATAAAAATTAAAGAGTTATTTATTGGCTTATTTATATCAAAAATGTTAAAAGTAAAAAAAAATTAAAGAAAGCACTCAATTCAAGAGAAGTCAGGAAATAGGGGAAAGGGAAGAAAGAACAGGTAGGATGTCTAGGAAATAAAAGCAAGATAATAGACTTAAACCCAGTAATATCATTAATTGCATTAAATGTAAATGGATTAAAACACTAATTAAAAAGCAGAAAATATCAGACATAATGTTAAACTACATGCTTTCTACAAGAATACACTTAACAGATAATTTGAAAATAAAATTATGTAAATATATGTATCATGCGAACACTAATTGTAAAGAAGCTGGAGTGGATATGTCAATATTGGACAAAAGAAATTGCAGATTAAGGAATATTATCACAGATAAGGCAGGGCATTTCATAATATTAAAAGTCCATTCATCAAGACAACGTAAGAACATTTCTAACAAAGGATCTTCTATAAGTACCAAACCAAAAAAAATGAACAGTACTAAAGGGAAATAAATCTATAATTATATTATCAGGTTTCAACATTCTTTTCTCAGTAATTGGTGGAATAATAGGCTTAAGATCAGTAAAATATAGAATATTTAAATAATACCACTATTACTGCTTCAATTCAACTTCTTACTAGAATTTCCAGCCAGGGAAAAAAAGTCAAGAAAAATGAATGATAAAGATGTGAAGACTTCTGTTTTGAGTCTAGATAGCATAATAGGGCCTGGATTTACCTTCACACCTGAAACAAACAAAATGAACAAAAAAACATTATTTCCAGTATTTGTTTTTTAAGACTCTAGGCAACAAAGGAGAATGATTTCTAAGAGATGAGAAACAAATAAGGTGAGCTATTTGCCCAGCTTACAGATTTGAGAGTTTCCATGGCATGACACAATGAGTGGGAACACAGTTGGAGCCTAGTGGCCTCTGAGTTTAGCAGATGGAGCTGAAAGAGTCCAAAGTGAATAAGACAGCTACAGTTAACAAGACACAGTAGCATAGAGGAGACAGTCACATTGAGAGAGTTGTCCTTGAATATTCAGAAGACTGTTGATGAGAGCACATACGTGAGAAAACTACCTGAAGCCAGGAGAAGAATCATCCAAAAGGATTAGAGGGACTAGTCCTCATGCATAGTACCTGTTCACAGCCAGCTAGACTGGAAAACCTGAATATCATAGCACTTTGGCCAGAAAATTAGAAAGATACTTAAAAGGAGATATAAAGATGGCAAGTGAGCACAAGCAAAGATACTTTATGTCATAAGATATTAGGAAATTGCAAATTAAAACCACAGCGTGATATCACGACACACTTACTAGAATAAGCTAAAATTTAAAAACTGGCCATATCAAGTGGTAGCAAAGATGTGGAAAAACTGAATTCTCATGCACTTCTGGACAGAAGTAAAATAGTGCAACCACTTTGGAAGACAGGTTGGCAGTTTCATATGATCCAGCCATTCTACTCCTAGATGTTTACCCAAGTGAACACAAAGTATTTGTTCATCAAATATCTGTACACACATTCCTGTTTATTTAAAATAGACATAAGTAAGAAATAACCCAAATGTTCATCAACAGATAAATGGATATACAAAATGTGGTTCTTTTGTACAATGGAATACAACTCAGCAAGAAAATAAACTGCTCTGCAAGAATAAACTTTTGACATATACAACATGAATGAATCTCAAAATGATTACAGTAAGTAAAATAAATTTTTAAAAATACTTGCTGTATAATTCCATTATATAAATGTCTAGAAAATGCAAATTAATCTGTATTAATATGCATATAATTGGTTGTCTGTGGACATGTATGTGAGTTTCAGGAGGGGCAGAAGCAAGAGAATAAGGCATGTAAAAAAAAAGGCAATGGGTATATTCACTAGCTTGATCATGGTGATAGTTTCATGGGTGTAAACATACATCAAAACATCAGATAAAATATAACAGAAAATCTCTGCAACTTTGTGATAGACAAAGATTTCTTCAAACACAAGAACAAAGAGTAAATGATAAAATATTAAATTGGACTTCATCTAAAGACACTGTTAATAAAAGTTTTAAAAACCTGGTTACTTGGAGAAAATAGTGTAAATACATACATTTGACAAAGGACTTTTACCCAGAAAGGATTACAAATATTTTTACAACTCAATAATAAGAATAAAATAATCCCACAAGGTGAGAAAACTATGTAAACATATACTTTAATAGGGAAGATGACATAATGGCTGATAACCACATGAATTTTTTTTCAACCACATTAGTTATTAGGGAAATTAATTTTGAAACACCTTCCTAGAATAACTAAAATTAAACAGTTTGGCAATACCACATGTTGATTTGGATATACAGAAACTGGAAATGTCAGAGGAAGCTGATAAGATTAAAAATGGTACTTTGAAGAACATTTGGTGATGTCTCATAAAGTAGCATACTCTTACTATGTGACTGAGCAAGTGCAGTCCTAGGTATTTACCCGCAACAAATGAAAACATGTCTAACACAAAAAAAGCTGCACAAATGTTCATAGCCACTTTATTCAAAATAGCCACACAATGGAAACAACTCAATGTCTAACATCCATAAATGCATAACCAACTTATGATATATATGGTATATGCATGCAACAGTATACAACTAAGTGGTAAAAAAAAAAATACTCAAAACCACAACAAGATGAGTCTCACAATTATGCCAAACATAAAAGGACACATTCTCTACTGTTTCATTAATATAAAGTTATAGAAATGTCAAAGTTAATTAATTATAATAGAAATAATCTCAGTTTACCTGGGGTGAATGGAAGGGCAGGTTGCCTGGAAAAGGACATGAGAAAACATGATGGGGTGATAAAAACATTTTATTCAACTGGTAAGGTGGTTATGTGGGTGTGTACTTTTACCAAATTCTTCAGAGTGTACATTTACATGGATGGTTTTATTGTATAAATTTTATCTCCATGAATTTTATATAAAATTTTAAAACCATATATTGAAGATGGAGATGATAATTGAAGTATTAGTGTTAAATGACATAATAAGATGAGTTAATCTCATCGTGATGCCTTACGATTTTGAGAAACTTACTTACGTCTCCAAGTCTCTCCACATTGCCATACTATAAAGGGTTACAGGGTCCTTTCTCGCCCACGGAACCCTGGCTTCTTACCACCCCCACCACATTCAACCTTTTTCAGCAGAGTCAAGCCACAGAGACATGGAGAGTAAGACAACAAACTATATAACACACTGTGTAATTGAAATGGAACATAATCACTACTACTAAAGACAGTGAATCATTCTAATAGAGCTGTGTTCAGCAAACAATGAAACATTATGCGCCAGAAGAGCTAATGCTGGTTTTAAAACGAACAGAAATTAAGTGAAATGGAACCTCACTTGTTATTCATGAAGGTCAATTTAACATGATTTCCACCCCACTCCCCCCACCAGCATCACAGCTTTGTGATTACTGTTGTATACCTGAGTGCTGCTTTATAACCTAACAAGAGCATAAAATAACCAGCTGGTGATGACTTTGTTTAGAGCTGAGCCTAAATATCCCTTTAACCAGCATCAAGCTACACATGTTACTGGTTTCAGTGCAAACAAGTTCCAACATATCAAAAGTCAAAGGGAGCATGAGGCATTCAACAATTAGATTTTATTTTAGCAATTCAAAGGGAGAGAGACACACAAGCATGAATTATTCTTTGGTGAAATATTATTTTCCAAAATGACCTATCATTTACTTACCTCCACCTCTACTATAATATTAAATTTTTAATACAAGTCTGTTTTGTGGTCTGGAAAGGGCATACCCTAAAACTAGACCCTTAAATGGCATAGGATGAATGCTGACATTGCAACTAACTGATAATTTTCAGAATATCTTTGAAATCCCAAATAGAAAAACCTATATAAAATTTAATTAAAATATGCCTAAACAATTCCATCACCAACACTAAGGGAACTAGTGGTTGGATGGCAAACGAGTTATTCAGTAAATGAAAATTTCCCTTAAATTTAGCTTTATTGAGGGGTCTCTACAGATTCTAGCAACAAGTTTACTAGCTTTTTCCTATATAATTTATCTCATTTTGTGCTTATCTCATTTTTAATTTTACTAAAATCCCAGAGAGACAAATTAGTAAGGTGGCAGAGCCTGGCTGAGTTCCTTCATTAGCTCAGCGCTAATAACTTCTTTCACCACCATGGATAGCGCCTGGCATCCCAACTCAAGCTTATCCAAAAGCTAATTATTTTCCCTGTTATAAAACAAAGGTTCTATATCAAAGGCCCATAATGCGACACAGCACACCCTCTAGATGCACTGATTTGCAAAATAAATCAGCTGTGTCAGGGAGGAATTTAAGCAGAAATTACAACAAATTGCAATTATACTTGCAATGGTGCACTATTTAAATGAATTGTCATTCCAATCCCTGAAACATATTTAGTCAGTATGGAGAATATCTTTAATTACCTGTAATGATTCAGTGCTTCCTAGGCAAGATGGCACCCATGGCATTCTGAGGGTTCAGGGAAAAGGCAGAATTCTCATCTGTCACAGTAATAAAAGAGTACTTTCTTCTGTTTTGCAAGTTACAGATTCTATTATACTTCAGCTCATAAATATTTAAATGATGTGATTGGGAAAGACCTAAAAGGGGACCAATGACAGAATGAATAAAGTAATATTTTAATTACATACACATACACACACACCTGCATACATGCCTATTTGTTTTAGGAAGTTATGCTATTGTATATTTTCTCCCTTGCATTGAGAGGGAGTCTCAAATCTTCTCAAACACATGCAGAATGTATACTCCAGCTTACTTACAAAAACAAAAGCAGTTCATTCCCACAGGCCACAGAACCTATCCTTCAGATTACACCAGATCCTCAGAGATTCGGGAGAGTTGAAAAACAGACCAAAGTGTACTGAAATGAAAATTACACTCAGATGTTAACTAGCACCCCTAGGAATTTCCCATGGGCCTATGTCTACAATATTTCAAAAATAAAGTAGACTTGAGGAGGAAAATGTTTCCACTTCCTCCTTTCTCAAGGCAAAAGCTGCTAATTTGGAGCATTGCTTGTGTTCTTTGGTTTCCTTGAGGTGAGCTCTTTAGAAGTCTCTCCGACTTTAGCTCATACTGAAAGGGTAGAAGAGAAACAAGATACCTTCAAGGCCCCTCAAATAAACAACATGCAACCTAGGAAGCACTGAATCATTACAGGTAATTAAAGATATTCTCCATACTGACTAAATATGTTTCAGGGATTTAAAATATCTAATCCCCCCCTTTTTATTATTTTATCTTGGTCATGTAATCACATTGGCCTCTTCTTATACTGTCCCTCACACAACTATTCTTTTCATTTCTTGATTTAAAAGGAAAAAAGAATCAAGTGGATGAACTGTCATCTGTAATTTTGTCCGTTTCCTTTTTGAACTTGGCCTATGGAACGTCATTTCCATATTCATATCAGCTGTTTTACTCACCACATACTCTCTCCCTTTCATTTCCCTTGGTTTGTTTCCTAGGTTTTTATCTTGAAATCTTTCGTTATATGCCAGACAGAATTCTGCCCCTTGAGTTCATTTGTTATTCCAGTCTCATACACCTTATTGAGTTATTTTCTTTGCTGCAATCAGTCTTTAAATACAATCCAGTAAAGATACAGCAATGATTTTTGACAACCTGACCTTTCTCTGCTTTCTTACACTTGTTTAATTAGGTATTATGTGCAGCTGTGACTTGATCTTTACAGTTTTCCTCTGGAAAAAAGAGAGATATGTTGATTAAAGAAGGTCAGATTTGGCAGGTTTTCTAGTTACTTCAGGAACTGACACTGGAGACTTAGAAGCCTGAGGAACTAGGGAATGCTATAGTGGTTTTCTTAAATATAGTAAAAAAAAAATCTGATAGGGACAAAACACTTGACTCCAAGAATAAGTTATAGAATTCAGAGCTTTTCACTTTTGGGTTGACAGCTTCAAGTGACTGCAAATCATGACTCTGGAAGTGATCATTTTGGGTCCATATTCAGTGAGGTGGCGGGCTAAAGCTCAGGTTCCATAGGAAAATATTTCCACATTGAGTAACTCAAAAACAAAGATATTAGTCTAATTCCAGATGAAAATGTAGCAGACAAGTCCAAAGTGGGTAGATATAGGGTGTCAGTTTACCTGCTTTATTCAAACTAGTGGAAGAAGGCAATGTTAGAAAGAAGTATAATGAAATATTGAAGTCCTGGCAGAAGTACAACTGGATCTGAAATAAAGATACTGAGCTCAAGTTCCAAAACTGTCACTAACTCTTTTTGAGATTTTATGGAAGGTATTTCAACATTCTTGGTTTTAATTCTTTATTATTGTAAGTATATCCAGTAATTGCATAATCAAAAATCACATTTTAATATTTTGTGGTATTCAATCCTCTTATAAGGTATTTGATACTCTTATTACTATCTCCTTTGTCTCAATGAGGTTCAGTAATGTGTCCAATTTATCATAATTGGAAAGTGACACAACTGATTTAGAGCCAGTTCTACTAATCAAAAATTCTGTTTCTCTTACATACATCACTGATTCTGTTGAGTAAGGAATTTTGTTTATGTACACTATATGTTTCCTAGCAATTTTAAAGTATGTGTTTATTTCATTATATCACCCATGCAATGTGGAGTCAGTACCTTTAAATCAGATCCACAGTAATACTCCTCTCTGATTTTGTTGTAATCCATCTTTCTATTTATAAGCCCATTGTTTTTCTTTGTTGAATAAGATATATCTTGAAACTGATTTTTTATCAAAAGCTCCACTCTGCTTTGTGCTTCAGAAAGGTATGTTTGCTCAGAGTAGAATAACTACATCATGCCTCAGAAAATAATGATGATCCAGGAGAATCAATCCAATTTGATATAATTCAATTCAGTAAGTACTTTTATTGCATGCTTATCTTGTAATCAATCCAATAATAGAGTGTATGAGAGATACAGAAAAAAACATGATGGTTTCTGCCTTACAGGAATGTAGTATTTCATTGTAATAATATGATACTGACATATGTCACATCTCAATAAAACTATAAGAAGGTTACTGATTATGTTCCAAGAGGAGTAATCCTGTTATGCAATTTCAAAGCAGAAAGAATGCAATAGTAGACGAATTGGTCATGGAACAATATATGGAAAAGCTGGAGTTCAATATGTGACCTGAATAATGAACAAAATATAGTTAGATAGAGGTGTGAGAGAAAGTAATTTCTGTAGGTATTAAGGATTCTGAAGTAGGGTTTTACATACAGTTCACAAACCATAGCAGGTATACATTTTTTTTCCCCCCCGCAGAGGAATGGTAAGGGGAGAGAAGATTCAGTGAGTTTTGTTACCATTCATATCCACTTAATCAAAAGTTCAACTGTCAAAATAAGAAATAACATGTGCACATGTTTTTTTATTACATACATCTTATTTTTTTGTAATCACAGTAAGATTGAATCTTATTTTTTGTAGTTATAAATATTCACATGTCCTTCAATAATGGACTGCTTGAATAAATCATGACGTATTTCTATAATGGAATACTATGAGAGTGTACAAAAGGAATAAGATTTCTTCATAGAGATAATGGAATATCTCCAACATACATTGTTAAGTACAGGGGGAAGAGGAAGGTGCAGATCAGTATTTTAAGTGTGCTAACTTCTGTATGTCTAAGAGAGAAACACACATGCAGGTGTACATACACACGATGAAAGGATAAATTAAATCTAATAAAAATGTTTATCTATAGGGTCAGAAAGGGAAAATGATAGAGGGAGGGACAGGAAAAAATACTTTTCTAAATTCACCTTGCTTTGTAGCTTTTAATTTGGAACGATATAAATATTTTATAAATTAAAAACAAGATTGAATTTAAAAAAGAAATAAAAACGTACTTTAACGAATGAACCAAACTGCTTATTAAGTTGGTTGCACTACAAGAGAGAAATAAAAGTTACCTTTAGTGATTTTATAAAAGAATATTGATTTATTTTTTTCCTTGATGGTATATATTCTAAGGACAAAAAACTACAAACCCATTTAAGTCTTTAAACAACGTTCTGTAGTCTTATTAGCAGTAAAATTGATACTGTGATTTTTATATGCATATGTAACATATATGCAAATAATGTAAATTCTGTTGATTAAGAATCAAGATTGTCAATGTAATAAATATATGATGTAGTATAAAAATCAAAGAAGTTATGTAAAACCTTTAATTTTAAATTTGAATTGGAAATATATGAATTCATGATACTTTTTTTTCTTAAAATACTCCTAGTTTTGTTTACCTAAAAGTCTAGGAGCAATGACAACACAGTGAAGAAAGAATCAAGATAGATAAAGCAGATACAGGGAGAAGTCTAATTTGGAAGGTGTGATTTTATATGGGACAAATAAATGACATTTTAAAAATGATAGCCTCAATTATAGAATAAAAGAGAGTTTAAAAGTGTAATAAATGCAATATATAGATCTTATTTATATCCTGAGTCAAAAATACCAACAATTAGGACATTTGACTATGCACTGGATGTTAAGTAATATGTGAAGATATTTAAAAAGTCCTCATCTTTGTTATTTAGAAAAATAAAGCAAAGTACTTACAAAAGAAGTGACAATGTCCAGGATTTGATTTATAATAGTCTAGAAAAAGTAAAAAATTTAGATGACTCAAGACTGGCAAAATACTGATGATTACTGAAGATGAATTAAGGGTATATTAATGTTCATTATACTACTATCTATACTTTTGTGTGAGTTTGAAAATTACCACAATGAAAACGGGGTAAAAAATAGGAAAAGGTAGTTAACTCCTACCCTAAGGCCAATTTCAAATGAAAATATGGGAAAATTGTCTATGAAGAGTGGGAATGTCCTTCCAAACACTTTTCTCATATGTCATCATCAAGCATTTAATGATTTAATATATGAATTTATTATAAATTAAATTCTTATTACTGCATTTAATAATTTGATTAACAAACATTTATTAAGGGTTTACAGCATAAGATGCTAATGACTAATTGTGACAAAAAAAATTACTTTGCCTTCATAGAGCTTGCATCTTGTGGGAGAGAAAAATAAGAAAAAAGCAAACAAATGAAATGACTATGGATTTTGATAATTACTGTGAAGAAAACAAGCAAGAAGCTGAGATAAATAGTACTGCAAAGAGAGTAGGATGTTAGGGTTGTGAAGAAAAAGCCTCCATATGGGGCAATATTAAAGTTCTGACCTAAATGAAGTCAAAAAAAAAAAAAAAAAAAGAAAGAAAAAAGCACCTGCTATGCTGGGCAGACATCTAAGTCCTCCAAGATTCCTGGCCTAAAGTATACATGCACCTTCTCCTAGTTATTCAATGAACGCTAATCTAGGTACTACAGTGAAGAGATTCTACAGATGTAATTAAGGTCCCAAAATTAGTTGACTTTAAGACAGCGAGATTATCCATACGGGCCTGAATTAATCATATGATTCCTTTAAAAGAAAAGAGTTTACTCTGGCTGGTGGCAGAAGTCAGTGATTTTGAGGCATGAGAATGATTTGATGCATTATTGTTGTCTTAAAGATGGAAGTGGTCAGGTTGCAAGGAATGCAGGCAGCATCTAAAGGTGAGAGCAACACTTGATTGACAGCCAGCAAGTACAGATCTCAGTCCTGTAACCACAGAGAACTGAATTCTGTCAACAACAAGAATGAGCATGGAAGTGGGTTTGTTTTGTTTTGCTTTTCCCCAGAGTTTCCAGAATATCACTCAGTTTGAGTGACACCTTGAGTTTAGCCTTGTGATACCCTGAGCAGAGAACCTAGCCATAATATGTCAGAATTCTCACCTACAGAAGTGAGCCTTTCATACAATATTTGAGGGGATTCTCTCCATGGGAGGTAATTTAGTGGTGGAAAATGGAAAGTTCTTACCTTTAGAAAAAATTTACTCATAATAAATATGAATGGCACATTTCTACAAGGAGATATTTGAGGCAGGAGAATACTTCAGATTCCATTTCAGTGATGAAAATAATCTGGGGACTGTAAGTCGAGGAAATGAGAGTTTAAACACAACAGTTAATGTGTATGTAAATTTAACAGGGCTCAGTTACTGGTTAGATGTGAGGCAAGGGTAAATAAGAAGAGTGGAGAAAGTGGTATCTTGAACTTAGCTGATCAGAAAGTTTGTGATGCGGAAAATGGCAAATTAGAAGGGACAGAATTGTTGGGGAAGATAATGATTTGAGTCATTATCATGCAAATACTGTCATGCAACTGTAACTTAAGGTTACAGCAGGTAGAAATGCTGGATGGAAACTAAAGAGAAATTCTGAACTGGAATAAAATATGTGGTAGTCATTTCAATAAAATTAGTAAGTATGTAAATAATAAGTATGGATGAATTGGCAGAGAGGGAAAAAATAAGAAACCTAGGGACTGAATCTAGAGGGTGATTTCAATTATGTGCTGGACCTGGCTTGCCCAGGCTTGCCTGAATGGATTTTGTATATTCCTTCCTAACTCTGTATTCACTGACTTATCACATTGGTAGCTTGAACTAGACCATATTGGAAGTATTTAAACCACAGACATCAGCAAACACTGTAAGTCAGTTCCCCTTCCCCTCGCCACCCCAGAGAACCAGTTGTTAAACATTTACTGGCTACCTACTGAATACAGAAGACAGGAATTTTAAGTACAGCCAGTTCCAGAGTAGTTTAAAAAAAAAAAAAGATCTAAGGTAGTTGATTGTCAAAGAAGAAACTACTATCATGAAAACTGTGTCTACTGTGTAAATTGTTCAGGATGTCCAAATGTGAATTTGTTATTAACACAAGAGAGCATTTTCAATAAAGGAGAGGCCAAATGGCAAAGAATTTGGCAAGGATTGTATGCTGAGAAAATAGATCCTAAGTAGAATGCTATTATTTCACCCAAATGACATGGTTTAGTGTATCCTTTGGTGGAATAAGAATCAGATCTGAGTCCCTTATGGTGGCACTATTATCACTCTGTGCCTCAGTTTCTCATTTGTAAAATCAGGGGTTTAGATGAAGTTTTCTGTAAGGCCTATTCTACATCTGTTAGTTGAGAACTGATGTTCTAAGATGTCTAAGAAATCAGTTAAAACAAATGAAATAAAACTCCAGCATCCTCACACCCACCTTAGCCTCCCTTGACTAAACTTTTGTAATTGCATTCTTTCTCCCATGAACTCCATATGTGGAGCCATCTCTTCTAGGAATTAAACACATGCATCATCTCACATTTGGTACAGGTATTGTTTAAGAGAGGAATGAGACAGTCAACTGAGGCTGACTGATATGCTGCCTCAGAGTTGGGGGGTTAAGGGGAGAAAGGATTATATTAAGCAAAGCTACTTCTCCCACTTCATCCCTTCAGCTCAAATTATTCAGTCAGTGCTGTCAAGCCAACTAAAATGACCCTTGTGGTTGAAAAGACAGATTTTTATTCTTCATGCTAAATTTTAAAACACATTTAAAATTATTTTTATCAAATATTTATCCAGAGAAAGCTTAGCTCTTCTCTCTCTCAGGGGTTTCGTGGATAACTTGTTGATGTGGTTTCTCCTTGGAAATTTACTGGCTGGCCAGGTTTCCTTTGACTGCCTGACACTCAACAACTTGAATTGCCACTAGCTTTTAAGCCTGAGAGATGTCCCAGAGTTCTGGCAACATGTTCTGATACCTGCCTCAGTGTTCTGATACCTGTGACTAAAACTACACAGGGGATTGGAAACCAAATAAAGTTTTACCATTCACTGAGGGAGAAGATGGGCTGCAGGGAAATCTAAGTCCTCATGATGAAGCAAACATACTTAACAGCTGCATCTAAAGCAGGTGGTGAAAGAAGATTTAGGTGCCCTGGATAAGTTTCAGTCTCTGACCCCAATGTCTGATAATATCAATGCCAGAGCTAGAAGTACATGGGAACATAAGAGTTAGCAGACCAGAGAGTGAGGATGAGAAAAATATAAGGAGGGGGAAAAGGGAGGATAATGAGTCACATTCTAGAAATATTAGCTATGTCATTTCCATGATACACCTCCCCCCATGATGATATCTGTGTAGATCTTGTTTATGTTGATACAGAGCTCAACAAGGTGATCTTGATAAGAAGCATAGATTCAGAAGTGATCAGATTTATAGCCAATAAGACCTAAAGAGTGGATGAAATTGCCCAAGGACATGTAGACTGAGCAAATGAGAGAGATATGGAAAAATTCAAGGATGACATCATTACTTAATGGGAAAAAAAATGTTGAGAAGTCAACAGAGGCATTTGATAAGTGTAGTGGTCAGACAGGCCGACGGAGCACAAGATGAGGGTAGCATTAAGATAAAGGTAAGGTGGGGCTTCCCTGGTGGCACAGTGCTTAAGAATCTGCCTGCCAAAGCAGGGGACACGGGTTCAAGCCCTGATCCGGGAAGATCCCACATGACGCAGAACAACTAAGCCCGTGTGCCACAACTACTGAGCCTGCACTCTAAAGCTCACATGGCACAACTACTGAGCCCGCACGCCTAGAGCCCGTGCTCCGCAACAAGAGAAGCCACCCAAATGAGAAGCCTGCGCACCGCAATGAAAAGTAGCTCCCACTCGCCACAACTAGAGAAAGCCCGCACGCAGCAATGAATACACAATGCAGCCAAAAATAAATAAATTAAAAAAAAAAAAAAAAGACAAAGGTAAGGTACTGTGACAGTGTCAATGATCCCTGAAGAGTCAAGAAAATTATTCAGTGGATTTGAAATTAGAAAATACTGATAAACTTAGCAAGATAAATTTTAGTTGAGTTTGGATTTGGAGGAAGGAGAGGGGATGAAAACATGAAGCAGCAAAGAGAATAAAGAAAATATATTTTGGGGGATGGTGATAGTCTTCAAAGGAAATAATTATAAATGGTTGCTGGAGGGGAATACAGGGTGAAGGATGATTATCTGTTTATTCATTTACTTTTATGAAGGAGAATATTACATGTCCATAGGCTATGGCCATACTAGATTAAAATTAAAAATATAGAAAGGAGATTAGTTTATTGATGAAGTGAGATATTAAGAGGACATTCATGACTAAAATGAAGTCCAATTTCACAGGATGTGAGAAATTTCTGGGAACAGGTTACTGTGGGTCCTGGATTCAGTATTAATCCTAATCTTTTTTTGGACCAAAAGTCAATGAGTGGTATTACTACCATGAGATGATAACTGAAATCACTAAAGGAATTTCCTTCCTAAGAATGATCATTTTTAGGCATGAAATGTCCTGTTTCGTAAGTATGACTCTCTTTACTGGACATATTCAAACAAAGAACGATCTTCTTTGGGGAAGGAATCTGGACCAGAAGACATCTAAAAAACTTGAAAACTATGTATCTATGGTTATCTGAAATTAGCCACAATTAATATCTCCATTGATTGACCAAGATAAATAATTTCAATTAACATTCATTTATCTATACCTTCAAGAAAAGTTTATTGACCACCTACTTTGTTCTGGGCACTATTATATATTTTGGGGATACAGTAACGACACAAGAGATACTTCCTTATTCTCAAAAAGCTTATGTTCTAGAAGACATGGAAAAACACACAAACGTAGAATATAATGTTAGTGTCTATGAGTTGGCTAGGGCTACCATAACAAAATACCACAGACTGGATAGCTTAAACCGTAGAAAATTTCACAGTCCTGGAGGCTGCAAGTCCAAGATCAAGGTGCCAGCAGGGTTTGTTTCTGATGAGACCTCTCTTCTTGGCTTGCAGATGGCACCTCCTAGCTTTGTCTTCACTTGGTCTTTTCTGTGGGCATGAAGAGAAGTATCTCTGGTGCCTCTTCCTCTTATTATAAGGATACCAGTCATAACGGATAAGGGTCCCACTTTTATTACTTCATTTAACCTTAATTGCCTCCTTAAAGGTCCTATCTACAATTATAGTCATGTTGGGGAGTTAGAGAATCAACATATGAATTGAATTTGCATACAATTCAGTCCATTAAGAAACAGTGATAATTGCTACAAAAGTTAGAGTAAAGGAATGCAAAATGATAAAAGGGGTGCTATGTAGATAGCACAGCCAAACACACACATGCACACAAACTGAGGTAGTGGTTTTGTGTAGAAACCTGAATGATGTAAGCAAGTAATGAGAAGGCTGGGGAAGCACATTCTAATCATGATGACAAAAAATGATGCAATGGTTCTGAAGAAGCTGTAAGCTTTATCTGTTTGAAGGACATCGAGAAGGCCAAGATGTCTGGCACAAAGCAAGTTTTACGAGTAAAATCTAAATACTGTTGACTCTTGAACCACATGGGGGTTTAGGGACACTGACCCTTCGTGCAGTTGAAAATCTGAGTATACCGTATAGTTAGCCCTCCATAAACATGAATTTAACCAACCACAAATCAAGTATTACTGTAGTATTTACTACTGAAAAAAATCCATGTATAAGTGAATGCTAGCAGTTCAAACCCATGTTGTTCATGGGTCAACTGTAATTATATGAGCTTGATAGTAGGACTCATGTATTCAATAAATATCTACTGAGTTTCCACTATATTGTAAGTCACACAGTTGGTACCAGGGATATAAGTTGTGAATAAAAAATCTGTATGCTGAAAAAATCTTCTGGAGAGATCTAATATGACGATACAGTGATAGAGACACACAGCCTTTTGGTCTAAATAGAATCTGGTAGGCATTTTCATCCAATGGCTGATCTATGTAAAGTTACATCGGAATGAGACTGTCTGCATTGTTATCTCTGCCCTGCTACCCTGCAGCTGCATTGGTTTAAGTTACCTAATGTTTTTGAAGCTATAATTCCTCATTTGTAAATGACTAAAGTTTCATTTCTCACAGACGCTTGAATATTACTTACATTAATTAAAGCAAACTTTCTAATAAAGTGTTGTCACTGAGTATGCGTTCAATAAGCAAGAGTTCTCCTTCACAAGATGCTTCATATCCATTTGGAGGTATTTGATTCCAAAATAAATTGGGTCAGAAGAGTAATCATGGAGAACACTTCAGACCAGAACTGGAGGAGATGGTATGAGGAATGCAGATGAGTAATTAAGATTCTACAGAGAAAGGGGCCTCCAAAGTATGCCTCAAGTCACCTTTCAGAACCCCCTATTTATGTTTATGGATAGCAAATGGTTATCCATTATTCGGGTAGAACATTACAGATAAGCAAGAAGGGAAGGCTAGAATGGTATGTGTAGTAATGGATTAGAGTTTTAGATAGCAGTATGAACTCATATTTAGTTTACTATTATTAAGATATGAATTACTTTTAGAAATATTTATAAAAATATGTGTCTAAAAAAAATGTGTCTATATAGATTAGTATACATACACATATATTTCCATGTCACTTAGACCGTTGTTTCTGATACTCTTTAGAGAAATGGGTGATTCTAAGACAAGGACAGGGAATACAGATGAGCCAGAAGTACCTCAGTAGCAAGGAGTACACCTAGTAGGGCAGGAAATATGCAAAATGAGCCTGTAGCATTCTGAGGTGCTAGAAAATAAGAAAGCGCTAAAACACACCACACACACCCACACCTCACCCCATACCACAACCCACACCTCCCCACATACAATTATGGGGTTCTATCAAAGGGGTACAGACCCAACTGAAATAGCTGCTAATAACCAAAGCTGGAATATTTGATTAAAATAAAATAGTGTTGGGTTATAATTTAAAGTATAAAACAAATATATATGAGACCATACTGATATAAATAATTGAATGAATAAATACATGGGGGACAATAAAAATCCCATACAGAGGAATTACAAATAGTTTATGTAATAAGCTGCCTTTAATGTAGTGGGACCTAACTCCTTATGCTTTAAGTATGTAAAGGAAAGAAAAAAGAGTTACTTTACAGTGGTGAAACCTTACAAACATTACCTCAAGCCAAGGGATCCAAGTGATATGACATACTGATAACATGTACCCTTCATATGAACATTGCCTCAGTCTAATCATGAGAAAAAGCATCAGATAAATCCCAGTTGAGACACATTCTACAACACAGTTGGCCAGTACTCTATAAAAACTGTCCAGTTCATCAAAAACAAGGAAAATCTAAAGACACTGTCACAACAAGGAACCTAAGGAGGCAGGACTACTATAATGTGATGTCCTGGGATGGAATCCTGAAACAAAAAGAAAACAAAAAGGAAAAACTAAGGAAATCTGAATAAAGAACAGACTTTAGTAATAATATAGCAATACTGGTGTGTTAATTGTGACAAATGTGCCATAGTAGTGCAAGATATTAAAAGGAGAATCTAGATATACAGTATACAAGAGTTCTCTGTACTATTTTGACAATTCTGTTAATCTAAAACTAAATGTTTATTTAAAAAAACAACTGAATGAATTTTTAAAAATAAGACACTAGAATATCTAATCGAGAGTTTACACCAATATTGGTTCAGCATCCCTAAATGTGATTTCCATGGAATAGTAGTCATGTAAGATGCCCTAGGAAAACAAATCATTTCTTTGGTCAAATAATTTTGAGACAGGCTGCATATTGCAAGAGCCTTTGGAGATTCACAAAGCACACGAATATTAAAAATGCTAAGAAATCTTACAGAAATCATACAATTTAACATTTACCACAGCATTTCCCAAACTTACTGTAACTTTTCAATTTTTTTGCCATATCGTCTAACATCTGTGGAGATAAAATTCCCTAGAACATACTTTGGGAAGTGTTTGTTGTACTGTTGTGTTCGCTACTGAAATCCATAATGAGATGCCCATGGAGGAAATATGTGATATTCTTTAGTTGAAGTTGTGTAGAATGAGATGTGATGGAAGAAATTTTGGGTGGCTAATCTGCCAAAGATATTTGTAAAACACAGTATCTACTATCAGAACTTTGAGGAAATGTCCTGTTGAAGATAACATGTAGCTGAAGTAGCAGACCTAATCAAAAAGTACAAAAAAGTGACTTCAGTATGAAGAAAACTCTTTGAGGAATTAGAGCTGTTCAGGAATACATGTGGTAGGCATTAAGGTCCCTAGAGGTGTTCAAGCTGTAAGATAAGGTATGAAGGGACAATGGAAAGAAATGAACAAGGCTGGAGGAGATGGCCTTCATGATCCCTCCCAGTCTTATGATCCCGCTTATATATTCACCCATTCACAAAATGGTTTGTGCCTATTACGTGGCAAGCACTATGCTAAGTTTTTGGTGTGAAACATTAGCGTGTTTTATGTTCCTCCTCCCCCACTGGTTTCAATCTAACAGGAAATAAGAAGAAAACGAGGGTTACGGAAGAATGAAAGTTGTCCCTACTAAGGACCATACCAGGGACTGGGAAAATTTCCAGGGAAAGGATATCTAATAACAACTGTGAACACTTAGGTAGTTCGATGTGCCAACCACTTATTACATTTATATATTGAGTCATTTCATTCTCATAATTTATGAAGTAGATTCTATTATTATTATTACCTTATTTTGCACATGAAGACATTGTGTGACCAAGAGGTTAAGTGACTTTCCCTAAATTAATCAAGGATTTAACATCAGGTGGTCTGTCTCTAAAGCTTGAACTCTTAACCACCAAGTACCATTGTCCAAATTAAGACTTGAAGGATGAGTAATCAAAAAAGTTGTGTGGTATGTGTGTGTGTGTAGCAGAGAAAGGGAGGGAGACAGGAGAAAAAATAAAACAAAGATTTGAAAGGTAAAGGGAATAACTTGTTCATTCTCTCTCAGAAGTGTGAGTAACCAGGGAACATGCGATAAATTTAAAGTATTTTTGAGTTATTTCCCAGACTAAAATTCCTGATATTAACAAAAAGAAAAAAAAATGAAAGCAGATTTCTTCTCCGTTTTACTTCTTTTATTCTCCCCATCCTCACCCAAACATCCACCTCCCTTTCATTTACACACACATACACAAATACAAACACATACACAACAAGGTTTAATTTGGAAAACTAAGAAGGTGTACTAACTCCCTTTTAAACCATAGCTCCACAGAGCTGGGGTTAGCCCCTGTTCCTTTTCTAGGTACATACCTAGAAAAATTAATTTAGCAAAGCAAAATTAGAAAAGGTAAAGACTCCATTTATTAGCTTATCTGCTCCAGATTTCTGTAGCACTTAGGAACTTGAGAGGGCTTGCCTGAGGGCCCAGCCTGATGGTGGTGATGCCACACTGGGTAAAGCCTGCACAGTTCACAAGTTCTCTAGCTGCTGAAACCGCATATTTGAAAATGATTGAGTTACTCCAGCAATTATGAGATTGGATACCATTCAGGCCTGCAAGACTCTTTATTACACACAGTGATTCAAAGTTTAAAAGGCCATAAATCCCACTTGTAAAGAAATACTCCAGGCCCAGACAGGTTGTCCCTCTTCGGAAATGGAGCAAACGACCAGAAGTTTTGGTGGTGACTACGGTCCTGTAAGGTGGAGGTGGGAGAAAGTCTTTCAACCCACAGAGCTCAGGTGCTTCATACTTTGTAAAGCCCTTTTTCATATCCTTACTTTATTCTCACTTGAAGGAGAGAGAGAGGAATTTTAAAATCCTCATTCAATTAAGGAAACTAAGTCTCTGAGATAAAGTCACTATCCTAGATCAAGTAACTTTCAAGCCATATATCCAGAGCTGCAGAACACGCTTATGTTTTTTCACCATAACCCAGAGGTTATGGGGCATGGTAGGAACTAGCAAATCCTACTCTGCAAGGTGGATAAATCAGTCACAGACATGTCAATGCTATGTAACAAACAAACAGCATACATCAGTAAGCCTATTATTTATCTCTTGAGTCTGAGGGCTGTATAGGGATGTACTGATATAGAATGGTGAAAGCTCTCCCAGAGATCTCCATCTCAATGCTAAGACCCAGCTCCACTCAACAAACAGCAAGCTACAGTGCTGGACACCCTATGCCAAACAACTAGCAAGACAGGAACACAACCTCACCCATTAGCAGAGAGGCTGCCTAAAATCATAACAAGGTCACAGACACCCCAAGAAAAACACCACCGGACGTGGTCTTGCCCACCAGAAAGAAAAGGGGATTCTGTCCCCTGTACCTTCATTCTCCTCCTGGGAACAGCAGGTCAGCCTGGGAATGTTCTTCTCACGGTATGCACTTAAGCATAAGAGCACAAGGAAGAATACACAAGTCATCTTGAGGCTGAGCCTCAGGACAGCCCTATCATTTTCACCCCATTCTATTGGCTGAAGGAAGTTACATAGGAAGCAGGGAAGTACGCCTCACACACAATGGAAGGGCATTGCAGATTTACATAGAAAATAACATGGATGTGGGCAGCAATGAAGAATTTGGACAATCTATCACCATGGATAGATGACTGTGGACCATGAGGAGAGAAGGTTAAAAATGCCTCTCTCTTAACACTGATGGAAAGTTTGAAGCACACTGAGGGAGACTCAAGATAAGACAGTTGGTCCAGGACCTCATGTAATACCCCATATATTTTAATAAAATTTAAAGATTTGTTTGTATAAACAGTAGCAAGTTATTATAAGGTTTGAAGTAGGGATGTGATGTGATCAAACTTACATGTTTAAAAGTTCAAGATTAGAGAAAGATAAACCAGTTAGGGGGAGACCTTAAAGATAGTGGAAGAGTAAGATGTGAAGATCACCTTCCACCCCATAAATACATCAGAAATACATCTACATGTGGAACAACTCCTACAGAACACCTACTGAACGCTGGCAGAAGACCTCAGACTTTCCAAAAGGCAAGAAACTCCCCACGAACCTGGCCATGTGGCTGACAGGGTCTTGGTGCTCCAGCCAGGTGTCAGGCCTGTGCCTCTGAGGTGGGAGAGCCGAGTTCAGGACACTGGTTCACCAAGATCTCCCAGCTCCATGTAAGAAGCTCCCTTAGAAGAGAGGCTGCCTAAAATCATAAAAAAGTCACAGACAAACCAAAACACACCACCAGATGTGGTCCTGCCCACCAGAAAGACAAGATAGAGCCTCATCCACCAGAACACAGGCATGAGTCCCCTCCACCAGGAAGCCTACACAACCCCCTGAATCAACTATACCCACTGAGGGTAGACACCAAAAACAATGGGAACTACAAACCTGCAGCCTGCAAAAAGGAGACCCCAAACAAAATAAGTTAAGCAAAATGAGAAGACAGAGAAATACACAGCAGATGAAGGAGCAAGGTAAAAACCCACCAGACCAAACAAATGAAGAGGAAATAGGCAGTCTACCTGAAAAAGAATTCAGAGGAATGATAGTAAAGATGATCCAAACTCTTGGAAATAGAATGGAGAAAATACAAGGGATGTTTAACAAGGACCTAGAGGAACTAAAGAGCAAACAAACAATGATGAAAAACACAATAAAATAAATTAAAATTCTCTAGAAGGAATCAATAGCAGAATAACTGAGGCAGAAGAACGCATAAGTAACCTGGAAGATAAAATAGTGGAAATAACTACTGCAGAGCAGAATAAAGAAAAAAGAATGAAAAGAATTGAGGACAGTCTTAGAGACCTCTGGGACAACAGTAAATGCACCAACATTTGAATCATAGGGGTCCCAGAAGAAGAAGAGAAAAAGAAAGGGACTGAGAAAATATTTGAAGAGATTATAGTTGAAAACTTCCCTAATTATTGGAAAGGAAATAGTCAATCAAGTCCAGGAAGCACATAGAGTCCAATACAGGATAAATCCAAGGAGAAACATGCCAAGACACATATTAATGAAACTATCAAAAATTAAATACAAAGAAAAAATATTAAAAGCAGCAAGGGAAAATCAACAAATAACATACAAGAGAATCCCCATAAGGTTAACAGCTGATCTCTCAGCAGAAACTCTGCAAGTGAGAAGGGAGTGGCAAGACATATTTAAAGTGATGAAAGGGAAAAACCTACAACCAAGATTACTCAACCCAGCATGGATCTCATTCAGATTAGACAGAGAAATTAAAACCTTTACAAACAAGCAAAGGTTAGGAGAATTCAGCACCACCAAACCAGCTTTACAACAAATGCTAAAGGAAATTCTCTAGACAGGAAACACAAGAGAAGGAAAAGACCTGCAATAACAAACCCAAAACAATTAAGAAAATAATAATAGGAACATACATATTGATAATTACCTTAAATGTAAGTGGATTAAATGCTCCAACCCAGACTGGTTGAATGGATACCAAAACAACAGCTGTATATATGCTTTCTACAAGAGAACCACTTCAGACTTAGGGACACATACAAACTGAAAGTGAGGGGATGGAAAAAGATATTCCACGCAAATGGAAATCAAATGAAAGCTGGAGTAGCAATTCTCATATCAGACAAAATAGACTTTAAAATAAAGACTATTACAAGAGACAAAGAAGGACACTACATAATGATCAAGGGCTCAATCCAAGAAGAAGATATAAACATTGTAAATATTTATGCACCCAATGTAGGAGCACCTCAATACATAAGGCAAATGCTAACAGGCGTAAAAGGGGAAATTGACAGTAACACAGTCATAGCAGGGGACTTTAACACCCCACTTTCACCAACGGACAGAACATCCAAAATGAAAATGATAAGGAAACACAACTGTTAAATGATACATTAAACAAGATGGACTTAATTGATATTTATAGGACATTCCATCCAAAAACAACAGAATACACTTTCTTCTCAAGTGCTCATGGAACATTCTCCAGGATAGATCATATCTTGGGTCACAAATCAAGCCTTGGTAAATTTAAGAAAATTGAATTTGTATAAAGTATCTTTTCAGACCACAATGCTATGAGACTAGATATCAATTACAGGAAAAAATCTGTAAGAAATACAAACACATGGAGGCTAAACGATACACTACTAAATAACCAAGAGATCACTGAAAAAATCAAAGAGGAAATCAAAAATACCTAGAAACAAATGGCAATGAAAACACAACAACCCGATGCAGCAAAAGCAGTTCTAAGATGGAAGTTTATAGCCATGCAATCCTACCTCAAGAAACAAGAAACATCTCAAATAAACAACCTAACCTTAACCCTAAAGCAATTAGAGAAAGAAGAACAAAAAAATCCCAGAGTTAGCATAAGGAAAGAAATCATAAAGATCAGATCAAAAATAAATGAAAAAGAAATAAAGGAAACAATAGCAAAGATCAGTAAAACTAAAAGCTGGTTCTTTGAGAAGATAAACAAAATTGATAAACCATTAGCCAGACTCATCAAGAAAAAAAGGGAGAAGACTCAAATCAACAGAATTAGAAATGAAAAAGGAGAAGTAACAACTGACACTGCAGAAATATAAAGGATCATGACAGATTACTACAAGCAACTATATGCCAATAAAATGGACAACCTGGAAGAAACAGACAAATTCTTAGAAACACACAACCCTCCGAGACTGAACCAGGAAGAAATAGAAAATATAAACGGACCAATCACAAGCACTGAAATTGAGACAGTGATTAAAAATCTTCCAACAAACAAAAGTCCAGGATCAGATGGTTTCACAGGTGAATTCTATCAAACATTTAGAGAAGAGTTAACACTTATCCTTCTCAGACTCTTCCAAAATATAGCAGAGAGAGGAACACTCCCAAACTCATTCTGCGAGGCCACCATCACCCTGATACCAAAACCAGATGAAGATGTCACAAAGAAAGAAAACTACGGGCCAATATCACTGATGAACATAAATGCAAAAATCCTCAACAAAACACTAGCACACAGAATCCAATAGCACATTAAAAGGATCATACACCATGATCAAGTGGGGTTTATCCCAGGAATGCAATGATTCTTCAATATATGCAAATCAATCAATGTAATAAACCATATTGACAATTGAAGGAGAAAAACCATATGATCATCTCAATAGATGCAGAAAAAGCTTTTGACAAAACTCAACATCCATTTATGATAAAAACCCTCCAGAAAGTAGGCAAAGAGGGAACTTACCTCAACATAATAAAGGCCATGTATGAGAAACCCACAGCCAACATCGTTCCCAATGGTGAAAAACTGAAACCATTTCCTCTAAGACCAGGAACAAGACAAGGTTGTCCACTCTCACCACTATTATTCAACATAGTTTTGGAAGTTTTAGCCACAGAAATCAGAGAAGAAAAAGAAATAAAAGGAATCCAAATCAGAAAAGAAGAAGTAAAGCTGTCACTGTTTGCAGATGCCATGACACTATACATAGAGAATCCTAAGGATGCTACCAGAAAACTACTAGAGCTAAGCAATGAATTTTGTAAAGTAGCAGGATACAAAATTAATGCACAGAAATCTCTTGCATTCCTATACACTAATGATGAAAAATCTGAAAGAGAAATTAAGGAAACACTCCCATTTACCACTGCAACAAAAAGAATAAAATACCTAGGAATAAAGCTGCCTAAGGAAACAAAAGACCTGTATGGAGAAAACTATAAGACACTGATGAAAGAAATTAAATATGATACAAACAGATGGAGAGATATATACCATGTTCTTGGATTGGAAGAATCAACATTGGGAAAATGAGTATACTACCCAAAGCAATGTACAGATTCAATGCAATCCCTATCATTTTTCACAGAACTACAACAAAAAATTTCACAAGTTGTATGGAAACACAGAAGGCCCCAAATAGCCAAAGCAATCTTCATAAAGAAAAACGGAGCTGGAGGAATAAGGCTCCCAGACTTCATACTGTACTACAAAGCTACAATAATCAAGACAGTATGGTACTGGCACAAAAACAGAAATATAGATCAATGAAACAGGATAGAAAGCCCAGAGATAAACCCATGCATCTATGGCCACCTTATTTTTGATAAAGGAGGCAAGAATATACAATGGAGAAAGACAGCCTCTTCACTAAGTGGTGCTGGGAAAACTGGACAGCTACGTGTAAAAGAATGAAATTAGAACACTCCCTAACACCATACACAAAAATAAACTCAAAATGGATTAAAGACCTAAATGTAAGGCCAGACACTATCAAACTCTTAGAGGAAATCATAGGCAGAACACTCTATGACATAAATCACAGCAAGATCCTTTTTGACCCACCTCCTAGAGAAATGGAAATAAAAACAAAAATAAACAAATGGGACCTAATGAAACTTAAAAGCTTTTGCACAGCAAAGGAAACCATAAACAAGACCAAAAGACAACCCTCAGAATGGGAGAAAATATTTGCAAATGAAGCAACTGACAAAGGATTTATCTCCAAAATTTACAAGCAGCTTATGCAGCTCAAGATCAAAAAAACAAACAACCCAATCCAAAAATGGGCAGAAGACCTAAATAGACATTTCTCCAATGTACACAGATGTACAGATATCTGTACAATGTACAGATATACAGATTGCCAACAAACACATGAAAGGATGCTCAACATCACTAATCATAAGAGCAATGCAAATCAAAACTACAATGAGGTTGTACTACCACCTCACGCCAGTCAGAATGGCCATCATCCAAAACTCTACAAACAATAAATGCTGGAGAGGGTATGGAGAAAAGGGAACCCTCCTGCACTGTTGGTGGGAATGTAAACTGATACAGCCACTATGGAGAACAGTATGGAGGTTCCTCAAAAAACTAAAAATAGAACTACCATATGACACAGCAATCCCACTACTGGGCATATACCCTGAGAAAACCATAATTCAAAAAGAGTCATGTACCTCAATGTTCATTGCAGCTCTATTAACAATAGCCAGGACATGGAAGCAACCTAAGTGTCCATCGACGGATGAACGGATAAAGAAGATGTGGCACATATATACAATGGAATATTACTCAGCCATAAAAAGAAACAAAATTGAGTTATTTGTAGTTAGGTGGATCAATCTAGAGACTGTCATACAAAGTGAAGTGAGTCAGAAAGAGAAAAATAAATACCATATGCTAAAACATATATATGGTAACTAAAAAAAAAAAAAATTGTTCTGAAGAACCTAGGGGCAGGACAGGAATAAAGACGCAGATGTAGAGAATGGACTTGAGGACACGGGGAGAGGGAAGGGTATGCTGGGATGAAGTGAGAGAGTGGCGTGGACTTATATATACTACCAAATGTAAAATAGATAGCTAGTGGGAAGCAGCTGCATAGCACAGGGAGATCAGCTCGGTGCTTTGTGACCACCTAGAGGGGTGGGATAGGGAGGGTGGGAGAGAGACCCAAGAGGGAGAAGATATGGAGATATATGTATATGTACAGCTGATTCACTTTGTTATAAAGCAGAAACTAACACACCATTTTAAAGCAATTATACTCCAACAAAAATGTTTAAAAAAGAAAAAAAAAAACAGGATGCACAGTGTTGCTGGAAAGAGATCATGGATTAGACAAGTGGCAGTAGAGATGGGGGAAAAAGTCTCACAACTCTCAAAACATCAAAAGATATTTGGAGATGCAGTTGAAAGTTCTTAGAAACTGACTGGAAGTGACAGGACTGGGAATTGAGGGAGGTAGCACTGCATGTCATGAAGTGCAAAATTCTGGCTTGAGAAACTTGGAGGATGAAAGTGGAGAAGACAGGAAAAGAGGCAGAGATTCATACTTTGCTCTTTTTGCCAAGTGTACCGCTCCAAAAATGAAATATCAGACTCTTTGCTCTGCTTCTCCAGGGCTGGGCACTGCCCATGCCCCCAGATTCAAGTGGACTTTACCCTCCTTCCAGGCAGCATCTGTAATAGTATTCTTTTTTAGGATTTTATTATGGCAAGTGTCAAAACCTGAATCAAAATTTCTGGAATGAGACCCAGGTGTCCGTATGTTTGAACATCCTATGTTTGAAAGTCGTTTGAACGACTTCGGTTGAGACCTACATACTAGACAATAATCACCCCCAGGTAGGGACTGTGTCTTGTTCACCAGGTTCTGGCTTATAGTTAGCACTCAAGAAATATTTTTGACTGATAGCATGATTGAAAAGATGGATGGATGCATATCTGGTAGGATGGATAAATAGACAGATGAATGAATTTTAAAGGGTTCGATGACCCTAAGTTACTAACAGAGTGATGTTAACTTTAGGATAAAAAGTTATGTAATTTTTTAAATTAAAAAATCATTAAAATATTTGTGATGCGGGACAATATGACAAGCAGTCTACATAAAGTTTATTAAAGGAATATTGGATTTAAGTTCAAAGTATTAAATAGAATGGCTTTCAATAAAATGGGATTTTGAAGTTGGCATAAGTAATACCATAATGCCTAAGTAGATATCTTGGGAAAGAATGGGATTGCTGAAGGTAATTAAGAATACTGTCATATCAACAAAATTATTTGTGTGAATAGTAATCATAGAACAGGGCCAAACAAATTTCATTTTTCTGGATATGGTGAATATTCAGGACTAATCACAGCTGAAACATCTCACCGCACACATAAACATATTCTTGAAATGTCACAGAATTGGGGTTAAGGAAAAAATATTTTGAAAAATTTTCCATGCCTCACCCTGTGCACAAATAGTACCACATTCCCTAAAAGTCAACATAGGTAATTGGCTTGTCTTAATCTAATCACCTCTGGTAACCATAAGGATTATTAATCTAAAAGAATTAACTCTAAAAGCCAAGAATTACTGAACTGAAATGAGTGTGTGTGTTTAGGGTTCTAACAGCTATTAAATTGGTGTACAATTCTATTGTGTCTGCCAGTATTTGTCTTAAGATCCCCCTCCCTGTGTTCCCACATTGCAAATGTTAGCCTTTCCTATTGCTTTTATTTGATTTTGACATTTAATTGGTGAAGACTGCAAGCATCGATCTTTCCACCTCTCATACTACCTGCTCTGTTTACCTAAGAAGGTTTTTGGGACAATCCAATATAAAACAATATGTGAAACATGTTACAGTTCAATAAAACTGCACAAGTAGGAAGAATTACAAATATAACCATTCATTATCATCACCATCATCATCAGCATCACAGCAGCCTTGTATTTGAGGAATGGTGATGAGGGTTAGAGCAACTCTATTTGTTGAAGGGACTAGGGACAGTTATGCCTCCATCAGATGATTCTCTCACATATGGAGAGGAATCAGGTTAATTATTTTACAAATCCTGAAAGAAAACACTTGGATAGTCACTATGGCAGACAGGCAATGCAATTATCCAGGTGGAAAATAAAGGTTAGAAGGAACACTTAAAGTCCTGCCTTCCCTATGGCTTCTCTGTAAGATGACCAGCTAAAACCAGAAGAGCTCTTTGAAACTCTGATCTGTGTGTCTCTGTGTATCTTTCTCTTTCCGATATCAATGTCTCCTTCTCTCCCTCCAACTCTGGTTAATGACAACCAAGAGAGAATAAGAAGGGTCACCATAAAGTATGGCCACTCAACTCCAATAGTGTAGGTTTACTCGGAGAGCACAGGCATTTGTTTCCCCAACTGTATTTGGTAATTAAGGTGGATGTGGGTTAACTCATGCCCTCAGCGGAACCTTTCATTGCTTCTTTTTGTTTCCGTACTGTGAGCTTAATTCTTTCCCTGTGGATTTTTCTCTGTGATTTTTAAATTATTATTATAAAGATCCCCAGCTACCTAAGCTACTATTTCTTATGCCTCTAATTACTAAATGTCTGACCTTTGGCAACTCACTTAACTTCTCTGAACATTTGTTTTCTTCATTTTAATATAGACACGATTTCTGTCCTACCTAATAAGACTCTTAGTGACTCGAATTAGAAAATATTTGACCACGATTTATAAGTTGAACAAGACAATCAAATAATCAGGTATAATTACTGTAATTTAATGTCTGACCCAATTTTTTATGCAAGTTTTAAAATCTGTCATACACAGGGAATTCTTTGAATACATGACTAAGTCTCACTTGTCTGGGATTTCTTCTTACATACCCACTATGAATGGTTGGTAGTGGCTGCTTGCAATGCCTGTTAGGAAGAACTCTAAGTTCATTTCTAGATTCTGTAGGGGAAGAATTCTGTGATCAATGAGCAGCATCTGCCATGAGCACAGGAGACAGAAGCAGTGTCAAGCAGAGTATATATTTGCTAGCTCTGTGTAACGCTCTAGAACAGTAGCATACAATGGAGGTGCATAAATGAAATTCAGTTCCAGACATGTTTTATATGGCCTGAGCTGACATCTAAAAGTTGGAAGATTGCACATTATAAATCTGGGTGTTTTTTTTTTTTTTTTCGTACTCTCTTTGAAACACTGGAAGATCCAATAAAACCATGGCTACACTTTCTCAGTGACAACAATAAGCAAAAGATAGGTACTGTTTTCATTTCTCCTTTTAGATGAAACACGTGCTCTCTGTTTTTACCTAGCCCCTACCCCTCCCAGTTGCCTTACCCCAGTCTGTTTGCCTCATTTACTTTACTTTCCAAAGTTTTGTAGGCATTATTATTTCTGATTGCTGACTTAGAGTTTGTGGGGTTTTTTTGCAGAGATTAGTGTGTCAGATTCATCTTCAAAAGTCAGGCTATGACAAACACTATTTGAGGACCACATATTAAGATAGTTGAACTCTGAAGACCAAAAATCTTAGAAGCTCAAAAACACTGTATTGTACAGGTTTTCTCATTTCAAATTCACCACTGTAGGTCCAGAAAATGTCAATGCCATTATGCATTGATCAAGCCTTTTAGCAAAAACTTCATTAAATGAATCATGGCGAAGCTCGAATAGCCAACTCCAGAGTTGGAAAGGAGTTGTACCTCTCTCCCTCTCCCTGTAATCTCTCAGGACTGTCAGGATCCAGCCAAAAGCAAAGAAAGAGCAATATAAAATGAAGTGAGTAATTCACCATTTGTTGAGGGAACATAAATTATCAACTTGTTATGATGTCATTTTTTTTAACTAAAAATCTCCACAGATAAATTTAATGTAGAAAAGTACATTTGTTTTCCTCTAATAGGACATGCTTATCTCCCCCCTCCCCCCACCATACTCTTACATCCCCTCTCAGATTCCCGCTAATTGAACAAAGTGGACTTAATTTGAATTAAACTGTCAAAAATCTTCCACTTAAATTGATGTATCTACTTTCCCAGCTAAAATGGATTCTTTTCTGAGCAATAAAAAAAAGAGGTGTTGATGAATTGTATTTTGTGAACTAGAAATATTTTGCATGCATATCCGGGTCATGTAACTCAGGTATGGAAAGCACAGGAGATGGGGGAGGAGAGCAGGTCAGTGAAGGGATAGGAAACACAAGGGGTAGGTGAGGGGCAAGAGCTGGAGGAAATGGCTGTGTTTGCATTAAAACAAGAAAATAATAATCTTCTTTATATTTTTGGAAGCAGAGTAATTTTTCAAATTAAATGTGCTAAGCCCATCTTAACTTTGATGCAGTTCACCTTCAAAACTCTCCACACCCAGCATTTTATTGATGTCTTCCATTTACCAGGATATGACTCTATGTATTTACATTTAAAAGAAGAAAAGGTGGATTTTTAACATTGTGAACTTAATATCAAATGGTGATTTTTAAAATAATATTAAGAAGTTTTGTGGACTTTACAGTAGATTGTCAGCTCTATGTTCACCCACTAGGGGATTACAAAAAATAAATTCAAATATAGTAACTAGTACTACCTTCAGGGATGTTATAATTTAATTAGGGGACATAAAATAATTACTAACATATTTGAGGCAGAAAATAATTTAGCACTTAAGTCTATGGTTATGGGCTATAAATGATGAAGAAAACAGAGAGAGGAAATCGATGTGAATTTGTGTAAAGCAGGGAGCTTCATCAATGAGGTTCACTTGTGGGAGATGGAAAATGTTTCATTCTTGTTGGGGGAACTGGAGTACTGCTCACCAGTTTGCCTTTGGCAGTTTTGACCAATGCCACAGATATTAAAAGAAAATTAGCTACATAGGAAGCAAAACACCCGTTTATAAATCACTGAGTGAATATCTGAATTTTCTTTTTTTTTGCAGGGCTGTGGCAAATAGAGGAGTAAAAGAGTATGACTTAGATGTGAAGTTAAAGCAGGTCTCCAACCTCCCTCCTACTTTAGATCTCTATACTGGAATCCATATATTCAGACATGCCTACAGAGGAGAGCAAACTAAGTAAGTCTGGAAGAATAGTCACCTAGTTTGTTACCTAGACAGATGCATGGATGAGACATGTCTCCCTGATCCATTCAAAGGCAAAACAGAAAAAAATCAGACAGTGCTCAGACCTGTATACCTCAGCAGAGTTGCCTACTGCAAGATTCCATTTATAAACATTAACTTTGATCAGTGTCTCTGCCTACTTGTAAAATGTAGTTCTTTAGATTAGTGAAGAACTTCTCCTTTCCACGGGGAGAAGAAAAAATACAGGTGGCCAGAAGAGTTAAAAGCATGACAAATCCCCTACTCTATGAGCAGCAGTACTTCCAAACGTCTCTTTCAACCAAATGTCCCATCTGTTGATCATCAGAAATATCTTAACATTATAACATATCTTGAAATACAAACTTTTTGAGGGCTATCTACAAAAAATGGTAGCTCATTTAGAGAAGAGATGAGGAGGATATGAAGAGACTAAAATGATCATGATTTGAGAAAAGGCTAAAAAAAAAAACCCTAGGGATATAAATGCTGGCAGAAAACAGAGATAACATCACTGTCTTCAAATATCTACAGATTATGGGAAAAGATCATGCTAATTCTTTATGATCCAAATAACAGAAGTAAATACAAGCAAACACACTTCCCCAATCAAAGGAAGTGTATAAGCACTGACATTTTAATAACTTACCAGGGGTTTTGTACTGAGTTATTCTTAAAAGTTATTCTTCTTCAAAGGGATAATAGTCTAAAAGTTTAAGTTACCATGTAACCCTAAAATTCTATGATTCTGTAAACCTAAGGATATTCCACAAACTTTTAAACAATTTATAAGTTTAGCTCCAGTAATACTGTCTTTAAACCTTTAACTTCTCCCAATATTTTCCCTTGAATTCATGAGGTTAGGATGCATGTCATTTTGATTGCAAGATACATGAGTCCACTTTTGGAACCTGAATAGCCATTGGACTTGGTTGAGACTGGTCCTCATTCAAGAGAGGAAGATAAAATTTCTTAAGAGCAGATACATCAAACATCATGGCTTAGAACACCACCTTTATGCTGAAAAAGCTCAAATGCATTGCCAGACCAGAGCTCACCTTTGAATTCTATATTCATAATGCTAACTGCCAAATAAAAAATTCCTCTTTGATGTGATAGGCATCACAAACAGTATCTTCAAGCAGAAAAAGTACACAAAAGTGATGTGCATATTTCACCAGTCCCCTACCTCAACCAAAAAAGTAAAAGAAAAAAGAAAAAAGTCTTTTCCTCCCCCAAAATTCCTACTCTCAGTAAATGGCACCAATATCCACTTGCTAGCTCAGATCAAACATCTTAGGAGTCAACCTTAATACACTGTTTTTTCTCATTCTCTGCCTCCAAAGCTCTTCTGGTTCTTTCAGGTCTACTGCAAAATATATTCTAAATTTACTTTCTTTCTATTTGCTCTGCTCCATCCTCATCAAGGATGTCATTATAAATCCCCTACACAGCTGCTATCTAGGGGTCCCCTGCTTCCACTTCTGGGTCTGTCTGATCCATTCTCCACACCACAGACAGTAGAGGGAAGGGAAGGCAAGGAAGATAAAGTGCTTGAAACCATTATGTTTACAGAACAAACAAAAACCACTTTTCAATGATGAAAAATTTTATTACTTCTGCATTTTGATAAGCTGGCTAGTGTTTAATGTAATGGGAATCATTAAAAAAAAAAAAACCACTTCATTTTCACTCAGAAAAAAATTCTTATCTCTAGAATTTGGGATGAGGAGTGTCAGGTTCAAACTTCTCTTTGATTGACCAAATAAGAATTTGGTTCTTTACTTCACCCCAGCAAGACCAAACATTCTTTACTGTTCTCTTTCCTTGTTCTTTCAGAAACTTTAGGTTTGAAAGGCCATAAGGGCAAAAAAATATCATTCACTTGTTCATGCTATACATGCTTGTTGACTTACATTCTAGATTCTGGGAGAAGGAACAGTGATACAGGCATTAGCAAATCAGACACAGATTCTGCTGTCATGTAGATTACAGGGTAGTGGAAAATATAAATAGTTGAAGAAAAGTTTACTCATTCAACTTCTTGGAAGAGGATAAAGAGCCAGGGGGAAAAACATAAGCTGAGGTCAGTACAAGAACGAAGGTAGGGCTTCCCTGGTGGTGCAGTGGTTAAGAATCTGCCTGCCAGTTCAGGGGACACGGGTTCGACCCCTGGTCCGGGAAGATCCCACATGCCGTAGAGCAACTAAACCCGTGTGCCACAACTACTGAGCCTACGCTCTAGAGCCCGCAAGCCACAACTACTGAGCCCGTGTTCCACAACTACTGAAGCATGCGCACCTAGAGCCCGTCCTCCGCAACAAGAGAAGCCAGCACAATGAGAAGCCCCCGCTCCGCAACGAAGAGTAGCCCCCGCTCGCCACAACTACAGAATGCTTGCGCGCAGCAACAAAGACCCAATGCAGCCAAAACTAAATAAATAAATAGATTAATTAGTTAATTAAAAAAGGAAGAGTGAAGGTAATCACCGGGTGAGACTTCTGTTTTTGTTTTTAATACAATATCTTAGTTACTAGTAAAATTATCCCTATTAATGCCCTAGACTATTGCCATTAGATAATCAGTTTCTTCTGCATCAATTTCTCGCCCACCACCCCTACAATTAAAAGTAGATTTTGTTTAAACAAAATAATGGTACATTTTAGAAACATAAATATAGGAGTGACACTGAAAGGAAAGAGAATTTAGAAAAACATTCTTTGAGTATTTAATATGTATCAAGAGCCTTAACATGTTATTCATTTTTTAAAAAATTTGTACCTTCAATAAAAAGTAGAAATAAATATCCTACATTTTTCCTTTTTTTTTTCTTTTTTAAACACAGTGAAAGAAAGCATCTCTGAGAAGCAAGGAACTTGCTCGAGGTCTTACAGACACACAAAGTGTCAGGACTGAGATTTAAGTCCAAGTTCATCTCCTCACTCCCAAATCCATGCATCAATTATTTGCACTCTACAACATTTGTATCTTCCATGAATCAGGTCAAGGTCTTGGGTTCTATATAGAAAAAGATATTAGGACCTTAGAAATAAAACAGAGACTGAAAGACGTCCCCGAGGCTTCCTGAGCAAGGTCTTTTTCACGTATCTGCCAGTTGAGCTCTCTTGCAAACTTTTCCTTTCAGAGTCCTCTGCGACTTTCCATAATTACGCACTGTTTTTCTCCAGCTTCCTTGCTTCGATTCCCTGCCCCTTTGGCCCCTCTCAAATGGGAATTAATCCAGCCTCCAACAAGCTGTCGCTAAGTGAAGATTTTAGTGTGATTATTGCTTGGGAGAAAGATGTTGCCTTTTCTTCCCCCTCCTCCAAATGCCTTATTTGCAGACTAGAAATCATGGGGCATGTGTCCAATTGATACATTTCCCTTCAAACAGCAGATCCAACGCTGAAGTGGGATGCAAATTTAATTATTCCACATGTACAGAACAGAAACAGAATCTCATTGTTAAATTTGTTCTCCTATGTTGGAAAGATTAAAAACAAAAGATGTGGAAGTGGTTTGTGTGAGCGGAATATATTTTGGTTCATATAAATGTGAGGCAACGAAATAAGGGCAACAGAGGGCTTATTTCTATCACATGGAATCATTATTTCTAAATATTTCTTCTCAGAAATCTTTGCTCCTCACCTGTGCATCCCAAAAGAGACTTTAATCCCCTTCTCTGTGGCGATTTCTCCAAATAATCCCCTTCGAACACCTTATCCTCCAGCCAAGCCCATCTATTTACTTTTTTAAATTAATTTGGAATAAAATGGAGGTATAATTAAGTAGAACATAATATGAGTCTAGTGATTAAGAGCCTCTGTGGCTGACTACTTAGAATCAAAACTTGGCTTTATATCTTAATAGTTATATAACCTTGGGCAAGTTACTTGACTTCTTTGTTCTGCTGTCTCTTGCTCTGTAAAATGGGGACAATGATGGTACCCATATCCCGGGGTTTTTGTGAAGAGAAAATGAATCAGTACAAGCACTGTGCCTACAACAATGCCCAGAACTTGGTAAGCACTCAATAAATTGTAGTTATTTTCAGAATACATTCTATAATTACTTCCTTTTCCTCTTCAGCATA
This sequence comes from Balaenoptera ricei, assembly GCF_028023285.1. Taxonomy (NCBI): domain Eukaryota; kingdom Metazoa; phylum Chordata; class Mammalia; order Artiodactyla; family Balaenopteridae; genus Balaenoptera; species Balaenoptera ricei. The sequence continues at coordinate 106,791,170 of NC_082644.1, read as the reverse complement.
TCCTTCAAGACTCAACTCAGATGTTGCCTATGCTATATATCCATTCTTCTATCCAATAGTTCTCATCTCTAAAGTTCCCACAACACATTATATTCTTTCTACCCAAATCCCCTGGAGCAAAGAAAAGGGATCCTTTTACTCTCTTATAGGCTAGGGATAAAGTGCTTGCTGATCACTCAAGTGAATAAAAGGGCAAGGAGTGTTTTAATTAGAACCCTTGAGGGCTTACTATGTACCCAGACCCAGTGCCAAGATTATCTCATTTGATCTTTGCAACATTTGTCAGAGGTAGGTTTTATTACTTGCATTATACAGATAAGGAAATGGAAAGTCCGAGTCTGACAAGTTTAATAACCTTGCACAAGGACACAAAGGCAGTAAGAGGCAGTATGGGCATTTGATGCTATATATCTCTGGCTAACTCCAAAGTTCATATTTGTAACTGCTAAGCAATACTGCCCTATGGACCCCCAGCCTTGGGAAAGGACAACCCATGAAGTGCTTCTATATGAAATTTGAGTTTCAAATTTATTGGATTTCTTACAGGTGCACTTTTCTGTTAACGAGAAATGCTATAGATCAGAAACTCAGAGTTTCCCTGATGAGTGCTAACTTGAGATGGAGGGAAGAAGAGTAGAGAGTAACATTCTTCTTCACCCTTCTCCTAGAGCTGTATCTATCTCTGGGAGAGGGATTGACTTCTTGATTGCTCAAGGCCCCCCTCTTCCAGCTGCTGGTGGTTTCTTGAGCCTTATTATCAAGCCACCCTTCCTTTTCTTCTCTCCTCAAGCCAAGAGACCTTTATAAAATTCTTTGCATGTTCACCCACCTTTAAGTTTCTTTGGCCATACTCCCACCAGTCCTCACCTCACTTCAAAATTCTTGCCTAACCAAATCTCATCCTAGCCAACCCTTCCTCTGGGAAGACTCCGTGATCAGTCCATGGATCACACTGCATCGCATTTGCCCATTTATTTCTCATTATCCCCTCAGAAGCCTGTATTCTCATTGAGAGTAGGGGTATTTCTACTTTATTCACGATTAATTCCCCAACAGACCAGCTACCTATAGGGAATTAAGAAAGAGAAAGAGGTAAAGAGAGGAGAGGGAAGGACCTGAGATGATGGAGAATGGAAAGAAAAGATAATTAGAACTCAGATTCCTGACTCCTGTTCCAGAGCATACATTTTTCTCGACAGGACACTTGCAGAAAATTTTAAAACAAAAGAAAAAAGAAGAAAATATCTTTTCCAGGTTATCTGAGCCTTATTAGTGTTTGAAAAATCCCTCAAGCTTTTAGGAAGCAGTTAACTTTAATTCCTCCTCCTCCTGCCTACACCATCCTCCCTCCCCTCCCCAAACAGCATATAAAGGAGAAATAATTTCAGACTGAGATTACCTGGAGAAAGGGACCAGGCCATTTAGAAAGAAGACCCTCCTCCAGTAATGTGGATAGGAACTTGGCCTTCCTTCCTTCCCTTTTTATAGCTGACTTGCCCTCATTCTAGGCCCAGTGCTTCTTAAACTTTAATATGCATAAGAATCACCTGGAGAGCTTGTTAAAACACCTTCTTAGCACCCAGCCTTCAAATTAGCTTCTAATTCAGTAGGTCTGAGGTAGGGCCATCATTTGCGTTTCTAAAAGCTCCCAGGTGATACTGATACTCCTGTCCTGCAGAGAACCTTCTAGTAGCACTGGTCTAGTTTAGCCAGTGGATCACAAGGTCACCAGTTACTAGCAGGGTGACATTGTAATAACATGAGAGTGAGCTGTGGAGCAATCTTAATGTTTGTTTATTTGTTTATTTATTTATTTATTTATTTATGGCTGCAGTGGGTCTTCGTTTCTGCACGCAGCTTTCTCTAGTTGCGGCGAGCAGGGGCTACTCTTCGTTGCAGTGCGTGGGCTTCTCATTGCAGTGGGTTCTCTTGTTGCGGAGCACGGGCTCTAGGCGTGTGGGCTTCAGTAGTTGTGGCTCTCGGGCTCAGGAGTTGTGGCTTGTGAGTTCTAGAGTGCAGGCTCAGTAGTTGTGGCGCACGGGCTTAGTTGCTCCACGGCATGTGGGATCTTCCCAGACCAGGGCTCAAACCCGTGTCCCCTGCATTGGCAGGAGGATTCTTAACTACTGCGCCACCAGGGAAGTCCCCAATCTTAATGTTTTTGGTCCTTGAGAATTTCATTGATGTTCTGAGCCATTTGAGATCCCGAGTGAATGCTATAAAGGGGGGTTAACTTCATAGTTTTGAGAGAATGATGGAAGCATATTTCCTTTCAAGAGATCTCGGCAGTACACTGTCATTTTGATAGGACTAAACTACACAGTTCTAGCACAAAGTAGTGTTCAAGGTAAACTGGGTTCTGCATCAGACAGACTTGTGTTTGAATCCCATTTCTTCTCCATTCTAGCCATATCCTTATATTTTCCATTTTCTCTCATGCAAAATTATTATAATTATATATAACTCGTAGGTACTGTGGCACATGGTAATCACTATAAATGTCTCTTACCAATGTTAATAACCACCGAAAACAGCAATAAGATAAATATTATTATTCCCCCTTTATTGATGAAGACGCTGAAGTTTAGATACTCATTTAAGGTCACAAAGCCACTTAGTGTTAAAAATCAGGATTGACGCATGGGTCAGCCTGATCCCAAATCCTTTGCCCTTAACCACTAGGCTATAGTGAATGGACTCTTCGGCCTTTAGTTGATGTGATTTTAGGGATACCTACAAAACCTAAAAATAAACAGTTCTGTGTATGCAACCCTGCTATTCCTCCACCCACAGTGGGAATCCTAACCCCATACTTGGGCACAGTCTTTGGCATTGGGAGGCTCAAGGACGCCACCTCTTCACTGCTTCTGTATAGCTCGTCTGCACCAGAACAAAGGCGGCAGCTGAAAATCATGTATCCGTTCAGGATAATAGTGTCTCCACTTAGCACAGGCAAGTGATTCCTCATTGTCTCTGTCAAATAAAACCCACCCTTAGCTCAAGCCATTCCCTTCAGAAACCATAGCTTCCATTCCTCCACCCTGAGCTCAGTTAGATTAACATTAATGATGTTTCCTCTCCTATGGATCCCAGAGCACTGGACCCTGCCAAGCCATTTTCCACTCAGAATGATTCTTGCCCTGGCCTCTTGCTTGCAATGTGGCCCCTTCTCAGTTTGGAAGCAGCAGCTGTTTAACAGACGCCCACCCACTTAGATTTGGAATGGAGGTCTTGAAAAATGCAGAGTGAGTCTGGTACACCAAGAATGAGAGCAGAGCACTGCAGATACATCGTGATGAATTCTAGAAGTGGAGAGCATAGACCTGGTAGGGAAAAACTGCCACAGGGCTTGATAGTTGACTTCAAGTGATGAAGACAGAGATTTATATTACTTTTTCCAGGAATCGGTACCAGTATTTAAAATAATCTTAACTACTTTTTTCTCTTATCACAAATCAAAAATTGCAACAGATATAAAACCAAAAGTAAAATTCTACATGTCCTAACTTCTTCTCTCCATTCCAGAGATCATCATTGTTTATAGCGTCTGTGTATCCTAGAATTTGTATAAATATCAAGGCGTTTAATATAAATATTTGCCATTTTGAAACCACAAATCACAAAGGGCATTACATGATATTTTGTATATTGTTTTAACATTTTTCTTGTATAATGTGCATGCAGAAAAAATATATATAAAACACATATTTTAAGTTTAGAACTCTGATTTTTTTATAAGCTGAATGCTCAGATGTAACCAGCTGGACCCAGACCAAGAAATAAAACAGAATCCCTGAAGTTCCTTTCTGCACCGTGCTTTTTCATGTAATAAAACAACTTGGTGATCTCTCCATTTCAGCATATATAGATCTACCATTTTCTTTTAATAGTTATAGAGTATTTGTATGAAAAAGTCATCATTTATTTAATGAATTGTCTACTGATAGACATTTAGGCTATTTCCAGTTTTGCTTTGTAAATACTATCATGGACGTTCTTCTAAGTATATCTTTGCACACTCCTGAGAAGTACTCTTTAGAATATATTCTTGACAAAGAATTGCAATAACAAAAAGTATCTACATTTGAATAGTTAAGAATGTCTTAAAATTGCCCTGTAAGAGGGTTACACTAATCTACACTCTTACACTAGTACCAAATTTAGAAAAATGTATTTTTTTAAAGAACTACTTGCTGAGTAGATATTATTTAGAATATACTGCTAAACAAAAAAATAAAAATTACCAGCTATCTTATTACCTAGAGATAACTTATTATTTTTATAAACACGTGAAATATTTGTCTTATATTCAATATGAGAAGAAAGGGGTTTGATCTGAAAGGGAGAGACCCTTTCGAGAGACCCTCAGGAAGAGACAGACCTGCCTAATACAAGCTCAACTGATGTTCGAAAAGAGAAAGCTTATCTCTTTCAGTTTAGCACCAAACTTATCCACTGCATCATTTTGGCAGCTCCTGAGGCCTCTTCTCCTCTCTCTTTAGACTAACATACTTGTGGCCCAGGAGGAAAGGAAGGACAGTACACTCTCCCACAGGAGAGGAGGCCCAGGTAGCTGGCTAACCGGGCATTTGGGCTTGTTGTGATTCCCGTGCAGATGATGGATAGTTATTATGGAATCCATTCTTTGGAGTCCAGGTTCTCTGATAAAAGAAATAGATTCCTTATACAGTGTCACCAAGAGGCCAACTCCTTTTTTTATCTCTCCATGCATTTCTCACTGCTGACAATCATTGAATAATATACTCCATATATAAGGGAAGAAAATGTTCAGAAAAGAGTCTGCATGAGGGATGAGATGTCACTAAACATAGCATCAGATAAAGTAGAAACACTCCTGCTGTATCCATCTCCCTCTCTCTTGCTGTTGGTTTTGGTTCTACCTGTGGCATCATATTTCTAGGCAAGCAACTTGAACAATTCTTCTGGGAGTATTTTCTATCTGCTCGCTACCTTCTGCCTTAGGATTCCTGGCAAAAAGAACCCAGCACAACAGAGGTTTTCAGAACTGAATGGGATCTGATAGGTGTCAGGATTCCCCAAAGCCTAAACATCATTTGCGGACCATGCTTCAATGGTTGCTTCTAAAGAACCAGTTTCTGCTGATATACATTTCATGCCTTCCTACCACACTGAAACACTCTTAGTCTACCCTAGATGACAATTTAAATCTCAGATTTTCCTTCTCCCCTAGACTAGGATCTCCGTGTATCTTTACCTTGTTTGCAGCCAAAATCTCAGAGCCTAAAGCAGTTTCTGGCACAAAGCAGTTATCCTCTAAATTTCTGCTGAGTAAATAAATGAAAGAACTAACGCAACCTTACCTCTCTGCTAGACCATACCAAAATCCATTCCTTCTCTTAATTTGCAAACATTATGAATTATCAAACCTACTCTATTTTACTGTTCTTTCTCGCCTGTTGGGTATTTGGCCACTATCGTTTCAGGCAATATTTTAGTTATCCTTGTGGAACTTCATAACGGTTATAGAAAGAGCTAGTTAGAAACACCAAGGTCAAGCCAGGTTAGATGCAGTGAACAGACTAGAAATGACATTCAAAGGCCTATAGAGTTGGATTCAGCTCCTGGTGCTAGAAGAAAAAGCAGGCAAGGGGTAGATGGAGGTATGAAGCGAAGCCTGAGTATGGACATAGTTCACACCTGGGCTGCCCAGCAGGTGTTAATGGGCGGGCAGAATGCCAATGTCAGGATGTGAGTTGATTTCAAATGGAGATCCTGCTGAGCCGATGATGAGATGGAGGTAAAAAATTCCATGGGTATGCAGTATGAACCAGTATGGCCTCAGGTTCAGGAAAGGGCCTCCAATTCTGTTAGGTTCAGAAAGAGAAAGGTAGAACCCTAGTCTGAGAGGAGACTTCGGATGCTTGGAACTTGTTCTTGGCTGGGATTCAAACACTGACGATCGAGACCTGGATGCTGGAAGCAAAACAGGGGTGCAGGACTGGGCTTGCTCAGATCAAGGTAGAATCTCAGTTACTGGAATGGGGATTTGGAGTGCAAGACTGAGTCCTAGGCCCCAGCAGAGCTGTTATAGCAGGGGTGAAGTCTACCCAGCAAGCAGCATTAAAAAGTGAGCTCTAATAGTCTGCAAAGGTCCTCTAGTTCTGTTTGTGTAAAGACTATACTGGCAGGACGTACAAGGAACTTCATGTTTTGGTCTGTGGTCACTACTCCAGCCTCACCTCCTGACGTTTTTCTCATCGTACCTGTCTCAGCCAGCTCAGGTTACTGTAACAAATACCATATACTGGGTGGATTAAACAACAAACAATTTCTCGCAGTTCTGGAGGCTGGAAGTCCAAGATGAGGGTGCCAACATGGTCAGGTTCTGGTGAGAGCCCTCTTCCTGGCTTGTAGGCTGCTGCCTTCTTGCTGTATCCTCAAACGGCAGAAAGAGAGAGCTCACTCTGGTCTCTTTATCTTCTTCTAAGGGTCCTAATCCCATCATGGAGACTCTAGCCTCATGACCTCATCTAAACTTAATTACCTCCCAAAGGGCCCACCTCCAAATACTGTCACACTCGGCATTAGGGCTTCAAGATATGAATTTTAGCAGGACAGAAACACTCAGTCCACAGCAGTTCCATATAGTACCGCCAGAAAGAACCTGCTTTCTTTTCTTAAATGTGCCATAGGGTCTGGACATACTGTTCCCTTTACCTGGAATACTTTTCCATACCCTGTTTGGCTAACTCATGCTCATACTTTAGGCCTCTGGCTAGAAGACACTGCCTCTAGGAAGCCTTAATTATTTCTGCATTTGACCAAGATACTCCTTTCTGTGGCCCCATAACTCACTACACTTGCTCTTCCATTACTCGTATCCCCTGATATGGCAATTTTCTGCTTACTCTTCTCTTTCCCTCCCTTCCTAAACTGAATGTTAATTAATGGCAGAGAATGTGCCCACCTTAGTCATCACTGAATTCTGAGCATCCAGCATCCAGCACAATTTTTCTTCCATGTAGTAAACATTCACTATTTGTTCAACAGCTAAATACACAAATTTCAAAAATGTCGGTTTTGGTTTATTCATTTTTAATAAGGTACATTAAATGCCTCTCAACTACCCTGGTATTTCCATTATAAATTATAATGGACATTTCTATTTTAAACCAGGAATAAGCCAAACTCTTAGGAGACTATGGCTAGTTTATACATTGGACTAATCTTAAATCAGTACCTTAATGTAACATTTTAAGTAAAAGAAGTTCTGGGGTGGAAGTGAGGTGACTTGAGTTTGCATAACAGATCTATCACTCAAATTCTGTGATTCAATAACTGTAGTTTAAGATTATTCTTTCTACCCAGTGAGCATCAAGTAGACTGTGAATATTAGCAATGTCATCAGCTTAGATCATTGTGACTTAGAAGACTAGAAAAGTTTATTCACCTGCCCAAGTGGGTATGGGGCTCCTGAAGTCCTATCTGTCACCAGTGTTGGTTGGACTGAATTTTGTACAGTGGCTCTTTTCCTATATTTGTTTCCCCTCTCTCTATGAAGAAGACATTCATGGATTCTTTCTTTCTCTCTTTCTCTTTCTCTCTCTCTCTCTCTCATTTTGCCTTTCTCTCTTCCACCTACCTACCCCGACTCTCATCATCTCGACTGCAGTATTAACTGGGACTTGTCCAATTAAAGGGCTCATGGACCTTCGTATTTCATGGTTGCTCAACAGCAGTCAGACTGGCAGGCCCAAGAGGAGCCGCAGTCCCTCAAACACTGGCTGTGTGAGCTAACAGGAAAAGATGAACAATAAAAAAGGAATTGTGAGAGAGATCAGTAGGCACACATTGGCCCCACATGTCCACATGCATCTTTCTACGATAGCAGATGATTGTAGCCATCATTACTGAAGTATTAATTTCTCTCCCTCTTGTCCTTCAAATACCTGGCTACAATCAGGAGTCTATTCGACTCTGGCATTTAAAGTCCCCTTAATTCTCTCTGGATCAGATTTCTGGTCTTTTCTCTCATTGTCTCACTACAAGCCAGAGGCTGCTTTTTTCTTTAACTGACTGACTACAGGCCTAAAATATTGTAAGATGGTTGTATCATCGATTGGGGTGGCGGGGGTGGGGGGGGTGGTGAGATGGTCTTGATGACTTTTAAATTTTATTCTAATTCTGGGTTTCAAAATTTCCATGGTTAAACGAATGCATTGTCCTTCTTCTCTAAGACTGAAAAGTTGCTCTTGTCCTCATAAATATTTATTTACTCAACAAATGTTTACTGCACATGTTGTGCCAGGTATTGGTTTATGCTTTTGGTTTTATTGATCATGGCCACCTTTCATGTTAATTTTAGACAGACTCTGCATGATGATTTGTGCCAGGCACCACACCTCGCTACTGCAGCCACTGTCTCTGAGCCTCTAAATTCAGTACTTATTTATCTACATGTTTCTCAAAACGTGATGCACAACTATGTGACTCAGAGAAGCCACTAGAGTATAGTAAGTGGTTAAGAACCTAGCTTCTGGAGTTGGATCTGCCTTGGCCACCCACCAGCTATGAAACACTGAGCAAAGCACTTAACTATTTAGAACAATGCCTGGTAAAGTCAGTCCTGAATAAATGTTAACTGTCAGAATCACACAGAGGTTCTGTGAAAATGCAGGCTCAGAGATGTTTACATGATGGAATAAATGTCTGTATTTATTTCAAGGATAATTCTTGTTTATTGAAACTTGTATAGTCACTGAATTGTATACCCTCCCTCCAGTTTCCTCATTCTCCTTCTCATACCCCATCAATAACTGAGTTCAAAACTGGGTTCAAATCCCATTCTTGTTGAGAGTTCTGCACCCAATGTGGGTGGGGATCCCCCATACTGCCAAGCAGTTCTGGGACACCAACTTTGTGTCCTATAATCCAACTCAATTCTGACACTATCTACCTGGAGAGAGCAACAGATTCCATGGGTTAAGGGCTCAGTCCCACAAGAACACCTTCCACTTCAGTTGTAAATCCCAAGTCCAAGTCGTTACCTGTACTTCTGATAAACTGGCTATAAATCAGTTTCCCATGACCCCTTCTCCTTGGGTTTGATTAATTTGCTAGAGCAACTCAAAGAACTCAGGAAACCAGATTACTTACTAGATTACTGGTTTATTACAAAGAATAATAAAAGATATGAGTCAACAGCCAGATGAAGAGATACACAGGGTGAGGTTCTGAAAAACGGAGCTTCTGTCCTCATAGAGTTTGGGGTCCAGCTCATTGACACATGGAAGTATCCTTGCTCACCAACCTGGAAGCTATCCTAACCCCCTCCTTTAGGATATTATGAAGGCTTTGTGACATAGACATGATTGATCAAATCATTGACCACTGGCGATTGATTCAACCTTCAGCCCCTCTAACCTCCACAGAAATCAGGGGCTGGGACTGAAAGTTTCACCTTTCTAGTCAAGTTGGGTTCCCCTGGCAACTAGCCCCCATCCTAAGATGCTTTCCAAAAGTCAGCTCTTTAATATAAACTGGGTTGTGGTGGGAAAGGGCTTGTTATAAATAACAAGACACCCATTTCACCTTTATGGCTTGGAAGCAATTTCAGGAACTGAGGACAAGAACCTAAATATTATAACAAAAAATGCTTCCATTATTCAGGAAAATCCAAGGGTTTTGGGAGCTGTGAGCCAGGAACCATGGAAGAAGACCAAATATATAAGAGAAATACATTTTGATCATCTGAATGACTAAATTCACATCTCATTTTCACATTCACAATATTGCACTTGTCTTTTCCAAGATGTGTCATTCAGGCAAGTTGCTTGAACTCTCTGAACTTCAATTATTTCACACACACACAAAAAGAGGCAATATTTTCGATGTCCCTGGTAATGATTAATGAAGGAAAGATTAAGTAACATAGAATACACAATAAAATTATAGCTATTGAACCAAGCATCATGCTATGGGGACCTACCACGTACAAAAGCCCCTCTGTGTCCCCTGTTTCTTGTTTGTAGAAAAAGGCTTTAGTCTCCTAGGCCTTCCCTAAATTCCCAAAAGCAGACTCAAGCAGTTACTAACTTATTATTTTTTCTCAATTTTCTCTCTTTGACCCTACCTTGTTCTATCCAAAAGATATCAATGGACTAGGAATAAGTGGTGAACAAGACAGTAAAGGTCCCTCCCACAGTGCCACTTAATTTTAATGGGGGAATGCAGATTAAAAATTAGGAAGAAAAAACCCACAGTCATAATTGATTTTCATAAATGCTATGAAGAATGACATAATATTTAGTTGAAGGAACAGGAAAAGGAACTAAAAATGTTTATCTGAAAATTTTTAAAAATGGTGTTTAGAGACTTGGGGTCCACTTCTAACTCCAAAGCTACTCATGTGCTATTAATAAACACTTAAACACAGAATGCTATAATGTCTTCATAGACCCACAATGCGCATCCAAGTCCCTGGACTTAAGATTAAGAATACCCCATTTAAAGCAATGGTGGGAGCTTTGGAAACATGATGTCTTCCAGGACCAATGTCCATGATAGTCAATGTCAGTAAATTTCCTCTGATTTAGATATGTTTGCTATATTAACATCCTCATCATTTTCTTCTAAAAAATTATAAAATCTTCCCACTCACAGCATTCCTTACAGCAATAACCCCAGAACACTCCTTTTGAGGACACAGTACACTATTCTCTTACTGCAGAACCCTGCTCACTAGGGTTACATTTAATTGATCAGAGTTTGGTACTTGTCCCTTAAAACTGCTGATACACAGACTAGTCAGCATCCAATGAAGTGGTCTGGTATAAAACATAAGCTAGACAAATTAGATGTCCACTCTAAGAAATCTGAACCAGAAAACACTTAGAGAATGATGTTGGTAACTGTGGGGAAGCTAAGATGGAAGTGTTCAGAGTCCATAAGGTAGAGTAGGGTAAGCCGTGGGAGATGCTGAGAAAGGCATGTGATGAGGATGCAGGTGCTATGAGTAAGCAAATACTATGAGAGCAAAAACAGAGAGTAGAGAGGCAGCACCACCACCAGGGGAGAGCAGCAGCAGGAGACCTTCAAGATGGCGCAGGAGTAAGATATGGAGATCACCTTCCTCCCCACAAATACATCAGAAATACATCTACATGTGGAAAAACCCCAACAGAACACCAGCAGAAGACCTCAGACTTCCCAAAGGCAAGAAACTCCCCACTTACCTGGGCATGTGGCTGACAGGGTCTAGGTGCTCCGGCCGGGTGTAAGGCCTGTGCCTCTGAGGTGGGAGAGCTGAGTTCAGAACACTGGTCCACCAGAGACCTCCCAGCTCCATATAATGACAAACGGTGAAAGCTCTCCCAGAGATCTCCATCTAAATGCTAAGACCCAGCTCCACTCAACAAACAACAAGCTACAGTGCTGCACACCCTACGCCAAACAACTAACAAGACAGGAACACAACCCCACCCATAAGCAAGAGGCTGTCTAAAGTCATACTGACTTCACAGACACCCCAAAACACATCACCAGACGCAGTCCTGCCAACAAGAAAGACAAGATCCACCCTCACCCACCAGAACACAGGCATGAGTCCCCTCAACCAGGAAGCCTACACAACCAACTGAACCAATCCTTGCCACTGGGGGCAGACACCAAAAACAATGGGAACTGTGAACCTGCAGCCTGCGAAAAGGAGACCCCAAACATGGTAAGTTAAGCGAAATGAGAAGACAGAAAAACACATAGCAGATGAAGGAGCAAGGTAAAAACCCACCAGACCAAACAAATGAAGAGGAAATAGGCAGTCTACCTGAAAAAAATTCAGAGTAATGACAGTAAAGATGATCCAAAATCTTGGGAATAGAATGGAGAAAATACAAGAATCGTTTAACAAGGACATGGAAGAACTAAAGAGCAAACAAGCAATGATGAACAAACACAATAAATGAAATTAAAAATTCTCTAGAAGGAATCAATAGCAGAATAACTGAGGCAGAAGAACGGATAAGTGACCTAGAAGATAAAATAGTGGAAATAACTACCTCAGAGCAGAATAAAGAAAAAAGAATGAAAAGAATTGAGGACAGTCTTAGAGATCTCTGGGACAACATTAAACACACCAACATTCAAATTATAGGGGTCCCAGAAGAAGAAGAGAAAAAGAAAAGGACTGAGAAAATATCTGAAGAGATTATAGTTGAAAACTTCCCTAATTATTGGAAAGGAAATAGTCAATCAAGTCCAGGAAGCACGGAGAGTCCAATACAGGATAAATCCAAGGAGAAACATGCCAAGACCCATATTAATCAAACTATCAAAAATTAAAAAACAAAGAAAAATATTAGAAGCAGCAAGGGAAAAACAACAAATAACATACAAGGGAATCCCCGTAAGGTTAGCAGCTGATCTTTCAGCAGAAACTCTGCAAGCCAGAAGGGAGTGGCAGGACATATCTGAGGTGATGAAAGGCAAAAAACTAAAACTAAGATTACTCTACCCAGCGAGGATCTCATTCAGATTAGACAGAGGAATTAAAACCTTTACAGACAAGCAAAAGTTAAGAGAATTCAGCACCACCAAGCTAGCTTTACAATGAAAGCTAAAGGAACTTCTCTAGGCAGGAAACACAAGAGAAGGAAAAGACCTACAATAACAAACCCAAAACAATTAAGAAAATAGTTATAGACACATATATATCGGGCTTCCCTGGTGGCGCAGTGGTTGAGAATCTGCCTGCCAATGCAGGGGACACGGGTTCGAGCCCTGGTCTGGGAAGATCCCACATGCCGCGGAGCAACTAAGCCGGTGTGCCACAACTACTGAGCCTGCGCGTCTGGAGCCTGTGCTCCGCAACAAGAGAGGCCGCGATAGTGAGAGGACCATGCACCGCGATGAAGAGTGGCCCCCACTTGCCGCAACTAGGGAAAGCCCTCACACAGAAACGAAGACCCAACGCAGCCAAAAATAAATAAATTAATTAATTTTAAAAAAAAAAAGAAACATACATATCAACAATTACCTTAAATGTAAATGGATTAAATGCTCCAGCCAAAAGACATAGACCAGCTGAATGGATACAGAAACAAGACCCGTATACATGCTGTCTACAAGAGACCCACTTTAGACTTAGTGACACATACAGACTGAAAGTGAGGGGATGGAAAAAGGTATTCCATGCAAATGGAAATCAAAAGAAAGCTGGAGTAGTAATTCTCATTTCAGACAAAACAGACTTTAAAATAAAGACTATTACAAGAGAATAAAAAGGACACAACATAATGATCAAGGGCTCAATTCAAGAAGAAGATATAACAATTGTAAATATTTATGCAACCAACAGAGGAGCACCTCAATACATAAGGCAAATGCTAACAGGCCTAAAAGGGGAAATTGACAGTAACACAGTCATAGAAGGGGACTTTAACACCCCACTTCCACCAATGGACAGATCATCCAAAATGAAAATAAATAAGGAAACACAAGCTTTAAATGATACATTAAACAAGATGGACTTAATTGATATTTATAGGACATTCCATCCAAAAACAACAGAATACACTTTCTTCTCAAGTGCTCATGGAACATTCTCCAGGGTAGATTATATCTTGGGTCACAAATCAAGCCTTGATAAATTTAAGATAATTGAAATTGTATCAAGTATCTTTCCTAGCCACAATGCTATGAGACGAGATATCAATCACAGGAAAAAATCTGTAAAAAATAAAAACACGTGGAGGCTAAACAATACACTACTTAATAACCAAGAGATCACTGAAGAAATCAATGAGGAAATCAAAAAATACCCAGAAACAAATGGCAATGAAAACACGACAACCCAAACCCTATGGGATTCAGCAAAAGCAGTTCTAAGAAGGAAGTTTATAGCCATACAATCCTACCTCAAGAAACAAGAAACATCTCAAATAAACAACCTAACCTTAACCCTAAAGCAATTAGAGAAAGAAGAACAAAAAAACCCCAAAGTTAGCAGAAGGAAAGAAGTCATAAAGATCAGATCAGAAATAAATGAAAGAGAAATGAAGGAAACAATAGCAAAGATCAATAAAACTAAAAGCTGATTCTTTGAGAAGATAAACAAAATTAATAAACCATTAGCCAGACTCATCAAGAAAAAAAGGGACATGACTCAAATCAATAGAACTAGAAATGAAAAAGGAGAAGTAACAACTGACACTGCAGAAATACAAAGGATCATGAGAGATTGCTACAAGCAACTATATGCCAATAAAATGGACAACCTGGAAGAAACAAATTCTTAGAAAAGCACAACCTTCTGAGACTGAACCAGGAAGAAACAGAAAATATAAACAGACCAATCACAAGCTTGAAATTGAGACTGTGGTTAAAAATCTTCCAACAAACCAAAGCCCACGACCAGATGGCTTCACAGGCGAATTCTATCAAACATTCAGAGAAGAGCTAACACTTATCCTTCTCAAACTCTTCCAAAATACAGCAGAGGGAGGAACACTCCCAAACTCATTCTACGAGGCCACCATCACCCTGAAACCAAAACCAGATGCAGATGTCACAAAGAAAGAAAACTACAGGCCAATATCACTGATTAAAATAGATGCAAAAATCCTCAGCAAAATACTAGCAAACAGAATCCAACAGCACATTAAAAGGATCATACACCATGATCAAGTGGGGTTTATCCCAGGAATGCAAGGATTCTTCAATATATGCAAATCAATCAATGTGATAAACCATATTAACAAATTGAAGGAGAAAAACCATATGATCATCTCAATACATGCAAGAAAAGCTTTCAGAAAAATCAACACCCATTTATGATAAAAACTCTCCAGAAAGTAGGCATAGAGGGAACTTACCTCAACATAATAAAGACCATATATGACACACCCACAGCCAACTTCGTTCTTAATGGTGAAAAACTGAAACCATTTCCACTAAGATCAGGAACAAGACAAGGTTGCCCCCTCTCACCACTATTATTCAACATAGTTTTGGAAGTTTTAGCCACAGCAATAGGAGAAGAAAAAGAAATAAAAGGAATCCAAATCAGAAAAGAAGAAGTAAAGCTGTCACTGTTTGCACATGACATGGTACTATACGTGGAGAATTGTAAAGATGCTACCAGAAACTAGTAGAGCTAATCAATGAATTTGGTAAAGTTTCAGGATACAAAATTAATGCACAGAAATCTCTTGCATTCTTATACACTAATGATGGAAAATCTGAAAGAGAAATTAAGGAAACACTCACATTTACCATTGAAACAAAAAGAATAAAAATACCTAGGAATAGACCTACCTAAGGAGACAAAAGACCTGTAAGTAGAAAACTATAAGACACTGATGAAAGAAATTAAAGATGAAATAAACAGACGGAGAGAGATACCATATTCCTGGATTGGAAAAATCAACATTGTGAAAATGACTATACTACCCAAAGCAATCTACAGATTCAGTGCAATCCCTATCAAACTACCAATGGCATTTTTCACAGAACTAGAACAAAAAACTTCACCATTTGTATGGAAACACAAAAGACTCCTAATAGCCAAAGTAATCTTTAGAAAGAGAAACGGAGCTGGAGGAATCAGGCTCCCAGACTTCATACTATACTACAAAGCTACAGCAATCAAGACAGTATGGTACTGGCACAAAAACAGAAATATAGATCAGTGGAACAGGATAGAAAGCCCAGAGATAAACCCACGCACATATGGTCACCTCATCTTTGATAAAGGAGGCAAGAATATACAATGGAGAAAAGAGAGCCTTTTCAATAAGTGGTGCTGGGAAAACTGGACAGCTACATGTAAAAGAATGAAATTAGAATACTCCCTAAATAAACTCTAAATGGATTAAAGACCTAAATATAAGGGTAGACACCATAAAACTCTTAGAGGAAAACATAGGCAGAACACTCTATGACATAAATCACAGCAAGATCCTTTTTGACCCACCCCCTAGAGAAATGGAAATAAAAACAAAAATAAACAAATGGGACCTAATGAAACTTAAAAGCTTTTGCACAGCAAAGGAAACCATAAGCAAGATGAAAAGACAACCCTCAGAATGGGAGAAAATGTTTGCAAATGAAGCAACTGACAAAGGATTAATCTCCAAAATTTACAAGCAGCTCAATATCAAAAAAACAAACAACCCAATCCAAAAATGGGCAGAAGACCTAAATAGACATTTCTCCAAAGAAGATATACAGATGCCAACACACACATGAAAGGATGCTCAACATCACTTATCATTAGAGAAATGCAAATCCAAACTACAATGAGGTACCACCTCACACCAGTCAGAATGGCCATCATCAAAAAATCTACAAACAATAAATGCTGGAGAGGGTGTGGAGAAAAGGGAACCCTCTTGCACTGTTGGTGGGAATGTAAATTAATACAGTCACTATGGAGAACAGTATGGAGGTTCCGTAACAAACTAAAAATAGAACTACCATATGACCCAGCAATCCCACTCCTGGGCATATACCCTGAGAAAACCATAATTCAAAAAGAGTCATGTACCACAATGTTCATTGCAGCTCTATTTACAATAGCCAGGACATGGAAGCAACCTAAGTGTCCATCAGCAGATGAATGGATAAAGAAGATGTGGCACATATATACAATGGAATATTACTCAGCCATAAAAAGAAATGAAATTGAGTTATTTGTAGTGAGGTGGATGGACCTAGAGGCTGTCATACAGAGTGAAGTAAGTCAGAAAAAGAAAAACAAATACTGTATGCTAACACATATATATGGTATCTAAAAAAAAAAAAAAAATGGTTCTGAAGAACCTAGGAGCAGGACAGGAATAAAGACGCAGATGTAGAGAATGGACTTGAGGACACGGGGAGGGGGAAGGGTAAGCTGGGACGAAGTGAGAGAGTGGCATGGACATATATACACTACCAAATGTAAAATAGATAGCTAGTGGGAAGCAGCCGCATAGCACAGGGAGATCAGCTTGGTACTCTGTGACCACCTAGAGGCGTGGGATGAGGAGGGTGGGAGGGAGACACAAGAGAGAGGAGATATGGGCATATATGTATATGTATAGGTGATTCACTTTGTTATAAAGCAGAAACTAACACACCATTGTAAAGCAATTATACTCAAATAAAGATGTGAAAATAAATAAATAAAATTGCAACCAGCCAAAAAAAAAAAAAAAAAGCAGAGAGTAATGGACAATGAAGCCAGTCTTTGGTTAACTAAAAAAGGAAAGAGAATTAGAGATCCAAAGAATACCGTAATTACACTAATTTTGGAAACCTGTAGTAAATACCTACTGGTGCTTGCTGCCAGATTCTCAAGAACTTTGTACTAGTTTCAATCTCTGAGAAGCTGAATGAAACGTGGCTGACATGTCATAAGGGAATTCAAAAATCAATTTGAGACTAAGCTAGATAAACTTCTAGGTGTTTCCTAATTATGAGAGTTTATAATCAAGATTCCAAATCAACACACCCACACAGCTTACTGTCTGTATCAACATACTTTACAAATTTGCTGTCTTCATCAACATAACTATTCCAAGAAACTGTTGCCCAGGAAGATAAAAATCACAAATAATTTTATCATTTATTCCAGGTTCTCTACCAAAATATTAAATAAACATCAAATCAAACTCTTCCATAGGATTAAATAAAAATTGAGTCTTCATGACTCTTCCAACCAAAGTGTCCACCAATCCTAGACCATTATATCAAAATCCTTACCCAGTCCTAGTTAAATTTCTTCATTAAAAGGCTCCAAAACCTCATAAAAATTCTAACTTTATCCTCCACACTCCAAGACTAGAAGTCTGCCGAGATAGTACATTCCCTTAACATAGCAAGAAAAAACTCAGCTTTTTCTTATCAACAGGTTGTTTTCTCTGTTAATTTCATGCGGCAATGAGTGAGACCAGCAAGGGCAAAAAAAAAAAAAAATCCCCATGTAACTTCCAGAACCTGAAAGCCTTATACTTTTGTTCACTTGCATTATGCATTGTAAGACTGTCAAGTGACCTGAATTAATCAGGATTGTATCCCTCTTCCCACCCATTCCCATTATTCTCTTTCCAGAATTCTTATGCCATGTCATTTCTCTCACTCCTTCCCTTTTAAAATGGAGGCACTTCTGTTCCCATTTCATTTTCTACAAGTCTCTGAACTGTTCTGCGTGAGCCTCTTCTTCATCTTTGTAAATCTATCTCTATTTTATTTTCATTCCAAATTGTAAATATTTGAAATCTGTAATAGATCAAAGCTTTATTAAAATCCCTTTCAAATTATATTAACATTAGGCTGTGATGCCTGGAAAAGATGATGTGATTTTTCTTTTTCTGCTTGTCTGCGTGCGTGCGTGCATGCATGTGTGTGTGCGCGCACACAATGTCAAAAGAGAAAAACACAGAAACATGTAAAACATCTACCAACATCAGTCCTTTCACCAAATAGCAACCAAATTAAAAAGAAAGCCATAGATAAATTCAGGTCCATATTTCAGAAGTGAATGAGGACCTCTTTATTTCCAATGCAATAGAAATGCAAAGAGGAGGAAATCAATGCAAACCAGTATGTCTTGGATCAGCACATTTTAAAACAAAATGTACCTCTGTATCTAAAAATCTGAGAGCCATGAATATTTAACAGAGAGAGAAAAGAATGATTTTGTCAGTGCGTAAAGCAAGTCCCAGGGAAGCTTAAATTCTGCTGCCTTCTATTAGCTTCTCTGCTTGGTAAACAAAATGAGTCATTCAGGGAAAGGAGAGGAAGGAGATAAGAACTGGGGGAGGCTGGTGAGAGGGGACTTCTGAGTCTTGGGAAGGGGAAGACTCAGGAATAGTAGTGGAGGAGAGAGAAGGATGAAGTTTAATGCCAGCCAGTGGTCATGAGCTCTCTGGCTGGGGATAGAGCAGCTGGAGACAGTCCGTGAAGAGAATTTTCAAAATCCTGCCTGTTCTCGAAGCCAGAGGAAGCCGGGAGTGGCTACTGGATCTAAGGGATTGATCTGGCTACTCCAGGATGCAAGTCTTATCCAGTTAATCTCTTCAAGCCTCTCCTTCCTTACCTCTTAAAAGTAGTAATACCAGCTCCCTGCTTTAGGAGAATATCTTGGAGATAAATGAGGCACATGAGCCAAAAATCCATGCTAAATATTTGATGGCTGTGTCTGAAGCCACACAAGGGAATATTTGAGCAGCTTACCAGCTTCATGGGGGGAAGATCCTTAATGTGGCATAATTCAGGACTTTTATTACAGCCCAACCCCTGTCATTTGACTCAAATAATGCTCCCAGGAGCTTGCCTGAAACCCAGAAAACAACATCCTGTAGGCTAATGATATATTGATTCTTTGACTATGAAGTCTGCACAAAAGGAAAATGCTGATCAGTGGGCTGGGATAGTGTAAGTGGGTGTAGCTGAATTAAGCAAACTAATCAACAAACTCAGGTTGTCCTTCAGCCCCCTCCCCCACCCCCCGCCATTATCCTGTTGAGCTTCAGACTGGCATTTTATTCCCTTTAACTTTTAACAGATGAATTCTGCAAGAGGGAACATAGTGTTGCATGAAATAAACTTTGGACTGGGAGTCCAAAGCCAGGGTTGTCATCCTAACTCTGCAATAAACACCACTCATGAATCTGAGTAAGGTACTTCTAATTCTTTTATTTTTAGAATGTCAGTTTTTCAGTCTGTAGAAAAAAAATACCTTCTACAGTTCTTTGTATAAGAGAGGGAGCAGGGAAGAGACCTTCGTTATGGATAACACATATCACTTCCCTGTTTATGCTTTTTCTAACCAGTCTGAGCTTAGAGCCTATATTTCAAGGCTATAAGCTTTGACTATAAGCTATAAGCCTTGCTGGAGGCTGTCACAGCCTGAATAACCATTAACTAATTAAGAGGGAGCAAATCAAGTTGTCAAAAACCTCTAAAACTAATAAGTCCTAGTAAATTAGAAGGTTTTTTTTTTGTTTTTGTTTTTTTTTTAATTTAAGTAGGTACACAGCAATCCTGTCACTTCAAGGCCAGGCATGCTTAGCACAAGGTATCAGCATATGACCCTTGAAAAGATTTCTCATTAAATTCACTAGCCCTGAGGCCATTACTTCACTCAAAGCTGTCCTTGGTGCCTTAATTTTGGATGAAAATGCAGATATTCAGAGGAAATAAGAAGACAGCATCCAGGCTGTCTTCTAGGAGTCTCTTGAGCCCTCAGGCAATCAGTCTAGAAGAAAAAGTCTCTTATACAAAGGGACACTTGACATCCATCAATAATCCACCTAAACTGACTAATTCTTCTTTATGGCTTCTTGGTGATCACACCAGAGCAGAGGGGCCATCTATATGAAGGCTGACTTTGTATCAGCTGAAACATGGGAGCCACCCAGGAGCTACAGAATAATAGATGCTCAGGGATTGTCATATTAGAGATGGAGATGACTGGCAGAGGAGCATCTTACTAGGACCATATTTGCAAGTAAGACACAACGTGAATGGAATCATTCAGCAAATAGATACGGAGTTTCTACTCTGCACTCACACTTGTACCTTAGCACAGAGGATAAAGAGTTGAAAAGACAGGTCCCCTCCACTCAAGTACCTTAGCATAGCATCTAGTGGAGATATAGAGATGTTAACAATCCCCGACGGTAGATGGTTAATAAACATCGAAAGCATGTCTACCCCTCTCGTTGCGTAAGGTGATAAGCAAAAACATTACAAAATAGACAATATCTAAGCCAAGACTTGAAGGATGAGTAGGATTTATGAGTGTAAACAAACAGAGGGAAGGCCATTCTAGACAGAGGAAATATTACTTGCAATAGCAAGGTCCGTAAAATAATGATTTTTTTTTTTTTTAAAGCAGTTTGGAATGAAGAGGCACTGTTGAGATACTTGTCTGCCCGACAAAAATACCCACAGTTTTACGCCATCGTTTAGGAAAGCCGATAGCAAATACTGAGCAGGTGCACGGCTTGACTGACGGCGAATAAGAAACGTCACTCTGGGGGTTGCAGGGAGACGGGATAAAGAATTGTCAAGTTCCGGTTCAAGATGGCGACGGAAGAGGAGCCTGAACGCACCTCCTCCCACAAACACACCAAACGCACAGCTACATGGGGAACCACTTCCTCTGAAAAGCACGTGAAAACTGTCTGAGCGACTCCTGCACAGGAGGCAGAGGAGAGAAGGCCCACAGCAAAGCAGGCGGGCGAGGCCGGCACACCCAGTCACTTCAAGGTCATAAACCTCGTCCCCGGCACGTCCCGCAGTCTGAGGCGAACACAAAAGCTGGAGCTTCTCCCTGAGGAGGGTTTGAAGCCCACACTGGGCACCCCACCTTTTAAGACCTGCACCTGAGAGACGTGCTCCCAAAACATCTAGCTTGGAAAAGCAACGGGGCCCATTTCCACAAGACCCACAGGACAGGGCTACTAGCAGTCTGAGGAGGGGTCGCGCGTTGCGTTCGGACTTACCGGCCTCAGGGCCCAGCGCAGAGCGGCTGATGGAAGGACGCCAGACTTCGAGGGAAAGGCTCATTTGCTGGTGTTGGAGCATCAAACTGAAGGACAGGTGTCTGATTTGACACACATCTGGAGGCCAGCTGAGGTGTTCTGTGAGTGGAAGACAGGCAGACACCATCTTTGCACTCCTGTGGAGCCCTGCAGACTGGACGCCATCTTCACAGTGGACGCCAGCCAGACTACCGCGGGGCTGCTTCCGCGGGGCTGCTTCCGCGGGGCTGCTTCCGCGGGGCTCCTTCCGCGGGGCTCCTTCCGCGGGGCTCCTTCCGCGGCTCCCGTGTGCAGTGACGTGGGGCTTAAACGCAGCTGCCGCCCTGAGACAGCTAGACATCTCCTGGTCCTGGTAGCCAGTGGGACTTTTTGCTCTTGGGTCCCACAGAACTATCACCAACAGAAAAAGAGTTCTTAAAGGGCTGCCACCTCCAGGGCACAGCCAGAGGACCACAGGCCTACGTGAAAGCAGCTGCGGCGTGAGGGGCAGGCTTCTAATTAAACACACATCTCAGAGCTGAGTGTCGCCCTGTCTGGAGCCCTTGGAGGGTGGGCACTGTCTCCAGACCACCAGGACCTCCCAGCGGGGAGCTTTTGCAGGCGTGTTGTGCTGCGGTCTCTACAGCTGCCGCCCAGGGGGACTCCCACCCCTTGACCCCTTGATGGCCTGGCGCTGAATAGCCGGGGGGCTTGTGCGCCTGGATCCCGCAGACTGTAATAGAGGTAGTTCCTGGCCGGCTGCCACCCCAGGGCACTGCATGGACAATGGAGCGAGTCACACCCACGGTCTTTCTGTAAAGGAGGCCTGATTGCTTGTCCTGGAACTTCTGCCTGAGGGACGGGCTTCACGTTTGGCCACATATCTAGAGGCCCTGGAAGGTAAGCTTGTGTATTTGCACTTTCCCTCTGCCTCCCTACAGCTTGCTGGTATCTCCTAGACAGGAGCCTATACACTCGTTTGGAGCTCTGGTTTTTATGACTACTGCCCAGTGGACACCCCTATATCACCTGGCTCTGATAGCCAGGGGGGCTTAAGCTTGTGGTATATAGTTGCATACTTTAAAACTGCTCTGTACCACAGTCTCTCCGTCCATACAGAGTGAAGGAAGTCAGAAAGAGAAAAACAAGTATGTATAATATGGCTCATGTTTGGAATCTAGAAAAATGGTACAGATGAGCTTATTTGCAAAGGAGAAATAGAGACACAGGTGTAGAGAATAAACTTACGGATACCAAGGGGGGAAGAGGGGGTGGGATGAATTGAGAGATTGGGATTGACGTATATACAGTACTATGTATAAAATAGGTAACTAATGAGAACGTACTGTATAGCACAAGGAGCGCTACTTAATGCTCTGTGGTGACCTAAATGGGAAGGAAATACAAAAAAGAGGGGATGTATGTATAAGTGTAGCTGATTCACTTTGCTGTACAGCAGAAACTAACACAAAATTATAAAGCAACTACACCCTAATAAAAAGTAATATATATAAATAAAGAAATAAAAGCTGCTGCCTGAGGGTCTGGCTTCCAATCAGCCTGAATTAAGGTGCTGACTGAGATATTCCCCTTTGGTACGCTGACAGGTCTTGGCACACCCTCGACTACTGGGAGCCATTAAAACTAAAATAGGCTGATTAGACAATCACAGGGTTTGAGAGACAACCAAGAGCTGGGACAGGGTTGAATGCTTAGGTTCATCTCCGACATGAGGCCACTGTTTCAAGACTGGGAGAGGTGGCTGTTTTATCTAATGCACAGAAACCAAGGCAGAGGGTCAAACAAAATGAAGAAACACAGGAATAAGCTCTAAACAGAAGAACAAAATAAAACCTTAGAATTGTCAGATCATGGGTAGCAGGGGTAGGGAGACGCTGTATAGGTAGGGAGGGTGAAAGGTGACACTCTGAAGCAGGATGGCAACAACTGGGACAGTATCATGTAACAGATACTTAAGTGGTGGAATTAGCATTGAAATTTGTGATTGACATGGTGAAGTGGATGAGGAAGATCAAAAGACATCTTAACTATATTTGGGCTGTTAGTGAAACTTCCTCACTCAGAGTAATTTTCCCATTTTTGTTAAGTGCCAGTGCATGTGTTAACTCAGTTGATAGCACCACAAAGCTGTGACAGTCTACTGTGTTTTCAAGTTAGCAAGTTGAACTTCACTGTGCATTCTAAGCACAGTGTATGTATTTGGGGAAAAAATGCTAAAAGGCCATGAGGCTCTGTCCAAACTCTGTGGTGGAACCTGTCAGCCTGTGTGGCCTGATTCTCTCGTCCAATGAGTCCGTTAAAGTGGGAACGCCAATTTTGGAAACTGTATTTTCAGGGTTTACAATATAGGTCAGAAAGAGGTCAAAATGGATGTTTTGATATCCATTTGGACTAGATAGAGCTCTCTCCAGGTTTCTTTGTGTTTTTTGAATGTGCGCTAAAAGAGCTGAAGTTGCTGGGCAAGTAATGTGAAGATACAAACGTGTACTTGTGTAGAAGACAAAGGAAAGATCTGGGAGTCAAAATATATAACACATAATGAGACAAAATGATTAATGGATTATTTATTTATTCATTAACTAGGTAAGTATTTATGGAATTTCAAACATTGCAAAATGTGCAGTGGGTATAATGGTAGAATTAACAGAGTCTAGAAGTGAATTTTAATACTCAGTGGTGAGTACAGTGATTGCAATTATGAAGTGTTGTGGGAATGCATGCATCTAGCCATGAATTGTTTCCTCTTAAGCTCAGGGCTATTTACATCATTAGTAGAGGGACTAGGTAGGAAATGCACAATAATTCATTTATCAACCAATATTTAGTATTTACCCATGCTTCAGATATTGAGCTAGGTTTGGGATGGATTTAAGATTAATCAGATGCTCATCCTCCTCTCTTAAGACATTTATAGACCAGTCATGGTAAGTTATGGACAGAAGTGACTTTGAAATTTAGGGTCCATACTAAGTACCTTGGCAGAAGAAGTACTCCAGGACTTGAGCAGAAGGAGTTGAGTCCAGTTAAGACATCTATCAAGAAAGTCTTCAATATTCAAGAAAACATTAATAAAAATAAAATAGGTTTGGAAACATAATAGAGGAATTGGGCTTACTGGCCCTTTTTGTGAGAAGGCCAGCCATTTGGTACCAAGTCTGGCCATTCACTCTTTTGTTTTTGGGTTTGGTTTTTTGTTTGTTTGTTTGTTTTTTTGGCCACACTGCACAGCTTGTGGGATCTTAGTTCGCCGACCAGGGATCGAACTCATGCCCTTGGCAATGAAAGTTCAGAGTCTTAACCACTGGACCACCAGGGAATTCCCCATTCACTCTTTTAAACATTTGACCTCAACTCTGTGCTCACTCTGCTTCCTTCCGTAAGTTACACCCTCATTGTCTCACTCCTGCACTGCTTCTCAGCAAACCACTCTGTCTTCTCTCTCAGGTCCTGTCTTATCAGTCTGGACTGCTATAACAAAGTACCATAGATTGAGTGGCTTATAAACCACAGAAATTTATTTCTCACAGTTCTGGAGGTTGGAGGTCTAAGATCAGGGTGCCAGCATGGTCAGGTTCTGGTGAGGACCCTCCTCCCAGTTGTAGACCCAACCTCTCATTGAATCCTCACGTGGTGGAGAGTAGGGAGAGAAAGCAAGATCTTTCATGACTCTAACAAGGACACTCATCCCTTTCATGAGAGTTCTACCCTCGTGGCCCCATCTAATCTTATATTACTTCCCAAAGGGTCTACTTCCTTATACCATCACATTGGGGTGTAGGGTTTCATCATAGGCATTTTGAGGAGACACAAACATTCTGTAAACAGGCCCCTCATAAGTTTCCTTCACACTGAGCAATCATTTGGCTCCCTAGGAAACAGGCTTCCACGTTCACTTACTGGTTTTATATCTCCAATGCTTCCTTTGACTAAAGCAAGTGTGATCATCTGGTTCCAATAACCTCATCTCCCATCATGTCACCCTTAAAACCACAGTGCAACTATTTGAAAGTTTTTCTTTCTTTTTCTCTAACCTGCTGTCTTATAACTACATGCATTTTTAATGGGCTGACCCCTCAGCCTAGAATTGACCCCTCACCCTGTGGACCAAGAAATATCTATTATCCTCACAGGACCCAGCTTAATCATCCCCTTTTCTGTGATGTGATCTCTGAGTCTCAGTTTCCCCTTCATCCCTGTTTCTGTTACAGTACTTATCATTTTGGAATTATTCCTTTATAGACCCCCACTGAACTATAAGTTCTTGGAAAGAGAAACCATGTCTATATTCTGTATAATATTTAAAGAATCTGTTAATTTTGATCATTTAATTTTTGGTTTTCTAATAGTCTATATTTTTTTTTGTAAAATAATAATTTATAGATTTTCGGTGTCTCCAATTGTACCTTTGCTGTAATGGATAGTCAACAAAAGATTACTGAGTGACCCATCAGAGGAAAGTGTAATGGTGAGTTAGAACTAACTTCATCCCCCAGTTCCCTTACATATTCTCTGTGTAATTTTGCACAACTTTCTTGACTTGTTCAAGGTTTAGGTTCATTATCTGTAAAATGAGGATAACAGTACCTAGCTCATTGTGAGGGTTAAGTGAAATAATGATTGTAAAGTACTTGGCTGAATTCCTGGCATGTCTTATGCTCTTAATAAATTATTTATATTAAAACTATTGCTATTAATTACTGTTTTAACCCAAGCAAGGCTCATCATCCATAAACTTTATTTTCTCCCATCTTTTTAAATAAGAAAGGGGAATAAAAATTTCCATCTTGCCCTCTTTATAAGACTTAAGAAATTATCCAATTAATTATATCTTAGAATACTTCAAAAATATAACAAACCATATAATTGTTAATAGTAATTATTATATTTCTCAGAATCTTAGGTCACTTGGAAGAGATGAGGATGTAGCTATTAATTCTCTGTGACTAACATGAAAACTGTTTATTCTCTGTGACTAACATGAAAACTTTATAGGAAGTCAGAATGTTGTCATAGTTGATTCTGTTTCACCAAAGGTTAATAATTATAGGTAAGATACAGTCAAAAGTTTCCTTTTAATCATGGCTCACATTATAAATCAGTTATTGCATCTTTCTCCTGTCCCAGTAACTTCCTAATGCACGTAGAATTATTAGCTGCTGTTCTGCCTCAAAGTACACATTTGTACCATCATAATTAGTCTGGCCTGAAGTGATAGGATGATTAAGGGGTGGTTCTGTCAAGATTTTGTCCTTCAAGATTTAAAAGCAACCAGTTCTTAGTATCTTGCCCAGGTCATTGTAAAATCTTCAATAATACTGCAGTAGACAAAGGGGTACATATTATTCTTTTACCAAATTATTCAGGATTCTCAAACATTTAGCAAAAATACTAAATTATCCATTCAAAAGCTATTATTTCCCGCAAGACCCATAGCAGTTGATGAAATAATAGAAACTTCTTCCATGAAGACTTTCTTAACCACTTGTGGTCTACATCTTTTCTCTCTATTCCTATTAAATTTACAGTGAATTCTACTCGGTTTCTCTCTTAATTGCATGCCTTGCAATGCAGTTGGAACTGCTCCTGGTGTGTATTCAGCTAGATGATTTACTAGCCAAAACAAATTAAAAATTATAAACCCTGGTTTCTTTATTTCTGAAATGAGGATAATAACCTTGCCCTGCCTAGCCCCCACCAAAATTTATGTAGTTCAAATGATATATTGGATTTGAAAATAATTTGCAAAATGAAAATAATTACTCGATGTTAATTAAATGTTGGTATCCCACAATTTTTAATTTTTAACTCTTCTTGTCTTATACACTCTCTAAAAACTCCTATTCCTTCCCACAGCCTTAATTATTATTTTTTAGAGCTGATAATCCTGGAATCCATCTCTGTACCTCGTATCTCTCTTCATGATAGGGACATCCATGTATCATGTCATATAATCTAAAATCTATCAAATTTAACATCTCCAGGTATTTTGCACATCATTTTCTCTCCATATGTGTTTTTTTTTTTTTTTTACCTCAGTGAGTAGTACTTCCAACCACCTGGTTACTGCAGCCATGAACCAGGTATACTTGATTTATCCTTCATTCTTACTAACCATCACTTCTAACCACCCACTAAATCTGGTCAAATACCCCTCAAATTCACCTACTCCTTCAGTTCTGGATCACTATAATAATATTTAAAGAATCATAATAGAATCTTAAAAGAATCTCAAAGAATCTTTAAATAAGATTCTAACTGGCTTAAAGAAGCCTCCTAACTGGCTTCTCTAGCTCCTGACATCCTCCTCACACTGCTAGTGGGATCTTTATAAATAAAGCAAGGAGCCTACTCCTGCCTAATGCCTATAAATAACAGCCATTATTCCCAAGACAATCTCCAAACTCAGGCATGGTTTACAAACCCTTTAGAGCAGCTCTTCTTAAATTTAATGTGTATACACATGACCTGGGCATCTTATTAAACTATAGTTTCTGATCCAGTGTGTCTAGGGTACAAGTCCAGGACTAGGGTGAGTTGAGCAACACATCCTAGGTGGACAAGTTAAGGAGCCCTTACTGTCAAGGCTGTGCTAGTGCCAGCCCCGTACTTTGCATGAGCCTGAGAGTGAGTGCCTCCTTAAATTATGTGCCTTAGATGCTACATTTGTCAAGCTGCCAGGTGATGCTGATGCTGCTTGTTTTAGGACCACAAGGTGAGAAGAAAATCTTGAATGATCACTACTTATCTACCTAATTTCATCTCTCAGGATTTCTCACTTTAAACCCTACCTTCTAGCCATACTATATTATATTATTTCTTTCATATCTGGGTACATGTTGTTTCTTCTTGAAATGATTTGTACCCTTAACCTTCTTTGCCTTTGACTTCTACATGTTCTTATAGACCTCTTTTTCCAGGATTCCTTCTCTGACTTGGAAACAGTGGGTTAGGTACCTATCCTTTCTCCTTCCACAGCCCCATTTACACCTTATCTTATAGCATTTATCCATTGCCAGTATAATATTCTGTTTAGTTGTCTATTTCTACAAACCAGATTGTGGATTAAAAATATGGGCTGGTTTATTATTTAAGGTTAAGCAACAAGTATATTTCCTAGTACAGAGTAGATAATTAACATATATTTGATAAATAAATGAAAGAATTGAATGTTAAATTTTGTACTTGTGCTATCTTCTAAAATTGACTTTAAAATCCTTTAGCAATATCTTCTAAAATTCTCACGCTAACTTGCAGTGCGCTGTATGTACTCAATAAATATGATTTCATATCAATAAAAACAGACAACAGTTTGCCTTTACTGAAGTCATTCAGTGAATAATTTTTAATTATGCACCTGCTAGGTGCTGTGATTTCAGTGGTGAACCACAGTAAAGTCCTGGTTTTCACAGCATTTATAGTTTAGGTATTTTCATCATTAAACAAAATTTTTAATGATAAAAATTCAAACATGTGACAAAGGAAAAAAACAAGGGCCTATGAGATATGAACATAGGACATTTAATAAATAAAGTTAGTGGAAAAATAGAAGCAATGGGAGAAGGCAAAAGGAGTTGCCATCATAGGCATGAAACAAAGGGAATTTGAAGCAGACAAAAAGCAGCGTGAAGTAGAAAATGCACTAAACTTAGGTTTGAATCCTGTCTTGCAAGTTGTGTGGCCACAGGTAAGTTAGTATCTCCCTGAGTCTCTTGCCCTCAGTCTGCAAAGTAATTATAGCATTGCCTAGCTCTCCAAGCCATTGTGCGGATAAATGATCTTAATTCAGGCTCCACACTTTAATGCCAGTAGGATCTGAGAGTGCTGAAGGCAGTTCTGCATGGCCCTTTCTACTTTCTGACATGACATGTCCCCCTCCCTGTGCCTAAGGTGTTCTGCCACATTAGCACAAATGAGTGCCTTTGGATGAAATGCTCTGAAGGTAACTCAGGAAAGGGGAGCCATGTAAGAGGCTGAGAGGAGCAGGCAGAGAAGTCATGAGCAGCATTGGGTCACAGAAAGGAGGGCACCCTCTCAGAGTCTTAATGCATATGGACAGGGGTGTGATATAGGGCAATTGGGATCTGTCTTCAGTGTTAATTAACCTTTCTCACCCTTACACTGCGACAGACAGTAGTAGTTATCTTACTCCCAAGAAAGAGATGTAATTAGAACAGATGGAGAAAATACAGATGAAAAGAAATAGAGTACTTATTCAACTGCAGGGGGTTCACACCCAGGGATTGTGTTTAGTGAAAGTGGGGATTTTTTTAACCTTATAATCCAGGTGTTTTTCTCAAGCCCCTGAGGTAAGCCAGCTGTTATGTAGAGAAAGGGAAGCAAAATGGAGAGCACGTTTGGAATCAGATCTTACTCATCTCAGTATTTCTAAAGCCTCATAGTTTTTGAAATATAAAAGATGCTCAATAGATGATTTAAATGAGTTATATGCATGACATCTCCCTGCAAGAGTATAAAGTCTAGAAACCAAAGAGGACACCAAGAGGCCATAGAATCTTTGCATGCGAGAGCAGGAAGACCCTATAGAATCATCCAGAATTATTTTATCAATTGGACACAGAATTTTGGAGAGAGAAAAAAATCTAGCCCAAAGCTGCACAGCTGGTCAATGACAAAATGAGATCTAGAACCCAAATTTGTATTTACTTATTACAACACAGTGATTCAGTCACCCCCATCATAACTACATTTTGATTGTACAATTAAGAAGGAAACAATGGCTGGGACCTGTAGAGATTGTAAATATGGATATGAGAATGATATAGGCAATTTAACCAAAATCAGATAGACTGCATATTGTAGAAGAAGCTGCATCAAATTCAATCTATTTGTAGGCTAGCCTGGCAAGTGATGCTGAGCAACCAAGGGACTCTGGGGAATGGCTCATGTAGAGACATGGTGTAGACAAAGGACTTCTGAAGGCAATTAAGCACTTAAAGGAACACTTTTCCCCAAAATTTATCAAAGTATAATTCACAATTAAAAATTGTATATATTTAAGGTATGCAACTTGATGATTTGATACATGTATAATTTGTAAAATAATCACCATAAGTAAGCTAATTAATATACCCATCACCTCACATACTTTTTTTTTTAATGATGAGAACACTTAAAATTTACCCTCTTGGCAAATTTCAAGTATACACTACAGTATTGTGTACGGGAGCAGAATTTGTAACCCCAACATATGTCTCTTTGACATAAGGATTATTTTAAGCTGGTTATTTTCAAGAAATGGCAGACATGGGAGGTCTGAAAACTGAGTAGAAGTTACCCTTTTGTAAAAGACGTTTACATTTATAAGGGAAATCTCTATTTGTAAAGGTGTCTCCCTGTCTGTATCAGGAAGAGAAAGATGACTAAGTCTCTAGAAAATCTTATTAAAGTAGAAGACAGGGACTTCAATCTGCATAACAACCTTACCCTTGCTAACTGTGCTTTTCCTGGTAATTTCCCACCACTGACTCCCCAAACCCAGGATCTCTTGTCTTTGGCTGAAGATGGTATTTAAGGTGAGGGTTTCTGCTACTGTGGAGAGTTACTCAGTTTTCCTGGGTCTCTCAATGTATACATGTTATTAAACTTTTTTGTTTTTCTCTTGTTAATCTGTCTTATGTCAATGTAATTATTAGACCAGCCAAAGAACTTAGAAGGGGAGAAGGAAAACTTTTCCTCCCTTGCAATTATTAACCATAGTCACATTATTGTGCATTAAATCTCCAGAACTTATTCATCTTGTATAAGTAAAACTTTGTACCCCTTGACCAACGTCTCTTTTAAGGGAGAGCTTTCCTTGATGAGTCTGAAGACCTTCACAGCAATTATCTTCAGGATTATAAAAGGTCCAGAGGACTTCCATTTTTTGTGGATATCTCTTCTCTGAAAAACCAAAACCAAAACCAAACAAACAAAAATATCTTGCCTGCTTTGTTGTGCTTACTTATAGTATTTATTGGCTTTCTATGTTAGAAACTCTGAGTCTGTGGCTATTATGATGGACATCTATGGTACTGTTTGCATGGAAACCCCCCTCTACTGGAAAGTGGCCCATTCCATAGGATAAGAGGAGAGGGTAATATGTTCAGTTGTGTTTCCCCTCCACTGGCCTAAGGTGATTGGCAGTGAACAGTGAGCCCCTGATGCAAGTCAGGCCAATCAAAGTTCTGGTGGAGTTTGCATCTCTTCTCCCCATTGTATCTGAGGCTCATCTGCATCCTTCCCCTTTCAGCAGTTACTTAAAACTCTCTTGGATTCTGGGAGACATTGGTTTTCCTTAAGCTAGTTGATCTCTTTCCTTCAACCAAAAGAGACCAGATTATGATAGAAATAAAAATTAAAAAGGAATTTTGATAGTTCCATTTATATACAAAATTTAAAATCATATACAATCACCTACTATATAACACAGGGAACTCTGCTCAAAATTCTGTAATAACCTAAATGGGAAAAGAGTTTGAAAAAGAATAGATACATGTATATGTATAACTGAATCACTTTGCTGTATGCTTGAAGCTAACAATATTGTTAATCAACTATACTCCAATATAAAATAAAGATTAAAAAATAATAATAAATAATAAAAAGATCATATATAATCATATGTGAACTTTACATACATTTCTGAGAGTTGAATATCATTAGTTCATTCTACAAAGGGAATAGAAATCTCAGAGAAATCAAATGGCATTTCCAAGGTCACATGGCCAGGGAATATGAAACCTGTGATGTAAGTCTAAACCTGATTTTCTCTTCCCAGTACAGTCCCCAGTCCCTACTCAGGGAGCTTAAAGTTTATTAGACGAGTAAAAATAAATAAATATAAAAGAGACAAAAAATAAAGAAAGCAGATGGCTTACATAAACTGCTATGAATCAAAGAAATAATTTCATCGATGAAGCATTCTAGCTAAGTCTTTTTTATATTTCTGAGACCAATTCTAACATGGGGTAGTGGAGTTTTCCCCACACAGCACCAAATAATTCTCCAGACACCAACTGGGTGCTCCCCTGTAATTCAAATCAATTCTGACAGTATCTACCCAGTGATAACCTCAGGTTCCACAGATTGAGGGCACAGTCCTACAAGCTGGCATCCCCACCAACCTCACGCCCACTTCAGATGCGAATCTCAAGCCTAGTTATTACTTGTATTTTCTGACTGACTGACGGGCTATAGGTTGGAGGTTCCAGTGACCTCCACCTAGGACTTCAGATGCCAGTCAGAAACCCAGGCTGTTAATGTACTTTTGACTGACTAGCTGTAAACCAGTGAGGTTCCCACAACCCCCTCCTCAATTTGAATAAATGTGCTAGAGAGGCTCACAGAACTCAGAGAAACATTATACTTACCAGATTACTGGTTTATTATAAGAGAATATAACTCAGAACAGCCAGACAAAAGAGATACACAGGGCAAGTCATGGTGAAGGGACACAGAGCTTCCATGCCTTCTTTTTTTTTTTTCCCATGCCTTCTTGACACACGTTACTCTCCCTAATCTTAATGCATTCACCCGCGTGCAAGCTCTCTGAACTCTGTCCTTTCGGGGTTTTATGGAGACTTCATTATGTAGGCATGATTGATGAAATCATTGGCCATTGGTGATTGATTCAACCTCTAGACCCTCCTCTCCCTGGAGGTCAGTGAGGCGCGCCTAAAAGTTCCAATCCCCTCACTGCAAGGTCAGGTCCCCTGCCAACTATTTCCCATTTAACAGTCTTTCCAAAAGTCACCTCATTAACAAAATAAAGAATACCTTTATTGCTCTCATCACTTAGGAAATTCCAAGGGTTTTAGGAGCTCTGTGCCAAAAATGGGGACAAAGACCAAATACATTTTTCTTCTAGATTACAATATCATGCAGTTCAAAAACATGATAAAAAGGTATTTCCAGTCATGAGATGGACATGAGCAAAAGGAGTGAAAAAGCAAAATGTGGCAGAAATTTAGCATTCACGAAGCAGGGCAGTGGGAATGAGACCAGAAAGATATTTAAGGACACTGTTACTGGAGTTCTTAAAGTTGTCGAAGGAATTTGGACTCTATTTCATTAGCGTTGAGAACACAATGGAAGGCTTGGGGAAAGGAGGAAGATTCTTCACAAAGTGTGGGTTGGATAAGAGATGGGAGGAAATGGAGGTGTGTTGGCGAGTAAAGTATTGTAATGATGCTCATTCCTCCAGAGCTTCTAATTTCTGTGTTAGAATGGAAGGGCATGCTTTATGTCCAAACTGGGAACTCGATGTGTATACCCATTCTTTCAGAATTTTAGCTCTTTGATCACATGAGCAGCATATCTCTTATTCTTAAACCATTCATCTTATATTAATCCCGAGTGTGAGGCCACATCTCAGATACCAGCTACTCAGGGTTCCTCCCGTTTCACCAAGGGTGATTCTCAGAGTGTGCTTCAAGACTGCTGTGGGTATCACCTACTGTATTTATGCTGCAACTCCCTTTTCTGCTAAATAGAATAAGTTCTTCCTGCTCCTTTATAGTCTTACTCACGGCCCAGTTTTTGTCTTTATTTTTCTCTTGCATTGCTCTAGAGGGAGGGAGAAGAAGTTTTCTATTCAAAATAGTTTTGTAAATGTGGCTTTTGCAAATTGGGATTGTTTCATTATGCCAACATTCTCAAATGTTATTCATGTAGAATAATTTTCCATGTACTCTTTTAAAGCAAAGTTGGAGAACAGTTGAAAACAACTTTTACCTAAATTGTAGGTGTTCAAATTCCTAGGAAGATTTGAGAGGACAACAGTGAATGAAAAATCCTGATTCCCTTTTTCAAAAAGTTTTCTCCTCCCCCTTTTTATGCTTCTACTGTGTCATATTAATTCCTGGCTTTTTGTAACAGTTCCTTTTACATGCTTATCACCTCAATTAGATAATAAACCCATTAAAGGCCAGTGCTGTATTTTATTAAACTGGATCCCATTTTAGAGGGGCTGTCTCACTCATAATGATTCTTTAATCTCTGGGAACTCCTAGGTGTGAGACCCAACTGCCTTGTCTGCAATACCTGTCTGTACATCTCTGGCCATAACAATTTTATCCTAAAGTAAAGAGCTGACTCAGTTGGAACAGTCAGATTCTCTCCTCTGGAACAGTGTAATCTCAGAAGGAGAGACAGATGAGGCAAACTGATGATAATATCAAAGAGGAAATTGGACTCCTTTTCCCTAGGTCCTCTGAACTTCCCTGCTCCCCACTTCTCCAGAGTCTTAGTCGTTCAACTCTGGATTTAAGGAGATGCCCAATATTCTTTCAAAATCCCCACTTTTTAAAGTTAGCCTGCATTAGTTTCTGAGACCTTAGTCAAAAGAATCATATCTAATTGTGTTTTTCATTGTCTTTTCCATAACACAGATCTCAGAAAGTTACAAATAGTAAGTGTTCAAGATATAAGTTAAATGCATCAACTCAAAAGCATTGACGCAGACATTGGCTTTTTATTCGGGGTTCAAGCACAAGAGTGGAAAGTTAAACATGAACTGAGTTAGTTATGGCTCTTTTACCAAACCACAACCTTACCTTGGGCTGGTCACTTCCTTAGACCATTCCTGTCTGGACATTTCAGATGAAGAGATTGTATCACATGACATCTTAGTTTGCTTCCAGGCCCAATTCCAGACTCTTGTCTCATATTTATAAAAAATGATACAAGGCTTGACATCAGTGCAAAGCTTTCTGGGTGACAAAATGTGTTGGGTCCTCATTTATCTTAATGTTCACCTCCATATGTGCAGGTCTCCACGTACAACGTGAGAGATGATTATTTGTAAGTTTTTAATCTGGTAACATCAGAGCTGGGATTGAATCCAGATCCTGTAGCTTCTAGTTCGGTGTACTTTCCTTCATCCCATGCTGCTGCTTCAGCTCCTCTGCCACACGTGGAAACATCTGTCTGACAGTCACCCAGAGAGTCTTTCCAGATCGCCCTCATTAGTCATGCGACACAGTTAAAATTCTTCCCAGAGAAGCAATCCTTACCAGTGAGGCTTAAGTTATCATTAGTATTTTAGGCAACGCATGGCATTGATGGAAATCCTGGTAAGGAGGAGATGGTGCTTGGAACAAAACTGGCGTTAAGTGGTCAGAACTGTCTTCTGTGAGTTGAAGGGGACCCTACTCTTTCTGTAGCACACACCAGCAAATTACAGTTTTTCAGAACTCAGTGTACGAATGTTTGATCTTGGATGATAGAAAGCGATGGCACTGGAATCATAAAATGTTGGATCTCCCTGGAGATGACTCACATGTTACAGATTCACTCAGATAACTGGAAATGACTTCATTTCCCTGGACTTTGATTACTTGCTCAGTGGTTTTCCAGCTGTGTTCTGGGAAGATCTAGGTTATCTAGCAGGATCTCAGAAGGCATTTTGCAGTAGCCAGTGTAGACAGAATGTGTACAGAGAGTGTAGAAAGAATGGTGCACAGAAAGGGCTTCAAGGAGCCTCCTCTCCTACTTTAATCAGAACAGCTTTGCTTTGGTGTCATGTACACTGGATTCTCTAACAGGATTTATTTAGGGGTAAAAGTGAAAGCTATCAAACAACTCTTTCTTAGAGTTCTGAAAATGTGATCTCTCTGTCTCTGTCTCTCTGTCTCTCTCTTTCTTTCTCTTCCTCCCTCTCTCTTTTTTCCTCCCTCCTACCTCCTTCTCTCAATCTTAATCCTAAATGGGGAAAACTAAGGGAATTGTACACTTCCTGAGCAGTGCATCTCCACCAAGGGTTTGGAACAAAGCAATGTTTTTCTTTCTTGAAAAACAGATGGATTCCTGCATCTCCAATTCCTGACTGACTTTGTCACTGTGATTCCTCACCTTATCAAGTCAAAATTAACACCCACAAAACTGAACTCAGTTTCTCTCTCTGACAAACCAGCTTCTCAACAAACCAGCTGAAGCTCAGTAAAAGGCAGATTTTATTTTTTATCTTTCTGGTTAGCCAGCATTAAAACCTTAAAGTTATATTTGACCTATCTCTCTACTTTAAATGTTTCATGCACTTATTCACCTACTCATCCCAACACTTCTTTCGCTTCTTTTTTTTTTTTTTTTTTTTTTGGAATTTCATACACATCTGTTTCTTGATTTTAATCGCTGTTCTTATAATCCTAATTGAGAGAAGCATCTTATTGGATGCTGAGGTTACTGCCGTAGTTCCCCTAGTCATTATGTACAGCCATTCTGAAACTCTCACTGCTTCACACAATCAAATCCTCATGGCCAGATTAATCTTTCCAGAATGCTGCTCCTGATAAGTAGTCAATAGGGCTTTATAAATCCAATACCTCTGGATTAGATTTTAAGTCACTCTATACTCTATCCCCATCTTACATATCTACATATGTGATCCAGTCTTGTTTAATACAAAGAATTCACTCTGGAATATTGATTCCTTTGCTGTATCAGGAACACATATATTATTTGGATTCAAATAGAGGTAATCTGATTTGGAATTCTGCCTGTTGCATTTGATAGGACTCTGAGTTTTTCAAGTATAAAATGGAAAATGTGACAGCCACAAAACTTTCCTCACTAGGATGCAGGGAGAACTAAATAACATGGTAATGAATCAATTATATGGGGGATTAATTAACTTTATATAAAGTTAGAAGCCTTTAAGGCACACCCTCTAGTGTATGAGGGAAAATTTCACGTTTCCACGTTGTAATATTGCTGCATCTGTCTAAATCACAGGTCTAAGAAGTCAACACACTACATTAATTGAAGCAGTTTCAATACTTATCTCACGTTTCTGTGATACTGTCAAAGTAACATGTGCCTTCAAAGCATCCTCCTTTATTCTAAGGTTTTAGTTGTTGGTTTTTATTTATGCATTTATCATTTCTATATCATCCTCTCCAACTATAATACCTCTCTTCCATTTCAGACACATATTTCTATTTGCCCATCACAAGGGCTTTGCTCAAATCAAATTCATTGCTTTGCCTTGAACAAACTGGTCTCCTGGGTCATCTTTGTAACAGTCTTCACATTTCATAAAATCCCTGAACCAGATTCCTTGGAATCATCATTGACTCCTGCGTTAGTGAACATTTAGGCAGAAAAGCATATACCACACCAGGTTTTTTTTTTGTTTTGGCCTTGCCATGCACAGCTTGCAGGATCTTAGTTCCCCCACCAGGGATTGAACCCGGGCCCCGGCAGGGGAAGTGCTGAGTCGTAACCAGTGGACCACCAGGGAATCCCCCATATCAGATATTTTTACGAGAGATTTAACATAGGGAATTGATTATATAAGTGTTGGGGAGCTGGTGAGAGAGACAGAAACAGAGAGAAGACAGAATTAAGGGCTAGCTATTATCCCTAGGATTAGCAGGACAAAGAGAAGAGGTTGGGATGACTATAATCTAGACCCTCAGTAAGAAGATGCTCCACAGAGCTGGGACTCCTACTGAGAAGGGGGGGGGGGCATTGGGAAGCTCTGACTGGTATCTCTGAGAAGATGCAATGTGACTGCTAAAAGAAGCTGTAGTTTGGAACCAGTTGTGCTGCCAGGTAAAGTGTCATTTCTAGGTCATTGCTGGCAAGAACAGGAAGCAAAATAAGAAGAATCAAGTCCCTTATACTTGTCTCCTGCCTTCTCTGTAATCCTTAGTTGCAGAACTTCCAGGAAGCTGGGTACGAGAAAAAATGTGTAATTCACAAGGTCAGTCCCAGCATCCAAAAACAGGAATAAAACGTGGATTTGGAACTCAGAGAAGTAGCTTTCATATCCAAATGATCACCATGTCCTAAAAATTCTCCCTTTGGCACAGTACTAGAATGCTTCACCTCCTCATTTGCTGCAGCCCCACCCCTGGTACAGGCTCTCACCTGTTGTCCAGACTGTCCAAACAGGCTACTACCGTGTGTCTCTATCTCACTCCTCTCTCAAATCCATCTTTCACACCTACACTCTAGTTACTTTCTCACAAACAACGGTGATCATGTTAAAACCTGTTTGGAAATCTTTCAAAAATCTCTTACAGTTTCTACACTGTATTGACACATTTCACTCTGGAGAATCTGAAATATACTTTGCTCCATCTCCACTCAGAGAACTCTTCTAGAAAGATTTGTCCAGTTTACAAAGAAAAAGAATTTTCCCCGCAAACCTTGATAGCGTTCTCTATTTTGGCTTTCAGCATTCACTGAGTATCTATTATATGCCAGATATCAAAAAATTCATATTCTCATTTGAGAATCTGCTGCCATTACCAAAGCATAAATGTCTCAAGATTGAGTTCTATGTTTATTTTTTTTGTACCTGCAGTACTCTCTAGAGAACCTGGCATGTAGTAGATGCTGCAAGCTATTTGTTGAATGAATGAATGATAAATACATATGTCTAATTAAAAATCAAGCTATCTGTTTTCTTGTCCTGCTGGGTTTGTATGTTGTTTGTCCACACACAGGTTTCCAAGAGATCTGGATAATACTCCTTAAAGAGCGGACCCTGAATCCCACAGCGCACGTGTGGTCAGGGCCAGGGGCAGGCAGTTGCGGAGATGCAACACTAGTTGACAAGTTTTAGCTTGAGTTCCGCCAAGGCCAGTGAGTTTTGGGGAAAAAGTGAAGTTAAAGCAAGAGGGTGGTCTACTGGGGCACCTCATTCTTATTACCCTTCTCCCCTCTTCTCAGAAACCTGAAATCAGTTGTTCCCTCCCTGTAACCCTGCCTCCTCTTCATTTCCACCTCCTCATTTTTAAACGCCACTGTTTTGGAGAAACATAGTGCCGTTCCAGCTGCAGGCCCTAAATCATTGCTGTACTTTGGACGTGCGCTGGGGAAGGGAGCCGTGTGATGGATGGGGCTGTCCGTATTTACCCTGGGTGTGCGATGACTGTGGGGATCGTCCCGTGCAATGGGTGTTCTGGGCAAACTCGGCTTGTCACCTCCCCCGCCTCCTCGCGCAGTGACAGTGACTGATCAGCCACTTCTAAGGAGAACTGCCCTTTAGAGCAAAGGAACTGCAGCGCCCCCTCTTGTCTAAGAACACGTGCACACACGATCACATAACTCAAACGCACACAAACGCCTCACTCTCAATCTGTCAGTGCCACGTTCCTTTTAGCAATTTTGTATTTCCCTGGATAACCTTGCAAACAACAAAACTGCTTAAGTGTAAGCAGGTGATGCAGAAGCAGCAGTCTCTGTCTTTTAAAGAAATCTCCTTATGGGCTTTCAGAGACATACTGCATTGGTCATCCCCAAACTTATTGCCCAAGGCAAATTGTGTAAAATACAGGTCATGCGAAAGCCCCACGTAAACAGGGCTTTTTGCCTTTAGGCAATCCACCTTCCTGACAGTGTTGACTTGAGTTCTGGAACCAAAGAGAGAAAGAAAAGAGGGAAAGGAGAATACAGATAGCAAAGATACATCACACTTATGCAATTCTTTACAGTTTATAAGGCATGCCATCCCCTTTTACTCTGAAGCCTGAAGGACAAGAGCGTGTGTATGTGTGTGTGGAGAGAGAGAGACAGATTATGTATTTAATTATCAGAAAGGCTGAGCAAGGTGCACTAATTCCATTAGCCAGCATCTTTTAGATGCAGAGCATACATCTGCTCTTCAAACTTTTAATCTTGTATCCTTTTAATTTCACTATTTGCCATGTGATCTAAACCTGAGAAAGATTGCCATCCAACCATATATCTTTTATAAATCTCCTTTGGGCCTAGGAGTTCTTACAAGTTCTGATAACTAGGCATCAAGACATAGAGGTCATAGTCATGACTTTAATGAGCCCATGGGTGGATCCAATTCTTCGTTCCAACCCTTATTCTGTCTCTGAGCGCGTCACCAAACAATTACTGGTTTGACGAAAATAATTCCAAGTTTTCAGATGACTCATCAAGAATTTTAAAATTTCTTTTTAGAACACATAATTGAATTGCTATTCTTAGGTTTCTCTTTCATATGTTTCAACCTGTTTCAATCTGTGATATGGAGCAAAGAGGCTACATAATCTATTATAATTGTTTCCAAACTCTGCTCCAGAAAATCCTAGTGGGTCACTGAGGTCTTGAAGGGTTCCAAGGCAACTGGGAGCAAGAGGGAGGGGAAGGCTGAGCTGATTGGGGCAGCTCCTTGAACTTCTTATGTACCCACATAACATTGTATTTGAACAAAATGTTCCAAATCTGACCCCGCCCCCCCATTTTTTAGCAAAAGTGCTAAAAACCACTTAGTAGATTTAAGCTTCAGTTCTCTACTAAAATTTTGTTCTTGAGCAAATAATTTTAGTCCCCTGAGCCTCCTTTCCCAGCAGGAAAAGGAAGATAGCAATCATCCCCAAATCAGAGAGTTGGCATGAAGGATCCAATGCTAAAACATCTTGGATAAACCATACTTTATAAAACATTACATAAAGCTAAGGTGTTAGTATTGTTAAATCTGCCCCCAGACAGCCTCTTTTCCTCCTTTATCCTACCACCACCACCAAAAACAAGCCCATCAGGACCTATTCTGGGACTCTGTGAGGTAGCCATGCCCACCCACTAGGTCCACCCTATCAATTCAGAAACTTAGTCAAACACAAAAGAAGATAGAGTAAGGGGGTGATCAAGGACCCAGGGCGCAGGTTCCAGTTCTATCATTTATATGTTGTGTGATCTTAAGCAAGTTTCTTAACCCAGCAAACACTTTGCTCATGTGTGAAATAAAATGAACTCATCTGCATAAAATTATGAGGACTATGTGATATAATGAATCCAAAGAGTTTGGTACCAAGTAGTGATTTCATAAATAGTCTTTGCAGTTGCTTTTACTAATTTGTTTTGGTAGGAGTTGTGAGACAAGAAGCTAACTAATATGACTAAGATGCAAACAGACAAAAAGCAACACCCCAAACAAGGGGGATGTGGAGGGATTCCATCATCCAGTAGCTTTGGGAAAAACTGGGTTAGGTGTGGTTTTTCATGGCAGGATTTTTCATGCTTTAATATTTCTGATATCAAAGGAAGATGTCTTGTGCAGTGCCTCCCAAATCTACTTGACCTTGAATCTCATATCTGCTGGATGTTTCTGGAGTGGCAGTGTCCTATAGAACTCTCTGTGTCATAATAGGCATGTCTGTATCTGCTCTAACCTATATGGGGACCACTAGCCACAGATGGCAGTTGAGCCCTTTTCAGTGTGCCTGAGAAACTGAATTTAAATTGTATTCATTAATTCATTTCTAATTTAAATTCCAGTAGCCAGATGTGTCTACTGGCTACTACATTGGAGAGCACAGATCTAGAGACCAGTTTTTCAGGAAACACACTTTGGAAAATGCTGCAGCAGTACTAACAGCTGGGCAAACTGTCAGAAGCTGGCAGGGCCTGAAGAGGCAGGGTGAAGTGGGCAGAAGAACTGCTTGCTTTGTTCAGGGATGGAAAAGTCATGAATAACAGCTGCTCACCTAGGTGGGTTTACCAAAAAGTTAATGAAGCTTAAGCTTCAGTGCTGCTCCCTTGCATAGGTCCATCTAAGGTCTTGGGAGTTTTCACATGGTCATATATTACAGTAAAATATGTTAGCCATAACTGATTAAAACAGCTCTTTCTACTGGAACTTCCATGATGTAATGTTTTCTCTCTTGTTGGTTGGTGACTGTGTAGCTTTAAACATTTTTGGAGTCTGGGTAATGGAAAGTTGAGATGTGATATGGAGTTTGGGTGTAAGTGAAATATATTTACATGATTCAGAGTCACTTTTGTGTATATATGTTATCTCAAGTTATGCCAGTGTAGGAATGGCTTTCAGTAATGTTCCTAACTCTGTAAGCTCAAAAAGCTTGTAAGAAAATCTTAAATGCTTTTAAATGTTACAACTCATATATGAAACAAACTCTCTAAAGATTTTCATAAATTTGACCACATTCTTAAAAATTTACATGACATTAGAATAATTAGTGAAGCCCAAAGAAATTTATCTAAATTAACTTTAATGAAAAACAAATTTTAAGCAACATTATTAGGGAAAAGATCAAATTACCTTTTATTTTCTCTTTAGAGAATATTACAAAAGCATTGTTATAGAAAGACATGATCAAATAAAGCCAAAAGAAAAAAAAAAATCTAAGGAAAAAATTATTACAGAAATATGTCAGAGAATTAATTATTTTTTTAAATTACACTGTTTTCTGGATTAGGAGACTTAAAATTTGAGTTTATTATGAGTTCTTTTCTAACTAAACATAATTTTTATTTCTTTATTTTGTGTTTGTAATTTTGTATTCTTATTTTAAAGCAACACCCCCATTCTATAATTTTTAGTATCTTCAAAATCTACGTAAGTCTACAGATGCCATTAAAAAAAAAATTCTTATCATATGCCAGACATCATTTAGAGCATGTTGCATGGATTATCACATTGACTCTTTCCACTACCCCTATAGAGAAGGTCTTATTATATCTCAGTTTTCAAGATGAGGAACTGAATCATAGATTTTGCCTAAATTTACAGATCTAGTAAGTGGAAGAACTGAAACTCAAACCTGAAAAACTCCTGGTTTGGAAGCAGAAAGTAGCAGCAAACTATGCCTTCTGTTAGAACTACTAGGGGAGAAGAAAACACACACACACACACACACACACACGCACACACACAAATTACAAAAGTAACATACTTTTAAAAAGTGATCAGAAATCTAGGGAAAGTAAAGAGTGTAGAAGGATTAAATTCCAGGGTGCAAAGAGCTTTTCCTAGGCTAGTAAAATCACTGCTTTCTTCCCCCGGCGCATTTCTTGACTCTAGGCACAGGCAGGGTATAAAGCTTGCAATAAGCAGAGAGACTTTTGTGAGGGAAAGAAAAACCAGTGGAACTTCTGGCAGCTCTGTGGGATTAGAATCTGGAGGTGCCCCAAACACTAGGCTGGAGCCCCCAGGATCTGCCGAGTGCTGATGGGGAGGGGAAGCAGGGTGGTTCCTGTGAAAACCAGAGTGAAATCCGCACCGTGCTGCAGTGTGTAAATCAAAGTAGTGTATATTGTCGTTTGGGGTTTTTCACTCATCCTAACTGCTGGTTGTAATCCACTGTGTGACAATAAGCAATTTATTTTTCACCTTACTTTCTAGGAGCGTTTGGATCGGTTCTGATCTTTGGTCATCACAATGGTGTCACTATGAACTTTCAATTGCATGTCTTTTGTTGGGCCCATTTATGTGGGGGATGTACCCGGGTGTGAAATCGCTGGGTCATAGAGAGATGCATATAGTCATGCCACCAAATAACAGGAGGGACCAAGTTTTAATTGTTTTAACTTTACTGTAGATTATTCAGTCTCACTGAGGCACAGAAAAATTACAACTATAAAACTGACCTCATTACCATGTATCTATATCTATATTCATTTATCTTTTTATGTATCTATGAGGAGACAAAAAGACAGGGGGAGTTCAGGTGGAGAAGAGAATATAGAAGAGAAAAAAGAACACGTAGAGGCCAGAGAAAAGAGAAATGCAAAAACAGCAAGAAAGGGAGGGAAGGAAGAAGAAAGGAAGGGAGAAAGATGAAGATAGAGATCATGCTAACCGGAGAAGGAGAATCAGTAGAGAGATAGAGGTTTTGAAATGCATCAGTGCATACTTATGTGTGCAATTTTTAAAATCAAAGCAGGAAAACATATTTCTGGAAAGATACCTTTGTCTACTTTGTGTGTGTATTTTTTTCTTAAATTTGTTGGTGCCTTTGATGTATTGAACATGTTCTTTTAAGTGTGTTGGCAGTATAAGCGAATGTGCATTTGAAATAATTCTTTATTTCAAGTATTAGAAGTAAACAAGATGTCAGAATCTCTGTAAGACAGGAGGAGAGGAGAACAAGGAAGGCAGAGAGAAATATATGTATATATAGGAAAGAAAAGAGTTTTAGAGAGTTACAGATCAGGGTAGAGGCAGGGTGTGCACTCCTGTGTTGGATGGTGGAGGCTGAAACCCCAGCTCACAGCCTCCTTTGAAGTGTGGTTTACTTTGTGATGCATATATCAAAATAATTTACTTTTAATTCTTCTCCAATTTGGACTCTTACTATCTGGTCTCAAGCTGCTTTTTATCCAATCCTAGAATATCAGAGCCCAGAGAAAATTGCGAAAATTATTTATTCTAAGACTTCATTTTACAT
The DNA here is from genome assembly GCF_028023285.1 of Balaenoptera ricei. Taxonomy (NCBI): domain Eukaryota; kingdom Metazoa; phylum Chordata; class Mammalia; order Artiodactyla; family Balaenopteridae; genus Balaenoptera; species Balaenoptera ricei. Next base: position 106,746,511 of record NC_082644.1, on the reverse strand, counting down.
ATGAGAAAGACTGAGCCCCTCCCAAAAGGAACATGACTTGCTCAGAGAGGCCACAGACATGGTCTCTGATCTGCTCTCCTCTCCCACATTCCTCCATCATTCCAACTGCTGTGCTGTTTGGGGGAGTATTTCTTCCCAGTAGGATATATACGTAAAGAATTGCTGATGCTTTATCAGTTTTGCATTGTATTGTATTTAACCTTGTTTTCTCTTCTCCTCCTGGTCCTTTGTGGGAAATACTCTTGAAGAATGGATCAGAGCCACATGTTTTTGTTGCTTTTATTTATTGGGAGAAATTATCTGGAATTCAGACGAGAAAAATATTCAAGTAGAATTAAAAAATCAAAGTAGAATTATATTTTAAAAAGATGGAAATAGACAAGAATTATATGTAGTCTTCATATTAGAAATAGAATAACTGAGTCTCAGAGAGTTCAAATATGAGAGGCGCAGCCTGGGTTAGAATTCAAGTCATTTTACTTCCAAGAAACTTAGTATAAAATTCAGTCTCTGCTCTGAGTTAAGGACTAGTCTGGTGCAATAGAGACTACAGGTCTTGGCTTCTACCCTCAAAGAGCTTAGGAGAGGTGAGCCAGGTACACTAGATATGGTATTTTCAGTGGAAGTCTTATTCAATTCAGAGAGAATGAGGTGAGAACATCAGTGTGCCTACCGTGTGTGTGTGTGTGTGTGTGTGTGTGTGTGTGTGTGTGTGTGTGTGTGGTGTGAGCTGGTGAGATAGGGTAGACTAATAAGTCCCCACTTCATGCCAGCCATGCAATAAACAGAGAGGATGCAGTGGTGAGTGAGACAGATACTGTTTATGATCTGGTGAGAAAACAAAGAACAGCAAAAATACCTTCTGAGAGAGAAGCAGAAACTAGAAAGAGAGAGAAAACAGGAAAAGGAATGATTAAGGAGCTCTATGTAAGTAAGTAGAGGGTAATAATCAAGTGGTTTCTTGGAGGTAGAGTAAGGATAATAGAGGGACAAAATAAGATGATTTTAGAAGGGAAAACTCAAGCATTTTAAGAAGTACTATAGACTGGGGAGGACAGAGGACCGAAGAATAGCTCTTTTCTCCCTTGCTGACTGATTCTGTTACTATGCTGTGTGAACACACAGATAAAGTGGTCTCTTTTTCCATTCCCTTCTCTGTGGGTTTCATTTCTAGTCACGCTCTCAGCTGGTTAATTCTCTTCTCTCTGAGATCAGAGATTAGATACAGTCTGGATTTATTGCTGGAAAACATAAAAAGAACTATTCCTATCAAGAATTCAAATGATTAAATATCCCACCACAGAAATACTTTTAACTTCCCATGTAGTACAATTTTGCTTGCCTTCAGATACCAGGGCTGGTGTTACCCCAAGGCTCTGAGTCATGGGGAACAAGGACAGAAAGCAGAGGGATAGAGGCAGGAAAGAGATAAAGACCAGGAATGAGAAACAGGAATGATTTTAAAACGGGGCAGGGAGAGGCTGTAAAGGGGGAAAGGGGGAAGACAAGGATAGAAGAGAAAATAGGAGGAAGATGTGAGTAGCATTGAAGAGGCACTGCTTCTGGTAGCTTTGAACTGAAATTGGGAAGATTGAACAATCAAACACAGGAACAAAAGCAAAGAATAGAAGAGAAAATGGTTTTATACATTTTTCCTAATCTACTCCCTCTATCCCTCTACCCTTAATTTTCATTTTCATATCTAAGAACGCTCCATTCCTTATGTTACAGAATCCCAGAATTGAAGAGCATGGGATGGCCCTTTTAAAAGAGCATTTGAGGACTTCCCTGGTGGTCCAGTGGTTAAGACTTCACCTTCCAATGCAGGCAGTGCGGGTTCGATCCCTAGTCGGGGAGCTAGATCCCACATGCCTTGGGGCCAAAAAACCAAAACATAAAACAGAAACAATATTGTAACAAATTCAATAGAGACTTTAAAAATGGTCCACAACAAAAAAATCTTTAAAAACTAACTAACTAAATAAATAAAAATAAAAGAGCATTTGTCCCAGACATTGCATGCTGCAACCTAGTGGCTCCATTCATATTTTTTTTTTTTTTTTTTGCTGAAGTCCTCACCCATGTTTTGTTTGTCCGTTGCATTTTGCAGACAAATCGGGAATTCAAAGTTCTCTTGGAAACATCGGAAGATCTAGTTAACGCTTGACTTTCATGCGCACACATACAATTAGTGGAAGCCAAGTACCAACTATCTCCCTTCAGGCAAAGTACAACACTTTTGGTTCTCCACTGTCCCCACTGGCCTGCCTGCTGAAGGCGTTTGAATTGACTACTTAGGATTTGGTCTAATCCGTCTGCATCCTATCTCCCCACCTTCCCATACAAACCTTGTGCACATTGCACGTGTTAGAAAACAGAGGCCAACACAAGTCCAGGGACTTCCCAAGGTCACACAACAAGTTTCTGGCAGAGACCAAAGCAGAGTCCAGCCTTCTTTCCACTACCTCAGTGTCAGCTTGTAGTTGAGGCCCTTTGTGATGAGAGCTTTCTATGCATCAGGGCTCTCGTCGTAGCTCCGCTTGCCATGCCATCCACAAACTCAGCCCAAGTTTCCACCAGTTTTGGACCATTGGCCTCAGCTTGGAGATTTCAGAATCATCTCCGAATGAGGAGGGGCCTCAGAGCTGACCTAAACCATCCTCCACATTCACAAAGAAGCCAAGGTCACGCTCCCATGGATGAGGACCAACCTCAGAGCCCAGTTTTCCTCCTAACTTTGTGCTATTTGTAACTAAACACACATTTAAGCCCCAGGACCCTCCAGGGCTTTCATTTGACTTGACTTCCTCTTCATGCTGCTTCCCAGGTCTCAGACCCAAACATTTCCACATTGCCAGGGATCTCAGGTGCTTCTCTTGTCTGGTTCTTAAGTTCACATCTGTTCCTGAGCTGACATTTTTTTTTTTTTTTTTTTAACTCAATCCCTCATTGCCTTCTGCCCTAGTCCCCAGCTGTCTGGTGCCTCCCCTCTCTTCTCCTTTTTCTGTTTCATTAGATTTAATTTTACCCTGATTTCCTCCCAAATTTTCTAATTTAATCTTATGTTGACTTTGACACAGTGTTATTTTCCTTGACCCTTCACCGTAGCACTTACCATCTGGCCCAAGGATTTAAATGATTCTTTCTGTTTCTTTCTGTTTCGTTCTCTCTCTCTCTCTCTCTCCCCCCATCTTCCCCTCTCTCTAGTTCTAAGTCTGAACTCTGTCTCCCACTTTCTCTGTCATTTTCTTGTCTGGCTCTTTCTCCTTTTTTTCTTTCTCTCTGCCTGTTTTTTCTCTTTTTCATCATTTCTTTACTTCTCTTGTCTCTTTCTCTTGACATTCTCTCATTCTCTCTCTCTCTCTCTCTCCCCCCTCTTTGAAAATTTCAGATCCCTTTATTTTCTCCAAGAGACATTTGGGATAGATTCCAGGTATGGCAAGAGCAGTAGGAAAGCACATATTCTCAGCTCCAATCCTCATTCCTCATGGGGGGTGTGTAGGACCATCTGCTCTACAAAATGATGCATGTTCCTCACAGGTTCTCCCTGCCTTGGGGATAAATGTTGCCTTTTCTCCTCTGTCAGATTTCTGGTCCGTAGATGCCTCCTTCCTTTGGACTCTGTGCTTCGTACTGAACTAACCATAAATGAGATTCAAGGAACCTGAAATAGAGTTCATTGACTGTCTGGTCTTAAGAGCTTGGGAGACATCTGTTGTAACCTAACTTTTGGTAGACCTGGGACCTTTTCCATCCTTGCATATCATGTGCTCTGAATAAAAAAATGGTGGAAGATTATGCTAAAGATGGAGGCAGGGGGTGTGCAAAATAGGTGAATGGGATTAAGAGGTACAAAACTCCAGTTATATAATAAATAAGCCATGGGGGGATATAATATTCAGCATAAGAAATATGGTCAGTAGTATTAGAATAACTTTGTATGGGGACAGATGGTTACTAGACTTAGCATGGTAATCATTTTATAATGTATGCAAATGAGAAATCATTATGTAGTACACTTGAAACTAACAATATTGTATGTCAACTATATTTCAGTTAAAGAGAATAAAATAATAACTAGAAGGAAAAAAAAGGTTAAGCTAGAGAGATAAGAAGGAGTTAGATCATGAGCAAAAATGAGTGTGAAATGTTTCACAAACCAAAATCACCAAATTGTTTTTTCTATTCTGTCCCCTTTTGGATTTTAACAAAATAATTTTAATTCTTTGAAAAAGAAACGGGAGCACTGAGACGATAGGAAGAAGAAAACAAAAGAGGAAGAAATTATAGTAGTCACTTGAGTTTTTGCTAGTGAGCCTTGAAGAGTTAAATTAGGGAATAAACTGAAACCCATGTATCAAGCGAGGGGTTGGATTATTATTGCCTATCTTTTTTTTTTAATCTTCTCATGTATGGACACTCAGTAATCAGTAATAATCCGATCTTTTCCAAGTGTAAGATCCTAGGATGCCATCATTATCATAATTATATCCGAAGAGCAATTCAGTGCTTAGGAAATGTTTCTCACATACCTTATTTTATTTTATTCATGGCCATAGTTCTAATGATAAGGTTAAAGGGAAGGAGGAAGGTTCTATCCTATCTCCAAAGTTTGAATCTGCAGGCCGTTCATTTAGAGGCTTTTTGCTCTTCGGGGGAGGTTGATAAAATGATTGAACAGTGTCTGAATTCAGCACTGCAAACCTCTCAGAGGAAACCGTATGTAAATGGGCCTGTGGACAGTATGTAAACTGTCATATGCCCTCAAGCCCCAGCTAGCTGGATATTAGTGTTCCAAGACACTTCAAAGAACAGTTTGCTGCATAATGATAGTGTCCACTGTCATTTATAAAAACCAACAATTTCCCAGGCACCCACATCATAATTTCATTCTTCATCCAAGGCTTGAATATACCCATATTTGCCTATGAGGAAATAGAGATGCAGAGAGGTTAATTGATTTGTTAGGATCATACAACCAATAACTGGTGGCATTTTAGTTCGAACCCCGGTCTACCTGCTCAAAATTCATTTTTTTCCCCATAACACAACACTGCCTGCCTTTCAGGAAATGGGTGGAGGAGGGAAGGTAAAGATAAGACCTCACATCAAATGATTTTATATTTTTTTCTTTTTTTAATCAATCATCTTTCTTGTCTCTTCCATAAATGATTCATCAGCAGAGGGTAAGAATCATTCAACAAATGAATAAATGAACAGTGACATCTTTACTGAGATCACTCACTCTGGAGGCAATGGGCTGGTTCTTCCTCATGGCCTCTTCAAGTTGGAATATTTCAAGTAGATTTGGGGACGTACTGAATATATTTTACAGAGAAAAAAAAAATCTACTTATCAAGTCATCCTCATCCTATCAAGGACACCTGCCGGATTGCAGTCAAATTGCCAATGAATAATTAAAAGCTAATTTCCATAAAGTGATTTGCCATCCTTTATTGGTTCCTGAATTACCCTCAGATGAGCTACTCCTTAGAGGGATGTTGGCTGGCTTTACCATGTTCGAAGCCACCCACAGTGGCCAAGCAGGGGTCTCCAGTGTCCAGAAAAGGGGATGCAGGTGCAAGACTGAAAGTATATTGCTGCTTCTGACAGGGAAAGCAGGCCCTCTGGAGCTCACTGAGCTGAGCAGAGCACAGGAGGTGGTAGCAAAGCTCAAAGATGGGAGGCTCATAGAATAATTGGCAGATGCTAAAAGACACTTTTGTGAGAGCTTCCTATGTGGTTTTTAAGCCACAAATATTCCACAGACCTGCAAAGAGAAGGGGGTGGATTTCTGGCCCCATTCTTCAACTATGTCCACTCTGCCAAAGCTGGAAGAGACCTTGAGTTCAATTGATTTGGTACATTTTTAAGTTACTTTGGGCCCCAGAATACTTTCTTTTAGAAACAAAAGCTCATACCAAATCCAGCTATAAAGGACAGATATGATTGAAAGTTTTTTTTTTTTTTTTTTTTTATTATTTATTTTTGGCTGTGTTGGGTCTTTGTTGCTGTGTGCGGGCTTTCTCTAGTTGCAGCGAGCAGGGGCTACTCTTCATTGCAGTGAGCGGACTTCTCATTGCAGTGGCTTCTCTTGTTGTGGAACACGGGCTGTAGGCGCGTGGGCTTCAGTAGCTGTGGCATGCAGGCTCAGTAGTTGTGGCTCGTGGGCTCTAGAGTGCAGGCTCAGTAGTTGTGGCACACAGGCTTAGTTGCTCCATGACATGTGGGATCTTCCCAGACCAGGGCTCGAACCCGTGTCCCCTGCATTGGCAGGCAGATTCTTAACCACTGTGCCACCAGGGAAGTCCCTGAAGTTTCTTTAGTTATACTTAGATGAGTGGCTTTTTTTTTTTTTTTTAGGCCAATGTGTAAGTATTTATCAAAAATGTACCTGTGCGTATTCTTTGACACAACAATTCTACTTCTAGTATTCTAGCCTCCAGCAAAGCTCTGACCTGCACAAAATGGTGTACACAAACATGGTCTTTGCAGCACTGTTTGTAATATCAAGAAGGGAAATAGCTTATCAGTAGAAGAAAATCCAAATAAATTGTTGTGCAATTTTTAAGACAAGTGAGGAAATATCAGCTAACATCAGAGGATATCCAATATCAATTGTTAAAATTTTTATAGTATAGATAATACCTTAATATGATATAAATTATGTCTAATGCTCTCTTACACACATATGTATATGTTGTATACACATATACATGCATATGTATATGTAATATACACACATACATATGTGTATTGAATGTCGTTGCCTATGCAGAGGAATATAGGCCTTAACCAGTTCACATGACAAAAGTTATTATTCTTTATATTTCCAGATTATTTAGTAACTTAAATTTTTGAACAAATTTGTAATTTTGTAATTTTCTCTGTATTGCTTTCATAATGTCTTGACTAGATTTTTCATTTCAGAGATAAATTTCTCCTTCAGATCAATTTTTTCTTTTATAAATTCTATTATTTTGTTATGGTTTCTACTGTTACCTCTATGAATTTTTTTTTTATTAATTTATTTATTTGGCTGTGTCAGGTCTTAGTTGCAGTATGCGGGATCTTCGCTGAGGCATGTGGGATCTTCTGTTGCAGAACATGGGTTCTTCGCTGCAGTGCGTGGGCTTCTCTCTAGTTGTGACATGCAGGTTTTCTCTCTCTAGTTGTGGTGCATGCGTTTTTTTCTCTCTCTAGTTGTAGCGTGCGGGCTTAGTTGCCCTGCGACATGTGGGATCTTAGTTCCCCGACCAGGGATCGAACCCACGTCCTGTGCATTGTAAGGTGGATTCTTTACCACTGGACCACCAGCGAAGTCCCTACCTCTATGAATTTTAATTATACTAATTTTGTAATAATACCCAGATTTTCTCAAGTTCATGGGATTCTACTTCTCTTATTTCTTGTCTTATTACTCTCCCTTAAGGAGAATGGGTTTGTAATTTTCTTTTTTGTTTGAGCTCATCTTTAGCAAAATATTTTTGGTCTCCATGAAAGCTCATGTACCTTGATTGAAGAAGTATCTTTATAAAGCAGTGTTACATTTGACTTTTTCAAGGATCAAACTGATCCTTCACCAGTTTTTTTTTTTTTTAATGTTAGCTTCTGATCTTGTGATTCCAATACAATATGGATGATAGGAATTCAGACTCTACATTCACATATGACACAGCTCTGGGGTTTTGGTTAATTATAGGAGATTTCCTCTACTTACTTAAGAGCCCCAGAAAATTTCTTCCTGATTCATAGACTACAGCAAAGTGTTCCTAATATCCTTTCAACAATAAAGAGAACTATGCCGGCCTCACTGTTGTGTCAACTCCCAGTTCCCGCTTCTCATTCCTTTCTGGAGCTTCACAGAGTTACTCTTCCTTTTCCATATGGACAGTAAACTCTCAACCAGTCTTTAGAGCCTGTATCAGCACGCTGAACCCCACCCTAGGGAAAAGAGCCTTTTTTGTTTATTGTGTTGGCTTTAAGTTACTTCTTTGGATCCACCACCTAAGTATTTCTCTTTTTTTACCCCTTAAATTCTGTTAAATGTTTAAAGACATTTTTGTTATGCTTTTCTTTCTAGTACTTGTATACTTTTGCAATGAAAAGAAGGATACATAGTAACTCCATTTTATTGTCAGAATTTCTCTATTTTCTCTGCAATTGGAGAATAATTAAAAAATTGGAAGTAGGAATCAACTAATCTTTTCCTAGCTTCCTGAGTTTCTTTCCTGGAATTCTCAGGTTCCAAGGAATAATTTTAATAATAGCTAATAATATTGATGATTTACCAAGTGCCAGGAACTTTTCTAACTAATTTACAGATATTAATCTATTTAATCTTCATAACCCCATGTGGTAGATACTATTAATATCATCCCCATTTACTGAGGAGGAAACTGTGTCACACAGAGTAAGAAACTTGTTTAAGATTGTACACTGTGTCTGAAGCAGAACTGGAATTTGAAGCCCAGAAGTCTACGCTCTTAATCACTAGGCCAGCCTGCCCCTCAAGTAAATTGAAAAATCATTGCTGCAGTTCACCCTGCCTATCTCCTGTACTGATATTGCTAATGAGGGATAGAAATTCACCAGCAAATATTACGAAATTCTTGGAATCTGAGCAATCAAAGTTAATGGGCACAAAGAATAGTACCGACTAGAACTTTACACCACACAAAATTCAGGGCTACTTTTGAATTTGGGTTACTTTTGGTCATTTTTTGGAACCTCTATAGGATCTTATAAATACCACCCCGCAACATCAGGTAAAACATTTTATGGGTAGCATGGAATGCTGTAATTTTTATTCTCTTCTGCTGTGATGTGCACAGAGAAAAAGAAAAGAAATGCTAAATGAAGAATCTTTGACTCTATTGATCAAGTGCAGTGTCCAGAATATGTTTGCCAAAACCAATTTCCAGCTTCATTATTAGCAACCTTTAGTGAAAAATGGAAGACCATTCTGAATGAGGTCAATAGAGTGATAAATGGGCCAGGGTGAAATACAAATAAGACTTGAATGGGAAGGTAATGTGGCCACAGTATTTCACCAGTAGAAAACCTAAAAAAAAAGTCTTTCTAGATCAAAATGTTACTAGAGAAATGAGGTGAACTTATAACTAGTTTAGTAGGAGATGAGACTTTGGTGGTACCCTAAAGACTTTGGATACTGAGTTCATTTACAATGCTTTGTAAGCTTAAGGACATTTATTGATAATTGACAAAAATAATTAGTCAGTGGTATTTGAACCAAAACTCTCATCAACAGTGTCATTTGTTCATAACCGTATAATGATCAGAACAAGGGCATCATTTTTAAGATATACAAGTGAAAGATTTATTTAGGGCTTCTTAAGTCTCACTGCATACCGTTGTGTTGAGAATAAGCAAGGGTGAAATAGAACCAAAAATGTTCTTGCCTCCATGCTACACATCCCATACAATGCTTAGCTAGCATTGAAAAGCAAGAGCCTGAAGAAGAAAGCATTTTCTATTGCCAACACAAAGAACATTGTCAGGACTTTCATGTTCCAGAGAATCACAAACATCTTTATGTAGAACAACCCTGCACAACAGAACTGTCTGCAAGGATGGGATTTTTTCTCTATCTGTGCCAGCCAATATGATGGACACTAGCCATTTGCTATTGAGCTCTTGAAATATAGCTAGAGTGATTGAGGGACCAAATTTTTAATTTTAAGTTTTCATTAATTTACATTTAAATAGCCGCATGTGTCCACTGGCTGCTCAGTTGAACAGGGTCTCCCAATGGTCAGGCTGCAGCTGAAGAGTCTAAGAGGGAGATAAATGCTGATTCTGGGCTTACAAGTGGGCACTGCTCTGGGGATTCTTTTTATCTCTGCTCACACAGGCACCACTTAAATGATATCTGTCCTTATCTATGCATAAAAAGTCACTTTACTCTTGGATTAATGGGAGATTAATGGGAATCAAAACTCTCAGTCCACTAATGCCAACAGAATCCATTTCATCTTGCTCACATGATGAAACATGATAAGGAAACTGAATCTCTCTAGCCCTTGAAACCTTCCCGCTTCTCAAGAACTTATGTTTTAAAGAAGAGAGAAAAGAACCCATGTGCCCTTACCTCAGAGTATTGCTGTCCATGAAAGGTGAAATTCCACCTACAGAGCGCATCTTTTGGGTACAAGCATTATATTCTTGAAAACCTTTTTGAAATGTAATAATGTTAACTAACGGGGTGAACACATATGATAAGAGGGACTCATTAAAACCTTAGCAGTAATTAATTTATCAGGTAAGCTAGTGTTCTGGGAATGTGATTTAGGACTAGTAAATTGCTCTAAGTACCTCTGTCACTTCCAAAATGTTAGTGGAAAAAGAGAACTTAAAGTTGATTTAGTCTAAACCTTTCCTTTTACAAATTGGGAAACAAGGGTTCAGTAAAAATGGAATGACTTGTCCAGAGTCAATTCGAGTGGCAGCTTGTGGTAAAATTTAGGTTTCCCAAATTCTAGCCTAATCCCTTTTCTAATGCACTCAGAGTCTCCCCTGGGAATATTCACACAAGAACAGCAAACACATTTTATGTGAGTGTGCAAATTCTTAGTATTGTTAGTGGAATTTGGAGCTCTGTATGCTAAGCTCTGAGTATGCATCTGAACTTGATGGGAAAGACTCCATACCTCCATAATTAATTGGTGGGATCTGTCACATGCATAGGAGAAATGGCACATATACCAAGGATTTGCCATCCCTGTTTTTAAGTGTCTGTGGATGTGCCTTGGGATACAGGAAAATCGGGGCCAGTAAAATTCATAAAAGATACATTTAAGTAATGTATGAGGGGAAGATTAGATTCCATCTTCTGGTAACATATTTTAGGGATAACATTGAGAAGGAAAATAGTACTTCTCTGGAATAAGGAAACCTGAATTCTAGTCTCAGGTCCAACCTATACTTGCTGTGTGTTTTATAGAAAAGTTAATTTACTTGTCTGAATTCCTAATTATTCTTTTGTAAAATAGAAAAACAAAAACAAAAGAAAAAAACCTACTCAAATTTGCTATGAGAAGTGCATGAGATTGATAGATATAACCCATCCAACAGGGCAAAGCATGTAATAGGTACGTAATAGAGTATTTCCTATTTCTCATGTGTAAGTCTGTATTCATCCACAAGTTCCCTAAACGTGGGATTTGCCTTGAAGTAGCATCTTCATCATCATGCCCCAAGCCCACTCACCTCCACACACCATCCTCTAGCACCCATGGGGGATAAAAACATATAGAACCATCAGTGTATTTATAAAACTCTAACTACAACAAACAACAACACAAGAAAATACATGAAGAGAACTTCCAACTAGTATTAAAAAAACCCCCGAATTATCTGTGCCTCCTGAGTCTCCTCTTTGAAAGCTCCTCAGGGCATTCTCAGTGCTGGGAAAGGTGGGTATCTCCTAGCTGCTTTTTCCCCAACTGCCCTACATGTTGTGTTCCTTGATGTAGTGCTGTTGATCTCTTATCACCTCTGTATCCTCACTTGGTATCACTTGCATTATTAATCTATTTAGTATTTCAAAAAACTTTACTAAACCCTACACTCTGTGCTTAGTGATGGGAATATAAAGGTGGTGAATACAGACATGGTCCCAAAGTTCCTGAAACTTAAATCCAGTGAGGAAGAAAGCTAATCGAGCTTGGAGAATACTGACACACTCTCACCTGTGTTCTTGATTCCTTGGAGTGCCACCAGTTATTCTTCTGAATCCCCACAACTTGACTGAATGGGAGAGAGAACAGCCCTCTCCTCTTTATTTTCATGCATTATAATCTCTTCTCTCGTGCACTGCCATCTTTTCCTTTCCTTTTTTATGCAAAATCCTTGTGGTTGTCTGGCTAGGCTTTCTTTCTAAACAATGCACAGACTATCTCATCAAGATGTTTCTTGTGCTGTAAGGCATCAGCCATGGTTATGCCACCGACTGCCTAATCAGAGCACAGTCTAATTACAGATGTGTTGTGTGTGATTCTCTATTTGATCAGATAATGGAAGACAACTCATTACTCAGATATTGAAGAAGAGGGGTGCATTATGGGAGTGATGCTCTACAGTAATAACCCTGATAGAGTGTGCAGGATATCTTAGTGGGGATAGGGGAAGGGGAAGTTCTGGGGCTTGCTGATACTAGACCAGACTAGAAAGAATGGCAGTCCATTGATGAGATGTCCAAAAAGAAAATATGCTGTGTCTAAAATGAAAATTATTGGCATTGCAGGTATTGATTTGCACAGAACATTCAAGAAACGTGTTCTCTTTTGTAAAGGAAGGTTCACCTGTGCTGTATGTGAGGGCCAGAACCATTACAGCTTTATTTAGATGTGTGAAGGAGCCGTCTGTTCCAGATCACAAGAGGGCTAGGTCTCCATCACAGGCATCCCCCCTCAAGGTCCAGTCACAGCACCTGATGCAAGAGTTTCCTGATGTGATGCTTGACTGAAAGCTAATGACAGGGAACACTTCATTTTTCAAAGTGTGCTTTTTCTCAGGAGCAAGTGTGCTCTTTGATGATTGCTTTTCTCCTCCCTGCAGCCCATAGAAACAGCATGAAGAGCAGAGAGGCTGGAGAATGAGGACAGCTCTCCATTTATTCTTTCTTGTATTTATTCCTTCATCCATTCAATAAATACATGGTGATACCTGCTATTTGGGATGCTGCAGACATACCTGTGGACAAGGCAGATGAACTTTCAAGGTGATTACATGTTGGGGGGAGTAGACAATAATCAAATATGCACAAATTTTTTTTTTTTTAAGACATACTACCTGGTAGTAATCTGTGCTTCAGTAAAATACATCATACTGATGAAAAGAGAGAGGGGTGGCCACTCTTCACTGTGCGGTCATAGACAGGTTCTCTTTAAGCTGAGGCCCTAGTATCAAGAAGTCAACACTGCAGTGTTCTGGGGGAATGTGTATTCCAAGCAGAGGGAACACCCAGAGCCAGCTTCCTAGAGTCAGAAGGGCTCTGGTGTGTTTGAGGTATGAGAGCACCAGTGTGGCTGGAACAGAGAGTTGTATGAGATGAGGATGGAGTGGCAGGTCACATAGCACCATGAACAATAGAATTAGGGGTTTGAATGTTTCTCTGTGCATAATGAGTTCAAGCATCGGAAGGACATGATCTGATTTAAATGGTGCCAGTCACTGTTGGGTTCCCATGAAAGATGTCTGGCTTATGCATCTACTACTCAGTTTGCCCCTCTATAAATGAGGACGCAGTATCAGCCTTTAAACTTTCCAAGGGAGAGAAATATAACAAAATAAAATTTGAGGCTCCAGTGCGTATTTCTGCAAGCTTTTCCCGATTTCTCCTCCCTTTCTCGCAGGCCAGGGTCAGTAGTCTCCTCAGGAATATCATTGCTTCATGTACTTTTCTGATACTGGGTTGCTATTGTCTGTTAAGGTCCATGATGAGACTTCTCTTCGTCCCCAGACCTAACTCAGGGTTTGGCTCATTGTGTGTCCTTTGTAATTGGCGCCTAACCATACGTTCAGTTTTATCCTCTATGATTGTCACATCATAGTTTAACCTCTAGGAAGCTCAGAGTTTCCATTTATTCCTCTACCCTTTCCTAAACTTCTTTCCTTTCCTGAAGCTCCCTTAACTGCCTGCATGGCAACCTAGGATGCTTCCTCCTCTCTCTCCTTCACCGGGTGGCAGATTTGTATCTTGGTCTGATGGCTCTCTGAGTACATCACTACTCCTACTCCATGTTCTTTCACAGGCACCTCCCTTAATAAAAACCTTGCACATTTAATCCCACCTTGGTTAACAAAGTAATTATATTTGAATCATTTGTTTAAAAATATGTATTGAAGACCCATTATGTCAGGCATTTTGATTGTGGCAATTCAACTCAACTGAGGTGTGATCACTAGGCTCAAGAAGCTCGTTGGGGATAAAGACTGGTAACCAGATATAATACAAAAAGAGAAATGCTAGAATCAGGAAGTCAGTGGGATATAGGAGCATAGAGAGGCACCAAATTCAGCCTGTATGTTGCCTATATGTTGGCTGTAGTGGGGGTGCAGGGTGAAACCACAGAAGGCTTCCTGGAGGAAGTATCGTCCCCGGTGAAATTGAAATTGTGGGTATAGATAAGAGTTAGCTAGAGAGGCCAAGGGATGGTGGCACCAAGAAGGAAGGCAAGTGCTCCAGGCAGGACAAATAGGAAGGAAGCTTCCAGCAGTAGATAAAGCAAGATGTGTTGTTTATCAGAAACATGAAAGGAAACTGGGGGTAGCAATATAAGGGGATTGGGGTGGCTAACAAAGGGAACAGCGGTGAACAGGAAGAAGGACAAGAGGAAAGACTCTGGGGCTAGAGCTTAGAAGGGCTTGCTTTACAAAAGCCAGTTTTAGGAGTGTTCCCGATTGACAGAGCTATTTGTTTATTTGGTTGACTGGTTGGTATATCTAACCCAGAATCTTCCATGCAGTAAAACAAGTAGTGAGGCATTAAAGGTCACATTGTTTCTAGACCACATTCCTTTAAAGGCAAAGGGAGTGAACTCATTATCTTGAGGGATCTTGGGCGTGGCCCAAAGTGTCTACCACCCAAGCATAGCATTTATTTGATATATAGCTTAGTGGCCTGAATTGTGGATTTGGGAGTTAGACAATCCAGGTTCCAGGTGATTCTCAAGTCCCCTGTCTCTCACTTGTGAGTTCTGATTTGGGGCAAATAATTAAGCCTCTCTGAACTTCAGTTTATTCATCTGTAAGTTGGAGATGGTTATAGTATTTTTAAAGTAAAAATAAAACACAGGGCTTATTAAAGAAGTCTCTGTGCCAGGCAGTGTGATCAGTGCTTCACAGATTTATTTCTAGGAGGTATTTTGCAGAATTAGATATTGCAATTGCATGAGTAAGAAATATATCAAGGTCACAAAACTGGTAAATATTAGACCTGGCATTTTACTTGAATTTATTCGTTTAAAAATTTATATGTTTTAAGTTAAATACTCTTCAATTAGAGTGATGTGATACTGGTAAAGTGTTCTGGGCTTTCGTCCCCCCCGTTTATACCACCTTTCTGATTCTCCCTGTGGGTACTCATTTCTTGATCTAAGAGGCAAGGACTTAAGCAGTCAAGGCCTGAGAGCAAATTCAGAGCCAGACTCCACATTCGGCAGGACAAGAATCAAAGAAGGTGCAGAGAGGAGAGGCAGAAAATGTGCTGGCAGGTCAGTAAGAGGCAGTGATAGACTAATATGAGGCCTCAGTAGAATGAGGAGACAGATATTAACTGGACAAGAGGAGATGGAGGGGAAAAAAGAAGTTTCATGGACAGCCACAGCTAAGAATTTTACCTGTCAAAAAAATTACTTTGACCTGCACATTTAGGCTGTAAAAATATATCTTCAATCAAGAAAAGCAGGGCTCTTTCCAAGGACAAATCAAGGCAGCATCTTCTGCTTGTCTCATAAAATTAATCTCAAACACACACACAGACACACACACACACACACACAGACACACACACACACACACACACACACACACACCCTAGAGGACAGGACAGAGTGGAAATCCTTTTATAACCTCCCATCATCTGCATTAGCTGGGAGGCACTAACTAAAGACTGAGATTGGCTGGGTCTGACTTCAGTAAAATGAGAGAGCGCATGAAGCAGAGGCAGAAGGGCAATAGAATCTTGCAGTTCTAATTTGCCCCCTGTTGCTTTGTTTTTAAACCTATATTAGTAATTATTATTATAAGATATGGGAATAAAGATACATTTATATGCATACATTTATTGACCTTTCATTATGTGTCAAGAAAAGTGCTAAACAAAGTTTTATATATTATCTAATTTAATCCTCACAATAACCATATGAGACAGGTACCATCATTAGCCTAATTTCACATGTAAAAAAAAACTGAAAATCAGAGTCTCTCGTAAGGGGCTTCCCTGGTGGCACAGTGGTTAAGAATCCTCCTGCCAATGCAGGGGACATGGGTCCAAGCCCTGGTCCGGGAGGATCCCAGATGCCATGGAGCAACTAAGCCCGTGAGCTACAAATACTGAGCCTGCGTGCTAGAGCCTGCAAGCCACAACTACTGAGCCCACATGCTACAACTACTGAAGCCCATGCACCTAGAGCCCATGCTCCACAACAAGAGGAGCCACCACAATGAGAAGCCCACGCACCGCAACGAAGAGTAGCCTCCTCTCGCCACAACTGGAGAAAGCCCACACGCAGCACGAAGACCCAATGCAGCCAGAAATAAATAAATAAAATAAAATAAAATATATTCGAAAAGAAAATATTCAAAAAAAAAAGTCTCTTGTCAAAGTATGCCTCCATTTAAAAGGTATGCTTTTACAAGGAAAAAGCAAGAAGAAATTGTACTGGAATGAGGTTTAAGGACTAAAGTTAGATTCCCAGTTCTATCCTACCTTAGCTGTGGGACTTCATGCAACACTATTTACACTTCCTAAATATCTTCCAATTGTATCCATTTCTCTCCATCTGCAACCTGGCATGCTAAAGCCTAGCCACTGTTACATTTTGTTTAGACTTTTGCAATCTACCTCTGTTTTAACATTCCACACCAGCACCATTTATTGTGTCTTCCTTCTAATGCATTATAGAGACTGCACCCAGAGTGATTTAGATGGAAAGGTAGGTAGCAAAGATGACTCAAAATGTGTTGCTTGCCAATCTGGATAGAAGGGAGTGCCATTAACTGAGATGGGGAGGTAATCAGATTTTAGAGGGAGAGGGGTAGCTAGATCTTAGTCATGGTGAGTTTGAGGTATGATGTGCTCTATATTATCTTTTTTCTTAATATATATTTTTTGAATTTTATTATTATTTTTTATACAGTAGGTTCTTATTAGATATCTATTTTATACATATTGGTGTATACATGTCAATCCCAATCTCCCAATTCATCCCACCACCACCCCCACCTTTTCCCCATTGGTGTCCATACGTTTGTTCTCTACATCTGTGTCTCTATTTCTGCCTTGCAAACCGGTTCATCTGTACCATTTTTCTAGATTCCACATATATGCGTTAAAATAAGGTATTTGTTTTTCTCTTTCTGACTTACTTCACTCTGTAAGACAGTCTCTAGGTCCATCCACGTCTCTACAAATGACCCAATTTCGTTCCTTTTCATGGCTGAGTAATATTCCATTGTATATATGTACCCCATCTTCTTTATCCATTTGTCTGTCAGTGGGCATTTAGGTTGCTTCCATGACCTGCCTATTGTAAACAGTGCTGCAGTGAACATTGGGGTGCATGTGTCTTTTTGAATTATAGTATTCTCTGGGTATATGCCCAGTAGTGGGATTGCTGAGTCATATGGTAATTCTATTTTTATTTTTTTAAGGAACGTCCATACTGTTCTCCATAGTGGCTGTATCAGTTTACATTCCCACCAACAGTGCAAGAGAGTTCCCTTTTCTCCACACCCTCTCCAGCATTTATTCTTTGTAGATTTTCTGATGATGCCCATTCTATCCAATGTGAGGTGATACCTCACTGTAGTTTTGATTAGCATTTCTCTAATAATTAATGATGTTGAGCAGCTATTCATGTGCCTCTTGGCCATCTGTATGTCTTCTTTGGAGAAATGTCTATTTAGGTCTTCTGCCCATTTTTGATTGGGTTGTTTGTTTTTTAATATTGAGCTGCATGAGCTGTTTATATATTTTGGAGATTAATCCTTTGTCCATTGATTAATTTGTAAATAATTTCTCCCATTCTGAGGGTTGTCTTTTCATCTTGTTTATAGTTTCCTTTGCTGTGCAAAAGCTTATAAGTTTCATTAGGTCCCATTTCTTTATTTTTGTTTTTATTTGCATTACTCTAGGAGGTGGGTCAAAAAAGATCTTTCTGTGATTTATGTCAAAGTGTGTTCTTCCTATGTTTTCCTCTAAGAGTTTTATAATGTCCAGTCTTACATTTAGGTCTTTAATTCATTTTGAGTTTATTTTTGTATATGGTGTCAGGGAGTGTTCTAATTTCATTCTTTTGCATGTAGCTATCCAGTTTTCCAGCACCACTTATTGAAGAGACTGTCTTTTCTCCATTGTATATCCTTGCCTTCTTTGTCATAGATTAGTGGACCATATGTGCATGGGTTTACCTCTGGGCTTTCTATACTATTCCATTGATCTGTATTTCTGTTTTTGTTCCAGTACCATATTGTCTTGATTACTATAGCTTTGTAGTATAGTCTGAAGTCAGGGAGTCTGATTCCTCCAGCTCTGTGTTGTTCCCTCAAGATCGCTGTGGCTGTTCTGGGTCTTTTGTGTCTCCATACAAATTTTAAGATTTTTATTTCTAGTTCTGTAAAAAATGCCATTGGTGATTTGATAGGGATTGCATCGAATCTGTAGATTGCTTTCGCTAGTATAGTCATTTTCACAATATTGATTCTTCCAGTCTAAGAACATGGTATATCTCTCCATCTGTTTGTGTCATCTTTGATTTCTTTCATCACTGTCTTATAGTCTTCTGAGTACAGGTCTTTTACCCCATTAGGTAGGTCTATTCCTAAGTATTTTATTCTTTTTGTTGTAATGGTGAATGGGATTGTTTCCTTAATTTCTCTTTCTGATCTTTCATTGTTAGTGTATAGGAATGCAAGAGATTCCTGTGCATTAATTTTGTATCCTGAAACTTTACCAAATTCATTGATGAGCTCTAGTAGTTTTGTGGTGGAATCTTTAGGATTCTCTATGTATAGGATCATGCCATATGCAAACAGTGACCGTTTTACTTCTTCTTTTCCAATTTGGATTCCTTTTATTTCTTTTTCTTCTTTGATTGCCATGGCTAGGACTTCCAAAACTATGTTGAATAATAGTAACGAGAGTGGACATCTTTGTCTTGTTTCTGATCTTAGAGGAAATGCTTTCAGTTTTTCACCACTGAGAATGATGTTTGCTGTGGGTTTGTCGTATATGGCTTTTATTATGTTGAGGTAGGTTCCCTCTATGCCCAGTTTCTGGAGTTTTTATCATAAATGGGTGTTGAATTTTGTCAAAAACCTTTTCTGCATCTATTGAGATGATCATATGGTTTTTATTATTCATTTTGTTAATATGGTGTATCACATTGGTTGATTTGCATATATGGAAGAATCCTTGCATCCCTGGGATAAATCCCACTTGGTCATGGTGTATGGTCCTTTTAATGTGGTGTTGGATTCTGTTTGCTAGTATTTTGTTGAGGATTTTTGCATCTATATTCATGAGTGATATTGGTCTATAATTTTCTTTTTTTTGTAGTATCTTTGTCTGGTTTTGGTATCAGGGTGATGGTGGCCTCGTAGAAGGAGCTTGGGAGTGTTCCTTCCTCTGCAGTTTTTTGGAAGAGTTTGAGAAGGATGGGTGTTAACTCTTTTCTAAATGTTTGATAGAATTCACCTCTGAAGCCATCTGGTCCTGGACTTTTGCTTGTTTCAGGGTCTTTAATCACAGTTTCAGTTTCATTACTTGTGATTGGTCTGTTCATATTTTCTATTTCTTCCTGGTTCAGTCTTGGAAGGTTATACCTTTCTAAGAATTTGTCCATTTCTTCCAGGTTGTCCATGTTATTTGCATAGAGTTGCTTTTAGTAGTCTCTTATGATACTTTGTACTTTTGTGGTGTCCGTTGTAACTTCTCCTTTTTCATTTCTAATTTTGATTTGAGTCCTCTCCCTCTTTTTCTTGATGAGTCTGGCTAAAGGTTTATCAATTTTGGTTATCTTCTCAAGGAACCAGCTTTTAGTTTTATTGATCTTTGCTATTGTTTTCTTTGTTTCCATTTCATTTATTTCTGCTCTGATCTTTATGATTTCTTTCCTTCTGCTAACTTTGGATTTTTTTTTTGTTCTTTCTCTAGTTCTTTCTTTAGTTGTAAGGTTAGATTGTTTTTTTGAGATTTTTTTTGTTTCTTGAGGTAGGGTTTTATTGCTATAAACTTCCCTCTTAGAAACGCTTTTGCTGCATCCCATAGGTTTTGGATCATTGTGTTTTCATTGTCATTTGTCTCTAGGTATTTTTTGATTTCCTCTTTGATTTCTGCAGTGATCTCTTGGTTATTTAGTAACATATTGTTTAGCCTCCATTTGTTTGTGTTTTTGACGTTTTATTCCCTGTAATTTATTTCTAATCGCATAGCGTTGTGGTTGGAAAAGATGCTTGATACGATTTCAATTTTCTTAAATTTACCAAGGCTTGATTTGTGACCCAGATGTCATCTGTCCTGGAGAATGTTCCATGTGCACTTGAGACAAAAGTGTAATCTGCTGTTTTTGGATGGAATGTCCTATAAATATCAATTAAATCTATCTGGTTTATTGTGTCATTTATGGCTTGTGTTTCCTTATTAATTTCTGTCTGGATGATCTGTCCATTGGTGTCAGTGTGGTGTTAAAGTCCCCCACTATTATTGTGTTACTGTCGATTTCCTCTTTTATGGCTGTTAGCATTTGCCTTATGTATTGAGGTGCTCCTATGTTGGGTGCATATATATTTATAATTGTTATATCTTCTTCTTGGATTGATCCCTTGATCATTATGTAGTGTCCTTCCTTGTCTCTTGTAACACTCTTTATTTTAAAGTCTATTTTATCTGATATGAGTATTGCTACTCCAGCTTTCTTTTGATTTCCATTTGTATGGAATATCTTTTTCCATCTCCTCACTTTCAGTCTGTATGTGTCCCTAGATCTGAAGTGGGTCTCTTGTAGACAGCGTACATATGGGTCTTGTTTTTGTATCCGTTCAGCGAGCCTGTGTCTTTTGGTTGGATCATTTAATCCATTCACATTTAAGGTAGTTTTCAATATCTGTGTTCCTAGTACCATTTTCTTAATTGTTTTGGGTTTGTTTTTGTAGGTCCTTTTCTTCTGTTGTGTTTCCCACTTAGAGAAGTTCCTTTAGCATGTGTTGTAGAGCTGGTTGTTGTTGCTGAATTCTCTTAATTTTTGCTTGTTTGTAAAGCTTTTGTTTTCTCTGTCGAATCTGAATGCGATCCTTGCCAGGTAGAGTAATCTTGGTTGTAAGTTCTTCCATTTCATCACTTTAAATATATTATGCCACTTCCTTCTGGTTTGTAGAGTTTCTGCTAAGAAATCAGCTAATAACCTTTTGGGAGTTCCCTTGTATGCTATTTGTCATTTTTCCCATGTTGCTTTTAATAATTTTTCTTTGTCTTTAATTTTTGTCAATTTGATTACTGTGTGTCTCGGCGTGTTTCTCCTTGGGTTTATCCTGCCTGGGACTCTCTGTGCTACCTGAACTTGGGTGGCTATTTCCTTTCCCATGTTAGGGAAGTTTTCGACTATAATCTCTTCAAATATTTTCTTGCGTCCTTTCTCTCTCTCTTCTCCTTCTGGGACCCCTATAATGCGAATGTTGGTGTGTTTAATGTTGTCCCAGTGTTCTCTTAGGGTGTTTTCATTTCTTTTCACTCTTTATTCTTTTCCGCGGCAGTGAATTCCACCATTCTGTCTTCCAGGTCACTCATCCGTTCTTCTGCCTCAGTTATTCTGCTATTGATTCCTTCTAGTGTAGTTTTCATTTCATTTATTGTATTGTTCATCTCTGTTTGTTCTTTAATTTTTCCACGTGTTTGTTCTTTAATTCTTCTAGGTCTTTGTTAAACTTTTCTTGCATCTTCTCAATCTTTGCCTCCATTTTTTTCCTGAGTTCCTGGATTCATCTTCACTATCATTATTCCGAATTCTTTTTCTGGAAGGTTGCCTATCTCCACTTCATTTAGTTTTTTGGGGGTGTTTTATCTTGTTCCTTCATCTGGTATATAGTCCTCTGCCTTTTCATTTTGTCTATCTTTCTGTGAATGTGGTTTTCATTCCACAGGCTGCAGGACTGTAGTTCCTCTTGCTTCTGCTTTCTGCCCTCTTGTGGATGAGGCTATCTAAGTTGCTTTTGTAAGCTTCCTGATGGGAGGGACTGGTAGTGGGTAGAGCTGGGTTTTGCTCTGGTGGGCAGAGCTCAGTAAAACTTTAATGCATTTGTCTGCTGATGTCTGGGGCTGAGTTCCCTCCTTGTTGGTTGTTTGGCCTGAGGCAACCCATCACTGGAGGCTACGGGCTCTTTGGTGGATCTAATGGCTGACTCCAGGAGGGCTCATGCCAAGGAGTACTTCCCAGAAATTCTTCTGCCAGTGTCCTTGTCCCCGCAATGAGCCACAGCCACCCACCGCCTCTGCAGGAGATCCTCCAACAACAGCAGGTAGTTGTGGCTCAGTCTCTTATGGGGTCACTGCTCCTTCCCCTGGGTCCTGATGTGCACACTACTTTTTGTATGCCCTCCAAGAGTGGAGTCTCTCTTTTCCCCAGTCCTATCAGAATCCTGCAATCAAATCCTGTTAGCCTTCAAAGTCTGCTTCTCTGGGAATTCCTCCTCCTGTTGCCAGACCCCCAGGTTGGGAAGCCTGACGTGGGGCTCAGAACTTTCACTCCAATGAGTGGACTTCTGTGGTATAATTGTTCTCCATTTTGTGTCACGCACCCAGCAGTTATGGAATTTGATTTTATTGTGAATGCGCCCCTCCTACCATTTCATTGCAGCTTCTCCTTTGTCTTTGGATGTGAGGTATCTTTATTGGTGAGTTTCAGTGTCTTCCCGTCAATGATTGTTCAGTAGTCAGCCATGATTCCAGTTCTCTCGCAAGAGAGTGAGTGCACGTCCTTCTACTCTGCCATCTTGAACCAATCTCTGTTGTGCTCTATATTATCTTAATTTTCTTCTCATTCTACCTACACCCTCTTAGTTGGGTTATTGTGATTTAAGGAAGAAAATATATACGGCTATACAATATAAACGTCATAAGAATATAGGTGCTGTTACAAGGACAATTTTTTTTTCTTATGCACCACACAGAGTCATTGGAAGGTTTTGAAACAAATGCATGCAGAGTGCCTGAGGCTCTTTAGAGGAGAACTGCCTTGAAAATATTAATTAAGATAAACAAATAAGTGGACAAATATGCTGTTGTTGTGTTGTGAGTCTGTTTCCCTTTCTTGGCTTCCATAAAAAGGATGGTTCTTTTTTGTTCAGTTTATCTCCCATGTACAAGCCCTGTTGTTTGATGCAAGATGTGTGAGGGGCTCATTTTGAGGAGAATGTCAGAAATGTAGCCACTAAGATGTTCTAAATTCTAACCCCAGTTCTAAGGCAGAATGCAAGACCAGAGGATACTGAAAGGGATGACAATTTGGGTATAAGTAGCAATCCACAAGGCTTGTCACAGAAATCTGCATTATTACAAGAGATTTTTTTTAGAGGGTAAGAACCTATTGTTCAAAAGTAGACCAGAGAATGCTATCAGTATTCATTATTCCTGCCTTATCCTCAACATCTTAGATGAACAGTATTAATTATTCCTTCCTTATCCTCAACATCTTAGATGAATTACCCCTAGATCAATTTAGCACTAGACTTAGTCTATGTCATATTAGATAAATATTTTGTTTTTAGAGCTGTCTTGTCTGCTAAATTAAAATAATAAAATTAATGCCTGTTTATCGAGTGCCTACTTTATGCCAACTACTGGTCTAGGAATATTACAAGTATATACTCATTTAATTCTCACAATACCTCTGCTAGACAGACACAGTAATTTCATTTCACACACAGAGAAGGTGGGGGTCCAAGATTTAAAGTCACTTGTTAAGAGCTTGCTCGCTAATAAGTAGAAGTACCTTGATTCAGATTCACATCTCTTTGTCTAATATTCTGAATTCACGGATATTTTAAATCTAAACATGTTTCATAGGGCCAGTCATATGTAACAAATAGGAGTTTATCACATCCATGGTCAAAATTCCTTCTCAAAATATTCCTCTCAATTAGATCAAGACAATGAGACATAGAAAGGGTAAGGTCTATGTGACAACACATGATCGTGGTAGAGTTGGACTTCAAATTCAATCCTTTTGACCGATTCAGATTATTTCTCTAGACCATGCCCTCCTTCCCAGCACAGCTGCAAGCCCAGAGAGTTGGGAATTTACCATTCAACACATATCCTCTCCTTGGCTTCTAATTCCCATTTCTTTCCTAATGATGGGAGGAATTCCATAGGAAGTAGTAATTTCTCCATGATCTGAGATCACAGCATGCAGCTAATTATAGAAATAAATAACTGGTGACTGGAACCATCTGTCCTTCCTTTGGCAAACACCTTGCTTTGCTGTGAAATTAGTGCCACCTGCAACCTGTGGGCCCCACAGAGACACAGGGGTTGCCCCTTTCACATTCAGAGGTTGACTACTTTGTTGCTCCCAAGCCACAGTCACAACCCTTGGGCTGTCACACATCCCCAGAGAGAGACAACTAATGAAGCCAGTTACATTTCTGAGCTCTTTCCATAGCTGAGGGAAAATAGAGCAAAGGCAGGGCCCAGGCCTCAGTCCCTGGGAGTGTTATTGTGAGCAGCACGGATGTGCATTGCAGTCTGTTTTCCTGGGCTGAGGGCAACGGGCACTTTACCTCATGCTATTCATTCCCCATGGTGGGGACACTTATGCCCACTCTGTCCAGCAGCAACATGGATTTATAAAATCATGTTAGAAATCCTCTCTGCCTCATTCACTTTGGAAACAGCTAATTCTACTTCAATTCCCAGCCTTCTAACTGTGTGATATTAGATAAATTGTACTGCTTTGAGCCTCAGTTTCTTCATATGCAATTTGTGAGAAATAATAGGCCTATCTATTAGGGCTGTTGTAAGGATTATATGAGATATAATACATGGTAAATATAGTATAGTATATAGGAAGCACTCAATATCTTGTGGCTTCCGTTCATCAAAAGTGAACACTAGTTAAAATAGAACATAGGGACTGTTTATCTGGCTTCCAAAGACTCTAAAGAATCTACAAATGCCCTGAAAATATATGAAAACTTTGTAAATGTGATGATTTTTCTTGAGAGTGTAATGTGATTTATTAGAAGAAATATATATTAGGTCTTTGTTCCCATTTCTGGCACAGAGAACCCTTGGAATTTCCCAAGTGCTGACAATGAGCTAGGTGTCTTTTGTCATGTTAATGAGGTAAGGTTAGAAAGATCCTAAAGATGGGGGCTGGTTGCCGATGGAACCAACCACCTGATTAGAGGGTTGGAATTTTCAGTCCCGTTCCCTGACCTCCAGTGAAGGGAGAGGAGCTGGAGGTTGAAATATTCACCAAAAGGCAATTATTTCATTAATCATGCCTATATAATGAAGCCTCCATAAAATCCCAAAAGGATGGGATTCAAAGAGCTTCCAGGTTGGTGAACACATGGAGATTTGGGGAGAGTGGCATACTATGAAAAGACATGGAAGCTCTGTGCCCTTTCTCCATACCTTGCCCTATGCATCTTTTCCATCTGGCTGTTTCCAAATTATATCCTTTTATAATAAACTGGTAATCTAGTATATAAAATGTTTCTCTGAGTTCTGTGAGCTGCTCTAGCAAGTTAATCAAATCCAGGGAGGGGATCATGGGAACCTCTCATCTATAGCCAGTGGTTAGAGGCTTAGGTGACAACCTGGACTTGTGATTGACATCTGAAGTAGAGGGCAGGGGGACAATCTTATAAGACTGAGCCCTTCACCTGTGGGATCTGATGCTATCTCCAGGTTGATAGTAAAAGAACTGTGTTGAATTATAGGCCACCTAGCTGGTGTCAGAGCATTGCTTGCTGCTGTGAGGAACCACAACCCTGCCATGGTAGAGTTAGGTACAGAACTCTTAGAGGGGGTGGAAGTGATTCATCTTTTTAATCAGAATCTCAATGGCATCCTCTGACCTCCTCCCACTTTCCTAATTTAGAGATTGGAAAGTTGGAGGATTTTCCCCAGCTTTTTCAATTAGATTTCCTCCTGCTGTGGAAATTGCACACTCAAAGCCACTCAGTGTCTCTTAGGGTTGGAAGCGAGCTTAATACCTCTGCTCTCCCTCACATAACCAAAAGAATGAAAAGCAGATCCTTTAGTATGTCTCTATCACTACCTCTGTGATAGCAGTTCACTCCATGTTGGTGATTCATTAATTTTATCTGGACATGCCCTTTATAACTTGTCTGGTGTTGGGAATAGTGTTGTTTGTGAGCCTCCTGGCATCTATTATTACAGGAACACAACAGATATCTATTATTACTTGAACATAATTTCGGTTATTGTTTCCTTGGCAGACAACAGGAACTTAAGTCAATAATTCTACCAGTCTCAGTAGCATCTAGCAGTTGATGAAATGCTATACAGCATCTAGCAGTTTACAAAATAATTTCACATTCATTATTGGATCTCTCCATAGGTCTATTAGGTATTCAAGGCAAAAAAAAGAAAACTTCATTCCCATTTTATAGATAACAGAACTGAGGCTCAGTGAAGAGAAATAAATGTTAGTACTAAATTGGTTTCTTTAAGAGAACTCTCCTGCCATCCAATATCCATAAGCTAGACTTATAAAAACACCTGCTATTATTTTTTTGCCTTTGTTTTTGATGAGAGAAGAATTCCAAAAATGTCTCCAGGTGGCCTGCTACTTGAATCCTCTCTACGATTCTCTTCCCCAGGATTAATTCAATTACATAAATAGCAAAGCTTTGACATTTCAGTTATCTAAGACTGACTCTGTAAAAATATGACTGACTCCATGTAAATAAGATTGACTCCATTTAAATAAATATACACTTATTTATATATGTAAATATATAAAATATAAATATATACTTGCATATGTATTAATCTCAGTAGAAAGAGAATCTCATAATTTTTTAAAAAATTATAGTGTTTTTTATTTGACATCTGGAAATCTACAAATCTGCAAATAGGCTTCAGGAGGTCAATAAACACCTGAGACCCAAACTTTTAAGAATGGCTACATGGGGACTTCCCTGGTAGTCCAGTGGTAAAGAATCCGCCTTCCAATGCAGGGAATGCGAATTTGATCCCTGGTCAGGGAACTAAGATCCCACATGCCGCAGGGCAACTAAGCCTGCGCGCCACAGCTACTGAGCTCACGCACCTCAACTAGAGCCCGCGTACCGCAAACTACAGAGGCCACGCGCTCTGGAACCCGCGTGCCACAACTACAGAGCCCATGCACCCTGGAGCCTGCGCACCACAACTAGAGAAGAGAAAACCCGCCGCCACAACTAGAGAGAAGCCCATGTGCCACAACGAAGAGCCCGCACAGCAACGAAAGATCCCGCATGCCTCAACGAAGACCCGATGCAGCCAAAAAAAAAAAAAAAAAAAAATTAAAAAAAAGGAACGGCTACATGGCATTATGATATTCCCTCATATAAACAAAACTCTGCTGGAAAGCTGGAGGAGAAGCGAACATTGACAAAGTAAAGAATGCCTGGGTGGTAAGAAGTTTTATAGAGGGACCAAAAGGGGATAACAAAGTTGGAGAAATAATGTGTATAAACTACTTATATCATGGTTCAGTTTGTCCAAAACAGAACTTTAGAGCTATGGGTATCAATTCCTCTGGAAATAGATACACCATAGACTTTTCCTTATATATATCTGGACTCATTTGTAAAAGTATTATTTTCATATTACCAGGATTCAGAGTACTGCCTGAGGGAGTAGAAGAATACCTTCATCCATTCAGTGCTTCTTTCATCCATCCTTTCATACATTCATCTAATATTCATGAAGCATTGACTGTATTATATAGCACATTTGGTTACAATCGTGGAAGCGGGCTGGAGAAGGAAATAGACAAGAAATCAACAGACACAGTACAGTGATAAGCACCACAGTGGAGGCGTGGACTGGGTGCTAATAGAAAGTAAAAGGAAGAAGAGGACACAAATCAAGCTGGAGGCTGCAGAAAATGCCTTGCAAGGGAAGTGTTGCTTGAGATAAATCTTAAAGGACGTGTTTGTGTTGAACATTACATATTGGGGAAGTGGAGAGAAAGCGGAGATTTCAGGTAGAGGAAACAGCCTATGTAAAGACATAGAGATTTGAGAAAGCCTCCTTGCTCTCAGTAGCCTCTGATTTATCCACCACCCAAACCCACACCTTACTGTAAGCCCTGGTCTGTCCCCATGCTGGCATCAGTTGCTTTGCCTTCAGTGATAACTGCCCAGCTATTTCTCAGGTTAAGCAACCTCTTCTTCACAGAAGGTAATTCTTACCAACCAATAAACTATAGAGCTGGTTCTCCACGTTTTAAAATATTCATTTGCTTTACAAAAAGTATCACCATGGGGTTCAGCATAGGATGCACTCATGATGGGGTGAGCATGTGATGCAACTTATAAAATGATGGCTACTCTCATTTCTATAGAAATGACTAAAGGGAGGCTCACCTGCCTTGTACATATTTTTAAGTTACATTTGCAAAATATAAATATTCCAGAGACATATATTTTAAGGTTCTACCTGTATCTTTCTTGCTTAATCAGAATCAGTCTGATTTCTTTTCTGTGTGTGTGTGTGTATTTGTTTGTCTTTTACTGAAAGTCACCTACCTTCTATACTACATTCTCTATTCTCTCAAATTCTCTTATCCAACCACCAAAAAGCTCAGGAGGTGACATAATGGAAGAAGTCTTTTCTTTTTTTGCTTAGTTTTTGATCCTCCCTCTCTCAGGCTCAGCACAGAGAAATGGGGCCTCGAATCAATTTTAAAATCATTATGAATTCTTTGCGTTTGACTTTTTAGTGAGAGCTCAAAAATATTTCAGGATTTTAGAGCAATAATTAGACCTATCATTTTAGACAAATGCCACATAATTTGTCTACTCCTGAAGCAAATCTTGCTTCTGGGATGGAGGACAAATATTTAAGAATGAAAGGAGACTGACACTCACATGAATTAAAAAACAAGTGGTTTAAATCTTTAAAATGATTTCCCTGGTTCTTGCTCATTAGTCAATATTGTAGAGTCATGTGCCAAAATTTTGAGCAGTCTGTGCATCTCAAAGACCATTCCTTTTCCTCCCTCTTCATTATTAATGCTAATTTATATGAGCCTTGAGGGAAGCGATTGCTAATGTTTCTATTGCACCAATTCTAGCCACAGAAATCATAAGAAGGAAACACGCAGGAGTCTAATTGATGATTATTTCTCCTTTCACCTGAGCAACATGGGAAATGCAGCTTTTGTTCGGCAGGAAACAGTGAGTACAGAGAAGGCACTCCGGGAAATGGCAAATAAAGACAGAAGAGAAGAACCTCTCAGCCAAAGTGGTAATCAGAGAATTTAAAAATTATTTTTTGACAATACAGACAGCACTTGTGGAATGCCATTCCCTTTTAGTTGGAGTTACCCAGTGAACCAACACTACAGAACAAGAAATAAAATGTCAGACAATGCATGAAACAAATTACTTCTCTTTACACATCTTTTTTCCAAACGATTGCTGAGGCAGTCTTAGAACACGACCCAGAATTTCACGTGGCTGGAATGACACCATTCACACAATGACAGAGAATTCAACAGCTGAAATGAGATCATTGGCTAAATTCCCCAAACCTCTCTACCGTGTTGTCTGAAAACCTATTCCCTGCTTCAGTGATGATGATGGTGATGGTGATGATGATGATGGTGATAACAGCAACAGCATCAGTCCGATAACAATAAAATTACTTATTATATAGTATCTATTAATAATATACATTAACTTAACGGTGGTATATATTGGGGATCAGCAAACTAAGGCCGGTGGACCAGATCCAGCCTGTGACCTGTTTTTGTAGGGTCCATGAGCTAAGAATGACTTTTACATTTTATAAGGCTGTGAAAAAAGAAGGCAAGAATATGCCGTAGAGACTATATGGTTTACAAAACCTAAAGTATTTACTATTTGGCTCTTTACAGAAAATGTTTGCCAACCCCTGGCATATATTAATATTCATGTAGCACTTGCTAGATACCAGGTTATTGTATAATAAAGAATTTTTTGGGCCTTTGTCTCTGGTTCTTGGAAGGGAGCCTCTACATTCTTGGAATTTATTTATGGTGGGCTTCTCCAGTGACATTTGACTTTATACTAATGAGGCAACTTATGGTCGGTTCCAGTGTGGTTTCAGGATGGGGGCTGGCATGCTGGGAAGACCAGCATGTGATTGCCTAAAGCTGTAGTGAGCTTCTAGATTGCCAGCAGGGGGATGTATGCTGAGGACACAGAAGTTTTATGTTTGGGACTTTCTCAGACCTCACCCTATGTTGGTCTTCATTTCACTGGCCCTGATTTGTATCCTTTATAAAAAAACCGTAATCATACTATTGCACTTTCCTGATTTCTGTGGGCTGTTCTAGAGAATTATCAAACCTGAGGGGGTAGTGGAAACTCCCAAATTTGTAGCCAGTTGGTCTGAAGGGTGAGCGGCATAGGAACCTGAGCTGGTGTCTGAAGTGAGGGCAATCTTAGAACCCTGTGCCCTTAGCCTGTGAAGTCCACAATAACTCCAGGGAGTTAATGTCAGAATTACATTGCACAGGCATCAGGTATTTTTCCCAAATTTTTAACGATATTCATACTGAAACAACTCTATGAGGTGGGTGCTATTTTATCTGTATTTACAGATGAGGAAACTGAGACACAAAGAGATTGAATAATTTTCTCCAGGACACACAGCTAGCAAGTGGTGGAGCTAGGACTCAAACTCAGACAGTCCAGCCTCGGAAGGCAGCTGAGGTTGTAACCATCCCGATCCTCCTAAACTTCATCTGGTGGTAGAAGGGTGGTTGTAGAACTGCATGCTCTAAGACTTGGCATCCAGTGCCTCCTTCCCTGTTCTTTTTGCCTTGGCCTTGAAGCTCAGTTCTGGCCCTGAACCTTAACTGGCTTCTTAGATCTTATTACTGTATGTGCCCCACTTCTGCTGACTGGATCCTTGATTTGTTCCATGTGTATCAAATACCGGGGCAGACTTGTTCAAGAGAAAAATAATGGACAATGGAATAAGGCAGACTTAGGTTTGAATCCCAGCTCTGCCACACTCTTGTATCAGACAGGTTGCCTGATGATCTCAAGGCTCAGTTTTCTCATCCATAAAGTGGAAAGCTAGATTAGTGAAATAATAAAAGTGTATTCAGGTGTTCTGATTGGAGCAAGACTGGGGTTAAAACTTCTCTAAATTTTGAAGCTGAGGGTCCTATTTCAGTTTCCATCCACACAGCATCTATTTGGATCCATGGGTTTGCATGGGAGCTGTGAGTCCTCTGAGATATTTACAAAACTACCAGTGGGCATGGAGAAAGATGAACACTGGAAACAGGCAAATCACAGGGAGGGTCTACGTGTCTCCTGCGAAAGAAAATTCCTTTCTATTCATCAGGGAAGAAAGAATCTAGAGAGGTTGGGTAATAGGGTCTGAAGGTGAGCGGACTGAAGTGGTTCTATCAAGAGGGTCGTGACTCTTAATTAACCCTGTCCTTGCCAAGGCATGCTGTCAGCATGGGAACCCACTGGGAAAGAAAGGGCTACACCTGTCAGCTAAGAGATGTTGCATTAATTTGAACTTCTCTGCAGCTGCACAACCTTGCTGTGTGTTTCCCTCTAACTCAAAACAACACAGAGGGAAGGTGGTGGTTCCCTTCTCCCTTCGCAGCAAGGAAGGGTTTGAAAGCATCCGGGCCTATGAAATCAGGATTTGCACTTTAGCAATGTGAGGGCAGCAAGCACAGTGGATTTCAAGTTTTATTATGAATGACTAAGCTGGACCACAATGGGGACCCATAATTGTACTGAGATGATTGAGGAGAGGGATTGCAGTAGTTTCACAGGCGTATCTGCATAGGTTGTTGTGATCTGTCTGGCTATATTTTGGTTGCATGATTTGGCACTTAAGTACTCAAATATTTTTAAAAAATTGTTTCTCTTTTGCATCTTGTTGGTTTCTGTCCCTGTCCATTAGTTCTGCCCAGCAGCTGAGCTTCATCCTAACTGGGTCTGTGGCCCAGAATCAACTCCATGTGGACCCACCCATGCCCGAATCTGTCTCACAATAAGCATTATGTTTCAAAAGTCCTTCAAGTTTTCCCCACCCCACCCTCAGCCATTCTCTACACCAAACTCTCTTCCATCCACTGCTCTCTAGGCCTGCGTTGCCTAGAGATAGCCTCTGTCTCTAGAGGTGGATAGCCTCTAGCCACATGTGGCTATTGAGCACTTGAAATGTGGTTAGTTAGATCAGAGGTGTGCTGTGAGTATAAAATACACAGTGGATATCAAAGCCTTGGTACAAACAAAAGAATATAAAATACTTCCTTAACAATGTTTGTATTGATTCATGTTGAAACAATAAGATTTTAGATACATTGTGTTAAATGAAATATATTTCTAAAATTATTTTCAACTCTTTATTTTAAAAAATGTGGCTACAAGAAAATTTAAAATTACGTTATGTGGCTCGTATTTGTGCTTCACATTATATTTTTAGCAAAGTGCTGTTAGGCAGACCCTCTAAAAACATAATCTGACCATTCTATTCCCCTGATTAAAAGCCTTCAAGGGTTCCTTAGACAGCCGTCAAATTCCCTAACATGACCTGAAGACTTTTCTGATCTGGGCCCTGTTTGCTTCTCCATCTGTCCCTATGCTCCTGCCCCACTGAATCTCTTGCAGCCCTATGAACAGGCTCTGGTTTCTCTACACCTCTACACCTTTGCTCATGCCAGTTGCTCTGTCTGGAAAGCCCTTCCTTCCCAGAGTCCACCACTGGCTCGTCTTTATATTTCAGTTTAGATGTCATTATACTTCAGGTGTCCTTCCTCTACCTTCCCACAGCATCCAGTGCTTGCTCCTCTCATAGCTCTCATCACAGCATTATCACCCCTGAGCAGGGACTCTGTCTTGTTCACTGATGTGTAATTAATGCCTAGGTTACCTCTGACACTAGTAGTTACACTGCTTTTAACCGGAGGTACAACATACACATTTTTGTATAAATAAATGAATCAATCAGTACCCATTCTTTTAAATCAATAGAGCATATCTGAGATGCTCAATTCCTCAACGAGCTGGTGAGAGAGATAAGTAGGATTGCTTTGGAGGCTATCCCTAAAGACTCAGATTGCTTAGAAAAAGGTGTCTGATTCCAGCTTCACAAGGGGCCAGGGAATCCCTTTTGGCCTGTAGCTCAAATCTAAAGTTTATCAAGGTCGTAGGTGCTGGAGGCTGCCATTCTCAACAGGTTCCTGCACAGCTGGCATGTGTCCAAAACTGCCTGGTAAGGCGCGCTCTTTCAAAATGGTCCTTTCTCTTCCAATGTAGAGTAGCAGCGGAACAAGGCCTTTGACTTAAGACTCAAACCAGTTATGTTTCCAGCAGATCATTCAAGCCTCAGACCCTCCTCTGCATGATGCTCACAGAACAGGGGATATTTCTGACCTTTGGCTTGTATGTTTCCATGGTAATACCTGCCCCTTATCCCTTAATGTATGACATTGGGGTATTTGTCTTCACCCACCTTACCATCATGAAGAATTTAAAAATAAAGCTTATAGGTCATCTTAAGTCATGACTTAACATTAAGATATGTTTGGAAACCTCATTTAATTCCAGTTCTCACATTTGGGGCATAGTATCCCAGAAACTCATGTTCTCTCATTCTCTGATCCAGCCAGCCCTTTCTATACATTGTCCTTCCATTTTATTTAAGTTCACCTATATATGTTTTTGCTTCTACTTGGCTCTTGTCTGGGTCATCCTCATATTTTCTCTTTACCTAAGAAAAATTTTACCTATCCTTAATAACTTGGTCAAAGCTCTTTTCCTCTATGAAACCAAAAGAGATCAACTCAGTCCTCAATAATGTCTTCTTATCTGCCGTAATATTAATTATCCTTATTGTTCTCTTTAGCACTTCAATTTTGTCTTAATGCAGTCTTGTCATATTGATTATATCACTGTGTTAGTATTATTTAACCTTTCAAAAGTTCATGTCATGTGTCTTCAAATATATCACATGCTCCCTGAGGGCATGGTCTGTCTTGTATGTCTTCATAGTCACCCTGGAGCCTAGCACCTGGGTCAATAAATTATTTTTGATTGACTGGTGGGTAATAAAAAGAAAGCAGGATAATATCAAATATGGATTGAGTTGGTAAAACTAGATCTATAACATTAAAAACTGATATACTTGAATTTGACAGAAGATCTTGGTTAGTGGGAGGAAAATGGGTTTAGAATCATTCATTTTTCCAATTCGTTCCTCCCACTGAGTAACTTTGAGCATAGGTTCTACCCAGGTGTGAGGATCCAGTGGTGAACAAAAGAGGAAAAAATATTTTTTTTTGATCTCACCTTGTGGCACACGGGATCTTAGTTCCCAGACCAGGGATTGAACCCCTGCCCCCTTCAGTGGAAGCATGGAGTCTTAACCACTGGACTACCAGGGAAGTCCCCAAAATAGGAAAATTTTGACCTTCAGAGGGATTAATATTCTAGTGGTAGAGGCAAATAAAAGCAAATTTTAAAATATGTATTAAAAATACTAAAAAAAGCAAAAAACAAAAAAAAAAAGGTGAATAGATATCCTGTCTGACCCACTCATTCTTTCTCTGTAAAATATGGGAGTTAAGTTGTAACCAGGTTTTTGTTGAGCATTGAGTCAGAATGATTAGTTCTGTAATTACTAGCATGTGACTTTGGAAAATTAATCACTTTTTGTCTTAGTTTACACATCTGAAAAATAGTGATCGTGATAATACCTACCTCTAAGATTGTTGTAGGAGCTGAATGAGTTAATACATGTAAAATGTTTACAAAAGTTTCTTTCTTTTTTTTTTTAATAATTTTACTCTGCACATATAAGCGTGGAGGGAGACGTATCTGGTTTGACAATATAGGTATTTGATATGCTCTTCTTGATGCAATAGTTTCTTGTACAAGTAGAAGCGCAGTAATAAAATAATACTATTGAAATCGTAATTAAAATTTTTTTAATTGTATTAAAAAACAAAACAAAGATAGTATAAGTATTATGAAGAACAATAAGGCATAGAGTGCTGGGGGATAGGTGCTGCAATTATGAATTTAAAATTTTTAAGTTCAGATTTAGGTTCAAAACAGGCTCAGTTATACATACTACTTGTGCACTACTGAGTACCTTACTTAAACTCTGTAACTTTCTTTTTCTATAAAATGGGTAAAAATGAATATCTACTTGCACATTAAATGTTGCATTACAATGTATAAAATTCTTGACATGTTGTTGGCATTTAGTATATTATGCCAAATACATGACTACATAAAAATCTATAGAGGTGGAATTACTCACATATCTGCATAGTTATAACTGTGTTCACTCTTCCATCTCTGCATCCTAAAATGTAGCCATATGTTAAGACATGCTTCAAATGCCACCACCTCTGTGAAGCCTTACTTGAGATCCTCTGTTACAAACTAGGCTCCTTCTGTGCTCCCCAAACCTCTGTAGATGTATCTCTCTTATTTGTGTGCATATTATCTCCCTGCTAAGGCTATGAATTCTTCCAGGAAAAAACCCTGTGACTCTTGGAATTTTATAATTTTTGATATGTTTCTTACCATCTACGTAAAATCCAAAACCAAGTCCCATAGAACCTACCTGCAAAAGAGCCTCAACATTGCTTGCTTTTCCACTGTACTACTCAAATATAAGCTGTCATCATGTCTCCCCTGATCTCTGACCTTGCAGCACTCCTTAACTGATCTCCTTATTTTCATTCCTAACTTCCTTCACTTTATGTCTACATCATATCCAAAGCTGTCTTCTTTAAATATGAATCTAATTATCTTTTTCTTAAACCCTTCTATAGGCTCTAATTAGATTTAGAATAATATGCAAACTCCTTATGCAAAGCCCTATGTGACCTGGTCCTGTCTGCATTTCACACTTTACAACTCACCAGCTTCCTTGCTCATTGCTCTTGAGCTATTTTTTTCATCCTTTTTTAGTTCCTTAAATTTTCCGTTTTTTTCCCTCAAAGCATTCTACCAGAAATAATCTTTTTTTTTTTTTCTATTCTTTGCCCAAATAAGACTATCTATCCTTCGGGTCTCACTTTAAAAGTTATTCCTTCAGAGAAGCATTCTGTAATTATTAATCTAAATTATTCCACCTAGTCTCTTCTCTCTTAAAACTCAATTATGCTTCTTTATAGTTCTTACAATCAGTTTGTGGATTTACTTTTATCCCCTCACTAGTCTGTAAGCTCCATGAGGGCAGGGCAACAACTATGACAATACAAATTTGTGGAATAAATTACTGTTTTTCTTTTTTTTTAAACATCTTTTGATACCTACCTGGTAGGGGCTATTAATTATTTGCTAGCTGAATTAATGTTTATCTGATTTTTAAAGTAATTAATAAACATACTTAGCATTAGATATAAGCAGAGCCAGTGTCCGTAGAGGCTTTGATGTTTGCAGCTTTAGGTTCTGAGCCTCGAATACCTTCCTCTACCCTACTTACCACCAGCAATCATGTAGCTGGAAACTGATGGTATTTTTAGCCAGTCTTCTCCCTAAAGCATATCTTCCTTTAGTGTCATCTTCCAATATCCTTTTACTTGATAATCTGGAAGGAAAAATGTATAACTCATGTCAATTCTTGATTTCTGTACATGAGATTACATCCTTGTCTACATTCTGGATAATTATCATCATATTTTAATTTGTGACATGGATTGAGTCATAGTTTGTTGGTCAAATCAAATATGTTGCATGAAAAGATGAGTATGTAAGGAGGTTTCCATAACCTTGAATGAGAAAACTAACCAGATGAAATTTCATATGAAGAAATGTAAACACCTGCCACTATTCACATAAAAAATATAGAGTATAGGAAGAACGTAAGTTAAACTCAACAGGGATGAAATAGTCTTGGGGCTTTCAGCTGGCTCAGAGGTTTCAGGAATATACTACATGTGGAGACCAGAAAAAAAAATATTTGCTTTGGAATGAATTAATAGAAGTAGAAATTGGAGAATGGAAGAGAAGCTATTCTGTTACGTGATCAGACAATCCAGACTAAGTAAACAGTTCAGGGTATGATAATACATGGATGACATTTACAAAGGGAGAAGACATAGAAAGTCACCAGGAAGGTGATGGGAATGAAAGCATGAAACTGGAGTAACAGAGATGCATATTCTAAGGAAGAGAACATAAAGCACGCAATAGACATATCAGCACAATTGAAAGAGCAAAGCTTTGGAATCCTTCAAACACTGATTTATATTTAAACCTCTCTAGTTTCTTGATATATGACCGTGTGCCTTAGTTTTCTCATCTAAGAAATAGGTATATCAACTTCATTAATTAGTTGTGAGAATAAAATGAGAGCAATTACTCCAGAGCCCAAGATGTGGCAATTATCTTTTGACTTCATTATCAATGTTAATGCAAATAACCTTAACAATAGAATGACTAGACTTAAAAGGGAGTGAGCTTCCCGTCCATCTAGGACTTCAAACAGAGATTGGGTGAGCTCTTATTGGGGGTAGTAGGATGTAGAAGCAATTCAATACCAAATAGAAAACTATACTGACTTCTAAATCTGATTTGCTATTATTTTAAAATAACAGTATTTAACAGTATTGGGGGGTGTGGAAAAGGGGGGAAGAGAGAGAGAGAAATAGAGAGAAAGCGAGAGATAGACAGTCTCTAATGAGATAATTAGAGATAATGAGATAATCTTTCAACATGCTGTGACCTTTTAGTCATCTCGTCATCTGAAATATATTTCCAGGCACTTTACAGACCACTTCTTTGCCCCATTTTCCCCCAGCTACCTGGCCTCAGACAAATTCACATTCCATGCCAGGCCTGTGTGTGGTACTTGGGCCTCAGAGGTAGCATCCTAAGACATCCAGGAGAGCCCCATCTCTGGAGGATTTGCTCCTGCCTGCCTCTCTCTCCTTCTTTTCAGCCCCTCCCTCCTGTAATGGTTTCAGTCAGCAAAGTCACCCTGGGGACAGATAAGGCTCTCGTAACCCATGGCAACCAGCTGCTTTTGGATAGAAAATGGCTTTTCCATAATTTCATAATGTGCTTCAGTGGAGGGGGCAGCAAAAGAAAATGGGAAAATAAATAAATAAGTCTGGCTTTGAAGGCAGTTGTACTCACACCAGGGAATGAAGGGTTGTAATAGTCTCCAAGTATGATTACACCACCCTTTCATAGGGAAATCACTGTCCCTTCCAATAAACTCAAAAAGGCCCTCCTTACTGTGCGGTTCAAAAGAACTCTAGGACTACCCACATTCTAATTACTTTTTAACACAAGTGTGGCAGCCCAATTTGGAGAGATGGGCTGACGCCAACTCTAAGTTGCCCCCAAGTATTTGGACAGGTCCTTAAAGTGCTATTGAAAAGTTATTTTCCCAAATGATGTACCTTCCTCATGCCTTTTAATTAGTTCCACCACCCATATGTTGAGAATCACAGAATTAAGAACTGAAAGAGGCAAGGACAATTATCTTGTTCAATCTTTAATTGTATTACTGGAGTTCCATGGATAGAAGTGATGGAAGTTCCATGGAAGGTCAGTGATGGCTAAGGAGGGTCTGGAACCCAGGTCTCCTGCTTTGCAATACAATATTCTTATACTTTTTCCTTTGGACAATCTTGTTTACTTCTTCTCTGTCTTTGTCCCCTGCATACAGTTTCTCTTTATTTTCAAATTTTGGTAAATTTAATGGGTAATAGCTTACTGAAGGGGATGAGTATATATCCAGTAATCTAGCTTTAATAACAAGTAATAAAATAATAATAATGTGATACCTTACATTTATTGAACTATTTCATTGTTCTAAGACGTTGTGCTCATCTAGGATTTCATTGGTTTTAAGAACTGATTTCTGAGTTTTCAACAGATGTCTCACCGTTTCACAAATATTTGATTAAAACATCATTTTTACTTGTTCATTTTTCTCTCAATAAATCCTTATTGAGGGCATACTCTGTCTAGAGTCCTGTACTAGGCCTTTAGGAAACATCAAATAATCTATTGCAAACTATAATAACAGGAAGAATAATAAGTAACATGCACCCCAAATGTTGTAAGTCACATTTTATCAAAATGAGAAAACTATGATTCTTAACCCCGGGTGCTAGATTAACTTGTTTTAGTGTAAAAGGTAGCATTCAAGTTCTTTTCTTTTTTTTTTTTTTTAATTGCTATAAAGTTTTATTACATTATTTCAGAAATAAATGTAAAATATCAAGTTCTTTTCTTAATCCTGCTCACGTGAAAAATATTTTTGATAGTGCCAGGTGCATTGCTGAAAGACTTACTATTTGCAAGTACTTTTCTATGCCCTCAGGACCTCATATCCTACCATAAAAATGTAACTAAAAACAAAAAGGATTCTGAGGTTGACCCCCAAATAATGATCTTTTAAAATCTCTTATTCCTATATATTTTTTTGTTTGTCAGAATAACCCATTTTTCATCTAGGAACTAACATTAATTTTTAATTTGATGTCACCATTTTTTTAAAGAGCCCTCTATTTTCAATGTACATATGACATGTTTACAAATGAAATGATATAGTGAGGGGGGATCTGCTTCCAAAAAATGAGGTTGCAGAAGAGGAGGGATGAAACAGAATTGGCCATTAGTTGACAATTATTGAATCTGGGTGATGAGTTCCTGGGGGTTTATTTTGAACTTTTCCATTATACAAACATTATATTAAAAACAATTTTTTTTTCTCGCTGAGGGGCTTCAAAACAAGTAAACAGCATAATTTGAGTTTATAAAATATATTTGTACTAGTAAAATACTGGGTTTGGTTTTGTTTTGCTTTGTTTTGTTTCTGCATCCAGACACTAAGTAAGATTTGTTTGCAGTTTTGCTACTTGTGGGTGGTGAGAACCACTGTGCTACATCAACACTCTCAGAATTGGGGGTCACCAGCATGACAAGCTGCATTTTATGGAAAGGACAACAGAAGGGCCCAGAGGACTCTATGACTTATCTAAGATCATGCATCCAACTAGGTACAGAGCTGGCACATATACCATATTTCCTAACCTTGAGCTGTCCCTCACCTGTGAGAAAAAGCATGTTGCCCCTTTACAAGTTCAATAATTGAAAGAACAAAAAGGTGTTGTCCTGTAATGGATTGTGAATGAGGTCTCCACACAATAGAACTTTCCTAAGTAAAATGTCACTATCATATTTTTACCACCCAAAGGTCCATGCTGACTCCATGCCCTTACACGACATCAAACACATTTATAGGCAAAAAGCTATTTCCCATACAAACACAAATTTATAGGGGAACAATCAACAGGCATTTGATGTAGTCAGTGGCAAACAGGAACTATCTGTTGACATTTTTTTGTTATTTTATGTACTCTGTGTGTGTGTTTATGCAGTTTTTTTACATTAACTTCTCCTTTAAATATGTCTTCCAGCCAGCTACATAATTGGATTTTCTTTTGTTATAAGAAGTAAACATAAATTACTCCTCTTGGGTGCAGATTAAGTTACAGGATTTTTTCTCTTCTGTCACTGTCAAAACCTGGGTGTCAGAAAGCTTTAATATTTAATGCAGGCCTAATTAGTCTCAGTTGGGCCCAGGGCACTTAGCAAAACCTGACACCAGCCATAAAGTCAAGTTCATTTAGAGAGCATAATTACCAGTTATTTCTATACTGCAATAAATGCCCATAATAGAGTAGCCTTTCTTCTCACCCCCTGATTTTACTAGCAAATTAAAAAATAAAGAAAAAGAACAGCCTTGATGCCTGGTGACAGTGGACAAAGATTATGTAATTTGGTTCCGGGTCTGACATTTGTGAGATAACTTAAAGAACTTGTGAGTGTATAAAAATAGAATCAGAAATGGCTAGATAAACCTGGAGAAGATGGATCTGTAACAGGTTGTTAAGAAAGTTAGAGATTCATCAGGATAAATTGCTGCCCATAACCCAACATTCTGAAAGTAGCTTTTACGTACATCTGACCAGTCATTCAGAAAATGTGTATTGAAGGCCTGTTATGGGCAGGCATCATACTAAGTCCTAGGGTTACGATGGTAAAAAAGAAAAGATTTCTGCTCTTGTGGCATACATTCTAGCAAGGAACCACAGAACTTAAACAAATCGCATACTTAATTCCTATTTACACTTGTGATTACTGCTACAGTAGAGAGTCATAAGATCCTATGACAGCAGGGTAACCTGACCCCAACTGAAATTTCAAGAAAAGCTTCCCTGAGGTATGGACATGTTAGCTAAGATCTGGAGAGGGAGAAAGAGTGGAGAGGAACGGGAACAGAGAGAGAAGAGCACAGAGAAGAAGCAGAGCATGTTCATGGAATGAGAGAATGTCTGAGTGATGACTCCCCCAGAGCTCTGGAACATGAGAGGTTGAAGGAGATGGACAGCAGATGATGCAAACCCCAATGGGCCATGTTAATGTCCCAATTAAACAATTCATTGTATAGTTTGTTGTAGAATGTCTATCTTACTTGGTATAATGCCTGTCTTATTTCCCTTCAAAACCTGACCTATTATACATGCATCAACTGAGTGAATCCATTGAATCAAGCAAATGATGAATCAAAAATTACAAAGTCTAATACAAGTCCCACCACTACTTGCTTTCTTTGCTCCATTTTACAATTCAGAAATACCCTGTCCCTCTATGATGTAGTCCTCGGTGCCATCACCTAAGGCAGGTATAATTATTGTCATTTGGACCTAGGGAAGTTGGCTTAGTCCAAACTCATTCTACTGCTGGGTGCCAGAGCTGAGACAGAAGGAGAGACTCACATTTACCCAGAAAGGGGGTCTGAATACTGGAGAATGTACCTGGAGAAACACATCTAACCTTACCTCCCACAGCAATTCTTTCTCTGCCTTCATCCCCTTTTTCCTCTGTCACCCCATCACACCGTCAAGTCCTCAGTTCAGGCCTAGACTTCCTTTATGAGGCTTCTCAACTATTGTAGCTCTCATGAGCCTTTATAATAGGTCAAGTCTGAATTACACATTTTATCACTTGACTCTTCATGCCCACCTATAGTTCTTTTATTATGTCTGATGGTACCTTTCTGCTTTAAATAGAGCATATATCCCATGAGAGTGAAAAGCATATTTTTGTTTTTGTTTTTCCTGCATCCAGTACACAAAGCACAGGAGAAGCTGAATAAAACACTCGTTGATGGGTTGATCCCTGGGAGAAACTGCAGCTCCCTGGCCTGAGAGGGAAGGATTCTTATTTCCCTTTTTGTTTACTTACAAGACCAAAAAATTCCCATCAGAGACTGACTACAGCTGAGTTGATCAGATGAATAGTGATCCCAGGGTAGAAGGGTCTGAGGTGAGAGGGTTTACATCCTTGATTTATCTGAAAAACCTTTCCCAGGCCGAATCTGGGGCAATCACAGGTGACCTTCTGAAACAGCCCTCTTGATGCTATCGATGGCCCTTTAGTGGTCAAATTCAATAACATTTACTCAGTCTTCACCCTGGCTTGAATCTCTGAAGCATTTCTCACTGTTGAATTGCGCCCTCCCCCTGCCCCCCATTTTTCGGAATTCCATCCTCTCCCATCTTATCACAAGAATGTTTGATTATGATCCTATTTTTA
Organism: Balaenoptera ricei; assembly: GCF_028023285.1. Taxonomy (NCBI): domain Eukaryota; kingdom Metazoa; phylum Chordata; class Mammalia; order Artiodactyla; family Balaenopteridae; genus Balaenoptera; species Balaenoptera ricei. The sequence continues at coordinate 106,703,932 of NC_082644.1, read as the reverse complement.
TCTTCTGGACCTTTCTAGATATGTTTTTCCCCAAGGCCCCCCCTTCTTTTATTAACGTATTTAAACAAAATATTTGTAGTTTAAAAAGTCAATAATTCAAGCTTAAAAAAAAAAACTGTCCTCCACTCCACTTCTCCCCAGAGTTAACTTCTTTCAACATTTTTTAGTGGTTTCTTCAAGTAGTTATCTCTATATTTCTAAGACACAAGGGTATGCTGTTTTATTTGTTTATAAAAATGCTTAGCTGTCTTGAAGTCATACTATGAAAGAAAATAATTTGGTTTTCTGACATGATGTGCCAATTAAAATTATTTTGTCCATTCTTCTAATATATTTATATCAATTTTATATTTATAATTTATATTATTATGACACTATAAACATTGTTCACAGCTGAAGCACATAGCATACTATGATTATGTGCTTTGTGTTTTGTTTGTGTGTACGTGTGTGTGTGTGTGTGTGTGTGTGTATATATATATATATATATATATATATATAAATTTTCCTGAAATTAAAATGGACTTTTTTTTTTTTGCATTGGCTTACTTTTCCATGTTCTTACCACTAATTCAATCTCAAACATTTTTCTCAATGACTGAAACACATTAGGTAACACCAGTGCATTGGTTCTTTTTCCTTTCCTTTGTCTTGGAGCCTTGAACCAGGAGCCCTCTAATCAGCACTATTAGTACAAAAGCTGCTCACAGCTTTTGACCTAGGACACCCCTCAACCATTATACTGGCACTTGCCTTCACCTCTCTCATGTTGGATTGCCTATTTCTTGCCTATGTCTTCCTCCTTCTTGGATTACCTTCTCTTTTAGGTGGCATACATCCTCCTTATAAAGTGTGCATAGGGGTTAAGCTTTTGTGTTCCTCCCTGGATGTCTGAAATATGGTTATTAATATTAAATAATGGTTTGTGTATAGAATTCTAGGTTTGAAATGAATTTCTTTCAGGATTTTTAAGGTATTGCACTACTATCTGGCAGGTTCCAATATTGTTTTTAGAAAGCCTGATGCCATTCTGATTCCCAGTCCTTTTATATATGATTTGTTTTATATCTCTTGGAAGCTTTAAGAATATTTGATTTATTTGTCATGTTCTGAAACCTTATAATGATATGCTTTGATATGCTGGGCATTCCATGGGCCCTTGTTGAATTATTTCTTTGGTAAATACCTTCTTTCCATTTTGTCTGTTATCTGTAACTTACTTTAGTCAGATATTAGACTTTCTGTATTAATCTCCTTTCCTATTTCCTTCTATATATCCTTCTCTCCTATATCTTTTATTTACTATTTTATATCTATTTTCTACTTACTTTCTGGGAGATTTTCTTGACCTTAACATTGCCTCATTCTTTTGAGTACATGTATATGTATACATATTTTTCTACCATGTTTTCAATTTTCAAGATCTTTTTCCTTTTCTCTATAACATTTTTACAACATATTTTTTGTGTGTTTCATTGATTAAATATCTTTTTTTCTCTCGAAGGAATAATTATATTTTTCCAGACATTTCTTCCTTTTTGCTATTTACATTATTTCTATTTCCTTGGAATTCCTTTTATAATATGTATTTGTTTTGATCTCTTTCATATGAGCTTTAATTTTATATCTGTATTTTATCTCTATCTACTATCTCTCTAATGTATCTATCTGTCTCACTAAGAAGTGTCCATGGAGCAGTGTATAAGGGTGCAACTTGTCAACTGGTGGGCTCTACTGAAATGTGGTTGAGCCAGAACCTGGCCTTTAGATTGGCAGATGCCTGCTAACATAAGTTTCTTGCATTGGACCAGTCACTTTCCCCAGCAGTGAATGTCTGGAGAACATAAGCTTTGTTTCCAGCATTCTGGAAGACAAGTAGGGGCAGACTTCCAATCAATACGTCTGTCTTCCATGCCTTGCCTTTTGACTAGCCTCATTTGTGCCAAGTGTTCCTGAGACCAGAGTCCCTCTAAGTCAACATTTAAGGTACTAAGTCTCCTGTCTTACTTCTTAAAGAGTGGCAGCCTTTTGAAGGAGTTTTTCTGAGGGTCTAACTGCTCAATGCACACACATTCAACCAACCCTCTTATTTCCAGTTTTACCCGTTGTTCCTGACTTCAGAGGTGCATGTCACCTGACTACTCCAGATTTCCATGATGCCAATCACTCAACCTTCTCTGATGGGCTCAGTCAGTCACTACTTACCCATAGGCTTTTACTATTATAATTCCACTGACATTTCTTTTTATCTATCAACTCTTCTCTCATTCTCTTTTACGTCATAGATTTATTTCTTTTTTGGTCCATCACTATCATTTTAGTAGGCTTTGAAAAAGAGTGGGGAAAAGTCTGTGTTCAATCTACTGTGTTTAACTCCAAGTCCATAGTTTTCTCTTCCATATTCTGTGTTTCTTTACACAGACATTTTGTCACATTGTGCTCAGAGACACCTTGTATGTACAGTCACAGCCCAAATCAGTTCCATTAAATGTACAGTTTTCTTCCAGTTAGAACTCAGACGTTTTGCAAACAGCTCAAGTTTATTGTATCTGAATTAAGATGAACACATCATCCTTCCTGACCACAAAATAAACTCTTGGTTAATATTCAACAACATAATACAAAAAAGAATTAATCATTTTGCCTTTAAATATGATCAGTAGAACTTGCAAAGCCTCTATTGGAACCTATCTGTCCTTTCTTAGTCAACAAGTGATTACCGAGTATCTCCTGTGTGAACACTGGCTGATAGACAAATAAGACATTTACTCTGCCTTTACAGAGCTCACACTCTCATGAAGGAAACAAAAATGTAAGGAAGAAATTGCCATGTAATGTGATAAATGCCATAATGGAAGGGAGCACAGGGGTGATATGGGTAGGGGAGACTTCCCAGAGAATAGCACCTGAGTGGAATATTGAAGAATGGTTAGACATTCTCCGGGTATTAAAGAACACTTTTAGCTGTAGAGACAGTATGTGCAAGTTATACGAAGCATAAAGCATGTGTGGTTCATTGAGAGGAATGGTGAGTAATTCAGTCTTTCTAGAGCCCAGAGTGGGAGGGTTGGATTGATGGGAGAATGAACCAGATGCGCATCCCAGGCTACCCACGAAGGGCTTTTGCTGCTATTGTAAGGAATTTGGGTGCATGCCCAGAAGGTTTAATTTTCCATTTGTTAAAGAACATTAAGAAGTCTTCCCGGGGGCTTCCCTGGTGGTGCAGTGGTTAAGAATCCGCCTGCCAAGACAGGGGACACGGGTTTCGAGCCCTGGTCCAGGAAGATCCCACATGCTGCGAGCAACTAAGCCCGTGTGCCACAACTACTGAGCCTGCGCTCTAGAGCCTGCAAGCCACAACTACTGAAGCCCGTACACCACAGCTACTGAAGCTCATGCACCTAGAGCCCGTGCTCCTCAACTAGAGAAGCCACCGCAATGAGAAGCCCGCGCACCGCAACGAAGAGTAGCCCCCGCTCGCCACAACTAGAGAAAGCCCGCATGCAGCAATGAAGACCCAACACAGCCAAAAACTAAAAAAAAAAAAGTCTTCCAGTCTAATACTATACACTTGCATGTTTATACAAACACACACTTAAACACATGTACTCACAAACACACACACTCACATGTATCCTGTGATGGCCACACTTTTGGATTTTTTTATATACCCTACGTTGGAGTAGGTAATGTTATCTGGAAGCAAATGAAGGAAAGGCAGAGATGTCAGGGTGTGTGATACAACATAGGCAAAGAGTCACAACCTGGATAGCCAGTTGAGAGTCTGTTCCACACATCTTGGTGGGAATCAGCAGAATGCACATATCTGGGGAATCTGAGGCCCCATAGGAACCAACCCCATCTTGCTGACAATTGGATTGTCTAATTATAATGTGAAGTAAGCTCCTTGCTCCTGGGACTGCCATTCGAAGCTACATGGGCATTCTCAGGGGATAATGCAGAAAGATTTTGTACCCTGGGTGAAATAATCTTTCCAACTCTAGGAAGAAAAGGGACTCTAAAGCATACAGACAAAATGTGTTGCCATGTTTTCTGGCTTCTGGAAAGAAATGACAGACTCAGAATTGGAGGAAGTTCATATCAGGAGACCATGAGGACATTACCAATAACTGGAAGATGATAAAAGAGGAGCCCATATGTGTGGATAGCTTTTCATAGTTATAAAATATTTTCATGCCCAGCTTTTAATTTGATGCTTATTACAACATTGTGAGAGAGAGCAGTTTGCACCATCCCTACCTTTACACATGAAGTACATTCCAGGAAGCTGAAATTTGCTCAGGACCACACAGATAGAATGCCACTGAGCCTGAGTTGGTACCCTAAGTCTCAGGTCTAGTGTTCTAGATCTACCCATCTTTGCCCCAATTTTCTCTCTTACTGGGCATAGGTATGTGGACTTTGGTTTGGGCTGTGAGGATTCAGAATGGGTGGTGCTTACCTCACAGTTTTTTTGGCAGCCATGGTAGCTGACTCCAGGACTATTTTATAAGACATATACTGTTCCTGAGACCACATCTGCAAGTTTATTAAAGTTGTTAGAGCTTACATGCATTGGCCTTTATGACAGCAGACAACAAGGGGTTGAAGATGGGGCAGGAGGGAGGAAAGTTGACATGTGGGCCTGTTGGTCTTTCCCCAGGCCATCTGGGAGCTTAAATAGCCAACAGTTAATTAAAAATAAACTGACACTTTACTTTAAGGATAGTTTTAATAACCATTTATAAATGTTACATTAAAAATTCATACACTGTTATCAACTCCTGCTAAGGATTTACAGCACAATGAAGGTGTTATGAATGTTTTATAGGTACTGGGGAAAAGGCTCTTTCTGTAGAGATATTTTCAGAAGACTATTTGTCTTTTTCAGGCCACAACGTAAGTACTTAAGACAACAGCAGCTTGTGGAATAAAAACAGCTCCCAAAGTTCAGGCTGCAATCTTGTCCACATACTTCTAACTGGCCGCAGCTCTTTCCTTAGGTATAGTGTGTTCTTACCAGAGTGTGTGTTCCAAGTCATGGATGATATAGGGAGGAGAAACAAGCTGGCAGTGACAACTCAAAATGCATGAGTGAAACCACCACCCAAAAGATCTTGCATGTCACTGGTGGAGAAAATGAGTAGAAACTGAAGATGTGATATAAGAATTGACTAGAAAGTTATCATATCTGGTGACCCACAGATTCCACTAAGCAAGTATCTATTTCTGCTTTTGGAAATTCTGTTGTACCGTGAAGCACTAGATTCATATCTGCTCTACTTTGGTCACATCCTGTGAGTCTGTGTAAAATCCCTACATGTTGCAGACATAGTTTTTGACCGTGAGTTTGGATATACCTGGGTTCATTTTACAAATGGCAATTGAGCAGAAGTTAGGCTCAGAACTAGGGACAAGTCTCTTCCAGCTGCTACTTTTTTTTTTTTTTTTTTAATCCTCAGGCAGGAGCCATGAAGCTGCATATATTGCAGGGATTGAGGAAGAGAACCCCAAACTGTCTGCATCACAGTTAACAAGTTGTAAGTACATTTCCTTATCCATGGGCCACAAATTACAAACTTTATTTCTTGGCTCTTTAGGGTTTGTGATGTTATACAAATGCATGACTGGATTTTAAAGCCCTGGATAGTTGCCTCCAGTGATGGTCCAGCTTTCCAGGTAAAGCCAAAGGAACAGAAGTATTGGGTTAGCCAAAAGGTTCGTTCGGTTTTTTCGTAAGATGGCTCTACTAGCGCTTAGTTGTCTTTAACTTCATTCGAAACAATTTTGTTAGATTGTATTGTGATAGCTGTCATATCAGCGTGCATTTAAAAAAATTATCAAAACTGGTGAGTTTTTGTGTAGCCATTTTAATATTGAAGATGGAAGAAAACAACATTTTCGGCATATTATGCTTTATTATTTCAAGAAAGGTTAAAGTGCTACTGAAATGCAAAAACAGATTTGTGCAGTGTATGGAGAAGGAGCTGTGACTGATCGAACATGTCAAAAGTGGTTTGCGAAGTTTTGTGCTGTGAAAATTTCTCGCTGGATGATGCTTCATGGTTCGGTATACCAGTTAAAGTTGATAGCAATCAAATCAAGACATTAATTGAGAACAATCAACATTATACCATGCGGGAGACAGCCAACATACTCAAAATATCCAAATCAAGCGCTGAAAATCATTTGCACCAGCTTGGTTATGTTAATCGCTTTGATGTTGGGTTCCACGTAAGTTAAGCGGAAAAAAACCTTCCTGACTGCATTTCTACATACGATTCTCTACTTAACTGTAACGAAAACATTCCATTTTTAAGACATATTGTGACAGGAGATGAAAAGTGGATACTATACAATAATGTGGAACAGAAGAGATCATGGGGCAAGTGAAATGAACCACCACCAACCACACCAAGGGCCAGTCTTCATCCAAAGAAGGTGATGTTGTGTATATGGTGGGATTGGAAGGGAGTCCTCTATTATGAGCTCCTTCTGGGAAACCAAACGATTAATTCCAACAAGGACTGATACCAATTATACCAACTTAAAGCAGCACTCCACAAAAGGCATCCAGAATTAGTCAACAGAAAACGCATAATCTTCCATCAGGATAATGCAAGACTTCATGTTTCTTTGATGACCAGGCAAAACTGTTACAGCTTGGTTGGGAAGTTCTGATTCATCCACCATATTCACCAGACATTGCACCTTTGGATTTCCATTTATTTCGGTCTTTACAAAATTCTTTTAATGGAAAAAATTTCAATTCCCTGGAAGACTGTAAAAGGCACCTGGAAGAGTTCTTTTGCTCAAAAAGATAAAAAATTTTGGGAAGGTGGAATTATGAAATTGCCTGATAAATGGCAGAAGGTAGTGGAACAAAAGGGTGAATACCTTGTTCAGTGAAGTTCTTGGTGAAAACGAAAAATGTGCCTTTTATTTTTACTTAAAAACTGAAGGAACTTTCTGGCCAACCCAATAGAAATCAGTGGTACATTTTTTTAAAAAAAGGTGTTTTTTTTGTTGAGAACGTTTAGGTTCTGTTCTCTTAGCAAGTTTCAATTATACAATACAGTGTTATCAGCTATACATCAGCCTCAGACCTTATTCATCTTAAAGCTGAAAGCTGTACCCTTTTACCAACCTCTCCCTATTTCTCCCATTCCCCAGCTCCTGGCAACCACTTTTCTACTCTCTGTTTCTATGGGTTTGACTTTTTCTTTAAGATTTCACATATAAGTGTTACCATGCAGTACATTTATTTTTATTTCTCTATTTTCCTTTTAGTTCTGTAAGTACAGGTCAGAGTTATCTGAACTTCTTGATAGGGAACTTATAGACTGTGAACTAAATCTAGCTCTTGAAGCCATTCCAACTGATCAAAATATCAGCAGGAACCTACAGTTGCAGAAACACAACACAAACTTTATTAACAATAACCTAAAATAACTTAATATTAGAAATGTGTTTAAATGAGCATCAATTTATATTTTAGGCACCATTGGTTTCCCAGAGTCTTTTTCCCCTTATTTCATTGGGACTCATTATGTCCCTCCCTTTGTAACCATTCCGAGTGGAGTTTGCCTGTGTGTGATTCTGTATATATTATACCTAGTTCCCTTTATTAATTGTGACATAAAAATACAATATCACAATTATTATCACATGTTACAGGACATAAACACATCTGGAAATCTTGTCTTTTCTATATATTGTTTTGTTTCTGGACTTCTAGAAGAAGGCTTTAACCTTTTAAAATTTCAAATAATATCATTTAAAGTTGGATCAAGCAAAAATCTTATCCTTTAATTTCTTCCAGTGGAAGTAGAAAGACTGAGAAGAAGAGAAACTAAAAAGATAGAGAGGAAGCCAGATTGAGAGCAAGAATGAGAGAGAGACAGAAGGAGAAAAGAATGTGAGGACCAGAGACAGAGGCCATGTGTAAGCGAAGATGAGGGAAAGAGAGAAGGGTAGACAGAAAGTGAGGAATAGAAGAAGGGAGAGAGGCAAAAGCCAATTTTACATTTTTGGAACCAGTTAAAATAATGCCTTTTTCTTACAGGATCAGATCTGGAAACCATTAGGTTGGTGCCATGTTACAACACAGTTGAAAGAGTACTGGGGTTGAATTTGTGTTGTTGTGTTTGCCCTACCCCAGTGGCCACGCTCTTGCCTCAGCTTCTTCCTTTTTAACATCAGGATAAGTACAAAATCTGCCCCCCCACACCCAAATAGGGCAATACCTTCCTCATGGTATTGTTGTGACAATCAAATGAGATAATGGATGTAACTTAAAAATAGCACTTTGTAACCTATACATTTTCATATGTAAGATATTATTATCTTAAAAGTAGCACTTTGTAACCTACTATTTTCATATGCAGTATACTATCATCCTTCTAGAAATATACCATGGGGACAATAGAATTGTATGTAAGGAAACAAAAACAATGAACAATAGACACCCCAAATCATCCTCCACACTGCATCCCTCCTCTTCCTTTTCCCCACCTTCCTTCTGAGATTTTGCTTGTAAAGCCAGTTTTCCCTTGCCATCCATGGGCTGCTACTTTGTTCTTTACAAATCTATATCTGAGAGGCCAAATTCACTAAACCATACACAAGAGGGATTCCTGCTGTTCTGGCTTCAAAAAAGTTTGTTTCATTTGTTTCATCCTTTCATTCAAACGTGCTGGATCAGATTCCCACTGCTCCTCAGCCTTATCAGCTACCATGTCTGTCATGGATTTTCAGGCAGTGCAGAAAAAAATGGAAGCACTTGCTATTAGCTGCATCCTTACCATCCTCATCACATATACAGAAAGATTGTCTTCCCAGTGAACTATCTAAACTCCTTCCCACTTGCACTTTCTCACATGGTAGCCTGTGGAAATATACGATATGGATATATCTGTGTATGCATTTAAAAATAATAATTAGCCTTTAGCACTCAAAAGGGTTGAAGTTTTATAATCCATTACTCTTAAGACAAGTAGAAAGAATACTGAACTTGGATTGAGGATATAAGCCTGGATTTCTTTCTGTTCCTGTCAGTAACTGGCTGCTGTCTGTATGATCTTGAGACAATCACTTCTTGTTGCCTCTAAGTTTTTCAAATATAAAGTTAAAGAGAGGAACTCAATGGTGACTAATATTTGGCAAGTGTGTTGCTACTTCTTACCTCCAAGCCCATAGAAGTCAATCTATTATTAGAAATTTTATGTATTCACTAACCATTTTGGATTGAATGTTTCTGTCTCCCCAAATTCATATAATGAAATCCTAACGCCCAGTATGATGGTATTAGGAAGTGGAGCCTTTGGGAAGGGATTAAATCATGTATAGGGAACCCTTTGGGAACCATCACGTGTAGGGTTAGTGCCCTTATAAAAGAGGTCCCAGAGAGCTCTCTCCCTGTTTGCCGTGTAAGAGCACAGTGACAAGACAGCCATCCATGAACCTCCAGAACCGTGAAAAATAAATATTTGTTACTTAGCCATTCAGTCTATGGTATTTTTGTCACAGCACCCCAAATAAAGTAAGACACCAACTCTATAATGCTTCAGACTGAGAATTTGAGAATGGAAGAATTAAACTTTGAACTAAATTTTGAATATTGAGTAGGAAGCATATAATGTATACAAAGATGAAGATTAGTTATTGGTGTTTTCTTCCCTACCAGAGTAACCACGTAGGGAAGAACATTCCTTACAGTGATATGATCTCTGAGTTTGATATGATCACCAAGAGTGCTCACAGAAAATAGAGCTGTAGGTGTGTGTTAGCTGAAGGAGAAGAGAGAGGGGTCCATCCATGGTAGAAATAATTCAGGCTTTGAAGTCAAACCGATACTTACTAGTTGTGGAACTTTGGAAGAGTTGTTTAATCTCTCTGAGTGTTGATTTCTTCCTTTGCAAGATAAAGCCCAATTTATATACTTGTTGTGAGGATTAATTTACAGGACCAGTGTACTCAAATCTAGCAAAATGCCCAGTACCAAACTGCTCAGTTAGTGGTAATGAAATATTTTAGTGCCAGCTTTTCCAAGGTGGGTTGAGAACTTACATGAGACCTTGGCAGAGGGGAGAATCTTGACGGATGTTGCTGAAGAAGCAAGTGAACAAGGAATTATACTGAGAAACAGAAGAGGAATCCCCCTCCCTAAGCTGAGGAGTCTTGGGGATTGTACCTTGCTTTGCTGAAGAGAAGAAATGAGGGAAAAAGTGGTCTGCTGAAGCATGACAGACACAGAATTCATATCACAAGTACATCTTGTGAAATATTTCCATTGTGAGCTATGAAAATTTTAAATAAAACATCTGCCAGCAAATTACATTCTCTTTATAAAGAATCTGTTCATGAAATATGATCCAAATCCTCAGTGGAAATCTGTGAGGAAAGCAGGGGTAGGTGGTAGAGTCTTTCTTCCAAATTAAGAAAGAGAGAACCAAAACACAGGTTCAGATTTTAGCCCATGGCTATCTAGTAAAGTGTGGTTAGCCCAAGCATGTAAGTCTTTTGATTTGGATCCCAAAATTCCTTCTACTAGATCCATCCACATTTTTACTGAGACGCACTGTCCAATGAGGGATAAGAATGCTTTATGCCATTTCATTAAAACAAACCATTAGGTGGAGAAGAAAATATCAACAAACAGAAGTTGTAGATAATGGACTCATGGATGCCATGGGTTGGAAGATTTCAAAAGCCTAGTTTCAAATTTTAGCTCTGAATATTACTAGTTACATGAAGTAGATAGGAATCTCATATGTTTACAGTGAAATATAATAATTATATATGTGAAGTAATTTAGCTCTGTGCCTGGCTAATAAGTATATTAATATAGTATTAATATATGAAATGTACAAATAACTCTGCTAAAGTTTCATCCAATGAATTGTACTGTACACTACTCCCTTCCATTTCCCCAAACCATAAAGTCAGCATTGGTTTAGCCAATGATAGATGACTCAGGTCTTTCAGGGCAACTCGTTCAGTTGCTGGAGAACACTCATGAGAAATGGTCTTCTTGGGACTTCCCTGGTGGTGCAGTGGTTAAGAATCCACCTGCCAATGCAGGGGACACGGGTTTGAGCCCTGGTCCAGGAAGATCCCACATGCCATGGGGCAACTAAGCTTGTGTGCCGCAACGACTGAGCCTGTGCTCTAGAGACCACGAGCCACAACTACTGAGCCTGTATGCCACAACTACTGAAGCCTGTGTGCCTAGAGCCCATGCTCTGCAACAAGAGAGGCCACTGCATGAGAAACCCAAGCACTGCAATGAAGAGTAGCCCCCGCTCACTACAACTAGAGAAAGCCTGAGCACAGCAATGAAGACCCAATGCAGCCAAAAATAAATAAATTAATATACTTATAAAAAAAAAAGAAAAAGAAAGAAATAGTCTTCTTATGCTGAGTTCACGTGTGCTAGTAGTCAAATGTGCTCATTGTTCTATGGAAAATAGACTCTAGAATCTATTTATACAAATGATGCTTTCTTTAAATTCCAGTTCTTAATATGTTCAAATTATGTATAATGTCATAGCTATCTTCTTTGCTTTAAGCAAGGTTCCTCACTGTTAGTACAACCCTTTAAAAAACTATTTTTTAAAACTCTGTTTAATTACAATCAGTTTTATGTGCCAATAGCAACATACACAGTTTCCTTCTAGATAAACAGGTTCACTTGCTAAATACAATCTACTTTGTTTTCTCACTTCTATATTACCCTCTCTTCTCCTCTTTCCTCTCTCTCAACTTAATCATGTGTATTCTGGGCCTCTTAGAGTCATGCTCTATTTCCTGAGCCATTTTGTGCATTCAGTAGAATGGATTTACTGTGCATAACATCTTTAGTTGGTCCTATAACTTTCAAACATTTCATCTTTTCAGAGGTTATATCAATAGGTACAAAGTTCATATCTTTAAGTTTATCCTTACTACAAGTCTGAATTTTAATCAGCCTTTACTACTCAGAAGGCTTCTCAATTTTATTCTTTACTGGTGGGTACTGAGAAATAATTTCCTTTTCTAGTTCTGAAAATCCCTGAATTAATGAACTCTCTCTATTCCTTTCCATTTTTACTTACAAGCTAGGCAACACTTTTCTGAAACTATCTCTTTATTAATACATTGCCAAATGGAGTCAGAAGTACTAAGTTCTCTTTCATGGCCATTTCTCCTAGACCCACAAGTTCATAAGGTACATAATTTTCTTCCCAGGTTACCACATATAATGGTTTTACTAAATGATTTGCCTCTGCAAAATAGAGAATATGATTTTTCCAACTTCTGATCAGTTTTCTTACCACCTGTCAGACAATTACTAGGCCAATGCCACATATTTCAAAGTTTTTGTTGCAGCAGTAGAGAGTTTCTAGGTATCTTCTACTACATCAGTCAGGATAGGGGAGGCTATTCTACAGTAACAATCTGTATAAAACTCTCAGCGAATTAAAGCCAGAAATGTATTTTCACTCATGTTCCATGTCCACCTCAGGTCAGTTGAGGGCTCAGCTTCATGTCATCATCAATCTAGGATCCAGAATGACAGAGGAACTGCCACCTGGATTCTGCCAGTTATTGTGCATGGTTCTAAAAGCTGCTGGCTAGAAGATACACAATTCCATTGGCCAAATCAAGTCAGATGGCCATAGACAACTTCAAAGTTGGGTAGCAGTGAAAGACTCATAATGCAAAATGAGGAGAGGCAAGGAAGAGAGAATAGCAACCAAGAGAGTTTGATATCACAAAAGCCAAAGGGTGAAAATATCTCATAAAGGAGAATGCCATCGCCAAAAACAAACATGGGGGACTTCTCTGGTGGCGCAGTGGTTAAGAATCCGCTTGCCAATGCAGGGGACACGGGTTCAAGCCCTAGTCTGGGAAGATCCCACATGCTGCGGAGCAACTAAGCCCATGAGCCATAGCTACTGAGCCCATGTGCCACAACTACTGAAGCCCAAGTGCCTAGAGCCCATGCTCCACACCAAGAGAAGCCACCACAATGAGAAGCCCGCGCACTGCAACAAAGAGTAGCCCCCGCTCTCCACAACTAGAGAAAGCAGCCAAAGATAAATAAATTAATTTACCAAAAAAAATTTTTTAAAAATGAGTGAGAAGTGAAGTAAGATGAGGACTTAACAGATAAAATGGTGACACCGTTAGTAATACTTGAGGAACAATAAGATTATAACAACTCCAAGAACACTGAGAGACAGAAATATGATCTCACTCTCATTAATACAAGTTTAAATTTACCTAAACTGCTTATAAAATTGCCTGTATCCAATATGAATTCTTCTACAGACTCAGCATTCCAGTGTGTACAAATCAGTCTTCTAATTTTCACATAAAATAGAGTCAGGCCCCCACTGACAGATTAGCAGTAAGTCCCACCAATATTTTCCATTCAGAGCTTCTCACTTCCCCAGAATTGTGGAAGAAAGTTGGAGGCCTTGCAGTTCAAAAGAGAGCCCAGCTTACTTAACAGAAGTCAGCTACTACTGTTTAGTGTCATTGCCACACACAGTCTTATGAGAATAAGAGATTCAGCCCCACGAATGCCGTCAGTCAACTGCTTATCCAATTCCCTGGTTCTTCAAGGAAGGCTCATTCTACTTTTTTAGTGCTAAAACCAGACATAGGTACTCCTTACTAGAGTTCTTAAATTTGTACTTTTGGGTATTTGCTGCTTTTATTACCATATACCTCCATGCCTTGGAAAGCTGACCTTTTAAATAACTATAAGTTTTTGTCCCTTGCAGAATAAGAATTGTTGTCTCCTTTTTCTAGGGGGTCCACCAAGACTTGAGCTGTATCACCTTTCCAACCTTTGCAATCTAAACAGTACTATTTCATCCCCTTTCTTAGATAATGCAAATCCACACACATCCTTCCAGGGGCTGTACACACCTTTCTAAGGTCTTATTTGTGGAGAGAATAGGAAAACACTGCTTTCATGAACTCAAAATGAATTTATTGTCCTAAATGTGAGCATGTTGACTTTCTGTCACAGCTCTCTCCTGGGTAAAGCAAAGCAAAATAAAACAGAAACAAATCAATAAACAAGCAATACCTATATATGGCTGGTCTGCTACAAAGCCTTCCTCTAGTTGTTCAGTGAAGGTTTTTTTATTAGTGACTATTTTATATTTTATAATTAATGTTTCTAAATGCAATATTTTTAGTAACAGAAAAGTAAATTTAAATATCAAGGTGTACCCTGCAATCAGTGATTGGTGAATGAATGAATGAATGAATGAGTGAATTGCATGCTGTTTATAGATCAAAACAACAGCATCAATGCACAAATAACATGCAAAAATACCTGAATTGCCTGGAAGCTTTACAGCAGCTGCTACATCAGCAGTTATTTTGCCAGTTGTTTAGAGGCTGTGGAAATTAACATGAGCTGGCTGAAACACTGGCAATATATCTAGGAGCCATTTTTGCCTAGAATAAAGGTGATTTCTTTAGACAAAGCACAGTCTGCAGGATCATAGAGGATGAGAGGCACACTGAGCAGAGATCAGCATCAAACAAGTACTAAGAACAAAAAAAGCACCATAGGAGAACCCAGCACCATGTGCTGCTAAGCAGACTGTGCTAAGCTCTGTTACCACACAGGCAAATACATAATTTGCTTACCTATGAGGATGCGATGTATAAATATTAAGGTGGTTTAAGAGAATACTGTTAAGGAGAGGCTGCCTGGGCTGTTAAGTAAATAAGTGTTTACACATGGATTCAACAGAATCAAATATATGGTGAGTATTTACTGTGGATCAATCACTGTGCTAGATCGTTATCACACTGGAGTGGACCTATCAGACACAGCCCTGCCCTCTTGAAACTCATAACCCTGTATTTAGTGCATACGTTATAAGAAGTTTCATTGAGAAAAGCTAGAAGAAGGGAAAGAAAAACCAGAATGACTCTGAGTGGCCATTAAGGATTGTTCTCTTAGCCCCAAAACACGAGGTCAGATGTTACAACATATTTGCCAAATCCCAGTTCATTTCCATCATTCACATCCTCCTCTCCCCTTTGCATAGGTGCACATACACCTTCACACACTCACTTTTGGTGATTGATCCCTGCTGGGTCCAAGTCTCCTTTTTCCTCCTCCCTTCCTGAGTTTGTTACTCTGAGATCACTCACCCAAATCTTCCTGCAGCACTTTTAATCTAACCTTCTTGTAACTCCAAGGTGAGGGTCATTTATAGATATTTTTCATAAAAACAATATTTCAGAGAACATAAAAAGCAGAACTTGGTGGTCAAAAAACAAATCAGGGCAATCTCTGAGGTTTGTCTCCCTCTACTGTTCAACCAAGGGATCAGCAAGACATTTCTCTGCTGACTTGTGCCCTGAGTCCCAGCTGCATTGACGCATGCATGCCTGATTTAGAGTGCCTCTTCAAACAGGGGTGAAACATCCGAGAGGGGATGAATGAGAAGATCACACTGCTACCTGGATTCCAGTTTGCTAACCCTGTGTGGCTATCGCTGATGCAAACTCCACTTCTAGAGAGCAGACAATTACATATTTTATTTTCATAAACTCTCTAGGCCTTTAACCAAGCTCTTTCCCGTGGTGACAATCTCAGAATCTATCTGGGAGGAAGACTGGCCAAGTGACAGGGAAGGAAGGCACAGAATTAGTGAGCAGAAGCAAGACTCTGTTCCTCTGGTTATGTGACTTGCCTGCCTTTAGAAAGCTCTATCCACTATCTAAATTTCAGTCTCTTCACCTGCAACAGGAGAAGGTCATCTGGAAATGAGAAGATGGAATGAACAGAATGGAGCAATTGAGAAATGAGAAGTGAAACAGAAGGTTTGCGGCCCCTTTGCAAACTAAAGCAAAGGGGCTGCAAACCTGCTGCTCCCTAGAATCACTTGGGAAGTTTTTATACACGTGCCCTGTGCCCAAGTCCAGCTTACAGCAAGTTTCATTTAAATGTTCTGGGAGAAGTTTCAGTGTACCTTTTAAAGGCTCGCTGAGCAATGTAGTGTGTAACCAGAGATTAAAACAAAACAAAACAACACCACACACACACACATACACACAAAAAATACATAAAACCAAAAAAACCTGTAGAGAAGGGAAACACTGCCTAATATCTGCTAGAGGAGCTGCAGAAGAGCAGAACCAGGATGTGAATGCATATTTTGTATATTCTTACCCAGTGCTGTTCTGTGTCCTCAGTGCACAGATGACCCATCCTGCTCCCTCCAGCTGGGTGCAGTTTCTCCCTCCACTAAGCTACCAGAGCACTTATCACTTCTTCCCTCTTAGTCCAGTGATTTACTTCCATCCTTTATATAAGCTCTATAAAAACATAAACTTCCTAAGAATAGAGACCACATCCACGTCATTCTACACTCTCCATACCGCCATAGACAGTGATATGCATCGTGCACAAAGAAATATATGCTGAACACTAGTTTTCATCACCCCCCTCCTCTTCCCACTCTCTACCTTCTTTACCCCAAGCTATATTTTCTTCTGGGCCAATTCACCCAAATTCCTTTGGGTTTTTTTTTTTTTGTCATCGCTTAAATTTTTCAGGTCTTAGCATCACATCTCTGCCCAACATTGCTCTTTTATTTCCTTTTTTTCTTAGGCAAAGGAATCTAACCCTTTTAACTAACCCCCAAATTACCAGCCACGATGACTAAAACAATTAGTGCCTTTCAGTATTGCAGGATTAGTTTCACTCTTCACTTACTATTCTTGGGATTATGGTTAAAGGGCCGTGAACGGATAAGCTCTTTCCTCCAAGGAAGCAAATGAAATTCCCTGGAGTCAGCCGCAATTTTGTAGTACATTCTAATAGTAGCTAGTGTTCCATTATCCAATTACATGTTGCTCTTTGCTATGAATATTACCTGTTTCCCACCTGCCACTCCATCACACACACACCTGTCTTGCCAGGCACTGATTTTAAATACCTTTGCTCTTGTTATTTACCCAATATCTTCTTCCCTTTTTTCATTAATATACCTCTTGCCCATATTTCCAGGCGTAGATAAGATTCTGGCTCTTTTTTAAAAGAGCCTTTTCTGATCTCCCTAGCCACTATTGACAGCTGTCATCTCAGCACAGCTGATTCAAAATCACCTGTCTCATCAGGTGAGAGTTCTTACATAGTTTTAGTTAAACACTATTTTCTTACTGTTTTTCCAACAGAATGAAAACTCAACATTAGAGATTTTTCTTCTGCTGCTTTTCTATTTCCGGTGTCTTCCAGTACAGTGCTAGGAAAACAATACAGTGGTTATCAGAGGCCAGATGAACTGCCCAGGACTTTGAACTAGATTTTAGTCTAAGTGTTTTCTATGCTTGACTAATTTAATCCTCCTAACAACTCTGGGAGGTTATCCTCATTTTGCAGAGAAAATGCTTCACTGAGAAATCAACTAACTGAAGTTTACACAGCTAGTAAGTGGTAGAGACAGTACTGGACCATCTAACTCCAGAGCCCAAGCTTTAAATCACGATGTAGTACTTATGTGCTTGTTTTACTTGTAAGCACAATACGTGCTTATTGTGTTGTTATGAGGAACAAAGAAGATGATAACATAAATTCCTTAGTACAGGGCCTGGCACACAGGTCCTCAGTAAATGGTAGATGTTTTTATTACATGGAACAGTCCTGACTATGTTCCTTAATTACTGTGTGATCTTGCATAGATCACCGATAATCTCTGTACCCACAGGCCCCACACAGGATGGACTTGGACAATCAGAAAGGGGCATTTTAAATGCATGGGAGACTTATTTTCATGTGAAGTGTCATTTTTGGTTGTCATAATGACAGAAGTGCTCCTGGCCTTGCGCAGGGGAAAAGGCAAGGATGCTAAATACTGAGCCCTTTTCAGGCCTGCACAACAAAGACCACTCTTCCCAAAACTCAAACAGCACTCTCATTAAAAAACACTGGACCAAATATTTTTAAGGTCCCTTCAAGACTTTAAATACCAGAGTTTTAATACTGGGCTTTTTGCTCATATATGATTGCCTGTCAAAGGTTTTAACCGTCATCACTTACTAAAAAATTAGCTCAGCACTACTCATCAACTAGCCAGTATTTAAAACACAGGGTTATGTATTTATAATTAATATGGATTAGACACTATTTCCATGCAGTATGGAAGACAAGTCAATTTGGGGAGACATACAGCTGCTCAATAATGCAAATAATGCCTATTTTAAATAGTGTATTACATTGCTTTTTTGAAGTGTGGGAAACAGCAGAGTCTGGAAGCAGAGAAACCATTTTCCCATCCTGGATCTATCAATTTTTAGCTCTGTAAACTTGGGCGTATTATTTACCTTTGTGGGATCCTGTTTCCCCAAATGGGGAACAGGAACAACATGGTCTGTGTTCTATATGTTGTAAGAATTAGAGGGACTTTATTTAGAAAGGCTGGCACATGTTGGTGGCTCAATACATAGCCTCCATAACCATTTTTATTATTCTTTTTTTTAAAAAATTATTTATTTATTTATTTATTTATTTATTTATGGCTGTGTTGGGTCTTCGTTTCTGTGCGAGGACTTTCTCTAGATGCAGCAAGCAGGGGCCACTCTTCATCGCGGTGCGCGGGCCTCTCACTATCGCGGCCTCTCTTGTTGCAGAGCACAGGCTCCACACGTGCAGGCTCAGTAATTGTGGCTCACGGGCCCAGTTGCTCCGCGGCATGTGGGATCTTCCCAGACCAGGGCTCGAACCCGTGTCCCCCGCATTGGCAGGCAGATTCTCAACCACTGCGCCACCAGGGAAGCCCCTATTATTCTTTTCATCATACAGAATTTATTTATTGTTTCCTCCCCCTGTACTAGAAGAGGAAATGCGATTTTGGATCTGGACCTTGGAAGATAATTAAGTTTTCTTCTGGTGGATAAGTGGGCACCTTTATGACCACAGAATGCAATGGCCCTAAATGTATGTTTTCATTCATTCCACACATATTTCTTGAGTTGCTGTTACACACCAAACACCGTAATAGGTCCTGCAGATAGAGTGAAGATGGTCTTAGAATTGGCACTCTAGAGGATTTTGCCTTGTATCTCTAAGAAGATGTACTGACCTCATGCTGCACTTTAAAAACTTATTTTTACAACTTTCAGTAACATCACCCTAACCTATTGACATGTTTCTCTTCTTCAGTCTTACTGTTATACAAAGAGACCATAACTCCTGTGAGTTTTTTTTTAAATCCAGGAGTCGCAGCTTCCATAACATAGGGCGTGCGCGTGTGCGCACACACACATTACGTTACCCCTATGTCTCAATAGCGTGAGTAACAATGGACACGTTACTTACTCATGGTTGCCTTGATTTTTCTCATTATTAAATTTGGTTTGTAAATCTCCTTGGTTTATTACTTGAAAAAATTGATTTAACAGTAAAAAATGCATAGGAAATGCAGGACTTCACTGGGCCTTTAACGTGGACTGTGGTTCTCTGAGAAGTCGATGCACTATATGTAGTATGTCACAGGTAAACTTAACCTGGGGAGCCCTCTTAAAGAATATTCTCCCCATTACATCTGACTCGATAACAGGAGCTGGTAAATTCTTACATACCTACTACTCTTATCTCATGGCTTTCTCTGACATATTTAGTGAACAATGCTTTGAACACACAGCTTACAAGATTATGTTTCTCTTCCTGAAAAAGTGGGAAATAATTTTAATTAATTTTAAAATCTGTGGCTAGAGCAAGCTAATTCTATTTTCAATTTAAGTATATCAGGAGATATTGCAGCCGATATTAAATGTTTGAATTATCCCATTCAGTTCTCTTATTTGTCTTTGTCTCAAAATACCAGTAACCTTTGAGTGACAGCTAGCAAATGCTCAATCTTATAAATTTACATTCAGCAAATAAGATTTGGGTATCCACTATACTACAAGTGCTATTGTAAGCACTGAAAAAAAAGAGATAATTAAATTATGGCTCATGCCTCTGGGAGCTTATAGTCTAATAGAGAAGACAGTCATGTTAATAGGCAATTATAATATATTATAAATAAGAACGTATTAGAAATATATCACAGAGGAGGGGGTGATTATCTGAAAAAAATTCTTAGGACCCAGGCAGATTATTTACAACCACTGAGCCACCACTAGTTAAACCAAATCCCCTCTTCTTGCAGCTTAGAAAGAAACAAGAGAACATCCTAAACAACAACAACAACAGCTACAGGTCAGGATACTTGAATGTCTCTTATCCATCTCACTTCTCTTCCAGGAGTGACTAGAAGATTTATGGCTTAATTGAACCTATGAGAGCAATTGTACCTTGAGGAAAGACAAGAGTCACCTAAAATAAGAAATTTCTACAAACACACTTTGAATTCCACCTCCGAAGAGCCAGCACTAGATAGTATATCCTCACTCTAAATCACCAGCCTCTCTGGTAAATGTCAAAGCCATTTTCCCCACAATATCCCCTAACAATGCCTCCCCTAGTTACACCCAATTCACTGAAAACATATCACTGGAAAACATAATCATGTTATCGGTAATGACAGCAGTACTTTGTTACAGTTTGTAATGTCCCATATTCTAATATTTAATTTGTGCCAAAATCCTGCTCATTGGTTTATATAATTTACCTTTTATAACTGAGAATACAAAGGCTCAGAAATATTGAATAAGTAACTTCAGGTCACACAACTACAAAGCAATGAATCTGAGGGGCAATTTTCAGTCATTTGACTTAAGTTTAGTGGTTGTTACTGTTGTTTTTTACTTAAATTTTGTGAAGTTGATATGTCTAAATATTGAGCTGCTAAGAAAGCATCCTAAATATCAGTTGTGACTTAGGGCCATTATGATTTATGAGCTAGAAGTTACCTTTGTTCTCAAGCGATTGTTATGCAGAAGACGACATCAAAATTATTCTCAGAAAAAGCCTGCCTATCAGCCTAATAGACCCATTAGAATTTTTATAGTGTTTTAATTGAAAATAATAATCTTCAAAGTTATGTAACTCACTTAACTGACTAGATCATGAGTTCTCAATGTTAACATGAAACACATCCTTGGGGCCTTACTCAAGGTTGTGTGAAATTGCCACCCAATTAGCTATAAATCCACTTCTTTCCCACCCACTCAAGAGAGCATACTGGAATTCAAGTGAGTGGCAGTATAATGTGTAAACTTCAATCTAAGTGATCATAAAAAGCAAGTTATTGCAAACTCTTGTACCTTAGTTATTATTATTAAGTCACTGATTGTAATACCCTCAAGATAGATCAAGACTTACCAGTGTACCACAGTACTACCATTTAGAAGATTAATTTATACATTTATCATGTAGTATTTGTGGCATTTTCTTTGGCTTTTTATTGAGTAATGTTTTAAAAGTACTTTCAAATATTACTCAGCCATAAAAAGAAACAAAATTGAGTTATTTGCAGTGAGGTGGATGGACCTATAGTCTGTCATACAGAGTGAAATAAGTCAGAAAGAGAAAAACAAATACCATATGCTAACACATATATATAGAATCTAAAAAAAAAAAAAAAAAAAAGTGGTTCTGAAGAACCTAGGAGCAGGACAGGGATAAAGATGCAGATGTAGAGAATGGACTTGAGGACACGGGGAGGGGGAAGGGTAAGCTGGGACAAAGTGAGAGAGTGGCATGGACATATATACACTACCAAATGTAAAATAGGTAGCTAGTGGGAAGCAACCACATAGCACAGGGAGATCAGCTGGGTGCTTTGTGACCACCTAGAAGGGAGGGATAGGGAGGGTGGGAGGGAGACGCAAGAGGGAGGAGATATGGGGACATATGTATATGTATAGCTGATTCACTTTGTTATAAAGCAGAAACTCACCATTGTAAAGCAATTATACTCCAATAAAGATGTTAAAAAAAGAAGTAACTTCAAATATTAACATAGTTATTTAATACTTTGCTTTCACTCAGTCTCATTTAAAATTCACAAAAAGGAAACCTGATAATAATTGTAATAATAAAATGACTGACTAGTATGGTTATAATGTTCTATAATTTACCAAGTGTTTTCACACCTATTATACTTGATCCCCAGTAATCTTTTAATATGTTCAGTAATTCCCATTTTACAGATAAAGAAGTTGAGATTCATAAAGGAGATGTTGGAGATATGAGAAATTGTGTTTAATGACAATTTTATCATTCTAAGGCTAGTGTGCCTAAAAAAGAAAGAAAAAAATTAGAAATATACAAATTGGAAAGACTGTCGTTAACCTGGGATTCTTAATTCCAATTGGTTTGTTCTGCATCAATACAGTTAATTAATATACAACTCCAAATTAGCTTTTGCAGGCAGGGAAATGTCAGCGGGTTTTTTCTTGTCCTCCTGCTAAGTGGAGGACATTAAGTCATTATTACACATAATAGTCCTAATTTGCAGGTGGAAATATTAGCTTCCAAATGCATAAAAATCATTCTCAGCCTGAAGGTCAACAGTTGCGTATCAGATTGTTTTGGTTCCCTGCTGGTCACTTTACAACACAGTTTAATGGTTACCATATTATCTTTCTTCCAAAGTGACTTATGACCTGAACCTCATCTCTTCATCTTTTTTTTTTTTTAATATTTATTTATTTATTTATTTATGGCTGTGTTGGGTCTTTGTTGCTGCACACGGGCTTTCTCTAGTTGCTGAGAGTGGGGGCTACTCTTTGTTGCGGTATGCGTGCTTCTCATTGCAGTGGCTTCTCTTGTTGCAGAGCACGGGCTCTAGGCACGTGGTCTTCAGTAGTTGTGGCATGTGGGCCTCAGTAGTTGTGGCTCATGGGCTCTAGAGCACAGGCTTAGTAGTTGTGGCACATGGGCTTAGTTGCTCTGCGGCATGTGGGGTCTTCCCGGACCAGGGATCGAACCCGTGTCCCCTGCATTGGCAGGCGGATTCTTAACCACTGCACCACCAGGGAAGTCCCTCTTCATCTTTACTTAACCATGAGGTAGCTAGAAGACGGGATTGCCAGCTGCATTTTCCTAACAGAGGAAAGGAAGCCCAGAAAGGTCAAGTGACTCAACAAAGGTCATACAGAAAATTTGACTGCTCAGTGGATCTTCCAGATTGGTACAGCCTTTGGAAGGAACCAATCGATCTGTTTCTTCTTGCTTTTCTAAATGTCTCCTCTCTCCATTATAATTCTACACCCCATGACATTCAAGGGGACAGTGGAAAATGCATGGCTTGGCCAGCAGCAAACACACTCTGTAAATAAGACTGTAATTACGGCCTAAGAAGACTGGGACTCACTACTGCAGCATTTTATCTGCTGGGTGGCCAATTCATTAAAACAGATATCTGGTGTTTTAATCACCATCTGTTTCCATCCCAGCCTCCCCCCAATCCTAAACATGCCCCTGTACCTCCTGCCACAGTCCCAAGCAGGTTTTGCTATAGGAATGGACAGCTTGTGAGTGGAGTGCCGGGGGCCTGTGTAATCATTCATCTTTTGGGCATGACAGAACAAGCTGTTGGATGCTGTGAATAGGCAGAGCAGGTCTTGCTGGGCAAAATCCTGGATCTGAAAAGAGAATGGCTCCCACTTGGTAGAAACAAATGCTTCCTTCCTCTCCCCACCCTCCACTCTATAAATAGTTACCAAATTTTCTAGAATGTCTGAGAAATATTTCAGAGCCCAGGAATAAGACTCCTGGAAGAAAGGGTTATGAATTCCAAAACTTAGGAGATGAATCAAGATCAAACACATTGATTTATTAGTAGTAATACGACTATCATTTATTAGGGTCCTATTATGAGTTAGAACCATGCCAAGCACTTGACATAAACTATCTCACTTTAATTCCTAAAATAACCTTCGTGGGTAGTAGGTTGTGTTCCCATTTTACAGATGAATCAACGAAATGAAACTGTACTGCTTGCGTCATTAACCCAAGGTCACAGCTATCAGATGACAGAGACTGGATTTAAATTTGTGTTTCTTTGACACCAAATCTTGGACCCTTAATGACTACATTACCTGCCAAGCTTCATAATGCCACAGAGATGTTAGCAATCAGCTGCCTTCAGCGACAATATTATGTCAAATGCTGTAGCTTACAATATTACTGCCTTCTTTTTATTCTCATTGCAACCAGTGACTATTTTTTCTTAATTTTCCCTTTTATAAACCAACAAAAACAAATAAACAAAAGCAAACTCAGGCTCAGAAGGTTAAATTACTTTGTATAAAACCACTTAGCAGAATCTCAATTAACACAGGTCTTTTGGTTTCGTAGCCCAAAGCTTTTTCTGAGCAATGGTTAGCCATGAATATTTGTTCCAGACCTTGGTAAATTACACAAGGCTTTTCCTCCTTTCTTTTTTTTTTTTTTTTAATGGAAGTATAGTTGATTTACACTATTGTTTTCATTTCAGGTGTACAGCAAAGTGATTCAGTTATATATATATCAGATTATTTCCCATTATAGGTTACTAGAAGATATTGAATATAGTTCCCTGTGCTATACAGTAAATCCTTGTTGCTGTTTTATATATAGTAATGTGTATATGTTAATCCCATACTCCTAATTTATCCTTCCTCCCCTCCCTTTCCCCTTTGAAAACCATAGTTTGTTTTCTATGTCTATAAAGCTGTTTCTGTTTTGTAAATAAATTCATTTGTATTATTTTTAGATTCCACATATAAGTGATATCACATAATATTTGTCTTTCTCTGTCTGACTTACTTCACTTAGTATGATAATCTGTAGTTCTATCTGTGTTGCTGCAAATGGCAATATTTCATTTTTTTATGGCTGAGTCATATCCGTTGTATAGTCCATAAACAGATGAATGGATAAAGAAGATGTGGACAAGTCTTTTCTAAGTTATGATTGAGCCTCAGCCTCGCTGCCTCCCCACATCCCTAACCTGCAGGGGCAAGTACATGCATTCTTGGCCAGCAACATACTGGGACTGTCTTATCCGAGCTCAACATTCTGGGTCCCATCGAGTCAAATTGGTAGGTCAAACAATTGACATAATTTGCAGGGTACAAAAATGTGAGGCACCTTGTTTCAAAATTACTAAGAATTTCAAGACAGCAACAATGGAGCATTAAACCAAGCATGGGACCTTCCAAGTGTGGGATCCTGTGCACCTGCACAGGTGACATGCTTGTGAAGCTGGCCCTGTCAGTCTAAGTCTCCAGAAAAGGTCCTATTTTCCTCCACCTTATCCTTCTCATGGAACCCAGAGTAGAAAGAATGCTGGACTGACAGAGTGTAGCTCTGGGTCCTAGTTTAGGTATGGTTAACTGGCTCTTTGACTTTAATTTTGTAAGTTAACCTCTGGTGCTGAGAGTCCTCAGGAACTATGGAAGTTGGACTAGGTAATCTCTAAAGTCCATCCAAACTGTCCTAGTCTACAGCTCTTAAATCATCCAGTGGCCTCCCTCACGCTGTGTAACTTCTGTGTTATCTTTTTCAATTTCCCTTTCTGCCAGTGCAGCTCTGAAACTAATCGGCTTCCCTAACACCGGCACCACAATCTACCACTGTCTTCACCCTCCCCAGCCTCATCACCATGCTGGAGAAATACTCCTCCCACTTCAGTGACCAGGCCACCACTGATGTTGCCAAATCTTCTCGTTGACTCAGGTTCCTACCCTGGGCCATTTAGAAAAAGTTATTCTAAGCTTGTTAAAGAGAGAAAAATTGTTCCTGTTTACCCTACCAATTCCATGATAGTAAGGGAAGTAGCAGGAGGCTTTCCACCAAGGGACACATTTGTTAAAATCATATATTTCCTGTTTTTTTAAAAAAAGATTTCTGTATCAGGAAGATAAGCCAAGGCATAGCAAAATTACTTATCTAGGTATATTACTGAATAAAAGACTTTTTTTTTTTCAAACCATGACCTCTGTCCTATGAAAAATTATAGTGATATCAACATATCTACTCCATCTCTAATTTTCCTCCCCTTATCTACTCTACCAAAAATAAATAAATTCCTTTGGCTTTTATCTTACTCGCATCTCTGAGTCCAGACTAAATTCCATTCCTTTCTTCCTTTAAAACTCTTCCTGAGTCTTCTTCAAATTCCTCCATCCCCCAGCCACCAGCACCACCCCTGTCTCCTCTTACCCAAGAGAAGCTTCAGTAACGTTTCTTTTCTCCCTGCCTGCCTTGGGGAGCATATTTCTGTAACTCTGCATTTTAAAATCCTTACTTTTTACTTGAGACAGATTTGGGAGTATTATAAAACTTACAATAAAACTTACTTCAAAGAGCTCAAATTCCTACTTTCTGGCTAAACTTCCCAGATTTCCACCCATCCAAACTGGTGTGATCTTCCCCTTAAAATAGCCATTTCAGAATACTTATCACTTCTTAAGGTAGGTTAAAAGCATGTATGCCCATGCCTCCCCTCCCTGACTAGCTTATAAGCAATTTGAGGACAAAGAATAAGCCCTCCATGGCTAAAAGCATGCCTTGATTAGAGTAGAGTCACAGTGAATGTTTGTTGAGTGAATGACTGTTAACTGTTATCAGAGAGACAAGCTAAAACAGGAACAACTGGATTAGAGTTTTATCTCAGCTGACCTCTCCCCCTTGATGTTTCCTGTTCATGTTTCTCAACTTCTGAGTCTATCAAAAGCCAAGTGAAGAGGCTGTTTCTCTGAGATCATTTGTCTATCCTGTTAATTTGTGTTAAGTGGTACTTTATCAGAGCCAAGCTTTTAAGTCCATTAAAAGTCTTACAGCTTCTCTCAAACCTGGGAACACTATAAAAGATAACATCAGTCCTGTGGCTCTGCTCTACGCTCAGGACAAGCTGATGCTTTCAGCCTTGGTCTCAAGATCAGCCTCCAGGACCTCCAGAATGATCCCATGAAATGACAGCAGGCCTTGGAGTGTCACCTCTTCTGAGATACGAAACAGGCTGTCCCAAACTCAAAAATCTCTTATAAAGATGCCAGCTGACGGAGAAACAAACTTTCATGCTGTTACCCTCAAATACCCTCATTTCTCAAGCCTTTATAGCACACTTTTTAAAACGCTTTTTTTTTAAACAACAAATTTTACAGGCCAGACACACCTCGCTTACCTGGGAGACTTGTTATAAAAATACAGATTCCCACATACCATCTGTGGAGAATGTCTGGGGTGAAGCTCAAAACTATATATTTTTAAAAGCTCCCTATATGTTTTTTATTTGTAACTAGGGTTTAGAACTTTTAAAAGTCTCTTGTGGAGTGCAGAGCCATTTAACATTGGTTATTATTTCATTTAGTGTTCACAGAAATAGCTAAGAGTAGTATTCCCATTTTAGGAAAGAGAAAACTAAGGCTCAGAGAGATCGGATGACTTGTGTAGCACAGTCCCAACTTTGGGCTTAAGTTGGAACGTAAACTCAGGTCTTCCGACTCCTAGTCCGGGGCCTGCCCACTGTTCACTTTGAGGTTGGCAACTGTAGCTACTAACATATGAACATGAACTAATTTATTAGGTTGCACTAAAGGGGATGGGGAAACCAGGGTAATACATTTGAATCAGAAAGAGAACCATATGAGCAAGAAAAGTTCGTATCATGGGAAAGCCCTTGAAAAGCCCCTGCAATCTGGGAACGAAGGAAGGAAAAATTCCTCTCAGATAGTCCTGTAAATGGTCAAGACTTTTTATATTTCTTTTTTTTTTTTTTCTTTCCCATCTCCATCACACATTTCCTATTTTTCCTTCTTCTCTGGTAATAGCTTAGACCCATTACCAATACAAAAAGTGTTAGATGAGATGGTCTCAGCTTAACAGAAAGAAGAGGTTGGGAATGAAGTGCGTATAGATGTACTAAGGTTGTTGCTTCTGAGCTATTACTGCCGTGAAGAGGGTGCCTCATTGCCCCTCTTCTCATGTTTATTGCCTCCAACTCTCTAATAATCAGCACCTCTCCAAAGAGAAAAAAAAACAAAAACGTCGATATGATTGATCAGAATTCAGGGCTTTCACTGGGCCATATTTTACTAGTGCATGAGTTTACTCTGCTCCGAAAGTTAACATTTGTGTGTATCTCTTGTCTCTTCTTAAGACTTGCAAATGTACAGCATACAAATATACAGAACTTCAGCTTACAAATAGTGTGTCAGACAAGTGGAGAAAGGAGAGACTACTTCCAACTAAGCAGAATAAAATGGTTATTCATATAGAAAAGGATAAAATTGAACATCTCTGTCACTTTATATACATTATAATTTAGATAGGGAAAGATTTATTAAAGAAATGTTTTAAAACTATAGGATCATAGAAACACATGCTACAGAGTTAGGTAAATAGATCAGAGAAAAAGTCTAAGGACTGAGTCCTGAGGAATTCCAATATTTACTGATCAGGACAAAGAGGAGACTTTAAAAATGACCAGTGAGACAGGTGGAAAACCAAGAGAAAGAATCCAAAGGGAGAAAATATATCAAGAAAAAAGAGTAATCAACTATGTCCAGGTAATAGAGCAAGGCAAAGACTGAGAAATTACCATTGCATTTGGCAATATAGAGGCTATTGGAAAACCTGACAAGAATAATTACAGTGTGTTTTTTGTGAATAAAATTTGCAATAAGAATAAAATAGGGGAACTGACCTAAGGTAGCTGGGGAAAGGTAAGTAATTGATAATCTGAGATTTGATGGATAAGTAGGACTCATGTTAGTGAATAAAAGTATAGGAAGTATGGGTAAGAACATTGCAAGAAGCAGGAACACCATACAAGAAGACTTCAACAGGGTAACAAAGTGTGGCCAAAGTGATAAGAATAAGGAAGTGAGAAGTATAATATAAGTTGGAGGAATAGGCTGGGACCATATTACACAGGACACGGTTAAAAGTTCATATTTTTTTTGACGGATATTGAAAAGAAATTGAAGGGACTTTAAGCTATGGATCAACTAGAGCAGATTTGTGTTACAAAAGGATAACTGTTTTATGAAGAAGGGATTGAAGAAAACAAATACATATGTAGGGGAACTGGTTGGGATATTATTAAAGTGGTTCACATGTAAAATGATGGTAGCACAGACTAAGCTGGTGTATGGGGATATGGATGGATTTGAGAGATATCCAGGAGTTTGGATTGATAGGATATGGCAGCAGGTGGTTGGTGAGAGAGAGAGACAGATACTTTGAGGATGACTTCCAGGATTTGGGCTTGAATATGTGGGTTGATTTGGTGCCCTTACAAAGAAGAGAAGGTTTTGGAATCATAAAAGTAATGAGTTAATATTAGACATATACGATTTGTGATGTCAGTGAGATTTTCAGGTGAAGATGGCACGCAGTGGACCAAATTCTGCCAAGTGCTATGCTGGGTTCTGCGAACACAGAGATAAATAAAAGTAACTTTCTAGCCTCAAAAAAACTCACAGTTTAGGGGTTCCCTGGTGGTGCAGTGGTTAAGAATCCGTCTGCCAATGCAGGGGACACGGGTTCGAGCCCTGGTCCGGGAAGATCCCACATGCCTCAGAGCACCTAAGCCCGTGCGCCACAGCTACTGAGCCTGCACTCTAGAGCCCGCAAGCCACAACTACTGAGCACTCGTTCCACAACTGCTGAATCCTGCGCACCTAGAGCTCGTGCTCCACAACAAGAGAAGCCACTGCAACGAGAAGCCCGCGCACCACAACGAAGAGTAGCCCAACTCGCAGAACTAGAGAAGGCCCGCGCAAAGCAACAAAGACCCAACAAAGCCAAAAATAAAAATAAGTAAAATAAATAAAATTTTTAAAAAATTAAAAAAACTCACAGTTTAGCAGCTCGTATTCCTATATGAGTATAAAGTTGCTATAGCACTTCCCTCATTCTGAATCTGCTACCAAGTCTGAAAGCTAAACTTTGCCCAGGAATAACTGGAAGGAAGGAAAAAAAAATATTCCAAGTTGATATACTTTAACTAGGCAACAGTCACTACTAAAAAAGATCAGAATGTGGTTTGAAATATGCTAATAGCATTTATGCAAATGAAGGTTCACTGTATTAACTACAAGATCAAGGGATAACTGCAAGTAATTTGGTAATGGGCTGTAATTACCCTTCCAACTATAGCATGGGGGATGAGGGTGATGCATGAATCAAACACTGTTACTAAATACTTGCACATTTCATCAGTGTCTTCTCTTTATCATTGTACTTGAACATACCTGAAAAGCCACCACAAAATGTCATTTTTCATATCAGGTTAAACAGGGAAGAGAATAGTCATGTCATTTTTCATATCAGGTTAAACAGGGAAGAGAATAGTTTATTCTCACTTTTTTCCTTTTCCCTTTTTTTTTTTTTTTTCTTTTCTCCTTTTCTTATTTTTAACATGGTAATGTCTGAAGAGAAATCTTTCTTAAAGTATTGGGTTGGCCAAGAAGTTCGTTCGGTGTTAAGTAAAAAGGCACACTTTTCATTTTCACCAAGAATTTTATTGAACAATGTATTCACTAACCAAACAAACTTTTTGGCCAACCCGATATTAGCAACTAGGGCTATAATTCCAGGTCTGACAAGTACTACTCTTTGACTTTGGGTAAAGTTATCAATATTTTCCATTTGGTTTCCCCATTCTGTAAACAGAAATGTTAACATTTGTAATGACCTCTTCAAAAGAGTATCAGAAATGACTGAGTTTTATCTGTTTAGAAATGTTTAAGACAAATTTTTCTTTTTGACTTTTTATTCTGAAATACTTTAGAAAGTTGTGGAACAAAGAACTTTTCTCCCCTCACTGAATCATTACAGAATAAGTTGTAGGCATGTTGCCCCATTACCCCTAAATACTTAAGCATGTTTTCCTACAACCATGATTTTATCGTGTATAGTTACGGTATGATGATACAAGTTAGGTAATTAGCATTGATACTATCTACTCCCTGCTACCAAATCCACTGAACACATTCAATTTCTATCAGTTGCCCCAGTGATACTCTTTGTAGCAAAAGGATTAAATCTAAGGTCATTTAGTCCACATGTCCCTTTAGTCTCCTTCAATTTGGAACAGTTCATCAGTTTCTCCTTGACTTGCATAACCTTGATACTTTAAAGATTAAAGCCAATGGTTTTATAGAATGTCCCTCAATTTGGACTTGTCTGATCTTTTCTGATAATTAGATTCTAGTTAAGCCTTTTGGGGGACAGAAATATGACAGAATGATGTGTTCTTTTTATTGCATTCTATCGACTGGTACACAGTTTCAATTTGAACCATTACTGGTGATGTTAATCACTCGATCAACATGATTTTTGCCAAATTTCTCTTTTGCAGAACTATTCTTTTTCTCTTTGAAATGAGTAAGTGTTCTGTGGAGAGATAGTTTAAGATATATATAAACATCCCATTCATCTTCATACTTTCATCCACTAGTCTTAGCGTCAATTTATTTTGTATTTGCCTGATTTAATTATTACTCTGATGGTTGAAATAGTGTTTTAAAAAATTCCATCATTTGTTTGAAATGTATTGCTTGGCATTTTGCTGTAATGAGATGCTTTCTCTTCTTCCCATTTGTTTATTCCTTTAAGTTGTACCAGTATGAACTCATGGATTTCTATTTTATGTAAAGTAGTATAATCTGTTATTATTTTTATTTATTTAAATTAGATTTGGCCAGTAGGAAGGATCCCATTGAAGATGGATTCTCCTTTTTTTTAAACATGTTTCCATGGTTCTCTGAGCTCTGCTTTACTGTTGGCACAATAAGATGTTCTAGGCTCATCTTGTACTTCTTTCCCCAGAGCTTTGGCATCAGCCATTTTTTCAAAGATTCCTTGTTCATTTTAGTGGAGGATGGTATTTTGAAACTAAGATATGAATATAAGATGTACTCACTGTGCTGGATGATGTAATATACTGCACAGATCCTAGCTGCTCTGGGAGTGCTGTCCCCAAACAGCCTCTGTCTGTCAAACCCTTTTAGCTGTCACCTCAACTGAAGAAATCTATCTTGCCCAAGGTCATGTTTGCTGTTAGAAGTGTCCCTGCAATGAATGACTTGTTATTAAAGGCTTGGGCTCCTTGCTCCAAATTAGGAATATTCTGAATTACTATCCCATTTCCTGTGGGGTCAGCTGAGGCCTTCATGGGGTCTGCATACCAGCTTAATTTCTCCCTTTGCCCAGTCCTGCTTCTTTTCTCTTCCTTCCACAAGGATAATTTCCCAAAGCACTCCCTACTAAATGTTCAAAGTCTGCTTTCCGGGGAATACAACCCTAGGAGATGTTGAGTATTGCTGTGCCCAGACCCTCTCAACGAACAGAGCTAGGGAATATATGTATGCATTTTACCTCTACCTATACCTCTATCTATATCTATCTCTCTTTTTATTGAACATCATGAATGTGGTAGAGAGAAAACGCACACCATCACCACCAAAGATATCCACATCCCTGGAGGCTATGAATATATTACGTTACATGGCAAAGGGGAATTATATTTGCAGGTGGAATTAAGATGGCTAATTGCTGACCTTAAGATACAGAAGTTATTCCGGATTATCTGGGTGGGCCCAATGTAGTAACAAGGATCCTTAAAAATGGAATAGGGAGGCAGAAGAAGAAGGGAGGCCGAGGAGATGTGACTACAGAAGGTCAGAGTAATGTAATGTAAAGACGTGACCCACAGATGCTGACTTTGAAGATAGGGGAAAGGGGCCACGAACCAACGGATGTGGGTGGCCTCTAGCAATTGGAAAAGGAAGGGGAAAAAATTGTCCCTTAAAGCCTCCAGAAAGGAATCTAGTCCTGTTGATACCTTAATTTTGCCCAGTGAGACCCATATTGAACTTCTGACTTACAAAATATAAGATTGCGGTAATTTGTTACAGCAACAATAGAAAACGAATATAAGGAATTTATACTGATTCCACTAATTCCAGTCTAACAGCACAGGGTTTATTACAGTTTTGCCTCTTTCCATATTTGTAGCTCCTTTTTCCAGCATTGAGAAACTTGGCTCTCATTATGCTTGGGATCAATCCCAAGCCCACTGGGCCACCTTTCTCATCTGGGCTGTCCGTATCTGCCCAGCCACCACTGCTATCTCATGCAAATGTCTTCCTTGCATGGCCCCCAACTAATGGGGGCTTAATTATTAAGAAAGGACTTAATTATTAAGACAATTATTAAGAAAGGAAGGGAGTATGGAAGGAAGGAAATTAAGGAAGGAGGATGGGAGGAAAGGGTATGGAAGGGAGAGAAGAGGTTGAGAGAAAAGAAGAGCAGCCAAGACAGGGATTTTTCTTTTTTTTTTTTTTGATCCAAAGTCTATGCGTAGAGTCTATGGATGGACCTCGTGGAGCCATTGTATTACGTACTCCACCCCGCAAATATTCAGAAAAATCGGAGCTTATGTTTGCTTCCCCAGGGTATAGATCCATATAGTCTTGTTTTTTTCAACATCTTTACTGGAGTATAATTGCTTTATAATGTGTGTTAGTTTCTGCTGTACAGCAAAGTGAATCAGCTATATGTATACATATACCGCATATCCCCTCCCTCTTGCATCTCCCTCCCACCCTTCCTATCCCACCCCTCTAAGTGGTCACAGTAGATCCATATAGTTTTCATCACTTTCTCAAGAGAGATTCCTGAGCTCTAATAAGTTAGAAAGCACTGAGTTTATAACTATTTAGTTGGAAAGTAGAGCAATGACCTAAGTGTCCTCCTTAAAATCCATTTACAAGCCTCGTGATAGACTATAATAGATCTTCAAAACACTCACAACACAACAACTGTTAGTAGGAGCTGTTCAAAATTTTATGTTCTTTATCTCAGTTTTGTCTGAGATACCAAGGATCAGAAAAATTCTGATAGGTGCTCAGAATCCCCACGTTTCAAAGACAGATAGTAGGCCATTTAAAGGGAATGCTATAGGATTGAGAACCTAGTTTTTCCAGTTAGTGTTTCTAACTCCGACTTCTACAAAGACCTAGATCAAAAAGACCAGGAGAATGAATTTATTGAAGAAAAATTTTAATGTGTATGTGTACTTACCCTACATTCTACAATCCTAAAAGCTGTTACTCAGGGGTCTCAGTGCCCTGCAAGGAGAGGGGTTGAGTAAGGAAATGCTTCTCGAACTTTGAGGGCTAATTGTATATACATCAGATACTTTGGGATATTTTGGTTAACTTATTTAGCTTTCCTCACCTGAAAGACCACCTAAATACTTTTAAAGTTTCTGGGATTGATTATTTTTCTTATTCAAATTTACTTTCTCTCTAATGGCCAAGGCTATTTCATGACTGTATACTCCCCTCCAGTTGCCTCCCCAGTCACCAAGTTCCCTTTTATTCCATGGAAGTACAATGATTATTAGGAGTAAGGGCAAATGGGATAAAGATTCTAGAAATCATAAATCCTTTTGAGACATGATTTCATAGTTCTTCTGCCTTTAAATTGGTAGTCTTAAATGTGCTTCAAGATATAAGATCTAGTCATTGAATAAGTAAATATTTGTGGGACATCTATTTTGAGCAAAGTCCTGAGCTTGGGACTCAGTAGAGAACCTTTTCAATAATTCTCAGAGAAATTATTATGGTCATCATCATCATCATCTAAAGCAACTCCATAAACCTTGTAACATTCCTTTCATAGTCTGACAACTTTTTTTTTAAGTTCTGTCTTTTGTTTTGTATAATTTATGTTAACCCTCTTATTTATTTACTTACTTTTGGCTGCATTGGGTCTTCATTGCTGCACGTGGGCTTTCTCTGGTTGCATAAAGCAGGAGCTACTCTTCGTTGAGGTGCGCGTGCTTCTCACTGCGGTGGCTTCTCTTGTGGTGGAGCACGGGCTGTAGGTGCGTGGGCTTCAGTAGTTGTGGCACACGAACTGAGTAGTTGTGGCTCGTGGGCTCTAGAGCGCAGGCTCAGTAGTTGTGGTGCATGGGCTTAGTTGCTCTGCAGCATGTGGGATCTTCTTGGACCAGGGATCGAACCCATGTCCCCTGCATTGGCAGGCAGATTCTTAACCACTGCACCACCAGGGAAGCCCAGTCTGACAACTCTTGTGATTAATCCATTTCTAGGTTCTATATATTATGCTCCAGGATTCCATTTCTAGGTTGTATATATTATGCTCCAATCCTGGATTCACAGGGCATTGCTGTGTACTGCCTGAAATCACCTATGTGTAGGCTTGTCAGATATGTGTGTCTGTGTACGCATACACATACATTCATATACACACATATGGATTGTACTAGCTGTAGCATGGGAAAGGAACACATGGGAAAGTTAAGGGTATTCTGAAATAGGCTTTACTTTACAAGTGGATGGTTGAAGGAGGCTTTGCATTTATAAACATTATTTAGAAGTACAATGGTTAAGATCACTAACTTGTATATCAAACTGACCTAGGATTAGTCTTATCTATGTTTACTCTCCAGCTTTATGACCTGACACAAGTCATTTATCTTTTGTTAGCTTCACTACTGTCATCTGAAAGATGGGACTAACAGAATTATAGACATTCACAGAAAGACAGACAAGATGAAAAGGCAGAGGGCTATGTACCAGATGAAGGAACAAGATAAAGCCCCAGAAAAACAACTAAATGAAGTGGAGATAGGCAACCTTCCAGAAAAAGAATTCAGAATAATGATAGTGAAGATGATCCAGGACCTCGGAAAAAGAATGGAGGCAAAGATCGAGAAGGTGCAAGGAATGTTTAACAAAGATCTAGAAGAATTAAACAACAAACAAACAGAGATGAACAATACAATAACTGAAATGAAAACTACACTAGAAGGATTCAATAGCAGAATAACTGAGGCAGAAGAACGGATAAGTGACCTGGAAGACAGAATGGTGGAATTCACTGCCACAGAACAGAATAAATAAAAAAAGAATGAAAATAAATGAAGACAGCCTAAGAGACCTCTGGGACAACATTAAATGCAACAACATTCGCATTATAGGGGTTCCAGAAGGAGAAGAGAGAGAGAGAAAGGACCCAAGAAAATATTTGAAGAGATTATAGTCAAAAACTTCCCTAACATGGGAAAGGAAATAGCCACCCAAGTCCAGGAAGCACAAAAAGTCCCATACAGTATAAACCCAAGGAGAAACATGCCAAGACACATAGTAATCAAACTGGCAAAAATTAAAGACAAAGAAAAATTATTGAAAGCAGCAAGGGAAAAATGACAAATAACATACAAGGGAACTCCCATAAGGTTAAAAACTGATTTCCCAGCAGAAACTCTACAAGCCAGAAGGGAGTGGCATGATATACTTAAAGTAATGAAAGGGAAGAACCTACAACGAAGATTACTCTACCCGGCAAGGATCTCATTCAGATTCGATGGAGAAATCAAAAGCTTTACAGACAAGCAAAAACTAAGAGAATTCAGCACCACCAAACCAGCTCTGCAACAAATGCTAAAGGAACTTCTCTAAGTGGGAAACACAAGAGAAGAAAAGGAACTACAAAAACAAACCCAAAACAATTAAGAAAATGGTCATAGGAACATACATATCGAAAATTACCTTAAACGTGAAAGGATTAAATGCTCCAACCAAAAGACACAGGCTTGCTGAATGGATACAAAAACAAGACCCATCTATATGCTGTCTACAAGAAACCCACTTCAGACCTAGGGACACATACAGACTGAAAGTGAGGGGATGGAAAAAGTTGTTCCATGCAAATGGAAATCAAAAGAAAGCTGGAGTAGCAATACTCATATCAGATAAAATAGACTTTAAAATAGAGAATGTTACAAGAGACAAGGAAGGACACTACATAATGATCAAGGGATCAATCCAAGAAGAAGATATAACAATTATAAATATATATGCACCCAACATAGGAGCACCTCAATACATAAGGCAACAGCTAACAGCTATAAAAGAGGAAATAGACAGTAACACAATAATAGTGGGGTACATTAACACCTCACTTACACCAATGGATAGATCATCCAAACAGAAAATTAATAAGGAAACACAAGCTTTAAATGACACAATAAACCAGATAGATTTAATTGGTATTTATAGGACATTCCATCCAAAAACAGCAGATTACACTTTCTTCTCAAGTGTGCATGGAACATTCTCCAGGATAGATCATACCGTGTGTCACAAATCAAGCCTCAGTAAATTTAAGAAAACTGAAATCATATCAAGCATCTTTTCTGACCACAATGCTATGAGATTAGAAATCAATTACAGGGAAAAAGACGTAAAAAACACAAACACATGGAGACTGAACAATACGTTACTAAATAACCAAGAGATCATTGGAGAAATCAAAGAGGAAACCAGAAAATACCTGGAAACAAATGACAATGAAAACACGACGATCCAAAACCTATGGGATGCAGCAAAAGCAGTTCTAAGAGGGAAGTTTATAGCTATAAAAGCCTACCTCAGGAAACAACAGAAATCTCAAATAAACAATCTAACGTTACACCTAAAGGACCTAGAGAAAGAAGAACAAACAAAACCCAAAGTTAGCAGGAGGAAAGAAATCATAAAGATCAGAGCAGAAATAAATAGAAACAAAGAAAACTATAGCAAAGATCAATAAAACTAAAAGCTGGTTCTTTGAGGAGATAAACAAAATTGATAAACCGTTCACCAGACTCATCAAGAAAAAGAGGGAGAGGACTCAAATCAATAAAATTAGAAATGAAAAAAGAAGTTACAACAGACACCACAGAAATACAAAGCATCCTAAGAGACTACTACAGGCAACTCTATGCCAATAAAATGGGCAACCTGGAAGAAATGGACAAATTCTTAGAAAGGTATAACCTTCCAAGACTGAACCAGGAAGAAATAGGAAATATGAACAGACCAATCACAAGTAATGAAATTGAGACTGTGATTAAAAATCTTCCAACAAACAAAAGTCCAGGACCAAATGGCTTCAGAGGTGAGTTCTATCAAACATTTAGAGAAGAGCTAACACCCATCCTTCTCAAAGTCTTCCAAAAGACTTCAGAGGAAGGAACACTCCCAAACTCATTCTATGAGGCCACCATCACCCTGATACCAAAACCAGACCAAGATACCACAAAAAAAGAAAATTACAGACCAATATTACTCATGAACATAGATGCAAAAATCCTCAACAAAATACTAGCAAACAGAATCCAACAACACACTAAAAGGGTCATACACCATGATCAAGTGGGATTTATCCCAGAGATGCAAGGATTCTTCAATATACACAAATAAATCAATGTGGTACACCATATTAACAAATTGAAGTATAAAAACCATTTGATCATCTCAATAGATGCAGAAAAAGCTTTTGACAAAATTCAACACCCATTTATGATAAAAACTCTCCAGAAAGTGGGCATAGAGGGAACCTACCTCAACACAACAAAGGTCATATACAACAAACACACAGCAAACATCATTCTCAATGGTGAAAAACTGAAAGCATTTCCTCTAAGATCAGGAACGAGACAAGGATGTCCACTCTCACCACTATTATTCAACATACTTTTGGAAGTCCTAGCCACGGCAATCAGAGAAGAAGAAGAAATAAAATGAATACAAATTGGAAAAGAAGAAGTAAAACTGTCACTGTTTGCAGATGACATAATACTATACATAGAGAATCCTAAAGATACCACCAGAGAACTACTAGAGCTAATCAAGGATTTGGTAAAGTTGCAGAATACAAAATTAATGCACAGAAATCTCTTGCATTCCTATACACTAATGATGAAAAATGTGAAAGAGAAATTAAGGAAACACTCCCATTTACCATTGCAACAAAAAGAATAAAATACCTAGGAATAAACCTACCTAGGGAGACAAAAGACCTGTATGCAGAAAACTATAAGACACTGATGAAAGAAATTAAAGATGATACCAACAGATGGAGAGATATACCATGTTCTTGGATTGGAAGAATCAATATTGTGAAAATGACTATACTACCCAAAGCAATCTACAGATTCAATGCAATCCCTATCAAATTACCAATGGCATTTTTTACGGAGCTAGAACAAAAAATCTTATAACTTGTATGGAGACAGAAAAGACCCCGAATAGCAAAAGCAGTCTTGAGGGGAAAAAACGGAGGTGGAGGAATCAGACTCCCTGACTTCAGACTATACTACAAAGCTACAGTAATCCAGACAATATGGTACTGGCATAAAAACAGAAATATAGATCAATGGAACAAGATAGAAAGCCCAGAGGTAAACCCACGCACCTATGGTCTGGTCAACTAATCTATGACAAAGGAGGCAAGGATATACAATGGAGAAAAGACAGTCTCTTCAATAAATGGTGCTGGGAAAACTGGACAGCTACATGTAAAAGAATGAAATTAGAACACTCCCTAACACCATACACAAAAATAAACTCCAAATGGATTAGAGACCTAAATGTAAGACCAGACACTATAAAACTCTTAGAGGAGAACATAAGAAGAACACTCTTTGACATAAATCACAGCAAGATCTTTTTTGATCCACCTCCTAGAGTAATGGAAATAAAAACAAAAATAAACAAATGGGGCCTAATGAAACTTCAAAGCTTTTGCACAGCAAAGGAAACTATAAACAAGACAAAAAGACAACCCTCGGAATGGGAGAAAATATTTGCAAACGAATCATCAGACAAAGGTTCAATCTCCAAAATATATAAACAGCTCATGCAGCTCAATATTAAAAAAACAAACAACCCAATCCAAAGATGGACAGAAGACCTAAATAGACATTTTCTTCCAAAGAAGACATACAGATGGCCATGAAGCACATGAAAAGCTGTTCAACATCACTAATTATTAGAGAAATGCAAATCAAAACTACAATGAGGTATCACCTCACACCAGTTAGAATGGGCATCATCAGAAAATCTACAAACAACAAATGCTGGAAAAGGTGTGGAGAAAAGGGAACCCTCTTGCACTGTTGGTGGGAATGTAAATTGATACAGCCACTATGGAGAACAGTATGGAGGTTCCTTAAAAAACTACAAATAGAATTACCATATGATCCAGCAATCCCACTACTGGGCACATACCCAGAGAAAACCATAATTCAAAAAGACACATGCACCCCAGTGTTCACTGCAGCACTATTTACAATAGCCAGCTCATGGAAGCATCCTAAACACCCATCGACAGACAAATGGATAAAGAAGATGTAGTACATACATACAATGGAATATTACTTAGCCATAAAAATGAATGAAATTGGGTCATTTGTAGAGACGTGGATGGATCTAGAGACTGTCATACAGAGTGAAGTAAGTCAGAAAGAGAAAAACAAATATCGTATATTAACGCATATATGTGGAACCTAGAAAATTGTACAGATGAACCAGTTTGCAGGGCAGAAATTGAGACACAGATGTAGAGAACAAATGTATGGACACCAAGGCGGGAAAGCCGTGGGGGACTGGGGGGATGTGATGAATTGGGCGATTGGGTTTGACATGTATACACTGATGTGTATAAAATTGATGACTAATAAGAACCTGCTGTATAAAAAAAATAAAATTAAATTTAAAAAAAAGAAAGAAACAGGCAATAGTTTGCCTGCTCCTCCCTTAAATGTCTTATTTATTTTTTGTAGCTAATTCTCATGCAATTGTACAGAATCCTAAAATAATCAGAGTAATTCTCATTCACATTTCTTTTCCCCAGGTACCTATTCCTTTTTATAAAACCAACAACTGCTCCTGACCTCTCTCTCTTCTTCCAGAGACATGCTTGGCACCCACAAACACATGTTTGTTTTATCATGGGTCCCTTGTCCTGTGTTCTTCCATTTCTCTTGTTTTAAACAGTGATTTGATGTTGCAAATCCTTGAGTAAGTACATGAGCAAGGGACGTCTTTTTTTTAAATTAGCTTATTCACACCTGAGAATACCTTTTTATCTGCCAAGTGATCGAAGCCCAATGAATCCTACTAAAAAAAAAAAAAAATAACCTGCCGCACTGAGTTATGAGTTATTAAATGAGGGGATACACAAGTGCTTAACTTACTGTCTGGCATATAGTTTATGCTCAATAAATGGTATCTTTCTAGGGCTTGTTGTGTGCTTGTGATCATTATAACTTTATATGGTAGTGTGAATTCACTAACCATGATCACTTTCTTTTTCTAGATGAAACAACTTAAACTGAGAAAATTTAGATGCTTATCTACTTTTGTGCAGCTACTAAGTGACAGAATCCCAGACTCAGCCCCACTCCTAGCCATGACATTCTGCTCTGTCCATCTCTCTGGTGCACAAGTGTGCCTGCACACACACAATCACAGGTGAGGCTAGACCTTCCATCATCTTGTGACATCTTAGAATCAGGGAATCCTGGAACTGTAGAGCTGGAAGGAACCATCAGTAGTAATATTGGAAATGCAATTCTAAATTTTTCATAGTCCCTTGGAGATTTATATGTTTAACAGACTTTTGCATATTTTATGTATTTCAGTTCTCAACTTCCCAAATATATCTTGAGGTGGATAGAGAATGGTCTATTAATGCCAATTTACGGAAGAGGAGAAATAAGGACTCAGAGTTTTCTTTGACTCTCCTTGGTTCTCAACAGAATGACTTGCTAAAGGCCACACATCTGGTAAGTGATAAAGCTCTGACTCCAACTAAGCCCTTCTAATTCAAGTGCAATGCCCTTGTATACACATTACTTAACACATGAGTTATAATACCTCTCATTTATTGACAGCTTCAGTATTTGCTCAACACTCTTCTAAGGTTTTACGTGCCTCACCTAATTGAAGCTTTGAAACAAACTTTTTGAGGTGTGTATTAACTCTCCTTCATTTCCCTGATAAGGCAAAAGGAAAGAAAGGCCTGGAGAATTTAAGTAAATGACTCAAGATCTAATAGAAAAGATGTTTAGAAACAGGTACATGAACTCAGATCATTGTACCGTAGAAGTTATTGCTCTATTACTCTACCACAATGCCTGAAGACTAAGAGATAAGAGAGCTTCACCATGGAAGATTTTCATAAGGCC
The DNA here is from genome assembly GCF_028023285.1 of Balaenoptera ricei. NCBI lineage: Eukaryota > Metazoa > Chordata > Mammalia > Artiodactyla > Balaenopteridae > Balaenoptera > Balaenoptera ricei. Next base: position 106,661,978 of record NC_082644.1, on the reverse strand, counting down.
TTGCTGAAAACCATTGCTACTTTCATGCACAAATTGTTTTCAAGCTTAAGTAGGTTGTCCATGGTCAAACTGCTATTTGGTAGATTCCTCTTCCTTTCTATTCTGATTCAAGCCATCGCGTAATGCACATAATAATTGAATTTAATTTTCATGAAAAAATGCAATGTACCCAATCTCCTGTCACTGCACTCTTTCCTTCATCTACACACAGGCTTGATTACAGTTGGTTCAGAGTGGTGGAAATCATTTTTTTAAAAAAGCACGGGTTCCCAAATCCTAGAGTTTTAGTTTTCTTACCCTCTAGATTCTAAGTGGCCACTAGCTGAACCTGAAAGATATAACAACTTCCTGTGGAACCTCTCTGAGTTGTTGCTTTAAAGGGGCAAACTGAGAGGAAAGACACTGATTTTAACATCCACTTATCCTCTAACCCACTGGGTATCCTTGCTGTGATGCATGATGGAGCAGAAAGTGTTTAAAATGACAGCACATCTTGGTGGGAGTGTAAATGCAGGGGAGAATTTCTGGAGGACAGTCTGGCAACATAGATCAAATTGAAAATGTGCGGATCCTTTAACCCAACGATCCTGGTGTAGAAATAAATTATAAGAAGGAGTTTGCGTAAGAGTAAGAGAGAGAGATTGAAATATTGACAAACTGAAAGCAACCTAAATATTATTCAGTTAGAAAACTAGTTCAGTAAACCGTGACAAATCAATTCAATGGATTTAAAAGGTTTTTAAAAAAAGAATGATGTACACGTATATGTAAATGCAAGAAAATGGATGTTTAAGAATTTTTGATAAGTGGAGAAACAGAATCAAAAATAGAATTTTTGATAAGTGGAGAAATAGGTTACAGGTAAGTACGTACATGTATTTATAAATGCAATGAATGTTTACTGCTCTGATGCAATCAAATCTGTATCACAAGTATTTTGTGTGCACACACACAGTGGGAGAAATATCTAAAGGGTTTCTCATATAATGATAAAAGTATGGGATTTGGGAGACAAATTTTACATTTATTCTATTTTCTTGTCCAAATTGTTTGCATTTCAAAAAGAGTTTGCATGTATTGTTTTTATAATTAGAAAAGTCAAATAAATTCATTTAGAGAAAAAGGTGAAAGAAGAGCCCACTGGTGGATGGACCTTTTGCCATGATGGTTCTGCTCCAATAAGAATGGAGAAAAAGGCAGGGATAGAAATTCGACTGGTGCTCTAGTTTCCCAAGAAGTGAAAAGATAACCCCCCTTCCAGTCCTACTCTGGAGGGGTCATCTTTTAGGCACAGAGAGGGGGTCCAGGAAATGTTGTACTCACTGGTGAGACAGTGGCGCATCGCGTGCCTGGAATTCCCTGAGTTAGAGAAGCAGCTGTTTTAATTACAGCTAATGAAGTTTGCAAAAAGAGGCCGGATGAGGGTTGTGTCAGCAATTGTCCCTAGAGCTAATGTCACTTCATTATGCTCAGTCTTAGCCAGAGTCTTTGGTCTTTGCCAAAAACAGTGGATTTGGGTTCATGGTGAAGATCCCTGCTCTTGAGTGTTAGGTACATGGATCTAAATGGATGGGGCCATCTGCTAAAATCTAGTGATTCTCACCTCTGGTTTTAAAGTCATTTGCAGGAAGATTTTTAGAAAACACCAAAGCATGAGTAAAACACGTACATGATTCAATTAGTCTGGTTTAAGTCTGGGTATGAGCATATTTTAAAAGCTCATTAGGTGATTCTAAACATATAGCCAACATAAACATACAGCCAACACTGGCCTTAGAGAAAGAACTCCTACATTCTTGTCTTATCTCTAATACTTAACCAGTTGGGTGGCCTTGGGCATAATATTTAATCTCTCTGAGCTATCACTTGAAAAACAAAATGAAAATAAAAATATTCACTTTACCAAACTCATGTGGTTGATGTGAGGATTACATAAGAGAAATGTATATTAAAGTACTTTATAAAGTGCTAAGTAAATAATATTATTTTGTTAGTTTCACAAGCTTCTGTTCTCCCTGCCCAAATATGTCACATAATTCAAGATCAGCATTATTTCTCAATGTGTGTAATATGAACTGTCTGCATCAAAATCACCTGGGCCACTTGTTAAAAATGCAGAGTAAACATGAAAAAGAATGCCTGGAAATAGGTTCCAAGATCTGCCTTTTAAACAGGCAATCCTGTGTGCGCCTGTGAAATAAGATTGAGAACCAGTGCTAAATTCTTGCAAGGGGATGCAGCTGACTGTGGTAACTCTGATATAGGGCAAAGACTGGCAGCAGTTCAAAGGGTAGTAGCCCTAGAAGCATTTGGTTAATATTAACAGCAAAAGCAGATCAGAAGATACAAATTCACCCTCAGCCCTAACCATGTCAGGGTGGATTCTCCTAGTGCCCTCCTGACATCCTGTGCTATGTCTTGTAAAAAAAGGACTGATCTCATCACTGTTTGGCCTAAGACAAAAGAGTGGCTTGCCACTGGTGAAATTTCACTTGACTTAAATGCATGGGGTTGGTTGTCTTTACACCACTCCCCTAATTACACTAAGCGTATACCCTTCAGCCCCTTGTGAGTGGGCGACTCTGCTCACTCTGCTTTTTGAGCTCTCTCACTACATGGACTAATTCAGCACCTTGTCCAGCACAGTGCTTTTTCATGGTTGGTCTTACTGCTGTTCTACTGAGAAAGACATCTCTACTTGGATTGAAAGCGCTCTGAGATCTTCCACAGGAAATGCTAAATTCTTAAGTGCTGTATCCTGCCTCCAGTGGCACCCAAAATCCCCCAAAACAGAGAAAGAGCTTAAGATATTTGCTTCTCCTATGAATTCTTACTTTTTTTTTTACTACTTGTAATAATTGCCTAAGAGATAGTCAGCTCATGGGGCACAAGGTAACACATTCTGGCAGAGTCTGTCAAATATGCCTTTTGTAGAAATAAAGTACCCTAGGCTGGGTAACTCAAGACTTGGGATCATGTCCTTGTACCTATCACTTATGAGCTAAGTCACTTCACTTCTCTGAGCCTCAGTTTATAAACCTAGAAAATGGAGACAGCAAAACTTTTTTCAAGCATTTCTCAAGAAACAACAGATCGTGTGAGATTAGATTGAGAAAATGAAAGGATAATGTTTGGAAAACTACTAACTATTATAAAAAGTTTTATAGGATTTTACATGACTGCAAACAAAAATGTGATAGCTAGTCATCCTTCAAATAATCAATGTTCTCCTCTCAAAATAGTACCCTTTGCAAGTGCTCAATGATTACTGAAATTTTTTTTAACAAGAGGCAAATCCCATCCTACCATAAATTCAAGTCATAATTTGGAGTGCAAATGACTTGTAGCATATCTGCTATCATGGGGTCGTAATGACATAAAGAACTAAGAGCAGATGTGTTTCTCAGCACTTCTGTATGGAGAGAGTACAGACTCACAGAGCCCCAAAGTAAAGCTGATAAAGGAGGCAAAAGAATAAGGGTGAGGAATGTGCAAATGTACAAGATTCCTGAGTGCAGGCAAGTTAGGGATGCTCTTTGGTACAAAATTTAGATGTTTTGAAGTAGAGAATAACCTTCCCTTTCAAAACCTCTTCTGACTTGAGAGAAGCCTGAATGTGACTCAGGACCCTGAGAGCATCTTGCCTGGAACAGATAGGACATCTTCTCTCTGGGGGTCATGAGGAAGGGTTGCTGGGCCTGGCATTAGCAGAGCAGATTAGTGGCAGGTCAGCCCTTTCACAAGGATAAGCTATTTCTCGATAGAAGTATGCTGCCTGACAGAGGCAGGAAACACTAATTCACAAGCTTTTAGTGGCTGAGAGACACTTCACATTCATATCTTGCTCTCTGCTTGCAACAGCCATTGACCCAGTGGCAGGAGGCTTGGGGCTCCAAAGAGAGCAAGATGACCTTGGTCAGGGTTAGCAGGGAAGAAGAGAAAGAAACAGCATGGTGAGACATTGAGATCTACTCTTGTAACAGTAAAAATAGAATTAAAATAGTCCAAGACCATTGCCACTTAACCACAGAAACCTCTCACCAAGTTAGCCTGATTCTCTGTGTTTCTACATTACAGGCTTTTAGATGGTCAGAGTCAATACAAGACAAAAAGAGAACCTAGTTAACTCCACTCCTTTACAAAGTTCTAGGGAGAATGAGTGGTCTTTTCTTAGATACCAATATATTCAGTGACATATTCAGAGTGGAGATCATGGGATAGGGATAATTCTTGAAATATTACATCATGAGGCAGATCTGAAATTCCTACAAAGTACTTCATCATGCTACATTTTGAATATACCTTGTCATTTTTAAATGCTAAAAAAAGTGCAATATTTTATTTAGCTATTTCAATTACAGGCAAAATAAAATACACATATAGTTATAATAATGCTAGTATTAAAAATGTGTATTAGATACTTATATACCAGGCATTGTGCTAAGTGCCTCATGTGGATTTTCTCATTTAACCCTCACAAGAACTCCACAAGACTGGGTGATTTGTCTTCCTATTTTGCAAAAAATAAGACCAAAACTTAGTAAGGTTAAAAGACTTATGATCACACAGTTAGTGGGAGGCAGAGCTGGTATTCAAGCTCAACTTATAGGCCCTTCATAATCCTGTGGATGTATTCAGACTCTTAAGAGAAGTAGTCAAGCAAAATGGTCATAAACATAAACCATGGTGGCCAAAGTGTCTGGGTTCAATATGGGCTTTGCCATTTACTAGCTGTGAAACTTTGGGCAAGTTATCCAATCACCTTGCCTTAGTTTCCTCATCTGTAAAAATGCTGTTATTTTTTGCACCTATGTCAGAGGGTTTCTATGAGAACAAATTAATCATGCAAAGGAGGTAGAGCAGTGTCTTTCATGTAGTTTAGCCTTCATACCTGATAGCTAGTATTACTATTAAAAGGAAAATCAGAAGAAAAATATTTTAAGTGAAATACAGTCTAGAATATGGACGTATTCCTTATGATTCAAAAAATAAACACTGAAAACCTACTATGAGCTAGGCATTGTATACCTGCCGGGAAAATAATGATGAAAAAGTCTGATATGGTGCCTGATAACAGAAGTACAGTTTCAATAATAAATAAATGAAGCCTGTCCAACTGTTACAAAATGTTAGAAGTATTTTATAGCTGTTATGCAGATGAGGAAACTGAGGCCTAAGAGACATACTTGCCAAAGGTTACAGGAATGAGGGGCTGAATCAGAATTTAAATCTAAGTCCTAATTTTTCTGATTCTAAAAATCTGTGTTCTCACCTGCTTCTTTATCTTGTATTATAAATGTGTGTTTGTGCATGTGTGTCCTAACTTAAAAAAAAAAAAAGATAACTAGTGGCCAAGATGATGCAGGGGGCCCGATTTTTTACTTTCAGTTCAGTGCCCTTTTTATCCACATGAATGGTAAGGGATACAAAAGTACTAAAAATTATAAAGAAAACTCTGAGATTGTAAAAGCTAGTTGGATATCGGAACTGAATTAGATTTAGGTTAAGTTACAAAAAAAAAAAAAAAAAAGTTTACCCTTACCTGATGCATAGCCTATCCATCCACACTATCTGCCATGCACCTCTTCCCACAACCAGGAGGCACAAAGCCTTAATGATGTAAAAATGTACCATGACTTTACATCCCACCCTATCCAAGGATGACTCAATTCCTAAATGGGAAGGATAAATTAATAAAAGTTTAACAGGGAATAGCTTTATGACCTTAAGATTAGGAAGGATTTCTAAAATCAAGACTCAAAAATCACAAACCACAAAGGAAAGCATCAATGGATTTTAATAGGTCAAAATTAAAATAATGGTTTAACAAAAAAGATAGCATAGACAAAGTTAACAGACAGGTGCCAGACTCAGAAAAGATAATTGCTAAATTAATAACTGACAAAGAATTAATTAGAATTCCTGCAAAACAGCAAGAAAACACTATGAAACCTGAAAAGAATGGACTAATTATTTGAATAGCGCATGAGGAAAAACATGAAAGAATACTCACTTGGAAGAGACGCTCAGCTTCAACACTGATCAGAGTGATGCAGATTACAGCAGTCACAAAACATAATTTTACACAATTAGAATGGCAACAGTTAGAAACACGAATCCCACACGCTTGTGATGATAGGTTAAAATGGAAACCCTCATGAACTCCAGATAGGACATAAACTAACAAGCCACTTTGGAAAAAAATCATGTTACATTTATCCCATTAGTTTTGCCCATACTCTAAATATAGCAATTCTGCTCTTGTGATAGGTCTCAGAGAAGCTTTTACTGGTGCACAATGAGCCATGTACACTATGTACATCTGCCCTTTTTTCACATGGTAGTAAAGAGTTGAGAGCAATCTATGCTCTATCAATAAGAAAGCAGATTAATAAAATGAAACATTCTATTCATTGCATAAGATTTATACTGTGCAGTGATCAGAAGGAGTGAATTGTATCTACATGTGATGATGTGGTTTGTTCCCCAAAATATGATGTGAAGGGAAGAATTATAGAAACAATACTTACAATATAATAAAGTTTATCATAATTTAAATGTCATACAACCACTCAGCAAGGCATATATATTCCAGACTTCTATATATGTAAATAAATATACTAAAGTATATTAGAAGGAAATAAATACTTGAATAGAAAATTTATTGGTCCCCATCAGGAGAGGGAAATAAGATTATACATGTAAAATGCAGGGGAAATAATGAAGCGCATGATGACTGTGTACTATGAATATTGGAGTGGCTGTGACTATCTGAAGTAAGAAGAAAAATAGTGAAGGAGTCATATATAATAATACTTTACCATTTTTGAGGACTTACTATATGCCTAACTCTGCACTATGCACTTTCCATTAATTATCATATTTAACTGTCACTAAACATAACCAAGTGAATATTGCATAGCTCTTTTATGAAGGAGGAATTTGGGGCAACAGGAAGCAAAATTGCCAAAGTTTACAAGGATGATAAGAGGTTGATCCAGAATTGATACCTAGGACATTATTTGTCTGAGTCCAAACCCTGTTTTCTCATCCCCATTGTCTTAGCTCATGATTGTTTTAAGAGAGACTCCTATGTGAATGTGCACAGAAGACAAAAATAAAGTAAAAGCTTATTTCAGCCTAGAGTATCTATGAATCATTTTAGTTTTGAATTTCCAAATACTAATCATCTTGGAGAATCTTAGGTAGCACAATAAATCTAATCTTGAATATGCTGTGCTCCATTTTGCATAAGGAGGCAGTGAATGGGGATGAGACCTCCAACCTCTAGCTTTATGTCTCACACATGGTAGATACCAAGTGATCGTTCTCCAAATGATACAATGGCTCAATCAAGAAATATGCTTAAGTTGGGGCTGAAGTGGAGTATAAAGAAGCTCAAGTTTTAAATGATAGACATGTCTAGACAAAGAAGATTGGACTCAAACTAAAGATTTTGTCACAGATGGTGAAATAACAAAAGAGTTTAATTTATTTGGCCATGTGATGAGCCATTATAAGCAAGTGCCAAGACAGAATCAGTGGAAAAATTAGTTGTGGTTCCATCAATGAATAGAATTTAAGACAACAGGTCAAATGCCAGGGTTGATGTTCAGTCAGAACCATGGACAGCACAACAGGTCTTAATGAGACCATTGCCCTTTGTCTACCGCGTACTAAATTTTCTGCCAGGCTAATCCATGATGCCATCCCCTGGGCAGTAAGGGGCCCATGTTTCTAGAGTCAGGTCCTTTTCTTCAGTTTAAGAGTTTTCATTTTCTTTCTCCTAAGAATTCACAGCCTGTTTTATGGCTACACTCTAGGGGTAGGTATACATTTTAGCTTGAGGAGTTTCATGAAATAGGTAGGAGCTGATTGTAGAGAGTATCTGAGGTTCATCTACATCAATACATCGTTACTCCGGGGACTTGTAACAGAAATCCTCAGATTCTCAAGCCAGGGTGTGAAGTGTGTCTCTGTGTTTCCATTCACCTGTCAGTATGCAGTGTTTCCCAACTTAAAGGATGACAGGAAAAGGAAGGAAAGAAAAATCTTTATGAAGGAGTAAGCAGAGGCAAGTTATGTCATTGGGTAGCATGGAGATAAAGAGAAAGCAACCCCAGAAAGTAGCATGCAGCTAGAGAGAGTACAGGGGCAGAAATAAGATGTGGATTATATTTCTGAAGTTTCCAGTAATGAGCTGAATGACTTTGGATTACTCATTCAACTTCACTCTGCTTCATTTGGTGAATGATCACTCAGTTTTCTTATCTGTCAAGTGGGAATAATTAGACTTATTTTGCATGACTTACAAGACTATTGAGGGGAAATAAGATAATACGTATGGAGGCTATTTGGAAAATGTTATATAACTGTGATAAGAACCCAATAATTATTAATGGCAATATGTGGCCAGAGAAGGTATATTTTAATTGACAATGGCTTAAATATATCAAGAGAAAATTTTATTCTCACCTATGTGGGAGTGCAGTAATAGGGGAAGTGAAGGTGTGAACATGAGAAATTCAGGAAATAGTCATTCAAAATGGAATGGAAATATATTTTGTCACACAGAGAATCATAACAATGTGAGAAGATCTAACAGGAGATGTCTTTAAAGCCAAGAAAATATATAGAGAAACATTAGGGACATTCAAGAAATAATTAGATGGCTCCCTGAGGAAAATAAACTGTATTTTGTGAGAAAGATATAAGGGAGCACAAAGATGGAACATGAGAAGCAAATAATAAGACAATCTAGGAAGATCTGATGGAAGATTTCTTGCTTTGCTCAAGAGACGTTTGTTGGATGTTGTTAATGAGTGTGTGGATGCATGAAGGAAGGATCACATTCCGTATGGCCACCCATGTATCTTCCATAAAATTATAGTTTGTGTCCAAATGTTGAGTCTAAGAGTTGAAAGGGTCTCAGAGATTGATTAGCAATTCGCTACTTCATGCAGGAATATGAATATGCATTTACTGTACTTTCAGAGAAGGGACGCTCACTACCTCCTAAACTGCTCTCTCCCATTATCATACAGCACCTTCTGTCCAACCTGGAGCTGGCATTTGCTGCTGTGCCATGTCTAACAGATGGCTTTATTCTATATATCAAAAATATACTCTGCCCATCTCCCAACATTTTCTGAGTCCCTTCTCTGTGCCAGGCACTAGACGAAGCAGTGAGGATTTAAAAATGGAAAACATATCCTTAAATGATTCATAGATGTGGAATGCAAAAATGATTGTAACTATTGGGAAAGCAGGACACACCTCCTCTGGAGTCCTTCAAATACCGGAACGCAATATCTGAGTCTTTCCTTGATCTTTTATTCTACTACATAAGTGCACAATTTACCACCAATCACTTATTTAATATCATTTCCAGATCTTCTCATGCTCTTACTTTTTTTCTTTTCTGAACCTGAGCCAGGTTTTAAAAGTTTTTATTAATATATGGTATTCAAAATGTTAAAGGTAAATGAGCAGTTAATTTTTTAGAGCTTTGCATCCTCCTGAAATAAGAAATGTACTATCAGAAATTTAGGAAGGGTACTCCATGATCATATGGAAGAACAAACTTGGGGACTCACAGATAGCCCAGCTTTTGCCGGCATCATAGTCAAACCCTCAACAATAGAGAACAGTTGTAGATTTTAGTAATTTGGGCAGCATGATGTAATGAGACAAACCTTGACCTTAGAGTAAAAAAAAAATCTGGATTTGAATCCTGTCTCTGTCATTTATTAGCTGCAATAACTTGGCCATAATTCTCTGAGCACCATTCTCTGAGCATATTTGATCATATTTAAAATAGGAATACTATCTACCTATTTCACGTGGTACTGAGAAGAAAAAATGAAAACAAAATGAAATCATATCTGTGTAAGTGCTTCATAAACAATAAAATGTAATGCAAATGTAATATGGCATCGCTATTCTTATGATCAAATGGGTTGACACAGAACGAAAAGTTCCATTCTGTAATTACCTGAATTCAGTAAACGTGTGTTATAGTCTAACAAATTAAAATCCCAGTGGTGGTAATAGCTACCATTTATTGAAGTTGTATTATGTGCCAGGCCGGGCCAGGTACTTTACAAACATTATCCCATTTGATTCCTGAGATACAGACAATGCTATGAGTTTACCCAACCTGTTTCATTTTCTTTTTGGGCACAAACAGAGGTACATTTCCCACTTTAATTGTAGTAAATTGGGGTCATGTAATTGAATACTGTCCTATCCAGGAATGCCCATGAAATGCTCTGCATGATGTTCTGTCATGTTGCCTACTAGCTGGAAGGGTAGAAATGCTCAAATGGATCCCTGGTGTCATGTACTGAGAATCACTAAAGTTTACAGTTCCTGTGTCAGCTCTTGGTTCTTGAATGATGTTATGGATCAGAGTCTCCTCTCCAGAGCCCCCATGCTCACCTGACATGTTGGAATGGGTTGTGAGCAAGAAATAAACTTTTGTTGTGTTAAGCTACTAAAGTTTTGGAACTGTTTATTATAGAACCTAGCATTAATTATCCTGATTACGAGAGTTGCTTAAAACATTTACTTTTTGCCACAATCAGGAAAGAATGTCCATAAGATCCCACCACTGTATCTATCAACCTACAAGCAACTGGGCTTATGAACTTCATTTTCCTCCTTTCCTAACCATAGGGGTTTTTGTCTGCTTTGTTCCTTGCTTTATCTTAATTTTCTAGAAGAGGACTCAATCAATATTTGTTGAATAAATCTGTAAATGTATAAGATTCTTTTGATGTAGATGGTTGCTTTTAATACCAGTTTTACAGGTGAGGAAATGGTATTGCTGACTTACACACTCTCAAACACTCTAGGGGACTGCCTCATTTGACCACACCAAACCGCAGTTAAAGATGATGACCATGTTTTATCAACTGCAACTTTCTATTATCAAGATGTTCTCTCTACTTAAGAACAAATTTTGTGGCTCATAATGATGGACCTCAAGGGCCAATAGTTACTTCCAGATCATCCAGGGAAGTTATGGGATCAATATAAGCTTAACATTAATAAATTCCATTTCATTCTCTTTAGCCAACCAGACAGAATTTGGCATCTCATGGACCATCATTCCCAGGAGACCAAACAAAAAAGATCAGAGAAAAAAATAAGAAAATGAAATGTTTAAAGGGAGGGCAGAAAGCCTTACTGATTTCCATTTTCTCTAAGCCACTATAAGAAATAAAAGGAAAGAAAACTACTACTAATTAAATGCAGTAAACCACATTTAGTCCTAATAGGGACATAAAAAGTTATTTTCCTTATTTTTCCAGATGAAACCTCAAGAGTCGACAAGTTGAAGGCTATTATATAATTTCACAGAGCCGTTACATAGTACACCCTGGTTCTAATCTAGTTCTTTGGTCTTAAAGACTTCAGCTGGTTCAGTTAATATTATTTCCATGGTTTATTATCATGCATTTGCTACTACCAACTAGTAGCAGAAACACTGTTGTAACGGGCAATAGTTAAGGGCAGAGTTTGTAAGAAAGTCAGAATTGGGATTGAAATTTGACTCTGCTATTAATCTGCTGTAATGTTAACTTCTCTAGACTTGAGTTTCCTCAGGTGTATGATGGGGGTTGCTAGTACTAACTGAGTTAATATATCACAAATTTATCACATTTACTATGTGACTTTCACATAGTAAATGCTCAAAAAGTGCAACTATTTGCATCATTGTTATTAGTATTCAAGTCAGTATCTCATTGAAAGCTTTTCGATACTAAAGATTTGCTTTTACCTCAGTAGGACTTTGAGTTTAATAATAGACACTTCTCTTTCTCTGGATTTAGTTCATTCATTTAATATAAATTTATCAAGGACATGCACAATGTTAGATATCAGGGATAGATATGTAATTAAAGTGAGCTTCCACCATGAAACCTCATTGAAATTACATACCATTGGTAGCATTTAGCAACAAAAACAGACAGGGAAAAATAACAAAAAATATCACAGACCCAACACAGCAGTTCCTTAAAAATACAAAACTCCTTTCTGTGAAATGCAATTCAAAACCATAATGAGAGGAAGCTTTGGATTTCAACTCCACTATGTAAAGAACTTGGAAGTCAACACTCATTCTTAACAACAAGATAAACAAACTGAAGATCAAACTGAAGATCAAAGACTTTTCTTGGAATTAGCAGAGAATGGAATTTGCAGGGTAAATCTGCACCCTGAAATCTGGAGAGACAGGCTCATACAGAGAGAGAGAACCAAGTTCTGCTTACCTAGAGCAGAAGCTGCTGAGAGCCATAAACTGGTAGGAACACATAAATGGTAATTTTGATAAGTAGCTAGAGATAGTATGGATGAGCACGAGAGTGAGAAACTTCTGATTGCTACAGTCTTAGGGGCATCTCCACACATTTGTGGCCTTTACCTTGAGAACCCCACCAGGTTCTCAAGGTGAAAATACGAGAAAGATCTCCTCATGGCTCTGGCAGAAGAATTCACATTAAAGTTGAACACCATGGGTTTGAACTGCATAGGTCCACTTATATGCGGATTTTTTTTCGAAAAATACATGATCCTCAGTGGCTGAATCCATGGATGTGGAACCATGGATGGGGAGGGCCTACTGTAAAGTTATAAGTGGATTTTCAACTGCACAGGTGTTGGTGCCGCTCACTCCCATGTTGTTCAGTGGTCAACTGTAAAATATGTAGATACTCCACTTTCAGGGTGGTAGAGCATAACTCCCAACCCCTTAAGTATGGGCTGCACACAGTGCTTTCTTTCCAGAGAGTACAGTATTAAAGGGGGGAAAATATAACCTCATCAAGAAGAAAGCTACCCCTGCCCAGTGATCAAGGTTAATATCAGTAGTGATAAATCATGTTGATGGTATGTACTCTTTTTTTAAAAAATTTATTTATTTTATTTATTTTGTTATTTTTGGCTGTGTTGGGTCTTCGTTGCTGTGTGCGGGCTTTCTCTAGTTGCGACAAGCAGGGGCTACTCTTCATTGCGGCGCGCGGGCTTCTCATTGCAGTGCGCGGGCTTCTCATTGCGGTGGCTTCTCTTGTTGCAGAGCACAGGCTTCAGGCGCGTGGGCTTCAGTAGTTGTGGCTCGCAGGCTCTAGAATGCAGGCTCAGTAGTTGTGGCGCATGGGCTTAGTTGCTCCGCTGCAAGTGGGATCTTCCCAGACCAGGGCTCGAACCCATGCCCCCTGCATTGGCAGGCGGATTCTTAACCACTGTGCCACCAGGGAAACCTGATGGTATGTACTCTTGATGTGATGTGATGAGAATGATGCTTTACCCCTATGGTCTTCCACCTCAAAACCCATAATTCCACTCTAATCATGAAATGCCATTTTTAACTTTTGAAAACATAAGACGAATTCCAAATGGAGAACTTTCTACAAAATTCCTGATTGGTACTCAAAACTGTCAAGGTCAAAAACAAAGTCTGAGGAGCTGTCACTGCCCAGATGAGCCTAAGGAGATGGGATGACTGAATACAATGTGCTATCCTGAAATGGATCCTGGGACACATGCACAGACAGGATACTGGGTGAGAACTGAGGAACTCTGAATAAAGCATGGTCTTTATTTATTTTTAAGTGAGATACCATTAACTACACACTACTGTGGCTAAAACTAAAAAGAGTGATAATTCTAAGTATTGGCGAGTATGTGGAGCAGCTGTGCTCTTGCGAGCTATTGATGGGATGTGAAATGGTACAACCACCTTGAAAACAGTTTTATAGTTTCTTACAAAGTTAAACACACACCCTACTATGAGACCCAGAAACTCAACTTCTACCTATTTACCTCAAATAAATGAAATCATACAGCCTCACTAATATTTGTACACAAATGTATATAGCAGCTTTATTTGTAATGGCTGAAAAACTGAAAACATCCCAAATGTCCCTTTGCAGGTGAATGAATAAACAGATTTTTGTATATTCATATAGCAGAATACTTTATCTATGATTTAAAAAAAAAAGCAAACTGATATGTGCAACCACATCAATGAATCTGAAAAACTTTATGCTGAATAAAAGGAACCAGAAAAAATGTACATTGTGCATAATTTCATTTATATAACATTCTAGAAAATGCAGACTAATCTATAGTGACAGAAGTCAGATCACAGGTTTCATGGGAGTGGGAGTAGAGGGGTGATTGATTACAAAGGGCTCAAGAAAATTTTGAAAAGTGATGGAAATATTTGTTATCTTCTTGTGATTGTTTCACAGGTACATGTGCATATGCAACTGTATATAACTACATAATTGTATATGCAGCTTATTGTATGTCATTTATTCCTCACAATTTGTTTAAAAAATGAGAAACGTTTTGAAAAAACTTATTCCCTACTTTATTGTCATTCATTTCTAGTGCCACAATCAACAGATTCCCTTATTAACACAATAGTTGGAAAAATATTTTAATCCGTGTTATCTATCTTTAAATGAAATATTAAAAGGAAGCCATATACATAGAGCAGATTAAAATGAAGCTGCTCTGCTTTAAGTGAGGTTAGGTGTCCTGGAAGCCTTGTACTCTTAGTGCCCCCTGCTTTCCACCCCAGCCCTAACGCTACTTCATTGACCCCCACAGAACCTGGACTGTTACTAAATAAATGTCTGACTCCATGTTTTTTCTAAGTTTAAATTTGCAGGTCTGATTATGCCAATCAATGATCATAGCAATCTTAGCTTTGACAGTAAATTATGATTGCTTTGGATAAGTCATTTCATTTCTCTGGATCTCAGTCTACTCATTTTTTTAAAAATCAGGGTGATGAACCACATTTCTTATGGTTACTTACTTGCCCAGTATTAGCACTAAATAATATAATTATATAAATGAAAAAAGTACATATTAAAAACTCAAGTTTCAGTGTGGGAAAGGGAAACTAAATATTTCAAACAGGAGAGAATTTAATGCAGGAAATTAAATTCTGACAAAACATTTTGAAGGACAGGGATAGAAATGGTCAGGGAAGATGCTGATACCACTTGGGGATCCAAGAAGTACAAAAATCTCAGATAATTTTCTGCCAATTATATCAGCTGCTGGGAGCACTGAAGTAAGTAATTTACAGGAGAATGTATGCAAGTCACTGACAAAACGTCACATCTGCCTTGTGTTTAAGCCTAGAATCAACTGCTGCCAGAGTGTGAATGCCTTCTCTTTCTTTCTCACTTTCCAAATATCTTGCCAGTACTTCTCACTGGTAAAAACCTAAATTGGAATAGGCTGACAAAAAAGTCTAGGAAATGTGGATTTTAGCCTTCCAGTTGCTATGATAGAGGAAATGGCCTATCATGTGATAAGATGCTAACAGATAGCCTGATACAGGCAGTATTTATGTGATAAATGAAGAACCAAAGTTTACTAGCAGTAAAAATACTAATGAACAGTCACTGTTTGTTCAACGAATGAATATGTTCGATGTAGCTTGAAATGATGAGTAGACTTTATGAAGAAATGGAATCCAAGCAAGTTGTGAATGTGTGAAGATTTTCATAAGTCCGGTAGACAGCTCTGTGTATCAGTTTGCTTTTGCTGTATAACAAACCATTCCAGCTAAATGTTAATTTAGCTCACAATTCTATGGGTCAGCAATTTAGTCTGGTCTCCTCTGAGCTCACTCATTTATGCAGTGTGGTCAGCTGCCCACAATGGCCTGAGGGTTGGTTTGTCTAGATGACTTCAGCTATAATGTCTCAACTCTGCTCCATGTGGCTTCTTGTTCTCCAGCATGTTATACTGAGCTTGTTTTCCTGGAAGCTTGGCAGGTTTCAGAGAGAGAGAGAGTAGAAACACACAAAGCTTTTTTTTTTTTTTTTTTTTTTTTATTTATTTTTTATTGATTGATTGATTGCTATGTTGGGTCTTCGTTTCTGTGTTAGGGCTTTCTCTAGTTGTGGCAAGCGGGGGCCACTCTTCATCGCGGTGCGCGGGCCTCTCACTATCGTGGCCTCTCTTGTTGCGGAGCACAGGCTCCAGACGCTCAGGCTCAGTAGTTGTGGCTCACAGGCCTAGTTGCTCCGCGGCATGTGGGATCTTCCCAGACCAGGGCTCGAACCCGTGTCCCCTGCATTAGCAGGCAGATTCTCAACCACTGCGCCACCAGGGAAGCCCACACAAAGCTTTTTGATGCCTAGGCTATGGGAGATACACCATGTCAATTCCATGAGAATCTATTGATTAAAACAGGTCACAAGGTGAGTTCAGATTCAAGGAGTAGTGAAACAGAGTAAAATTTCTTAGGGTCTAGATACAGAAAGCCTGAATAATCATGACAATTATATTTTTTATAGCACACTACTACAGTCTACTAATTAATTCAGCCAGTAGTTTAAAGCTTTGTAGACAGGAATGTTGTTTGTAGCTTGGAGGATCAGGAAATGTTTGAGATTAGTTATGTGAATATAGTCTGATTCTGCAGTATTAGGTAGTATTAGGTTTATAGAATCCTGTACTCCCAATATTAGGTACAACAGGAAGAAAAGATAATCTTCCTTATGGTCTTGTTTTACAAGACATATTTGACCCAGAAGTGTTAAATGAATTTTTCTAGGTATTACATCCATCAGGTGCCTTCAAACGGAACTGAAAACCTACCACTACGTCTGTTAGTCCAGGGCCTTGAATGTCAAGGAAAAAACGTTTTGACTTCTCAGGATTATAGAGTGGATTTACAAGACATATGGATAGGAATGTGTATGTGTGTGTGATGTGTACATTCAGTACATGCATACGTGTGTGCGCACGCACACACACACACACGCACACACACAGTAGGAAAAGGAGGCAAAAGAGTACCATTTTGCATAGGCCTGCTGCTTAATTTTAATTTGGCTCACCTCCTAATTTCTTTTATACCCTGAGTAGAAGTTATTCCCAGAGCTAATTCATACATACACTGTTTAGCACATGCCATCTGCTTCTGGAACCTGTGGCTGTACATGACACATGTCCTGTAAGGTAACTAGTTTCTGATATTGTCCTAGAATAAACGCAGATGTTACCTTTCTTTAAGAAAAATAAGTAATCATACAGCCATCCCCTCCATCTTATGGAAGACACACAAGATGTACCTTCCTCAAAACCTCATCAATGTATTCTCCAGAATGCTTATTGATTTGCACTGAAGGGTGTGAAATCTCCAATCTAAAAAAATAAAGTCTGAATTAGGGGCAAGTCCTACTTATGGGAAATTTTTAAAGAAAAATGTGATATTATTTTGAAGGACATTAAAAATTAATAATAGTCTGTATAGTGTAAATTTGCTGAGTCAAACAGCTATGGTTTTTCAATCTTATTTTCTGGATTTTTTAGTTTTGTGATCTTAGATAATTCATTTGACACCTCTGAGACCCAGTTTCTTCATCTTTAAAAACAAGGGGGTGAGAGATAATTGCAGTTATGCATCCTCTTTATTGTAATCATCACTAGTGATGACCGCATATGAAACCTTTAGCGTAGTGCCTGGCACGGGGTAAATACTCAATATATCCTCAATACTCAACAAATGCTAGCCAAATTATATTGTTATATTATTAAACTCACAGCAAAATTTAGTACAAGTTTATAAGTAAACCACTATGACTGCTACAATTCACAAATTAATTGTTAAGGGTAAAATTGGTGAATATTGGATCGCAGAGATCAAGTCAAATTGTGAGTAAACAGGAAAAACTAGCTTTCTGTTATCATGCTAGGTATGTGCTAGATATTATATCGGGGCTTCACACATTATTTTACTGAGTCCTCTTTATTAATTCTGTGTTACAAATAGGAAAACTGAGACTTAGAGAAGTTATATAAATTGCCTGTTGTCTTAGAGTTAAGAAGTGGGGTTTGAACCCAGATATGGCTGACTTCAAAGTCTTTGATTTTAATGAAGATTGGAGCTTTATCAAGTGTTTTTATTCACCCAGATCCCTTTCTGCTATTGTCATATTTAATCTAGATAAGTAGTCAGAATATGAGTCCTGAATCTGGATGACCACACATTGTGCCAGGAAGTTTTGGGCTATATAAAATACAATAAAAACATTTGTTGTGTTTTCTGTCTAATTGGCAGTGAAGTTCAAGAGGTCATAAAACTTGGGCTGATGCAGTCTTTTCCTGAAACAGAAGCCTGATACGGAAACTAGAGCTTAGACAATGCTGGAGAGTTAAGTAGAATAAAAAATGTCAGGGAGGACGCAGAGACATAGAGAATGATGTTGGGGTCAGTGGACTAAAGATCAGATTTCTCTGTGCCAGTCCCTGAGTGATAGGAAAAGATATGGCCACTGGAATGTCCCAGCAATAAGAGCAAATTATGTCACAGTGTTCTGAGGATGGGATTGCAGGGCCATAAATGCTGTTTTCAGAATTTTTACTCCAGGAAGACTTGTCTTTTTCACATCACTGTAGGAAGCATGAAAGAAACAACTGATCGTTCCAACGTGTTTCCTCTCAAGGGCATTTTTGTCTCTGAGCTCTGAAAACTGATCAGCTGATAAAATCATTGCTTTCACAAAACTAAACTTAATAGATTGTAGAAGGTCTACAGACATGGTAGGTGCTCCCTAAACACCTGTGGCCAATGAGACAATTCCATGTTCATTTGGAAAGATCAAGGAACTCAAACACAGACCTAGTTAACACCTCATGTGTACCAATTCATTAACTCTTTAACTTCTGTTTTCTCACCTCTGAATCAGGGGTTAGAGCATTGTTAGGGTGAGAAAAGGAGGTAAGGATTATGAAAATACTATTTCTATTTTCTATATAAATCCCTCAGGCTATTCATACATGTTATATACTACTGGACAGAAGACTAAAGTCTGCACCCAATAGGTCCAATGCTTGGGTTCAATTTTCAGATTATCAAAGAAGACCCTGCCACCATGATCCATTTGATAGACATGCAATAAGTAACAGCCACCCGCCTTCTAAGGAGCTCTGTTACCTTTACTTTTGGGACCCTTTTTCAGTAGAAGCTAAAATGCTTTGCAACTACTCAGTAACTCAAACCAGGAAGCTAGTATGCATTTTTAATTTTAATTTAACATTTTAAAATTTTTGTCCATTTTTATTGAGATATAACTGGCTTATAACATTGTAGAAGTTTAAGGAGTACATAATGATGATTTGATATATACATATATTGAGAAATAATTACCAAAATAACTTTAGTTAACATTCATCAACTCACATAGTTACTAATTTTTTTTTTCTTGTGATGAGAACTTTTAAGATCTACTCTCTCAGCAACATTCAAACATGCAGTGTAGTGTTGTTAGCAATAGTCACCATGCTGTTATTACATCTCCAGGACTTATTTATCTTATAACTGGAAGTTTGGACCTTTTTTATATTTTTATTTATTTATTTATTTATTTATTTATTTATTTATTTATTATTATTTTGGCTGTGTCGGGTCTTAGCTGAGGCATGTGGGATTTTTCGTTGTCATGCGTGGGCTCTTTGTTGTGGTGCGCGTGGGGCTTCTCTCTAGTTGTGGCGTGCAGGTTTTCTCTTTTCTAGTTGTGGCACACAGGCTCCAGGGTGCATGGGCTCTGTAGTTGTGGCACATGGGTTCCAGAGCGCATGGGCTCTGTAGTTTGCGGCACATGAGCTCTCTAGTTGAGGCGCACGAGCTCAGTAGTTGTGGCAGGCGGGCTTAGTTGCCCTGTGGCATGTGGGATCTTAGTTCCCCGACCAGGGATTGAACCCGCGTCCCCTGCATTGGAAGGTGGATTCTTTACCACTGGACCACCAGGGAAGTCCCTGGAAGTTTGTACCTTTTGACCACCTTCACTCATTTTCCCCAGCCTCTCCACTCCTCACCTCTGGCAACTACCAATCTATTCTCTGTTTCTATGAGTTTTGTTTTTGTTATTGTTTGTTTGTTTTTTAGATTCCACATATAAGTGAGATTATACAGTATTTGCCTTTCTCTGACTTATTTTAGTCAGTCCTCATTTTAAAATTCCCCTTTTCTGATCACACACATCCTATCAATCACCCACTCTATGAAAATCTACATCTCTGTCTCCACTGTTCCTTTTCTATATCTACATCTCTGTCTCCACTGTTCCTTTCCTAGTCCTCTAGGATTTTCACAAGGATCTTCAACCTAGTCATTCTATTTCCAGCCTTACTACCTTCCAGACACTTCCTTACATTGCAAGTAGAGTGATCATTTAATGATAACATGAAAAATACCATGTCTATGAGGCTCATGAAAACCCTTAGCTTAATATCCGTACACAGCTTCTGTTAGCTTTTAAGACAAAATCCAAAACTCCTGAACATCATTACAAGACCCTACATGTTGTGACCCTTCCTTCTTTCATCACGTCATCTCTCCATCTTGCTCTACGCTCTAGCTCTACAGAACTCTGTTCCATGTACTTTCCGTGTCCCCCTCGCCTACAATGTAATTCTCCTAATACATTTACCTTTATTCTGTCAACCCTATGGGTCTCAGTGGAAAGGTTGCTTCTTGACCTGACTTGCTGAGTCCTTGATCAGTTGAAGAACCTCTGCTATATCCTCTTAAATCTTCCTATACTTTCTTTATCAAATGTTCGGTAATTCGCGCATATTTAAAACTGGAAAACTGTCTTCTAAATGAAGAATCAATAAATATACATGTGAACTAAACTTTTTTTAAGTCATGTGGGTTGTTTTTTTTTTTTTTCATGACAGAGATGACCCATGTCCCACAAAGGATCATTTCTTTTATCTCTAGAAAATGTCCTGGCTCTCAAAAATTCAGTGAATGAATGAATTCATATGAACTAGATTCAACAACAGACTTCATTAGTTCAATTCTTCCTTTTCAGTGAGTCATGAGATATGCTCAAATACAGTCCATAGTGATTATGAGTTACACAAAAAAGTACACTTTTGGTTCTGGTGGCCAATCTGAGTGGGAAGAGACTCAAGGGACAAGCAGACGGGTATTGAATGAGGTCCTGCATTTGCCTTCTCTGAGCTCACTCTCCATCTCTGGCCTCATAGGCTTAAGTCCTGGAAAGATCTGGCTGGAAAGATGTAAAGCTGTGAGTTAATTTATAAGATCGTAGACAGCAAGAGAGTTGGTTTAATTGAAAGATATAATTACCAGGTGTTGAAGGTGAAGGGGTTCATTAATTTCACAGACACTCTGTTGACTGAACTGTCCTCATTTTAATTTTTCACGACACATCAAGGAGGGGGACACCTGTGGTTCATGGGAATGGACCAATCCTGGGCTTGCAGACACTTACAATTCCACCCCAGGGGCAAGCAATCTTTTGGAATTGAAAGGCCAGGTTGTTTTCTCCTGCTCAAAACTCCTCTTTATAAAACTCTGAAACGATCCTCACTGCCCCCTCGGGCTCCGCAAAGCCCTTCATAATCTGGCCTTTGCCTACTTCTCTGCCTCCATTTTCAATATGCTCCCCCATCCCTGTGGTGTCTGCTTCTGACACTTTGAACTGATAATAATACAAATAGTAATTAATGTTATAATCATTTTTCACCATTACTACTGCAACTAATATTTACTGCACTCTCACTATGCACAAAACACTGCTCTGAGCATTCATTTCCTTTAGTGCATGAGGTCCTCCTGATGACCCACGGTAGGTACTCTTCCCATTACTCGTCCAATTACTTGTCCAAATCAAGCAGCTAAATAAAAGCAAAACCTGGATTAGACTGCAGGTCTGTCTGACTTCAAACTCTGTCCTTTAAACACAGATTTTAGTTTATTGAATCCTGTTGTCTTTCACCTTTGTTTGTGTGTTCTTTGAGGGTGACTACTACGTCTTGTTAATTGATGTGTTCCCCAAAAACAGGGTGCTGGGCAGTTAGAAGACCCTCAGGAAATCTGATGGATGAAGGAATGGACAAATGCACTTTTCTTTCCCTACTCAGTGATAGGAATAGTGGTATCTAGAAAGGAAAGGTTGGTTATACCATTGTCATTGCTCAGGTAGTGAAGCAAATGACAGCATCTGCTGAAGTAAGTGACTCAAAGGTCCATGGACCTTATAGTGAAGTCCCCAGAAATGCTTGGGTAGGGTCAGCATAGTTGTATTTGAGGAGAGGCTGAGCAGATGGAACGAGCTTTGCAGACCATCCTGCTTATGTTGGCCCTACAAGTCAGAGGCTCTCCAACTTGATAATACACTTTTGAAACATAGACATATCAATATTCCATGGGAGTCATGAGATCATCTCATATGCCTGGAATTATGAGATTTTTTGATACTTGACCGTAATCTAGAAAACTGAGAATAAACATAGTGGCAATAATAAAAGTAAGAGTAATAATAGCAACTAATTATTACATATCTGTTATGTGTTTGGTGTTATCCAAACATTACCTCTAGTCTCTCACAGCAGTACTATAAAGTATCAATTAATATTAGTTCTATTTGACAGAGAAAGAAACTGAGAAATAACTTTCCCAAAATTAGCTATTGCCCAAAAGAGCAGGGATTCACATTTAGGTCTTTCCGACTCTAAAACTTTTTCATATTTTTTTTCAGTAAATATCTCACTATTTCAGCATTCTTTATCTTAAATTTTAAAATATGTTTTTAGAGTGTGGCTGTTGACTAAAGATGTGTTTCACACAGAGGATGAGAGTTCACATTCAATGTAAGGAGGCTATTTCAATGGGGAAATGACCTTGAGTTTGAATGTCCCTGATGCTGCTGGCCCAAATTATCCACATACCCCAGACCACAGTAGAGGCTGACAGTTCAATTAACCAAATATGGAGGAAAATAGCATTGATTAAGTAGGAATCTTAGGAAGTGGTTAATTACATTCCTGGATAACTGAAGACATTTTGTGTTCGAGCCCATCTTAATGAAAATCTAAATATATCAGGCCCTTTGCAGAGGACAGATCACAATGCATTTATTTCTGTGTCCTTGAAGATAATTTAATCAGGCTATGCAGACCATATACACTGTCTTCTTTGGCATCTCTACAATTATTATAGTGGTTAGTAATGATTCCTAATTCTAGAGAAGAGATTGTTTTCTAATGTTTGCAATAAGACAACGCCATGCCATTGTAACACTTGAAAAAGTATATCACATCAGAGAATTTGTATTTAATGACTGGAAATCCATAGATCTTTCATTTCATTCTTCTGAGTCTCATAGATGTCTTCTTTTGAACTTGTTTTCACCTTGTTCTAAACCTCAGTCAAATCCATTTGGGGCAGTAGATGCAGAGTTGTAAATGATTTCCTGGAAGATAGACTGACCTCAGAAAATTGTCAGCGAGTTGTTGAAAGCTACTGATCCCTGGAATTGATTTAAACAATAGATCCTTGGCATTTATATACTTAATCTGCCTATTGGTTTCTTGTTATTGTTACTTTTACGTTTACTTGCTTTCAACTATGCAGCATATTTACAGAGCACATTAATTTCTATCGTTGTAACCCGATTATCTCACACTCCATCAATTAACCTGTACACATGTGGCAACACTGATATCAGTGCCCAGATCCCCATTACTCCAAGCCTATTCTGCTATATTACTCCAGCCCCTCCATCACCTGAGTGGTGATGTCTCATATGGGTTTAGGAGAAAGTCTACTAATTCTCCCTCCTCTTCAAGGTGTCTTCTCACTGTACCTGCTTCATTGGGTATAGTTACTCTTACTTGGTAATTACCCAAGCACAGAGAGTGATCAAGCTGCACTTCTGTCGACTGTGGTCTGTTAGGGGAAAAGGGATCTGTCCATACTTCAAAATTCATCAGGAGGCTTTCAAAGCAGAGTTGCTGTAGCTCAGAGTCTTAAAAGTTTTGCTTAAACCATTCCCTCTACTTTATACTCTTTCCTCAGGAGTTCAAATCCAATTCCTTCACAAGGTGGAAAGAACACAAGCTATCTCTATTGTCCTTTTCTCCTAGAAGGTTTTAGGGGAAAAATATACAAAACCCAAAACAACAAATCCCTCCTTATTCACTTAGCCCTCATCACTGCTTGGCTTCTCCAGAAGCAAGTGCTAAGACAGAGTTTTGGGGAGCATGATCTTTCTTAGAAATTAACATCTGTGAAAGAAAGAGAGTGGAAGCAGAATTGGGTAGAGGGAGAAGGTGAACTGCAATGCAGACCCAACAAAGTCTCTATCTACATGGCAGAGAGCTCTAGAGTGAGCATCACCATCAGAGATCCAACAGTGGGCTGAAATGGTCAGGCATTTACACCTGTCTAAGCCAGTCACTACATGTGAACTTCCCTAGGAAGGCCATGGCTTCACTGAGGTGACTCTCTGCAGTCGAGGCTGACTCTGAAGAAGATGACAGCTGGAAGATGTTTGCAGACAATGCTTCCTGAAACCTGGCAGCCACTCCTTTCTTGCAGGGGTATCTGGGCTTTTTCTATCACGACCCCCAACAAAATGGCCTCATGCAGCTCTTTGGATGGAAAAAAATACATGGGTATTTGGGTGATGTCTAACTCTTCTTCCAGAAGCATCTGAGCCCTATTCCCACAAGGAAAACAAACCATTGCCTTCATATTAGATTTATGTATGCACAAGTTTGAGAGCTTATCTGTGAAGAACATAAAGAGTATACAGCATTCTTTGGACTGCCCTGACGGTCAGTGGTTAAGACTTCATCTTCTAAGGCAGGGGGTGTGGGTTTGATCCCTGGTCGGGGAGATAAGATCCCACATACCTCATGGCCAAAAAACCAAAACATAAAACAGAAGCAATATTGTAACAAATTCAATAAAGACTTTAAAAATGGTCCACATCAAAAAAAAAAAAAAAAGAAAAAATCTTAAAAAACAAAAGGACTATACAGCATTCTTGATATGTACATCAGTTGAAAGGTCTCAGTCGTTCTCACTGATTACCCTGGAATTGTGATTGTTCATGCCCCACCCAGACACAGTGAAACCAGAAAGGAGTTGTCCATTTACCAGACCTGAGTTAGATGCACAGTGATGAGAACTGGAGTGTTAGATTATACAAAACAGAGAGAGAGCATGGGGACTCAAGTGGTCAGAGCCAGATTTCTAAATCCAGGACATTAACACCTACAATCAGAATTAAGAGGATCAGAGACTCATTCCAAGATATAGACTCATTATTTGAAGCAACATAAGAACAGAAAGATACATTTTGATAGGAAAGAGATAACCTGGACTCCTGAGACATAAACCTTGACTTTCTGGTAACATTTTTATTAGTAACATTGATACAGTTTTTTTTTTAACGTTTTTTAAGAAACATATCATGTATAAGGCACTATGTTGAATCCATTCTACATGTTATCACATTAATCCTTAAAATAAAACTATGATTTAGGAGTAATCTTGTCTATTATATAAGTACAGAAATTTATTATTCATGTTAAAAATTTGCCCTAAGTCAGCAGCCAGTAAATGGTCAGGCCTCTCTTTTCAGCCACATTCTATTGTATCCAGTGAGTAGAACAAAAACCAATAACAGTGAGTCACAGAGACTAAATTTGGGTTAAATACAAGAAACATTATAATGATAAGAGTTGTCCAAACAAGAATTGGCTGCCCTAGTGGACATGGCTCCACCAATGGAAGGGTTCCAGCAAAGGCTAGGTGGCCATCTGTCATGTTCATTGCAGAAGCAAATTCTGATTGGTTGGGTGGTTGAATTTAATGATTTTATGATTCCCTTTCCAATCCTGAGGGTCTGAATTAAAATCCCTGGTAACCCCTACGATTTTCCATTTCAATCCTGTTTATAAGCCTTTATACAGCTGACTTGCTTCTCCAATATTTTGACTTCCCCTTAATTTAGAATGAACATTTCCAGTTAAGAATGGAATGTGGATAATTTACACTTCAATATAATTCTCACTGGAAAAAAGATAGATGCCTAACTATACACTATGCCAGCATAACCAAGATAAAGCTAGAACACCCCAGAGCCTGCCTCAGCACAGTGTCACATTCAGAAGAAACTGTAATTTCATATAAACAAATATTTAAAAATTTTAAAAGCCATCTTTAATGTTTAAAAAATGATGCCAAGCATAAAACTAAGAGGAGGAGATTGGTTCAAGATGGCGGAGTAGAAGGACGTGTGCTCACTTCCTCTTGCAAGAGCACCAAAATCACAACTAACTGCTGAACAGTCATCGACAGGAAGACACTGGAACTCACCAAAAGAGACACCCCACATTCAAACACAAAGGAGAAGCTGCAATGAGATGGTAGGAGGGGTGCGATCACAATAAAATCAAATCCCATAACCGCTGGGTGGGCGACTCACAAACTAGAGAATAATTATACCACAGAAGTCCACCCACTGGAGTAAAGGTACTGAGCCCCACGTCAGGCTCCCCAACCTAGAGGTCCAGCAACGGGAGAAGGAATTCCCAGAGAATCAGGCTTTGAAGGTTAATGGGATTTGATTGCAGGACTTTGACAGGACTGGGGGAAACAGAGACTCCACTCTTGGAGGGCACACACAAAGTAGTGTGCACGTCAGGACCCAGGGGGAATAAACAGTGACCGCATAGGAGACTGAACGAGATCTACCTGCTAGTGGTGGAAGATCTCCTGCAGAGGTTGGGGGGAGGGGGTGGCTGTGGCTCATGGCAAGGGACAAGGACACTGACAGCAGAAGTTCTGGGAAGTACTCCTTGTCATGAGCCCTCCTGGAGTCCATCATTAGCCCCACCAAAGAGCCTGTAGGCTCCAGTGCTGGGTCGCCTCAGGCCAAACAACCAACAGAGAGGGAACTCAGCCTCACCCATCAGCAGACAAGTGGATTAAAGTTTTACTGAGCTCTGCCCACCAGAGCAACACCCAGCTCTACCCACGATGAGTCCCTCCCATCAGGAAGCTTGCACAAGCCTCTTAGATAGCTTCATCCACCAGAAGGCAGACAGCAGAAACAAGAACTACAGTCCTGCAGCCTGTTGAACGAAAACCACATTCACAGAAAGATAAACAAAATGAAAAGGCAGAGGACTATGTACAAGAGGAAGGAACAAGATAAAACCCCAGAAAAACAGCTAAATGAAGTGGAGATAGGCAACCTTCCAGAAAAAGAATTCAGAATAATGATAGTGAAGATGATCCAGGAACTCGGAAAAAGAATGGAGGCAAAGATCGAGAAGATGCAAGAAATGTTTAACAAAGACCTAGAAGAATTAAAGAACAAACATGTGGAAGAATTAAAGAACGAACAAACAGAGATAAACAATACAATAATTGAAATGAAAAATACACTAGAAGGAATCAATAGCAGAATAACTGAGGCAGAAGAATGGATAAGTGACCAGAAAGATAGAATGGTAGAAATCACTACCACAGAATGGAATAAAGAAAAAAGAATGAAAATAACTGAAGACAGCCTAAGAGACCTCTGGGACAACATTAAATGCAACAACATTCGCATAATACGGGTCCCAGAAGGAGAAGAGACAAAGGACCCGAGAAAATATTTGAAGAGATTATAGAAACTTCCCTAACATGGGAAAGGAAATAGCCACCCAAGTCCAGGTAGTGCAGAAAGTCCCAGGCAGGGTAAACCCAAGGAGAAACATGCCGAGACACATGGTATTCAAACTGGCAAAAATTAAAGACAAAGACCAATTATAAAAAGCAACAAAGGAAAAATGACAAATAGCATACGAGGAAACTCCCATAAGGTTAACAGCTGATTTCCCAGCAGAAACTCTACAAGCCAGAATGTAGTGGCACAATATATTTAAAGTGATGAAATGGAAGAACTTACAACCAAGATTACTCTACCTGGCAAGGATCTCATTCAGATTCGACAGAGAAAACAAAAGCTTTACAAACAAGCAAAAATTAAGAGAATTCAGCAACAACAACCAGCTCTACAACAAATGGTAAAGGAACTTCTCCAAGTGGGAAACACAAGAGAAGAAAAGGACCTACAAAAACAAACCCAAAACAATTAAGAAAATGGTCAAAGAAACATACATATCGATAATTACCTTAAATGTGAATGGATTGAATGCTCCAACCAAAAGACACAGGCTTGCTGAATGGATACAAAAGCAAGACCTGTATATATGCTGTATACCAGAGACCCATTTCAGACCTGGGGACACATACAGACTGAAAGTGAGGGGATAGAAAAAGATACTCCATGCAAATGGAAATCAAAAGAAAGCTGGAGTAGCAATACTCATATCAGGTAAAGTAGACTTTAAAATAAAGAATGTTATAAGGGGAAGGAAGGACACTACATAATGATCAAGGGATCAATCCAAGAAGAAGGTATAACAATTATAAATATATATGCACCCAACATTGGAACACCTCAATACATAAGGCAAATGCTAAAAGCTATAAAAGAGGAAATCGACAGTAACACAATAATAGTGAGGGACTTTAACACCTCACTTACACCAATGGACAGATCATCCAGACAGAAAATTAACAAGGAAATACAAGCTTTATATGACACAATAGACCAGATAGATTTAATTGATATTTATAGGGCATTCCATCTGAAAACAGCAGATTACACTTTCTTCTCAAGTGCACATGGAACATTCTCCACGATAGATCACATCTTGGGTCACAAATCAAGCCTCAGTAAATTTAAGAAAATTGAAATCATACCAAGCATCTTTTCCGACCATAACGTTATGAGATTAGAGATAAAGTACAGGGAAAGAAACGTAAAAAACGCAAACACATGGAGGCTAAACAATATGTTTCTGAATAACCAAGAGATCACTGAAGAAATCAAAGAGAAAATCAAAAAATACCTAGAGACAAATGACAATGAAAACATAATGATCCAAAACCTATGGAATGAAACAAAAGCAGTTCTAAGAGGGAAGTTTATAGCAATACAATCCTACCTCAAGAAACAAAAGTCTCAAATAAACAATCTAACCTTACACCTAAAGAAAAACTAGAGAAAGAAGAACAAAATAAAAAACAATGTTAGGAGAAGGAAAGAAATCATAAAGATCAGAGCAGAAATAAATGAAATAGAAACAAAGAAAACAATAGCAAAGATCAATAAAACTAAAAGCTGGTTCTTTGAGAAGATAAACAAAATTGAAAAACCGTTAGCCAGACTCATCAAGAAAAAGAGGGAGAGGACTCAAATCAATAAAATTAGAAATGAAAAAGGAGAAGTTACAATGGACACCGCAGAAATACAAAGCATCCTAAGAGACTACTACAAGCAACTGTATGCCAATCAAATGGACAACCTGGAAGAAATGGACAAATTCTTAGAATGGTATAACCTTCCAAGACTGAACCAGGAAGAAATAGGAAATATGAACAGACCAATCACAAGTAATGAAATTGAAACTGTGATTAAAAATCTTCCAACAAACAAAAGTCCAGGACCAGATGGCTTCACAGGTGAATTCTATCAAACATTTAGAGAAGAGCTAACACCCATCCTTCTCAAAGTCTTCCAAAAAATTGCAGAGGAAGGAACACTCCCAAACTCATTCTATGAGGCCACCATCACCCTGATACCAAAACAGGACAAAGATACTACAAAAAAAAGAAAATTACAGACCAATATCACTGATGAATATAGATGCAAAAATCCTCAACAAAATATTAGCAAACAGAATCCAACACCACATTGAAAGGATCATACACCATGATCAAGTGGGATTTATCCCAGGGGTGCAAGGATTCTTCAGTATACGCAAATCAATCAATGTGATACACTATATTAATAAACTGAAGAATAAAACCATATGATCATCTCAGTAGATGCAGAAAAAGCTTTTGACAAAATTCAACATCCATTTATGATAAAAACTCTCCAGAAAGTGGCATAGAGGGAACCTACCTCAACATAATAAAGGCCATATACGACAAGCCCACAGCAAACATCATTCTCAATGGTGAAAAACTGAAAGCATTTCCTCTAAGATCAGGAAGAAGACAAGGATGTCCACTCTCACCACTATTATTCAACATAGTTTTGGAAGTCCTAGCCATGGCAATCAGAGAAGGAAAAGAAATAACATGAATACAAATTGGAAAAGAAGTAAAACTGTCACTCTTTGCAGATGACATGATCCTATACCTAGAGTATCCTAAAGATGCCACCAGAAAACTACTAGAGCTAATCAATGAATTTGGTAAAGTTGCAGGATACAAAATTAATGCACAGAAACCTCTTGCATTCCTATACACTAACAACAAAAGATCAGAAAGAGAAATTAAGGAAACAATCCTGTTCACCTTTGCAACAAAAAGAATAATATACCTAGGAATAAACCTACCTAAGGAGGTAAAAGACCTGTACTCAGAAAACTGTAATACACTGATGAAAGAAATGAAACGTGACACAGACGGACAGAGAGATATACCATGTTCTTGTATTGGAAGAGTCAATATTGTGAAAATGACTATACTACCCAAAGCAGTCTGCAGATTCAGTGCAATCCCTATCAAATTACCAATGGCAATTTTTTCACAACTAGAACAAAAAAATTTTAAAATTTGTATGGAGACACAAATGACCCCTAATAGCCAAAGCAAACTTGAGGGAAGAAAACAGAGCTGGAGGAATCAGACTCCTTGAGTTCAGACTATACTACAGAGCCACAGTAATCAAGACAATATGGTACTAGCACAAAAACAGAAATATAGATCACTAGAACAGGATAGAAAGCCCAGAGATAAACCCATGCACCTATGGTCAACTAATCTATGAAAAAGGAGGTAAGGATATACAATGGAGAAAAGACAGTCTCTTCAATAAGTGGTGCTGGGAAAACTGGACAGCTACATGTAAAAGAATGAAATTAGAACACTCCCTAACACCATACACAACAATAAACTCAAAATGGATTAAAGACCTACATGTAAGACCAGACACTATAAAACTCTTAGAGGAAAATATAGGAAGAGCATTCGTTAACATAAAGATCACTCTTTAACAGCAAGATCTTTTTTGACCCACCTCCTAGAGTAATGGAAATAAAAACAAAAATAAACAAATGGGACCTAATGAAAGTTAAAAGCTTTTGCACAGCAAAGGAAACTATAAAGAAGACGAAAAGACAACCCTCAGAATGGGAGAAAATATTTGCAAATGAATCAACGGACAAAGGATTAATCTCCAAAATATATAAACTGCTCATGCAGCTCAATATTTAAAAAAACAAACAACCCAATCAAAAAACGGGCAGAAGACCTAAATAGACATTTCTCCAAAGAAGACATACAGATGGCCAAGAGGCACAGGAAAAGCTGCTCAGCAACACCAATTATTAGAGAAATGCAAATCAAAACTACAATGAGCTATCACCTCACAGTTGTTCGAATGGGCATCATCAGAAAATCTACAAACAACAAATGCTGGAGAGGGAGTGGAGAAAATGGAACCCTCTTGCACTGTTGGTGGGAATGTAAATTGATACAGCCACTATGGAGAACAGTATGGAGGTTCCTTAAAAAACTAAAAATAGAATTACCATATGACCCAGCAATTCTACTTCTGGGCATATACCCAGAGAAAACCATAATTCAAAAAGACACATGCACCCCAATATTCATTGCAGCACTATTTACAATAGCCAGGTCATGGAAGCAACTTAACTGCCCATCGACATACAAATGGATAAAGAAGATGTGGTATGTATATACAATGGAATATTACTCAGCCATAAAAAGGAATGAAATTAGGTCATTTGTAGAGACATGGATGGACCTAGAGACTGTCATACAGAGTAAAGTAAGTCAGAAAGAGAAAAACAAATACCGTGTATTAACACATATATGTGGAATCTAGAAAAATGGTACAGATGAACTGGTTTGCACAGCAGAAATAGAGACACAGATGTAGAGAACAAATGTATGGACACCAAGGGGGGAAAGTGGGTGTGGGGGGTTGTGGTGAGATGAACTGGGAGATTGGGATTAACATGTATACACTAATATGTATAAAATTGATAACTAATAAGAACCTGCTGTATAAAAAATAAATTTAATTAAATTAAAATAAATACTTAGAGGAAAAGAAGCTCCTTAAAGTAATTTTTCTCAACGCATTTTTCTTATACTTAAAATGAGTAACAGATAGTCCCTAAATATTTTCCCTTTTCCAAAGCCCCAAAATCTTTAACGTTTAGCCCATGCTGAACTTTACACCTCTTATATGGATCTATCATTTTATCCTAAGAATACTTCTCTGCCCTTCCTGTTTAAACAAGTTGATCTTTCCGCTTCCTCCAGTTCTTCATTTCACCCATTAAACCTGAGTATCCCTCTCGTAGAAGGCAGGAAAGACAATAGCATCTGAATACTCACATTTTATTATAAACCTTCAGTGAAATATTCAAAAACCTCCTCAAAAAGAGGAACATGTCTACTTGTGCCACCTGTAGATCCACTTTCTCATTCATAGCTTGAACCCCCTCCTTCCTGGCCTTTCTTCTCATTCTCCTACAGGGTCCAGTGAGGTCTTCTAAGGGATAAACATTGACTGTGTCCATTAAAGTCATGTCTAACCAACTGAGGTGTGAATAACTTAGACAAGTCCAGAGTAGCAACCATGTTGGCTTTCAGATTCAGTCCCCTCCCAATCCTGGTTCTATTCCTCCTTAGAAAAGGAAGATAGAATGTCTATCAACTTTGTTGTCCCCCAGTTACCATGGCTGAATTGGTGTTCCTTTGCATCTCCAGTTTATCCCTGACATTCTCCCATCCATGCTTGGGTCTACAGTATGCCAGGGAACATTCTCCACTGGGGTCAGTTTTCCATAGTGGAAATGATTCAGGAGATGGAGCTTCTGGCAGTCTTTGTGGCATCAGTTGATGGAGTTGAAACCACATATCCACGTCTACCTGGGTCACATTTTAGGGAATCCAAATTCAACAGGCTTTAGCACCTCCAGCTTCTTATATATTATCTGGAGTTTCAGTCTGAGTTCTCTTACTTGACTTGTTCCCAGGGAGACATTATGATCACCTTTTTCCCCCCCTTTTCCCCTTTCTCTAATTAGCTTTACTAACAGCACAAATTCAGGCATCTCATATAGGTGGTGAAGTCTGAAATAGTTGTGTAACTCTTGGCTGTAAATTGGTACTGTACTGACCTGATCTAGGAGTTTCTGATCCTCCTCCAAGCCATCTTCCACCACCTGCTGCCCATTTACCAGCCGCAGAAGTCCCTCCAGTTCGGAAGAGTATGCAGCTCGTTAAGTCTCTTTCCTGACAATGTGCAGCTATCAACCAGACACAAACATCCCAGCCCCTCTTCATTCATTTTAGGAGGTTCAGTCAGGCAGTCCACTGCCAAAATAGATTGCACAGAGTGCATAAATAAATCCTAATCCCAAACCCTGTAGACTCACTTAATTGCCATGATTTCTTCTCCTTCCTCCACCTCTTGGTTCACTGCAAGTTTTATGTACAACTCAGTGTTTCATTTGTTTGTTTTTTCTTCTCACATGCATTCTAGTTATCCCTGTACATTCTTAAATTTCTGGAGTAAAAGAAGATGCATAGATTTTTTTTTTTTTTGTACAAGCACTGTAACTTTAGAAACATTACATAATTAAAGATGCTAGGTCATGATTAAAGGGTGTTAGGCCTTCCTGTTTAACAGCAAAAGTCATGCTGCTTGGTGGCCCTATCAAAGACACAGTTTATAACTCACTAAGCCAACTTTGAAATTATGAAATTCTTGATGAATTGTTTTTAATTTGAGCAAGTCATGTAGTGTTAAATATTGTGCATAAAGTGAGACACTGATACTTTATGTGATGGTATTTCTAATTTGCAACATTCAAATTCACATAAAATGCTACTATACTGTAGCTTGTAATATTGGTTCCAAAGTGTGCTTGATGGAATACCCCAGAGATGGAGCTTAATTCTCAGGGATTTTGTCTTCAAAATTTGGCCAGTGAAAAGCCTTGGGTTAGTCCATTATGTCTACTACTGACCACCTCTCCCTTTTGAAAAAATGGTCTATAATTCTTTAAGATATTGAACATTCATAGGAGCCAGGTTAAAACAATAAATATGTGTAACCTAAAATTCACTGTGGTAGCCATGCAAATATATGGCTCAAATCTCCTGCTTTGGGGAACCTAATTGACAGATGGCCTCGGCCATTGTCACACTGGCTCCATCACCTCAGAGGTCACACATTCCATGGGATGCTCCCAGCCAGTGACTGCACACAATGAAGGTACTAATGCTACCCCATTCCTGTGAGATGCAGGACTCCTGTAATGGGTGATTTGGGCCCTTCTGGAAACCTCCTTAAACAACTGCAATCTGAGACTGTTCTTACCCAACCCTCCTTCCTGCCTCTCCTCCTGCCCTGGTGTTATACCTCCATCCCAATCTGAAGGCTCTCCCTGCCCTCTCCTGCCCCCTCCCCTTTATCCTTCATAGGCATTTCTTCCCCAGTAAATCTCTTACCCTGCCTTACCCACATCTTACCCTGTCTTTGCATCTGCTGTTCCACAATACTGTCCTTTAGACTTCCTCAATTTAGTGAACCTCCACTTTTAAACTCTATTGCCCATATACCATAATTCTGACCTCACAGAGGCATCTGCAGTATCCCTCTGTCAATGAGGAGGCATCCTCAGGACCACTGTTGCCCATATTGGTTCACATCTACCCCATGTACCATACGTGCATTAACTTGGCAGCCACAAAGAAAATACACTCTTGGCTCAGTTGCAGGGTGATGACTTAATCTGAGTTGAATCTGAATATTGCACTTTTTAATGCCAAATCCCAGATGTGTCTTCTAGAATGAAACCGAATAATGTTTGGCTACTCCATAAATCTCAAATCTTTAACTTTTCCATCAACTGTTAACTATTCCCTCCACTCTCCAAACTTGCTAAAATTCTTCTTTCAAACTCACCCAGCCCGTGATGGCTCATCTTGTTCTCAGTCTCTGCACCCACCCTTCTAGATCCTTCCTTTTCTCCCAAGAGTAGCTCTGTCTTTCCAGTGTCCATAAAGCTAGCATATGGGTTCTCCATTTCCCCCTTCACTCATTGCCTTTTTATCTTAGGAAACAGAAAATGAGAAAGGATGTCAACATTACATTAACAATTGTCTTTGTT
The DNA here is from genome assembly GCF_028023285.1 of Balaenoptera ricei. NCBI lineage: Eukaryota > Metazoa > Chordata > Mammalia > Artiodactyla > Balaenopteridae > Balaenoptera > Balaenoptera ricei. The sequence goes on along the minus strand of NC_082644.1, from coordinate 106,626,890 downwards.
CCTGTAACCCCTTCATACAAGTAAATGGTTATTCCATATAAAAGGGTCTTAACTGCAGCATCTTAACTCCAAGGCCGGTGAGAAATTCTCAGGCTTACTTTTGGGTCCTTCCAAGTGAGGGGCTCATGAAACTAGCCCAAACATTAGCAGTTCAGCACCTTTAATGATGAAAAATCCTTTCATCCAAGAAAATTTAGGAGGCAGCAGAATGCCTGGCCTTGTGGCTAATTCAGCAGTGATCTCTCATTCATACTACTGAGGCCTGGCAGCTCAGTCAGGGGTTGGCTAAGGCTGGAAGAGAAGTACATCCCTGCAGGCTGGTCACGGTCCTCCTCCTGACACCCCTCCCTGCTTCACACCACATAATCAATCCTGGCCACCACTACCCGCTTGCTGCTGCTTGGCCTGAATTGGTATTCTTCTTGCCTTACCAGTCTACACTTAGATTTATGATGTATTTAGAATTGGATTACATCAAGTCTCAAGGCCAAGGCGCCATAATCCGTCACAGTCTCCACTGTGTCCAAACACAAACATTTGTTTTAGCTGCATCAGCATCCCTAAACTCTGTTGGAAGGATACCCATTGTTAATCGCTATAGCAACTGCATCTTCTTATGTTTTTTTCTTCTCCAACCCCAACCTCTTTGCCTCCTTCCTTCCTCATTCCAGATAAAAGCATTGACTCCATCAAGTGATAGATATTCATAATTTAACAGAATGGTGGCAAGTCTAAGTTATGCTGTGAAATACATCACAGCCAGAGTTGCTTTGCTATTTGTTTTTGTGCTGAATAGCAGCAAGTGTTTTAAGTTATGGGTCTCACACACACACAAGGAGAAGAAAAGAGGTATATGTAATTGTCTCCAATATTGATGATGGCTTCCTGCCTGCTTAGTAAAGTCTCAAGAAGCAAAATTAGGGTGCTGCTTCCCTAACTGGTGTACATATTTTTATACTTTATTATTATTTATTAATAATTGTGAAAAGAACCATATTTGATATTTCTGTGACTCATCACCATTAACAAAGGACAAATATTACCTCATCCAGACTTTACAGTATTTTGTTAAATGAGGCTATTTATGCTCTGTTTTATGGGTGAGGATATGTAAGTTCAGAGAAGTGAAGTAATGTGCCTAAGCTTCTAAAGTTTGTCATGAACAAGCAGAGAACTGAAAGCAGATCTTTAGATTCTAAGCTGAAAATTCCTGTTATACCATTATTGCCTGTTTAACAAAGGAGGTATCTATGTGGACCACTAAACTAACACATTAATTTAAAATGGACTTACTGAAGGGCATCAGAAATATATCTTAGTGAGATATATCTCTTTTAAGGTATACAAAAGTGGAAGTACAATGGGTTAAGTGACCTGTACTTTTGAGGACCTGGGTCATGCCCCCCAGGTATTGCAGAAATAAAACAAACAATAAATAATATAGAAAATGAAATGGATGGAGGAGACCTTGCTTTTAGTCAAACTCAGTCATTAACTCACTTGGAGTCATTTTTCCTCTCTGAGACTTATTTTGTGTGTAAATTGTGGGGATTGAGATAGATTATTTCTAAGTTGAGAAACTTGTAATATTCATGAATTCTGTCTTAAGTGCACATTGCATGCTTAACCTTGTGCTTGACATCTGAGAAATGAAAACAGAAGAAAAGAAGGAAGTTTCTATCTTCCAGCATCTTATAACATAATTAACCTTCACAAGGCTTAGATAGTGTCACAAACACACAACACCAAACAAAGGGATAGGAAACTGTATTTAAGTGTTATGTTTTAGGGTTCAGTTGTAAGAGATGCAGTTGGCCAAAGGAAAGAAAGTTCAAAGAGGGCTTGAATGATCAAGAAATGTTCATGGTATAAGAGAAATCTGAGCTGGATGATGAAGGTGAGAAGAATGTGAAGGGATAGGAAAATGGAAGTCCATACCCAACAGGGAAGATGATACAAATGAAATCCCAGTAAATGGAGTGAAATGGGACATTTCCATTTAGCTATGAGTGTTGACTCTCTGTACCATAGTTTTCTGCTTTGTTGTGAACCTTTGAAGTTGGACCAAAAGTAGGTACAAAAAGGGCTGAAATGACTATCCTCCATTTATTCAAAATTCAATTTTCAAAAGCTTAACCAGAGAGAGGAGGTGAAGGAGAGGGAAGAAGAAGAATAGAAAATAACAAAATATAAATCAGCATGATATAAAATGTTAGTGTTGGAAGGGAGGTATAATCCTATCTAATCCAATCAACTAAATATGGGGGGAAGATGCAGAAAAATGAAGTGAGTCTTCCAATGGCATGCAATGACCACAACCATAATGATCTGTCCACACTCTCTGTCCCCATTCTGGTGCCTTTGGGCTCTTGGGAGCAGTGGAAGGAAACCAGAAAGGAAGATAGAAAAGAATGACTAAGAGGGAGGAGAGTGGGGAAGGGAGAAGGACTGAAAAGTATGCCAGTAGGATTCTTGCAGAAGAATGTGCTCGCTCAGATGTGGCAAGACTGGTTCAAAACTGCCAAAAATGATGTGAAACTGGAATGCTGTTCCTGTTCTCCCCTCATTGTCTTGAGCACTTCCTTGAGTCTTTCAATGGCTGACAAAGACAAGAGGTCACCAAAATGAGGTCTTCAGTCTGTCTGTCTGCATTAGATTCCCAGCTTGGATTACTGTAGGTGGCACAGGAGACTGAATCGGAGTAAAGCTAATTTTCAGTGAATGGTGATCTAGACTAGTGGGTCTCATCCTGATCATTGAATCACCTCAGGAGATGTAAAAAATGCCCAGGCCTGTGCCTACCCTCAAAGGTTCTGATTTAACTAGTCTGGGGTAGGAATCAAGATTAATACGTTTCTGTTTACCTAGATTAAAGAACAAATTTCAGAGTGATCTTAATCAGAACAAATACCTGATTGTCCCAGACAGTTGCATCAAGGAAGAAAGGAAGGGAGGGAGGAAAGAAGGAAGGAAGGATGGGAGGGAGAAAGGAAGGAAGAAAGGATGGGAAGGAGGGAGGGAGGAAGGAAGGAAGGAAAGAAGGGACAGACTCAGTGAGGTAGTGGAAATCCCTCTGTGGGTCATACCCTTAGTTTCCCCAGGGTGGCCTTGTACTTAGTAGAGCAGAGCTGACTTTTCTAGGGCCCATATCCCAAACCTGAATTGTACCTGAATTTCTAATAAGAATGGACCTGGGAAAAGAGAAAGACATTTATCTTTGAGACAAAGGTGAAACAGGGTCCTATTGGTCAGTGGGATTCCCCTGCCTGTATTTTAAGCTGAGAATGTCAACACCTTGATAAGAGCTATCAGTGACTCTGACTTGTCATGAACTCTGGAGTCTTGAATCTCAACCTCTCTTCTGGGGAATGCTGACCTCCATCAGCTTCATTCTATCTGAGGGGGAGCTTTACAGAAGTTCTTTTTCCATGAACTGAATGGGATTGCCAATAGAGTAAGAGAAATTATGGCTGTGCTTGAGGATATTCTGAAGGCAAAACATCCCAGCTCCTGTCCCAGCACCTATGGGAACTCTCACTGAAAAATTCTTGTGGTTTTATCTGTTGGTCACATTTGATGATGATAGTAATAAACCATGTGTAAGTGTTTACTATTTGCTAATATCTTGCTGAGTATTGTATACCTATACTAACTTGAAAATAATGGATGTTTTTGCCACTAACATGCATATTAGAAGTTGAATGAGAGAGTTGCATATATATGTATTCATTGAGTTGCATTATTATGTGCATATATAAATATGCATAGTATAAGTTAAATTAGCGAGTTGAACAAAATGTTTTGGAAGCACTGATTAGGCAATCCATTCTATAGGGCAGCGGTAGTGGTATTAAAGACATTTCAAAGAGCCTGTGACTTCTGAATGAGAATTAGGGATGTTGAGGTATTTAGCTGGGTTGAAAATACTAGGAAGAACATCTTCATTGGAAGAAAGCTTGGGGAGACAGACAACTCAAGAGTTTCTGGATTCTCCTACTGTCTTGGAAGGCTTGTTTAGTATGGCTTGAGCACACAGCTGGGCAGCATAAGCTGAACTGGTCACATCACTTCCTGAAACCCTTCTATGGCTCCCTCTTGTCCTTGGGACAAAGTTCAAATTCCTTCCTGGCCAACAAGGCCTTCAAGGTTCTATTCCATGCTTCTCTGTCTAGATTCATCTTACACCTCATTTCCTGTCCTCTCTTTACTTTAGCTACCTCTCAAGCCCACTTTTCGTTTCACAAGCAATCTTTTTGTTCTCTCATCTTTATGAGTTCTAACAGGCTTTTCTTTCTACCTGGAATAACCCTTTGCCCTCAGTCTTTACCTTGTTAATGTCAACTCATCCTTGAGACTTCAGCTTAAATATCACTTTCTTAAAAGAAGTCTCCAGACGAGCCTAGATCTCCTCTTACTTCCCTTTTTGTAACATTCATCATAAAATTATTTTTTTCAGGATTTCTGTCCCCACTAGACCTTAAAATAGACTGTGCCTTGTTTACCAGTATGTCCTTGTTACTTGGTATTTTCCCTAGCACCTAGTAGGTTTTCAAAAATCTTGTCAAAAGAAAGAGTAGGACCAGATTGTGAAAGACCATGAATGGCAGGGTCAGGACATTATCCTACAGGTGCCAGGGATTCATTATAGATTTTTTTAAAGCCAGAAGAAGCACTACCAAGCTACAGAGAGCTCTCTCAGTGTAGATATGCCAAAATTAGAGAGAGCTGAGATTTCCAGCGTGAAGAGACTCCCTGACTGTATATCTTAAGAAACCGTGTTAGTCAGTCTGTTGCTGGACCAGAACCCTGTGTTGTTGTTGCTGTTGTTACTGCAGAAAATGCTTCTTCTCCACCCTCCCTCCCCCATCATATTCCCAACTGATGGGAAGTACAGCCAATCAGGTGAAGCAGGGATGAAGGAAGAGGAAAAACCCTTCCCTCAATTGCTTCCAAAATCTCCCCAGTGCTTTGATTTGCTTTCAGAGAACACTTTAGCTCAACAAACAATTGCAAACTACCCAGTTGCAAGGTAAAATGAAAAGCCCACAGGCATTAATTATATATAAAGATATTAAAAAAAGGAAGCTACTGCTTAATTATTGTTTGTAAATCTCAGTATTTAAATTGACTTATTTGCAAATGTCTGTTTAGAAATTGACTTTGTAATTATAAAGTCAGTGCAGGAATGTCTCAGGCCCTGGAGGAGTCTCTAACGAGGAATGATAATGTAACAGCCAGAGTGATCCTGAGCTGCATTTTAATAACTAGAGGTGGTTGGCAGGGGGGCTGAGATGTTTAAAGGAAAATCCCTAAACTGGCAAATGAAGGGGCCAGGGTCTCCCTGGTTGGCAAGGGATCACTGGACAAGACACGAGGGGACAGTCAGGGGGCATAGTATTCTAAGGACCTAGCAAGGGTAGGGGGCTGGAGCTCTGGGAGAGGGTAAGAATGTGTTGTGTTGTGCATGAGAATAAGTCCTCCTTAGGAACCAGCCATGGAGGTTTCAAGAGGTCCCCTGCCACCATCCAGGTCCTTCCCCATTGCTGAAAACCAGGTACTGGTGTAATGGATTCAATCGTGCTCGCCCCAACTAAAATCACAAGCTGAAATCCTAACCTCCAGTACCTCACAGCTTGTGATCTTATTTGGAAATAGAGTCTCTTTTGATGTTGTTAAGATATGGTCATACTGCAGTAGGTTGAGCCCTTAAGCTGATGACTGGTGTCCTTATAAAAAGGGGAGATTTGGACACAGACATACACAGGGAGAATGCCATGTGAAGACGAAGGCAGAGATTTGGGCAATGCTTCTACAAGACAAGGAATGACAAAGATTGCCAGGGAACCACCAGAAACAAAGGGAGAGGCCTGTAACAGATTCTTCCTCACAGCCCTCTGAAGGAACCACCCCTGCTGACACCTTATCTAGGACTGTTAACATCCAGATCTGTAAGACAATATATTTCTGTTGTCTAAGCCACCTGGTTTGTGGTGCTTTGTTATGGCAGGTCTAGGAAACTACTACAACTATTGTGTGTGATTCTCAGTGACATAACTGAACTCTCATAAGGAACTGGAGATAGACCAACCTGGAGATATCCAGAAGTTCTCTTAAAATACTAGAATATTAGCCATGAAAGTCCTCTGAATTTAAAATCATCAGATGATCAGTGGTTCTTAAACAGGGTTATGTTTGAAAACTGGGGAGCTTCAAAAATACCGATGCCTTATCCTATCCTCAGAGATTCAGGCTTAATTAGTCCGGGGTTCCTCCTGGGCATCAGGCTTTTGAAAGCACCACGGGGGTCTAATTTGCAGCCAAGGTTGTGTGGACTGAAAAAATTGCATAACCTAAAAGTTGAGAATTATGTTTTATTAGACAGATATACTGAGGGCTTATGGCTGGGAGACAGCCTCTGAGATAGCTCTAAGGGACTGGTCTGAAGAAGTAAGGCAGGAGCCAAGATATATAGGAATTTTTGCAACAAAAACCCCAGATAGTCAAAAGATTACTGTTAATTAAAGAAAACCTGGGACTTCACTGGGTGTCCAGTGGTTAAGATTCTGATCTTCCACTGCAGGGGGCTCAGGTTCAATCCGTAGTCGGGGGAACTAAGATCCCATATGCTTCACAGCATGGCCTAAAAAAAAAAAAAAGAAAAGAAAAGAAACAGACATTTCAAGTTAATGAGTTTAGCACTTTTCTCTGTATGGGAAGATGCAAGAATCTGGGCTTATTGAAATCATTCCTTTGATATGCACCTTAGCTATCTAGGGCCGATAAGTATCCTGTTTTTCTCCATCCTGAATTCCCTAAAGATGCACAGTTGAGGCGGCTGCAGTGGCTGAAAGCTTGATGGCTGCAACATCCTTTGTTTACTGATATGGCAGGCAACATTTTTCATTGACAGTTGAGAACCAGTCTTCTAGGTTTTAGGTGATCCCCTATATTTAAGAAAGTGAGCATCAGAGAGGTGAAGGGATGATTGCCCAGGCTCACCTTGCTAATGAGTAGACAAGATGAGAGGCAGCTCGGACACCTTGACCTTCAGTTCACAGTTCTCACAGGCAATGCTGCTGTCTTCTTGACTCTAGATATAGAGTATAAGTACTGATTTCCTTTTTCCTAGGCATCCTCTAGTTCTAGTTGAATGGTGACCTTTGGTGTTATTATTAAAGGAAAGTTGTCACCTCTACATGTGCACAGTGAGTTTACAAAATTATTTCACAAACACTCCATTCTATTTCTTCATAAGAACTTTGTGATATTAAGTGGGGCAGATATGTTCCACCTTTCAAAGAAGAGGGTAAGTACAGAGAAATGAAACTGGGCTGCAAATGACACCGTTGGTTAATGGCAGAACAAGGATTCAAACTCAGGACTTTTGAAACTATTCAAGTATCCTTCTTTTTTGCCCCCTGTAGTGGAAGTGCGAGTCCTTACCACTGGACTGCCAGGGAATTTCCCAATTATCCTTCTCATCACTTGCCCAGTGAGAGTGAAGTTAAATTGTCTTGATCTAATCTTTGTTTAAAATCGTTCTAAACACCCTTCACCACTTCTCCACCTTCTAGGGGAAAGTTTGTGAACAAAAATGTACTGGGTTCAACTCAAATGAATGTAGTCTATTCTTTCCCCAAAGATAAAAGTCTTCCCATGAACTGTGAGCCTTCATTCCAGATTCTCAAGACTCAGAATAATGATGGACAGTCTTCCCATCACAATGTTAGGAGGGTACCAAAGATAGGCTTGTTAACCTGCTACAAGATGACCATCTTGGTTCTCATTCTACTCGCCCCCAATACCACTGCACATGGGTATCAAACTAGAGCTACTTAATTCCTATCTGCAGTTCTAATTGAACTCCACTTATATCCTTACATAGCAGATTGAATCCAGGCTTAGTACTTATACAGATATAGGTCCAGCATTCAAGTCTTGGCTCCAGTATTCACTAATTATAGAACAGTAGGGAATCGAGTACTTTGAGCTTTAATTTTATCAACTGGATAATGGAAAGAGTAATGCCTACTTCAAGTTTTCTGATGAATAAGTTCAAGTAACACAAATAATATTCCATGTATATGTTGAGCCCTCACTCAACAAGGTCCATTTGAATCTCCCCTCCCCGCAAGAGGAGTGGCTAAAAGCAATGGTTACAAAGCAGTCATGGCTTGTCCTGTTTTGGGCCATTACATGGATTGTTCATATTCCCAAGCCCTATCTTGCAATTCCACCTTGTTTGCTTCTTAGTTCTAGAGCCCCTGCTTTAGCAAATTATTTAGGACTCAATTTCTCTGCATTGGATCCAGCCTTCTTCTCACTAATCCTTTCAGTGGCTTAAATCCAGCCCCCCGCTCCTATTTCTCTATTATCCTTCTGGACCTGCCTTATTTCATGTCCTTCCTGCCTTCTGTGAATCGTCCTACTCCTTCACACTAGAGATCTAGGCCTGAGTTTTGGTTATTTCCTAAAGAATAAGAACATGAATGGGGGAACATTGATAGGATAAAGATCCCAAGCTCTTTAGAGAGATGACTTGTCACCAAAGGAAAAAGAGCAAAGTAAAGATGGTAGGATTCAGAAAACCAAGGGAGAGTTAATTCTCAAATTGTTGAGGATCAAGCGCTCAGAATAATACTCTGGGTACATGTTATTAATTATGGGGAAGGTGGTCTTCAATCTCTGTTGATGGATATCCCTCTCCTCCTAAGGAGCCCCTGAACTTATCTTCTTTTATTGTATTAAATCAACATGGGGGACTTCCCTGGTGGCTCAGTTGGTAAGACTCCACGCTCCCAATGCAGTGGGCCTGGGTTCGATCCCTGGTCAGGGAACTAGATCCCATATGCATGCCACAGCTAAGAGTTCACATGCCACAACTAAGGAGTCCGCCTGCTGCAACTAAGACCCGGTGCAACCAGCTAAATAAGTAAATATTTTTAAAAAAATCAACACGGGAAAAGGTGGCTTGGCCCTCAAGGATTACAAAACTAAAAAGTGATGATTGTTGTAGGCAATGTTATCACTTTTGATACTTTGCAATTTGACTTGATTCACTGAAAAATTTTAAGCAAAGCTTCTAATTCCGAAGGACATCCTCAACAATATTCACATATTCTATTTCTGCCTAGTATACAGGCTATAATATTGAGAATCCACATATTAAATAAAGCATGTTAAATCTATAAATATGGGGCACATCCTGTGGGCCCAGCATTTCTTGAATCCTCATAATGTTCTATGACAAAATACATGTTGTTATTCCTATTTTATAGATGAGAAAACTGAGACTTAGAGAAAATACGTTTATTAAGTTTTATTAAAATTTATTAAGGCAAGTTTGCTCATCCAAAATCAGTAAGCAAGCAGTGAAGTGGTCAGCCAGCAGTGAAGGTGAAATCTGATCCAGTCCTGTGTGATTTCCACATCTATCTGTGCTCATAACTCTTGAGTGATACTAAGAAGTCAAAGAAACTCCACATTCCTTCCACCCCTTAACTCCCCCACCCAGGGCCCCTTCAGGAAAGAATAAGGTAGGGGATTCAGCACTATTATTTATCTCTGTACCTGTAATTTTTCCAATCCTGTTTCCTCATTTGTAAAAGTAGAGGGCTGAACTCATCTAGAAAACCTCTTTAAGTCCCAGTGTTGTATTATTTGGATGCAAATACTTCCAGTCAAAGCAAGCAGCTACTGCTGAAGGGAAGGAATTAACACTCCAAAATTAATACTCCATTTCATTAACAATTAGATATGTTAAATGCCATTCAATTTGTCTGCACCATCAAGTCCTGGAAAGGTGTCCACGTTTCTTGTGACTTTCCAGTAACTCTCCATCACCAACTGAGTTAATTTCCCAGGCAAGCAGGCTCAGATTTTAATTCCCAACCTTTAATATTCTCCAGCCCTTGGGCCATTGGTGGACTTACATGAGCTGATGTTTATCGGCTGCCATCTGAATCCAAGTTAGGACTCTTTGAGATAAAGGCTATGTGGGTCCTTCCTGCACTGAGAAAAAAAACTTAGCAGAACCCAGGTATAGAACTGTTCTTCTCCATGCCTATCCCCCACCATACCCACAGTGATTTTCAGGTGGCAGGCACCATAAATTTATGAGAGGGTATGTTTTCAGATCCAATACAACTATCCCCTCCTCCCTGAAGGCTTCACCCATCAATATAGGCTGCAGTGAAGGAATCCTAGAATGCCAAGTTTGGAAGAGATACCAATAATAATAATAACATTAACAGCAGTAACAGTAGGAACAACATTCATTTATACATTTACCACATGCCAAATACAACACTAAATACTGTATATATATTTTTGCTGTTCATCTTGATAACAACCCAATGAAGTGGATATTACAGTTATCCCCACTTTACTTTTGAGGAAATTAATTGGTTATTTACTGAATTGGTTATTGGTTATTTATTGCTGCATAACAAATGACCCCAATATTTAGCAGCTTCAAATAATAATTATTACCTCACATAGTTTCTGGGAGTCAGGAATCTGGGAGCAAGTTAGGTAGGTGGTTCAGGCTCTGAGTCTCTCATGAGTTTTCAGTGAAGGTTGCTCAGCACTGAAGTCATCTCAAGGCTCAACTGGAGTTGAGGATTGACTTTGAAATCCAGTCACATGGTTGTTAGCAAGAGGCTAACTTCACCCTATGGGCCTCTCCTCACAACATGATGGCTGACTTTCCCCAGAGTAAGTAAACCAAAAGAGGGAAAGTAAATCGAGAGCAGTGTCTTTTATGACCTCGACTCAGAAGTGACATACCATCACTTGTGCAGTATTCTCTGTCAGTGACACACACCAACCCTGAAACAGTAGGAGAGAGGACTATACGGGGCATTTACCAGAAGGTAGAGGACATTGGGGGCCATCTTGCAGGCTGCCTGTCACACAAACTAAGGTGACACAACTAGTAAAGAGGCTGTTAGGAGTTGGATTTACAAACTCAAGTTAGGTCTGACTCCATAACCTGTGCTTTTAACCATGTGTTGGCTGCCTTTTCAAAAGGTTTTCTTGGACATCCCTGGTGGTGCAGTGGTTAAGAATCTGCCTGCCAATGCAGGGGACACAGGTTCGAGCCCTGATCTGGGAAGATCCCACATGCCGCGGAGCAGCTAAGCCCGTGTGCCACAACTACTGAGCCCGCATGCCACAACTACTGAAGACCTCACCTAGAGCCTGTGCTCCGCAACAAGAGAAGCCACCGCTATGAGAAGCCCGCACACTGCCACAAAGAGTAGCCCTTGTTTGCTGCAACTAGAGAATGCCCACTCACAGCAACAAAGACCCAATGAGGCCAAAAATAAATAAAATAAAAAATAAAAAAGTTAAAAAAAATTTTTTTAAATATAAGGTTTTCTCATGCAATCTACCTTCTGGGGCCTCTAAGTACCAATCAAGGTTTGATCAGAGAAGCAGAACCACTAGAAGTGATCTGGAATCAAGGAGTTATTATAAGAAGCTGACCTTATATAGGTCTGGATGCTGGTTATACAGTCTGTGAAAGGCAGTTTCTTTGGAACATGGTACAGTGGCCTGAGGTCTGCATGGCTGGCAGTCAAGAAAGAAAAAATGGACATGAAGCGGGGAAGAGCAAGGACACACTGGAACCTGCAAGGCAACCTGGACCCACAAGGATGACGTGGAACCTACGTTGGGCTCTCAGTGCCTCCAGCTCTCCAAATTTGATGGGATGTGTGCGTAACCTGCAGGAGAAGCCGGTGCCCTTCCTTATGAGAAGCTGGAGAAGCTGAAGAAGGAGATCTGATGGGAGCGGAAGGAGCTGCAGGGCTGCTGCTGCCTCAGGATAAACTAGGAGATAAGCAACAATGTGGATGGTTGGCCACAGCCCCTGGTGTCCTGCACAGACTTTCTAGGTCTAAACAGAATATGGTGACTACTTCACTTCCTCCTTTCAAACGTTGTATAAAATGTCTCCTGTGGCCCACAGTAACCCTGAATTTTTCAGGGAAGGGAATCCTTGGAAATTCAGTACCAGCTTAGCTAAATTGACACAATACAAAATCACCATCTCTTCTGTTTTGTTGCCCATCTCCATAGTAGCACCTGCAAACCCATATAAACACTGTATCCATGTACACACTGCATAATCTAACACGATACCAAACACATCAGGCCTCTGCATGTCTCCATGCATTTTTATGAACTAATTCCTCTATCTGGAATATCTTACCCTCAGCCAGGACTGGCTTTATGGGCACGAGACCTGTGCACAAGTCCTGTGCTGAAAAGAGCCCAGAGCTTGGTTTAATGCTCAATGCATTTGAGACGTTCAAAAAATATCAGTTGAGCTGAATACTTTACAGCAGCTTTGTCATCTCACTTTCCAGCCTCTACATCCTTGTCCCCACCGATGGCCAACTCATTACTTCACTAAGGAGCCAATTTTGGACAGGGTTGAATAGCTGTAATTGCTAGAAATTTCTTCCTCATGAAGAAATCTAACTTTATCTGCATTTGTCTTTGTATACATTCTACACACTGGGCATAATTTCACCCAGCTAGCATAGAAAAAAATTAATGTGCTCTCTCTTCTAATGATGTCCTTCAGGTATGTGAAGGCAGAAATTATATGCTACATATTATTTTGCTTATATTTGCATATTTAACTGTCTCTGTGGCCTGGATCCATATCTAATGTATCTCTGTGTTATTCACAGGGCCTATGAGTCCTTAGGTTGGCAGCAAACCTAGGCTGTCCTGGTCAGGGGTCATTGGAATAACTTGGCTCTCCCTCGTGTTTCTAATTCTCCTGCAGGATACCTTGGGTATGTTTACATGGTGATGGAGCAGGCACAAGAGAAGACAAGCCTACTTAGCGAGGTCTTTCCTAGTCTCTGCTTGTGGCATATCCCTTTGGCCAGTAGGGTGATCAACCATCCTGATTTTTCTGAGTGAGGGATTTCCCTGAGATGAAAGAAATTTCCAGAATGTGAGATCTTCAAAGCTAACAACAGTCCAGGGCAAGACAGGATGGTTGATCACCCGCCCAGTCATACGACAAGGTCCAGAGACAGAGTGGGAGGCACAGCAAAGCTATGGGGCAAAGGGTATGGATTTGAGGGGCAAAGGGTTGGAGCCATTAGTGTAATCAGTCTTCTGCTGATGGGCTATGTGCTTTTGCATTACTCCTAAAACAGCCTTTAGACCAAATCAGTGCATGTTGTCTCCATTTGATGTCTTTAACTAAAAAATAAACTACCAAACACAGCCAAGGGAAATGGAAGGCACATTGCTAAAAAACACAGTGAGTTTTTGTTTATTTTTTAAATCCTCCCTCATGCAGCTATGTTTCAAGTTGATAGCAAAGGTCTCTTGGTCAGCCGCTCCCTAGAGCATTTCCAAAACAAGCTTATGCAGTTTCCAATTAAGCCCAGGTGAACTTAGCCCTGACCTGTAGCTCTGAGTGTCAGTGCAATGCCAAAACAACTGGATGAAAAATGTAAAATGCAACGAGCAGAAGTTTTGTTTTTGATTTTACTTTGTCTCCACTGTTACAAGCAATCTTTGATTGGGTATTTCTCTCAAATCAGGTCAAACTCATGCATGATGACCTGGTAGTCAGAGCCTTCATTCACTGCAGCCACCTACCTCTCCCACTTATTTCTCTATTATTGACTCTCCGCTCCCAACAGGAAGTGCTGCTTCAGCCAGTTGTTCATTCTTCATCCACTTATTGAGCACCTAGTACTGACTGTATACTGTACTAAACTCATGGACTACGGGGATAAATACATCTAACTCAATGATTTCAAACAGAAATAGACTTTTAAGCAGGTAATGAGTGCAAATGTTTATATACAATAAATGGAAAATGTGCCACCATAGAGATACATATAAAGTAAATGTAAAGGACAGAATGGTTCTCTTTGCCTAGACGAGTCAGGGAAGATTTCAGAGATGAGGTGCCCTTGGATTAGGCCTTGAAGGATGACTAGAAGCTCACTTGTCATAAAGCAGAACAGTTAAGAATATGGGTTTTAGAGTCAGACCAGGTTTGGAACAATACTCTGCCACTGGCTCTCTGTGTGACCTTGGGTAAGTTAATTAATTTCTCATTTTCCGTTTCAGTTTTCTCATAAATAAAATGGTCTTTTAAGAATTAAATGAGATTAAATTATGTGTGTGGGTGTATCTACATACACTCACATATAATACTAGCCTTGTGCTTCTCAGAGAGAAATCTAAGTGTAGCTATTACTGTTACGGTTACTTCTGATAGAGAAGCAGCAAGAGTGGCTTGAACAGAAGTGTTTCCATATGTAGAAAACGCTAAATTCAGGAGCATGGAAAAGCATGGCATATTCTTGGAATAGAAAAAAAAAAGTTAATTAGGGAATTGAGTGTTACATGTCAAGATGCATGGCAGAAAGCCCAATAGATTGTTAAGGAGATGATGTTGGAGAGGTGAAGAGATAACTGAGAGTGAAGGACTGTGAATTCCATGTCCAGGAATCCTGTATGCACTTGGGTGAGGGTGGTCACTAGACAATAGAGAGGGGCCAACCTAATGTCCAAGACCCACTAGAATATAAGAAGATGCGTAAGAGCAAGGGCCATATCTGGTTTACCACTTCCTCTGCGGACCTAACAGAGTGCCTTTCTCAGTGTACGTGCTTCACAAATACTTGCAGAATGAGCAACTGAGTGAGTGGCAGTGACATCCAGAAGGCAGTCAGAAAACAAAACTAGCTGCAGCAGTTCAGGTGGCTACAACCACTTGATCTATGTCAGTGGCAACAGTAGTATTTTAAGAAAAAACTAGGAGGCAGAACTGTTAGAACTTGGTTACTGACTCTGGATGATGAGGAGGACAGCATCAAGGTTGAACCAGACTCTAGCATGGATCTCTGGGCAGAATCCCAAGGCAACAGGATTTATAGTGAATTATCCCTTTTTGCTGGTGCACTTAGAATGATTTGCCATATTTGTGTGTAACACTGCTGAGGGGATCAAATGAGATCATAGATTTGTGAGTACTTTGTAAGTTGTAAAGCAACTGTGTAATAGTGAGAGATATTCATTCATTCACAGGAGTCTGATTGCCTATTATGCGCCCCTCATAATTTTAAGTGCTGGGGATATAGCATTAAACAGACAGTGACTCATTATTCAAGGAGTTTACATTCTATTATAATAAGAACTAGTCTGATTTTAAGTTGGGCAAGAATCCTACATGCTCCTCCACTCAGTAAGAACCAACATGAATTCAACTCTTTCATTATACAAGGAGATTTTTAGACAGAATTTTATTTAATTATGGGAGAACCCTCAAAATAAATATATAATTCCCATTTTGATGGTGAGAAAACTGAGACTTCGTGTATTTAAGTAACCTGTCTAGGTTCACAATACTATAAAGTGGTAAAGCCAAGATTTGCAACTGGGTTGGGGGGTGGGTCATGATGTAAGTTTTCAGGAAGGTGGGGTGGAAAACGTGGTATAATTTGGAAGGGCATAATAAATATTACAAATGCATATTTGGAAACTAAAATGAAACCCTTTTATTTTCATAACAGAAGGTATAAATTTAAAGCTCAGCCAGTCTCCTTGGGGGCCTGGGTTTAAAAGACTAGGGAACTCTCTCCTAGATAAAAGCTTGATGGGGCTTTCATAAAGACCCTTCCCGGTTAAGAACCTCAGCCACCTACATTTTCAACATAAAACTATTAAAAACAACATCTCAAAAACCCCATGAAGTTAAATACCTTTGTTAAAGTGATCACATATATTCCAGTTAAATAATAGCCGTAGGCGAGGGCAAGTAGCAGATTAGGTCAGTAGACAAAAAGATATGTTTTCAGATGAGATTGGAAATGAGATGGAAAGTCAATGAGGCAGAAATGTACAAGACACTTTTTTTCCCCTGAAGTTTCTTGAATTCTGTTACTAATGATACCTTCAGATTCTGAGGCCTCTGACCGGAAAAAGACACCTTGCGTTCAAGGAGGTTCAAGGAGACTGACACAAAGTCCAACCACAATCTCTTTCTGCCTAGTTCTTTCTGGACTGTCACCACAATCTTGCTCTATCGCTGTCATGTGTCTATCACTTGAACTGAAAAGGAATCAGCCATTATGTTCAGGTACCTAATCCAAAGGGAAGAAAGAAAAGTCTGCTCCCCTGCCAGCCCAACCAATGAGAAGGAAGTCATCAACCTGGAAACAGCAAACAAGACACACTCAGCCCAAATTCTATTCCCCAAGTCCTGCTTTAAATGCCACCACTATTTTGCCATGACTAGGAATTTTGACATTTTTGGGTCTTCCAGACAGGCTGCAGAAATGCAAATACCCATCTGTGGTCTTCCACAGGATATGCTATACTTGTAGTTAAGAAATGCAAAGGAACGTAGTAGATCTCTGTCGGTCAGTGAAGGAAAAAGAAGGCTCTCTGTTCATATGAACTGGGTTTAAATTCTGACCCCTACCTTTACTAACATGTGTCATGTGTTCAACTTATCACTGTACCCCGTGAACCAAGAACACCTCATGACATTTCAATAAATATTTATTAGAAAATGAATGTGTGACCTTGGACAACTCTCTTTATCTCTCACTCTCCTTTTCACACTCATCCTTGCTCTTGTGTGTTCACTCTCTCTCTCTCTGTCCTTATGACAGAGCCCATTATTAAAATAATGTGAAGCATTGGATGAAATAATATGTAAAATTATGACCCAGCTCCGGATCCATAATAAATATTTTAAAAATTTCATTTCCTTTCCTTTCATAATTAGTAAAGTTCAACCCAGCTATACTACGTACTAGTACTACTCTTGACCAGATCAGCCACCATCTCTGAGACTTTATTTCATTGCTACAAAGAGAATGATAAAGACATTTCATCCACCTCTCAGAGTTGCTCTGAAGATTACAAGAGTTTATGGAGTTGGATACATTTAGTAAACAGTAAAGTGCTGTTTAAATATTTATTATCGTTATCCCTATCATGTCTTCATAGATTTGGGTCAAATTTTCTCAGTGGAGACACGTCTTCCTTTGGTTGTGGGAGCATCTACTGTGTCATGGCAAACTTGGAGTCATTATTAAAAAATCCCACTATGTTTTTATTAACTAAGTCTAAGTCTAAGCAGCCAGATGCTTTCTGGTGCATCTAATCGCACAAAGCAAAAGATCCTGGAGGAATTTATGTGGCCTCAAGGAACATTATTAATGGGGGTCCCTTTTAGGGATGTAATTTTGGAAGCAATTTTCCATGAAATTGCTGAATGTATGCATCCATATAAATCTGAGCCCGTTTGGTATAATTTTCATTTAGTCCAATGATTGCACTAATGATATTTTTCAATAGATATTCTCATTTAAGAGGAGAGGATACATTTATCTGTTACATGTGTCTGGAAAATATACTGCAAGCTGGATTGTTAGATAAATGTTTCTATGAAGGTTTCCCTGTTTTTTTTCTATTCACCTTCACTGATATACCACCACAGGCCTTTTACAATTGAGTAAGGAAAAGGTCTGGGTCACTGAGTTGTCTTCAGTTAGGGTTGAAACATACATCAAGAAAAGGAATTACATTTCATCCTATTTTGTGACCCAACAGACTAACATTGTGAGTGGTTTAAAGGATGGATTTTGGAACCAGGCAGATACAGTTTTGAATTCTAGAGCTTGCCTACGCAGCAGATTGCACTGAACTTTACGTTTTCATACTTAAAAAGGGGTGTAGTAATATCAGTCTCCAAAGTTCTCCCAGAGTTGTTTTCAGAATTAAAAAAAAAAAACTAAAAATGTAGTAATGGCTTAGTACACTGACTGGCATATCATGCACTCATTAAATAATTGATGTACATGACATCCTCATGGTTTTCAATTTTTTAGTTTTTTAATCAAGGTGTAGTTAGTTTACAATATTACGTAATTTTCAGGTGTACAATATAGTGATTCACAATTTTTAAAGTTTATACTCCATTTATAATTATTATAAAATATTGGTTATATTCCCTGTACTGTACAATATATCCTTGCTTATTTATTTTATACATAGTAGTTTGTACCTCTTAATCCCCTACCCCAATCTTGCACCTCCCCCTTCCCTCTCCTTACTGGTAACCACTAGTTTGTTCTCTCTATGTGTGAATCTGTTTCTTTTTTGTTATATTCACTAGTTTGTTTTATTTTTTATATTCCACATATAAGTGATATCATACAGTATTTGTCTGTCTGATTTATCTCACTAAGCATAATAGCCTCCAAGTCCATCCATGTCGTTGCAAATGGCAAAATTTCATTCTTTTTATGGCTGCATAGTATTCCACTATATATATATAAACATCTTCTTTATCTATTCATCTATCAATGGACACTTAGGTTGCTGCCATATCTTAACTACTGTAAATAATGCTGCTGAACATTCTTTGACATAAATCTAAGCAGTATTATTTGGATCTGTCTCCTAAAGCAAAGGAAATGAAAACAAAAATAAGCAAATGGGACCTAATTAAACTTAAAAGCTTTTGCACAGCAAAGGAAACTATCGACAAAATGAAAAGGCAACCTACTGAATGGGAGAAAAGATTTGTCAATGATATGACCAATAAGGGTTAATATCCATAATATATATAAACAGCTCATACAGTGCAACATCAACAAAGCAAACAACCTGATTAAAAATGGTCAGAAGACCTGAATAGACATTTTTCCGAAGAATACATGCAGATGGTCAACAGGCATATGAAAAGATGCTCAACATCACTAATCATCAGGGAATGCAAATCACAACCACAGTGAGGTATCACGTCACACCTGTCAGAATGGCTGTCATCAAAAAGACCACAAATAACCAATGTTGTCGAGGACGTGGAGAAAAGGGACCCCTGGTGTGCTGCTGGTGGGAATGTACACTGGTGCAGCTGCTGTGGAAAACAGTATGGAGGTTCCTCAAAAAATTAAAAATAGAACTACGATATGATCCAGCAATTCTACTCTTGAGTATATGTATGAAGAAAACAAAAATGTTAATTTGAAAAGATACGTGCACCTCATAGAATTTTTTTTTTTTTAAAGAAATTCACGTTCTTTTATTTATTTATTTATTTATTTATGACTGTGTTGAGTCTTCGTTTCTGTGCGAGGGCTTTCTCTAGTTGCGGCAAGTGGGGACCACTCTTCATCGCGGTGCACGGGCCTCTCACCATCGCGGCCTCTCTTATTGCGGAGCACAGGCTCCAGACGCGCAGGCTCAGTAATTGTGGCTCACGGGCCCAGTTGCTCCGTGGCATGTGGGATCTTCCCGGACCAGGGCTCGAACCCGTGTCCCCTGCATTGGCAGGCAGATTCTCAACCACTGCGCCACCAGGGGAGCCCCACCTCATAGAATTTTGATGCTGAATAGAACCAAAGTCAAACGTGTGTGTGTGTGTATGTGTGTGTAACCTGAAATCCAAAATGGTTACATAATAAGTCCAAATGAATCTAAAGCTATACAATTAATGAAGCAGTGGTACTGGGAGTAGAATGAGTTTCAAGGGACCTTGGAGATGAGTCAGGCCAGGCTCCTCTATTTCAAGCGAGAAAACTGAAGTAGAGAGGATACGTGACTTGCCATAGCTTGTGGAAGTAACAGGACTAGACTACTACTCTTAAATTCTAATTCAATAGCACCTTATTAAAACAGCCCTTCTCCCAGAGTTCCACACAACTCTTTTTTCCATCTGCCTGCCTTCAGCTTATTCTCACTCCATACATATATCAGGCTGCTATTTTAGAAATGCAACCCTGTATATTACCCTGAACCATGTCTTACCTAATTTTTCCCAAGACAGAAAGAAGGGCGTGGGGCGTTAGAGATTGTTTTTTACGTCTTTCACTTCCAGAAAGCCAAAATACCATTCTCTTTGCAGCCTTATTGTGTGTGTGTATGTATGTGTGTGTTCACGTATGCACACACAAGCACGTGTGTGAGGTCCCCTCCCAATTATACCAAGTTTAGGACATCAGCAGCAACTTACAGGTTGCCAAGCCCTTCTGCTTTCCTCAAAGATATCAGTATCAATGATGATCACGGTGATGGTAATGATCCTATAAATATTGAATATTCATAGTTACATAACTCTCTTGACCCCACAGAAAACCAGGTTCTTTTGGTCTCCGTCAGCAATCATCATGGCCACACTGTTACTGAGTCACATGCCTGGTTCTCTCTTACATCCTTTAAACCTTCCTCAGGTGAATCTACAACTTTACTGGTACCTCCCATCTCCAGAGGCTTCCACATTAAACCAATCTATCCATCATGTCTTCTCCCTCATCCTTCAAAAATATTACAAGTCATTTAATTATTTTCAAAAGACTTCATCTGACCTCATTATAACCCTGAGTTATTATTCTATTCTCTTATCCCTTATTTGGCCTAACTTTTCCAAAAAAAAAAAAAAAATATATATATATATATGTATGTGTGTGTATGTGTATATATATATATGGCAGTTTGCTTCCACATCCTTCCCACTTAATTCCTCTAATTCCCCAAGGCAAGATTTATGCCTGGTCTTTTCTGATGTTGATGTCTCACCAAGATAGCAGTAGTTCCCCACTGGTAAAGGCAATTTTTTTCTATTCTTTGTTTATTTTGCCCTTTAGAACATGTGGCACTGTTGATCATCCTAACCACACCATTCTCTAAATTTGAAACTTACATGGGAAAAGTTGCACCTAAAGGAAAAAAATAAGCATACAAATTTACTGGTGTAAACTACCAAGAAGCCTAACAAGGAAAAATGCCTGCTTTTGTAGCATTGCACACTGGTAAAATGATTCTTTAACTTGAGCGTGAACACTACATCTTCCTAGTCAGTTTCCATTATTCAGGATTATCCCAGAAATCTGGTGATTTTTTAGGGTTTAATTTTCTCCCAGCCTTCTTGACACTCACTTTGAAATCCGAGGCCCTTATTCCACATGAGAGACACAGCACTGAGAGCAGAATCTGGATCTTCTCTGTTTGTGTTCCATTTGCTTGTTTAATTTCATTTTATGTTTCACCCTTACACAATTTATATTTAAAGAAAAAGCAAAATATTTTCTCCAGTTGGATATTGTTGATATGACATTTCAGCAGCTGGGTTTTGCTGTTTTGTTTGGGCTTGAACACCTGGGTGCTTGACTATATCGATGTTGTTGGACCTTGTCCAAACCACTTGAGTGTCTGCAGTTCTCAGTGACCCTTACCACTAATACGAGATCAAAGCATTGTTTTTCAAAGTTCTTGACAACAGAAACACTTTTGATAATAAGAATTTTTGTCCATGATATCAAGATTTTACTGACCATCTTATCTCATTTCCAATTTTATTTTTTCTTTATCAGAGAATGTCAGTATAATGTACGATTTTTTTGGAATTTGCAGAAACTTCATTTGGCCTTTATCTGTCAAGCTTGTTAGCTGGAGACAAAGGTCATACATGTTTCGTCTTCTGGCTGTATTGTTAGGTTTATTAATATGAAATATTCTCTTTTCTCACTTTTTTAGCCCTAAATTTCAGTCTATCTGATATTAATATTGCTATCCGAGCCATTTTTAAAATTTATATGTCATGGTGTATATGTGTTTTCTTTTTATTTTGAAAGAAATATTTCTTATAAGTACCATATTACTGGATCTCTTTTTTATGAATTTTTTTCTTTACCATTCTATTTTAAAAAAATTCCTGCTTCTGTTAAATTGATAATATTCTGTTTCTATTTTTCCCTTTTCTAGTTTGAAAGTTACATATTCTGTTTCTATTATTTTTGCGCCTTCCCTAAATTGTTACTAAGCATTTTATTTATTTTTTCTAACAACATCTAATGTTAAATCAGTGTCTACAGCTTCCATGTATCCAAGACACAAAATTTAGTTATGCTTTCATCTCCAACTCTCATTATGTAGTTGGAATCATTGGAATTTTAATTCCAGATTGTTATAGTAAATATGTATATATGTATATTTTTCATGTCTAGTGGAGGCACCAATGTGTCATTAGTTTCTTTTCTCATAAGTACTCATTACCTATCATTCTGTCCTTCTGTATTCATTATTCTTTAAGTATATACTCTAATCATTCTTTAGAAATATTTTTGCTGGTAATTTCCTAAGTCCTGGTTTGTCTGTAAATATCATTATTTTCTCTCATATTTAAATTATAATTTAGTTGGATGTATCATTCCTATTTAAATTTATTTTGTAATATATTCACATGTTCTGCCTACCACACCTGTATATTCATGCTCCATGTTTCTTAGCTTCTCTTTTATACTTTCCATTTCCTTACACTTTCCTGATGCTGTGGCAGCTTTGGTTTTCCAGGAATCAGATGTTGTGGTGAAATTAAGAGTGCAAAAAATTTAATGAGGAGTTACACTACACCTGTGATATCAAAAGGGCATGGTAGGATCAGGGGAAAGGGGGGAGCTGTCAGAATACTGTACTTACAGACAGTCCCTGTCAGCCCAAAAGGTACTCCAGAGCAAACTGCTCCTCAAAAGGAGCCCCACATTACCACTGCCTTGCTAAAGCATTGGCTGGGGGCTGGTCTGAGAATAGCATGACCTTGACTCAAATGCCGAGGTAGCCACTTATGAAGCCAACAACTGAAGACAGTCAGCTAAGCACTCCCCCTACAGCTGGACTTTTAATCCTTTTTGAAGGGGATCTGGGTGTGCATCTCACATAGCAGAGAAATATTCTGGGAGATTTTTGCAGCTTCCAGATCACCAGTTTCTCCTTGACTCTGTATATTCTACTGTTCAGTCTATCTCTCTTGTCGTTCCTACTAATATTTCCATTATATAACCATTTTTATTTCATTACAAAGATCCCCTGCTTCCTCTTTTATGCAGTCTCTCGGTTTTGCTTCATGTGAGCTCTACTTTCTTTTTTCACTGAGAATGGTAATTATGCTTATTATAAATTTCTTTTCTCCTTTTCCTATCAGCTCTGTGTTTCTCTGTTGTTTCCCTTTTATAGTGCTAGTGCTCACATATTTTGTAATCCTTGCCTACAAGCTTATGTTCACAGTTGAGTTCAACTTCAAGACCGTCAGCTGACTCTTCTAAGGCTGGAAGCTTCTACTGAGGTCTTTCCTTTGCTGTTTCCAGTAAGATTAAGAATTGGGTGATAGGTAGCAGCAGGAGAAGAGCTTCTCCCACTGTCTCTGTGGAATTGCTGACTATTCTGTTTCTGCCTTGTCTCCCATCTAGAAATGGTTCCTCTGACCACAGCTGATTGTTCTGAAGGCCTGGAGTAGTGGGGACGGGTCACAGAGCCTGGCCACCTTTCAGCCCCTATCAATTTCCTCCTTCCCATGCGTGCTTGGCACTCACATCCAGGGGTATGAAACACCCCTACTGCTGCCCCTTTGCCTACTAGTGCTATCGGTATTTACCTACAAGTCTCTGGAGCTTCTGCTTCCTTTGGTCAAATCCTACCTCTTCTCAGCCTCTCATATTCCTCCCAGCCTCTATTTTGAATATGCCTCTGTAATAATTCAATTAAAAACCTATTTTCTGACATTTCAGGTATTTGAAACAGATCATGGAGAAAATGGCATGAACCCCAAACACCACGTTGGCTAGAAGTCCCACCTTAATGAAATTTCAATTTTTTCCCCAGTAGGAACATGGATTCGTGTTCATTGAAGTGAATGATGGGGAGGTCTGAAGCCTTTCTCTCCAGAGGTCTCTTTGCATCTCACCTATGGCTCCATGGAACACAGTGCTTAAAATCATTGTATTAACGATCTTCAGGGTCACATTACTCATGCATTTTATGATTCCAGGGTGCAGGAGTGACTGTGTTATTTGTAAGAACTCCAAAGTCTCAAAGGGCAGAGTGAATAGAATTCTCCCTCTTTTTTTCTTATTCCACAAACATAGACTGTTGAAGAGCTGGAAAATCCCACAGGCTGTTTCCTAGGTCCAATATTGAACAAAGACAGCATCCTCACTTCCCTTTAACATTTTGGGCCTCTTTCTCCACATCTGTCAGAGAACGACTCTCCATTTTCCACATTCAATCAATCTTTCTCCCATTTCATTATTGATTATCTCCACAATAGTAATGACCGATAGCTTGAGGGAAATATGGGCAGAAGCAAGTTGTGAATGTCAATTGTATGCTTAGTCCAGGTCAGGGAAACCATTTTAGGAATGGCTGGCCACTTGTGAGAAGCTTGGTAAGTTTTTTTTTTCACTGTTTGATAAAATTTATTATGTCACATCGTGGTTTGCTTTTTTTTTTTTTTTTTTTTTGGTAATTTCTTCACACGTTTTAGTTTTGAAAGTTGAGTTCATGGAAAGGACTCTGAAAGATACCAATTGAGTGGCTCTGTTAAATGTCTCTGCCTGAATAAAAATGTCCCTTAATGTTTGAGAAAAAAAAAGTGAGAAAGAGAATCATGAAATTTCTTGCAGGGGAAAGTGTGAGTGCCATTAACATTCCCCACACAGCATGGAGTTATATGAAGACAGGTCTCTTCCAGATGTTCAGTGAAACTAACAGCACATGCAGGCAGAAAGAAGTCTGGCGAAGATAATGTTCTATAAGAGGGCTGATTGCCTGATTTTGCCTACTGTGAGAACCTATGTTTTGGAAATAATTATTAAGTAGAGTTTACTCCATTGATCTATCAGTCTGTAACAGCATTTCCCAACGTGTGTTTTGCAGAACAGTTGTCTTATGAGATGTGCTGTGAAAAAAGACCCAGTAGTCGAATAAATTTGGCAAGTAATTCTACATCCACTCCTCCTTTGGGAGATCTCTCATGCATATTTTCATATTTAAGCAGTTTAATTATTATTAACCTGGCATTTCCCAAAACTGTTTACCCTAGCACCCTCTTTGGTAAGGTTACTTGACACCTGTTGATGTGGACAGGTATAATATATCCTGGTAATTAAGAGCGTGGACCACAGAAAGAGGGACCATTTCCAGTCCTTCCATCTATAGGTTAACCTCTTTCAGTTTCACTCCCTTATCTATAAAAGGGAAACATTAACGGTTATCTTGCAGAACTGTTATATTCACATGCACTAATACAACTAAAGAAACTAGCTCAGTACCAGCAATGTGCAGAGGGATCAGAAAATAGTAGCCGCATAAGCAGTGATTATCCTAATGAAATTAGTATTAATAACAGAAACTCAACAAAAAGGAGACCTAGAAGACCATAAAGCTGTAAGCACATGGATATTTCACTTTTCCTTTATTTGATCCTAGAGATGTAGTAGAGTGAGATTAAAGACCCAGAAAAAGGTTTGCTGTGGAGAAAAATAAAAGAGATAGACATACCCCTTAAAGTCAATTTTTTTTATTGTTCCTTTGGTGGAGCCCTCTCTGCACCCATGTTCTGCGATGCTTTCTATTTCCTTTCTGACACTTATTTTGTATTTACCCTGACAAGGAAGTTGCTTTCTATAATCCCTATGTCCTTCCTGCCCGACTGTCTCTTCCTCAGTGATGAACTCAATGTCCTTAAACACAACCACTGTTCTGTGTAGCTAAGGAGGTCTTGGAGGAGCCTGGGGAGAGACATATTTTTTCCCTGAGTTGAACCTTGGATCAAATTTGAATTGAGGGTTTCCAGCAGCTGTGTTTCAATAGAACAGCAGACCCTAGTAGGAGGTGGTAGGTTTGAATTTTCCTGTTAGTTTCTGTTCTTTACTACTGGATTTGGTAAAAAATAAAACAAAACAAAACAAACAAAACATTCGAATTCATTTGGCAGCTGTTCTTACCACTCCAGCACGGATGCTCAGAATTTCAATGTTAAACCTGTTTAAACGTTAATCATGATTCAGAATTCAAGGAAAGTATAATGATTGAGCACATGAGCTTTGCTGTTAAAGACTGGGATCTGCTTATATTAGAATAATCCACTTGGCCTCTGCAGGCCTCATTTTCCTTATCTGTAAAATGAAAAAAAAAGGTACCTATTTATGAAGATTATAGTTAAGATTAAAAGAAATAGTGAAGAATATTTGCTATTCCGTTGGCTTAGGAGACTGTTAGTTTTCAGGAAAGCATGAAAATTGACAGGGTTGATCAGTTTTTGCATGAGTTAGATTACTATCCCAGAATGGGAATTTTGCTAACAATGCTTTGTCCATAAATGTATTAATGCATCTTGTGTCCATTAAAGAAGGTTGCAGACCAGGTCATAAACAAGGAAATGTTATGTTCCAAAGTCAGAAATGTCAGAACAAAAGACCAAATCTTATCCGAGCCAGAGCAGACCTTAAAATTTCAGAGTCTGTTAGCAAATGGGCACTTGTTTCTGAGGAAAAGTTGTAGAATCCTTCTAACATCAAAGAATTTCAAGGCTATTTTGCTAAATGGATGATTGAGGACAGTCCTATAAGAATGTACACAGGAAGTAGCATCTGCTGTAATCTATGTCTCCTTGGCCCAGGTTATTTTCAAGCCCATGGGAGAAACTGACACAGCATTCTAGGGATTGGTTCATAGTTGACAGATAAGGAGCCAAAGTCCTGTTCATCAGTTCTCTTTGGCTATGTCTAAGCTGCTATTCTACTAGTGTGATAAGTATTTGCTATCAAATGACTATATCAACATTTATTTTTAATCTTCCTGCTATTTTTCATGTATTTTGGTAATTTCTTATGGTTTGAATTCCCTTTGTATACCCTTATTTAAAAAACATACTTATACTTTATATCCTATGTTTCTATTAGTTGAAATGGTAGCAGATCTATATCAGCTGTTTCTTTTATCTGTTGCCTCCTGTTCATGCTGGAATATTTCCTCTTGTGTTTTGTAATTTGAAGTTCTAAACTCCTCTTCCTTTGCAGTCTGAGTTGAGAGCATATCTCTCTAGCAAGGAACTGTATAGGAATTTTCCAGGCACCCAAATAAGACCAAAGACCAGGGATCATTAGTACGTTAATAGCTAAGCTTGTGGCTTCACAAATCATAAAGATGTTTAAATTCAAACCCTACACCCAAAAGTGAAACAGGGTTATGATTTTAATTTCACAGATTCTTGGAAGATGCTTTTTCCATCCAGAGACTAGTGACAGACGGACATGTTTTCTTAAATTTTTACTATGCTGAAGGATGGTTTTGAATACACTCTTCTTTTCATGAGGGAGTCCCAGTTTAATGAAACTTAGAATCAATTCTCATCTTTACCCCTGGTGAGCCCAAGGTCATATCTGCTGTCTCTGAATATGTGTTAAACTCCCTAGCCTCTAGTTTAGGGACCACACTCACTCCCAGCTGTGGTGTTAGCACCTGCATTTCTACTCTCATTTGTAGTTCCATTTTTATTCATGGCACTGGGAGATTTCCCTTTTTTTCTGACAGGCTGGGCTATGCATTTAGAAGAAAATTTGCATCATTTGGTTGAGAATGTCTAAGTGTTTATTATTGATGGGTTTTGGTTTCTGCAGTCAACTATTTTGCCCCAACCCAGAGTCAAGCAGGGTTGTTTCAACCTTGGGTTCTTCTGTGGTTCTGGGCAGCTGGCAGCACTAAAGGGGTATGTAGTATGGTGGCTCTCAGTCCTTCCCTTGCTTTCAGCGGAACTGCTTTGCTTTTGTCTGTTTTTTATGCTGGGCTTCTGAATAAGAATAGGTTTCAGCCTTTTTAAAATAAAGTTTTTAAAATCCTGCATTAAATTTTATAATAGAAAACATTGAGGTTTTGTGTGAAGAACATGAATCTCATTGTCCAATGGCATGAGCACCTAACAAATTCCAAACAGCTACAATCATGCTACAAACATACACTCTTTTTATGTTCCTGCAGCAGAAGTCACCTTGAACTTAAGATGCAGTTGAGGCAATCATACTTCCCCAGGGAGGAAACCACTGCAGGAAGAAGCTGAGCAAAGTCAGAGGCCCATTAACTTTTGTGAACTAGGAAAAGGTCCTTCATTAATGCTGGCAGCAGTGGGGACCTCATGTCTGGAAAGAGTCAATAATGCATTAGGTTACTTCAGCTGTAGAAAGAGTTCATTGACTATGTCCTTTTAAAGTCTCTCTTCAAAGGACTTACACCATGGAGGCAAGAACTCCTCTAGTCCCCAAGAGGCTCCAAATAAGGTGGAATATTGGCTGTTGGGATCCTGTCCTAGATAAAGTATAGCAAAGGGAACAGAACAAATACAGGGGGTTGAAGAAGTTTGGTAAAGCATGAGAAGAAGGTAAAGGTAGAGAGAGGGACCAGACAGTTTCAGAAGAGAAAACAAAAATATGCTAACAAGGACAAAATCTCCAGATGTTGGATGTGAAATGTTGCATGTCTTAGAGTCACAGACTTGCTAGAATTGACAGAACAGACTTCACCAACTAACATACAAGTATAAATATCTTCCATGTCTGACAATTCTGATTAATATGACCTCTAGTGAAGTTCCCTCCCACTGCCTATGGGTACACTCGATTGGCCTTCACCCTGTCTTTACACCAAGCCAAGCTTGTTCTGACATTGAGCCATTGGACATCCTATCACTTCTGTCAGTGGTACTTCTCCACTTGGACTTCTTGTCTTACTTCAAATGCTACCTGCTAAGGGATGCTCTCCTTCCTCTTCAGCACACACCTCCACACAAAACTAAAGGAGGTTCCCCTTTGACATGCTTTCTTAGCACTCTGCAACTTCCCTTTAACATACTTAATTCAATTGTAATGATATAATTATTTTTATCATCTTTTAAAAAATATATTTATTTCCTTATCAGAAAGTATATGCTAGTAAGCAGAATAAAAGCAGGGACAGTCTGTTTTCCATATCTAGGGTCATCCCTGGCACTCAAAAAAATATATCTCGGGGAAATAAATGAAAAGTTTAAAAAGTAGCAGACACATTTTTTACAAGTTAAAAACAATTAGTCTTATAATAAAGTACTTTATGGAGTCAACTCTTCATTCGCCACAAGACCGCAAAAAAAGTCAATTGATCAAGAAAAGCTAAGTTTATTAGATTTAGTGCAGGAAAGAAGACAGAGTCTTAGCGCTGTTTTCAAAATAGAAGTATATAAGGTTTTAGGGCCTGGGGTGGGTGACTGTAAGGCAGGTCTTGCAAGATGGAAATCTGCTGGGTTAGGGCAGAGATTGTGACATCATAGATTTGTATTGATAGGCACAGTGAAGTGAGGGTCTTGAAGTAATTCTTGATGAGTAGGGTATCAATCTTGATAAGTAAGCTGTTTAGTTGGTTCACAGTCTTATCTTCCATGAGCGTGTATTTCCTGGAGCAAGCAATTAAATTATTATTATTATTTTTATTCTCAGCATTGTTTAGCAAAGAAACAGGTAAGCATACAACATCCCAGAGTTGTTTAGCCCAGAGAGAGGAAAGTATGACTATCTCTAGTATTGTCAAATACAAGGACAGGGAATGATTTTGGTTTGAATTCTCAGTCCCCCCTTTTTTGGTCATACTTTGGCCTGAGCTTAATGATAAACCATAATTGTCTGGAGACTTGATGGATCCAGATTTCCACTTACATTTGATTGCTATGTTATCACACTTTTTAGATATTGAAAAGTTGCAGACTGTCTTGTTCTTTTTCTGCTGGAAGATTGTTGTATCATTTAATGGGACAGTGGCTTCACTTGCATACTTCAAAGCTAAGAGAAGAATTATAATCATATTGTACAGTACATTTCTAAGCCAGGAGTTAAAGGGCCCACATGAAACCAAGAGAACAGATCCTCTCCCCAGTTTGGAAGATCCCACAGAACCACATACAGGGTATTGGATAAATTATCTAATGTCACCTTCTTTCTTTATGCTTGATCCATGAAGATTATTTGCTCTTCTCAACCCTGCTTCCAAAAATAAAACTACAAAAACTCCAAGAATTTTTCTTTTACTTTGCCTGATTGTCCATATTTAAATTCAATCATTTAAACCTTGAGGGTTGAATTTAGAGGGAAAGAAAGGTTGCCTCTGAGAACTAGTACGTGCTGGCATAGCAACCCTGTGAGTTCTGACAATAAAAAATTGAGGTGTAGAAAAGGGAAGCAATTTGCTAGAAGTGGGGCAAGTAGAATATGTCGAATACTGGATATGAATCTGAGTCCCTCTGAGTCCAGAGATTGTGTGCACCCCACTGTACCATATAATCTCCCTTTGAGGAATAACATGAAATGCAATTATGAGTTAACTACATACATTTTTCCTAATAATACAGTTATAGTCATATCGTTCTCACTTGATATTTAAACTATGTATATCTTGAAGGATAAATGGGGGTGTGGGTTTTTCCTGGAGACAATGGGAAGCCACAAGAGGGACCAGGAGGGGACTCACAGGATCGGTTTTTTTTCTTGTGGTAGCCACGTGTGGGATGAGAGCAAACAAGCCTGAACACCCAGAGATCCCTGTTTATAACCATAGAGGGTTAAAAACAAACTTCTCCTTAGAGATAAAGGTATCTGAATAGATCCACTGTCAGATGGGAAGGACTGTTGTTTTCCAACTTTAAGAAGGATGTATAATTTAGGCCAAGATAATCACCAGTGATGCGTACAGCAGAGATTAACTTGAAAATTTAATATCAAAAGATTGGAGGACTTGCTTATGAAGCCACAGCTTCTAAATTATATTGAGGCAGTGGTTGGTAACAAGTGCTCAGGAGCCTCAATGTGCAGAAGAATATTAAAAGATACCACATGTCCTCTAATTAAAATCGCAGCAAAATGGAGTAATGATTGCAGATATGATATTAGCAGAGGGTAGGAGGATGATTGGAGAGCAGTGCCAGGAAGCCAACAGGGGCTGGAAACCATGGCCTCGGTGGAGAGAAGCCTTTCTCCAAATTGCAGCAAAATCCCTGGAAATTAGCAAGAGCCAGAGGGAAAGCTAATGTTCATTGCTGGCTTTATAGAGAATGAAAATATTGCTCTATCACACATGATTTGGACAAAGGTTTGGTCTGTTTGTTCAGTGCAAAGTGGCAACTGGGAGCAACTTAAAACTGAGCCTGAGCTTGCAACTCACACCCAACAATAACAATCAGATGTTCCCAAGCCCTTGATGCTTTTTTTTGGTTGGTTGATTGTATTGTCTTTGTGTGATTGTTGGCTTTTTAATTTTTTTAGGGGTGGGTTAGTAGAACAAAGCCAGCAAAATGAAAGGTTTCCACTCATTCCTAAGAGGACAATATTGGGGCTTTTCAAGAGGACTGGCAGACATTGCGCATATGAATCTTTCCCTAAAATTGGCATAAAAAATGTGTCATTTAGAACATGTCTTGCATTTTCGAGGCATAGATTTCTGAGATGAAGTCACAGTGTGAGGTTTTTTGATAGCTTCTCTCCAAATTGGAGAAAGCTGGTTGGAATTAGTATGAACCATAATGGCTAATGAGATAATAGAAAGACAGGTGAGAATGATCATTCCCTTCATCAGCCCATCCCTATTTAACCCTCATAACCAGATTTTCCTCCTCTGCAGTTGTATTTCCCAGGTCCTAACCAAAAAATGGAGTGAAACCGAGACCAAGATGACTTTGTAAGCAGGTGATATTCATACATATTGCACATAGGCTGCCACCTCCCATATGATGGTCACAACAGACATCATTAATCCATTACAGCACTCTTTCCCGCTGACTCCAGAGCATGCTGAGAACCCTTCTCAACAGAGCGTTCCAGAAGTCACTGTCAGTCTTCAGAGGTGTCATGCAAGATGCTAGCCTCATGCTAGGGAAATTCTAAAAATTTAGGAGATTCCTGAATACATCTCATCAACAGGAAAGGAGGATATAGACAGAGAGGTGTAGGAAAGATTACTGAATTAACCGTCAGAAGTCCAGGGCTTCTCTTTCCTCTCCTGCTGATCACTCTTGTGATTTTGAACAAGTAACGATACTCTTTGACCCTCAGTTGCTTCATCCATAAAACTGGAGTAATGTGTACCAGTAATACAAATAGTAGAATATTTTTTGAGCCACAGGAAGGTATAAAAGCAAATTCTATTATTGGTATTAAACTCTGGTAATTACTAACTCCATTGTTTGACTCTTTTATAGCTGCAGCACAGTTGCTGGCAAAAGCACTTTTGCCCAAACTTCTTTACCCCACTTTATACCACATTCCATGCTTCAGTTGTCCTCAAATGTGAATGGCCGTCAGAATTGGGGGTGGGGGGTGCTTCTTAAAACACAGATTACTGGGCTCCCCGACCAGGGTTCCTGATCCAGTAGAACCGAAGGGTCGGGGCCCATGAATTTGCAGTTCTAACAAGTTCCCCAGTGATTTTGATGTTGCAGGTCCCAGGACACTACTTAGGGGAGCTCTACCCCACCTAAATTCTACATTATCATGTTTAGCCCATTTCCCATATATTCTAGGCTGCATCTACAACAAACCCAACCCCAGAGATCTCTCAATTCCCAGAACCGCTACACCACTGAGAGTTTTCTACCATTCCTGTGAGGCTTGGCGTGTTTATGTAAATATTTTTAGAAATCTTTTCATTTATACATGCCTTGCCTTCCCAGAGAGACTGGGAAGTTCCTGAGGCTTTGGACTGATGAATGTTTAGATCTTTTTCTACCATTACTGACACTGGTCTAAGCACCCACCTGCCCTCAAAGTAACCCCCTCAAAACATCTCCTGGGTGGTTCTTGAGGACTCCCTAAGTCTCTGCCTAAAGGGTGCCAAGGAGCAGCTCTCAGGCATCCTTTTCCCGTAGATAGCACACCTGTCACCACACAGCTGCTGTCCTAGGGAGGTTAACCTTCCACTGGACACAGCTACCCTTCCCTTTGAGGGTGACCACAGTACTTCGTCACTCTGGCCTCAGGAGGAGACTTGCCCCCAAATTCCAGGCTCCTTTGTTTGGAGAGCCCCATGATTAGGCCCAGCCATTTCCTTAATTTTCTACAGTGGTAGAGATTAGGCTATAATGTATTTAGAAGTTTATCTAAAGGATAATACATATAGAAAAGAAGTAACTGCAGAGATTAATTACAGCACAGGCCCAGACCCATACTACAGTCCTGGCCTTCTGCCTTGATCCCACTGAATCTTCACATGGCTAGGTCCTGCCGCTGGAAGTAATCCAGTTTTCTTTGCAGCTTGGACTCCTAGATCCAGAGAAGGACAGACCATTCCCCCTCACTGCATTCTCCATCCCACCTCCTAAGTTCTTGCATTCCTGTCTCCACCTCTCTTCAGCACTCTTTGAGAGTAGAAACAGTGAATTCCTTCAGGGAAAGCCTTGCCTCTACCCAAAAGGAATGATCTGGCTCCATGGCCCCAGTGATATAGTCATAGGGTAGCTGGATATCAGTACATTCCCAAGTATCTAATATTTAGTCTTAAAAACCACTTTTTTCTTAAAATATCAATGACCCCATTCCTTTTTCATTCTCTGTTTACCCAGAATTCCAAAAATTTGGGGGTACAATTTCACCCACAGTCATCTTGTTACATAAGTAGAAATGTATTGGGAATGTGTTAATAAATAAATGCATATTAATTTGACCTCTTTGTATCTATCTGAAGGCCACTGTGACTTGAGAAACACGTTTAAACAGCTAAAACAGAGCTCTAGAATCTCCAGTTTCTCCTCTGCTCCTAATGCCATTTCTCTTTACACTTAACCCCCCCTACCCCACTGCATCAACGTACTCTTGCAGCAGACGAAAGTCCTTGAGCCTGTTTGTCCACACAATAGGCCAACCCTTTATACATTCTGCCCCCCTCCTGAATAATTCTCTGCTTTGCATCTGCCAATGTTTTTACCCAGGCAACCGCAGGTGCGCACTTGGAAGGCTCTGCCTTGAGCAAAGATTGCTTGTTTGTTCCCATTGCTGATTTGTAAGATGAGCCCGTCCATCTGTCCGTGTGCCATAGACCCTGGGTGGCGGGTGAAAAGCAATAAAAGGAAACCACTCTTCGATGGCCCTTCCAGCATAATGCCGGCGTGAGCAGAGGTTATTATCTCGTAATGTCACTGCTATTTCCAATGGGCCGCCGATGGATCTGCTGACTGGTGAGACAGAGGGGAGACAGGGTTAACACAGTTCCTGAGCTTTGTAAGGGGCGACACTGTGCTGGGCTTTGAGTGGCTTTTACTGCCCATCGATTGGTGTATCGACTGCAATTTGATGCTCCTTCTCCCATGGAAGTTGTCCCTGGTGTATTTATTTAATAAATCCCAACGTGGGCGATGACCACTGCAGGGCTGACTTAGCTTCTGTGCTTCTTGATGGACTGGGGAGAGAAACAGGCTAAAAGTGTGAAGGTGTTTTCCAGCCCCAGGTCTGCCACGAAATTGCTCTATGACCTTGGCTGAATCCCTTCTCCTTTACGGCCCTCGAGTCCCTCCTCTGACCCAAGAGATCCCAGGTCTGACCTAAGAGGAGTCGACGATTCCGTGATTCTTATTTCAAGACTTCCAACTCCCCAGAGTTGCAGCATGAACTGTTTCAGAAGGCCCCCAAAATAGCAGCACAGTAATTGCAATGTATATTCTAATAGCAGCAGCTGTAGTAACAGAGCCACCCCCTCCCCGGGTTTCCTCTTTAGGGGTGATACGCCAGAATGAGAAACAAAATTACTGTGTCTGTTCAGCAAATTCCTCCTGACAAAATCTTTAAGCGTTGACAAGAGTAATATACTGAAAATTAGTTTAGAAGTGTTTCAAGTTTCAAAAATCAATCAAAATCAAATTAGGTTCTGAAGACGCTGTCTGTTGAGTTTTAGGAAAAAATAAAGATTTGCTTCAGCAACTCAGGAAAGTGGCTTTGACCCCAAAAGAGGTGACTCTTGCACAGAAAGCAGTTGTCCTTCCTTACATCTACCTTTTGGGCCCCCTCCAAGCAGTGGGCTGAGTATCCCTTTGTTCTATTGTCCCAGACATTTGTAAATAACTTCCCAGTTGACCTACATTTTAATCCCATTTCCTTCCTTTCATCTCCCAACCTCCAAACCCTATCCAAAACTGAACGAGAGAAAAATTTTAACAAGTAAAAGAACTAGTCTTACCTCCCAGTGTAATAAAAAGGGCTGGTGGTGGGAAGAAAAAAGAATTAATAGCCTATGATCTCCCTTAACTTGGTCTGATTGTCAAGTGCAAAAGAGCAGATGGTGGAAAAAGAGTCATATTTGGGACATGGGAAGGCAGGCCTCTGTGGGGGCACGTAATGAACAGGAGTTCCAGCTTTGGCTCAGTCCTTCTCCATATGCACAGCTCATAAATCAGAGTCTTTCCCAGCCTAGGAGGACAATAGCGATCTTGTTGACATTTATGTTCAAATTACAGTGGCTCAGTTACTGTCTCACAGTGACTCACCCCCCCCCCCAGCTCACCCTCCCCGCTTCTTAGCTTTTTGGGGACTTCTCAGAGGGATTAACATGTGTCCACAAACCAGGTTGGCAGCCACAGTCACCACAAAAAGACCCTCTTGTTTTTTACTCAGTTCTACTGAGTAACAGGTTTTACTCAGTGCCTTTATTATATATGACATTTCCATGGTGACCTCTTCATGGCCAAGTCAGTAGTTTTTAACCCATTAATTTGGAGCTGTCCACCTATACACAGTCTCACCTGAGCACAGAAGAAGAGTTGCATCATCTGGTTGCCATTTCCATCAGACCCATAATTTCAAATAATCATATCTCCCTATTCCCTGGAGAGTTTACACTATTGAAGATTCCATTGACTTTTCAAGTTAATAACAACTTCTCTTAGGTTCCCATAGCCCTCACCTTTGGCACCTATCCCAATTTCTTATAATTGTCAACATGTTGCTTCCTCACTACATCAAAGATATTAGCTCTCACCCTTCCCAACTTTGTACATATGAAGGATTTATCTGTGGGTGTTTTCAGTCTCTGCACAGCTAGCTCTTGAGAGCCAAATGTCCCTTCTCCTGAGCTTGATGTGCTTCCTGCCTTGAGCAAACCCTGGGGCCAGAAATGCACTAAGCTAGTTGATGCTGACTCTCTACCAGTAACTTAGTGTCTGGGAATGCCTAGATGGAGGACTCAACTATTTATCCTAGCAGCCTAGAAAAGAACTTGGCACACAGTGTGGACTCAGTGTTTCTTTATTAAAGATATGTATGGATGGATAGATGCGTGGGTAGCAGAGAGGATGGAAGGAAGGATAGAAAAGTCAATGACAAAATTAATATGTATTTTCTGGAAATAATAATAATCAAAATTATGCTAAAAAAATTGTCCCATTAAAAATCTTGCCTGCTTAATAAATACCACATGGGCATTTGGAAAATTCAATGCAGACAAAACTAAAAGTTACAACTAATTTGCTGTCTGAATAAAACTACTGTTAAAATATTGTTGCATTTTCATATGGTTGTTTTTCTATGCATATAAGGCAAACATATTTTCCTTAACAAAATTCTTGTTAGTATATTCTGATTTATAACACCTCTTCTTTTTCACACTTAAGTTATACCATGGGAGGCTTTTCTTTAATATGTTCTGAAGTTTTCTCGTAAGACATGATTTTTAATGGCTTCTCAGTATGCTATTGTGTTGGTGTAATCAATTTTAATTTTCTATTCTTTGACATTTGGGTTTTTAAAAATTTCTGTAGATTATAAATAAATGTGCTACAATAACCTTACACATATATATGCATATTTTAGGAACTATTGGGACACACACACACACACAAACACAAATCTATACCCTATCGATCTATGTATCTATCTACCCGTCTGTCATCTATCTATATCTACACCATGCAGGTGAGTGCCAATTTCAAGGCATTTTTACTTTTCTCACTTTTGGATACTTCTTGAAAGCAATGAAAAAAAAAAGGAACACTTCAACTCTAATAGATTTTCATAAATAAATTACTTCAGTGTCAAATTATATAAATAGAATAAGACCACAATTTTCCTGAAATTAAAAACTCAGGAATCATTTTGATTCTTCCATCTCACATCAGTGAATCATTAATTCTTGTCCAGATTACTTTCATAGTGTGGCCCCTAAGCCTTTCTTCTTCTCCAATCCTTCTGGCACTGTTGTAGTTCAGGTGTACTGCTTGGTCTCCTGAGTCATCTAAATTGCTTCTTGTAAGGGCTCATTGCCTACAGTTTCTCTTTTTAATCTAACATTTCCCATGGTGTTTTCCATCAAACACTGGTGCCCATGGGATACATGATGAAAGAAGTTCCATGACAAGTAAAATTATGAAAGCTAACCTATTCTCTCTCCTCTTAGAGATTCATCAAGCATATCAGTGTATTAGATGTCATAGAAAGTCCAATAGCTAAATCATCAAAACAAGAAAAATCAATAACAAAAAGCTTAATTAGCTTGGCTGAACCTAAAATTTACTAACCTAAACTCATTCATTCTTCCAACAAATATTTTTTTGTATAACTACTATCTGTGATAACCATGTGGTTGTGTTTGTAGGTTTGTAGGTGAGACACCTTTTAATAACTAGTTGAACTTGTGCCTTAAGAATACACTTTGGGGGATACTTTTATATTGGATCTTTCACACAGCTGATAAATTAATTTTCTAAAGACTACATATAATTTTATATATATATATATATATATATATATAGATATATACACTTTTAAACTATAAAAAATGTTAAAAAGAGAGTTCTCCAGTACAATATAAATTCTGTATACCTACCATGGCATTAGAGACCTTCACAGTTGTCTTAATTACAATTTTCCAGTCTTCAGTTGCTCTCCTGAATCACCAGAAAATCCAAGCGTATCAAAGTTCTCTCTCTTATCTGAACATGCTGTAGATTTTCATCTTTTCATGGCTTGATTTCTGGTATTTCTTTTGTTGATCTTCTCTAGTGGTGATATTTGATTTACCTCCAACAGCAAATATCTAAATCTTGCAAAATCTTGCCCACCTTCTCCAATGGTCACTTCTTTTTTATCCTTCAAATTCTAACTAAAATGGCATACCTATGAAACATTTTCTAATGTCCCAGGAAAAACTACTCATTCTCTCTTAACAGCCTCTAAGGTTGGCAAGCTGGTAACCATTATCCTCATTTTCTAGGTAAGGAAACTGAGGTCTGGAGAGAGATTTGCCAAAATGATGGACTGAACAGGGAAAATAAGCAAATTTACCTGTTTGCATAGTTGTGGGCTCTCTGCATACACTGTGGTCTTTGCTAACCATGTAATATTGCTTCAAGGAGATCAGAGATTAGAGAATTGAGGGGGTGAAGGAAGTGAGTTTCTAGGGCCTTCCTGGAATCCCAAGGATGATGAATGCTTAGCTCAGACACAAGAGGCCTTAACTAAATCCCAAGATTGTTTATGTCCATCAGAATTGTGCCTGGCACGCTCAGTTCAGATTTTCAGGGATTTAGGTTTTAGCTGGCAAAGGAAGTTGGGAAGGGAAAAATAGAAAGCCAGCTAATCAGAAGCTATTAAGCTCATAAAAAAGTGTTGGCCGAGTTACAGTTTGTGGGGGAGATATTAGTTTCAGCTCACTATTCAGTAACTATTGATGTTTTAGATCTCCAAATTAGATGTTGACTAACTCATTTAAGCCAAGAGTTAAATTTTCCAGGCTCTGACAAACTATAAGGATCCTGGGGTATGCTTGATAAATGCTGTCGTTAACAGTTTACATTTTCTAGACATGTAATAATAATAAATTGAACTATTTTGCATCTGTCTGCTTATTTACTAGAATAGCCTTCATTATGCCCATTTTAGAGAGTGGAAAACTAAAATGCAGACACGTCAAGTGGTTCTCTGAAGTTGACAGGAAGGGCAGTGTTAGGACTTGAACCCATATGTTCTAAATTCTAGTGATGCTAAGAGGGCCCTCGAGCGTGGTTTGACTTAAGGTGATCATGAGTCAGCCACTGTGTCTCAGTCTTTAGGACTTCCCAGGTATTGAGGGAGCAGAACAATACACGAGACAGAGAGCAGGGAGGGATAGTCAGGGGGAATGCAGTTCTCATTGGCAAGTTGGACTGAAGCTCTGCAGACATGACCTTATGGGCAGAGTGCAGGGGCCACAGTCTATGACCCTGGCTTGCTCTCTTTTTCCTTCTGACTCTTGAACCTTGCATTCTTTTATCAGGAATGATGGCATTACCTGGTTATCGGCACAATGGTCTAATCTCTTTCAGCACCTGGTGCTGAGATAGATTTGGCAGGAACATATTGGAAATGGTTTGATGTAAAACTTGAGTATGTTATTAACTATGGGTAGCTGGATTTAAAAAACGATGATGCCTATTCTGCATTTTAACTGTGAAGAGTGTTATATGTGTTCATTACCTTAATTACTGATTTCACACACATTTATTGAAAGTTTACTCTGTGTCAGATACCGTGCAAAGCTCTGAGGTATATGAAAAAGGTAAAGCCCTCAGCACTGAAGGAGCACAGAGTCTAGCAGACACAGTGGTAAGATGGGTCTCTCTGAGGGATCCTGGAATTCTTCAGTAACCGTAGTGATATCTTCATGTCTTCTCCCACTGATGGGAGAGGGTTATTAGCATCCATTCAAACCCTCTAAAGGCCAAGTACTGTCCTCCTAGAAGTCCATAAACCTCAGGTTAAAGTATTATGGAACAGAGTATCACTGGAATGCATAAATATACACTGCACTTCTACATTATTCAGGGCGGTGGAAATAAAAGAGTAATATTCCAATGACTGTTGTCAGCTCACATCACTACTACCCGCTTCTAAGTGTCCTTTGCATCGTGGGGGAAAAAAACAAACTGCATTTCCTAGAAACCCATGCCCAGTATGGTTCTAGCTTAGAGTTTGACAATGGAAAGGAGAAGGGAAGTTGAAGCTCTCACCATCTGGGATAGTTACAGCTAGATATGTTAAGATGTCATGAGATTTACAATGGCTTCCCAGAAAGCTTGCACAAACCTCATGCTCACGGCTGCAGAATAAGACAGATGGCAGGCGCTTCTCAGAGATTCCTGTGAATTGCAGTAGGGTCATGGATAAGGTTTGAGAACAGCCCACTTTCCTGTGTCAGGATGAGTTCTTCTGTGACAACTTCCAGAGCTTTGCTCCCTTAGCTACCAGTGGTTCGGTAACCCCTTAATTTCCACATTCAGTCACTTGTACGTGGAGTAGATAGAATGGCTTCTGTCTTTTTTTTTTTTTTAATTTACTATTTATACAGCAGGTTCTTATTAATTAGTTATCTATTTTATACATATTAGTGTAATCCCAATCTCCCAATTCATCTCACTACCACCCCCCACTTCCAACCTTGGTGCCCATACATTTGTTCTCTACATCTGTGTCTCTCTTGGTTCATATGTACCATTTTTCTAGATTCCACATATACGCGTTAATATACAATATTTGTTTTTCTCTTTCTGACTTCACTCTGTATGACAGTCTCTAGGTCCATCCACGTCTCTACAAATGACCCAGTTTCATTCCTTTTTATGGCTGAGTAATATTCCATTGTATATATGTGCCACATCTTCTTTATCCATTGGTCTGTTGATGGGCATTTAGGTTGCTTCCATGATCTGGCTATTGTAAATAGTGCTGCAATGAACATTGGGGTGCATGTGTCTTTTTGAATTACGGTTTTCTCTGGATATATGCCCAGTAGTGGGATTGCTGGGTCATATGGTAATTTTATTTTTAGTTTTATAACGAATGTCCATACTGTTCTCCATAGTAGATTTTCTGATAACCATTCTAACCCGTGTGAGGTGACACCTCATTGTAGTTTCGATTTGCATTTCTCTAATAATTAGTGTTGTTGAGCAGCTTCTCATGTGAGTCTTGGCCATCTGTATGTCTTCTTTGGAGAGATGTCTATTTATGTCTTCTGCCCATTTTTTGATTGGGTTGTGTGTTTTTCTAATATTGAGCTGCAAGAGCTGTTTGTATATTTTGGAGATTAATTCTTTGTCCGTTGATTCATTTGCAAATATTTTCTCCCATTCTGAGGGTTGTATTTTCATCTTGTTTATAGTTTTCTTTGCTGTGCAAAAGCTTTTGAGTTTCAATAGGTCCCATTTGTTTATTTTTGTTTTTATTTCCATTACTCTAGGAGGTGGGTCAAAAAAGATCTTGCTGTTAAAGAGTGATCTTTATGTCAAAGAATGCTCTTCCTATATTTTCCTCTAAGAGTTTTATAGTGCCCGGATTTACATGTAGGTCTCTAATCCATTTTGAGTTTATTGTTGTGTATGGTGTTAGGGAGTGTTATAATTTCATTCTTTTACATGTAGCTGTCCAGTT
This sequence comes from Balaenoptera ricei, assembly GCF_028023285.1. NCBI lineage: Eukaryota > Metazoa > Chordata > Mammalia > Artiodactyla > Balaenopteridae > Balaenoptera > Balaenoptera ricei. The sequence goes on along the minus strand of NC_082644.1, from coordinate 106,585,653 downwards.
TTCCCAGCACCACTTATTGAAGAGGCTGTCTTTTCTCCAGTGTATATCCTTGCCTCCTTTATCATAGATTAGTTGACCATAGGTGCATGGTTTTACCTCTGGGCTTTCTATCCTGTTTCATTGATCTATATTTCTGTTTTTGTGCTAGTACCATATTGTCTTGATTACTGTGGCTTTGTAGTATAATCTGAAGTCAGGGAGTCTGATTCCTCCAGCTCTGTTTTTTTCCCTCAAGTTTGCTTTGGCTATTTGGGGTCTTTTGTGTCTCCATACAAATTTTAAAATTTTTTTGTTCTAGTTGTGAAAAAATTGCCATTGGTAATTTGATAGGGATTGCATTGAATCTGTAGACTGCTTTGGGTAGTACAGTCATTTTCACAGTATTGATTCTTCCAGTCCATGAACATGGTATATCTCTCTGTCCGTTTGTGTCATCTTTGATTTCTTTCATCAGTGTCTTATAGTTTTCTGAGTACAGGTCTTTTACCTCCTTAGGTAGGTTTATTCCTAGGTATTTTATTCTTTTTGTTGCAAAGGTGAACAGGATTGTTTCCTTAATTTCTCTTTCTGATCTTTTGTTAGTGTATAGGAATGCAAGAGATTTCTGTACATTACTTTTGTATCCTGCAACTATACCAAATTCACTGATTAGCTCTAGTAGTTGTCTGGTGGCATCTTTAGGATTCTCTATGTATAGGATCATGGCATCTGCAAACAGTGACAGTTTTACTTCTTCTTTTCCAATTTGTATTCCTTTTATTTCTTTTTCTTCTCTGATTGCTGTGGCTAGGACTTCCAAAGCTATGCTGTATAATAGTGGCAAGAGTGGACATCCTTGTCTTGTTCCTGATCTTAGAGGAAATGCTTTCAGTTTTTCACCATTGAGAATGATGTTTGCTGTGGTTTTGTTGCATATGGCATTTATTATGTTGAGGTAAGTTCCCTCTATGCCCACTTTCTGGAGAGTTTTGATCATAAATGGATGTTGAATTTTGTCAAAAGCTTTTTCTGCATCTATTGAGATGATAATGTGGTTTTTATTCTTCAGTTTGTTAATATGGTGTATCACATTGATTGATTTGCGCATATTGAAGAAACCTTGCATCCCTGGGATAAATCCCACTTGATCATGGTGTATGATCCTTTTAATGTGTTGTTGGTTTCTTTTTGCTAGTATTTTGTTGAGGATTTTTGCATCTATAGTCATCAGTGATAGTGGTCTGTAATTTTCCTTTTTTTTTTTTTTTTTTGTATCTTTGTCTGATTTTGGTATCAGGGTGACGGTGGCCTCATAGAATGAGTTTGGGAGTGTTCCTTCCTCTGCAATTTTTTGGAAGACTTTGAGAAGGATGGGTGTTAACTCTTCTATAAATGTTTGATAGAATTCACCTGTGAAGCCATCTGGTCCTGGACTTTTGTTTGTTGGAAGATTTTTAATCACAGTTTCAATTTCATTACTTGTGATTTGTCTGTTCCTATTTTCTGTTTCTTACTGGTTCAGTCTTGGAAGGTTTACCTTTCTCAGAATTTGTCCATTTCTTCCAGGTTGTCCATTTTATTGGCATAGAATTGCTTATAGTGGTCTCTTGTGATGCTTTGTATTTCTGCAGTGTCCACTGTAACTTCTTTTTCATTTCTAATTTTACTGATTTGAGTTCTCTCCCTCTTTTTCTTGATGAGTCTGGCTAAAGGTTTATCAATTTTGGTTATCTTCTCAAAAAAACAGCTTTTAGTTTTATTGATCTTTGCTATTGTTTTCTTTGTTTCTCTTTTATTTATTTCTGCTCTGATCTTTATGATTTCTTTCCTCCTGCTAACTTTGGGTTTTGTTTGTTCTTCTTTCTCTAGTAGGTGTAAGGTTAGATTGTTTATTTGAGATTTTTGTTGTTTCTTGAGGTAGGCTTTTATAGCTATAAACTTCCCCCTTAGAACTGCTTTTGCTGCATCCCATAGGTTTTGGATCGTCATGTTTTCATTGTCATTTGTCTCTAGGTATTTTTTGATTTCCTCTTTGATTTCTCCAATGATCTCTTGGTTATTTAGTAACGTATTGTTTAGCTTCCATGTGTTTGTGTTTTTTACGGTTTCTTTTCCCTGTAATTGATTTCTAATCTCATAGCATTGTGGTCAGAAAAGATGCTTGATATGATTTCAATTTTCTTAAATTTACTGAGGCTTGATTTGTGACCCACGATGTGATCTATCCTGGAGAATGTTCCATGCGCACTTGAGAAGAAAGTGTAATCTGCTGTTTTTGGATGGAATGTCCTATAAATATCAATTAAATCTATCTGGTCTGTTGTGTCATTTAAAGCTTGTATTTCCTTGTTAATTTTCTGTCTGGATGATCTGTCCGTTGGTGTAAGTGAGGTGTTAAAGTCCCCCACTATTATTGTGTTACTGTCAATTCCTCTTTTATAGCTGTTAGCATTTGCCTTATGTATTGAGGTGCTCCTATGTTGGGTGCATATGTTTATAATTGTTATGTCTTCTTCTTGGATTGATCCCTTGATCATTATATAGTGTCCTTCCTTGTCTCTTGTAACATTCTTTATTTTAAAGTCTATTTTAGGTGATATGAATATTGCTACTCCAGCTTTCTTTTGATTTCCATTTGCATGGAATATCTTTTTGCATCCCCTCACTTTCAGTCTGTATGTGTCCCTAGGTCTGAAGTGGGTCTCTTGTAGACAACATATATATGGGTCTTGTTTTTGTATCCATTCCGCAAGCCTATGTCTTTTGGTTGGAGCATTTAATCCATTCACGTGTAAGGTAATTATCGATATGTTTGTCCCTATTACCATTTTCTTAATTGTTTTGGGTTTGTTTTTGTAGGTCCTTTTCCTCTGTTGTGTTTCCCACTTAGAGAAGTTCCTTTAGCATTTGTTGTAGAGCTGGTTGGTGTTGCTGAATCCTCTTAGCTTTTGCTTGTCTGTAACGCTTTTGATTTCTCCATCGAATCTGAATGAGATCCTTGCTGGGTAGAGTAATCTTGGTTATAGTTTCTTCCCTTTCTTCACTTTAAATATATTGCACCACTCCCTTCTGGCTTGTAGAGTTTCTGCTGGGAAATCAGCTGTTAACCTTATGGGAGTTCCCTCGTATGTTATTTGTCATTTTTCCCTTGTTGCTTTTAATAATATTTCTTTGTCTTTAATTTTTGTCCATTTGATTCCTATGTGTCTCAGTGTGTTTCTCCTTGGGTTTAACCTGCCTGGGACTCTCTGCACTACCTGGACTTGGGTGGCTATTTCCTTTCCCATGTTAGGGAAGTTTCTGACTATAATCTCTTCAGATATTTTCTCGGGTCCTTTGTCTGTCTCTTCTCCTTCTGGGGCCCCTATAATGTGAATGTTGTTGCATTTACTGTTGTCCCAGAGGTCTCTTAGGCTATCTTCATTTCTTTTCATTCTTTTTTCTTTATTCTGTTCCGCAGCAGTGAATTCCACCATTCTGTCTTCCAGGTCACTTATCCGTTCTTCTGCCTCAGTTATTCTGCTATTGATTCCTTCCAGTGTATTTTTCATTTCAGTTATTATATTGTTCATGTCTGTTTGTTTGTTCTTTAATTCTTCTAAGTGTTTGTTAAACATTTCTTGCATCTTCTCGACCTTTTCCTCTATTCTTTTTCCAAGGTCCTGGATCATCTTCACTATCATTATTTTGAATTCTTTTTCTGGAAGGTTGCCTGTCTCCACTTCATTTAATTGTTTTTCTGGGGGGTTATCTTGTTCCTTCATCTGGTACATAGTTCTCTACCTTTTCATTTTGTCTATCTTTCTGTGAATGTGGTTTTCATTCCACAGGCTGCAGAATTGTAGTTCTTCTTGCTTCTGCTGTCTGCCTTCTAGTGGATGAGGCTATCCAAGAGGTTTGTGCAAGCTTCCTGATGGCTTCTGTCTTCTTAACAGAACCCTGACTGACATACTGAGTAATGTATGGTCTCTCTTCTCTAGGATGCAAACATTTTTCTATAAAGTTCCAGATAGCAAATATTTTTGACATTGTTGGGGAGTCTGTCTGCTGCAACTATTCAATTTGCCATTGTATTGCAAAAGCAGCCATCGATAATATGTAAACAAATGAATGTTTTATTTACAATAAAACATTAAAAATATAAAGCTTTATTTACAAAACCAGGTGGCAGGTGGGATTTGGCCCATGGGCTATACTTCACAAAACTCTTCTTTAGATATTTGAATTAATCATAAGTCTCAGCTCATGCCTCATGATCTTCATTGATGCAAGGCTATTTGCTTGATTTCTTTTTAATGCATACAGTTCTTATATGTCTATTCTTCACTTTTACTTTCCTCTTTATGCTGATAGACAGATTGATAGGTAAACAGATCGATAAATACATGGGTAGATATAAAATGGATATATGTAAATCCATTTTAATGTATTCAATGTATACTTTCCTTTGTGTGCATTCTTGCAAAATGTGTATTGTTTTATTGCACATATTTTAACTGAAATTAAATTTTATATCATGCTCTGTTTCTTCATATAATACTGTATCTGTAATAGTCTTTCTTATTATAATGTGTCCATCTAGTTCACTACTTTTAACTGATGAATAGCACTCCATTGTGGGGGTGTTCACCATTATGTGATTCTTGTTTTCTGAGCCATCAAATGATCAACTGAAGGGTTTGTCTAGACACCACTGCACTCTGCAGGAGTAAAAAATAAATATTTTAGTGCTCATTTATTACCATGACATTACCTAGCTATCCTAGTATGTTGCTCTAAGTACACCATGATATACATCCAAAACATGACACCCATCTACTCTCCTAGTAATGGAACACTGAATTGCTTAGGTAACATAGCACAGTGATTAAAATCACAGTTTCTGGAACCCAAGTGACTGGATTCAAACTCTGGTCCCATAACATACTAAATATGTAATTTGGGGTAAGTTTCCTTACTTTCTTTGCCTCTGATCCTTCATCTATAAAACAGGGATATTGCTAACGCATACCTTATAAGGCTTTCATTAAGATTATCTGATTGGAACAGTATTTTAAAAATTTAAAGTAGTTTTTCACATTTAAAAAGTACACCGTATGAGTTTTTAAGTAAAAAATTAAACTGCTTGCCACTAAAATGTTCAGATACAGGATTTAAGATCTAGGGCCTTTCCATCATAAATGCTCCATGCTTGCAGGGGATGAGAGGGCAGATATTGTTGCCCCCAATTTGCAGGAAAGGAAAGCAAGACTCAGATAGATGGAATCAGTTATCTAAGGTCATGTTGCTCATCATAACAGAGCAAGATTCAAACGTCTGTCTTCTGGCTCAAAGAGAGTAACTCCTTGTTTTCTTTGGTCCAAAGAAATAGGGGACTGTGTGTGGGAAAAGCAATCCAGCAGAACCCATTATGATGGATATTAACACAGGAGCTCCAAAAGGAAGACATGCTGAATTCTAACCAGGCCGTGATGGAGGTGGGGGGAGTTGGGGGGAAAGGAGAATGAAAAGGGAGGAGTGTGGAAGGGAAGAAACTGCCAGGGAGGTGAGAAGAGACGTTTCCTCAAGGATAAAGGGAAGGAAGGTTAAAGGCATATTGATCTTGACTGGGAAAACATTCTTTTCACTTTCCATCCTGCTTTCAGATCATCTGACATCAAAAAAGGTCTGTTACTGAGCTCAGCTTTGGAGATGGTGCAAGAGATACAACAGCTGACAAACATTTGCTGACATGGAGGGCACCAGAGTGGTTTTTGATGATATGAGCTGAGCTGCAAGGTAGAGGCGATGTGAAAGCTGATAAAAGACACATCCAGTGATGGGCAGGCAGCAACCAAGCTAAGGCATCCTGTAAAAAAATAAGCTATTTCCTGATCTGAGATGAGGCTGGTTTTCTTTTCAGAAGAAGTTGCAAAACTACCCAGGTCGAACCCAGGGGGGCAACAGAGCATCTTACAACTTCCAAGGTGCTTCCCCCAACAATTTCCTTGTAAGATCCTCAAAGCTACCCTGTGAGAGTGGGCTGGGCTTCATTTATGATCCTCGTTTTACACACGATGAAGCTGAAGATGAGAAACGACAAGGACACACAGCCAGAGAAGCAATGAAAGAGGTAGAAGCAGATCATGGCTTCCCCACAATTACCCGATTATCTTCTCACTAAAGCACATTATATCTGGCCAAGTTGATTTTTCACAAAACAGGGTTGGTAGTATCCCTGTATGAATATATATATGAACATACCTATCAATCTAACTCAATTATATATTCATGTATCTTCATTTCCCATTCATCTTTATAATCTATCACCTATGATCAATTTATATTACCTATTAACATTTTTATAATTATCTGTATCAATGTATCTATAATTTATCTATTATATCTTCTGATTAGTCATCTTTGCATGGATACACTGACTGATGTGATATATATATGATTAATTACACCATAAGGAAAAGTTCACCAGCACTGAAAACATCAATGCATGGTTATAAACCTTGTATTCTTTTTGTTGTCTCACTGATTAATCTCCCAGAGCCTCAGTTTTGTACTTCGCCAAGTAGAGATAGAAAAGATAGAAATGCCCGCCTCCCAGGGCTGGGAGAGATATATAATAATAAGACAGTGGTTATAAGATGCTAAGCATAGTGCCTGGCTCATAGTAGGCCCACAAATATACTTGTTCCTTCCTGCTCACTGTCATCAGAACCTTGCTTTCCCTCCTGCTCATCTAGCTTTTGCACTGATTTCAGTGGTCTTAGTTTATCTTATCTCTGAACTTCAATGTTATAGATCATGTGAGTGTATTATATGAGCATTTGCCACACATATGATTCCAAGGATTGTTCATTTTAGACCAGATGCCATGATTTGGCAATCTGGCTATAAGATTCTTAAAATAGAGCTTCCCATTTACCATTTAGGAAACCAAGAAGTAATTCTCAATCCACACTTCTGAATCATCTGAAGAACTCTGCACAGGGATTTTCTCATAATCGGTGCCAAGTAAATATTTGATAAATTAGATAGAGAAGGAGTTCCCAAGTAGCACCCTTGAGCCTGGGAGAGTTTGGGAGTGGAGGCACATAGGAGTTGATTCTCCATATACATAGAAGATCTGGGATAACAGAGTCCTCTGCAGTTTTAACAGAAATTTTATTTATTCGTTCTTTCAATCTATATTTATTGAGCAACTAATCTATGTTAGGTCCTGTGAGATATGCTAGAATACAAAAGTGAATCAGACATATATATGCAGTCTGGAAGAGTCAAGAAACAATCCCATTCTGTGGAATGTGATAGAGAGATACACAGGAACTTTACCGCCAACGTGGTAGACATCTGATATTTTTCCTCTAGTATTTCTTTGCACCTTCCTCTAGTAGTAGCACCCCCTTACTTTGAAGAGCTGAATATCTATCACTCTGTGTAGTTCATGGCATTCATGTGACCAGGTCTGGCTAAAACCCTTTCCTTGGCCATAGTCATTGACTCAAATAGGGGTATGTGATCCAAGGTGGTCCAATTAGAGTCCTTCCTTGGAAATTTATAAGCAAATGCTGATAGAAGATCTCTCTTTACATGACTAAACTCGCTTAAAATAAGCCAAGAGATATATGTTGTTTGCTGCCTCCACTCTACCCACTGCATAGAAAACCTCCTTGTGGTGTAAGAAAAAGAAGTCGAAAAATAGGGTGATGCAGGGAATAGGAATAAAGAAAAAAAAAAAAAAGATTCTGGATAATTCTGAAGTAACTAGTGCTCCCTGGGTCCATCTGTACCCCAATTACATGAGCCAATAAACTCTCACTTTTGCTCAGAATTTGAACTTTTTATACACACATTTTCATACAGCTGTTCTATTACTCTAAATCTGCACAGACCGTTACACCATTTTAAAACCATTTCATTTATATCATCTTGTGTGACTCTCAAGACAATATTGTGAGAAACGTTGGTATTGTATTATAATTCTACCTGATGAGAAAAGTGACATCAAAAAAGGAATGAGGCAGCTGAAATTGGTCAAGTTAATTGTGGTTGAAGCTGAGAGAGAAATTAAACTTTCTGATATTTAGAGCAGAGTTCTCACTGCATTCATCCTGGAGTCTGATTACCAGACCACATATTTAAGTGTTCATTTCTGACTCTAATTGACCATTTGAAGCCTATCACAATATCCTATTATTTTGTGTCCAGGAGGGTGGGGATAGAGTTCACTCAGTTCTTCAACATTGCTGACTGTATGTGAGGATATATATACACACACACATACACACATATATATATGTGTGTATGTGTGTGTGTGTGTGTGTATTATATCTATTGCTCTTACTCAGTGAATTTCATTAAGAGATATATTTGGGGATATTGATCAGACCCGTGGATATATTCCTCTGCAAATATCACTTAGTAATGAGACTTCTTTTTTGTTGCTTAAAATGTGACCTGTCAGCCTTAAATTGAAACCAGCTGATGCAACTTGATCACATGACCTCAGATTGACTTTAGTTATGGTGCTACTTTTGAAATGTAACATGGAATTGGTTTCAGCAATATATTTTAAAGGTTTGGTGAATCACTTGTTTCTGGGCAACCCAGTCTCTGAATTCCTGAGCATTCTTGAAGCACATGGTCAACCCAAGCCTAACCCCTGCTGAGAAGAGAACAATTACCTGACTGCAAATGATGCCAAAGTGCTTTTAACTGACCTCAGTCCTGGAAAGGAGCTACTTGAAAAGCTTGTTATTGATCCACTCTTCCAAATATGCTATACTCGAATCTTTTATTAATTAGACTGTCAGAATCTTGTTAAATTAGAAACAATCCACAGAGATTGATTTAGTCTTTTATAGTTTTTAAAATATGCATATATCTATTAAGATTTTAATGCCATTATCTGTATTGTTGTTATTACGTGGATGTATTTGCTGGTGTGTTTGTTAGTTGTGAGGCAAGTGCATAAGAAAGAAACACTCTTGGAAAGATTGATTTTTTTTTTCCAGTCAGAACCTTGTCTAAGACATCATTTAAAGTGATGTTCATTGACCCTTTTGAACCATCCAAGTGATAACATCTATCTAAAATTGAATAACAGAAAAAGTTTGTGTTATCTCAAGAATGGGTATGCTTACTTGTGTCAGGTTTTACCTGTTCTTTACCACATTCCTTGACGTTAAAGTCCAAATTTAATGCTAAGTCATAGACTTTTTCCCAAACTTATTTCTTCAACACTTATTATACCAAAACTCCCACTCACTGAATGATAACTCTCTCCTAAACACTTAGCTGATTTCTTTCATTCATTATCTCATGCATCTCCTCCATGGAAGTTTTATTTTTGGCTTTTTATTTTACAATTTAATAAAAATATATACATGCTCATGGCTTGAATAAATGGTCAGAAAGTTTTATAATAAATCCCAGCAGCACCACACCCTGTTCTCTATTCTTGTTGCTCAAAAGGAACCTCATTTCTTAAAATCATTGTTAACATTATTTTCTTGTATGTAGCACTGTATTTCTAAAGACTATGTTCCTAGTAATATTGTTTGATTTATCAACTTCAGGCATTTTTTTCTCCACACTTACATCTTTCCATAAAACAAACGTAATTATATTTTAATTTAAATAAAATACCTCTGTTAATATTATCTATTTATACAAATGAACATGGAATTTGCTTTTCCTTTCTTGAATGTTTTTGGAGTGCATTTTTACTAGATTGAGTAATTGCCTGTCTTACTTTCATAACATTCTATAAACTTAACATCATTGTTACATTGATATATTCTGATTTTTGTTGCTTTTTATAGATAACCTTCCCCATCCAAACTGGAAGTTTCTAGAATCTTCTATTTGCCCTTGGTAAAGATCAAGTTATAAAAGTTTATGATTATGTAGCTTATAAGGGTCTTTTTAAGCTTTTTAAAAAATCTGGTAACTTATTGGGAACTTTCAATCTGGAAACTCTTTTTTAATTCAAGAAATTTCCTTTATTTTTTTTCAAAAATAGAATTCCTATTATCTGTATATGTTCTACATATGTTTTTTTAAAGATCTTTTGTCTCCTACCATAACCCATCAGGTCCAATCAAGAGACAGAAATCACACAGTAATTTTAATCGGGGGCGGGGTGGTTTAATATAAAAAATTATTAATTACAACATAGCATTGTAGTAATGGGGAATTGGCTAACAAAAAGTAAAGGCAACTCTAAAGCATATTGGAATAGCAGATATAAGTAATGGCCACTATCCCTAGCGCTGTGATAGAACCCAAAGAAGAGTCCCCCCAGCCCTTGAGAGAGAGCTAGGTCTCATTGGAGAGGATGTGTCTCGCACAGCTCAGTGGGTAAGAGAGAAGTTCACTGAGGTGCTTCACGTGCAGGACTCACTGCAATTTGTCCTCTGGAGTGCCAGGAGGAAGCCCTTCACAGGGAGACGCTATGCCTAAGAACACGTCACAGAATCACACAAGAGGGTCCTGGGGGAGATTCCATGTCCTGCTGACCACTGGGCATTACTGGCCACCACACTGTACAAGAACTGGGTGCTGCCGAAGCTGTGTGCCCACAGGAATCTGGGGACAGGAGCAAAGTAGAACCCGAAAGGAAAACCCCTTCATTCTCCAGTGTCCCTCCAATTCCCTCTACTGACAAAGTGTAACATTATGTCAACTGGTAAAGTAGAAATATTTATAAGACCCATCTCCCTTATCTTAGAGAAGACTGTGAAGGATGCATTTGGAGCTGACAAGCAATACATGGATAATGGCTGATACTTTTTTTTTTTTAATAAACTTTATTGTTTTAGAGCAGTTTTAGGGTCACGACAGTTCAGCAGAAGGTACAGAGATTTCTCCTATATTCCCTGCCCCACATATGCATAGCCTCCCCCATTAAAAATATCCCCCACCAGAGTGATGCACCTTTTACAACTGATGAACATTTATTGGTACATCATTATCATCCAGAGTCCGTAGTTTACATTAGAGTTCATTCTTGGTGTTGTACATTCTATAGGGTTAAGCAAATTCATGATGACATATAACCACCATCATAGTATCATACAGAGTGTTTTCACCACCCTAAAAATCCTCTGTGCTCTTCCTATTCATCCCTCCTTCCCCCTAACCCCTGGCAACCATTGATCTTTTTACTGTCTCCATAGTTTTTTCTTTCCCAAAATGTTACATAGTTAGAATCATACAGAATATAGCCTTTTTAGTTTGGCTTCTTTCACTTAGCAATGTGTATTTAAGTTTCCATAATGTCTTTTCATGGCTTAGTAGCTCATTTCTTTTTAATGCTGAATACTATTCCATTGTCTGAATGTACCACTGTTTATTCATTCACGTACTGAAGAACATCTTGGTTGCTTCCAAGTTTTGCTAATTATAAATAAGGCTGTTTTAAACATTCGTGTGCAAGTTTTTGGGTGGACATAAGTTTTCAACACCTTGGGGTAAATACCAGGGAGTGCGAGTGCTGGATCTTAAAGTAAGAATATTTAGTTTTGTAAGAGACTACCAAGCTGCTTTCCAAAGTGGCTGACCATTTTGCATTCCCAATGAATGAGAGTTCCTGTTGCTCCACATCCTCACCAGCAATTAGTGTTGCCAGTATTCCAGATTTGGGGCATTCTAATAGGCATGTAGTGGTATCTTGTTGTTTTAATTTGCATGTCCTTGATGACATATAATGTGGAAGATCTTTTTGTGTGCTTATTTGCTCTCTGTATATTTTTTTTGGTGAAGTCTGTTAAGGGTCCATTTTAAAATCAGGTTCTTTGTTTTCTTATTGTTTAGTTTTAAGAGTTCTTTGTATATTTTGGATAACAGTTCTTTAAAAGGTATCTTTTGCAAAATATTTTCTCCTAGTCTGTGACTTGTTTTTTTCATTTTCTTGATAGTGTCTTTTGCAGAGCAGACCCACACAACTTTCTCTTTTTTGTCTTTTTCTACTCTGAATATTTTCTCAACTTTATCTTTTAACTCTTCTATTGGAGGTATACACACACATACATAATTTATAAGACTTACTTCTTCTTTCCCACTGTTATTTTTTCATAACGTTCTTTTCTTTTTTATAGATACATCTAGCTTATATTATTAATAAGCTTTGGTTGCAAAGTTTTATTCTATTGCCTGCCTCATCTGTTTTCTTCCAGCTTTTTCTCCTTCCTATTTATTTGTTTAGGATTTTCTCCTTTTCTCTGAAGTTTTTCTGAACTGTCAGTTGATTCTTTACTGCCTAGGCTCATAAGATAGGTATAAGCTTTGTATACATGGCAGAAGCTTATCGTTGGGCTTCATATCAGAGTGAAGGGGTGTAAGTCACTAATTTTATTGATTGATCACGATAACCATATTCTTTTCTCTAGAATTATTCAGTTTCCCTCCAATCTCCTGCCTTTGGTCTCTATGCAGAACTGCTGTGGGGTTGATGAGAACTCAGGGACTAGAGTGATGTTCAATTCCTTTGTACACAGACATTCAATCAGTCTCCCAATTTTCACCATCCTATCTGATATCTGTTGCCTTTATGTATTGACTTCTTAGGACATACTGGTTTGTTTTTCATCAGTGTCTCCCTCTGCATGAACTTATTTTATAGGTTCTATTCCTTTGTTGAATCCTCCATCTTTAATTTCTAAAATTTATTGAAATCTCTCAAGCAGTGCCCTTTCTTCTTCTTTAAGTCTCTTGTTTCTTGTGCATTTATATGATTCTTTATTCCTTTACTTTCACTTGAGAGATGCATCTGGAAAGGAGAAGATAAATGTATTTTCCTATTGAATTTCATTTTCTAATTCATCAGCCTTTTTGAGTAATCATTTATTGAAAGCAAAATTCTTCTTAGAAATGATCGAGTCACAACTGATAAATAAAATTGATCCTTGAACAACCTGGAGGGGCAGGGAGCTATCCCACTGATCCACTGCACAGTAGAAAATCCATGTATAATTTATAGTCAGCCCTCCTTATTCGCAGTTCCCCTGTATCCATGGTTCTGCATCCATAAATTCAACCATAGGTCATGTAATACTGTACACTCACTACTTTAAAAAATCCGTGTATAAGTGGACCTGCACAATTCAAACCGGTGTTGTTCAAGGGTCAACTGTGGTTTTACAGATTCATGTTGAGAAAGTGATAGTGTGGGACAGTAAGAAAGAATAAGTGAATGGGAAAGAAATTGAATGACTAAATGGGGAACAAAATGAAACAATAAATGATTATATTAGTGGACAGCAAGGTGTGGTGGAAAGGACATTAGGCTGGCAGGATTTTTGTCCTGGGCTTGTATCTCATTTGCTGTAAAGGCCCAGGCAAGTCATCTCTCCAGCCTTATCTGAATTGCCTCATTTGCACAGTGCATCAGGGAAGGTTGGGACTAGAAGTAGGAAGGATCCCTTCAGGACTTATGTACATCTCTGCTCCTTATTCTTGATCTTCTTTTTTAAAAATTAACAAATTCAAGGCTAGGGAAACCCTGGGTTTTCTTAAATCACTGGCTTTCAACTGTTGGGGTGACACAGATTCCGGTGAGAACCTAATAAATCTTTAAACATCTCTTCTTACAACAGGGCACATATATAAACACATAATCTGTATACAGTTTCAAAAGCTCACATGAGGACCCCCATGGGGTAAAGTTAATCTCAGAACCTTTGTCCTCCTTCAAGGTGACCTCTGGTCTTTGCCTTCTAGAGGGGACTGCTGATGTCTGTTTCTTTGGCAGTTTGAGGCTTCCTAGAACACAGCTAGAAAATAACAAAGGAGAACATTTCCCTTGCATGCAAACCTTGTCATTCAGGTGAACCAATTTTCTCTGTGTAAATCAGGACATTTGCAAATGTTTCATGAGCTTCGGCCCAGATAGCTCTGTAACCAATGCATTTGCTGTGTGGTGCAGATGATGTGTCAGCACAAACAGCTCACTGGTCCTCCATTAATTATATGCAGAGAATGAAGGGACTATTTTAATGGAGCCACAGAAATTTCATTTGTGTTTTGCCTGGGAAAGGAAAGCATTCCCATGTTGCAAGAATCCTATATGCTTTCTGATCTATTTCTTTTCAATAAACATGACGCTGAATCATTCACTCTTTCTTTCATTCATTTACCTAATATTTATTGAGCACCAGGAAAGATGCCAGATGCTGGAGATAAAATAATAAACAAAGGCAATACAGCCCCTGCCCTCATGGAACTAACTTGTGGAAGTGACAGTAATAAAATAATCACAAATAAGAATATAAAGTTACCATAAGTATCAGGGACCGTGAGAACAAATAAAGGAGTGTGGGAGAGAGCTGATCTAGCAAGGAGAGATCAAGGAAATTTTCCCAAAGGGAATGACTTTAAAGCTGAATTCTGGAGGACAAGTAGGAAGTAAACAAGCTAAATGGGGGGACTGGGGAGTAACAATACCCTGGGCTGAGGCATGTGTGCAATATTTGCTGAACAGAAAGAACTCTGGTGTGGCAGAAATATGAAAAGACTATAATTAGAGGAGGCTGGGGAGGTACATGGGTCACCTATGCAGGGCCTGTAACCTCCTGAAAATTTGATTTTTATTGCAAGGGCAACAATAAGCCTATAGGGAATTGAAGGGATACAGAAATTAATCAGAAACCTGTGCAAGGAATGTCCCTCTAAATATTGGCATGTGAAAAGCATTTATTGAATGATTTCTATGTGTTCCATTAGACCAGGGAAACTTAAACTCTTTTATCAAAGGACAGTTAGTAAATGTTTTAGGCTTTGCAAGTTTTTGTTGCATTTATTTATTTATTTATTTTTAAACAACCCTTTAAAAATGTAACACTGGACTTCCCTGCTGGCACAGTGGTTAAGAATCCGCCTGCCGATGCAGGGGACACAGGTTTGAGCCCTGGTCCAGGAAGATCCCACATGCCACGGAGCAACTAAGCCCGTGTGCCACAACTACTGAGCCTGCGCTCTAGAGCCCGCAAGCCACAACTACTGAGCCTGTGTGCCACAACTACTGAAGTCCGTGCTCCTAGAGCCCATGCTTCATAACAAGTGAAGCCACCGCAGTGAGAAGCCCGCACACTGCAACGAAGAGTAGCCCCCGCTCGCCACAACTATAGAAAAGCCCGTGTGCAGCAACGAAGACCCAAAGCAGCCAAAAATAAATGAATGAATGAATGAATGAAAATGTAACACTAATCTCAGCTCAAGGACTGGGCAAAAACAGGCCGAGGGCAGGATTTGGGCCATAGACTGTGCCGTAAGTTTGCCAACACCTAGACCATAAGATCTATGAGGGCACAGACTATATTTCTCTTGTTTATTGTAGATTCTCCAGTACCTGTCACAGTGCCAGGCACATAGCGGGTGCTTAATATACATTTATTAAATTAAGTAATGCCTGAGCTAGGTGGATTAAATATTCAATATCTACTTATGACTAAAACCAAGTGAGAAGCTGGTATTGCTGTTAATTTTGTCACTGTTGTTACCATTATTATTCTTGCTGTTATTATCGACATAATGCAGATAAGGAAAACATAGTTAAATTTGCCCAAGATCATGCAGCTAGTAAGTGACAAGAGCCAGGATTTAAACCAGGTCTGTAATATTTGTCAGCCTGTTTTCTTCCTTCTAGTCATTCTGTCTCTTTTGTAAACAACACACAAAGAACTATGTATAATACAGCTAAGCAGTAAATGACAGAAGCATAAGCTAATGTTATGGGAGAGATATGCCATTCAAAGTGGGGGACAGAAAACCTGCATCAGTCTCCTCTTCTGTCTCAGCCAGCTTGGGCTGCCATAACACATTATCATCACCTGGGTGGCTTAGACAACAAATATTTAATTTCACAGTTCTGGAGGTTGCAGATCTGGATTGTGAGATCAGGGAGCCAGCATGGTTGGGTTGTTGGTGAGGGCCTTCTTCCTGGGTATGTGCTCAAATGCTCTTTCCTTGGTGTGTGCACACAGAGAGAAAGAACCCATGTCTCTTCCTCTTTTTAAAAGGGCATTAATCCCATCATGAACGCCCCACCATTTGACCTAATCTAACCTTAACTACCTCATCCAAACCCCACCTCCAAATACCATCATTCTGGAGGTTACCATCACATATGAATTGTGGGGATTCCTTAGCATTCAGTCCATAGCGCCATTCTCTGATAATAAATGTAAAGAAATGTCTGAAGGCAGAAAACTGAAATAAAAAAATAAAAGAGAGAAAGTGAGAGGAAGGAAGGAAGAGAAGGAGGGAGGGAGGGGGGAAGGGAGAAAGAAGGAAGGAAAGAAAGAAAAGGAAGGAAGGAAGAAAGAATGAAAGAAAAAAAGGAAAAGGGAGGGAGGGAGGAGAGAAACTAGTAGATGCATCATGGATGAAAGAAGTTAAGCACTTTTTAGGATCAGATGGTACTGTTGACTAATGAGACAAAGAGAGAAAGCCACATCCTAGGGTGTGCATGGAGGAGACTTGAGCTGAAGAAGGGATTGACCTACCCAATAGGTTACAGATAGGAATCCTTCTCAAAAACACCTACCACTAGGTGTTCCTGCAGGTTCTGTGTCTTATATCTATCAGGGAAGGAATTTGTCAGTCTTCCCTTGCAGGCATTCCAAATCTTTATTAGTTATTTACTTGGCTTGGGGGATGTTGAGAATTTCTTTTTCCTTGCTCCTTAAGATTTCCTTGATAAGGGAAAATCACTTATCAAGAAAATTACCCTTTTCACAAGGCTAGCAAGGACTCAGGTGACTCGATGATCCCTATGCCCATTACCTATCCCAGTGCTCTTCTTATGTAGACTGAGGAATAAGGATAAGAGACGTTGGTGTCCATGATAACAGGATGGATTGCTGCTGCTTGGAAAGACCTAGGGGTCAGTGGAGGAGTGTGGCCCCAAAGTTGGTGATTCTTAGGTTTCTCTTTAGAATATGAGTGACTTAGAATATTTTAACTTCAGCTTTCAGATATAGATACACCTTAGAGACAACAAGAAATGAATGTTTTGTCAAATATCTTATTATAGAAATATTCAGTCCAGCTTGGAAAAATAGCACAGAAAATTTCAGGAAGAAATTTTCAGAAGGATATTGATGGTGGGGTTGATTTATAGACACTGTAGTATAACTGCAAGCTTGAAAAAACTTGAAGATACAATGAAGGGACAGAACAAAAGAAAAAAAGAAAGATAATCAGAAATTGTAGAAATAAACACATAAACCAAAAGTTACTAATAACATGTTTCACATGAAGCTAACTGAAACATGACCTGATTTTGAGCTTTTTTTTTTTTTCTAATGAAAAAATAGCCTACATTTATACTATTATTAAGAGCATCCTCCTTGGAATAGCCTGATAGTGGTCAATGACATCATAACCAGTGTGAAGGTGAAATCTCTGGCTCTATATTAATTATACTTTCTGGCTCTATGTTAATGCAGTTTTCAAATTCAATTGTTAGAATCAGCCTGGAAATAAATCACAACAGAACTAAACTAGGAGGCACTCCTCTCAGGGTCCTAAGTGTGCAAGTTCAGCACATGCTCTACTTTGCCTCCTTAAATTTTGCTCCTTCATTGCCTTGCTTGCCTGACCCTAGTTTCAGTCCTGTGTACACATTCATAACCACTATGCATCACTACCTTTCTATCATTGCCAAGGTGAACTGACTGGCATCCCCTAGCTTGCTGCTTGAAGAGTGGTCCAAGCACCAGCAGTATAAGCTTCATTTGGAAACTTGTTTAAAATGCAGAATCTCAGATCCTTCCCCAGACCTACTAGTATCTGCATTTTAACAAAATTCCCAGATGAATTGTATGTTCATTGAAATTACAAACCACTGTTCTAACCCACTTTCCTTCCTTGCCAAGGACCTTCCCACTCTTCAGTCTGTTAAAACTAGCCATCGTTGTTATTTTAAAGCAATCACTGTAGAATACAGGAAAATCTCATGGGGCCAGGATTGTACAGTAAGAGTAACACAGCAGTCAAGATCACACAATTTAGAATAGGACAGAGTTGACTGCAGTTTCGGCTGCATCACTTAATATCTGAGCATCTCCTTAACCTCTTTTAACTTCATTGTCTTCAAATGGTATGTTAGTCGGTTTAGGCTAGGTTACCCTGTGTAATAAATGCTCCCCAAATCTCAGGACTTTTTTCTATATGTCCATGCATGGCTATGACGTTCCTTTGTATCGTCTTAAATTTGAGACCCAGGTTGACTGGGCAGCTTCAGTGTGGAATGTTGTTGGTCTAATGGCAAAGAAAAAAAGCAATATGACAGAACAGACACAGAAACTGAAAGCTTCTACTTAACAGTGACACTTGTCACTTCTGCTCAGCTTCCACATTGCTGAGTCGGCCTTCAGTGAACACAAAGCATAATCCCCCCACAGGGAGAGGCACTGTAGAGGGGGAAACAGGGAGGAACAGTAATACACTTGACAATGGAAAGAGTAGTAGTAGCCGCCTCACATTATTGTTTGAGATTTGCATGAGTTAAGGCATGAGACATCCTTGATTCTTTGCTCAGTAGCTGGGTGGCTACTTCACCTTTCTGAACTTCAGTTTCCTTTTCTGCAAAATGGGGACAATAACACCAGCACTTAATAAAACTTTGAAAAGAATGCCTGGGTGGCACGGAGTAGGCACTTAATGGGAAGGGACCATGAACATAGTAAGAATAATTATCTCCTTTCATGCTCTCAGAGGTAGAAACTGCCTAGTCCACATAGAAAATCCTGAAATAGAGATACTGGGGGAAGCAGAAACAGCCATGAGTTGCTTCATTCTCTGTTTCCTCTGGGTCTGGATCCTTCCTTGCAATAGTTTGACAGGAAGCCTGCTCTCCTTTGGAGGGATAAGTTGGAAGAGGGTGTGTGTTCTGAGAGATAACATGGGGCAAGTTCAGGGGTTACTATTGAGTTTCTGCTTACCTTTCATATTCATTAAGAATCCCAACCAGAACAGGGGTTATAGCAATCTCCCTCCCTTTCCACCTCCTCCCTCATCTGCTGACAGCACTCATGTCTCTTCCAAAGTTGCTTCCCGGCTCAAATTGTAACCCTAATCAGAAACTGATGTGACGGCAAAACTGGGGAAAGACAAACATGTGGCCTATGAGAATATTTTGAGATTGGATTTGCTAACACTCATGCAAGGAATTTTAAAGTCTCTCCCAGAAATGGAATCCGCTAGAGCTCAGACCCGCTCTGTGGTCCACATAGACACTACTTGTGGTTTGACACTCGTTCACAGAATCCAGAACATTATGCCCAACTGTAAAGTTCTTTAGAGTTTACAAATTGCTTCAGTGTGATGTGGTTTATTTAATTCTCCCAGAACTCTCAGGAAAGGAACATAGCTGTCATGGTCCCACTCCATAGATGAGGACACAAGAGGTCCTCAAAGTAAAGGGCCATGAGGGCACAGTTAGAAAGCAAGCAAGACAGAAGTCTGTATCTTCTGCCCCCTGTCTTATACTCATTCACTACACCATGGTTTCTCCAAAATCCCATTACCCTTTGGTGTAGAGAGGTAAGATAAATTTCTAGAGCCACAAAACTGAGGGGCCAGGCTTTGGAAAGCAGTGACCCCTCCAAGGCTACCTCTCCATCCTCATGCTCTACTTTACAGGGTTTTCCATTTCCTCATCCCCTCTGTCACTGCCATCACCTAGCTTTCTGGCTCCCAGCCTTTTTTGACAACTGTTGTTATCCACAGAGCAACCAGAGGAAAATTTTGGGTGCAAACCTGATGGTGTCACTTCCTCCTTAGAGCCCTTCAAAAGATTGCCCTCAAAATAGGGACTTTTTGGGACTTCCCTGCCTGTCCAATGGTTATGACTCCATGCTTCCACTGCAGGGGGCACGGGTTCAATCCCTGCTCGGGGAACTAAGATCCCGCATGCTGCAAGGTGTGGCCAAAAAAAGATAAATAAATGCAATAAAATAAAGACTTTTTGGCATGGCCTGTGATGGCCATTATGCCTTGCCACACTCTCTAAACGTGAACTTTTACATTTCTCCCTTCTCACATTTGCACTCAGGCCAGATTGAACTACTTCAAGAAATTGGATCAGCTCAAGTTTCTTCTGCCTCTGCATCTTGCAAGCACTGTCTTCTATTTCTCTTCCTATCCAATCACCACTCACCTATAGAAGTGTCTCCTCATCAGAGCAGATGTTCTGATAACACCCTGTGTCCCCTCTAACTCAGTACTTCTTGCTGCACTAGAGCTGTTTCTTTTTCCCAACCCCCAGCATACACACTAGACTAGATTTCCTTGAGGACAGAAGCTTTCTTATCTATTTCTGTACCCAGAGCTCCTAGTGCAGTGCAGGGTAAAGCCTGGAGAGACCGCCCAATAAATGTTTGGAATGAACAAATGAATAAATGAGAAGACCTAGAGTCAAGGGTATTTGGTTTTCTAAACTTCACACTCACTACCACTCCTACAAAAATCCGGGAACAGATTTTAAATCACCTTTTCCCTCACCTTTTGAAGTGAGCTGGAACCAGATGTTTAGGAGCTGAAAACTGGAGAATCTTTTAGTATTATATTTTGCAGGAAGCTAGAGAGAGGTTGAAGATAAAATTCAGAACACTCAGTCTCTTTCAGTCACTGGAGGCAAAGGAAACAGGGAGACACTGAGCGTCTGTCCTTTGAGAAACTCTCTAAAAATCCAAAACCTATTCTGCTGTCACTGATAGTGACATCCATTCTTCCAGCTGTGTGACATTCAGCATGTGACTTCACCTCTCTGTATCTTAATTTGTTCATCTGTTATATGAAGTGAGAATAATACTCTTTCACACTATGACAGGGTAAAAGAGACTTTAGAGACATATTTGTCAACTCAGTGTGTGGACTTTGGCCTGATTTGAATAGGCAGACCATAAAAAAGATATGTTTGAGGCAATGGGGCAAATTTCAATATGAAATGAGTCCTAGATTCTAAGGAATTATTGTTAATTTTGTTAGGTGTAATTACAGCATGACGGTAGAGAGAGAGAGAGAGAGAAAACATTATAGACACACACACTTATCCATTAGAGGTGCATACTGCATACTAAAATATTTATAGGTAGAATGACATGATGTCCTGGATTTGTCTTAAAATATTACAGAAAAATAAGTAGAAATCTATAGATAAAACAAGATTGGCAAAATGTTGATAATTGCCGATGATGGGAAACGCGGACGTGGAGGTTCATTATGAGTTATAAATTTTCTCTAAAAGTGTTTCTATAATAAAATGTAAAAATATAATACCCTCTCAGAGTTATGAGAAGTTAATATTTATAAAATGAATAGAAAAGTACTTCCCATATAGTGTTATTAGGGTACATTAAATGCATATACCTCAATTATTCTCCCTCACAATTTACTTGCATTTACAGACTTAGTCACATTCCGTATTTGTTTGCTTATGCACAAAAAGTTGTGACGTGATAATGAGGAATGGCAGCTAATATTATTAATAACAAAGAAGGACAGGTAATATTAAGTGAGCATTTGCTCTAAGCCAGAAATGCAGTATGTCCATTATCTTCTTTCCACCTTCACAGAAACCCCAGAAAGTAGACACTATTTTAAACCCCATTTTACAGATGAGGAAGTTGGGGCACTGAGAGATGACACCATTTGCCCAAGGTCACCTAGCTAGTCAAAATTAACCTGGAGCTCAAATCCAGTCCTGTCTGATTCCAAAGTCAAGACTAGCATAAACAAAATGAAGCTCATGCTACAAATGAGAGCAAAACTGGATTTAAATTTAAGTTTAAATACCCTCCCTCAGTCCTCTCGTTGGCTTGATCTAGTGTGAAACCCAACCACTTAATAAGATTATGAGGGAAATTCTTAACACTCCTTCCACTCTCATTTGACCCAGTCATCTGAAGGTGAATTGATGTTAAATAGTCTGAGAAAAGTAAGCCTGCAAATCTCTGTGTCAGTCAGTCTGATCAAAACTCTTAGGATGGTGGATCCCTCTATTTAGTCCAGATGACAGAAATGTAGAACATGGAGGTACCTCAGTCTTTATGTCATTACCCTGCTTTGAACCATCCACACTGCCTTGAATTTAAGGCCCAAAATGATTTATGTGTATGCCAGACATTCCAGCTTCATCTTCCTCTCTCCCTGTTTATCTACCTCTTCCTCCATCTAAATAAGGGGGGACACATATCCTATGAATATGACCCTGAGTGCTTCTTTTCCTGTTTGTTCACCACTGCATCTCTTGAACATAAAAGAGTGTTTTTCAATCCTGGCTGCATATTACAATTCCCTACAAGGTTTTTAAAACATACTGATGCCAGGGCCCCACCTCTTGTCAATTAATTAGAATTAGTTAAATGGGTCAGGGATTCATTTTTTTTTAAAAATGCAGTAGGTTATTCTAATATGCAGCCAGGATTGTTAAACACTGGCACAGAATAATGCCTGGCATAGAACAGGTATTTAATAAGCATTTGCTGAAAGAATGAGTAAATGAATGAATAAACATTCTATCTTAAGAAGTACTTACTAATGTGCATTCTTTATCAGTCCCAACCCCCAAGCATACATGCATATACCAACCGTGAGCTGCGTGAGTGTGCATACTGTTTTACATATTTTTGGTTCTTTCATTTCTAGCATATAATAAAACCTCAGTATTTATTAAATGAATGTGCTGTCATATATATCCAAGACAAGGAACAGGAAGATGTATTGGACAGATGGAGAAGAGTGATATAAATGAGAATACATGGAAAGAACACACTTTGGGAGTCAGATGGAGCTGAATTTGGACTCCAACTCTATTACCTATCAACCCTCTGAACTCTGAGCAAGTTTCCTCATTTTTAAATGGGGTTAAATTACCCCGTCAGCATTATTGTGCAACTTAAATGGAAAGCATGAACGTATTTAGCTCAGTGCCTAGTGTATTGAAGATACTTTAAAAATGTCACCTTCTCTTTCTTATTCCTTTATTTTCCCTTTGACAGAGGTCCAGCTAGACTGATTAGGTTAGACCTTTGGGAGTTGATTAGAGAAGAGAGAGAGGGAGAGAGAGAAAGAGAGGCAATGAGCAAAGAGTAGAAATGAGTGAGGATAATGTCATGATGATTATAGAATAAATACTTATTATTAGCCACAGCCAAAGAAAGCCAAATCTTCAGGCGTTGCATTTGTCATTCTTCCTCCTCTGACCAATCCAGACATGTAACACAGCTATAAATTTCTGTCCTTCAGCATAAGCACTGGATGGTAAGTGCCATGAACACTAATAACAACATTCATCACCAGGTAAGCAGCTCCATATTGAGGTAGTTTGGGCCAAGCTTCCAACCATCTGGAAAAACTCCAAACACTATGCCTCATACCTTCTGTCCTAGACTTTCTTGGAAGGAGGGACATGGTGCTGTTGAGACATCCCTGGCTAGGGATCTGAAGCAGCTGAGTTATTATTCAGTTCTAATGTGATCACAAATGTATTCACCTGCAAAATGGAGGCAGGGACTCAAAGAAATTGTCTCTTGATGTCCCTTCCAACATTGTGTAAATCTGGTTAGAAGTATCCCTTATCCCATTTCAGCATTTGGTAATAGAGTCAACTAACAATACTATCCTTAAGAAATTTTATTTGGTCTCACCTCTGGTGATACCAGAATTGAACCAGTTCTCGTTTCTAATGGATTGATCTGCAAACTTGGGTAGAAATAAGGTCCTTTATCTTTAATTTTTCTAGTGATTTGCATAAGTTTTCACCCGTCTTAATAGCATGAATTCTAGTATCCACGTCTTGAGACTTGTCTCATCCTCTGATTTGACGAAAAACTACAAGGTTGTTCAAGTGTCCCAAAAGGGAAATTTAGACCAGGGTATATCATGGCCCCAGAGCTGCTCCCAAAGAGTTATTGGTTATTAACTTTATCCTTGGAGACCTGGGGTAAACATCTTCCTCTATGATTCTGGAAGCAAATGTTTTCTCTCTCTCATCTTCCCTATTTCTTCTCTGTTCTATTTTTTTGTTTGTTCTATCTCCTTTCCTTAAAAAGGCTACAGTTGAAATCTCCCTATTCTCACCCACCTGGAAACTAGACAGAATCAGAGAAATCCCATATGTTGACAAATTAGATCAGCTAAGCTATCAGCCTTAGGGAGAAAGTACTTTATCTCTGATATAGTCTTGCTCGCTTTTCTCCTTGGACTTGCTTTTCTCATCACAGTAATTATACCTTGCCATGGGTAAAAGTAGTCACCCATGTGGCCTGGTTTAGCCCACCCTGGAACCACCCTGAAGTTTTGGATAAAGAACATGGAGAGTGCACTTTGTTCCTTTTCTGTCCTCTGAGAAAATAATCTTTTTCTTAAAGCTCTTGCAGGAACCAGTTGGGTCATCTAGATCAAATTTGAGCATTCAAGGATCCTGAGTCACATCAATTGCTATCACTCTCACCACAATTTATGGACATTGGAGAATAAACAGTGTAAGTGATAAGAATTTAGAAATCCAGTTGATGTCCAACACCTTTCCAAAGGAATTTATTCTGCACTGCCTGCCAAAGAATTTTCCATGGATCTTTAGTTTTGGATTTATTTGTTTGCTTTTTCCATTGCAGTACGCTGTCCCTCATACAACTTGATAAGTCTTGCAAGAGCCCCACGGTCTCTGGCTTCTATCTTTTTCTCAATACTCATCTCCCACCCCTTGCTCGCTTTACTCCAGCCATGCGTATCTCCCTATTTCACAAGTGCTCCAAGATCTTTCCCATACTAGCACCTTCAAGCATGCTTTTCTCACTGTCATGCAATGTTTTAATGCTGCTTATGCCTCCCCACAAACACACACAAATTTTTTCCTGGATGTTTCATTCCAGAATGAAAATATTATTGACTACCCTGTCATTGTTGTGTCTCTGGTATTCAGAACAGCTCTTGGTACATAGTAGGCATTGCATAAATATTTGTTGAATGGATGAACGCTAGCACATTTCTAGTCTCTATTTAGGAAAGAAGGCAATTGGGCAATTGGACAGAAAGAAAATTATAAATTCAATAATAGGCAGAGGCAGCTGGGAAAGGGAAGGCAAGGAGACAAGCTCAGAGGTCTGTGGTCAGCAAAAAGGCCATTGTCGGGAGTGGAAGCTCCTCCCAACAATCTGGCACCAGTCAGAGCAATGAGTCTTCTCTTCACAAGTAGCAAATTCATTTGCAAGTGAAAATAAATAAAACTTTATTGAAATATGAAGTTGCAAATGGGAATGGCTGGTTGGAGCCCTTTGTAGTAATTATGCAAAAAGACATTTATTTGCTTGTTTTTATATGCAAGTAAAAAAAGATTCTTTATTTTTGCAATTTATTTACTCAGGGAAGCTTAGCAGGGCTAAGAGGTTTGCATGAATCTTGGGAGCCTGGTTCATCTGATTTTCCAGTCAGCTAGAAGGGCAATGTGGTTTCATTAAGCACCAGGATTCTTCCAGTGTAGGAAGTGGCTGACTCTTTTAACTTCAAACTCATGATCCCTGTGGACTCCATGGAGTTGATGAATGTCATACTCAGTTACCAACATAGGGTCTCCTTCATACCACTGGATTGAGTATATTGGTAATACACATCTTTTTTACATTCTGCCCTTGCTGCCCCCAAACTCATGTCATCCTAATGTCTTCAGGCAGCATTTTAATAGCCGTGTATATCTTAAAAGATGGGGTTTGAATCATTGTACTGGGTATATGGTGACAGTGTTGGCTATTAGTGGCAGCTGTAGCTGGATATGGTAGTGGCTGAGATAATCATCCCTGCAGTCAGAAAGACCTGGGTTTGAATCCCAGTTCTGCTTCTTGCTCACCAAAGGGCTTTGGGCACACTTCTCACCCATACCAAATCTCAGTTTCCTCATTGGTAAAATGGGCACAACAGTGATAAGTGTATACACAGTGCCTGGCACATGGTGAAGTCTACGTTGGTGGTAACAGCAAAGAGTAACAGGAGAAGCATGTCGGTGATACACTGGAAGGAGCAGGTTTTGAAGTCCAGACAGACCCGGTTCACAGTCCCAGAAGCAAGACTTGTTGCTTGGTCTTGGACAAGTCACTTGATCTCTCTGAGATTCAATTTTCCCATTTGTAAAATACAGATGATATCTAACTTTATCATATTGCTTTTGAGATTAGCTTTGTGTGATTTGGTACTTGTAAAGATTCCTACTTAGAGCTTGATTCATAGAAGGTACTAAAACAAAAAGGTGGTCACTGTTGTTATTGCTACTTTTATCTTATTAGTCTCTTTGTACCTTAGCTTCCTTATTGATAAAATATAATGATGATGAAGATCCCATTCCAATACTGCAATTTGTCCACTCTGTGATTCATCCCTCCCAGATGTAACTTCACTGTTGGGAGCGCTGGCCTTCAGCCCAGACTCTCAGCTCCTGCTTTACCCTCTTCCCCTGTGCTCTCATTAACTACTACTCTTGACAATTAAATTGTGCAATGAATGTCAAGTACCTGGGTTGAAAGAATTCTAGCTTACCACTCTGAGTATAAATTTCCACCAACAGTCTTTCTGGTGGGATCATAATTCACGGGCCATTAATCACCTACCTGGCCTCCAGGATCCAGCAGAGGCAGAAGAGTTAATAAAGACCTTGTAGAGAAGAGAAAAAGCATCACAGCCAGAGTTGGGAGATCTTTTGATAATCGTAGAGTGGGCTGCAGATTGCTGAAAAAAGTCCTGGCTAATTAAAGACCTTAGAGCTAGATGTGGTACTGGTTCTACCAGATGTAGCAGAGGTTACTGTCTTATATGGTGGCATAGACAGTGTCTGTCTATGTGGTCTAGTTAAGAGCCTTTGGGCAAGAGTACCCTCCTCTAGCTATAAATCTATCCCCAACTACTTATTGTAACAACTGTAATTCTACCAATAGAGATTAGTTTCTCTGAATCATTAATATTAGTAACTTTAATTATGATGACATCAATCCTACATGGTATTTTAAAGCACTTGATAGTTTATAAACTGCTTTCGGTTTTTCATATTTAACTGTTAAATCAGGTAGGCAGGAGATGCATTGTTTTCTCATTTTATAAAGGAAGAAATTGAGGCACTGAATGTTTAAGTGATTTTCCAAAGTTCTCACAGCTACCAAATGGAAGATCGGGGATTCCAAGCCACACTGCTGGACAGCACATCCACTGCTTTTTCGTCATGTACCACATTGTTCAGACCGAGGAAGAATTTTTCAGGTCTAAGGGTAGTTAAGCACTGACAACAACAACCCAGGGAGGTGGTAGGAGAATGTCAAAACACACAGAATAGATGTTGATCTCTTAGAAAGAAATTAGCTGCAGCTTTGTCCAGAGACAGAGAAATAGTGTAAATGCCTTTGGTGCCATGTTTTGTTGTCTCATGAGCAAAAACACGGTGAATAGGAAAAAGAGTAAGCCCTGGTTTTGACAGACCTAGTTTGCTTCTTAGCTCTTTTCTTGAGATATTGAATCTCAGTTTCCTCAATTAAAGACTAGTATATAATACCAACCTTGCTGCCTATGCTGAAGCTTAAGAGAAATAATCAATGTGAAGCAACTGGCACATAGTAGGTGTTCAACTAATAACAGATGTGATTTGTTTTACTGGACTCTGTTCTTGGCTAGTCATAGTAAGGATACTTTCAGCTCAAGTGAGAGAACCCTAACTAAAATGGGGTTAAGTAAATAAAAAATTATTGGTTGACAAAACTAAAACTTTCAGGTACCACTAGATTCAAGTGCACATCTGATGTTATTCTTAGGATGAGCAAGAATTCAAGTGTTATAACAAAGAATCCCCAGATATCTCTGTGGTTTAATATTCAAAGTTTTTTTTTTTTTGGCTTATAGTACATATATGTAATAGTTTAAATTATTGTTCAATAAATATTCACTTTCCTTCCCCTCCCACTGTGACTGACTCTATTGTCCGTCATTAAAGTTGGGCTTAAGTGACTTGCCTTGGCCAATAGAACGCTGGCAGACATCACACAAGCAGAGGCCTCGCATATAGTTATCTAGTCTGGCTTGGGCTCCCACACTGTTGTGACGTACTATGAAAAGGATATGGCCCAGGTCGCTATTGTGCATCCACCTGCCCCCAGACTGAGACGTATCGAGCAGACATTATGACCTGGATATTTGATGCTCTAAGGAGAGCAAGAGTCACATGGAACAGACCTGAACCCAACCTTCAGCCTAGATCTTAAGAGTCCAGCCTAGCCCAGCCAAGTGGCAATCAACCCCAAACCTGTAAATGTGACAATAAGTTGTTAAGGTTTAAACAACTGGATTTGGGGATGATTTATTATGCAGCATTATTGCAGCAAGACTCATATCCAAAATGGGTTAGCTGTTGGTGGGATGAGTCCTCTGTCCTACTAGGGGATTCAGATCAGCACAGGCTTTTTCTCCCTTGTTTTTAAGGGCTTTATTGCAACATAATTGACCTACAATAGACTACTCATATTTAAATTGTACAACTGATACATGTTGACACATGCGTCACCACAGTCACCATTCCCACAATCAAGACAATATAAATCTTTTATTTTAATTTTTTTGTAATTTTATTTTTGGCTGCATTGGGTCTTCATTGTTGTGCGGGCTTTCTCTAGTTGCGGTGAGTGGGGGCTACTCTTCGTTGCAGTGTGTGGGCTTCTCATCGCGTTGGCTTCTCTTTGTTGTGGAGCACGGGCTCTAGGGATGCCGGCTTCAGTAGCTGCGGCACGAGGGTTCAGTAGTTGTGGCACACGGGCTTAGTCGCTCCACGGCATGTGGGATCTTCCCAAACCAGGGCTCGAATCCGTGTCCCCTGCATTGGCAGGTGGATTCTTAACCACTGCGCCACCAGGGAAGCCCCCCACAATCAAGACAATAAACATATCCATCACTTCCCAAAGTCTAATCGTACCCCAATGTAATCCCTCCCTAACTCAATCTTTCCCCTTCACCTCTGTCCTTAGGAAACCATTGACCTATTTTCTGTCACTATTGATTGACTTGCATTTTCCAGAAATTTTTATAAATGGAATCATTCATCTTGTATTCTTTTTTGTCTGGCTCCTTTAACTTGGCACAATTATTTTGAGATCCACCCCTGTTGTATATATCAATAATTTATTCCTTTAAATTGCTGAGTAGTATTCTATTTTATAAATCAATTATAATATTTTAAATCCATTCATCTATTGATGAACATTTGAGTTACTTCCTGTTTGAGGCTATTATGAATAAAGGTGCTATGAATATTTGCATAAAAATCTTTGTATGGATATAAGCTTTCATTTATCTTGGTTAATACCTAGGATTCAAATGGCTGAGTCACATGGTAGTTGTGTGTTTAACTTTTAGCCACCTCCTTTTTTAGATATGCAACGCATCACCTCCTTGGAGGGTTTGTCACTTCTGCTTCCAGAGCACTGACTTGACCTTGCCACACTGCCCTACCTCACTACAGGGGGGCTGAGGAATGTGGGGTACCCCTATCTCCTCCTCATCAGGTTTTTGTCTCTCAGCATCTTTGTTCTGCTTTTCTCTCTGGTAGCTTCATTCTCAGGCAGGCTTTTATAAATAATAAGATGGCCAGAAAGTCACTACCATATCAACCTAGTATCTCATTAGATCAGCATCTTAAGGGAAAAGATAGTAAGTACCTTCTTTATACACATATTAGCAAAGTCCACTGTTGACTTTCATTTGACTGGCTGGGGTGCCATGCTTATTCATGAACTATGGCTAGGGGGATGGAATAAGTCAGTTATTAGGCTGGGGCCAGGAAATTGGATCAGTCTTCCTAGATAGTATTGTCAGACAGTTGAGGGGAAGGGTTCTCCAAAAGAAAAGCAAGGGCCTCTGCCAACATAAAGAAGAAACAGGCAAAGACACACTTAAACAGACAAACAAACAAATCCTGTTACAGTGATAATGGTGGAGTCATGTCAGTATTTATGTCTTTGTTTTGTACCAAGGGCCTCTCAGCGCTGAATTGAATTCTTCCACTTTACCCAATCTCTTCTCCTCTTCCTTTCCTCCAGTGAGCTAGGATGCCCATTATTATGTTAAGATAATATCAGACTTTGAATTCATCTATCCTTAAATATCAGTACCATATAAAAGAAAGCTAAGGCAATGGGGTGCAGGGGCAGGTGAAAAGGGAGTTGCAAAAAGAAAACGCAAAACAATACCGGAAAAACCCTAAGGTTCCATCCTTCTGTAAGAGTCTTATTAGTCTATGATTTTATAAGTCTTGTTCTATTATTGTAGGATTCTCTAATATTAATACTTCAGTATGCCTTGATTCTTGAGGCAGCCTGTGCTCCTGAGCAGTCCACACTCTAGTCTTGTTACTGAGTTCAGATCATGAGGTTGATACACCCCTGAGGACAGACTGACATTTTGATGCTCCTAGTTAGCAAAAACATGAACTGGGGAAGCTGCATTTACAAGCAAATAAATTTATGGTAGG
Organism: Balaenoptera ricei; assembly: GCF_028023285.1. Classification (NCBI taxonomy): domain Eukaryota; kingdom Metazoa; phylum Chordata; class Mammalia; order Artiodactyla; family Balaenopteridae; genus Balaenoptera; species Balaenoptera ricei. The sequence continues at coordinate 106,555,181 of NC_082644.1, read as the reverse complement.
CTGGCACTAAAACGAATCTCGCTGTTTGTCGGCAGCTTTTAAGGAGTGAAATATGTACATGGCCAATAGAACTGGGAGAGCTCTGTGCTCAAAAATATCTTTCCTCTCTGTTTCCCTAAGATGCAGAGAGAAGGAGGAGAATATGACAGACTCCGGTGAAGCCACTAGATTATTAATGAGAGGCCACTTTGAAGAATTGAAAGGACCTTTTATTATTATCTTTTCTGCTCTTGATTCAGCTTCTGTAGCACAGACTGTATCACCCTTTGTTCTTCCTATAGACCCCAAAGGTTTCAATCTGATTCCTTCTCCTCACACTGAGCACTTCATAGTCAATCTCTTGGTACTTCTTTTCTACAAGAGGAAAACATCTTAAAGGCCTTTGCTTTTCTGAGAAGTAGCATTGTATACTGGGAGTATAGGGCTTTGGTTGTGGGAGACCTAAGTTTGAATCTGCGATCTGACCTAGCTAGCTGAGCCCTTGAGCAAGTGGTAGCGAGCCTAGGTATGGTCATCTATAACAGCTTCACTGAGAAGATTTAGTGAGCCATCAGACGTAGGATATCGAGGAGAGAGGAAGAATATGATAAAAGATAATTCTCTCCCACCACTCTTTACTATACCCAAGGAATTTAAACAAGTTCCCTAAGGGACTTAAACATTCTTTAAAGAAGTTTAGTGCAGAGCACAGAAAGTAGATGTGTAGACAAACCATGTAGGCATGTTTTAATATTTAAACAATATCTCAGTATCCTCAGACTGTTTGATTTTGGTTGACACAGAATCGAGTAGAGCTTTCCTGCCGCAGCGTGGTAATTAAACCAACTGGATTTTCTGGGACAATTTTAAGTTCAAATATCCACTCCTTTGTCTAATAAACCAGTATAATATCCCTGAAAATCCAGTATTTCAAAATCTGAACTATAACCAGAACTCATACACTGAGGTAGCTCATAAATCTTGTTTTGAGGATTTGGGGTTCAGGAAATATGTTCTCCTCTAGACTTTCCTTTTTGATGCTTAATGAAAAAAAGTCACTAAAGTCTTATAAAATCGGCCACTACTAACCATTTCTAGATTGTCCTATTGGATTTTCAGTAACCCTACGACATAGCAAGAGCAAGAACATTCTCTAACTTATGAATGAGGAGTCTGAGGCTGAAATGTATGAAACAACTCACCCTAAGTCAATCATTTAGTAGGATATATTGCTAGGGGAATCAAAGAGAGAAAAGGTAGTTATTAAAGAACTCTGAAAGCTAGAAAAAAGCCCATGCATTATTTTATTAGTAATTACCGTAAGTGATAATTATTTTGATTGGAACAAGGTCAGCAAGAATTTAGGTACGATGCTAAAAAAATACCCCTTCTACAGTTTGGTTGATTGAAAAATATGGCCAAAAATTCCTCTGTGCGTGTAGCTTTGCAATGCAATGTTGCCCATCCTCCCAACAGAAGGTGAAGTCTATTTCTCTACCCCTTGGATAGGTTGAACTCCCTTAAGTGTGCACTAGCCTGTGGTACACTTGGTCCAATAGACTAGATGTTGTATGATTTCTCAAGAAGGCTTGCAGCTGCCTCTCACCATCTCTTAGAACCCAGCTTTCATGTGAGGAAGCCTGAGCTAGCTATGTGGGGAAGTTTCTTGGAGGAGAATCAAGGTGCCTAGCTCAACATCCCCAAAAAACTGACAGGCATGTGAGTGAGGTCACTAAACACCCTCCAACCAACCTGCCAATATTCTAGTCAAGAAAATATGTATTTCAGGGTCCATGAAGCTCTTAAGAATAGGCCATTTCTCACTTCTTTATAGACAACTCCTCAAAATGTATTATCCACAATATCATTAGAAGTTGCTAACTTAAATTCACATAATAATGGAATCTTAGAATTGGAAGAAGTCTGAGAAGTCACTGTGTGTGTGCATAGGATGACCCTGGGTCCCTTAGTATGTCCTATTATCCTCACAAAATTATTTGTATGCCTTCCTCTCATCTCAAAAGTATTCCAGTTTTGATAACATATTTGATCATCACTCTATGGAGAATCTTATCTGTAGAATCTTTGGTAACTTCTGCTTGAGTCCTTCCAGCCACAGGATCATCATGACTTCGGAAGCCTAACCACTCCATTGTGGAGTAGGTGTTCCTATTTATTGACTTAAAGTATTTCCTTATATGAAGAAAACACCTGCTTTCTCATACCTCCCACTTATTAGTCTCTGATATTTGAAGACAGCTACCACAACTAACTTCTCTCCCATCGCTTAAATCATGTAACCTCACATAAGAATTCACACACAGATACACACACAAAGATACACACACACACAGACACACACACCCAAAACCAGTCTTCTTTTCCCTGAGTTGACAATTCTAAACCCTCCAAAATTTCCTCTGATGGAAGAGTTGAAGGATTCTTGATTATGCTTCGCCACCCTCTTCTCTGAATATAAGCTTTTAATAAAATTTGAGAATTAACCATTGGACAGAAATGGTAGGCCCATTATCTGTGATTCACTCATTACCCAGAAATTTCCCATTTCATGGAATTCTTAGTAAAACTTTCAAATTCCTTGGCAGCCACATTCAAGTATCATAGATTTTGTTTATAGGATTATTGAACATGATATTGTTATCTATGGAGAATGTAATAAGAGAAAATAAGTTCATTTCTAAATTAAAACAGCAAAACCTTGATTGGAGCAAAAAATTTTCTGGTGCAGTGGAATTTTTTGAGGCTTTGAAAGAGTGTATGAGACATGAGTCAGCAATGATAAACATGGGCTTCAGAGTCTGATAGAACCAAGTTTAATCTAAGCTCCACTCTCTACTCTTTGTGTGTCTTCGTGTGAGTTCTTTAACCACTCTGAGATCATGCCACTATGTCTGTAACAAATGGATTGTGATAATATATTTATAGGATGGTTGCAGTGTAAACCCTTAATACATTTGTGGTACCTAAAAGTTCTTAACAAATGCTTACTTTTATTATTTGCAATTAGATATAGCTGGAATCGAATTGTTGGCCTTATCTAATAGCTAAGTTGAATCAGCTTCTTGACCTTTCTAAACTTGAATAAGTTTCTTAACCTCTTTGAACATTATTTTTTGTTTGTATGATCTGATTAATACAACTTACCTCATAGGGATGTTGATTTAATTAGGAGAGTCAAAAGCTGACAAAGCATGGAGAAGAGTTCTGTAAACTAGGAAAACATATAACTTTGACATCAGTCTACAACAGATACAGTCCTTGCTCTCATGGATTAGTATCTGGTGCAGGAGATGGCCAAGAAAGTTTCCATTTTAGTAAGAGCTATAATGGGGAAGAACAGAGTGCTTTAGGAGCCTAGAGAGGGGTCTCTTATCCAGACTTAGGAAATAATCAAGCAACATCTCCCAGAGGAAATGGTGTCTAAACTTATCTGGGAAAGATGAGTAAACAAGAGCCAGATGCAGGGGTATGGTGGGGGGTGAGGAACAGCAGGCAATTGTGGAGGAGTAAGAAAAGCCTTGAAACCAGAAAGACGCTGGCAAATCAGAAGTCCAATACAACTGGGACTACAAGTACATACCAGAAACTATTTGAAACACCTTAAAATTGTTATTGTAATTGACCCTTCTGTAGCCCTATGAATTAAGGTCATAATGTCCATTTCAAGACTAAGAAAACTTAATCCCAATTAAAGGTCATTATTTATGTAAGGTTTCAATAAAAGAAAGAGCCAAGATTGAAACTTGAATAATTGATTCCAAAGCCATTGTTCTTTCCTTTGATGAAGAGCTGAGAAAGAGAAGAAAATTTTAAGGATTCAGTGCTCTTGACATGAAGGTTTCCAACCATCAGTCCTGAAGCAAGGGGTGGGCAGGTAATCATGTGCCCTTGATGCATCTTTGTTGAGGTTGGCATGATGGAGACAGGTATAGCCAATGTTGTCCTCCCCAGGGATCACTTAAAGCTTAATCCTTCTGGGAGAAAGGAATAGTCTTTGGCAAGCATGATTCTCAGATGGTCCAGATGCTTAGGAGACTCAAAAGAAGCTGTGAGAACAGAACAGGCAGGCTGCACAATGAGAAACATGTCTTTAAACAGGATCCTGAACATTTAGACCTGATCGGCAACTGCTGTCTTGCTGAGAATTTTTGTACCACTGTGAGCGATTACAGCTTTCTGTAAGCACAAGTGGCCTTCCTGATAAAATTCAATTTCAAGGAATTAAGGAAGAGGCCCTCATTTGGTTATTTATCAAGGCCTTCCCTATCTCAGGCCAGCAGCTTTATTGTTCTATGGCTGCTTCAAAGGACCCTCTCTGGAAGGACTTGTGCCTTCTCTCCCTAAGCCTTATCGGCTTCCCTCAGACCAGCTCATTTGCCTAATGGCATCTCCACAAAGGCAGCAGAAGCTCCAAATCTGAGCTGAGCAACTTCTCACTTTTGGCCAGCTGCAGGAACTCCCCTGGCCTCCCTCTGTGTTGGATGCTCAGAACTCACCGGATATCCTGTTTCTCCAAATCTTGACCTGGCAGCAGTCAGCTGCAGACCTGAGAATTTCTTTGGACCAGACATTCAAGACCCACTGGGTTCTCTAATGTGTCATGTTCTCCAACATTCATTGGGCTGGCATTGCACCTAATGATGCCATGGACAGCCTGCTGCTTCTCTCCTATATTGGACATTGACAAGGGATCAGGGAATAGATAGAGGAAATATTGTGCGATGGATAACGGTTTTCTGATCATACCAATCTACGGGGGATCTCATAATAATTAGATGTTTGACCTTATATGTTGCTTAAATTTTCAAAGCCTCATTCTCATTTATAAAACAGGAATACTAAAACCTACTTTATGGGGAGGATGTGAATATTAGATGATATTATGCCAGGAAAAAATGCAAGGCATTCACTTATTTAGTCTAGAGATATTTATTTTTTTAGTGACTCTAAAATATGATTTTCCTCTGAAGAAGAGGTGACAAAGAAAGATACCATGGAGCACAATAACTATGGTTTATTCATCTCCATAGTATCGATGTTTGAGAAAGTTGATGTTGGATAAATGTTTGTTTAAATTTAACTAAACATCTACAGAAGACCTTGGAACTACAGAGAGGGCAGTTAGCTTGGAGTCAGGACATGAGGGTCTACTTTATGTGACAATAAGAGACTTGCTTGGGGTCTGTCACTTTGCAACAATATTTGACATTGATCAAATCACTTCACTTCTTTATTAAGCACAAGTTAGCCTTGCAAAATCGGTGTCATGATGCTCTCAGATATCTGGAAATAATAATCATGTAACCAAAACCATTGGAAGTCCTCTACACAAAAGAATACTTTCAATTCACTAATGAAGAACAAAAATATATTAAGATATTTAATTTCTCCTGTATTAGGCACTCCATTTATATTCTCTCTGACTCCATAATGAAACTCTGTGAAGCAGGACTTTGTACCTTTATTATAGAGGTAAAGAGACTGAAAACGAGAAAAGTTGTGTCTTGCCAAATGTCACACAATGGTACTCCATCCTTCCAGTTGCTTAGGTCAACATGGGAGACATCCCTGGTGGCTCTCTTTCTCATTCTTCTATATCAAGTTCTCCTAAAAATTATAGTTAGTTCCACCTTCAAAATACATCCAGAATCTGATCATATGCCATCTATAATACTTAAGTCCCATCATCTCTTGCCTAGATTTCCATGTGGTCTCCCTAACGACATCTTTTATCTTCTCCAGAATCAGTCTTTTGAAACCTCAGTCAACACAAGTCCTCAAGCGAAAACATCCTCATGTTTTCCATCACGGTCAGAACAAAAGCTGAAGCCTAGCAATGGTCTCAAATGCCTTGTGTGTTTGGATTCTTTTCTACCTCTGAGACCTTGAGTCAAGCTTCACTCTCCACTTTGCCCACTCTGCTCAATTCTACCAACTTTGCCTCTTTGCCTTTCCTTGGTTAGGAAAGGCATATGCCACTGCCTCGGGGCCTTTGCACTTGTCTCTCCCTTGGTCTGGAATGCCTTTCCTCACATTTTCCTCACATGTATCACATTTGTACTTCATTCAGGTCTTCTCAAATGTCAGTTTATCAGAGTGCCCTTCTCTGATTGCTCCACATAAAGAAGCAACTCTCCCTCTCCTGTCATTCACTAAGCCCTTAAACCACTTGGATTTTCATCTTAACACCTATTGCCTGCTATACTAGTGGATGAGTTTTAAATTTGCTTACTTTTTGTCAACCTAGAACACAACTCTGTGTGGGCTTGGAATAAATCTCTCTTTTCACCTACTTCGTAGAATTACACTTTACATGAAATTAAATGTATTCATTTTAATGCATAGTTTGATGAGTTTTGACAAATATAATCAGATAGAGAACATTTTTGTTACACCAAAAAGTTCTCTGTGTCCCACTCCCCATCCTAGGCAACAAGATGATCTGATTTTTAGAACTATAGATTAGTCTCTCCTCTTCTAGAATTCACATAAATGGAATCATACAGTATGTACTCTTTTGCATCTGGCTCCTTTTGCCCGATTCATAATGCTTTTGAGATGCATTAATATTCTTCTGGATATCAGTATTTTATTTTTATTACTAAGTAGTATTCCCACTGTAATGAATATACCACAATTTGTTTACCTATTGACCTAATGATGAACATTTAAGTTGTTGCCAGTTTTGGACTATTATGAATGAAGCGGCTATGACCATTTGTGTGCAAGTACTTTGTGAACATATTTTCCTTTTCTTACGTAAATACAAAGGAGGAGCATTGCTGGTCATAGGCTAAGTGTATGCTTAACTTCGCTGTAAATCTTCATTTTTCACTGATATATCCCCACCATCTAGAATAAGAGTCTAGCATGTAGTAAGCACTCAATAAATGTTTATTAATTGAAAACTTCAACAATAATATTTAGAATGGATACAAGTCCTTATCTTCCTGAGCATCAAGTTAGAGAGTTCTGTTCACGGATTCAAACTGACTGATCAAGGTAAAATTATTGGTGCATAGGATTCATTTCAGACTTCTGTGGTCAGTGCCTGTGTGAGTAACCTCATGAGACCCTCAGTGAAATTATTCATGATGGAGCGTGAATGGAGACAACCCTGACACGAGGCAGTGTCTCTCTGGCCTTGATATTTAACAGGCCTTGCCTTGCTGTTTCCTTCCCACCAGGGAGCCGCTGTTATAATCCCCAGAGTTCTCTCTCTCTCTCTCTCTCTATCCACTCTCGCAATCCCATTATCCTCCTGCCTGGAGAGTCGAGTTCCTCTGACAGCCCTGCCAGCACAGAGACTCATGTGGATGTATTGAATTCACCACCTGGTGACTACAGTTAAAATTTCTCTCTTTTGATTTATTTTGGCTGGGAGAAAGAAATCATTTACGTTCTTGGAGATGCAGATAAGAGATGATACACGTCCCATTCATTTCCCTGATAGCAACACTTCCTGTCACTCACACAGATGGAAAAGAAACTTCAATCACACCCACACCTGTATCAGAGGAAAGATGAGGTGGTGGAGGGAGCAAAAGGGAAGAGAAGAGAAGGAATAGTCCAGAGGAAGGAGATAATGAGAAACATGCCTGATATTTCTGGGAAGAGGATTTAAACCAAAGAAAGATGTACTTCCGCTTGCTTCACAGCGTTGTCTTTTCCACTGAGAATGTATCCCCTCTTTTCAATCAGTTGAATAGAGTCAGATATCATCTTGAAGACAGTATACAGTCATCCCTTGGTATCCACAAGGGATTGGTTCTCCACATCCCCCACAGATACCAAAATTTGAGGATGCTCAAGTTCCTTACATGAAATGGAATAGTATTTGCATATAACCTACACACATTTCCCCATATACTTAAAATCATCTCTAGTTTAGTTATAATAACTACTGCAATATAAATGCTATGTAAATAGTTGCTGGGACGTGGCAAAATCAAGGTTTGCTTTTGATGACTTTCTGTTATTATTTTTAGAATATTTTCGATCTGCTGATGGTTGAATCTTTGTAGATATGGAAAGCCAACTGTAATCCAGGAGTTCTTATCTTGGGGGGGCGGGGTCTATGGATAGACTGGTAGAAGATTCGTGAACTTCCTGACATGGGGGGGGGAGAGCAGTAAAGGCACCTATCTTTCCTCAGACACTCAAAAGGGGTCTAATGACAACAAAAAAGTTAAAAATAAGCTGACCCAGTAAACCTCGATATTTACAGTTAAGGATACTTAAATCCAACAAGATAAGAAACATACTCAAATTCATACTGCTGATCATATTTATGTCAGAGTCAAAAGTAGCACCCACGTCTCCTGACTCTCATATTCAGTCTATTTCATCCTGTTCCTCATCTGTACACCTGCTAGTAGGAGGTGGTGCAATTTGCTCTGTATTCCAATCAGACCACCTGTAACAGCTCCTGGAGGTGGGCAAGGAAAGTGTAACTGATACCATGTGACAGATAAAGCAGAGGAGCTCAGTCAACTCACTTCTTCAAGATGTATTTAGTAGACCTAAGTTAGTGTGGCTTCATGAATAATAATTCTAATCCCTCCTCTGACAGCAGATCCTTTTACCCCCACCTCCAGACCTACACATGAGTGGGCGTGTCACTCAGGCTGAGCCAATCTGAGTATGTCCCTCCCTTGGTGAGTGTAGGGGTGGATGCATGATCCAAGCTGGGCCAATCAGAAACCTCCTCTGGAATTTTTTAAAACTGAAATTGGAAGTGGGTTCTTCTGTTTCTCTCTGGTAATACATTGAGGAAGAGACCTCAGATGAGATGGGAGCTACATAGAGAAGTCTGGGAGAGTAAGACCTACTCAGCAAGAATGAGGGGAAAAAGACAAAGCCAAAAAACAGGGTTCTGACATCAATTCCTTGTTTTTTTTTCTTCCCAAGGCTTACATTTCCATTACTCCCTTATCTGTGAGCTATCCAAGTATGCTCTTAATAATTATCTTTTGCGGGGAGGTGAAACAGGGGACATGCCATTTGTAACTGAATGCGTCTAAGTGTGACTCAGGTGATCTTGTCCCTTGGAATGCGTCTCTTCGAAAACGTCTTTGATATCATTTTAAACAACTACTTATACCCTTTCAGTGCCAAAATGGAGCAGGGAGATGCCTGCAGGGGAGTTAACCATACCACTGAATGCGGAATCCCAGAGGAAGAGCCATTTCCTGTTCTTTCTAATTTCAAAGTTATGAGGACGTTTTCTCATCCCTTTTCTTTATCTTCCTTTTCTCTCTCATTCTCTCTCCTTGCTTTCTTCTAATACTCTTTTCCTCCCTCTGTCACCTTTTAATATCCATAGAGTTCTGATGCCCCCTGCTGCTGGCTGTGGGCTTCTTGCTGGCTGCAAGAGCCACATGTTTCTCTGGTTGCTGGCCTCTCTCATTCCTGGTTTTTCCAGCCTCTGTGTCGTCTGTGCTAGTTATTTCTTCTCTCATTACATTTTTCTCCTGTGTTATCTAAGTGACTGTCTCTGTTTCCTCACCATCTTTCTGTGCCACTTGTATCTTATTACCCACATCTTTGTTTTAGCATCTTTCTCCCCACCTACTTTCTCAATTTCACTTTCTGATTATGTTCTCTCTGCCTCAATCTATATCCCAGTCCGTATTTCTGAATTCCTGGGTTCCTGTCTCTTGGTCTGTTTCACAGACTCAGTTTCTGTTGCACACCCTCAACCACTCACTGGTGGAATGTTTTCTTTCACAGAGAAACACACCAAATGTTCCCCTGACTGTCCTAAGAAAATTTCACCAGGAGGTGGTCAGCCTTACTGAACAGCTGGGTAGCCCTTTGCACAGAGTTCCTCTGAGAAATAAATCTCTTTCACTAGGTTACAGAAAGTTAGGTTTCTTCTGCAGTCTTTACCACCAGCTTGCTTTTTGAGATTGGGCAAGTTATTTAACTTTTCTGAGCTGTAGGTTTGAAAACTGTGTGCCTGACAGTGGCTAGAGATGGGGAGGGAATAAGTGTCAGAAGACTCTGGATCATCTTCTGAATCAGAGAAGGAGGTTATGGTTCTGAAGCTCCCTGTAAGAGGGCAGTATGTGTCACAACTGTGCTGTGGAGCTCTCTGTGTGAGGTGCCTGCTTAGGAAGTCCTGCTGATGGATAGATTCTTTTGCTAACAAATAGGACTAATATTCCAAGAACCCCACTGGCCTGAGTTTGTTTTCCTGCCAAAGTGAGCTAATATTAGCATTTGAGATAAACACCCAAACAACCTAACCAAAGTGTATAACCATCCATCTGGGTTCACAGAAGGGAACCATCAGTGGTCTAATGAAACTCTGAACGACTGAGGCTTACTTCTGAGTCATCCCTAACTCCTCCTTCTGCTGAGCTTTTCATTATTAGTCATCTTCCTTATGTTTGTCCTGCCAATCTATCCCCTCCTCTCCATTACCTTTGCCTCTACTCTGGACTAAGACTGTTGTTTATGACAACATATACATGTCTGTAAATTCTACATCAGCGGGTTTCTCTGATGGCAAAAACTATGTCATAATCAACTTTTGATTTCCCATGATGCTTAACAGCTTGTCGTTTTAAAGGCAGTAGGCACTCCATTTCTGTTTTCATTTTCTGAAAGTCAAAAGAATGGGAGCAAACAATTCAAGCATGAAAGAGAGAGGAAGAAGACAATATAAAAGACAGGAAGAAAGGAAGGGAAGAAAGGGAGAGAAATATTTAAAAGTATTTTTATTATATTACAGGACTCCTTTAAGACATAAAGCTCACTTTATTATTGGTTTACTTATTACATTTAAGCACTGATTACAGAGAAGGAGGACCAAAAATATGGAAAGGTAAAGAACTAGGAGCCAACTGAATATCAAATTGGGAATGAAATTATAAAATTTCTCAAATCAGAGAGTAATCCAGTAAGAAAGCAGCACTTGCTTTACAGGGTTACACCTCTGAAAACAACTTTTGTAGATGCACGTTTACCCTGCAAAGCAAAGACGCCTTTGTAGCCCAAATACATCCTTTCCACCAGCTTCAGGGAAACCACTCAGCATGCAGTAGCCCCTGGTAGCGCTGTTCCCACCATTCTCATCACTTTCCCCACAGCACAGCCTCCCCAGGACAGATGCTGGCAATCGATACCAAACACCTCACACTTAAATCTATCAGTGAAAAGGCTGTTACAATAACAGCAGCTATTTTATGTGGCTACTGATTTCTTTGGGGCCTCCCAGACCCAAAGGTAGGAAATAATAACTGGTCATTTTTCACCAAGACAGACAATACAGGAGGACAGTTGGAGCAGAGGTGCTTCCTGTGAACTGTACCGTCCATGCAAGTGCTGCCAGGAGAAAAGATAAAAACCCACCTCCTGACAGGTTTTTAATGCTTGCGCTGATGACGAGCACCAATAGGCATCCTCACCAACACGATAATCAAGGCAACACAATCCTGCATCCCTGGGCAGACCCATCACTGTGGTTTCATGTGAGCCTCCAGGTGAGGCTGTGTGACTGGTAAGAGAACAACCATCATCCTCATTTCACAGATGGACAGAGACACACAGGGGAGGGAGTTATTAAATGGCAGAACTAAGGCTAGAACACAGAGCTTCCTTCTCTTCACCCAGTTCTTTTGTTTCCTTTTTTTCCCCTCAAATTGAATAGCAATGAGATGATATAGTGATACAGATCCAGACATTGATGGAGTCACACCAAATTGTGGTTTTGAAGAATATTTAATGACCTGGGGAAATGTTTATGGTATAAAGTTAAGTAAAAGAAGAACTATGTATGTATTAAAATCCTGATTTTGTAAAAATTTTGTATAGATATATCACACATTATATATTAACCAAAAATATCTCTGGATGGTGATATAATGAGTGACTTCAGGTTCTTCCTTATGCTTTCTTGTGTTTTATACATTTCTTATAGTTTGCATATAGTCCTAATATTTTTTAAAAGTTAATTTGAATATATAATTTAAATTAATAATGTATTTTACACACACACACACACACACACACATCAAAAGCAGATAATCCCATGAAAAAATCCTTTTTCCACTTTCTCTTGTTTTCTCCTACGGAGGCAATAAAACCAGGTAGCAGTAGAACCCAGTGACTCTGCTGGACCATATCCCTGGTCAACTCCATGACCTAAGTACAATGCTTTCTCTCTAAGCGTCACAGTCTTCACCAATCAAAAAAGGCATATTTCTATTTCTTGCCTAATTTATATGGTTTTTGAAAAAACAAATGAAGAAATAAGATTTTGTGCCTGGAGCCCAAGTGTGCAGGCAGACAGAAAACAGGGGTATGATGCAAGAGGGGAATCCCTGCTCTTGCAACCAAAAATTTATTCAGAATTTCTGTCTTCTCCAAGCTGTAGGCTGTAGCAGCCCCCGTGATTATCTCTTCACAATCAAATGGGTGCAAATCTAGGGCAGCAGATGTAGCTCCAGTGGAGGGGGGTGGGAGTCTCTAATTGCAGGATTTACATGAGATGAGATTTCCCCAGAGGCAGAGAAACTGACTTCAGTGGAGACAGTGGGAGCTATTTTCCCAAACAGAGAAGGATAGGGAGGCTTTGAGAAGAGGCTGCCTTGCTCTCAGCCCTCAGTGTCCTTAGAGGAAGGAAAAGAACTTAAAACTGAGACTTGGAGGTGAGCGATTGAATTAAATTTAAGGAAACTTTATTGGACAGCTACTTTCTGCCAGGCACTATGGGACTAAGAGGCAAACAATGCCATGGTGAAGAAATGAGAATTGAGAAATATTTTTCTGTTGCCGTTTGTGTGTCAGGTACTCTGTTAAACTCTTTATTTAAATTATCATGTTTCTTTATTACAATCAACATGTGAGGTAGAGGTAAGTTAGGTAACTTCCTCAGTACATCAAGCGCTCATGCAACAAGAGCCTGTTAGAACATCTGCACACATGCCAGGCTCTCCGCACTTGTCTTCCTTTTCACAGGCTGTTCCTTTTACCTAGGAAGAAATCCCTTCTCACTTTCCCCACTTGAACTAATACTCCTTCAAGAATTAGTTCAACTGCCATCTTTTCCAAGAAGCCTTCTTTCACCCACCTACTCTTAGGCTAGTTGAGATCCCCAACTCTACTCCTAGTGCATTGTTTCCATGTAATTATGTACTTGCTTGTCTGTATTCCTCGCTACACTGCATACATTTTTTTTTCTTTTTTCTGTTAGAATCTCTGGTGCCTAACAGAAAACTAGAGAAAAGAAGATGCTCAATAAATGTTTGTTTTCTAAGACTTCATGGAAAGAAAGAAAAAGATAAACAGATGACTAAATGGATGGGTAAATGAGTAAGTGAATTAAAGTATCAATGACAGACAGCATGAATGTTTCTGATACAGCTCTGAATGCTGCAGATGTAGATGGTGAGAGGGCATAGAAATGACTGGAACACAGCAGAGATGGCAGAAACAGATAGGTCACAAATACCAACATGAAAGCAATGCCACATCCAGGAAAACCATGACTCTTTTTAGCTTGCCATTTCCCAAAAGTAGCATCTGATTTCTTGCAATTGACCTGTGCATTTTGAAAATGTCCAGCCATCCTGCCAGTTTCTTATCTGGTGCATCCTCTGGGGCTCATGTAAAAGCTTCAGGCCCCAAAATCTGGACGGGGGCAAATACCTGCTCACAGCCTTCTGACTCAGACTGTGCATGAGTGTAACTTCCCAGCTGATTCTGATAGCTAGTCATGTTTAGGATCTTCTACTATCATGGAAATTCTTGTACTGTAGAGAGAAAACTATACCAGAGAGTTTTTATACCCCATAAATCTGGCATTTTATGGTTTCACAGTAATACAACTGCCAATTATTAAAACCCTATTCTGTTTTTTTGAAAAGTCTTGCCATTGACAAAGGGTTAAAGTTACTGCATTTTCTTATTTAATCTTCATGATACCCTTAGTGTGGTAGGTGAGATCCTCTTTCTTGGATAGATGAGGAAACTGAAACTAAGTGAGATTGCTTAGTTTTCTTTTGTCCTAGCCCTTCAAATATTTTGTGGGTTTCCTCTCCTTTCTCACTCCCTTTCCTCCAATATTAGAAACTGTTAGTACTAACACATATCTGATCCTCGTCTCCTTCTGGATACATTGAAGGACCATCCTTCTTAGCTCTTTATAATTCGGAAGGGCCATTTGACTACTTCTGGCCAGTGAGCTGTGAGCAGAAATACGTATGTCACTTGGGGACATAAAGCATTTTAATTGCTGGTGCAAGATCCTTCATCACCCCACACCCCTGTCCAAGTCTCATGCTCCCTTCTCTCCTTATTGAAGCCTCATGTTGATAAAATAGTCACAAGACTAAAGCTGCCTGGATGGCTTAGCTACTGCCCTGAAGAGAGGCATGGACTTTATATAAGTGAGAATTAAACTTTATCTGTGTTAATCCTAAAACCTGTGGAGGTTGTCTGTTAACCCATTTTCACCTGATAAATGTAGATGCTCCTATGAAGAATAGCAAACCTAACTTCTGCCTTCTGAGCTCCCACCCCCCTGACCCTGCTAGATCAGAGTTTCTCTGCCCACACTTTCCGGAGGTTTTTCCTGTTCTCTACACATAGTGCTCCCCTGGTGAGCTTCTACAGACCATTAATCATGACCCTGTAATCATCTCTGGAAGTGCACTTAAATTCAGTCCCGGATCAATATTCCTCCCCCCACTGCCCCACGCCTACTTCCTTCTCCCACATCGCTGAAATAAACAAGCTCGGCTGTCCGCAGGTGACCCGCACTCCAGGCGGCTTTATTTGCCGCATCTCCATCTGCACCATTCCAGACCCATGGACCTAGGAGTTACCAAAAGATCACAAAGTCAAAGATCTTTGCAAATTTGAACACCTCTGGAGCTGGAAGAAGTCATCCAGTGGAAGAATTAAGAATATGGGGAATGGAAGCTGCATGCTTGCATGTCCTTTACAGCAGAGCTGCAAGAAAACATTCAGTTTCCCACAGTAACACCTCTAGGGGCAAGGCATTCACTAAGCTTACAAGACATCTTCTTTAACCTTTGGGCACTCCTGACTCTTTAGCTAGATCTTCATTGCCTTGTGCCTAGGTATTTCATCCAGGGCCCTGAGTGTGCCACTTTAGAGTCAAACAGAGAAATCTGTTCTACACCACAACATTTCTTTTTTTTTTTTTTTTTCTTTTTGCCACAACATTTCTTTAAGAATTTGAGAAAAGTTGCAGGCTGTCCCTCATCTGGCCACAGTACCCCCTCCTTTGAATTTAAGCCTTCTCATCTACACATAAGGAAAATAACCCCCAGAGAGAGAGAGAGAGAGAGAGACTTAAACAAGATCACACAGCTTCCAATCCAGGGCTCTTTGTATTTATTTATGTTTATTTAACAAACATTTTTAAAGCACATAGTAGATAATGGAGGGCTTACAATTTGAATATGATTCAAACCCTGCCATAGAGGAGCAAAAATTCTAGTAAGATATGTGGACAGTTGAAACTGCTATAGTTAGAAGAAGGTGGGGGAAATTATATTTATTAAATGTCTTCTAAATGTCAGGCATTGTCAGGTACCTCTCATATATTATTTCATCTCATTTTTCAAGTACACACTAAGACTGGCAATATTGCCCGATCTTGCTGATTTAAAAACTTTAACAGTTGCCTATTGCTGCAGAACAGACTAGCCAATACTAGTGGCATAAAACCATTTTATTCTGCTCATGGATTCTGTGGGCCAGGAATTAGGACAGGGTACAGAAGGGATAGCTTGTCGCTAGACAAGCTAGAATGAGTTGAGGTTGGGCTCAGCTGGGACTGTCTGTCAGAGACACCTACACATAGCCTCTCCATGTGGCTTGGGCTTCTAGTGACAGCTGTGTTCTACAGACTTAGCACTGGAAGTCATGCAATGTTACTTCTATTGGTGTCTATAAGGCGAGCGTGGATTAATTTAGAAATTAGACTTCAGTTTGTAATGGGGAAATGGCAAAGTCACCCTGCAGAAGAAGCTGTGGGATGGGAGATATCACTATGACATACTCTAGGTTTCAGTTGTATGACTGGCACATGGTAGAAGCAGGGTGAGAATCCGGGCCAATCTAGCCGTGGCAGATTTTGCTACGTGACTTAAGATGGGTAGATCTTTATGTTCTTAGAGACGTCTCCACGGAGAAGATGCCATTTGGAATGGGCTTGGAAGGAGGGGGGAGATTTGCACATGGAGACATTCTGGATTTGGAATAAAGTATGACTAGAATCACAGAGGCGCCATCATGTACTTCCTTGACCATCTCCGGGTCTTTTTCCATTTCCAACAAGGAGACATGGATAACTATCCTCCCCAACAGTGACCAGGAGTACTAGGTACTGGAAAATTCTTACAACTAAAAGCTGGCATCGTTTGCCAGATGGCAAGGTCCCCAGTTGGCTACTGCACATTGCACAGGCAACTGAGCTTTTGACACAGTCCAGCTACAGAGAGAGGATGGGGCTAAATGGAAGAAAAGAAAAAAAAAAAAAAAGCTCAATTTTGGAGGCTCAGGGCAGGCTGAAATCCTCTATGATAAGGCAAAGTGGATGGCAACTACAGCCCATTGCCTTGTGGCAGTAACCCTTTGAGCCTCTGAGTAACCAAAATTAGCTCAAAAGCATTTGGCATGAGAATCTTAGGAAGTTTTCTGGGCTAATTGTATACCTCATACTTAGGGAGTAAGAAAAAAGTTCTGTTGAAACCTAAATTATAGAGGAAGAGACTTTCATGAAGATTTTATGAGCACCCAAATTGTAAAAATTTCCAGTGTCTACTTTCAGCAATCCCATCACCTACCCAAGACATTCCTGTAGCTGCTGACAACCAGTATCAGACCCATTATGTCATACATGTACATCATTACTTATTTATTGACTATTAACCCCATGAGAATGTGAGTTCCACGTGGAGAGTCTCTTGGTGCTGTATCCTTAGCCCCAAGGAAAATGCCTGCATGTAGCCACTGAATGTTTGTTAAATAAATCAGACCCCAGGGAGGGGAAGAGGGGGCTGACAAGCTTGTGGCTACAACCTTTCTCCTTCATCTTGGGGGTACATGTGACCCTGTAACACTGTCAATAAGCCAAGACTGGTTTTCTTGTCACCCACCACCCATTCTAAATTTTGACATCAGACCTATTTGGGTTGCAACCCCAGATCTTCTACTTAGTATCTGTGTGATCTTGACCCATCATTTAGCTTTTCTGAGCGTTAATTTTCCCACAGATATTTTCATCAGAAGGTTGATGTGTAGATCAAATCATGAAGGTGTTTTGAAGATGACAGTGAGGCAGGGGGCTCAGTCATCTGGTCCAGCCAACCCCAGGTTACTTCCTGCTAAGCTTGGATAATGAAAGGAAAAGGAAAAGGAGAAAGAAGAAGCAAAAAGAAAAAAAAAAAAAAAAAGGAACAAACAGGAGGAATAGGAAGAAGAGGAAGAGAAAGAGGTCAGGACATAGGAAACGGAGAAACACAAAAAGTGAAAGAAATGAGAGTAGAAGAGAGAAAAGGGAGAGGAGTGGGAAGGAGATGAGAGGTGAGGAGGAAGAAGGTAAAGAAAACAGGGAGAAAAGAAGGGATAGGAGAGAGGGAGGCTGAGGAGGGGTATGAGGGAGGGATAGAAGAGAAGGAGTGGAAGAAGAATGGGGGAGAAAATGAGGCTGACAGGCAGAAAGAAAAGAAAAAGGGAAAAAAGAGAAAGGGAAAGAGAAAACAGGAAAGGAAAAAGTTTTGGAAAAGATTGAGAAGAGAGAAAAAACTGGGACAAAGAGAGGGGGAGGAAGAAATGGAGAGGTCCCTCGGAGGAGCATCCCAGGATTCCAACAGTGACATCAGGGCTCAGGGGTCACTCACTGGCCCCAGAACCCAGGCTGTGGACCCCCCCTGCAGGAGCATTGCCCCTTTATCTGGCTGTCCCTCTGTCAGCCAGCCCTCCCACTGAGGAGCCCTAGCCAGCCAGGAGGCAGAGCCAGGATCCCCAGAGAGGCTGGGGGCTCACCTCCCAGAACTAATCCTTTGTTTCATGCTCCCCAGCCCCTCTGATTGGCTTTGACAATTAGTACAGCCTTGGCGTCCTGTTGAGGGCATGATGTGGGCTCCAGCAGACACCATTAGCCCTGACTTTATGGGGATTTATTCCGACTGTAACCATGACTCATACTTTAGTAATGAGGTCTCTCTGCCAGGGACTCAGTGCTTTGCTACTGTGTCCCTCCCCCTGTCTTCCTACAGTGGCTCCATTTCCATCTTTCCCCTGAGAATTTCCTGGCTTCCCTCCTGGTTTCAACCACCTTTCAGGGGTGGAGGATGGAGAGTGGTTTCTATAACTTCTATCTTGCAAAGAATCAGAGCCTCAGAGAGCTTCCCAGCTAGACCAACAAGTAGTGAGAAAACACACAGTATGAAGCGTTGTTTTTTGTTTGTTTGTTTTTTTCTAGAGAGACAGGAGAGAGATCTTGGACCTACTACCAAAAACTCAGATCTGGAAAATTGTTTATATCCCTTTACTCTGCTTGGTGTAATTTGGAATGTCAGAGGAGAAATAGAACTTAGAGACAGACAAATATCTCAGTGGAGAAACTAAGGTTCAGGGTGGGAAGAAGGCTTGCCCAAGATCTCACATAGAGTGGTAGTTAGATCTTGAACTTGTAACTTCTGACTCCTCTTTCCTCCCTGTTCTTTCAATTTATTAATTCACTTATCTATTCAAGTAAATACTTGAATCAAGGATCAAGGGCCAGCTCTGCTCTGAAGCCTTCTAAGACAATTAGGGCTGGCTTGGTCCTACCTCCCCTTTGTATCTCCTGAGCCCTGAATACATATACCAACATTATGGACTTCAGTGCTGCATTATTCAATATAATCTTGTGTCTTGGGGGTCTAGAATCTTTAGGATGGAGATTCACTTGTGTAGCCCTGTCACTGGCACAAGGCCTGGCACAAAGTAGATGCGGAGTAAATGTTCCATGAATGAAGGAATGAACAAGTTTCAATCTTCTGATCAACTGCCAAGTATCAGAAAATACTACAGATTCAGGAGATTAACCCCTGTCCCAACTGCCTCCTGGACTGTGGTCCTCACCCTTTTGTGGGAAGACATCACCCTTTCTCTTGTCCTCCTGATTCTTGATTTTCCCAAAGTCCCTGGGGAATGTGCACTACCTTCCTTTTGAGAGACCGATTAGTGCTGATTTAGAAGTTTATGGACATTTATTTGAACTTGAAGGGAGAAATGATAAGCCCTTGATCCCCCAGAAGCTGACATGACCATTTTCAAGGTTCAAAGTTCTCTTTGCCTATTTCAGTGAATCACTGAGGGCTTTCCTAGGCAAACTGAACCAAGTAACAGCTTTTGAAAGAAACAAAGCTGGGTATCACTCTGGGAGATCAGCTCGGTGCTGTGTGACCACCTAGAGGGGTGGCATAGGGAGGGTGGGACGGAGATGCAAGAGGGAGGGGATATGGAGATATATGTATACATATAGCTGATTCACTTTGTTATACAGCAGAAACTAACACAACATTGCAAAGCAATTATACTCCAATAAAGATGTTAAAAAATAAATTAAACAAATAAATAAATGCAAAAAAAAAAAAAAACCTGGGTTATTAAATCCCAGGGAATAAAAGGGGGGAAAGGAAGGAGCTAGAAGGATGTTTAACTCACCTGGCAATCTGATTTGGATGCTCTCAGGGTTACCTGATGCATCTTAAGTCCAAGGCGGAGAGATTGCTCCAGAGGAAAATATCCCACTCCCAAGACAAAGACCCTCAGTGGGCTGTAAGTGGGCAAGATACAAACAGGCAGCCATTTCTACCAGGTAGGTTATAAATCTAACCTTTATTACCTTTTATTATGTTGTTTCAACAGACTCTTAAAGACAGCACAACAGTCAGTTGATAGCTGCACTAAATCTCTTTCATTTTCTCCCCATATTACTTTCACCTCCTGGATTTTTTTTCCTCTCTCTCTCTCTCTTCATGAGTCAAATTTTATTGGTCTTCTCTAGAGGATGGCAGTAGAATAGAAACATTGTTTATGATTGGGAAACAAAACCCAACAACTCCCAAACCCCAAAACTGTGAGCAAGCAATGAATGTGTGTGTGTAACCTGTATATGTATATGTTTTATTTGTGGATATATATATATATATATATATATATATATATATATAGCAGAAAGCAGAGGAAAAGCATAAAATGGCAAAATGTGGGCAGGGGGATTGGCAGGAATGAATTTAAGAGCAATTTACTGCCAAGATGTCAAAGCCTAAATTGGAATGAAAATAAACTAAGAGTCACCATTTCTAAAAGCCCTGCTTGAAGAACAGAATTCTGTTAAGGGCTAAAAAGTAGTTCCAAGAATACTGAGGTGGTGAAGTGAGGCAGAGAGGTAGAGAGAAGAGAAAAGAGAAAATGAATAGGAGTTAGCGAAAAGTAAGTTCTAGAATCTTTCTGTCTGAGCTCTAAAGTAAGGCTCAGAAACATTTTCTTTGCATCTGAAGTAGTAATTAAGTAGATATTGAACAAACATCTTCAACCAATTTTCCTTTCCTTTATTAATCAGTTATTAGTGCCTCTAGGGGATTGACTACTAGGTGCTCATTTCCTTACTACCCATCCTTAACTATGACTCACATACATGCAAACACACCCCCCCCAAGCTGATGATGACAATTGCCTTTTTTGAAGACCCCTTAACCTACCCTCCACTTATTCTTAAAGAGTTAACTGTTCCACCTCATTCTTGAAACTGCCCAGACAATTCTCATCCTTCTTTGAGCCCCTTACCCTCTGTTCTCACTGCCCCATGATGTCTCTGGTCCACCAGACCTGGAAGACTTTTTTTTCACCTCTGTATTGTCACTTCTTTTAGATCTAATTGTTAGCTCCTTGAGAACTGGAATCATGTTCACCCTTGAGTTAGACTGCCTTGTTCACAGCCTGGCTCTACCATTTACTGGCTGTGTGATCTTAAGCAAGTTACAATCCCCTGAGAACCTCTGTTTCTTCATCTGCTAAATGGGGGAAGGGGACTTCCCTGGTGGTCCAGTGGTTAAGACTTCACCCTTCCAATGCAGGGGGTACGGGTTAGATCCCTGGTCAGGGAACTAAGATCCCACGTGCAGCGCGGCATGGCCAAAAAATAAAAATAAAAAATGAATGGGGGAAATACTACCATCTACATCATAGGGTTGTAGCAAGGATAAAATGAGACAACAGGTGAAAACTGCTGGTGCTGTTATGCCACTTTCTGGCTACGAGGCAGTAGGCTCTGAAGTTGGCTTTATTCATAAGAAAAATAAGCCTTTGGAACATCATGAGGTCGTAAAACATGGTGGTTATAAGCTCAGACTCTGAAGCCAGACTACATGGATTCATTTGCAGTCTATGCCACTTATAACTGTATGACTTTGGGCAAGTTACTTGACCTCTTTTGCCTCCATTTCCTCATTTGTTAAAGATAGTAGCAGTACTTACTGTATAGAGCTCTTGTGGAGATTAAATGAGTTAATTCAAGTAAAGTGCTTAAAACAGCCCCTGACACATGAGAAAGGTTCAATACATGTTAACTAGTATTACTGTGATTTAAATAAAATGATGCACATGAAGGCACATAGTAGGAGCTCATGAAGTGGTAATCTCCATTCAGAAGGTAAAGTCTTTCCACTCCTAGGACTAAAGTGTGTTAACTCAGGTAATGCATGCATGAAAAGAAAATGGAATTTTTATCTCCTATAGTCAAGGTAAATGATAGATCCCATCATTACCAAGCATTTGCTTTTCATTTGTTATCCTTATGCTTCGATATTCTGTTCAGGTAGAGAGACCCCATCAGATCAGTGCCCAGAACTTGCATATTCACCAGATAGGAAACTTTCATTGTTTCTAATGAGGAAACCAATTCTTCAAGCCTTGTTAGAATTGCCAAACAGGGTTTCCTGCTGGGCAGTTTCATTTACTTGGCGTCTCCTACTGAGAGATACCAGTACCATTCACAGAATGGGGAACAGAGAAGACAGACAACTGAATGAGAAATACCAACTGAAATTTGTCAACACCTTCCAGAGAATAGGAACACATTGTTTTTTAACAAAATGAATTTTAGGAGTTAGACAAACTCAGTGCATATATATACTCTGAAGATGTCAGAGTTAAACAATGAAATCTCAGAAATCATCTAATCCTCCAAGGGCCAAGTTCCAATTGATTGATAGCAGCTGCTGGGAGCAGTAAGGAAAGAATGATTCTGAGGCTCCTTCCTAGCTCAGTGGGAAAGTGCTCTATTCCACTAGTGACGTCTGCCATGGGCAAGGAGTTGAACAGTATTGGACCAGCTTGCCATGTTCTTCCTATTCCTGATCTGGTTCAACTTCCTAATTTTACAGATGGGAAGACTAAGTCCTACTAGTCTGCTGACGTTTTCAAATTCTCTATGTTGGGAAGAGAAGGGTTTAGACTATGCTCATTTTTAAATGCCGTTTTAGTACATGCAAATTTACTGCAATATCAAAAACTGAATATAAATTAGAATGATTTGTGTATTCTTGGCAAGCAGTTGGATACAGCTAAATAGATTTTATGAGCTCTTGAATAAAGTCTGATTTCTTGAATAGTTTAAACCATCCTTTTTCTGCCTCCATTGGTAACTTTGTTTTCCATCTTTATTGCCTAGAAAACCTATTAAAATAGTCTGATATTTGTTAAAATCTTTACTGATTCCAAAATATTAAGATGTACAAATAAATTAGACTTTACTAGGAATTTAAGGATAAGCATAACAAGAAAAGCATATATTATAATACACAGACAGTCTCCTAAGAGTTTTAACTTAAAGAGAAGTTTTTCAGGTAGTTCATGGATTCACGGATTTTTCTTGTTGCCCTAACAGTTTTACTAACTACAGGATTTGGATTTTTTAAAAAGCACTCTCCCTTATATTATCTCATTCGATCCTCACATTAGCTTGGTGAAAGAGGCATAAAAAGTAGTATTATTCCCATTCATTTAGCAGAGGAGGAAGGAGCTTCATAGAGAATTGGTTGAAAATACCAATTAAATAATTTTCCATCTCTCTCTGGAAATCAGAGATTGAAAAAAAATTAATGTCACTGATGTGATCCTAAATTTCAGCCTCCTACATCTCTCCCATCAACCCTAATATCCCTGGGCAATAAATAGGTGTAAGTCGAGTTTCAAAATGTTAAATGCTAGATGAAATGCACTAGGAGTCTAGGGTAATAGAATGAAGAAAGTTACTTACAGTGGTGGAATCAGAGAAGGATTCATGGTTTAGAGGGGCTGAATTTGCTTTTCAAAGTTAGATAAAACAAAAGGGAGTTAGGAATGGAAGACATCTCAGAGAAGTTTCAGAAAGGTGGTATCAAATCCTTATCTTGAAATTAATAGAGAAAAAGATACTATACAGTCTCTTTGGAATTAAACAAACGAAAGGCTATTTCCGATGACTCATGTTTCTTGGTTGTTATTTTCAAAGTTGATGTGCAGCCTCCATAAGAAGTTCTACTGCAGGCAATGACCCTGCTCAAACATATGTATGGTTTTCAGTTAGAAGCAAACCTGTTTCGGATTTTATTCTTTGCCATTTGGTACATATGTGACCTCAAGCATATGATTTCAGTCCTTCCCTTTTCCTTTTTTTTTTTTTTTCCTGCTTTTTGCTTAGTCTGCCTGAAAGGAATAATGATATCTATCTCCCGGTGTTGGTGTGAAGATCATTACTGGTATACAAAGAGAACCTTGCAGATAGCATGTGTTCAGTGCATTAGTTTTCCTCTTCATTTCTCACAGCCAGAAGTACCTATCTGGCTCAAGAGGAAAGAAAATATTTGATTTTCTCTAAGTATAACCAAACGTGTAGATGAGAGTATCAGTGCTGAAATTGAACTTTGTGTGTATATGTGACATAGGGTAGAACATTTCATCAATTTCTACCACTGTTCAGCTAGGGATTTAGGATAGATCTACAGGAAAGCATGGAAGTGACTAAATTAAATCAACCTGGTGAACTGTTCAGGGATTGTGATGCTTTGCCATTAAAAAAAAAAAAAAAATCACTTTAAGTCCCAGGAGTTTCCAGCTTGATCGAGCAACAATCATTCTTTAGAAATGTTACTAAATACTTATTTAATGAGTCTGAGGAAAGTGACACAATATAACATGTATAAGAATAGATAATGCATGTTGTAATAGGCTCCACTTAATAGAAAAAAACTTAGTTCATATGAAGTCTATGGGTTGAGGTAAGAAAAACTGAAATTTTAAAAATTTATGAAGCAAAAAACAATTACACATATGCATCATTGCCTTTATCCACACCTGTGTATGTATGTGTGCATTTATTGTTTTAGGTATAAGTGGCAAATCTACCTACCATATCAAAATATTTTCTCAGTAAAGATCCTTGTGGGTAGATAAGATGCTATTATATTTAACACACCACTTAATACCATACATGTGGATGTTTCTAAAGTTCAGAGAAGTAATTTCTACTGTTAAGCTGTCTTATCATTACCTACCCCACAATCTTTTAAATGCTACGTTAAAAAGGCTTGCTAAATAAAACATTTTTAATTCTATGTGTGAAGGCTTATTTCAGCCACGAAGCTATGATTGTACATATTGACCACCACTATTAATCAATGTTGTTTGGATACAAATATTCAATCAGATATTAGAGTATAATTTCTCTCTAGAGAAGTAACATGTTGGCCTTTTATTCATTAACACGGACTTGAAGAGGCTTATCGGGTATCATCAGGGCCTTAATAGAAAGTAAAGAAATATGAACAGATCATGTTTCTCTGGAGTATGGTGGAACATAAAAGCTCCCTAGAGAAGGTCAAGTGGATGGCTGGAGTGGGAGGTTGGGATAGTGTTGGTCATCTGACATGGAATAGAGATGAATAGGAGGAGAGGACTTGGCCCCGGGGACAGAAGCACACAGTGGGCACAGGTGGCCACCTAGGTTCTTTCATTTATTCAAACAAATATTATTTGAGAGTATATGTAAAAATATATATTTGCTTATATGACACCATCTGTATGTAACAATAGTAAATGTGACAATCAGAGTCTTTGCCCTTTACAGTTTATGGTCTAATGAGCTCCTGGACCAGCAGTATCGATACCACCTGGGAACTTCTTAGACATGAGGATGCTCAAATCCCACCCCAGACCACTGAACCAGAAACATTGAGAGGCCCAGTAATCTGAGTTTTAATAAGCTCTTCCGGAGATTTTGAGAACCACTGGTCTGATGGAAAGTGTTCTGTAATTTCACTCCCTCAAAGCTATCCTGCTACTGAAAGTGTGAAGGAGAAGCGGGAGTATAAAGTGGCAGGAAAGTTATCAGTAAGTTTTCTTGATTCCTTGCTTGTCTCTTTGCCTACACAAGCCACTTGGTACTTCTGTGACGTCATCTGGTGCATGGAGTCCCAAATTTTTCTGCTCACCAGAATTACTGAAGGGCTGTTTATTTATTCAGTTGTTCATTTAGTCATCCTACGAATATTTGTGGAACATTTATATCAGGCACTGTTCCAGGCATGTTGATGCAGTGGCAAAAAAGACAAGCATTATCCTTGCTCGTCTGGAGTTCAGAGTCAAAATGATACTTCAGAATATAAACAATCACAACAACAAAATAACCACAAATATTACAAAAGAAAATAAGATGCTATGGAACAGAACAACCTGTACGTGTTGAGGGCGGGAAGGACAACTTAATTTGAGAGTCCTTTAGTACATCTCTGAAGAAGTGTTATTTAAACTCAGCTAAAGGATAAAGAGGCATTAACCAGAAGAGAGATGAGTCTGTGCAAAGATCTGGAAAGAGGCAAAACCTCAGGGTGTTCAAAGAACTAAAAAGGGCAAGTGCAGAAAACCAGGGAGGAGGTGTTTGGATTGAGATTGAGATCCAACAGGTTGGTAGAGACCAGAGTGGGCGACTTGGGAGGACACTGTGAGCAGGAAGAAGATTCAGTTTAAGTTAAAGTGATCACAGTGGTTGCAGGGAGGAAAATGGATTAGATGAGAGCAATGGAAGCAGGAAGACCACCTTGGAAGGGCCTGCTTCTCAGATGCCCAAGTGATAGATAAATGGCTTATGTGTGGAGGGAGCTAATGGGTAATGCAATGGCTTAAAAAGCAGGATTCCTGCATCTAGAGAAGATCATCACTCACTGGAATGGCTTCCAAGCTGTTTGGACTCAGAGGCGCCCCTCTTCCTCCCAGCCCCAAACCTTGACAATTGAATAGAGAGAAGGGTGTTCACCTCCGCGGTACTTTCACTGACCTTAGGCAAGTCCTCGCTCAGAAGTCCCTTCTCCTCTGTGCCACCAATTCACTCTTACCTCTCACTTTCTTTTTCCTAAAAGGGTTGCCCTCTCACTGTTCTTTTAAAGTGCAAATCTCCTGGGAAAGTAAAGCTCTGAACTGTCTTTGATAATGCTGAGAACATCAGTTCCCTCCTGACAGAGGCAGGTTACAAGGTTCCTTGGTTACGACGCTAAATGCTCTGACATGACCTTGGTTTCCTTCTGACCCAGGTCAGGACAGGGATGTGATGTGACTGACACTTCTTACCCCACACATAGCCTCTGGTGACTGGAGGTTGACACCTTCACCAGCCTTCCCCCCAGGGTGCCCAGTCATCTCTCCCTGTGGAGCTGACAGCGCGTTGGCATTGCTGACAAATGACTCATTTCCAGCCACATAAAATGCCTTCAATCTTCTCTTCTTTGAAGTCTCACAGATTACCTCCTCCGCCCCCTTCTTTTCTGACAACTTCACTCCAGCAGTGCATTATGTTAAAAACCACACTTATTATGCCAGAGTGGGTCTGGCACAATTAGAGTTCAGTTTTAATCACAGACGTGGATCTACTGTAATACTTGGACTGATGCTTCTATGGGCCTGTGACTCCCACAGTGGAGGCCATGGGACACCTTGTTCTCCCCACCGTATAGCCCCTCCCCAGGGGGGTGGGAAGAGACTGAACTTCCTTCTTTATTCTCTTAGTTTTATTTGATTGTGGGGTCCCCCCATGAGCTACGTCACCCAAGTCAGAATTCAGGGTATGAACTCAGAGGCCTTCCCCATCTTTTTTTTTTCCTTGGCCAATCAACCACCAAAATTCCTTCTTGCCTTTGGCTTTGGCATCTCTCTGATGCCCACTGCCATGCCCGTAGATCACACTATCATCACCCTTTTTTAGAATATTACAAAATCCTCTAGGTCAGTCTTCTGCCTCCTGTCCTGCCCCTTCCAAACAGTCCCCCAAATAATTGTTCAAAAATGTAGATTAGTTCACCTGATTCACTGTTCTCAACCCTTTGACAGCTTCTCACTGACCTTAGCATAAAGTCTTCAGCTTGGAATTGAAGGTTCTCTCTAACTCCCTCCCATGCCCCTCTACCCCAGGCCACCTTCACCTGAATCCTGTTATGGGAAGATGTCTAAGTAACCAGGTTACTTAGAGATCTTCCCATACATCCTACTCTTGGATTCCTTCCCATCTTTGCTCAAGCTCATTCTTATCTGAAATATCTGGTTTTCCTTGTCATCCTGCAGGGCTCATTTCACATCCAAGAAATCCTTCAGGACATGTCATCCCAAAGGAATTAAGGGCCTCTTTCTGAGGTTCAAACACGCTGTGCCTCCCTTTATCCTGCCATGAATCTCATTAACATGTTTGTTCTTTTGCTTGTCTTCCATTCCACTGCACTATGAATTCCTTGAGGACACAAGTAGTGCCTTAGGCAACTCTGTATACCCAGAGACACACACACCCAGTGAAATGTGACTGACTATAGTGGGCATCCTTTCGGCCTGTAGTTCCGCTTTAATAACAGTTAGTGTGTGCGTCCTGGTCCTCCATAGAGGACACATTTCAGCATCTCTCACCCCATTCAATCTTCACAACATACCTGTAAGGAAGTCATTTTAACCAGTTTTACAGAGGAGAAAAATGAGCCACAGGGAGGTTTAGTAACTTGTTTGTTTTCATTCCACTGGTACCAGTAGTGCCTGTGTACCTGCTGTCAGAAATCTACATGGATTTGCGTATGAAACAGATATGGTTATAAAGCTACACCATAAGGATCAGAAGGAATTTGTCAGTTGAAATGGAGTGATTGAGAAGTTTATTCCAAGCAAAACAAAAAATGTGTCCCTACACGTTGACCTTAATATAGTCACAGGGCTATAAAGGAGGGAGGTGGTTAAGAAAAAGTTCCAGTCTGGTACATCTCTGCAAATTAGTAGCTGTGTGATCTTAGCCGGTTTCCTCACTTCAACTTCCTCATATGTATAATGGGGATAATAAAAGCTCCAAAGTCCTTAGATTATTGTGAAGATACAATGAAACAGTGTATATAAATTCCTAAGAACAGTCTCTGACAAATAGCAATGGCTCAACATATCGTAGCTGTTCCTAGCACTGCTATTCCAGCTATCCATTGTTGTGCAAGAAACTACTCCAAAACTTAGTACTGTCAACCATTTTACTTTGAGCATCACTTTTTTAGAAAGAGCTCACCTGGGCGGATTGTCTGTGTGACACTGACTGGTATAATATGTCCACGTATAGGGTGGCCTCTTCACTCACTTGTCTGGCACCTGAGCTGGGATGGCATTTGTGTAGGAGAAGGATGCTAGTTGTCAGCCAGATGCTTAGCTCAGGCTGTTGACCAGAGTGCCTACAAAGACCAGATGGACCAGTGTGGTCTCTCCAGGGGTGTGGACTTCTCAGAGTTGCAGCTTGTTTCCCAGAAAGGAAAGGGATCTGAGCAGAAGACACAAGGCCCTTATGAGACAGCCTCAGAAGTTGCAGAAAGTCACTTCTGACACATTCTCCTATTCAAATAAGTCACCACAGCCAGTCCAGATTCAAAGGGAGACAATTAAATGCCACCTTTCAAGGGCCTACAATATAGCTAGTACTACTGGTAGTATCATAACATTTAGAAGCAATCACAGATACTCCACTGCTATGAACATGTAGCGAGTGCATGAAAAAGGGATGATTAGGGGCATGGAGATGCTGAGAAAGTACTGCATCAATGTGGTAGAGTAGGAGGAAGAACACTATTCCAACCTCTCTGCTACACCCAGCAAAGCCAGTGAGAACTAAGCAAGTGGATTTCCCAGCCCCAGGGGGTGCATGTATAAACCAGGTACTCAGGGGCAGCGCTCTGAAAAGGAGTAAGAATGCCAAGAGCATCCCTGGGATTTCTTTCCTGAATCACCTGAAATGAAGCAGCCAACTCTCTCCAGCAGCCTTTTTCTGTCTCTTACATGACGGAGGTCACGCTGAGCTATTTTTCCAAACTGTTGAGGTAAGAGGATAAAAGGTCTCAGCTATCTTGGCCATCATAAGCTGGAGTTACTCATGGGGAACAAGGCAGGAGGCATAAAGAGGACACAGCAAAGCGGATGTTGTACATGAAAGACACTTTCTAGCACAATGTAGTTCACATTTCTTCTCCTCACTGACTGTGCTCAATTTTTTTTAACCATGTGGGTTTTTTGTCACCACAAGATATGTATGGCCTCTTTTCTCAGTTCATTGATCTGGTTTAAAAAAAAAAAACTCATCTCTTTGTGGCTGACCTGCTCTTACCTATCAATTTTATTAATGCCTCTGTTATACATCTACAACCTGAGAAAGACCTGAATAATTTAACAACTTCTACTGTTGTTATTCTTATGAATTCTTGACACCAGTAACACACACAAAATTAAATACACACAAATGTCCATTCAGAGACATAACTTTCATACACCACACACACACACACACACACACACACACACAGGTGTCAAAATATCCTGGATTGCCTGTGCCAGTCGTGGGTCTCTCCTGTTTTCCAGGTGTAATTATCAAACACACACACACATTTCATTCTCAAATATGTTCCATACGGATGATAAATTTTACAGTTGCCTTAACTTTCCAACATACATGGTACACACCCCAATAAAACATACATACAAACACATACCAACACACTGAATCCCCCTTCTCTCCACAAACACACATGAAGATATTCAGCCATTCAAAAATGTACACACACACTTACCAGAATGCATAGACACCCTCAAATTCTAAACGTACACCAACACTTCTCCCACTTTAAATGGGCGTGAACTACTGCATACTAGCAGGTAACAACTCTTACTTCGATTAAATAAAGGCACTGAATCCTTCTGCCTGAGTGGTACAGGAAAAGGCATGCAAAATTTGGAATTGAAAAACCTCAGTTCAAACCCTTGCTCTGCCCTGAATTAACTAAATGAGTCTATAGTTGTTTATTTAGCAGCTACCATGTGCCAGGTTCTATTCTGGGTGTGGGACAAGAGACACATCTGAAACAACCTCAGTCTTCACAATTTAGATGGAGAGAATGATACATCAACAAAGAACCTGGGAATAAGTTATTTAAATGCTATGGACGAGGAATTATCACATATAATTATCAAAGCATATTGCTATGTTATTTTTACAATATTATTACCATGTTATCACATCCATAAAAATCCACCTCCATCTTCTTTTTTATATTCTCCCACTTTTTGTTTACACACACCTCGACCTCCGAAAAGCTCAAGGCAAGCTCCAGAGCGTCTTCCCAACGCATCCATGTCTTGGCATTGATTCTCTATTCCTCCTATGGCAGGAAAGGCTGAGCAGCCCATAACCCATTCTTGAAGTTGTGCAGCATTGCATGGCACTGATACTTAATTGCATTACTTTTATTCATCCAGCCTTGGGTACTTCAGCTCGTTGGGTTCCAGCCGCGATTAACTGGTCGATCTCCCACTGGCTCCTGATTAGGTGCTTTTGATTAGGGCCTTAATGACTTCATTCGGTCCCTAATTCAGGGGGATGAGTTGCAAAACTGCCAGCAAACTGCTCAAACAGAATTACATTTTCCCAAGCCCTGAAGACAGCACTTAAGCTCTGCATAAGCAATATTCTCCCACCCTCGTTCCTCCTCCTCATTGCCTCTGGACCTCTCTACATAGAAGCAAGAGAGGGAGGAAGCTTGTGACCCAGCTCCTGGCTGCTAGAGCAGATGTCACGAGAAAAAAAGGCCTGGGAGCTGATAGCCTGGCTCCTAGAAGGAAGTCGCTCCGCACAGCACTAACTCCTGCATTGTGCCTGAAGGGAAGACTTGGTGTGTAAGACCCCCTGAAGTCTTCACCTTCCACACCTGCTGCTTGCCTCCTTCAGGAACAAGATACACCCCTGAGCTTTGCCTTGATCTTTGGCTACAAACACCTAGAAGCCCTAACCCATTCCAAGTTCAGAAGACACAGAAAATAGTCTCTACCCAGGATCCAAACTGACCATAACTTCCCCTGGTCCCCAGTGCTGACTCTGACCTCCCAGACCGCAGCCCCTGACATCCTACACGAAGGAGCAAGATGGTCAGAGGTACAAACTTCTGCCTAAGGATGAGAAGTCCCTTGGGGTGCATCTTTAATATACAGATTCCCAAGCTCTAGAGACCCACTTCAGAAGATTTTTGTCTAGTCCAGTATTTCATTCTGCAGATTTATATATTTTTTTCATCATTTTATTTTTAAATTTTTAAAATTGAAGTATAGTTGATTTATGGTATTATATTATTTTCAGGTGTACAGCATAGTGATTCAGTGTTTTTACAGATTATACTCGATTAAAAGTTATTACAGGATAATTGCTATAAATCCCTGTGCAATACAATATATCCTTGTTGCTTATCTATTTTATACATAGTAGTTTATATCTCTTAATTCTGTACCCCTATCTTGCCCCTTCCCTCTCCCCACTGGTAACCACTAGTTTGTTTTCTATATCTGTGAGTCTGTTTCTGTTTTGCTATATACATTCGTTTTATTTCTTAGATTCCACATATAAGTGATATCATACAGTATTTGTCTTTCTCTGTCTGACCTATTTCACTAAGCATGATATTCTCTAGGTCCATTCACCTTGCTGAAAATGGCAGAATTTCATTCTTTTTTATGGCTAGGTAAAGTTCCATTGTATATATATAAATATATATATATACACACACACACCACATCTTCTATCCAGTCTTCTGTTGGTGGACATTTAGGTTGCTTCCATATCTTGGCTATTGTAAACAGTGCTGCTATAAACATTGGGGTGCATGTATCTTTTCGAATTAGTGTTCGTGTTTTTTTCTGGATATATAGCCAGGAGTGGATTTGCTGGATCATATGGTAGTTTTATTTTTAGTTTTTTGAGGAACTTCCATACTATTTTCCATGGTGGCTGCACCAATTTACTTTCCTACCAAGAGTGTAGGAGAGTCCTCTTTTCTCCACATCCGTGCCAACGTCTGTGATTTGTTGACTTCTTGGTAATAGCCCTTCTGATAGGTGTGAGGTGACATCTCATTGTGGTTTTGATTTGCACTTTTCTGATAATTAGCAATGTTGAGCACCTTTCCATGTGTCTGTTCGTCATCTGTATGTCTTCTTTGGAAAAATGTCTGTTAAGGCCTTCTGCCCATTTTTTCATTAGGTTGTTTGTTTTTTTGATTTTGAGTTGTATGAGCTGTTTATATATCTGTTTATATATTTTGGATATTAACCCCTTGCTGGTCCTATCAATTTGCAAATATTTTCTCCCATTCCGTAGGTTGTCTTTTCATTTTTGTCGATGCTTACCTTTGCTTTGCAAATTCTTTTAAGTTTAATTAAGCCCCATTTGTTTAATTTTGCTTTTATTTATTATTATTTTTTTGCCTATCAAAATACCCATGGCATTTTTCACAGAACTAGAACAAATAATCCTAAAATTCATATGGAACCACAGAAGACTCCAGTTGCCAAAGTCATCTTGAGAAAAAAGAACAAAACTGAAGGTATCACCATCCCAGACTTCAGAGTATACTACAAGCTACAGTAATCAAAACAGCATGGTACTGGCACAAAAGTTGACACATAGATCAATGGAACAGAATAGAGAGCCCAGAAATAAACCCATGCACCTATGATCAATTAATCTATGACAAAGGAGGCAAGAATATATAATGGAGAAGAGACAGTCTCTTCAATAAGCAGTGCTGGGAAAACTGGAAAACTACATGTAAAACAATGAGATTAGAACATTTCCTCACACTGTCTACAAAAGTAAACTTAAAATGGATTAAAGACTTTAAACGGATTAAAGACTTCCCTGGTGGCGCAGTGGTTAAGAATCCGCCTGACAATGCAGGGGAGACGGGTTCAAGCCCTTATCCAGGAAGATCCCACATGCTGCAGAGCAACTAAGCTTGTGCGCCACAACTACTGAGCCTGCACTCTAGAGCCCGTGAGCCACAACTACTGAGCCTGCGTGCTGCAACTACTGAAGCCTGTGTGCCAAGAGCCCATGCTCCACAACAAAAGAAGCCACTGCAATGAGAAGCCCGTGCACCACAACAAAGAGTAGTCCCCGTTCACCACAACTAGAGAAAGCCTGTGCACAGTAACAAAGACCCCACACAGCCAAAAATAAATTAAATAAATAAATTTATAAAAAAAAAAAAGACCTAAATGTAAGACCTGAAACCATAAAACCCTAAAACTCCTAAAAGAGAACATATGTCATAGAACACTCTCTGACATAAATTGTAGCAATATTTTTTTTTGGATCTGTCTCCTAAGACAAAAGAAATAAAAGCAGATTTATATATATATATATTTTTTAAAAGAAATGAATTTTATAAACATTTATATAACACTTACCAGTTGCCAGATCCCATGTTAGGCTCTAGGGGAACACAGGTGACCAAGACTTCATTCTTGCCCTCTAAGAGTCACTGTTCACTGGGGAAACAAATCCTTTGATTGACAAGTCAACACACTACAGTAAGTGTCTGGAACATAATAGGTGGTAACCGTAATCTGATCTAAAATCTCTCTCTATACACACACACACACACACACACACACACACATACACACACATAATGCATATATATGAGAATATGCTAAAATGCAAACCATTTAAAATGCAATAAAGGGGACTTCCCTGCTGGCACAGTGGTTAAGAGTCCGCCTGCCAATGCAGGGGACACGGGTTCGAGCCCTGGTCCGGGAAGATCCCACATGCCGTGGAGCAACTAAGCCCATGTGCCACAACTATTGAGCCTGAGTGCCACAACTACTGAAGCCCACGTGCCTAGAGCCCACACTCCACAACAAGAGAAGCCACAGCAATGAGAAGCCTGTGCACCACAACAAAGAGTAGCCCCCACTCGCCACAAATTGAGAAAGCCCGTGCGCAGCAACGAAGACCCAACACAGCCAAAAAAAATAAATGATGAATTTATTTTAAAAAGTAAAAATAAAAAAAAAATAACAGTAAAGAAGGAAATAATTCTTCATTCCCCCAGCCCTCAAGGTACTTACCCCAGAGTCAACTGCTGTTAACAGTCGCTTGCATTCCCTTTTAACATTTTATATTTATATGCACACATTATGAAATGAGGAAAGTGAAACTCAGAAAAAAACAAAACAGTGACTTGCCCAAAGTCACAGAGTAAGATGACAATGACAGAGGCTACTATGTTTCCCACACTCTCATGCTTTTTTCCAAGATAACGCTAATGGCCTTTCCTGGCTCAAGAGGCGGATCCAGCAGTCTTAATGTTGGTAGATGCAGGCTCAAGAGCACAGCACCTTGCAGACTAACAAAGAACTAAGAGAAGGGTGTGGCAAGGACAGGGGAGGTAGGAGGTAGATCACCGAATTCAGAAGAGCTCTTACGACTAGAGGACACGATCCACACAAGTTCTTCCAGAGCTGCCAAGCATCCTCCCTAGTTTATGTCCATTTCATTCTTACCAAGGTATAGCCAGGCATTGGGCAGATCCTCAGAGCCTGGTGCCGACCCCTACTTGTCCCTGACTTCTGCATCTGACCCTAGGCCATCCATCCACAATGCTGGTTTTCCACCACTATTGGATTATGATGTTTCATTCATTCCTTCTATATATCCCAAAACTCCAGACTCCAGGCAGTGTTTGTGAATTCTTTGTGTGTGTCTAGGTTCTGACACCTTGCAAAGATCCTGTAAGTCAAGTGATTGTCACAGCAATAGATGATATATATATATATATATACATATACATATATATATATAAAACAGCTCTGCAGTGAATAAAGTAGCACAGGAGAAAAGCATGAGCTTTAAAAACATATAGACTGGACTTCCCTGGTGGCGCAGTGGTTAAGAATCTGCCTGCCAATGTAGGGGACACAGGTTCGAGCCCTGGTCCAGGAAGATCCCACATGCTGCGGAGCAACTAAGCCTGTGCGCCACAACGACTGAGCCTGTGCTCTAGAGCCCGCGAGCCACAACTACTGAGCCCGCGTGCCACAACTACTGAAGTCCGTGTGCCTAGAGCCCGTGCTCCGCAACAAGAGAGCCACAGCAATGAGAAGTCCGTGCACCGTAACAAAGAGTAGCCCCCGCTCAACGCAACCAGAGAAAACCCACACGCAGCAATGAAGATCCAATGCAGCCAAAAATAAATAAATAGATTTTTTAAAAAACAAAACAAACAAACAAAAAAAGCATATAGGCCTGGTCTCTAATTCCAGTTTTGCTATTACAACTGATAAACATTAGGAAAATTACAGAGCTTCTATAAAATTCAATTTGTGTAAAAAGAGAATGATCATATTTAATTTTCAGATTCTTTTGAGGATTATGTAACACAAGAAATTTGTAATAGGGTCAGATGCATAGCGTATACTCCATAAATAGTAAATATTTTAATATTTTATTTTAATTTTATGAATTAATGTCTATCTCATGTAGTAGAACATAAGCTCCCGAGGCCAGGGACTACATTGTTTAGTGGACTTGTGTACATCCAGCATCGAATGCTGTGCCTGGCACATAGTAAATGTTTAATCAACATCCACTAAAAGAAAGAATGAATGGAAGAATAAACAAATGGTAGTTTCTAATTGTCAGCTGAACCTGAACTAAAATGATAAGCCTTGGTTTTGGTCTTGGAGAAGGCTGGAAGGCATTTCAAGCTAGGGGAAGTTTACAAGCAAAGTCAAGTTCGCATGGGGACCCAAGGCATTTTAAGGGATTGTAGGAGAATCAATGCATTTGGAATAGAAGATACACATTACTAATGAGTGAGATGTTGCCTGTGACACATCCCATACAGAGCACGTCCTTAATATGTGTTTGATAAATAATGCTGAGAATAAACACACACCAAACTGATGAGAAAATCTGAGGTCACTACAGCCACTTTGTAGAATTCACCCAAAATAGTCGGTTGGGAAGCCACAAAATGGGTCCACTTTGTGTCATCTCCTAGGGCCCCAAGAGGCTGACACAGTGCTCCAGGTAAATAAGTGAGAACCACACATGCTAGGCAGCAATGGGACAAATAGAGGGGCAGTGGTTGCTGCTGAAATTGGCAAGGGATAAGCATACATTTGGACCCCATACAATCTTAAACATGCTATAGCTTGCTCTTCATGTCTTTACCTCTCCTTCTCTGCACAAATTGAGGAGTTGAGGTGGCAATAAATTGATGAAATGTGCCAAATTGCCTTTTCTTCCGTGTGTGCAGAATTTCTCTCCCAGCAAATGGAACTAGGGGGATTTCAACCAGGCACTATCCCTGGGGGAACTAGCGATGCACTCTTAGCAAATCAGAGACTGAACATTGGTATTTTTTGTGATATTTGGAGAAAGGTTGGGCAGAGGGGCTGCACTGGAAGGATGAGAGAAGATAGAAAGAGTTGCAGCAAATAAGCTGGCTTTTGCCAAACCCCTGCTATTCTGCAATGACTCATGTCTTCTTCAATAGCGTTATTGTAATTATATCTGTCATTTACGGAACACTCACCAAGTGCTAGGAACTGCACTAAGCACTTCTGGCACATTATTTAACTTCATCTCCATAACTACCCTCTGAGGAATACATTATCCCCTCCAGAAACAGATAAAGAATCATTAAATCAGAGAGGCCAATTTAGTTGCCTGGTGTCACATTGCAAACTGGTGACAAACTGGCATTCTGACATGGGTCCTTATGATTCTGAGGCCCAAGTCCCAACCCTTTCACTCTTCTCCCTTCCATTGCAAGGCTTGGTGTGAGGTCTCACTTTAGGGCAGAGTGAAGGTGTTTACTTAATGATAGAACAAATGGACTATAGTGAGGAATTATATGTTTGTCTGTATCCTACTTTGTAACCCAGCCAATTTGAGACAGCTTTCAAAAATCACTACAATGAAATTGCAAAGCACACAAATACAAGCAAAACAGAAGGACCAAACCAATGTAAAAAATACTGGAACTTGGGCTTCCCTGGTGGCGCAGTGGTTGAGAATCTGCCTGCCAATGCAGGGGACATGGGTACGAGCCCTGGTATGGGAAGATCCCACATACCGCGGAGCAACTAGGCCCGTGAGCCACAACTACTGAGCCTGCGCATCTGGAGCTTGTGCTCCACAACAAGAGAGGCCGCAACAGTGAGAAGCCCGCGCACCGTGATGAAGGGT
Source organism: Balaenoptera ricei (assembly GCF_028023285.1). Lineage (NCBI taxonomy): Eukaryota > Metazoa > Chordata > Mammalia > Artiodactyla > Balaenopteridae > Balaenoptera > Balaenoptera ricei. The sequence goes on along the minus strand of NC_082644.1, from coordinate 106,517,590 downwards.
GGCCCCCGCTCGCCGCAACTAGAGAAAGCCCTCACACAGAAACGAAGACCCAACACAGCCAAAAATAAATAAATAAATAAAAATTAAAATTAAAAATAGTAAATATATATATAAAAAAAATACTGGAACTAGATATGTGGTATCTAGCATATAAAGGTTATTAAATTTAAACAGTAAATTCAGCTTGAGCATCTTGTCTGCTGAAGCAAAAAGGAAAACACAATAGTTTGCTTGATGTCTAACATTTATAAAGGAAAAGCATGCCAGTTCTTTAGAGGAAATACACTAATAAAAGTTTAGCATCCAGAAAAAGATGATTGTTTAGTCAACAGGCACGCATTGAGAGCTTACTATGTGTCAATCACAGAGGTAGGGGCTAGGGGCACACTGAGGAACTAAACAAGCACGATACCTGCCTCTTAGACTCTTAGGTCTAGTTGATAGATAGCCCTAAAACAAATATAATAAACTGTTCAACTCTTCAAACAGGTGTTGAGACAACAGGATTATCTAATTCATTCTGGGAGGAGCATGGACGATTTCCTGGTGGAAGTGCTATTTAACTAGAGGCAGAAATGGTACTTAAGCAGAGCTGTAACAATGAATATTATTTAGGCAGATACAAGGTAAGGGCTTGGGGCATTGGGCAAGGGGAATGTGACAGGTTGAGAGATAGTATTTGCAAATGCCCAGAGGTGTGGAAGAACATGTCATATTCAAGAGTCAGAGAAGTCCAGTGGCTGTAACAGAGTAGGAGAGAGAACAAGAGATGAGAGTAAGAACCGTATAATCAGAGTGTGCTGGGGCCAGCTCATACCAGTGAGCAAGAATCCATTGTACACATCTATTCCAACTAGGGTAGTAGCTTGAAATCAGCCATAGTGGGAATATTTCTACCATGGAAATTGACAAACATTATACATGTAGGACTCTTTATCTCCTTCACAAGCATTGATCAGCTCACCACTGCATATAATCGTATTTCAAGATGGTAGTCCTGCCAAGCAAATACCTTGGAGGGAGAATCAGCTGAAACTGAAGGATGGGAGAAGGCTTCTTGGAAGAGATGACATTTGGGCTAATGATAACAGCAGGCAAAAATCCAATCCAACAGGTTGGAACACTGAATCCAGAGAGTTAGTCAGCAGCCAACAGGTGGTAGGAAAGCACAAATGATCAACCTTAGAGAGAGGCAATGTACAGAGACATAGTACTCTGCTTAGCTATGAGGGTATTCAAAGAGAAGTCAGTTTTAGGAGACCTCATAGGCAATTATTACCAACCAGTCAGCAGTCCAGTGTTCCAAAAAAGAAATCTGGTCCCGTGAAAAGAGAAGGCAGGACTATGAGATACCAAGCAAAAATCAGTCCTCTGGTAATGTCAAGCTGTGCAGGTAATTCAGACAGGGACCCAGGGATGATATCTGGGACCTAAGGTGTAAATCTCCCTCTTAGCAAAATGCAGGAGCCCAAAAGCTAGGTCATAAGGCAAGCATATTAACCTAGTTGGATGCAGAATGCCCTAATCTCTGTTTTGCATTTCCTTACTTTGTGATGTATCAAATATGTTGGGACTGAGGCTGCAGGTGAGCTTCCAGGAGCCCCAGGTGTGTGGAGAGAGGAGGCAAAGCAGGAGTACACTAGGATTTGGTGATCTGGGCATAGGGAGGACTGGGTGAACAAAGTGGCAAAAGCAGGGAAGGACAGGGGAAATAAGTAGTTTCTCCTGAAGAAGAATGGCAGTTGTGGTAGATCAAGTTAGAAAGGTTAATTAGGGCCACCGTATTAAATGCCTTAAATACTTGGCTGAGATGCTTTGACTTCATGCAGCAGGCGATGGAGGGGAGAGTGGTGGCAATGAAAGTGTCCAAGCAGGGCCATCAGTGATGTGTCCAGAGCCACGCTTTGAGACTAATCTGGTACTGATGCTTGTATGTGGGACTGAACAGCAGGGAAGCTGGGCCTTGTATTCCTACAGAACCCAAGCAGCACCACACTAACAAAATATACTCCTAACAAGTGGTGAGGAAAATGGCATTTGAGCTTGGTGCGTACCATTCCTCATCATCTTTAACCCTTTTCCTCTTCTTGTGTATCCTTGCAGTGTCCCAACCCACTCATCAATCTACTGAAATCCTCTCAATCAGGAGACTGTTATATAAGAAACAAATGCCCTAGAAAATCTGGCTGTCTCATAGTTTCCCCCCAAATATTAAGTTTTACTCTAAATGTGACCATGGTCTTTTGCAAAATGCATTTACCATTTTTCTGTATTTGTCTTTCTTAAACTGAGACAAAGTGTTGGAGGTAATGTTGTTGATTTGACAAGGAACTTTTTTATTCCTTCTAAAATGCTACAAGAAATGTCCTATTACAATTTCATTGAAATAACTTGTAAGCAACTTGACCTCATAACTCCATCCTTGGCAAACTTAGATGGCATCACTATGAAGATGAATACTCTCATAAAATTAAGCATTGATGGGTATAGTAATATTCCCACATTTCAGTCAGAAGGTCTGGGTTTAAATTTTGGCTCTGCCATTTCATCATTGTGTGATTTTAGGCAAGTCCCATAACCGTATTGAACCTCAGTTTGCCCCTCTGTGAAATGGGGTGGTTATCTCTGTCTTCCCTGAGAGGATTATTGTAAGGATCAAATGAGATAATGCACAAGAAAGCTGCTTTTTTTTTTTTTTTTTTTTTCACTACAAAGTGCTGCTCAAATAACAAGGAGTGATTTCCTCATCAGTGGCTCCTTTTATTTGGGGGTTTCCATGTACTTCCAAGCTCTAATGAGAAGCCTCATACTGCACAGTGCATGCTCACATAAATTGGAGGGGCTGGCTGACCTTCTTGTTGACTACAGGGAAGCCATAATTGTTCTTTCATCCTGGTACAGCCTCTTTTCTCACTTGAAAGGCAAGTTTCAAAGGAGAGAGAAGGAAAGTGGCCTCATATGATAGACTCCCCTCCCTCCCCCACTTTCCTGCCTTTGAGCTGTAGATGGCTATGATGGGTCTCCTCCCTGGCTCTGGAAGCTCTTCCCTCAGCCACTGTTGGCTCTGCTTATTTTAGCCCCCTTCTTGAAAGCTGAGGGAAGAGGAAGAGCACAGCCTCCGGTCCTCCTGTCTGGTTGGATCTAGAAGGGCTAGTGTAGGCTTTTCTCCCAGGATGAGGCATCTCTGTCATAAGAATTGAGGGGACATTTATCTTCCCAAAACACACACTAATCTGCCAGACACAGATGAAGATAAGGGGGTAATGAGCAGGAAGTGAAGGAGAAGTGGCCATTTCGATGGGCAGGGAGAACATTCTTGGGATCATGCATCCTCCCCATGCTTGCATGAGAGGGACAGCTGATGCAGTGCTCGTGGAGGGGAGGGAAGAGGCTGGGGAAGCACAGCAGTACACATGGGAAAGAAAGCAAGTAGACCTGACTTCAAATCTCAGCACGGCCACTTCTCAGCTCGGTGACTTCTCTGAACTTCAGGCTCTAGTCAACAAAATGGGTACACTGCTGGTAGTGATGTGACTTTCCCAACATCACAGGTTGTTCTGACAGTACTGTGATATAAGAGGTGTGAAAGCATCCTCCCGTGTGCTTCCCTACACCACCATCCCACACCCCTGAACTCTATCCCACCCCTTCCATCAAAACTGACCTGGCAGTGTGGTTGATAAATCTGCCAATCCTGGCTCTTAAGTATGTTGGTACAAATGGTTACTATTTCACCCTTCTAATGAAACAGGGTTTCACATTTTCAACAGCCTTGTGTTGTCTCGATACTTTAGTTCCTAAACTAAAGGAGGTTCTCCAAAATCCCTGCAAGGCTACACAGGATAAGAGACAGGACTGAGGAGACTGAGTAGGCAGACTCCATGAACCTGACCCCCCACTTCAACTAGATGTGTTCTGAATAGTGCAAAGATGCTGCAAAGGGAAAAAATAGTAATAACAATACCATTGAAGACTATGTTAGAAATGCAGTGGCAGTAAGGGAAAGCCTCTCCAGAAATCTGTCCAGAGCTTAGCATATCAAACATAAATATGTTACAAGAAGATAGATGAATGAGTGCATGTTTTAAACGGGGCATGCATCCCAAGATGAAGGCAGGGAAGCTCAGACGTTACTGAGCTGACCACGTGTTGCTGCCACCACGCATACTCTTCACCTGTTCTGCTCACTCCTCCAGACGCCACCACTGCTGTCCCACACACATGGGCTTCCAGCTCCCCCACTGGAAGTGATGGAAGGGAGATCTAAAGTACCAGCAGTTTCATTTCATGCTGAAGGTTTCCTCAAGGAAGGCCCATTTTTCACGTTTTCTCTTACGAGAGCAACAGAGTATCTGTGATTCCCTAGAGGACACAGGGACTCATCAGCAGTGCTATCCAGCTGGATCCAAACCCACCTTCACAACCGAGCTGTAATAATAATACCAACCATAACAGTGGTGTGCCAGGACCTGTTCTAAGTACATAGAAGCATTTTATCTTTTCCCATGATGCCTCTGCAAGATAGATAGCAGCACCTCTTTCTTATAAAGGAGAACAGTGAGGCTCAGAGCAGTTAAGTATCTTGCCCAGAGTCAGATCACTGCTAAGTAGCACTGCTGTCATTTGAACTCAGGTTTTTCTTTCTCTCCAAAAACTTACTTTGTATATTACACTAAGCTGACTCGCTCCTTAAAGACAGCCTTAGACCTTGAAACAACCCTGGATGAACACCTCTCTGGGAAATGCAGTGTTACACAGATTTTAGGTGACTGCACCAGCCCCCTCCAGATATTTTCACTAATTCAAACAGGCACATGCATGCAGGAGTCCTTATATTTCTACAGTGATTCTGGTCAACATATTACACATGAAGTCTCCTTTGGCTCAGTCAAATAAAGACTGAAAATGGGACAAGAAAGTGAGTGAATGCTGGAAGAAATGCACAGTTAAGTGAGTGAAGGAGAAATTAAACGAATGAATAAATGAGTGAATGAATGAATGAGGCCTCCCGCAAAACACTGAAATCCAGCTGTTAAGTCAGTGAGTCATATAGCTGAAGCTGAGATTTGGGACCCATAGGGGACAATTATACAGAGGGTGGGAGGGAGCAGTTCTGGAAGGGAAGCATAGAAATTCTCACAGAAATCTTTGAAAGCTGAGAACACAGGCCTGTATTACCAAACAGGGAGGTGACCACAGAGACCAGGGCTGGGGCTGCTTCAAGTGTAAGTGACAGCTCAATATACACAGGCAGAGCTTTCAGTGGTGGTGGAAAGAAGGGAGAGGGGAGCGGCTATGACATCCTGCTTGGTGCCTTTGGCACAAGTCTCACTGCAGGCTTCACTCCAACCTGTGTCCTCAGGAACAGGACTCAGATCATGGGAGAACCACCGGTCCTGGGAAGATCAAAGACAGAGGCTTTTATGCATCAATTAACGTTCTGCTTGTAAGGCTTTCAAACACAGTGTAGCCTTTCTGTGCTGGGCTGGGCGAGACACAAAGACATGTGCTGGGTCTTTTTGGAACACAGAGCCCAGGAGCATCTATACTGAACAGTTTCTCCCTGCTAAAGGGAAGACGACTTTGGTACACAGCATAGCTTGTGGGTGAGAATGGAAACTACTATTCACAGGATACTGAGTGGGCTGTCTGCCCAGGACCGCCTGTCACAGCCTGATAAGGCTTCAGGGCACAAAAAGTTTGAGGTAAGGAATTAGGAGATAGAGTTCCACCCAGGAAGAGAGAGGAAGAGGGGTGGGAGTGAGGAGGATGACAATTCACCAGGTGCGGAAAGAAAGAGTCAGAAAGCCTACGTTTGTTGTGTTCCGGCTTCACCACTTTCTGTGTTGCCTTGGGAATTCATAGAGATCCTTAAATCCCACTTTCTTGTAAGAAGGGGATAATGAGACCGCCCTTGAGGACTGTTTCCTTGAATCTTTATTCCTTTTCTGAGAAAGTTTATTTCAGTATGCTCTTCCGGGCTTATACTGATTCACTGATAAACTTCCTATGAAACCCTGAGTAAGAAATTGTTCTTCCAAACCAAGGAGTGTCCTGGAGCAGAGTACTTACATTTCCTTTTTAACCCAGTATGATCTCCTAAATGGCTTTGGATGTCCTAGGGGTGGAGCCATGCTTCTAAAACCAAGAATTGAGTCCCATATAGACAGGGATGACTTGGAACAAATTGGGTTTATAAAAGTACCCATAAGAATATTAAGGCAGTTATGCTAAGGAAGGGTGCCACAGTAAGTGCTGGTGCAAAGGAAAGCACTGGAAACCTTGTGCAGTGTTAAAATCTCAACCTTTGTGCTGGAAAGAACCTGCATAAACAGGAGTGAGCAGAAGCCCAAGGTGCAAGGGCAAAGCACCACTTTCTGGTGCTGAGGGAAAAGGCTGGATGGCTGCTGTGTGTCACGCATCTTCTCAAAGTTAAGCGGCTGCAGAAAATTCAGACCCATCTGGAGGGTTGCAGAGCCTGCATTCTCACCACTGAATTCCCTACCCCCTCCGCTATAGTGTGGAAAGACTGCTCATTCAACTAGGGGCCACGAGGCCTGAGGCAAAAGCAAGGAAAAAGGGGGTTGCGTGGCAGCGCAACCATCCTATCTCTACATGTACCTGCGTGTTTTTCCCCCTTCCCAATCCCCAGTACCCTAAGTAAAATGACATCACTGAGTTTTGAGAGAGAGCCAGAGAGAAAAAAATTATGTTTCCTAAAGAAAAACTTTCAATGCTCTCACTTCAAACAGCCCGTTCATCCCCCAGTGGCCAGTGAGAACTCCAGGAGTCGGAACGTTTCCTCTGTAAATAAAGGGATGGAAACCGTGCACACGAACACCCACCAAAGTCTTCCTTGTATTCTCGCTATAAACGCAGGCGAGCGCCGCAGAGGCAGGCACGTGTGAGCCGGCCTGGCCTCCCTGCAAAGCCGAGTTCCGTTCTCCAGTGCAGAGCCAGGGGAGCGCAGCCTTTCAAAGCCCCATTTTGAAAGCGGCCGTCGACTTGAAAGGCGGTTCAGATGTAATTTGCTCATTGGCGCCGGCTGCACAATAGGCTCCGCGCCAGCCGGGGCCCCGCGGGCCGCCTCGACCCCCGCGGGCCGCCTCGACCCTGCGAGCTCGCAGGTCCCCGCAGCCTCGCGCATGCCTGCGCGTCCCTGCCGGGGCGCCGGGAGGGCTCAAAGCCGGGCAGCCCTGGCGCGGCCGACCTGCGTGGCGCTGGTGAGAACAGCCTGCACTAACGAGTTCCACCCAGAGTGGTTACAGTGGCAAGGCTGCCCACGGGACTTCGGGGCATCGGGCTGAGTTTTCAGCTCTTTAAAAGCTCACTTACTTCAAAGTTTTCCATTTGAAGCTGTTGAGAAAGCCTGATAGACGCAAAAGAAGAAAGATCAGCAAGGTTTGAAAAAATAATTTTTAAAAACCCAAAAAACCCTGAAAAACACTTCGAATAAAGTTAAAAAATAAATAAATAAATAAAAGGTAATTTAAAAAGTAGTTTAAGCAACTGAAAAGAAAACCATGAAGGCATTAAGAGCAGCCCGCACCCACCCCCATACCTGACTCACTACATTCTAGCTACAGTGAGAGAGACTTAAGTGAAAGACGGAAGCTTTGGGCTTACTAGGAATTAAGGCAAACCCAATCCAGGGGGACTAAGAGGGGAAGTCACGGACAAGAATTGCAGTGGCTTTTTAGCTTAAACCACATATTTCCTCTTTGGTAGTTTTGCAGATTAGCAAGTAAATGTGAACATCTTCCACCCCCAAAGAAGGCTCTCCTGTTAGTCACATTCCCACTATCACTGACCAGTCTTCAAACGTAGGTTTTACTTTGCTTCCGTCACAGACCAGGGACCAAAGCTCAGAAAGGTTAGGTTAACAAGGCCTGTAATGCCAGAGGCTTGGATTCAAACACAGCCCCTCTGTTTTTCAACATGTTATTCTGACTGCAAATAAATAATGGAATAGATAAATAAATAAACAAATGAAATAAAAGAAGAGAAAGGAGCAAGTTGGCTGAAGTAGGATTCCAATCCAGTACTCTAAAGAGATTGAAGCCTCAATGAAGATACCTAACATGTAAACAGCATCTATCAAGTGCAAGTGCAAATGCAAATCTATCAAATGCGGGACCTCTGGAAGAAGTAATAAGAAATCAAAGTCTCAGTGCTCTGGAAATTCATTGTGCAATAGAGTAGTATGTACACATACATGTAGCAGAGATAGAAAGGAAAGGGAAAAATGGAAACTAGCCTTTACTGGGGGAAAGGTGGGAGTGATAATAACACAAAAATGATGGTCAATGCTTATGAAGCAGAGGCTAATAGGGATCAAGAATGTTGGCTCAGAATCCTTGTGCTACTGTCTCCTCACTGTGTGACCCTGGGCACATCATTTAACCTCTCTGTTCCTTAGTATCATATTCAACAACAGAGGTATTATGAATCTTAAAGTACATAGTATGTAGAAAATTCATAGAAGAGTGCTTGGTATGTTTCAAGTGCTGAATAAATATCTGCTACTTTTTGTCAAGCTGTTGTAAGCATTTTGGCCTTATAAGCCCATTAAGTCTTCATGACAGTGCCATGAAGTATGTGAATGTATCTCTATTCTATAGATGAGGAAACTGAGGCTCTGAGAGTTTTTGCCACCTGCCCGGGTTCACTCACCTAGGAAATAAGGAACCAAGCTGTAGAGTCAGGTCAGTGTAATTCAGGTTTATTCTCTTCAAAACTGTGTAATATTGCCTCCCAGAACTCATACCAGAAGTGCAAGTTTAAATTCGACTCAGTCAAAAGCTTTTCAAACATGTCTCAAATACTGTCTCTGTGTGGAGCATCTGCTAAGTATTGGGGTTGCAGAAAAAAAAAAAACCTAGTTCCTAGTTCCAAGTTTCAAAGAGAGTGTCATATCTATCATATCCCTGTGGCAATTGAAGATTAAAAAAAAAAACGTATTCCAACATTAGCTCTCACTGCTCTCCCCGCCCCCCACCTATTCCTATGTTGTCTCTAAAACTGAAAACTTTGAAGTAAGCCGAAGATATTAGTAAAGCAAGACCCTAAAGAGGGGCAGCTACCTATCCAAGATGATTTTAATTAACCTCCCATCCAATATAAAGATTGCCTCACAACATCCTCAGTGGTTCTTGAAAACCTCCAGAGACAAGAGACTGACTACATTTGGGGGAATCCCTTTCCATAGGCACACAGTTCCAAGTCCCTAGAATTTTTTCTTCTATGAAACTGTAAATTCCACCCACAATTCTAGTCTGTCCATTGGAATACACAAAATAAGTCTTTTCCCTTTTATCCTGACTTTTATTTTTATTGCACCCGTTCCTTCCCTCCACCTTAATGTTTTTCTCTGAATTCAACATCTCTGAATTCTCTGATCCTTCCTCAGAGAATATGGTTTTCAGGCATGTCAACATCCCCAATCACTCTCCTCAATAAGGTCGAGCTTGTCAGTATGCATCTTAAAGTAAAGATGCCAGAGAGACAAACCTGGGTCCCACCAGAGCCTTATAGCTAATCTTCTGTTTCGGCATTCAACTTTCACGAATGCTGTCTGAGTTAGCATTAGCTTTCCTCCACATTGGGAAGAGAGAATTCGGTGCCAGCAGCAATGTTGTTAGTTCATCTGCATCTCTGTTGGGGACAGGAGGAGCAGGTAATTAATTGTTTCTCTTCTGCACTAGGCAGCCAGCTTTCTTTGGAAAAGTTGAGCATCCCTCATCCAGCAATGGTTTCTGCAATTAAAGCTATCCACAGCCAGGAGTTTGATTAATAGCTGGGAGATTTCTCCTTTGCTGACAAATGAGAAAAAGAGAAATCAGATAGGGAGAAGCTGAATGCATTTGCTTAGCACAGGGCTTGGCTAATGTTCTTTCCAAAGAAAGAACTGCAGCAATTTTCTAGGGACCTAAAGGGGAGAAAATCCCTTAAAAGTTTGCAAAGTAATGGATCCAGAAAACAGATGTGCCAGTTCCTTGGGAGCAGAGCAGAAAAGGCTGAATTGGTGGTCTCTTGAGCTGGAGAGGATTACTACTCACATGGCACAGGTGGGAAAATAAGGTCCAGAAAAGGGGACCTGGTTTTCCCAAGGTCGCACAACTTGCCAAGAGAAGCAAGGCCAGCTGTTGCCAAACTTTACATTTCCCAAAGTCATAGAGTCACTTTGTTCCAGCAGAAGGGAGGATAAGACTGTTGGGCCTGACTATCACAATTAAAGCAATTAAAGACCTGAATCCAGAAGCCTACACCCCTAGTCCAGTCCTCTCCATCACATTACAGCTGCTTGTGGCAGAAAGTGTATTGAGTGATCTAGAATGAGATCTGCAAGAGAAATCTGCCACTTTGTAAATTCCACTCACTGTTTCTAGTTTTTCCCTTCAGGAGTGTCCTGAATAATTAAAATCTCCTGCCTCCTTGGAGATTAGAAGACAATGATCCTCTGCTAGGAGTGTTGAGCATTCTTCTCTCCCTTCCAAACATCCCAAATTCCCAGAACCTCTCCTTGAAGGGCATGGAGGGGATGGCATTGTGAGTTGAGAATAACTGGTCAAGGAAGGAAGTCTGTGAGCCGTGAAGCTAAGCAATCAGTACCAAGACAGGCCAGCAAAGGCAGGGAGGAAGCAGAAGCTGGAAAAGTGGATGAAGGGTGCCCAGAACTCTAAGGGCTGTTCCTGGGGCACAGCCAAAGCCAGGAAATGGCAAATGTAAATATCACAATACATAGTCAAGGCAAAGGGCAAATCAGAGATTAAGACCATCCGGTGATCAGGAGGCAGAGGAGCTGGGGTGCACAAGGCCATTCCCAGTGAACTCTTGTGGATATTGGATCATCTCAATGGGATGGCTCTTGAAAATCCTGGGCCCTGTTCCCATCGATGTGCTTCTGTTAGGCTTCATGGCTCAACTCTCTGAGAATAGGGTGTGACAGAACCTGTTGGATGCAGAAATTCTCCCAGGCTCTAAGGCTGACCTGTCAACAGAAAGAAAGCTATACAGTGTCTCTAAGCATCAGACAGACCCTGTATTTGAATGTCAGCTATTCTTATAAGCTACATGACCTTGAGCAACTCAATCTCTAAGCCTTGTAAGACGGTATATTTACAGTACTTAACATAGTGCTTGACACAATAAAAATCATAGCAAATAGTATTCGTAGTACTTAATACTACATATAGTAACAATAATAAACTAAAACAGGTGAGAATAATGAAAGGCACTAGTGTGGAATGCATTGTTTGTGGCATAGATTAACTGAGGAATTGCAAACTATGGCCTATGGGACAAATCCAGCTTACCACCTATTTTTGAGGAGCCCAGGAACTAAGAATGGTGTTTATATTTTTAACTGATTGGAAAAAAATCAAAAGAAGAATACTATTTCATGACACATGAAAAGTATTCAAACTTCAGATTTCAGTGTCCATAAATAAAATTGTATTGGAATACACCCTGTCCATTCATTTACATTTTGTCTGTGGCTGCTTTTGAGCTGCAGAGCCTGAGCTGAATAGTTGCAACCAAGATGATATGGCTCTCAAAGCCTAAAATATTGTCTGTTTGGTCCTTTATAGGGAAAGTTTGCTGGGCTCTGGATTAGATCCTCCTCCCTTGCCTCTTCCCTGCCATGTCTTTTAAGTTCAGTGCAGCCCTGGCCTCCTGGCTTTACAGGCTGTACACAAGGGGTGGTTTGCAAGCTGTAGATGTACACTGTAACTCCCAGGTACAGTGTCTGCGTCCTGTGACACAGGTGTGGTGATAATTCTCCATGTGAATGTGGACAGGTAGACGATGGTCTACAGCTCCCCACAGGAAGTTGAAATAACTGTTTTCCCCAGAGTGCGTCTTCCCCCTCCCCTGTGCAGACGCACATGCTCTTTGCGAAGTCCTAACAATTCAAGTCATAATGGAAGGGAATCTCACCCATTTTATTGCCATAGTTACCAAGATTGCAAGTTTAGATGCTGTATTAGCAGTAAGTGTGTAGTAATAATAGAAGGCAGGGAGGAGGGGACGAAATGGATTCTGGCTCCTGTTTCTCCCTACAGCATCCTTCAGGGCAAATATACCAGAGACAGTTTGCATTAAATTGCAAAGTTGGCGGTTTTCTTAAAAAAAAAAATCCAAATAATTGCTTCAAAATCTCCTGTCTTCCCCTGACTGATTAACCCTCACACAGCTCACCTCATCCTGAAACAATGAAAAGGAGGTTAAAAGAAAAATAAGTGGCCAGGGTTACCATGGGAACCAAAGTGGAAGGCAAGTGAAAGTCAATTTAAGGTTTCAATGCATATGAAGCAGATGTATGTGTGCGGACATATTTGCATATGGATGTCCATCTCCCCTCCTCTCTGCTATCCATAATGTGTTCTTCCTTCTGGGCCCACCTCAGGACCCTCCACCTCCAGAGAGATTGTCCTGACAATTTCAAGCCCCAGTAATCTCTCTGTTCTGTAACTACATTTGAACTGTAGTCTGGACTCAGGAATCAACCTCTTAATATACACAGACCTGGTAAGGAATCATAAGAGCCTTTGAGGTCACTGAATACTTCATGCTGTCTTATCTCTGTGCCTCTCCTCTTGCTGTTCACACCACGTGTAATGTCCTTGCCCACTCCTTTCATCCAGCTAACATCTATTATCCTCCCAACCTCAGTGCAAACAGCAGTTTCTCTACATTGCTTTTCTCTACCCCTTTGCCTCATTTCAGTGACGCCCGTACTGGGCTGGGGGCCTCTTTTCAATGCTGGCATAGTCCCTATCATAGCTCTAATTATATTCAGTTGTGATCTCTGCTTACACGGTTACCACGCTCATCCCACCCCTGCTCTCCAGACCGTGAAGCACTGGAGCAGAGGGACTGTGTTTTACGTTGTGTACCCTCATTGCTCAATAGGAATATATATGGTGAATGAATGAATATTCGAACAAATAATTAAAATTGCACAACCTAGGTCAAAACATCCATTTCCATATGCCAAGAACAGTTTCAACTGTTATTATTATGGTTGCTAATTGTGACTGTTGTCTTTAAATGCACACTGTACTATTTCCCCCTGTTGATTCTAAGGGGAATCTTGAATATATGAGGAAGGTGGAGAAAGGCAAGATGGAGGGGGTTGGGATGGCAGGAACCTTAGCCTATGAAAAGTGGGTAAAGGACCCTGGAACTTTAGCACAGATAAGAAGCTGAAAATATATGATTCACTGAGTTCCATTCTCAGAAGGGAGTCCTGGGACAGAACCTATCCTGTGGGATCCAGAGAGCAGACATGGGGCAGGAGGCAACAAATGAAAGTTATGAAACAGAGTGTGTGTTTCATAAGGAAAGATGAAGCTTTACAGCTGTTCAGTATTAGAAAAGGCTGTCACGTGAGGTAATGAGTCCTCCATCACAGGAAGCATCCAAGTGGACATGAATGACCACTTATATATCAGGACATTAGGGAGTGAGAAGTATGGTGTATGGTCAATAAGATACAAAGAGAAAACTGGAGTTTAAGGTGATGGAGGGGGTGGTGGCAAAAAATGATGCGAAATATGCAGGACTGAGCAGGAGACGCTAAAAATGTAGCTCACAGACCGAGCACAGAGCACTGTGTTTGGCATTAATGTTTGACATTAATTTTCCTACAAGAATGGGGAGCCATGGAGGGGTTTGATGTGGAAAGTAACATGACCATTGATATGCTTTTTGAAGATCCTTCTATCAGTTGTGAACAAGATGGATGGAGGGGACAAGCTTTAAGAATATTATGCAACTGTTACAGTAGCCCAGGTGATGGAGGCCAGGATGAAGGCAGGGGCGGCAGGGATGATGAAGAGCAGGAACGTGAGGGACATGTATCAAAGCAGAAGAGACAGGCTGTATCAACCCGTCCTTCTATGTTGGTTCCACTCACTCTCTGCTACCCCTGTGTCTGCCATCCTGCTAAAGAAACCTGCCTTCCTTGTTTGCAAGAGCAGGCTCGGACTGCTGGCTGGGCTGCGAAGGTTGCAGTCACCTTGAGTGGATTCCCCACGCAGCTCAGCGAGAAGCAGAGCCTTCCCTCTGCTGCTCTGTCAGCTCCACTTTACATCAAAACTGCTTTGTATGTCACCAAGTTATTAAAGTTGCGGATTGCAGTGCTGTGTCAGGCGATGTTGTGCTGAAACTGGGTCAGCGAGGGCTGTCTCTCTGGAAAGACGTGGGCTCCTGGTGTCCCCGCTTGCCAGCCCTGGTTGCAGTGGCTCCTTGGCCGCTTCTCCCCAGCCGGCTTTGAGAGGAGGACATAATAACCACACAGCTTGGCCCTTCTATTCAGCAGCTCCAGTGGTAAATAATTCCCAACCCGAAGATTGAAGGGGCTCCTCTGTTCTCGTGGTCATTGTCTGTGCTGGCAGGGATGCCAAGGTCTTGCTTTTCTAAGTCTCTTTTGAATCATTCCTTTTCATGGATAGAATGACTCTAACAAGTGAAGAATCTGCTGTTTCAAAACCCAGGCATGCATGTTTCCCCTCTGCTGCTCCAGGCAGCTCAGGGACAAAGGGGAACAGAGGGGCACAAACAGAATCTAGAAACGTGGTCAGGGAGAATGGGAGCACTTCAGGAAGAGACACAAAAGTGCACCGTAGAAGAAATGGTCACGCAGCATGGGGGGCACAGAGATGAGGATTTGGGGTCAAAAGAAGAAGTTCCTACCGGGCCTGTTCAAGGACAGAGGGCGCTACTTCTATTCATTTTTTTTTTCCAATTCGAGCCAGTGCATATTTATCAAACACATAATATGTAGCAGCTTTGGGATGAACAACACAGACAGAACAAAGATTCCTGTCCTCATGGAGTTTGTATTTTAGCTGGGGGAGAAGGGAAATAAATCATAAATATAGTAAATAATTAAGTAATATAAATTACATAGTATGTTAGAAGGTGTAAGTTATGGGAAAAAAAAATGTACTTGTAGAGAGACAGAGACAGAGAGGTACAGAGGCAGAGAAGCGGGGGATAGGAATACCAGGGAACAAGGTTGTAACTTTTAAAAGTGTGGCTTTTAAAATAATACTTTAAGATAAGTGTCATTGAGAAGGTGATATTTAAATAAGGAAGTGAAGAGGGTAAGAGACTTAACCAAGGGGACATCTGGGGGAGCATGTTCCATGCAGAGGGAAGAACCATCTCAAAGGCAGTGTGTCTGGCAGGTCCAAGACACAGCACAGAGGACACTGAAGCTGAAGCCATGTGGGTGACGAGAAGAACAGTGGGAAGCGAAGTTAGAGAATTTCTAGGGGCAAGATCAGAGAGAGCATTACAGGTCCATGTCAGAACTTCATCTTTCACCAAGAGTGATATGGAAAGGCATTGCCCGAGAAGACAATGAGCTCTCAGCAGAAGGTAGAACATCATCTAGAAAGAATATTCTAGAACAGCGTTTCTCAACCAGGGAAGATTTTTGCCTCCAAGGGGACACTTGGCAATGTCTGGGGACATTTTTAGTTGTCACAACCAGGGCAAATATACTACTAGCATCTAGTGGATAGAGGCCAGGGATGCCCTTAAACATCCTCCAATGGGCCAGCCCCCCACAGCAAAGAATTACATGGTGCAAATGCCAATAGTGCCAAAGTTGAGAAACACTGCTCTAGAAGGGAGGCAAGCGTCAGTCGACTGTCAGGCTCCATGTACCTTTTTTTTTTTTTTAATTAATTAATTAATTTTTTATTTTATTTTATTTTTTTGGCTCCATGTTCTTTGAGTAAAATGTGCCACAGCTTTTAGGAGAGCCTAGCAGGGCTGACTTATCCATTAGACACAGTAGAACTAGTGCTTAGGGTCCATGACAATTTTATGGGGCTACTAAAAGTTTTACTTAAAACTTTTTACTTAAAAGAAAAATATATATATAACTTACCTTCGATTATGTTCATCTTTGTAACAATACAGTCATAAAATATACTTTTTTTTTTTTTTAAATGAAGGAAGGAACCTGTGATATGCCTAGGGCCCCAGAGGTCATACTGGCCTCTTCTGATGTTCAGTTTAGGACATCTCTGCTTTCCCGAGTCTTCCATCTACCCGTGGTGTTCCTAGGCCTAAAGAATGCAGTCTTGTCCTGCCGTCTTTCCTGCCCAGGTGGGTAGGGTTATAAACATAACTTACCACCAAGTTCAGTCATTTTCATGGAATCACAGAACACTGTCAGAGCTAGAAGAGCCTTTAGATCTCATCTGGTCTGGCCACCTCATGTTATAAGGTAAGGAGATTGAGGTAGACAGGGGAGGTGAGCTGACTACAGTCACACAGGTAATTTGTTCCAGAGTCAGAACTGGGAGGATCCTCATAGAGTTCACATTATCAGCTTCCATTTCTGAGTCTCACATTTGGTTTACACCAATTAAAAAAAAACAAAAAAAACAAAAACCAAAAAACCTTAATGCCATTCTTTGTAACTTCTTTTTTTAAATTTATTTATTTATTTATTTATTTATTTATTTATTTATTTATTTATTTATTTTTGGCTGTGTTGGGTCTTTGTTTCTGTGTGAGGGCTTTCTCTAGTTGCGGCGAGCGGGGGCCACTCTTCATCACGGTGCACGGGCCTCTCACTGTCGCGGCCTCTCTTGTTGCGGAGCACAGGCTCCAGACGCGCAGGTTCAGTAGTTGTGGCTCATGGGCCTAGTTGCTCCGTGGCATGTGGGATCTTCCCAGACCAGGGCTCGCACCCGTGTCCCCTGCATTGGCAGGCAGATTCTCAACCACTGCGCCACCAGGGAAGCCCCATTCTTGTAACTTCTTAACATTTTTCACTTTTCAAAGCTCTTTAAAATACTACTACTTCACTTGATCTTTTCAGTAACTCTATGAGAGGCAATTAGAGAGGAGGCAATTCTTATCATGCCTATTTCTGAGATGCAAGAACTGAGACTCAGGAGTCCCTGTGACTTGTCTTGTGACAAGTCCCTTGTGACTTACAGAGCTCACAAGGGGTGGAGTCACACACTTAAATTCTAAGTTACTGACTTCTCTTTCAGGGCTGTCTTCCAAGCCATCACTTTTTTTATTATTATTCTTGATAGGTCACGTGATGCCGACATCATACCTGGTATTATGTAAATGCTTATTAAATGAATAGCTGAACTGTTGTGTCATACATCACAAACTTAGAGTGAATGCGTACCATTTGTCCACATCCATCTTCCTAGTTATTTATAAATATATATTGAGCGCCTACTATTTGTTAGGCATTGTGTCTGGTGCTGAGAAACCAAGAAAAAAAGACATAGTGTAGCTTTCTAGAAATTCAAGGTCTAGAAAAATGTGTAAAAAGTATACCTGTAAGTAAACTGACAGCTGCAGAATAAGGTGATTAGACCTACAAACGGCATGGACAAACTCCTCTGAGAGTTTGAGTAAACTCAGTGGAGAATGACTGGTTCTATCTAGAGCAATGCGGTGGTTGGAGAAGGCTTTGCAAAAGATGCAAGAAAAAAAAAGAGTCATGGAAGACACTTTTCAGGGTGAAGTGAAAGAACATTCCAGGTGGAAGGAACAGTAAAAACAAAATCAGACATGCATGAGAGGCTGTCACTTCTGAGAAAGGTAGAAGTATTCTGGTAACAATACATCCCAGGACTGAGTGCCTATGATGGCAAAGACAATGGGTTAAGTATTTAATGCACATGATCTTATTGACTCTTCCCTTCAATTCTGAGATTTACCTATTTCATAGATGAAGAAGTGCTTGCCAACATGAGGAAGTGGGTGACCTAAGATTGCATAGCTTGTAAGATGAACCAGTAATTGGGCATTGATGTGTCAATCTCCAAAGCCTCATTCTTAGACCCTACACTGTGCTGCTCCCCCATTTTATTGATGGGGAGAGCGGGCCCTAGGGAGGTGAATGCCTTTTCTTAGAATCACCCAGCTGCGACAAGTTGAATCTACAACTAGATTGGTCCATGTTTATGTTCTTTTCATGACGTAAACTGTCATGCTGTGCCGGGATTTATTAAAGAGATTTCAGTGTAGAAACAGAAGCATTTCCCCCCACAAGTTTGTGATGAGAACCCAGCTACTCAGCCCCCAAAACGAGTGTTACCTTTATGGCACAAACAGATATATCAGTGCAAACTGCCCCTGAGGCCATTGCATTATGAAAAGGAAAACTACCCAGCTACAGGAGTTTCAGGAAAAATGGAAGGGAGAGACAAATAGTGGGCTGATGGAACAAGAATTCGATAGTCTTTGGGGAAGAAATGGGAAAAATAAGGACAATGGATTTCAAGTTGAGGCACTGGAAGCCCTTGAGGGTTGAAGGAAATGTAGGCAGGAACAAGAGATGTACAAGATGCAAGAAATAAAGAACACAGCAAAGACTGCTCTTGGATAGAGAACCAAACAGAACGCACATCAGTAAAGAAGGCTTTGTGTGAAATCCACAGAAGAGAAATAGGGAGGGGTTTTGTGAGAAATTAATAGAGAAAAAGCAAAGAGTGGAGACTAAGAGTCCCACGGTGTTGGAGTGCACATCCCAGTAGAAGGAGAAATACATGACTTGAGGAAGTTACAGCCCGAGGAAAAAAAAGGAGTAACACGAAGGGGAAAAGCTAAGAGGCTTAGAAAGGAAGTCTTGAAGGATGAAAATAGAATTGCACAGATACAGAGAAATCACAACTCAGAGTAGGGGACATGTAATACCAAGAGGAAACAAAGCATGTAGGCTCTGAGTGAAGAACAGTGGAGATAAATTGAGTATAATAAAGGAGGAAATGTGGATTGAGAAAATATAAATGATTCATGAAAGGAGCAAGAGTCGGTAGCTAACATTTATTGATCATTTGTAATGTGCCCAGTATTTTACATATGGTCTATCATTTAATTCTCCTAACAGCCCTATGTTGTCAGATGTTTAGCCATATATTCCAGATCCAGTAGAAGTTATGTGTCTTGACTGAGATCATACCTCTAGTAGTACTAGAGCTAGGACTTGGTTTCTAGAATTGTGGTGCACCTATATCCAGAGACACTCCTTTCCCCATATTTCAACCTGCCTCCATCAGGATTGGTGGGTTATACACTGGTCAACAGAGAAGAGCATCATAATCTAGTTCACATACTCTCTGATGTTAAAATACAACCAATGGTAACGTTAAACTATATCAAGTGATTTGCACACTCCCTGGAACAGAGAGATCACTCTATAAATATTGGTTTCTATGATTTTACTTAGCCAGAAATTGGACCTAGGAAAATAATGTGATTTGTGAGTGAGCAAGAATAAATAAGTATTTTAAAGGTTAGAGGAAAAAATGCTACCATTTCTGATCATTTGGCTACCGAAAGCTGATTGTAAGCATCTCTTCTCAATTGCATGCTTAGTGACTTCATATTGGTATCTTGAAATTAGCCATGGTGGAAATATTTACACCACAGAAATCAGCGAGCAAACAGTATCAAGGCTTTCTATTCCCCACCCCTGTCCCCACAGAGCTCATTGTTAAACATTCATCAGCACACCAATGAATAGTCCCCACCTGGGTGGGAAGAGGTATGATCTCAGTTATATAATAGGGAAGGACAAACATAATGTTTTTTTTTTTTAAATGAATGCGCCTTTCCCCCACACACACACACACACACACACACACACACACACACAAATATACTTGTAGAAACAAGGTGGTTTTCTTGAAACAGTAAAACAGATTTATTTGGAAGAAGATTTTGACTGTCTTAGGGAAAAGCAAGGCATTGGGAAGTGGTTAAGTATGACCTATGAAGTTACACGTTTAAAATTGGAATCGAACAAATGATATTCAGACATATATTAACATTCTGAAGCGTAGTAGTGATATTTATGAGAGTACCTTCTGGAATAAATGCCTCAGGGTTTAAATTCTGGCTTGGCCCCTTATTAGCCATGGGATCTTAGGCCAGTTAATTAACTCCTCTGTTGCAATTTCATCTGTAAAATGAGGATAATGACAATGCTTCTTGGAGGAAGTCAATAGGAGTCTGTGAAGCAACGCAGGTCAAGAAATGTGCACAGTGCTTGGCATGCAGAGATCACTCACTAAATGCTGGCTTCCAGGACGTTACTGAACCAGAAACTGGGCCTGGAAAATTGGTACAATGTATGTGCAAGCAAAAATAGACACAGTAAGAGTTGGAGGAAATGATGCTTTTTTTTTTCCTGATCATTCTAGTGTAATAGCTAAATTTAATCCTTTAAATGTGGGAATATTTGACCTCAACATATAGGAGATGCTTCAACTCCTCTTAGAGGAAGAGAAGACTGAAAATGTACTATGAAGTTAACAGTTTCCTTCCTGTGTTGTGAGGTGGATGGATGGAGTCTATCAGTGCTTCTCTAATCTGATGGATTATCAGAATCACCCAGGTGGCTTTACAAAATATACAGTTCCTGTCCCTAACTCAGAAAAGTCTCATTAGGTGTTGGGGGTCTATGAATTTCTCTCTTTTCCAAAGCACCCTCTCCCAAGGAGATTTTGGTGATCGGCCAGGGTTGGTGACCACTGAACTACATCTCAGCTCTGCATCTGTAACTAAAGCTAAAGTTACTTCATGTCCAACTGCAGCCTCAGCCTCACCTCTGGATGTTTCTCTTGCACTAGCCCCTGCACCAGTATTTGGGGCCAGTGACAATTAAGGCTGAGCACTGTTTGGGAAGTCACTGCTTGCGGGGAAGCTCATTCCAATATTGGTTGGTTTGGTTCCCATGAGAACGCTCGCTTGTGCTGAATCCACGTCTCTCTGTTCCCCTATCACGTCTATCCATCACCTTAGCTTTATCTTCCAGCGTCAAGCAGAGTCTTTGTAGAGTATAAGTCAGCACAGAGCCTGGAATCTTGGGAGTACTTGGGAAATATCCAAAGGAGCCTTATAGGCCAGAAATTCTACTGGAGTTCAATGTATCTACAAATACAGGTAGATGCTCTGATCAGAGAAGGCTTCCGAGAAGAAATGGAGTTTTAGCTGGACCTTGAAAGATAGAAAGGCTTTGAGGAGATGGACATTGAGTGTTGGGAAATGGTGAGGCTCCTTATTGTAGGAAGGGGCAAGATCAGAAATGAGCTTTAGATCTGTCAGTCATGGGGTGGTGTAGTGGATGCATCGAGGGGAGAATCCTGGAGGCAAGAAGTCTCCCCTGCATGGGCTTTGCAAACACGGGGAAGCCCGTGGCCCAGGATGGTGGCAGGATTTTCAGGCCATGAGAGCAGTGGGGCCATGCAGTCACTAGTGGGGACCTAGTGTTTATAGAACCTCTATCACATGGCCTCATTCTACCTCTATTATCTCAATCCATCCCACCCGAACCTGAGAAGGTAAGCATCCTTTATCCTCACCTTACATGGAAACAAATTGAGCGTAAGGAAGGCGCCATGACTGTCTCAAGGTCACACATGCATGAAGTGGTAAAATCAGACCCAAGCTGGCCTATCTCTAAATCTCAGGAGCCTTGAGGCATATGATTAAAGACAAAGGAAAAGGTGACAAAGCAGTCATTTGCAGAGGAAGAACACGTAGATAAAAAAGAGGAGGAAGGAAAAAAAACAAAACAAAACCAGAAACACACACGCGCGTGTGCGCGCACACACACATGCGCACACACACACACACACGAGCCTGTACCAGTACTTATTATACTCTAAGCAGGCCTCTCCCACTGTCCTCTGGCTAATGTATTCTGCAGCAAGTTTCGGGGATTTAAGAGAGAGTGACATGTGAGCTCATAAGAAGTAAATGATAGCGTGGGGATTACCGATAATCCTACCTTTCTCTTTCCAACCCTCCAAGGGACTAAGAGGCCTGTATATATATTTTTTCTTTTTTTCAGAAAAGTTTCTTTCCTTTCATAATCACTGGCCTAGATTGTGTCTCTTTTCCCTCTGGTGTTTGGCCAAATGCAACGGGAGACATGACAAGACTGAGTCTTTGCGATGGGATACAAAAATAATAATAAATAAAGTCGGTCGTGTTACATCTGCATTCAGAAGGGCCTCCTGTCTCTTCCACTTGGTGCCTTTGCTCAAATTAAATTACCGTCTGCCTGTTGTCACCACGGCTCTATATATATCTCACGCTCAGCTATTGAAATGAATGAGTAGGGCCCATGTTGTTGGGTCAGACCACAGGAGACATCACTGCTGCTACCTTCTCCCCAAAAGAACAGACTGTGTTTCTGGCCCTGAAGGTCCCCCCAACCCCGTGCTTTATGAGATGGAACTCAAAGGGGCCAAGGATTCGAGGGCTCCTGAACTTTCAGTTTCTTCTGTAACGAGATCAGGAATCTCTCTGACATTCATCAAAGCAGTTGAGGTTATGGCCTTCATGTTCTACTGACTAGTCTTTTGGTTCCCATCTTTTTCCTTTCAATCCATCTGCCATACCATCCCCCGAGTGACAGAACTAAAGATTATTTCTGATCTTATTTCTTCTTAGTAGAGTTTCGCCATTTCCCAATACCTTAAGCAATTTCAGGTCCTTCAGATCTGGTCCCCTGCCTCCTTTCCAGGTTTCTCTCTTCTTTATCTCACCCATATTTTTATCATTGAAAATAATTATAATAATAGGTATCACTTACTGAGGACTTACTATGTGACAGTGTACCACTTACTTTCTAGTCATCATCTCAATTTATTTTATCCCATTGTAATTCTCTGAGGCAAGTATCTGCATTATCCTCATTTTACCAGGCAAGGCGATGAAACTTAAGAACAGAGGAGTTCAATAACCTGGCCAGGTCACACAGCTTCCACTTGGTAGATTTAGGTCTGTCTGTCATTAAACCCCCCGTTGTTAATCACTAATCTTTGCCTCATGTATATCACACTACAGTGTAACCCACAAGTTCACATCTGTCTCTCTCTCTCCACTAAATCAGCAACTCGAACAGATTAAGAATAGTGCTTTTGTTCATTGTTCTCATCCCTAGCTGGAACAGAGCCATGGCAGGCATTCAGAAAATGTTTTCTAAACTGTATTCTATTCTGTTCTATCTCCGAGTGGTAGATAGAGGCATGGTAAGAACTACACTCTAGATGCAGACTAGTTCAAATCACATTTCTGTGACCTCTGGATTTGTAATAATCTAGGGCAGAGTTGTTAGCTGCTCTGTGGTTTAGTCTCCTATTTGTATAATGAGATTTGAGTGAGAAGTAAATGAGTAAATTCACATCAAGCTTTTGAAGAATGCCACGCATAGAGGAAGTTATCCACAAAGGTAAGCCCTAGTTATCAGTTGGCTGCCTGATGACCCACAGCACTTCGTGTACACTTTTAGGAATGTGCCATCATGCTATGCTTCCCTGTCTACCCTGCTAGACCTTGACCCTCCGGAGTGTGGAGGTCATGCTGTGTTTGGGTTTTTACACCACTCCCCTTCAGGGCCTGGCCAGTAATGTAAGCTCAGTCAAGGATTTTAAATGAGTAGGCACGGAATTCTGGAATTATATCTATTCTGCTCTCCAGTCTATGGGGGACAAGATATGAAGGCCACCAGATAGGGATTCTCAGTTGCCTCCTCCAGTTTCCATGCCTGTAAGAACTACATACGACTGCTTCCCGATGCCGCATTCAGCGTTTGCTCAGCAGCTAGTTACTGAAGCTGACCACATGGGCAACTGTTCAGGAACCATGTGCTGGGCACTGCTGAGTGTCTTACATGCATCACCCTGTTTCATGTGAACACATTACATTAAGTACCCCAGTGTACTGGAGAGAAACTGGTGAACAACATGGACAAATGACATTCCTCATGGAGGTGGCAGAGGAGGGAACCTCTGTGTGTGATCATTTAGCATCTCCTACCTCCCAGAGACCTCAGTCAGTGTCTTGGAGAAAGTCAAAGAGCCAAGCCAGAAAAAGAGAA
This sequence comes from Balaenoptera ricei, assembly GCF_028023285.1. Taxonomy (NCBI): domain Eukaryota; kingdom Metazoa; phylum Chordata; class Mammalia; order Artiodactyla; family Balaenopteridae; genus Balaenoptera; species Balaenoptera ricei. The sequence continues at coordinate 106,493,703 of NC_082644.1, read as the reverse complement.
AATCCCTGCAGGAGGCTTCTTCTGGAATGCTCTCTCTGCCCCAGGGCAAAGGCTTTCTGCTCCAGGCCAGCCAGGAGCTCCTGCTGAGCAAAGGGCAAGGTCTGGCTCCAACTGCCTTTCTGGACAACACTTTATTTTACACACCAGTGCCTGTAAAGCAGCAACTCTCAGCGCTTTTTCCACATCACAGGTGAAAATGATGGACCAACTCTCATGCATAGGGAGGTGGATTTGGGCTCAATTTAAATATTTCTATTTATATATCTGTCAACAGACGTGTCAGACAATGAAATGAGGCACTTGGGGGAATAATTAGCCCCATCACTGGCGTTTTGAGCATAGTCTGAACAATCATGAATAATAGATATTTGAGGTTGGGATTTGAGAGCCCACCCAGTCTTGGTGATCAGGCATACATGGGTTCCAGCCTTACTAACTGCAATTCACTAGCGACATGATTTGGAAGAATCCGTTCAACCTCCCTAAGCTTCAGTTTCCCCTCTGCACAATGGGGATGATGAGGACACCTACCTCAGGGGTTTTTGGGAACATTGAATGGGGTGATTCACGTAAAATGCCCAGCATAGGGCCTGGCACATGGTAACTGCTCGAAGACTGCTTTGTTAGTATAAGTGGAATTAATAACTTTTTAAAATTAGTGTGTTTTTTATTCGTATTGTTTTATGGTAGTGGAAGGAATTTCTGCACTGGATAGAGAGTTGAGCAAAAGCTTTAGAAGAGAGAAAGAGAGAAAGGAAGGGAGGGAGGGAGGAAGGAAGGAAGAAAGAAAGGAAGGAAGGAAAGAAAGAAAGAGAAAGGGAAGGAGGGAGGGAGGAAGGAAGGAAGAAAGAAAGGAAGGAAAGAAAAAAGAGAAAGAAAGAGAGAGGAAGGGAAGGAGGGAGGAAGGAAGGAAGGAAGGAGGAAGGGAGAGAAAATGAGGCTAAAACCCTTGACCAGAGCCCTGAATATAAAACAGATTCAAGTGGAACCACTCCAGTTAACCCCTCGCGTGTTTCCCCACCCTTTTTCCTCCATCTCTGCCCTTTGGTATTATCATCAGTAGGGGTAGCATTCGTATCATTTTGTGACTGCTGCTACCCCACTACTCCAGTGGTTTCTCCTTCACACACCGTCAGCAACATTCAGTGGGATCAAGCAGATCTGACTCAGATCTAGGCCATGCCTCTCACTGTTCCTGCGACATTAGGCAGAACAGGAGGCCAGCAGAGAGAGACAGGGGGAGCTTAGTCCTGAGGCTGCTGTACTCATACAGAGTTCTTTGGAAGATTTCTTTTTCTGGTGTTTCACATTCTGTCTCTACCGCTCAACTGGCATCTCCTTGAGGACAGGAGGCAGCTGTCTCTTCTCTTTGTACCTTTTCACCATCTGGTATAAAACTTTACATTTAGTGGATGTTCTCTGGTTTCTGGCTCTATAAGCTGCTAATTCCTAGGTGATGGATTCTTTTCAACTGGAGTGTCTACTCAAGAGAAGCAAAACTGCCATGTCATGAATCTTTGACTCTTTGTCATAAAAATAGGGGAAGGGGAAATTATGTAACTCTGGTATACAACTGACAACAATTTTACAGCCAGTGACACATTCCCTTTACAACGGTGATTCTCCAGCCCTGATGTTGTAACATCCCAATATGTTTTTTTGTCTCCTGAAAGGGAGGGTGAGGTCATGGCAATTCCCGGAAAGTATTTAAAGCAAACCAAATAACAAGTCACATTACCTCAAGTCTAAATTATAACTTCACCAGTGTCACACAGCAAGTGTATAGCAACATCAGGATGAGAACTTGGGCCTCCTAAATTCCAGGAACCACAATCCAGTGGATTTAATGCTAAATTACCAGGGCTTTCAATCTGATTGTATCCTCCTTGCCTCTTAACAAAAGCACATACCAGAAGTTAGTATTTTTGAGTGATTGTTAAGAGCCTTGCTCTTTGCTTGTATTAACTCATTTAATACATTATCCTTAACTGAAGGATGAGCCAACTGAGACTGATTAAATGACCTTGCCAGAGCCTACTGATGCCAGTTAACTCTCGGCATCTACACAATTAACTATTTCTACTATATACTTTCCACCTCTTTGTGCTATAGCTGTGTTCTTCTACCTGCTGTTTCCCAGATTTAAGCTTTGCATTCATGCTATTCTTTTGTCTAAGAATTCCCCTCCCTCATCTTCCACCATGCTCCACCTGCAGAGCTATTCTTTTAAATTTTCCCACTCAAATAGCACCTCTTCTGTAAAGCCTTCCTCGACTGCTTCTAGGCAGAACAACCCGGCTCCCATGTTGGCATAACAGTTTGTGTGTGTGTGTGTGTGTGTGTGTGTGTGAATTATCTATTGACACATCTCCCCCACCAAATTGAATCTGAACTTCTCAGTGTTGAGAGCATGTCTTTGTTATTTATTCCTGCACCCTCATGTGTCTTGCACTGTGCTAACAACAATGTAGCTTCTCCATGAATGTTAGATGGAAGGATGAGTAAAAAAAGAAAACTTTCAAGGAGAAAAAGGAGAGCGAGAGCTTTACTTTAATTAAACTGCCAACAAATCTGAGAGGCACGTATTAGTATCCTCATTTTACCGCTGGGACAGACAAGACAGGTACTGTAAGACTTAGCATCAGAGCAGAGATCTGTCTGATTCCCAAGCTGGCATTCCTTTCTTTCTTTTAGAAGAAGAAAAGGCACATTCTTTGGGGGAATGCAGTCGGCACTGTCACATGCAGAAGCGGTTAATGGAGATCACAGAAAGAAGGGAAGGAAAAGAGCAAAGGGAGAAAGAACATCAAAAAGTAAGGAAGGTGGAATATTGTCAGTTCAGGGTAGAGAGGGAGACACGATTTCCCAGGTAAGAATCAACTTAGCACCCAATAAGAAGGTGCAAAGGAAGGAAGATTGCGGTGACATTTAGACAGGCTAGAATGACACCAGAATCGAACCCCAGATAATTGGATAAGTTTTCTTCAAAACTGTTTCGAGAGCCAGAAAAGAGTGAAGAGCAAAGACAGGGGTCTGCATCAGGCAAAGGAAAAATAATTATTTCAAGGCAGATGCCATGGCTCAGGAAGGGAACTGCCTGACCTCACTGCTTGAGAAGGGAAGTGCCTGGGAGGTCTGGCAGCCTGGCCACTGAGTACATCTTTGGTGGCTGTTTGCAGTGGCATATGGTTGAGGGATAATAGCAGCCCCACAGTGATGGAAGGGAAAATCACACATGACATTTTAAGCAAGAGAGCAGGAAGGAATGAGGAACCAGAGGTCTCTGCAATTACCAATCGCCAATTGTGAAATTTATGCAGAGTGTTTACTCTTAACTGGCAAGAATTTGCAGATGGTGAGAGGCACGAGGGGTCAGGCAGTGCCTCCATAGCTAACTGTGTAGGAGCCTGTGAGATATCACTTTAAATGTCAAGTATGGGAAAGGAAAGGATAATTGCAAGCATTATAGTATAAGAAAGGGCTTGGATTTAGCCAACTGTAGTTTTCTCCTTAAGATAATTCAAAATAGTCAAGTATACACATTGCTAAAATTTAGAAGAATCTTATAAAGGTGACATGGATTAATTTAAAAGATTTTTAAATGTGTAGGCAAGCTGGGAGGTATTTTGGGGATTATACAGTTGGACAGAAGAGGAACCCTTCTTTCAAGGAGTTTTCCGTCCAGAATGATACTAACCACTCCCGTGTAATAGCACTTCCCTAAAATGTCTTGAATCTTCTGTTTCATTTGCTTCTCATATCTGTCATAGAAGTGACTCCATAAACCATCACTCCCCAGACACAGAAACAGAGACCAAGGGACAAAGAGATCAGCAAGTGTTTGTTAAGCAGGTAGTGGTAGAGGCAATTCACCATCCCATTGTCTTAACCTCTGCTTCCATAGTCTTTCTCTAGCCCTCACCTAGATTAATAGCTGAATCTTTTCCGTAAATGAGGGAGAGTGGAAAAAATTATAAATGCATGAATAAAACTGCTTGATTAGTGTTTCCCAATTTCGTATAGTATCAGGAGTTTTAAAATGCTAGAACCACATGTTAAGGATGCTGGACCATCTGCATGATAGAGTTACACCTCTAATCATAGAATGGAATTGCTGGAAAGGACATTTACTCCAACCCCTGCATTTTATAGATAAGGAAATAGTCCTGGAGAGGTGAACATGCTAGGATGTCAGAGAGCTGGCCTGACCCTCAGCGGCTGTTTGGTTCATTGCTTTCCAATAGACAATTTTTTTATGGTACTTTCAACTTCTCCCCACATCTGCATATCTCTTGTATTATTCATTTTGTTCTCTGCTTTATTTTTCCTAAAAAGGCCCACATTATAAACTTACATATATATTTTAATGGATCATATTCCTTACTACTCACAAACCTTATTACAAATAGAAAATAACCATGAAAATATATACATAATCATTGAAGGTAATATACTCATCGGTTATCCACATAAAACCATCTTTTTTATCAACATACCACACTTTGGAAAATGGTGATCCAGCCCGAGTATCCCATTTTACAGGCAAGAAACTCGAGTCCAGAGAGGAGTTTTGAACTATGCGTCTACTGCCTCTGCTCACTTACCTGATCTCAGCAGCTAGTATTCCAGTAACCGGCAAAAACATTCCCTGCTCCTTGTGGTGCTCGGTTCTCAGACCTGGACGAGACACAGACCACAGCCAATCCAATCAAAGGTGATGTGTAGAAAGGACTCAGCAGGACCCGGCAGTGAGCTGAACAGTCAGAGATTTATCTCCTGCCACAATTTCAAAACTGCTCCTTGCAAGGTAGAAGTTTTTACAGCAAGTATTTCCCTCTGGAGAGCAGTAGACTCTTCCAGAGATTCAGGGTCTCAAGTTTAAAGGTCAAATCTATTGAATATCAACCTTCAATGCCCACTGCTACACCTGCCCTCAACAATACCAAAAAGAGGATCCTGGGAAGATTGATAATGGCCCAGCAAGTTCTTGCCCAGGAGATCCTGGTGTTTCCCAGAGAAAACCATTTTTGGAATCTTGAGAGTCAATGGCAAGCTGAATAGTCAGTTTGCAAAAGTGGAGCTGACAAGTTTTATTTTGATTTATTTTGCAATGGAAAATCAGAAAAATAAAATAGGCAGCAGATGCCTCAGAGAGTTCAGGGCAGACCATGACGTTTTTCTGGTATAAGTTTATGCTAGGTCTCAGCTATGCTGGAGCATGAAGAAAGGAAATTGGCAACACACTAGGAGGAACTAGGAGAACTAAAAACTTGCCTAGGTCACAATGTCTAAATGGATGTTGTAAACTCAAAATCAAACAGGCCAGGCTAATCTCCCAGTGAGTCTGATCTGGTGGGGTTGAGAAGAAGCAAATGTAACCATGTGAAAGAAAGAGACATTTTCTGACCAGTAAGGGGTGTTTAACAAGAAGGATCACATATTTCATTCTGTTGATCTTGCCTTGGTTGTTATGAATCTTAGCAATAAATCTCAAGGACAAAACCAGTAATCATATTAAACGTAGGGTATTATCCTCCATTTTCTATTGTAACTGTGATTCTCAGATCTGTCAGTGCATTAAAATCACTTGGGGAATATTTTAAAATACAGATTCCTTAGGCTCAACCTCTGATACTAAATCAGAATTTCCAGCAATAAGGGTGATAAACAAGGCTAGAAAAATAGATAGAAATATATAATTAAAGACCTCAAGTGATTCTTAAGCCAAGCACTTTTTTAAAAGTCAGAGTTGGTAAGCTTTATCATCTTGATATATTATTCCCACTTTTAATAGTTCTATTGAAAGGATCTCAGTTGTAAGCTGCCAGAAGTCCTTGGTGAAAACAGACTGAGTGCAAATGAAGGGTAAGGGAAGAGGCTAGAAGAAGAGAGAACAGATGAGAAAGAGAGAGAGACCTAGAGACCTAAGAAAACATGTTGGATTAAGTAGCTTAATCTAACTTTAGTATCTTGGAACAGAGAAGGCTTGTCTAACCTTTGGAGAGAGACTTCTGTTACCCATCTAAGACATAAAGTCAAAGACAGCTTGTCTGGAGATTTTGTGAGAAGTTCAGAGCCTCTGAAACTTTTTCATATAATCCTCCCTTATTTTAAACTTCCTCTTTCCAAATAATGCCTCCCAGGGATTTCCTTAAACAGGAACAGTATTCATTCCTCTTTTGTGGAGATGGGAAGACCACCAAGAAAGAATCTAAAGAAGAAGATAAGACTGAGTCCCAGAAAGAAGGTGGGCCATGCGACCGCATCTCGCAGTGGGGCCCTGGAAAGATGGAGGCACGATGTCCTAGGGAGCAGTGGATAAAAACCAGGCTGGGTTAGTTCAGGTCAGTCCTGTCTTGCTTGGCTCATGGGAGATGGAGTGTTGTTAGTGTGAGACAAGAGCTCAAATTGGCGACTGACTGGTTTTGATTTAATTACATAGTGAGATGGTTTCTTAAGAGCATACATCACCATCCTTTCTCCTAAACGTGGGTTTAATTTTCAACAAAACACTTCTCGCATAAACAACATGTCGTTTCTAAACCCTTATTGCCATTCCCAGAACTGCTTGCAGCCTTTCAGAAACCCATTATTTTATAATTATAATCAAGACTATTAGGACAGGACAATTTGTGCCAAAAGCACATTTACACTCAGAACTGTCACTTAGCACTGTCACAGGGAGGTATCATCTCTATTTCTGTAAAAATCAAAGAGAGTAGCAGACACTGCCTTATAAACTTTCAATTTCTAGATGGCGTGGGAGGTACTGACCTTGTCTGAATTTTTCTCCAATCAGTCCTCTGAATACCCCTGGTGGAATAGCTGCTACTTGGTGGAAAGAATGCAGCCCTGGGAATCAGGCCAACTTGGGTTCACATCCTAATTTTCTTCCTTCCAACTGGGCAATTCACCTTTGGACCTCAGTTTCTTCATCTGAAAAATGGCAAAGCTATTAATAATACGTGCCCATTTAATTTTAACAATTAAATGAATTAATATACAGATTGGAACAGTCCCAGGCATGTACCAAAAGCTTAGCAAATATTAGTTATTTTTGTGATTAATGCATAGAAGCTGTGTGACGATAGACAAGTTACTCATCCTCTCTGGGCACCCATTTCCTCTTTGTCCAAGTGAGGAAACTGGTAGTGGCAGCAATCAGATAAGCTCACATGATGCTCAATATATTTGATTCCTGTTGATCAGCCATTTATTCTACAGGTTTCACTATGAGTTGAAAACTCTGTGAGCTCCATAACGAAACCCAGAGCGTGTGACCTTATTCCAGCCGTCTGGAAAGTCCTTAGCTTTTGGAATTTCCCCATAACCTCTGTGTTCAGTCACAGGTCTGTGATTTCCGTCAGGAAGTCAGACTGGCTAGAAAAATGATACAGCAACCTAAGCATGTTGTTTACAGGAAAGGCATGATCTAGTGGACCTGATTTGTCCATTGTTAAAAATCTTTCATCATGTGTATTTTTTTTTTCAAATTAGTCCAACAGCTTTATTAAAAGATAAAACCCTTCTCCCCCCGCGGTCCTGGCGGCATCGGCCTCAGGCTCTGAGCATCCAGATGTCCTGCAGCCCGAGAGGCATCATGTGTATCTTTAATTTACTTTTTCACAGGTTCTTATGGCTGTAATAGTAATATTGATAAGTAACAATAGTAATAATTCTCTTTGGTCAATACCAATCAAAATTATGACGATGAAATAGAAGGCTTTATGCATTTTTGTGGGAAGAGAGTGCTCTTGACATAGTACAGTGCTTACTTGTCTTAGTTATGGAGTGAAGTAGACTTACATCCTAACCTCAGAGCTGTCATTCATTAACAGGTGACCTTGGGCACATTACAGAATGACTCCAAGTGTCAGTCTCCTCATCTATAAATTGGAAATAATTAGTATCTTCCTAATTCATTGATGTGACAAAGTAAATGAGATAGTATATATAAGGCCCTTGCACAAAATGATTGCTCAATTGAAGATAACTATTGGTTATTATTATCAGTATTGTCATTATAGCCCAGTGAGGTATGCAAAGAAGATAGTATCACCCCCATTTTATGTATTGAAATCTGAGCCTCAAGGCACTTGAATGACTTGCCCACAATCACACAACAAGTAAATGAAGAGCCTGAACCAGATCTTGGTTTCTACTCTCACAGGAAGTTCAGTGTCCCCTGCATCAGAATTCTGCTCCATTATAAATGGACAGAGTCTGACTTTTGCCCTTTTTTTTTAGACGTATATACATTCTTTCTTAAATATTCTTTTCCATTATGGTTTATCCCAGGAGATTGGATATAGTTCCCTGTGCCATATAGTAGGACCTTGTTGTTTATCCATTCTGAATGTAATAGTTTGCATCTACCAACCCCAAACTCCCAGTCCATCCCTCTCCCTCCCCTCTTCCTTGGCAACCACACGTCTGATCTCTATGTCTGTGAGTCTATTTCTATTTTGTAGATAGGCTCATTTGTGCCATATTTTAGATTCCACATATAAGTGATATCATATGGTATTTGTTTTTCTTTCTGACTTTACTTCACTTAGTATGATAATCTCTAGTTGCATCCATGTTGATGCAAATGGCATTATTTTGTTCCTTTTTATGGCTGAGTAATATTCCATTGTATATATGTACCACATCTTCTTTACCCATTCATCTGTCGATGGACATTTAGGTTGTTTCCATGTTTTGGCTATCGTGAATTGTGCTGCTATGAACATTGGGGTGCATATATCTTTTTTTTTTTTTAAACATCTTTATTGAAGTATAATTGCCTTACAATGGTGTGTTAGCTTCTGCTTTATAACAAAGTGAATCAGTTATACATATACAATATGTTCCCATTTCTCTTCCCTCTTGCATCTCCCTCCCTCCCACCCTCCCCATCCCACCCCTCTAGGTGGTCACAAAGCACCGAGCTGATCTCCCTGTGCTATGCGGCTGCTTCCCACTAGTTATCTGTTTTACATTTGGTAGTGTATATATGTCCATGACACTCTCTTACCCTGTCACATCTCACCCCACCCCCTCCCCATATCCTCAAGTCCATTCTCTAGTAGGTCTGTGTCTTTATTCCCGTCTTGCCACTAGGTTCTTCATGGCCTTTTTTTTGTTTTTTTCCTTAGATTCCGTATATATGTGTTAGCATACTGTATTTGTTTTTCTCTTTCTGACTTACTTCACTCTGTATGACAGACTCTAACTCCATCCACCTCATTACAAATACCTCCATTTCATTTCTTTTTATGGCTGAGTAATATTCCATTGTATATATGTGCCACATCTTCTTTATCCATTCATCTGTCGATGGACATTTAGGTTGCTTCCATGTCCTGGCTATTGTAAATAGAGCTGCAATGAACATTTTGGTACATGACTCTTTTTGACCTATGGTTTTCTCAGGGTATATGCCCAGTAGTGGGATTGCTGGGTCGTATGGTAGTTCTATTTGTAGTTTTTTAAGGAACCTCCATACTGTTCTCCATAGTGGCTGTATCAATTTACATTCCCACCCACAGTGCAAGAGTGTTCCCTTTCCTCCACACCCTCTCCAGCATTTATTGTTTCTAGATTTTTTGATGATGGCCATTCTGACCGGTGTGAGATGATATCTCATTGTAGTTTTGATTTGCATTTCTCTAATGATTAATGATGTTGAGCATTCTTTCATGTGTCTGTAGGCCATCTGTATATCTTCTTTGGAGAAATGTCTATTTAGGTCTTCTGCCCATTTTTGGATTGGGTTGTTCGTTTTTTTGTTATTGAGCTGCATGAGCTGCTTGTAAATCTTGGAGATTAATCCTTTGTCAGTTGCTTCATTTGCAAACATTTTCTCCCATTCTGAGGGTTGTCTTTTGGTCTTGTTTATGGTTTCCTTTGCTGTGCAAAAGCTTTTAAGTTTCATTAGGTCCCATTTGTTTATTTGTGTTCTTATTTCCATTTCTCTGGGAGCTGGGTCAAAAAGAATCTTGCTGTGATGTATGTCATAGAGTGTTCTGCCTATGTTTTCCTCTAAGAGTTTGATAGTGTCTGCCCTTACACTTAGGTCTTTAATCCATTTTGAGTTTATTTTTGTGCATGGTGTCAGGGAGTGTTCTAATTTCATACTTTTACATGTACCTGTCCAATTTTCCCAGCACCACTTATTGAAGAGGCTGTCTTTTCTCCACTGTATATGCTTGCCTCCTTTATCAAAGATAAGGTGACCATATGTGTGTGGGTTTATCTCTGGGCTTTCTATCCTGTTCCATTGATCTATATTTCTGTTTTTGTGCCAGTACCAAACTGTCTTGATTACTGAAGCTTTGTAATATAGTCTGAAGTCAGGGAGCCTGATTCCTCCAGCTCCATTTTTCATTCTCAAGATTGCTTTGGCTATTCGGGGTCTTTTGTGTTTCCATACAAATTGTGAAATTTTTTGTTCTAGTTCTGTGAAAAATGCCAGTGGTAGTTTGATAGGGAGTGCATTGAATCTGTAGATTGCTTTGGGTAGTAGAGTCATTTTCACAATGTTGATTCTTCCAATCCAGGAACATGGTATATCTCTCCATCTATTTGTATCATCTTTAATTTCTTTCATCAGTGTCTTATAATTTTCTGCATACAGGTCTTTTGTCTCCTTAGGTAGGTTTATTCCTAGATATTTTATTCTTTTTGTTGCAATGGTAAACGGGAGTGTTTTCTTAATTTCACTTTCAGATTTTTCATCATTAGTGTATAGAAATGCAAGAGATTTCTGTGCATTAATTTTGTATCCTGCTACTTTACCAAATTCATTAATTAGCTCTAGGAGTTTTCTGGTAGCATCTTTAGGATTCTCTATGTATAGTATCATGTCATCTGCAAATAGTGACAGCTTTACTTCTTCTTTTCCGATTTGGATTCCTTTTATTTCTTTGTCTTCTCTGATTGCTGTGGCTAACACTTCCAAAACTATGTTGAATAATAGTGGTGAGAGTGGGCAACCTTGTCTTGTTCCTGATCTTAGTGGAAATGGTTTCAGTTTTTCACCATTGAGGACAATGTTGGCTGTGGGTTTGTCATATATGGCCTTTATTATGTTGAGGAAAGTTCCCTCTTGCATATATCTTTTTGAATTATAGTTTTGTCCGGGTATATGCCCAGGAGTGGGATTGCTGGATCATATGGTAATTCTATTTTTAGTTTTCTGAGGAACCTCCACACTGTTTTCCATAGTGGCTGCACCAACTATGGTCATTCTGACTGGTGTGAGGTGGTACCTCATTGTAGTTTTGATTTGCATTTCTCTGATAATTAGTGGTGTTGAGCATCTTTCCATGTGCCTACTGGCCATCTGTATGTCTTCTTTGGAGAAATATCTATTAAGGTCTTCTGCCCATTTTTCAATTGGGTTGTTTGTTTTTTTGTTGTTGAGTTGTATGAGCTGTTTGTATACTTTGGAGATTAAGCCCTTGCTGGTTGCATCATTTGCATTTTGCCCCTTTTAAAATTCTAGCAATGGTGTCTGATAATTCAGTGTGTTTTTCAGAGCTGGAACCCTGCCATCTCTTTCCATTCTCCCTCCCTGAGAGTGGAATCCCTGAGTTTGACTATGGGTGTGAGCCTCCTGCCTTAGAGACTTTCAGGATTCCAGTTTTCTATGTCAACTTCATGCCAGGCTTGGGATATTTCTTGCTCATAAGGCAGCCCCTTCAGGCAGGTAAATTTGGAGCTGTGCTCCATCTCCCTTCCACTCTCTATTTTATCTTTGTAGTAGCCCTGTAGTATAGGAGAAACTTACCCTTCCTATTCAAGAAAACAAAGTGAAATTAGAGAGATTAAGAAACTTGTCCAAAATTATCTTGTGAAGGTGTGGCAGGACCTTCAAATCCAAGTCCACTGTATGCATCTGCTAGGATAGTAGCCACATAAAGAAGTCCATATAGGATTTTTTAAAACCTGTTCTCCCTAGAGACTTCCCTGGTGGTCCAGTGGCTAAGACTCTGCGCTCACAATGCAGGCGGCCTGGGTTCAACCCCTGGTCAGGAAACTAGATCCCACATGCCGCAAGTAAGAGTTCGCATGCTGCAATTAAAAGATCCCTCGAGCCACAACAAAAATCAAAGATCCTGCATGCTGCAACTAAGCCTCGGCGCAGGCAAATAAGTAAATAAATAAATAAAAACCCTGTCCCCCCTATATTTAGCAACAATGACTAGAATATTCCATTGGAAGAAAATGAAAGCCAAATTTTCTAGCCACTCCTGATTTTCAAAGCATCTGTATTCTTCTTCACTTAGCAAAATAGATTATTGGCATTCTAGGTACTAGGCTGAAATTCTAAGTCCAGATTCTCAGTTATTTGGGTCCTCTCATTAGACAACCTGAAAGAAGTGAGAATAATGGTGCCAGTGGGCAAGTCAGTCCAAGAGGCATGCTTTGTTGTTCCTCCTCCTGACAGTCCAGCTTAAATTCTGTATCAAGGTGCATTGCTAAAGTTGATGTCCTCAAACTGTATCAGTTAAGTCTCCTTACTGTGTTGATTTCCAGTGACACATCCCTGCCATTTAATGAAGGCATTGAAAGGAACAGCCTTATTCCAAATCATGTGGCAGGAAGGTATCTCTGAGTACAGGTTGGTGGGTAATTGCTACAAATACAGAAACAGTTGAGCCTATCTGGAAGGCCATTTGAATAGACCTATTTGCATGAAGTCCTGGGAGCCTCATGGAAAAGAATTTACTGCATCAGAAAAGATAATTAAAGTGGGAAAGGCTTAGTTCGTCATTGTTGGAGGAAATGGTTGATTTCAAGTACCACCTCATGTCTCTCACACAGCTCATCTTTCAGCCCAACACACATCCTTTGGTTTAACCTTCATATCTGGATTCTGTTGAGCCCTGGCCAACCAGTGGAACCATAGGAGGACTAATTCTAATTAGGGAGTTTCTTTCTGACTTGGCCTCCACCCATGTGGTTGTCAGAACCCCAACCTCCTTCTGGACTCTCACTTTTCTGGAAATTACCAGCAAGTTCCTGGAAGGTACTACGTGAACTCACAGGTGTCCTAAGAAGAATGACTGAGAGGTCTACTGCGTTTAAATCCAAGCTCTGCCATTTTCTACCTGTGGGACTTGAGATAAGTTACTTATAGAGCCTTCATTTCCTAATGGGTAATAATGCTGGTATTACCAGTGTCCATCTAATAGGCAGAGTATGGGACTTAAAATTAGATATCGTACACAAAGCAGTAGAATAGGGCCTAAAAATGGCCATTTTATTAGAGAAGTCCTCTCCTCCCATTCTGCGAAGTCTTTTGTAATACTTGGAGTTCAGGAACCAAGTGGAGGAGGTGGTTGAGAACATCCATGCAGACAGCAAGAACAGGGGATGGGCGTGGAGGTCTGGAGCCCCAGAAACTGCACGGGCAACAGAGAACTGTGGTCGGGGACTTGGCGGCCTTGACTGGGAAGAACAGAGGACATCATTCCCTGCAGAGATAATCCTTTGCTCATTCATCAGCTCTTCAAATAAGCAGGTGTTGTATGTCTGCTCTGCGCCTGCCATTGAACTCAGGGCTGGGGAAGCAAAGGATAAACAGATATGCTTCCTGCCCTCAAAGACCTCCCAGTCATTCTTGCGAGGGTTCCTGTGAGTTCATGTAAGACCCCCACCCCCCTGCCACCCAGGATCCTGCTGGAGATGTCTAGAGAGGTTATAGAGCTCTGGGGTTCTGATAATCCCGTGGGTGGAGGCCGAATCAGAAAGAGACGGCCTGATCACGCTTACAGTCTTCCTGTGGTCTCACAGGTTGGGAAAGCAACAACTGGTAAAATGGTATTACTGAGAAAACCATTTAGTGTTTCTCCCTGTGTCCGCTTCATAAAGTCCCAGAGGATTACTCCCCTTTAAAAGTGTTCCTTATATTGAACATGTACTATTTTTAATACTTACAACAGTTTTGCAAAGTAATAATCTACCCTCCTTTTATATTTGAGTTAACTAGACTCTCAGGGAGGTGAAGCCCATGTCCAGCGGGTAAGTGGTGAAAGTGAGTTTTGGCTTTCTCCAAAAGCCATACTATCCAAAACACCAGGGGGGCCTCTCTGGAGTTAGGATGGGAAACCACTATGCTAAAGCTTACTCTAAGTGTCTTTTTTTCCTCTTTTGTTCTTTGTCAAGATTTTCTAGTTCTAATTAACTAAACTTGTCCATGTATTGTTTTTTTGAATCTCTCTCATGCCCTTTATGGAAAGGAAGGTGTCATAAATAAATCACTCAGTATATATAATGTATATATGCATATGTATTTACCTAATGATTCATGGTTTCAGTGAAAAACCCTTGACTACTGTCAACCACACAGAGAGGTTCAGGAGTTTCACTTCCCGTCTTGTGAACTTGAAGCATGAAGCAATGGGGTACAGTGGAAAGTGAGCTGCCCAGTGTAGGCTGGAAGCCAAGTTCAGGCCCTGCCACTTTACTCTGTGGCCTAATAAATTTACTTCCTGGAACTTCAGATTTTACACCAGTAAAATGGTGAAATGACTTCTTAATCTGCTACCCTCCCTGGATCATAAGAGATTCAAATGTGGTTATAATTGTGTGACTATGTTCTAAGTTGTAGGGTATTACACAAATTTAAGGCATTATTAATTTTTCTTTTTTTTTTCTATTCCACCCTTCATCTCTGTTTAATCCAGAGAATTTAAATGGCTGCAAAGAACCTGTCCTAGGCCTAACTTTCCTTTTTCTTCCCCTTATGTTTCTGTCATATCATTTCTTTCCTTTCTTGTCCACCTCACCTGCAATTTTCAGAATTCCCAGCTGGGAGAGGGGACTGATAGGAAGAAGGCCAGTGACAGCCTTGGATACAGGAAATATTCCAGTCGTATTTTGATTTTCCTCCTTGGAGTCTTGTATATTTGCTTGAACTAACACACAGATGAGGAATGCTTACTTAAATATGAACAGAAACACACTCACATATAGCCTGGACACACACAAAAATGCATGCCTTCAAGCATACTCAGAATATAACACAGACATTTGTATATAAGGAATCACATACCAACACTAGAGTGAGGACCTAACTCAAACATCTGGAGACATCTACATCAAATGCAAATATTCCCCTTGCAATATAATCACACTTTCTTCCATGCAGACATGATCACACGAAAAGGAACAGGAACACATAGAGGCATGTGCACAAATACATATATCCACTTTCACTAGCACATAAGGCCTATAAACACACCCAGGCATGTTCAGCAACTCCAACCATGCTCCAACCAAAATACACTCTGGAACACTCAGTCACAAACACACTCCTACATGTGGCCATATTTCCAGTTTTTGACAACTGTATTTTCCAAGTGTCCTCATTGCCCTTTCTTTGACTGCACTATTCTGGGAAAGCTGGCTGCCTGTGCTTTTCAAAGAATTTCCCTTAACATGACCCACAGTAACCTCAAGGACATTACTTTCTCAATGATAATATCTACTCTTTCCTAAATGTGATCATGGAGTGACACCCAACAGGAAACAGCAATGTGTGCTCCCCACCTCGAACCATTTCAAAATCCCCTGAAAGATTCAGTGGACCATCAAACAATACTCATTTGCTGCAGAAGAAACCTTTGCTGCAACTCCCATCATGCAGTCACCCCAGCTCTATCAGCCCACATGTTTCTGGGGTCATCAAGAAGAGCTGACCTCCTGAGGTCATCCCACCTCCTGCCCTGCCTCTAGCCTGAATTGCTCATGATGAGACCAGGAAGCTGGACTTGTCTCCCTCTATTATAATAAGTGCCACTTTCAACCAAATTATTTTAATGCTTCCTTCATGACAGTCATAACTTGGTAGGTAATAACTTCAGAATGGCATCAAGTGACAAAGTGACAGAGTATATTTTACATATTTGCTCAAAAGTTAGTGGTTAAATATGGATCTTTCCAGCATGCCTCTAACAGCCTTATTTACTATATGGGTTTATAGAGAAGACGTGAAAAATGAGAACTGGATTTATAAAGACAAAAAAAATATCAGGGACTAGTAGTTAATAAATAGAACATGCTAAGGGATAACCAGGATATTTGTGAATTGACTTAAAGTGGGGGGTGGATCTGAATCTGGAGCCTTTTGAGTCGCAAATAGAATTTAAATTATATTCAAAAGAAAAGGGAAAAGTGAGCCAAGACCTAGATCAGTCGAAACTACCAAAACTGCTTTGTTTTAACATGGCTAAAACATATAACGTGAGATGGTTTCTACTCAAAAGACAAAGGAGAAGAAGTCTGTCCTTTTCTAATCTCACTGAGGCCCAATCTCTTAGTTCTAATTCAGTTTGATGGGGTAAGAGTTGAGTTGACTTTCCCTGTCCTGGACTTCTTAGCTGAGTTGGTTGAAACATCCACCTGGAAGTTCTGTATTTTAGTACAGTGTTTATTCCCTCTACATTGTAAACTCCATGAGATTAGCAGTCCTGTATATCTTGTGCACCACTAAATCACCAGCCTTTAGCACAATGCTTGGTACGTTGCAGCATTTAATACTTGTTAACTGAACAATCACTGTGTCCGGCTGGGCAAGGAGCACATCAGGAGATTTTCCCCCTCAAGTGGAGGCTGTTGCTTCCTGCTGTCTGCTGTCTGCATCTGCTGTTCCTTCTGGCCTCCATGGTTTACCGTCCAGCAAGGCTTTTCTGAGTCGTCTCCAGAAGATGTGCCGCCCCAGGACACTGTCCTCCCACTCCAGGTAGGTATTCCTGTTGAGAAGGCGGTACAGCTCTACCTGCTGCCGCAGCAGGGACTTCTCCAACTTGTGCAGGACTATGAAGATGATGCCAGCACGGCTGCTAAGAAACTGCCAGGTCTGGGCAATCTCATACTCAAAGATACACCATCGGCTCTGGATGAAGTGCTGGGACACCACGACAATAACCTTCCGGCTTTTGTGGAAACCTTCCTGGATGATGTTGGCGGCAATGGCCACCCCAGGAATAAAGTCTCTGTAGTGAAGGCAGAGCTGAAAGGGGGGCACCCCCTCCTCCAAGTTCTTTACCAATTCATTCCTCACCCAGTCTTCGTCCTGGCTTGAGTAGATTACAAAAGCATCATAGGTGCTTTCACCTCTGCCATACTTTTTGCAGCCAGCAAGAAGCATTAGGTGGAAATAGAACTTATAGACCAGGACTCCTGCAACAGATACCAAGAGGACGGTGAGAACCGACACACTAATGATCATCTTGTTCATCTGACAAGTGGCATTCCTGAAACTAAGCACGGGCATGTCCTGCATATCTAAAGGTTGTGTACACATCATTTGCTCAGCTCCCACCAAGAGCTGCCTCTGGTCCTTGACCCACTGCAGGAAACTCTGGTGTTCACAAACACAAGCAAAGTCATTCTGAGTAAGATTTAACAAAGCAAGGCTCCTTGGCAAATGCTGTAGTTCTTGCTCCTTGGACTCCATGATACGGTTGAAACTGCAATCCAGAATCCGGAGGGAGTGGAGTGGTTTATAAGGAAGTGTATCCAATGACAAGAGTTTGTTGTGACTCATATTTAGCACCTGAAGTCTAGGGAGGGAGTGAAATGCCATCTGGGATACCTGTTCCAGTTGACACTTAGAGAGGTCCAGGATGATTAAGTTAGTCAGTTCTGTGAAGATATCAGGAAGCAAGTTGTTCTGAAAAGAATTGCCTGCCATTTTCAAGGTTTGGAGGCGGACCAAGCCAACGAAGATGCCATGGAAGACAACTCGGGTGTTGGTATAAGAAATATCAAGGTAACGGAGGTTTCTGAGTGATAGGAATACTGAAAAATCATTGGCCTGTTTCAGATTGGAATGCTGAAAATCCAGATGTTCTAGTTGCTCTAAGCCCAAGAAGTTTGAATTCATAGTAATGACATCATTGAAGCTCAGATCTAAATGCTTCAGTTTGGTTGTCCCAAAATTAGTGTGAGAACAGCAACCCTTGAAACTCAAGCGATTTCTTTTGAGATCTAGAAACTGAAGGTTTGGTAGCTCAAATTCAGTAAAAGTGCTCATACCTTTGTTGTCTATGAAAACAAACTCTTTGAGAGAATTGAGCTTCAATGTGGGAAATTGTTTAAAATTACAGTTAATCAATTCTAAGTGTTGCCATCTGCAGTCTTTAGGAAGGGCTTCTAGACTGTCTAAATCCAGACTCAACAGAGAAATCATAGAAACATTTACCAAACAATTAAATAAGCCTGTATCATCCCTTGGGAATTCACTGAAGTATGCTATCCGAAATTTTTCGAAGGTCAAATTGCACAGTCCCTCCAGGACAGATCTGTCAAAACTTTGCAAGTTCCTTTCATTTTTAAATTCTCCCAAAACCAACCGATTGATTTTTAAACCAGCCAGACCTTGAATACAAATTTTCATTACATGTGTACTATTAAAATTACTTCGCAAAGTCAGTTCATTGAGCTTAATTTCTTTAAAGGTACCTGGTTCAATAAAGTCTAAAGGGTTCAGGGACAAATCTAAAGAGAGGTTGAGCAGGGGCATTTGATGGAGAACGTTCAAGTCTTCATGATAAACATTTTGGATTTTGTTATTAGAAAGATCCAAGTGCTCCAGGTTGGGCAGGTTAGAAAAATATTCAGGAAACTTGAAGGAATGGATAAGATTGTGAGCCACATTAAGCTCCTTCAAGGTTTTGAGATGTCCAATGGGGAAGTCCTCTAGAGATGCTAGGTTTATCTCCACGGCTACCAGCTTCTGTAAACTTGATAGCCCAGAAAAAGCTCCCAGGGCTAAACTCTGTATAGGGTTTCCTGTCAATATCAAGGTGGAGAGGTGGTTTAGGCCCTGATATGCATCATCTTCAATCATCTGAATTTCACATCTACAAGGAGAAGAGATACAGATTACATAATATTTCTGCTGAATAAAAAAACAAAACGAAATATCAACACAGTCATCTAGGTCTTCACACAGATATGACATGCCATATGATGATGCATAGGCAAAAATATCAAGCCAGGCAGATGAAGCAAAGAAGAAACCCCACAAATTTGGTATTATCATACTGACCCCCATGACAATCTCTTTTTATCACACTAGGCACACGTGATAAGCAGAGGCAGCCCATCCAACAGAGGGAAATCAGTTAAAGATCAATGATTGGGGCACGTGAAGACTGAACCTTGGATCAACTTTAGCCATTTCCTGCCACACATAATTGTGATTATATATCTGATTGGTACAGATGAGGCAGATAGTTGTTAGTTGTTAGGCATGATAAATGACTAGTGAATGTCAATTTCAAAGGTATAAAAAATTACACCAAAGTGTCACAGATATCCTTAATGTTCATGAAAAGTTCTCCATATAGGGCTCATCACTTAATGTTAATCAGAGTATTAAGATGAAGAGAATATTTAACTTGGAAGCAGGAGATGTGAACATGAATCTCTGGTCGCTGTCAACAAGGCATGTGCATGTATATGAATCCCTTAAATTCTCCAAGCCTCAATTTCCTCATCTACAAAAAAGAAAAAAATGTATCAATAGATTTCTATAGGAAAAAAAAGGCTGCCTGGTCTATCACAAAGCATCCTTAGAAGATAAGTGGAGTTACTGTATATGAAGAACACGGTGAAGCAACATGAAAAGTCAGAGTATCTATTGCACTATAATCTGTCCTTGCCCTAATCCAGAATCTCCTCCTGGCTAACCAGGAGGGGGAGCTAGCCTCTCTCCAAGCACATATTTAAAGCCTCTGAGGGTAGTTCCTTGGGTATGTGGTGCGTCGAAAATGAATTATAAGGGACATTGATGAGACTCTTTTGTTTAAAAAAAAGCGTTGGTCTGTCTACCTCAATTCAGTATATTTCTTGACAAAATTCTCATTCAGAAAACTGAAATTTAGAAACTAATGGAATGCTATAATAGTATTTTATGCTTATAAAATCTACTTTACAAGGTTTTTAATATATATAGCGTGTTAACATTTAGTATCACAGTTAACCCTGTGGGGTAAAGTTCACCATTTGTGTTTCACAGATATGAAAACTGATAATCAAGTCACACAAAGTGACATGCCTCAGGCCATATGGCAGTAAATGTTGGAGGAGGACCCAGCTCAAGTCATCTGACCTCCATAAGGCTCTATGTCACTGCCTTCAAAATGCTTGATCCCCCCTTTGTTGTAGTCTATCAATATCCAAGTTAGAGTATAAAACATAAGATGATCACTCTTCTGCACGAATATCTACTATCCTCTTATCCTTTACTAAGAGTTTCTATAATAAAATGTCATACATAAAATGTTTCTCCATTTTTCACAAACCCTTATAGAGATTATAGTCCATTATCTATTACATTTCTAAAGTCCCTGATGATGAAAATGATTTTAGGATTCAATTCCCCCCAAAATGATGATAATAACTTCACCTGTTCTAATGAATGATATACTTCCCTGTATCAGAAAAATAAAACATTAGTCACTGTTCTTTCTCACAGCAGATGTTTTCCTTTGATCTTGTTATCTTTCTCTTTGGGTTACTTGTATCTTTCTAATTCCTTATCCTCTACCCCACTTCCAATATTCTAGACATTATTTGAATCCCACTCAGTTCATGAACTCTATATTGATTATTCACTGCATAGAAGGCCCCTTTTCTGTACAACACAGTGTCTTGCCTCTAGTTTGTAAATAACTTATCACCTACTCTTATATATTACTATCCTTATTATCTCAGGTTCAAAATCCAAAACCAGAATCAAGTAGCATGTGTTGAATGTCTACTATGCTGAGCACCATGCTCAGGATGTAAACATATCAATTCTTTCAAGTGGATATGCCCTCCTTAGTAGCTAGGGTTGTGTGTTATATATCAACATACTCTCGTTTCCTAGCAGAGTGAACAACATATAGCAAGTGGTCAATAAATATCTGCTGATGAAAGAGCTTGAGTCAATTTACTCCCCTAACTTAAAAGAAAATCAAAGATAGAATTGTCCTTAGAGACTGTCTCATCCAACTGCTCATTTCACAGATAAGAAAGCTGAGACCTGGAGGAGGGAGGTGGCTTGCCCAAAGTTATATAGCAAGTAAGATGTCTGTTGAATGAATAAATAGATGAATGAAAATGAGACTTCATTAATCAGGCTTTCTGACTTAAGAATGAAATGATAAAACAATGAACATTTCTCCTTGTACAATGGTAAAACTCATACATTACCTGGATAAATCCAACATCTGCAGTTCTGGGAAGTTGGAGAAGCTATGGCTGTTTAAATGACTCAGGTGGTTAAAGCTCAGGTCCAGTATCTTGGTCGACGTGGGGATGTTGTCAGGGATTTTATAGAGATTCAGCTCCATGCATTGGTAACTAATGTTAGGAACCACCTGAAATGATCAGACATTAGATGCAGTGTCTTGCTGCATGCACCTTACCAGACCTCCCAGCAACTCTCCTCTCCTAGGCCAAAGCCTGGGATGCCACTGGGACAAGCACAGGGGCCAGTCAGCCTTCTTTCATCCATCCATCCATCCATCCAGTCATGCATCCACCCAATCATCTGTTCATCCATCCACCCATCCATTCATTTATCCACTCACTTCATTCTTATAAAATGTCTTACTCTAGATTAGGAAGGGAAAAGCACCTACCCAACGTTTAACCTCTGCTATCACAATGGCAGCATTTAGCGAGAAGCAATGGAGTCAAGTGGTGAAGAGCTGAAGCTCTAGAGTCCAAAAGCTCTGGGTTTCACCCTATCTCTTCCCTGTGATTTGCAACAAGGGATTTTGTTGTTGTTGTTGTTGTTTTAAATTATTTATTTATTTATTTATTTTGGGCTGTGTTGGGTCTTCGTTGCTGTGCACAGGCTTTTTCTAGTTGCAGAAAGCGGGGGCTACTCTTCGTTGTGGTGCGCGGGCTTCTCATTGCGGTGGCTTCTCTTGTTGCAGAGAACAGGCTCTAGGTGTGCAGGCTTCAGTAGTTGTGACACGCAGGCTCAGTAGTTGTGGTTCACAGGCTTGGTTGCTCCGCGGCATGTGGGATCTTCCAGAGCCAGGGATCTAACCCGTGTCCCCTGCATGGGCAGGCAGATTCTTAAGCACTGTGCCACCAGGGAAGTCCCACTGTTGTTTTTCTAAATACACCTCTCGTTATATACAAGCTTAGGGAGACTGCGAGTCAGGTGTCCAGACCTTCCTTAGTCATAGCACAATTTTTGCCAATTGTATTCTTTCCCTTGGATCACTGACCTTTAAGCAGATGAGATAGAAATGGGGACAAATCTTTGAAGTGCATAGACTTCAGTGGTGGAACCTAGTGAATAAGGTCAAGCACTTGATGCTGTCTTGGTTCCTCTGCTGATTTCTATCCTACTTTCCCAAATTCTTTGTAAGCCTTGTTCTCCAAACTCTCATTTAATTTCCTAATTCTCTGATTCTTCAACAAAATTCCTTGCTTAAGCCAGCTAATTTTGGTTTTCAGTTTAAAACCAGTAGAATCTTTTAAAAGGATTAATGAGATAAGGTATTAAAGAGATTATCTCAAAGCCTATTACAGTGTAAATGATCAATAAATGTTAGCATGTATTATTATTGGCTATTATTAATTCCCCACTATATGCAGGCTTGTTTCTTATATGTTACATGTTTGAATTTAATCTTCAAATAAACCTTTTTAAGAAGAAGAATTCAGTGAGATGAAGTAACATGCGTAACGTCTCACAGGCCATAGTGCAGCTCTTTGCTTTATTCACTTGTCTCCTGAAATGTTATTCCTCGCAGAATCCTCACAGCCCATACTGTCTAATAGAGGATGGTGCCGGGCATCATCCCTTACCCTCTTTTATCCTCCTTCACAGGCGCCATCACTATCTAACATTATGCCTTCTATGTGATTGTTCCATACGTACTGTTTGCTTCCCTCACTAGATCGTAAGCTTTGAGACTCTAGCTGTCTGTCTACAGCACTCAGAATGATTCCCGGAAAATGGTTAATGCTCAATAAATATTTGTCGAACAAATGAATTGATAACTGATTACGTGGAAGTTTATTCAAATCCCAGTTGAAGGCATTTTCTGCTAAGTGCTGTGGGCAGCACAAAGACCAATGTGATAAGGCTCCAGACTTCAGTGAGCTCACAGTCTAGAGTAAGAGTTTTGATAGGAGCACAACTCATTCCTGAAAATGGTCTTAAACCAGGCTTGGAAAATGTTCCCTTTGGTTCAGAAAAGGTAGAGATCAATCCTGGATCCAGGGATTGTAGATTGTAGAAGGCTTCCAAGAAAGAGAATATTTCCAGGTGGGTCTGGAAGGATAAGTGAGATTTGGATATGGAAAGAGGAAGAAGGAGGGAAGAGTGTGAGTACACAGGGGTGGAAAACTAGCTCAGATTAGCTGGTGTGTGGCAGGAGTGGGGAAACCTAAGCCAGAGGGGAAGCCAGAGCCAGATCAGGAAGGCCTCATACTTTGTCCTGTGGCAATACTTTTAATCACTTAACACGTATAAATTGAACAACTACATGTGCTAGGCACTGGAATAAAGTGGTAAATAAAACCAGCAATGATCTTGCCCTCTTACAGATTCCATTTCAACAGAAAGACAAACAGTGAACAATAAATATATATATATATATTCACAACACTATATGTATTTTATATATATAGTTTATATATGTATAGCCAATGATGTGATATAAAAAAATAAAGCAGCATAGGAGATTAGAGACAAATATAGGGAGTGGGGAGCTCTACATGAGGCAATCAAGGAAGACTTCCCAGAGGAGGTGACATTTAAGCAGACATTTGAATGAAGTGAGGGGTTAAGCTATGCAAATATCTAGGGCTGCACTGTCCAATATGGTAGCCACTAGCCACACACGGCTGTTGAGTATGAGAAATGTGGATAGTTTAAATATGATAAATGTAAAATATATACAAATCTCAAGGACTTAGTACCGAAGAAAGAATGTAAACTATCTTGTTAATAGTCTAGTATATATTACATTTTGAAATAATATTTTGAATATACTGACTTAAATAAAAATATTATTAAAGTTAAATTCACCTGTTTGTTTTTATTTTTTTAACTACTAGAACATAGTTTAAAACATAGTTTTAAATTCAATTAGTTAAAATTAAGTTAATTTGGTTAAATAAAAATTTAGTTAAATTTAGTTTATTAAATGTATCGTTTAAATTTAAATAATATCATGTGACCCATTGAGCAGCACTGATCTAGGGGAAAAGCATTCTAGCTAGAGGAACTAGCCAGTGCAAAGGCCCCATGGTAGGAAAAGGTCCTAATAGCAATGGAAAGTTATTAAAAGTTTTTAAGGACGGTAATTTGTTAGATCTGTACCTCAGGAAAAACAACAACAATGACAAATAAACAGCAGACGAAAATGAGCAGATTAGATTAAAGGAAGGGGGCTAAGGGGTCAGGAGATGAGTCACTGCCCAAGAGTCAAGGCCAGGGGAACTGAGGATCTGCCCTAGGGTGGCACTGAGGTGATGGGCAGGGTTGGACAAGTTTCAGAAACTGAGAGCCTTTGGGGCATGGGCAATGGGAGGAGCCAGGAGTGGCTGTAATTTATCCTGGGGTGACCATGATTGGAGGATCTATACCCACTAACTGAACAGCAGGAGGGACACAGGGAGGAGGACAGTGAGCAGGGAATGGGGGGAGCAGAGGATGTGGAAATAACACATTTGTCTTTGTTACGTATTAAAGTACACAATTTCCCCCACGTCCTCAACGTCAGGACTGCTGGTTATGCTTTTCTTGAATTTCTGCCACACCCTAGATCCCAGGACATTCTTCTGGCTGTTTGGTTCTGCCCTGGGCTTTCCAAAGCAACTGTGAAGTCCATGCAGGGGAAAAACAAAGGAGATCCTTCATGAATGAGATTACAAACCAGCTGGTTGGTGTTTCACAACGAAAGAAAGCATTGGACTTCCCTGGTGGTGCAGTGGTTGAGAAACCGCCTGTCAGTGCAGGGGACACGGGTTCGATCCCTGGTCCGGGAAGATCCCACATGCCGCAGAGCAACTAAGCCCATGCGCCACAACTGCTGAGCCCGCGCTCTAGAGCCCGCGAGCCACAACTACTGAGTCCACATGCCACAACCACTGAAGCCCGCATGCCTAGAGCCCGTGCTCCACAACAAGAGAAGCCACTGCAATGAGTAGCCCCCACTCGCCGCAACCAGAGAAAAACCCGTGCGCAGCAACGAAGACCCAACGCAGCCAGAAACAAGAAATAAATAAAATAAAATCATAAAATAAATACATTTATTTACAAAAAAAAGAAAGAAAGCATTGCCTTAGCTGATATTTTGCATCTTTCCCTGTCTCTTTTTCTTCTCTCTTCATCGCTCTTTCTCTGTATCTCTGTCTCTCCTTTTCTTTTTCAACTCCTTTTCTTTTCATTTTTTGGACAGAACTATGACTAGATTCAGAAGTCTGAAGTCCACTTAGAAAGTTCTTTCTATTAAGAGACCAAAAAAATCTTCTTCCTGAGATTGAAAGGGGCAAAGCAACAGCTTGAAACAGAGTGTACAAACCACCAGCGTTAAGCAATGACAAGAAGCAGGTTTCTTACAACTTTCTATTAAAGCCCATAATTCTTTTATCAATGTGAAAACTAGTCTCAGAGAGGTTTAATAACTTCTGCAAGGTCACACACCCCAAAAGTGAAAGAACAGTGAATTTAAGCAGGTCTATCTGACCTGAAGTCCCTAGGAGCACTTTAACTCCTAAATGGGACATGACCCTATGGGCTGCTTGTTAATGTCCTATAGCCTTGAATCATTTGGTCCCTGTGGTTTCTTAGACCTTTAAGGTAATTTGATGTCTGTTTGCAAATGAAACTAACTGGGGCCCCGTCATGGGAAACTGAGCAGAGAGCAGTTTTTCAGAAGCAAGGCAAAGCTCCAGGAAGCCAAGCTGCCTCCAGCCACGTACCTGTACACAAGGGTCCCAGCCCTCCGACCTCAGGCAGAAGAGGAGGGCCATGGCTGGGATCAGAGCCGCAGCCAGGCGGGTGCGAGGCATCATCCTGGCATTTTCTGTGACCAGAAGTGGCCTTCTGAAAACATGACCCTCTGTGTCTGCCGGTCAAGGCAGCCTCCGAGGCACTGTGCTGTCTTCTCTTCCCTGCCCCAGGGCACTGACTGTATTCAAAGCAGTGCTGGGTTAAGGGAGGAGAGGAAGTGAGAGTGGCAACCTTAGCATTCTGGACTTTTGTTTCTCTAATGTTTATCTCCTCTGTCACTGGAGGGGAAGTTAGAAGAAGAAGAAGAAAATGTCTGCAGACCAGGGGCTGGAGTAACAGCAAGAGGAAGCTGGCTTTTATCCCAGGAGGTCATCTGACCTCAGGATTAGTGAGTTTAGGAAAGTAATCAGACTGGTCATACAGCATGTGTGACTAACTACCAAGGACGGTGGCTTCCCACTTTTGTTTCAGTAGTGGAAACTTACTGTCTGTATTAATTTCCTAGGCCACCATAACAAAAACCACAGACTAGGTGGCTTAAACAACAGATATTTATTTTCTCACAAAGTTCCAGAGGCTAGATGTCTGAGCTCAGAGGGTCAGCAGGGCTGATTTCTTCTCAGGCTCTTTCCTTGGCTTGTAGATGGCCGTCTTCCCCCCTGTGCCTTCACATGGTCTTTCCTCTGTGTGTGACTGTGTCCTAAGTTCCTCTTCTTATAAGGAAATCAGTCAGTCAAACTGGATGAGGGCCCACCCTAATCCATGACCTCATCACCTCATTTTACCTTAATTACCTTCTTAAAGACCCAATCTCAAAATACAGTCACATTCTGAGGTACTGGGGTGAAGCCTCCAACCTTTAAATTTTGGCAGGGGATACTAGTTAGCTCACGGCACTGTCCAATTTTATGAAATCAAGATTCATAAAAGATAAGCCCACATTTATGAAACATTGAAAATAAAGCTCCAGTGAAACACATTTTGAAAAGTACAGGAATATTGGGGAAAGATTGGGATGAAAAATCAAATATACCGAAATTCAAATCCAGCCTAGGTGATTTATGGTCTTGTAGCATTGATCAAGTCACTTAAACTATTGAGACTTAATTTCTGGTCTGTAAAATGGGATAATAGTTCTAATCACAACAGTAGTTCACATTTATGAAATTTCATAAATATAAAGCCACGTGATGCAAGCCACTAAGCATTAGTTTTCTGGTCTTTAAAGTGGAGACAACAGTAGTTCACATTTATGAAATTTCATAAATATAAAGCCACGTGATGCAAGCCACTAAGCATTAGTTTTCTGGTCTTTAAAGTGGAGATAATCACATTTGTCTTGCATGATTGAATTAAGTTAATTTACATAAAATGCCTAGTCTACTGCATGGTTCATCAGGATATTCCATAAATTGGTAGCTATTAAGGTGATTAAAAATATGAATGTAATGAGGATAATAATTCAAAGTACTGTTATGGGATTAAATAAGATGGCATTTGTAAAGCTTTGAGGACAGAGAGTGTCTAGGGTGTAAGAAGTGCAGTGTAAGTTTCTGTTAAATAAGAACGTAGGTTAAAATGGGGATGTTATTGGTATTGTATCCTAAATAGTTCTACCAAGATGTCCCCCAGGCACCTCAAATCCAACACGTCTAAAATCAGGCTGTGAGGGAGCATGTCATAGGGGACGGAGCACAAACACTTGCAGACTTCTTCAACAACACTGCTGTAAAATTAAGCTAAAAAGAGTCCCCCTGTCAAAATGTAGCTTTAAGGATTAATTGAGACTATGTAAGGTCTTAAAGCTGTACCTGGCACAGAGTAGGTGCTCAATAAAGTTTAGTTCCCTTGAAAGTTAACAGCATTTTACTTCCATAGTCATCCAAAATGGAAATCTTTTTGACTTCCTTATTTCTCTCATCAAATGTATATTAACTATATTTTCATATTTTCTGTATTCTTGATGCTCTGGCATTGGTGGCCTTGCTGATGAGGATAGACTGGGCTAGTCAGTTCTTAGAGATTGCAAATGATTTGCCCTGAAGCATATTTTCATATGCAAACTAACCAAACCAGAGCCCATGCTCTGAAACACCTCCTCTCTCTGGCTTTTATACAATAAGTCCCCTACATATGAACCTTCAAGTTGTGAACTTTCAAAGGTGCAAATGTGAGTGTGCATGTTCAATCACATAAGTTAGTTCATGTGTCTGGCATACATTGTCATGTGCGTGCATCCTCTGCAAGTGGTTGTGCTTTTGTGTACTTTACTGTACAATACTGTATAGAGTACAGTAGTACAGTATCTTTATTTCAAGCTAGATCTGCGAGAGGACAACTTCATTGAACTCCTTGCTATGCAACACAAGGAGCTTACTAATGAAGAACTGATGGAATTGGAGGCCCAGAGAAAGGATGAAAAGAGACAAGAAGAAGAAGAAGTAACTGAAGAACCAGAGAGATTCACAATGCAGGAAATGGCAAAGGGATTTTTTTATTTGAGGAGGCACGGTTAGTATTTAAGGTACAGGACCCAAACATAGAAGGGTACACGAAGGTTGTAGCAGCAGCCGTTCAGAATGCAATCCAGTGCTACCATGTCATCTGTGACGAGAAAAAAAGAGCTACTACCCAGACATCACTGGATTGTTTTTCAAGAGGGTAGACAGTATTGAATCCAGCAAGGAGCCAGAACCTGTGCCATCAACATCAGGCGTGAGTGAAATTGCGGCTTGCCCTCCATCTCCTATTGCTAGCAATCCTTCAGCTCTACCATCTCCCACCACCTCTCCCTCCTCCCGTCAGTAACTCTTCTTGCCTGTTCACTCGATGCCAGCCCCTGTATGCCAGCTGTTGTACTGTACTACTGTACTTTTCAAGGTATTATACTATAAGATTAAAAGTATTTTCTTTATTTTTTGTTTGTTTTTTATGTATTATTTGTGTGAAAAGTATTATAAACCTATTACAGTATAGTACTATATAGCCAATTGTGTTAGTTGGGTACCTAGGCTAACTTTATTGGACTTAGGAACAAATTGGACTTTTGAACGTGATCAAATGGAACTCATTTCTGAGTAGGGGACTTACTGTAATATAGAAGGCAGTGTTCTTCTGCCTTAATCATCAGAGGGCCAGGTACCAGACAACTAGAGAAAGCCCGTATACCCCAGAGCCTGCTGAACTTAAAGTATCCAATCCTAAGCCTGCTTACCCTGCTTTTTCTTGCCTTTCCCACAGAAGCCATAATAAAGGCCCCTGCCCACGCCTTCCCCTTGCTCCTTCTGCCTCCTGATGGACTCTGGTGCTTCCCCATGTGGCTCCTCAGGGTGTCACATGCCCCCTCCTCCTGGGAACTGTGAGTAACAAACTATCTTTTCAATGGCAATTGTCTGCTGATCTGTAGGTCTCACAACACCTGCATAATAATAAAATCAGCATTTTAAAACGAAACATTCTACCAAGTTCTAGAGATTTTTATCTGTAAAATAATTCTAAAACATAGGTCTTCATTTCTATTAGCATGACCATTGAACACATCCCTTGGCCTAGAGTATTGCAATGCACTGCTCAAGGGTCTTTCAGGGTCCAGACACACTTCTTCCAAAGTCTCAACTCTTCTTATCCATCCTTTATCCCCAAATCAAAGCAATCTTCCTAAAATGCAAATAAAACTATCTCATGCCATGTCAATAATATTCTGAGGCTGTGTATTGCCTGGACCCCAAGCATCTTGGCCTACCCCCCACTACACACACACACACACACACACACACTCACACACACACTGAAGTGTTCAGCTCCACAGCACCAATTCTATTCTACACTAGGAAGGGGAACAAAAATCTATGTTGATCAGGGGGTTTTCAGTGCCACAACCTTAGCATCCTGTAATATCCATTTCATGATGATTATAAGAAAGTAACAAGAGTCACAACATAGCCTGGCTCAGGGAAGAAAGCCCCTCACAGTTTGGCATATCTAAGAACCAAATCTGATTCCATTCAACAATTCTAAGTTTCACATTTTTTGATACGTTAACACCTCTCAAATCAGAACGTGTCTCATAATTGACATCATATTACAATTATCATTGGCAGAGTTTTTTTTTTCTTTCCTGGTGACAAATAAGGTAATGGTATATCTAACAATCGGTGGTACTTTGTATTCAATGAGGAACAGTTTGTCAATAAGAAGACAAAAACAAACAAACAAAAAACCCACAAGCTCCGTTCACATAAATAAAGAAAACAAATGGTTGGAGAATAAAGAGATTTGTTTCTTAAGTACTCCTTAGAACATGTACTAGAGTAATGGGCATTTTGCATCTACAAAGAAAAATAGAGTACTCAATGTTTCCTAAACTTTTTGACCCACGGTGAATCTCTTTTATCCTTGGATACCCATTACCAGCCCTGTATCCGTTATCATGCTGTGGAACCATGTTCCTGTGATCTATAGTACAGAAAATGCTACTCTTAAGCAGAATCATGAAGGATATTCTCCTGGCACCCAGCGACCCAATCCCTGTCTCTAGAGCTGGGTCATCACATGAAGTACTGCCCTGTATTTTTCATCCAAATACCCCGCCTACCAGCAGCGAGTGAGTGCACCCCACAGGGACTGTCAAGGCAAACAGCCTAAGTAGTGCCTACTCCTCCCCAGCCTGAAATGTCTATGGCACTTCTGTGTTATTTTAAAAATTACTTTGAATTTTCTATCTCTGTATTGTTTGTCTCTACCAGTAGACTGTAAACTCCATGAGGGTAGAAGCTTTGTCCAGTTTCATATATATTGAATGCATGGGTATATACTTAGTAAGTAATTAATGAATGGATCAATGAACAATATATCTGAATTTGTTCTTAATATGCAGCTAGTATTTTAGAGTATTTGTCCCTTTCCATTAATGTGATTCTCTTATAATATGTTCAGTGATTATTCTGGGGCTTTCTTACTATTCTCATACTTTTAAATACTTGTTCTTTATACTTTTATTATGGTTATACTTTTCTACTCCCTAATATTCCCTGAGGGTACATGTGCCCCAGTTTAAGCAACACAGAATAATAGAGTCACAGCAAGTGGGTTGGGATAGAAGTCCTTATTGCAGTAAACACCATGCCTTGTCTTGGGTTAGAAAACTCTTTGTCTCTTTGAGTCATGAACCTGAGGCAGAGGCTGGTTGATTATGAACAAGAGAGTCTTTCCTCTTTGTTCTGTCTCTGTACTCCTCCAAATCATTCAGTGGATCTCTGCTTGTCCATCCAGACCCTGGAAAGGTATGGTGTAATATATAGAAGACTATATTTTAAAATATTTAAATATTCTATTTACTTTCTGGCATCATCATTTCTTGGTATGTGACTTACCTTTAACTTCACCAAGTTTCCTTAACAGTGTAATGGAAATAACACTGTGGCCTAATCAATAATATTGTTTGAGGGTTAAATGAGATAGTATATGTGGATGTACTTGTAAATGTTACAGTTCTACACAAATGTTGACTACCATTCACTCATTCAGTCATTCACCAAATATGTAGTAAATGCTTAACATCTGCCAGGCACTGTTCTAGTCACTAGGATACATCAGTGAATAAAACAGACACCCCTGCTTGCATGGAGCTCATGTTCTAATGAGGAGAGAGCCAAGAGCAATTATAAATAAGTATGTTACACAGTATGTTAGAGTATGTTAAGATCTATGGGTGGAAAATTGAAAGAGTAAGTGGTAAAATTCAGTGAAGAGTGGTAAGGGTACTGAAGTTTTAAATAGGGCAGTCAGTATGGGCCTCCTTGAGAAAGACATTTCGAGCAGATTCCTGAAGGAGTTGCTAGCCATGCAGGTATCTGGGAGAACATTGGGAGCAATTTTGCCCGTCGGGGACATTTGGCAATGTCTGAAGACGTTTCTGTTGTCACAACTTGGGAGCAGTAAGTGTTGCTACTGGGATCCAGTGAGTAAAGCCAGGGATGTTGCTAAACATCCCACAATGCACAGGACAGGCTCCCAATCCAAAATACCAATAGTGCCAAGGTTAAGAAACCCTGAATTAGAGGGATAAGCTGGTGCAAAAGCCTAGGGACAGGAAATTGTCACAACCAACAAGGAAGCCAGTGTAGAGATGCACAAGTGACCATCTAGATCACTTAGGGTGAGGTAGGCCATTGTAAAGACTTTTGAATCTTCTTGATACCTACCCCAGGCTCCCCAGGCAGGCACTGTCACTCTTTTCTCAGTGCTCCCACAGCAACCAGCTGTCATGCTCAATAGCGATTAATTTTCTGCATGTCTCACTAGGCTTTCAAGCCCTTGATGATAGCAGTCAAATCTGGTCCATCTCTGTACACCCTGTGCCTATCACAGTGCTTAATACACAGTAGGAGTTCAATGTATGTTATTTGCATCAATGATTATGATAATAACTTTGGATGATAATAGCAATTGATTTGATTTTTATTCAATATACAGACTAATAAGATCCATGAAAGGACAGATTTTGTCAGTTACATTCATAGCTGTAGCCGCAATGCCTAGTCGTTACCAAGTACATAATAAGTGCTTAATAAACACTGATTGAATAAAAGAATGAGTAGGTTATATACATAATCAGCCCTTCCTTTGATTTCTGGTCAGTCAGATTTCTCCTCTTCTTAGCAACTTATCTTGAAAAAGAGGAAAGAGAAGTTGAAAAGGAATATCTGCTCTTTTTTCTAGAAGACAACCTATGACAAAATACTCTGAGCTGGTAAGCTGATGCAACCGTGCTATACTGGCAGGTCACATTATAACACATAAGTGTAGACAGCACATGCTTGCATAACCCAGGGTAATCTTTGGAAAAGGGTAAGGACATGAGTAAATAAATATTATTTGTCAACTAGCTGGTTGATTCCACAAGTAGCTCCCCTTTTCTCCTATTTCCCACACTAGAGGAATCCAGAAATCTGGAGATGATCCGATGGGGAAAGGATGAACAAATATGCAACCTGGGTAAATAAATGCACATGGAGCACTGAAAAGTATCCAGTGAATGCTTTCCTTGAGGTTCAAGAGATACAGTTCAATCCATACAGAGTGGAAAGGATGGTGCAAGATTCAGAGTGACATTCCTAGTACCCCAGCTTTATCCTTAGCCTTTGAGAGAACCCTACTTATAAGCTATCCCTTCCTCTGCAAAAAGTATTATACCTAAACCCTGTTCCTCACGTGCTCTCCCAGACCCCTGCAGACCCTTGGTCCTTAACTCTTCTCTTCCTTCCAAAGTCCAGGCGTTGTGTTAGCTACAGACTTATTAATATGAGTTGTTAGTTTTTCCCTGTTTGGCTTGGTGTTGTTGATGGGTAGGGGAAAGGGAAAAGTCTACAGATTCTAAGGAGAAGAGCATAGGACAATAAGACCCTTGTGGATTGACCACCAAGTAGGAGGAAAAAAAAAAAACTAAAATAAAAAGAAACCCAAAGGATGGATACTTACACGATGAAAGTGAAACTCATTTCAATCAATTATTTTATATTTGATGCTTATATAAGTACTTGCCTCCTTTCCTGGTCTGAGTCAAAGTAGGGGGAAAAAAATAGGGGAAAACCTTTCCTAGTGCCTTGGTCTTAGACGGCTGAGGCTCCAGGGAGCAGGAAGATGAAGAGAGAAAGAGAGAAAATAAAAAGGTTTGATGTGACATTGTGGAAAGGGATTGTGCTTGGGGTAGCATAAAATATGTTTAGAATACTAAACATAAACATGCTTCTATTTTGACTCCGTCCTTTTGATCCACGCCAGAAACCATGCCTTTTTTGTCTTTGATTCCTCTAGAGCTCAGCAAAGGGAACTGCTCAGAGGAAATAGCCATCAAATGTGTCCTGAATGACTCAGCGAAGGAAAAACTCTCAATGAATTGGCATGGAATAATAACTGAAATGTATGGACTATGCATTTGATTGGGAGTTTTTGCTTTTAATGCTTCATCATGTCTTAGCTGTGTGACATCAGCCAAGTAATTTAACTTCAATAAGCCTTAGTTTCTTTCTCTGTAGAATGCTTCCTATAAAGACAAAATGAGATAATGTAGGCTAAGACCATGACAAATTAAGTCTGTTAGTACTTGATGAAGATTTCTCACTGCTTGTGGAAAAGTAGCACCCAATGCTCCTTTCTGATCACAGACAGCTTTTTCTGGGTTGACTTCTTAATATCTTACATCTTTGAGTTAGTCTGAGTTTCCCACAGCTTGAGAAGAAGGAAAGTAAATGGCTGATGGAGCTCCTGTAACTTTGTATATTGGGGTTTAATTCCCACAACCTGTTTCCCCCACTGAAAGAGCACATGTTACTTTATGAGGGCTACTGGAATTGAATGTGAAAAGGAGGTGGTGACTCAGGGTGTTTGGGGAAAAAATCTTGTTTTCCAAGGCTTCAGACTCAGCTCAAAGCAGATCGCCTCATTGTTCTCTGTTTCCTTCTTCAGCTTCCTCTATTCCCAGCCCCTCACACTCATATATAGCAGTCAAAGTGACTTCAGTTTCCACTGGATTTTTTTAGAAATATTGTTCTGGCCCTTATGCATACTTAGTTTTTTTAAAAAATATTTATTTATTTATTTGGTTGCACCAGGTCTTAGTTGCAGCAGGTGGGCTCCTTAGTTGCAGCAGGTGGGCTCCTTAGTTGCGGCACATGGGCTCCTTAGTTGTGGCATGCAAACTCTTAGTTGTGGCATGCATGTGGGATCTAGTTCCCTGACCAGGGATCGAACCCGGGCCCCCTGCATTGGGAGTGTGGAGTCTTATCCACTGTACCACCAGGGAAGTCCCATATACTTACTTGTTTCAAAAGACATTTTATCATAGCTCATAATCCTCTCAAAGCCAGAAACCCTCCAGGACAAGAACCTTACTTTGCACATATATGTATTCTACGTAGCACTTTACCCTGTAGTAAAAATCAACTAATGGAAGGAAGGAAGAAATAGAGGGAAATAATAAACCGACTTGATAGCAGAATAAATTTTTAAATGTAAAGTTTGGAAAACTATCTATAAAATTATTTGACACTATCACAAAGCACAACATGAAGCTCAAAAGCAATGCAAGTAAAAGAAAAATTCTCATTGCCTAAGAACTGAAGTGAATCCTCTCTCCATTTCCTGCTAGTAAGGTGCTCTGGGACTGCACAGTCAGGCCTACACAATGAAGCCCATGGGTTCAGCTGCCTTGGGCCTCTCAAAAGGCATTTGCTTCATTTCCACCAACCACAAGCCTTTGCTTCGGCCTCTGTCCCAGTCCAGCTGGACAACACATGCTAGAGGACTGGCTATTCTAAAATCTCTCTCCTACTCTTGATAGGTGGTTTCCATGGAGGTCCCTCAGTCCCATCTAACTCCTTCACCTTTAAATGTGCTGAAGAGTGAGTTTGAAATTAGACCCAGAGCCATATGGGAAAGCTGAGGGGCAGCATATGGTTGCAGATTGCTCAGTGCTGATCGATAGCATGTTTAAGCTCACCTTCCATCTCTCTTTGCACAGGAAACAGTGATAGGGTCGGAGTTCTGTATTGTGAATTGCTCTGTCCTTCATGTGGGAAAATGAGACTCATAATACAGCATCCATGTTAAAACTTGTTTTAGTTTCTTGGTCATGGTGGAGGTAGAGTACAAAGAAATATCTGTACTCCTACTTGTGATCAACGGGAAGTAAACTGATAGGGATAGAGATTCAGTCTGTGAACTTGAATTATGGTCTGTCCTGTAGAAATGCGACTTTAAGTCAAACCTAACTAGGTCTCACCTGCAGATTTAGGTCATGCCAACATAAACTGTAGATGGGGATGAATCAGTCCCATGGAAACAGGGAGCATATTGCTACAGTTATTACAGTGAGATGATAAGAGGACAGAGAAGTTCTGTGGTCCAAGTAGGGAAGCTATTTTTTTTTTAACAAGCTGAAAAATCTGAAAAAAAGAGGATGCAAAAAAAAAAAAAAAAAAAAAAAGTGGGGAGTCAACTGCAAAGAATCAAAGAGAAAGAGTAAGCATGCAGAAGGAAGTAAATAATTCAGGATCTATCCCTGCAAATGCTGGGCTACAGCATGTCTTACCTCACTTCACAAACAATACCATCATTATTGCAAGGACAAAAATACTGTCCTCATGACAAATTATGACAAATACTGTCATAATTGAGCAAATTTCAGAAAGCTCGACTGGGTCAATTGGTAGTGGTTTGTCTCTTTTATGAAGTCAAGTTTTCAAGAAGGAAAGCTCTTGTTTCCATGAGTAAGTACATTTTTTTGTTTGTTTGTGAAGACTAAAACTTAGCTATACGAATGCACTTTTTCATACAATTAAGTCTGGCAGAGCTGGAACTCAAAACCAGATTTCTTTTTTAATTCCAGCTGCATAATTATACTGTATTATCAAGCAAATAAACCAACAAACAAGTAGACATAGAAAAACCCTTTAACATGGAAAAAGGGAGAATCATCACAGAATACCCTGGGGAGGAAAGACAAACAAGGAGAGAGAAAGGGTTTTAGAACTTTGAAATACAACAAATCAATGTGATTCTTATCATCATCACCAGTGACATCATTAATTGAGGTCCAGTTCATGTACCAGGGAGTAGCTTTGATAACAGTATATCACTGAACCATCACTGGGGCCGTAAACAGCTTTAATGAGACTTACCACACCATTCACTTAAACTGTACAATTCAATGTTTTTTTTAGTATATTCACAAAGATGTTCAACCATCACCACAGTCAATTTTAGAACATTTTTGTCACTGCAAAAAGAAACCCTGGGTCCTTTAGCAATCAATGCCCTATCCCATGTCCATTGCCCTAGCTCTAAGCAACTATTATTCTACTTTCTGTCTCTATAGATTTACCTATTCTGAACATTTAATATAAATGAAATCTTATGTACTATTTTGTGACTGGCTTCTTTCACATAGCATACTGTTTTCAAGGTTTATCCACGTTGTACTTGTATCAGTACTTCATTCTTTCTATGGCTGAATAAAATTCTATTGTATGGATATACCACAATTTGTTTATCCATTGATTAGTTGATGAGCATTTGTTTCATTTCCACCTTTTGGCTATTATAAATAATATTGATGTAAACATTTATGAACAAGTTTTTGTGTGGACACGTTTTAATTGCTCTTGGGTATATACCTAGGAGTGGAATTACAGAGTAATATGGTAACTGCATTTTTCCTCATCTGGGGAACAGCTAGACTATCTTCCAAAGTGACCATTCCTGCCAGCAATGTGTGAAGGTTCAAATTTCTGCACATCCTCACCAACACTTGTTACTGTCTTTTTTATTATACCCATTCCAGTGAGTGTGAAGTGATATCTCACTGTGGTTGTTTTTTTTTTTTTTTTAAACATCTTTATTGGAGTATAATTGCTTTACAATGGTGTGTTAGTTTCTGCTTTATAACAAAGTGAATCAGTTATACATATACATATGTTCCCATATCTCTTCCCTCTTGCATCTCCCTCCCTCCCACCCTCCCTATCCCACCCCTCTAGGTGGTCACAAAGCACTGAGCTGATCTCCCTGTGCTATGCGGCTGCTTCCCACTAGCTATCTATTTTACATTTGGTAGTGTATATATGTCCATGCCACTCTCTCACTCTGTCACATCTTACCCCTCCCCCTCCCCATATCCTCAAGTCCATTCTCTAGTAGGTCTGTGTCTTTATTCCCGTCTTGCCACTAGGTTCTTCATGACCTTTTTTTTTTTCCCCTTAGATTCCATATATATGTGTTAGCATACTGTATTTGTTTTTATCTTTCTGACTTACTTCACTCTGTATGACAGACTCTAACTCCATCCACCTCACTACAAATACCTCCATTTCATTTCTTTTTATGGCTGAGTAATATTCCATTGTATATATGTGCCACATCTTCCTTATCCATTCATCCGATGATGGACACTTAGGTTGCTTCCATGTCCTGGCTATTGTAAATAGAGCTGCAATGAACATTCTGGTACATGACTCTTTTTGAATTATGGTTTTCTCAGGGTACTCACTGTGGTTTTGATTTGCATTTCCCTAATGGCTAATGAGGTCAGGCACCTTTTCAAGTGCTTATTGGCCATTTATATATCTTCTTTGGAGAAATATCTATTTAAGTTCTTTGTCTATGTTTTAACTGAGTAGTATTTTTATTATTGAGATGTGTTTTATATATATAAATATATATTCCGGATACTAGTCTCTTATCAGATATATAATTTGCAAATATTTTCTCCCTTTCTGTGGGTTGTCCTCACTTTCTTGATAGTGTCTTTTGAATCACAAATATTTTAAGTTTTGAAGTTCAGATTATCTATTGTTTCCTTTGTTGCTCATGCTTTGATGTCATATCTAAGAATCCATTGCCAAATCTGAGGTCGTGAGAATTTATCAGTATGTTTTCTTATAAGAATTTTATACCTTTAGCTCTAACATTTGGGTCTCTGATCCATTTTGAGTTAATTTTTGTTTATGGTGTGAGATAAGAATTTTTTTTTTTTTTTTTTTGGTTGTGTTGGGTCTTAGTTGTGGCACTTGGGAATCTTCATTGTAGCACGCGGGATCTTTTGTTGCGGCACGTGGGCTCTTCGTTATGGTGCGGGCTTATCTCTAGTTGTGGCATGTGGGTTTTCTCTCTCTAGTTGTGGAGCACGGGCTCTGTAATTTGCGGCACGCAGGCTCTCTAGTTGAGGTGCACGAGCTCAGTAGTTGCAGCACACAGGCTTAGTTGTCCTGTGGCATGTGGGATCTTAGTTCCCTGACCAGGGATCAAACCCACGTCCCCTGCATTGGAAGACAGATTCTTTACCACTAGATCATCAGGGAAGTCCTAGGATTCATGCTTTATTTGATTTTCCCACCACTATTTGCTGAAAAGACTAATCTTTTCCCATTGGCATCCTTGTTGAAAATCAGTTGATCACAGACACATGGGCTTATCTCTGAACTTTCAATTCTGTTATCATATTGATCTATATGTGTATCTTTATGCCAATACCACACTGTATTGATTGCTGTTGCTTTGCAGTAAGTTTTGAAGTTAAAAAATGTCAGTCTTCTAACTTTGCTCTTCTTTTTCAGATTGTTTTGGTTGTCCTGGTTCTCTTTAAATTCCATGCAAATTTTAGAATCAGCTTGTCAATTTCTACAAAGAACCCAGCTGGAATACCGATAGAGCTTGCATGAATCTGTAGATCAATTTGGGGAATTTAATCATCTTATCTATTTTAAGTCTTCTAATCCACCTAACAATCTAGTGATTTTTTCATTTCAGTTATTGTACATTTCAACTCTAGAATTTCCATTTGGCTCATTTCTATAATTCTCTGGCCTACAGTTTAGCCTATATCTCCAGTGAGTCTAACAATATCTTCCCAACTGCCATCCATCACAAGCTCCACTAGTTTTTTGTTGTTGTTGTTTTTGTTTTTGTTAGTTTTTCACATCTTTATTGGAATATAAATGCTTTACAATGTTGTGTTAGTTCCTGCTGTACAACAAAGTGAATCAGCTATACGTATACATATATCCCCATATCCCCTCCCTCTTGAGCCTCCCTCCCACACTCCCAGTCCCATCCCTCTAGGTCATCACAAAGCAACAAGTTGATCTCCTTGTGCTATGCAGCTGCTTCCCACTAGCTATCTATTTTACATTTGGTAGTGTATATATGTCAATGCTACTCTCTCACTTCATCCCAGCTTCCCCTTCCCACCCTGTGCCCTCAAGTCCGTTCTCTGCATCTGCGTCTTTATTCCTGCCCTGCCACTAGGTTCATCAGTACCGCTTTTTAAAATTCCATATATATGCATTGGCATACAGTATTTGTTTTTATCTTTCTGACTGACTTCACTCTATATGACAGATTCTAGATCCATCCACCTCACTACAAATAACTCAATTTCATTCCTTTTTATGGCTGAGTAATATTCCATTGTATGTATGTGCCACATCTTTATCCATTCATCTTTTGATGGACATTTAGGTTGCTTCCATGTCCTGGCTATTGTAAATAGTGCTGCAGTGAACATTGGCTCCACTGTTTTTGTGAGAGCTCTTGAGCTTGAAATTCCCCACTCTCTTGTAAATAAAGTCAGTTCCTTTGGGAAGAGATTAGGAACTACCTGTTTTAAGGCCTGCTTCTTCCCCTAGGCAAAATCTCTGAGCCAGGGCTCTGAAGCTGGGGATTGGGGCAATGCTGTGCTTCTCTCTGAGTTACACTTCCCACTTTAGGAGCTGAGTGCTCAGTGGATAGGAATGGAAGTAGCATCAGGTCTTCTTGGCTTGCCTCTCTCAGCATGGAACCACTGCCTTACAAGCTGGGACAAGGAAGATTGGCTTCTCAGTATTCTTAGAGATACCTGCCCAAGGTAGAGCCTCCATGCCATTAGTTGGGATTGAGCAGAAGAAGAAAGAAGTCACCACTTGGCTGCACTCACACAGAACTTAGCCTCAGCAGCAAGTAGCTGGGGCAGGATGCAAAATGCTCACATACTGCTTCCCCTGGGAAGATAGCCCTTCAACTGGGAGCTGGGGGAGATGGAGTCCTGTATTCTTGACAGCATAAGTCTAAAGTCCAGTTTCTGTTTCACTGAGCTGGGAGTGGGGAGTGAGTGACTCTTGCTTTTGATACTATGGATTCTCACTGTTCCTACCAAATTTTAGTAGATTTTCTTGAATATATGTTTCTACATTTGCTATATGCCATTTGGACCATTTCCAGAGACTTTGAATGTTTTCTTTTTTCAATAATTTTCACCAGTTTCTATGGGGAGTATGTCTACACAGCCTGTCATTCCATAAGTGGATCTCAAAAATATGTAATATTTATACCAATGTTAATAGCCTAAAAATAAGACCAACAATCATAGGACAGTCAGTGGGCAAGAAGAAGAGGTAAATGGGGCTTAAAGAAAGGAAAGAGGAAGAACAATAAGAAAGGCATACAATGGGCGAAGAAGTGACGGCAAGAAGAGACAAAAACAGATGGAAAAAAATAAACAATGCAAAATAGCCATATTTGACCCAAGTTGGTCAGAATGAGCTTGAATGTG
Organism: Balaenoptera ricei; assembly: GCF_028023285.1. Lineage (NCBI taxonomy): Eukaryota > Metazoa > Chordata > Mammalia > Artiodactyla > Balaenopteridae > Balaenoptera > Balaenoptera ricei. The sequence continues at coordinate 106,452,643 of NC_082644.1, read as the reverse complement.
GAGCAACTGATGTAAAGTAGATATCCCTCACTCTGACCTTTCATCACGTACTGACTTACCTTCCAACATCATCCAGCTATTTCAGGTGTTCATATATCAAGTTTCCTAAAAGTGATCTTGAATTCGTACAAAAATTATGCTTTTCCCCCTTCTGTCTCAAAATATATAAAACCTCCCTATCTTTGAAGGATCAGCTCAAATGCCATCTCCTCCAAAAAGCATCTCCTCATTTACTCACAGCTGCCTTGATGTCTTTTCTCTCCATTCTCTGATTTTTTTGAATAATTTATCTGTATCACTTTTGTGAAATTATCATTTTTACCTCTCCTCCAGAGTTCCTTGCCTCCTGCTTATTCCCAAATCGAATGCTCTGAGATATCCTCAGAGATTCTTCCAGTGTGTTTTTCTTTTCTTACGTTAACCAGGGTAAACTTACAATCAATGACCCTAATCAATACAGATATATGCAATTTTTTTTCAATTTTTTTTAACATCTTTAGTGGAGTATAATTGCTTTACAATGGTGTGTTAGTTTCTGCTGTATAACAAAGTGAATCAGCTATACATATACATACATCCCCATAGATATATGCATTTATAAAAATGATGGAGGGAGATTGGCACAACGATATAGTCTTCAGTCTATCAACTGAGTGAGTAACACTGAATGAACAAATTGAATAAATGAATGTCAGAAATAATGAAATGTGCATATTATCAGATTGGGAAACTAAGAAAAGCAACTCAGTAACCTTGTGGAGAATGGAGTAAATACAGACAGGGAAACTAGGATTCTATTCCTTATGGCTCTGTTACTAAATCTTGCTATGTGATCTTGAGCAAAGCATCTAAACCTCTACTTCAGTTACTTCATCTGTAAAGATAGGAGGTATCCTAAGATTTTTTGTTTTGTTTTGTTTTTTCTGCTCAGAGTCTCTTAAAAGAGACTATGCTATGAAAACTGGTCTACGATAAAACAAGACTGAAAGGGTAACAAATTCTCAGGTAATTATAAATGTAAGTGCAAGACCATTTTTTTAGTTAAGTGAAAATATATAAAGAGAAGGTGACTGTAACTATGCGATGCTACACACTCCACTTCAGCTTCCAAAAAAGACATTTCCTTTCTCCTCTCTCAATTACGTGACCAACTCAAAGAGCCTATAAGTTAGAAATGTTTATTTTTAACAAAGAGAGAACACTGGACATAACATCACAGTTTAGAAAATCTTCTCTCTCCAGAGTTTTCATCCTAGGTAATTGGATTAGCCTCATCTCACAAACGCTACTAGCTCCCAAGTCTATGGAGAAATCTGGTTTAAAATTTCCACTCAGAGGGGCTTCCCTGGTGACGCAGTGGTTAAGAATCCTCCTGCCAGTGTAGGGGACACACGGGTTCGAACCCTGGCCCGGGAAAATCCCACATGCCGCAGAGCAGCTAAGCCCATGTGCTAAAACTACTGAGCCTGCGCTCTGGAGCCTGTGCGCCACAACTACTGAAACCCGTGGGCCTAGAGCCCGTGCTCTGCAACAAGAGAAGCCACGACAATGAGAAGCCTACGCACTGCAATGAAGAGTAGCCCCCACTCGCCGCAACTAGAGAAAGCCCGCACACAGCAACGAAGACCCAACACAGCCAAAAAAAATAAATAAATAAAAATTTTTAAAAACCAAATAAATTAATTAAAAATATAAATAAATAAATAAATAAATAAATAAATAAAAATTTCCACTCAGAGCTGTGAAGGACCTTAACATCTCAATTAAATAGTCAACATAAGAACAAGATGAGAAGAAAATGAGGAGGTGAACTGGATAATTCTGGGAGGAAGGGAATTCGTTTCCTTCACTGCACAAAACATAATCTTCATTTAAACAGAGGTTGTTGGATATTATCTGCTCCAAATAAAAACATATAAAACTACAATAACAAATAATTCAATGAAAGATGTTCAATTTCTCCATGAAGGATTGAAATTTCAATATTTAACTATACAAGGGAAACCAAGGCACACTGGACTTCTCCCAGATCGTAGAGTGAATTACTCCTGGGTTTATGCTAAGGAATCCTCCAAATTAGGCTGGACTTTTAAACAACAATTTGCTAGCACCTATCTTTGCCAAATGCCAATAAAATATCAGAACCCCACTGACATCAAGAAGGGAAGATACCTCCTAAGGGTGTGCCAGGGATATGCATCATCACATCAAAATCTGACCTTCGATAAATATTTTCATCCAGAGCTTCTCTGCTCAGAAGTCATGTGGAATTACCTACTGAAGAAAGAACATACTTCTTAGAGAAGCAAAGGAAATTGTAATCTTGCCCTGAAAATAGTTCCTTCCCAAACAGTTAAGAATCATTCCTTAGCCCTTGGATAAGAAGTTATGATCAAATTTGGGAAAAATAAATAATGAACTTTGGAGAACAATTCATGTAACAGATTTATTCCATCTGAATGAAGGCACAGTGATAGAATGGAAACGGAATGTATTTTGGATACAGGCATATTTGAGTTTGAATCTCTGCTTCCCAGTTGTCCCATTGTGGAACTTTGGGTCACCACTCTAGCTCCATCTATAAAATGGGGATGAAAGTACTTTTTTTACAATGTTGTCAAAAGGATGACATGAAAAAATAATATGCAAAACATCTAGTACAACACCTGGCACATGGTAGGTGCGCTAGACGTGTAAAATACCATTGTTTTCATTTTTCTTTTTTTCAAACTACAAACTAGAGTATAAGAGTATTAGTATAATACTAATACTAATACTAGAGTATTAGAGTATTAGTGCCCCTAATTTTCTTCTCTGGGTATTAGTAGTGGGGATACAGCGTATAATGCTGTTGACCCATAACTGAGACTCTAGTCTACCCCTCTGCACTCTGTTTAGCATTCCTCTTTGCTTGGTTGTATACTTGGCCAGTGGTGTTAGGGTTAGAGGAAAGGGTACAGGACCCAGTGTCAGAAGACTTGAATAATTTCCTAACTCATTTGCAATGTGAACTTGAACACATCACTAGGCCTTTCAGAGACTTAAATACCCCGTCTGTAAATAGGGACTCATAATCCAAGCTCTGTACTCTGCTATCTGTTTTTTTAAAGTTTTCACTAACCTGAACCTACCCCCCAAATTACCCACCTACCCTACACGAAATTCCCAACACTTTCCTTAAGTCTATATGGCATTTTATAATTTAGAAGATGATTTCCAATTCATCGACTCATAACAAGCCCTATCAACTAACTAATCTGCCCAGTACTCTGATGTGAGGAAAAATCAAACTTCTACCTGAACCTTTCAACTGAACAAATTAAATGAGATAACAAATCCAGAAGTGGGCTTAGAATAGTTCCAGACATATAGTAAAGTTAATAAATGCAAGCTGGGCTTCCCTGCTGGCGCAGTGGTTGAGAATCCACCTGCCAATGCAGGGGACACAGGTTCGAGCCCTGGTCCGGGAAGATGCCACATGCCGCGGAGCAACTAAGCCCGTGCGCCACGACTACTGAAGCCCGCATGCCTAGAGCCCGTGCTCCGCAACGAGAGAATCCACCACAGTGAGAAGCCCGTGTACCGCAACGAAGAGTAGCCCCCGCTCGCCACAACTAGAGAAAGCCCACGCGTGCATAAAAGACCAAACACAGCCAAAAATAAATAAATAAAATAAATAAATTAAAAAATAAATGCAAGCTACAGCTGTTATATCTCAAAGTAAATTCTGATTATTGATAAATGGGGCCATGTCTTATATCTCCTAAACTGCATCTCTGCAAATCTCAAAGTAGATAGGACAGTGCTGGGTATAGAGGGGATGCATCCAACAAATCAATAGTGACTAAATGGATAAAGTGGTTGTAAAAGTATAGTAGTGAGGAAAAGAGAAATATCTTCCAAGAACACAAGTACATTAAATAATTGTGTGTGGGGATGTGTGTGTGTGCATGTGTATGTATTTTAACAGCACTTCCTCCAGTCAATGTCTAGCTAACAAAAAGATAGCATATCTTCAGAGAAGTCTATTCCTCTTTATTCCAAAGCACTCAGTACTAAAATTGACCACAGACTTCATGAAGTACAGTGGAGAATAAAGACCTTCCTAGGCTCCTACGACTCCAGGAAGGAGTGAACATACAAGGTCACACACCGGAGCTGCTTAGCCCTTTTCATTCTACACATTCAATTCAGATGTCATCTCCATTAAGCTTTCTCTGAACAACCCATCTAGAAGTATTGAACCCCTCTTATGAGTTTGAGAAAAAACATTATCTGCGCTTCACCTAATTTTCACATTTGAGCCTTCTCTGATATTACTTATATACATCTTATCTTGAGGCAGCATGATGCAGGGGCAAGAGCATGGATTTCAGAATTAGGCACATCATGGTTTAAATTCCAATTCTGTTACTTACCATCTGCGTGTCCTTGGGCAAATTCCATGAGTTAATGGAACCTACACATAAGAGCTATCATTGGGAAAGTGAAAGAAAATAATACATGTAGGCATTCAGCAAATGTTAGTTTCTTTCTTTTCATCCCCTTCTTTTTCTGCTAACCATAAGACTGTAGGTTCCTGTGAAATGCCCTCTTCAAAGAAGACTGAACATTTTAAAAATGTGTTATCTTATTCTAGGCACACTTTGAGCATCCTTTGCAGAGTTAAATACTCTTAAGACACAGCAACTCTCTTTCTACTCCCACCCATCCAAAAGGAAATGTATGGACCTTTCTGTTATATAGTTACCCTTAGAGGAGTGGACAGGAACTGATTACATACTTTGGTGTCATTCTTTTCTGATTCCCTCAAGCATCAATTAATGCAAATAAGTAAGTACATACACACATAAATAAATACCCCAGGTACATACAATGCTTATTTCTGAAGAAGTAACATCAATTTGTTTATAGAGGACTTCAAAGAATTGTTGTAGAAGATATAAGATTAAATGAAAGAGAATCATAGATTACACCTGACTTTCAGCCTTCACATTCAACAAGAAGTATATGGTTTCTTAGATGACCAGAGGTTAGGAATACTTAATTGAAATATAGTTTTACTTTATGCAATGGTAATTGGTGTCTAAAAGCAACACATACACACATGCACACATGCACACACACACACACGCACACCACAGTCAGGGACCTGAATCAGTCTGCACTCCTGGGGAAAAACAAGTAATTAAATTGACGGGTAATGAACATTCAAAGATAATTACCGGTAGTACTCAGACACACATCGGATGATTAATAGCAATAGATTCCATGGAGGTGATTAATAAAGAGGCAGGCAGGGTAGCACTAATATATAAATGATTAATAATGAAACTCTTCAGTCCTTGAAGGAAGGAGGAGAGAGGACTAAGGAGTCTGTCTTTCCCCACAGCTGCCACTAAGAGGGTTTTGGAGCACTGAGAAAACCAGGGAGAAGCTGAAGGTAGAAACCTGCAAACAGAGATTATTCACAGTAGTCTTGAGTAAGTCATTTAATTGCTCTTTTTCAAAGTCCTTGTCTGAAAATGGGACAAGATGAATTCTCAAGCCTTTTATACCTTTATTGAAAGGTTGATTGTCACTGATTTCTTTAGGTGTCTGTTTTTAGATAAGGAACACAGTGAAAGAGAGTGAAAGAAGATTGGGTCAAAAAGGTTTAAAGGTTAAGAGAGACAAATATAAATATTGAATATTTCCCAGAAATTGAAAGTAAGAACCTCTGAGATTCAGGGAATTCCCTGGTGGTCCAGGTTCAATCCCTGGTTGGGGAACTAAAATCCCAAAAGCCGTGCGGCATGACCAAAAAAAAAGAATCTCTGAGATTCAAACCTCAAAGTACTGATTCATGCACCAGAAAGCATGTGTTGAACAAGGGTCTATTAAACACATTTATCTAAATTCAGCAGTTGAGCATGGCTCCATCATCCTACAACGATGCCTTTCAAAGCCTACTTCACTGAGAAATTTCAGCAAAATCTTTTCTTTTAGAAAAATATTCATTCTTGAATGGAATGGAGACCAGTAAGAAATCTGTCTGTTGCTCAGCATGTTATAGGAGGTATTCTCAAAAGTTTTCCTCCCCCCAGGTTTCCTTGATTCCTTTGTTAAGTCTTTGTAAATTTATTTATTTATTTGTTTGTTTATTTATTTATTTTTGGCTGCACTGGGTCTTCATTGCTGCACGTGGGCTTTCTCTGGTTGCGGCGAGCGCGGGCTACTCTTTGTTGCGGTGCGCGGGGCTTCTCATTGTGGTGGCTTCTCTTGTTGTGGAGCATGGGCTCTAGGTGCGCGGGCTTCAGTAGCTGTGGCACGTGGGCTCAGTAGTTGCTGCGCAAAGGCTCTAGAGTGCAGGCTCAGTAGTTGTGGCGCACGGGCTTAGCTGCTTCGCAACATGTGGGATCTTCCCGGACCAGGGCTCGGACCCATGTCCCCTGCATTGGCAGGCGGATTCTTAACCACCGCGCCACCAGGGAAGTCCCTTGTAAGTCTTTGAATCTGATGCATAAAATAACAAAACATGGAAGAGAAACATTTCTCTATGAGGAATGGCTCAAAAGAAGTGGATCTAAATAATGGAATGGAAGGGACATCCTTGACAAAGCCGCTGACCTAGTCCTTCCATTTTGCTGACAAGGAAAATGAAAACATTACAGTGATTTTCCCAAAGATAAGCAGTTGGAGGGAAAACTATATTAAACCCAGTTCAATACTGGACACTGGACTTAGAATAAAAACATCTGGGTCATTTGTCCCTGTTCTATTACTAACTGTGTACTTGAGAAACTGACATTAACTCTCTCTGACTGTCTCAGGGTGGTCTTCAAGGGCTGTCAGAACAGACATTCCAGTATTCTGGACTCTTTTCTGATTAGATACATTTGTGAAGAACAAATCATATTAGCTTTAATCCCAAACCTATGAGGATAGGGAGTAGGAAGGATTTTTTTTCTTTCCAAACAGATTTTCCTGTAGTATTCCAGATGGAAAGAAAGCATCATGATGGACAGAACCCTACTGTTCCAGGATTTTTTTTTTCCCCTGATGCTTTTAGGTCCTTGACTTTAATTCTCATTTTTGTTTGTTTGTTTGTTTTTTGTTTGTTTTTTAAGTGTTCTGTTTTCTTGCTATGTGGGGATGTCTCAGGGAAAAAGGCATTTGGCTAAATATTTTGAGACACGGGCTATTTATTTTGATTATTTACGGGATTTGCAGCATTTTTAAGGTTTTACCCTGCTTGAATAAGTTAATAAAAAGATTACCTGTTTATTTAGCTGCCCACAGAATGCTGTTCCCAGATTGGGTCATTTTGGCCATATCTTTTGCCAGAATTGTAAGCCAAATTTCTCCTCCAACTTTTGTCCCTTTAAGTAGAAGCTGTTCTATATTTGACAGTTAAAATGATGTGGGTGGAAGACAGACAAATCTTTCTTGCACACTTCTCATTAAATCCCTCAGACCTCTTTGCAACTCACCCTTAATGCTTTATACAAAATTATATTACTAAAAATATCCAGCATTGCCAAAAGTTATTACTTTCTGCTCTCTTGGTCATGAGACCTGAAACCTAGAAAAGGTCTTCATTAGGATGTAAGCATTTTGGGATACCTTGCCGAACCTGTTGTTGAGTTAAAGTAGGAGAAAGGAAATATACAAAGAAAAGAAACACCCCACAATTTTGACAGCATCGTCATCACCTTTATCATCATCATCACCAGCATCCTCATAGCACACTCTCACAGCATCATTTTCTTTCAGGCACTGTTTTGAGTACTTTACACATACATTAACATCATGAAGTAGAAATGAACATGTATTTACAGCTTGAGTTATAAAAACTCAACTTGTATATGTCCTATTCAGAATTTCCTCTTTTGCCACTTGAATACAGATCTACCCTGCAAAAAGCAGTCTTGGAATAAGAGTACCACCCAGTGGTGATTTTTTTGTCCATTAAGTTTAATATTTCTTTCCTATTAAGATTGTCTTTACCCTCTCCAGTAGGGATAGTCATATGGACTTTCACTAAGTAGCAGTTAGGTATTTCAACCTCAGATGGCCTCTTTGTGGTAGTCGGTAGTATTGGATCATTATTGTCCTTCTTTCCCAACCTCTGTCATTATTCACTGAGAACAAATTGTACTTCTCCACTCTAATGACGTGGGGGTTGGCCATGTGATTTTCTTGACCAGTGAAATGTAGGTGAATGTAATGTGCACCATAGCCACTGCTGTGTGGCTTGGTCTCTTGCACTCCTGCCCTGCACCTTAAGAGGATCATACCCTTGTAGGCACTGTTCTTTAAACCTGAGTTGTGGAACGAAAGACGGATGGAGCCAACCTGAACAAACTCATAGCATGAGCTAGAGCCTCCCAGTGAACTTGCAGACATGTGAGAGTGAAATCAACGTTTATTGTAAACCATTGAGATTTGGGGCATAGTTTGTTACCCAGCATTGTTGTACCAGTGGCCACCTAATACATTTTCATATGTCCATAAGTGTGCAGATTAACTCCATCACTCCCCCCTGCTTCCTCTCCCAAATCTTGTTCAGTTACATTCAGTAGATCTACGTTCTCCCTTCAATTATTTCTCCAGATTCTATTTATGAGCCTTTGAAGTCTCTAACAATGGTCAGTAAACATAAATAAGTTTTCCTGATAAACCTTTGTCAAAAGAAGAATTAAAGTATACTTAATTAGAAATTTAAGAGGTAGCTTTAGGGACTTCCCTGGTGGTCCAGCAGTTAAGACTCCGCACTCCCAATGCAGGGGGCCCAGGTTCCATCCCTGCTCAGGGGACTAGATCTTGCATGCCACAACTGAAGATCCCATATGCCACAACGAAGATCCCATATGCTGCAACTAAAAAAAAACAAAAGAAAAAGAAATTTAAGAGATCGCTTTAAATGACTTTATATACAATGTTATTGCTCTCATATTTTATTTCAATGCTATTCTTGTAACACTCAATCCAGATTACCTGGGCTTGAATCCTGTCTTCAACCCTTACTAGCTACAAGGTCTTAGACAAGTTTCTTAACCTCTTAGAGTCTCAGATTTCTCACATATAAGTGGGAAAAACAGTGGTATCTATTGTGCAAGGGTCTTGGCAAGATAAAGTTAGTCCATGGATGTAAAATGGTAAAACAGTCTTGGGAATTGGCAAGATCTCAAAAAGTTTGGCAGTTAATTTCATCATCATCATCACCATCCATCACCTTTCAAAGTTAATGTATGGTGTTTGGCCTCCTTCTGGTTTAATTAGTTGTTTGTGAGTATGCTTGAAAGGAGCAGATACCTCTGGGTGGGGGGATGGATTGGGAGATTGGGATCGACATATATACACTACTATGTATAAAATAGATAACTACTGAGAACCTCCTGTATAGCACAGGGAACTCTACTTAATGCTCTGTGGTGAGCTAAATAGGAAGGAAATCTAAAAAAGAGAGGATATATATATACGTATAACCAATTCACTTTGCTGTACAGCAGAAACGAACACAATGTTGTAAAGCAACTATATTCCAATAAAAATTAATAAAAAGAAAAGAAATGAACAGATACCTCTAATTCTTCCTAATGGGAAGATATAACTACTACCTATAATTCTAGACAGCACATTACTATATTCAAGTGCTCTAATAGTCTTGAAATAATATAGTCCTCAAAAGATCTCTCTAAGGGAAAAAAAAAGGGCAAGCAGTAATGCTCAAATTTTAACGATAAAAAGCATAAGGCTGAAAGAGGTTAAAGGATTTATATTGAAATCTCATGAGTAGTTGCATCAGAGCCTGGGTGGAAAGAACTGGTTTATAAGTAGACTGTTGGGAAAAATATTTGTTGAAAAGTGAAAATAGAAGTCCTTAACAGGCTTCTAGTGCCTGTGTTTCTCTAGGAAAGCCTAGATCCTTTTCCTTCTCTTCTCTCTGCAATATGTGCCCACCTCTCACTGTCAGTATGTTGAGGGGCTTTGAACAAAGTGACTAGGGAGTGAAATTAGGCCTTGGATATTTGGCCTCCAGGGACTCAACTGTCCCTACTGTACTGATCACTCCTGATCTTTAAACCCTCTGCTAGATGATTGTCCTAGACCCTGTAATACTGCAGCCTTGTGTCTTAAATTTTGTAACCTGTCCCCTCTGATTTAGCCTGTTTAGAACCTATCTGTGTGCATCTTGCTATTTCTCTCTCCATTACTCATATCATATTCCTTACCAGCTCCTCTTCAGCAGGACAGCATTCTCCTGAACACCTTTTTTGAATCTCGCAGCTTCCAAAAGGTATCCCTGATTTGCCCCAACTCATGCTGACTCATCTTCTTAGTTTGTGAGCCCTCAGTAATTCTATATAGTAAATGCCAAAGAAGATAGATATGAGAGCATAGCTATTACAGTTAAGAGGAAAAAATTTTATATGCATATGTGCAGCCATATGTGTGGTTATAAATTTTCAAAAGAATTAAAGTATAATAAAGTACTTTGAGGAAAATTAATCTTTGATGAGTCATATTTCAGTATTTTTTCACTTCTAAAGATGAGTAAGAGGAGAAAAGTAACAGTAGTATCGATATCTTATATTTGATATTCTTCATGCTTTCTTAAATATCCCTAAAGCAACCACATGAGTAAAGCTGAATAGACATTAATATTTTAAAATAAAAGTATTCTTCCTATTATAGAATGGAAATATATGGCCATCCTAGAAAATTTGGAAAATATTGAAGAAAAAATAGAAATAAAGAATAAAAAAACCTCTTTGATACACCCTACTCTGACACATGTGGTACAATATTTGACATAATTTCACTAGCGTCCCTTTTATTTTACATATTGCATTTTAAACTTACTTTGTCTGACAGTATAAGACTTGAAATATGCAACAATTGTGTGGACAGATATGATCTTCATTTCACATATAAAGGAATTTCCACTTCCAAAGATAAGTGACTCATTCAAGTTTGCACGTGGGAATAAGCTAGAAAGACCTGTCTCTTCAATGCCCTGTAAATACTGTGCTTGTGTCCCTGTTTTTGTATTCTGCCTACAGCCTCCCTCCTCCTTGCCTGGAAAATTTACTCTTCCTTCTCTGCCTAGGAAATTCTATTCATCCTTAAAATCCACATCAATGTAGTATATAGGATTTATATTTGGAGTCGGATCTGTATGACCTTGGACAAGTTGCCTATGAACTCTGAACCTTAGATCCCTTGCTTATGAAATTGACCTAAGAAGTGGTCATGAGAATTAAATGAGACAGTACATGTCCACAACTAGGAATGGGTGGAGCAAGGATTTAAACATGGTCTGCATGATTCTATCGTATCATGCCACCTCACAAAGATTAGAAGTCCCATAAAAGTGCCTCTGTCCCAACTGCTCCCTGTGATTCTCTGCACGAAAACTATGTCTGTCATGAAGAAATGCTGTTTCTAGAAATGCCAGGTACCAGCTCTGTGACCTCAAGCCAATTCTTACCCCCTTAGCCTCCTCAGATCTCATTTGCAAAATAGGGTCACCAATAGTGTTTACTTCATGAAATTGTTATAGATGCATGCATCTATATGATGCATGTATCTGGCACATACGAGAGCTCAATAGATGATAGATTCTGTTATTTTACCCTAACAACAGTAATAAAACAATAATGGGTGATTACATCTAGGTCCTTTTGTGTATTCCATGACTTTCTTCGGCCTCCGCAATTTTCAATGCCAGGCTGGAAAATACCCTGTGAGGGATGTCAGCAACATTTCCTCGAAGGAGAGCAAAAGAATTTCTAATGCAGGCACCTTCCTAAGAAAGAAAAAAAGGAGGAAAACAGGAAAGGTATGGGGGTGGGGTCAGGTTGTCACAAGAGCTCTCCCCCAGAGCTGGCTGCTCACCATCCGGCTTCTTGCCCCGTTGAATCCTACACTTAACACATCTGCTCCTAGAGGTGTCTTTGCAGGAAAAAGATAAAGGAAAGCAGCGGTGTTCTTTCAGGATAACACAAGGGACGGGACAGATAGTGGCATAAGGAATGAGGCTACAAGTAGGGAGGAGTAAAATAAACTGCAAGAAGATTAGGGAAAAGACAGTAAAAGGAAAAATGGAAAGGGAGAGAAGAAAGAAAAGAAAGAGGAAGTGAAAAACAAAGAGGAAATGAAAAAGTGAGGAAGAGAGGAAAATATGAGTAAGGACATAAATCACAGGAAAGAGAACTATGAAGAGGGAATAGAAGGAAAAATGGAAATGATGAAAATAAATGTGGGAAAAGGGGAAAATAAAATGAAAGTGATTAAAAGGAAACAAGGAAAAATTAGAAAGAATAAAAGGTGAACTAATGAATGAAGAAAAATGAAAGTGATGGAAAATTAAGTGGCAGTTGAAGTGAAATAAAAGGAGAAAGGCAAGAAAGAGGAAGAGAATGGAGAAAATCAGAAGGAAAATATTAGATAATGAAGTTGAAAAAGTGATGAAGCAGGTGCTGGAAATTAAGAAAACTACTACTGATACTGCCTTAGTCAACTGCCGTAAGAAAATACAATAGACTGTATGGCTTAAATAAAACACATTGATTTCTCACAGTTACGTAGACTGGAAGTCCAAGATCAAGGTGTCAGTATACTTGGCTTCTCGTGAGGACTCTCTTCTTGGGTTGCAGACAGGTGTCATCTTGCTGTGTTCTCACATGGTGGAGAGAGACAGAGACAGCAACAGAGACACAAGAGAGAGGGAGTTCTCTAGTATCTTTTCTTACAAAGTCACTAATCTCAGCATGAGAACCCCACCCTAAAGACCTCACCTAAGCCTAATTAACTACCAAAGGCCTCATCTCCAAATACTATCACATTGGGGATTAGGAATCCATACATGAATTTGGAGGAGAGGGCACAAATTCAGTCCATAACAACTACTATAAATAATAATAAACATATTAACAATGGAAAATGGGAAGAATGGAGTTATGTAGTTATGTACTTTGTGTTCCAAATGAATGATTCTGGGATAGTCACCCTAATAATGCCATAAGATATACATGGTAACTTTACAAATTATTAAAGAAAGATGTCCATATTTTCTTTCCTGGCTCTTACAGCAAATCAGAAATTATTTTACCCTGAATGCCTTTCTGTTAATGTCACAGTGACACAGCCCTCTATTTTACCTTGTGATTTTAAATATAAGATCTTCGTTGATTTTATTTTACAGGGTCATGAAATTTTAAAACATTTCAGGATATTCCACAAATACCTCAACTTCCAGGGTCAGAATAGGTATTTCTAGGCAAAAATGCAAAGGGAAGAGGAGAAGATGGGCCTCTGTTCAAGAATGTGAGATAATGTTTGGACTTGAATCATTTAATGTGAGATAATGTTTGGACTTGAATCATTTAACAAACACAAAAAAAAGATTTTGTAAGAGAAGGACTCTGGAAGAGATAAGAAGTAATTCTGGATAAATGAAGAATAGTCCACAAGAAGGATGAAATCTCAAATCATGGATTGAATGAGTTTATAACCTCACCTTCCATACTGGATCAAAACAGTGCTACATAAACAAGCCATCTCTTTCTACAGTCTTGAGTGATAATTGCTAAACTTCTCTGAAAAGTGTAGCAAGTTAAGATCTGCCAAATTTTTGTTTAATTTAAGAAAAATAAGAAATATTAATTTCATAAAAATTTAAAATTTGCTTACATTAATTTGATTTCAATTAATAACACTGCAAACACTTTGTTAATTTTCATGTAAAGGAAATTTCTGAAAACATCAGCAGATGATGGAGTTGAATATGCCCCGAATAAGCCATATTATATGTTGTTACCCAGTACTGGGTCTAGAATATACTTCTGGTAGGGAAAACATATCAAATATTAAAAGAAGGTTCAAAAAAAAGAAGAGATAATAAAAACTGAGCAAACTTGCTTCTGGGAATTAATCCTGTGGTGACTCACAGAGTGGAAAGCACCTGGAGAAACCCAAGATCTTTAAGGGTAGGGTTAATGCAGGAGTAATTCACTCAGTTCAGTATCCTTGCTGGAAATTCCTGGACAGTCAGAACACCATTACTTACCTAAACTTTTGAAACCATATACCAATAAAAACAGTATTATCAGTTAATATTTATTCAGTACTTTCTACATATCCAGGACTGTTCTGAGTCTTTTATAAGTGTTAATGCATTTTTTTTCTTACAGTAACCAAATGAGGTGATATCCCCATTTACAGATGAAAAAACTGGGGTACAGAGAGGTTAAGTCACTTGCCCAAGTTTGCACAGCAAGTAAGTGGCAGAGCCAGGATTTTAGCCAAGGAGTTCGGTTGCACAAGCAACACTCTTAGTATAATCTGCTACCTCTTTAGACACAAAGGAACCAGTCAAGGCCCATTTCTTGTATACTTTTGCTGCTTCAGACAAATGCAATGTGCTTGTCATGAATACTTTGGAGAAGCAAACTCCTAGACCAGAGATACTGCCTCTCGCTTGACCATGATCCAATGAAGAACCCCATATGTATACAGTTAGATCAACGCAAAGCAAATTATAGTAAATGCTATGATGGCTGTACCTATAAAGAGTGCAAATAAAACAATAAAGGAATATATGTTCTAATTGGACAATCTAGAAATACCTTATGAAAGAGGGACAGGCAGTCCAGGCTCAGAAGTATAGAAGTTCATGTGATAGTTAATTTTATATGTCATCTTGGATAGGCCATAGTACCCAGATATTTGGACAAATGCCAATCTACACATTACTGTAAAGATATTTTTGATAAAATCAATATATTAATATATAAATCAGTAGACTTTGAGTAAAGTAGTTTACTCTCCATAATGTGGGTGGGCCTCATTCTATCAGTTGAAGACCTAAAGGAAAACATTTGAGGCTCCCCCTCAAGGTAGAGGGAATTCTGCTTCCAGAGTGCCTTCACACTTGAGCTGCAACCTTAAGTCTTCCCTGAGTCTCCAGCCTGCTGTCCTGCCCTGCAAATTTCAGACTTGCCCAATGAGCAAATTTCAGCTCTCACAATAAGTCAATTCCTTAAAATAAATCTCATTCTCTCTCTCTCTCTCTCTCTTTCTCTCTCTCTCTCTCTCTCTCTCTATCTCTCTCTCTATATATATATGTACACATACACATATGTATACATGTATATGTTTACACATATACATATACACATACACACACATACATCCTATTATTTCTGTTTTTCTGGAGAGCCCCAATATAGCTCATATTGTGTTTTCCAGCAGTAAGTGTTCTCATATGGGTGAAATGTAGTGCTTGTGTGATGATTTTGTAATATACAAGGAAGGAGTGATAGGTCAAGACCAGATCATAGAGGATCTTAAATGTCCTTTGGAAGAATGGAGAGTCACCAAAGAATGCTGAGCGGGGGAGTGACACAAGGATTTTTAGAAAATCTGATCTAACACCAGGGTGTAGGATGGATTTGAGGAGGCAAAGTAGGAGGCAGGGACCCAGTTAGTGGAATGGTTTCAATAACCACCCATGTGAGCAAGTCAGAGGATCCATAGGCTGCAACAACTAATCGGTTGGAGGTAGTGATGGAAAGAAATGAGGAAAGGCTGCAAGTTTCAAAAGGTTGTTTTTTGCTGAGTCATCCTGGGAGATTGTTCCCTCAAGATACTTTGCAAAAAATACACTCTATTCATAAGCGTGGCAAATCTTAAACCATCTCACCAGGACATTATTTTCCTTGTTTTCTGTCTGAATATGAGAACTGGTCGATTCTCAGATGTAGGAAACCTTCTATGCCCCCATTACTCACTAAGTGTGGACAATAGACTTGTAGCTCACCTCCTACAAGAATCCTGCCCTGACTAGTCCAGAAGCATATTCTTTCTAAGCCCCGAGGGTGGAAGGGAAACAAATGATGACATCTTCAAGATATTATTTTAAGAACCCTCAAGAGAACAAAATATCCCTTATTTGGAACCTTAGACCTTAAGAGTTGAGACAGGACTTTATTGCTGCTTAAGCTCTGGAGGTTATGACATCCTTGAAAATCTGAAGAAAGCTGTGGACTCTCTCCCTGGAACAATGCACATTTATGAATGCATGCTATTATTACACATAATTTCAGGGATTCACAGAGCATGCCTCCTCCATCCATATACACTTTAGGGGTACATGTTAAGATCCCAGTTTCTAGTCCAGTGCTTGCCAAGAAAATACTCTGGAAACTGACTGAATAAAGTAATTTGAAAGTAGGCCTCTGACTGAGAATTTCTTCACCCGCATCCAATGAACTGGTCTGGGAGTTGTTGATCCATACATATTAATGAGATAAAATAAACCAAAGATCCTGCTATGAATTAAATTATGTCTCCCCAAAGCTCAGATGTTGAAGCCCTAACCCCCAAAATGACTGTATTTGGAGACGGGGACATTAAAGAGGTAATTAAGGTTAAATGAGGTCATAGGGATGAGGTCCTAAATCAATAGGACTAGTGGCCTTATAAGAAGAAGAAGAGACACTAGGAGGGAATTCACCCAGAACAAAGCCCATGTGAGGACACAGAGAGAAGGCAACCATCTACAAGCCAAGGAGACAGACCTCAGGAAACAAACCTGCTGACACTTCGGTCCCGGACTTCCTGCCTCCAGACTGTGAATAAATTTCTATCGTTTAAGCCACCTCAGTCTGTGGTACTATGTTATGGCAGCCCTAGCAAACTAGTATAGATCCCTGCTCCAAAGAGCAATATTAAGAAGGCGAAAGAAAAAAAGACTCAAGAGATATGAGTTCTGGAGATTTAGGAGAAAAGGATGCACTTGGGCTTGGCTGACCTGGGTTCAGACCCCGGCTCATCAGTGAGATTATCAGAAGACCACTTAGCCCCTTGGAGATTTGGCTTCCTCATTTGTGAAACATGAATACTTTCCTGGAGAAAGTGTTCTGAGAGTTAAATGGGAGGATATAAGGAACCTGATGGACAGTACTTCATGCTAGCATCATGGACATCAAATACAGAGAATGGAAGCCAGGAATGGAGGTAGTTTTTACCATCTCTAGTCACTGCCAAGAGCACCAGAAATGCACACACCTCTGTGTGTCCCGCATTGCCGGATACAGCCCACCCTCAAAGACAGTGGCAACCCCCTGATCTTCCTTGGGAAGACCTGCACAAGGGATGTCTCAGGAACTTGCAGGATATATGATGAGGTACCATGATTTGTAAAAATCAAACCTGGTCGGTTTAAAAACCCTAACTATATATAATCGATAGAATTACCTAGAAACAAATATCCAGGCTCTCCCCTGACCTCTGAATCTCGGAGGCATGGTCCAGGTGTTTATAGTTTTAATTACTCCCAGGTGATTCTAATGCACCAAGAGGATGAGGATTCACTGTTCCAGCTCCACTTTCTCCTGTAAAAAAATGGGAGAATGAGGTGGGGGAGGTTGGCGCCCAAGGGCACAGAGCCAAGTCTCACGTCCAGTTCTCCTGATGCCCAGTTCTACTGAGTAGGACACACCAGTGTTTCTCAAAGGCCACCCTGTGCCATCGACATTAGAATCATCTGGCTCACTGTTAAAAATGGGTATTTCTAGGTTCCACCCCATGTTTACTAAAACAAAATTAACAAGATCTCCAGATGATTCTCAAGCCTAAATTTTAAAACTGGTTTATGACATCATGCAACTGTCCTCCTGTTTGAAAGACCCCTTGCTCTTTGTGGACAGAGTATAATGTTCTTTGCAGATATAAAAGACAACACAGAGGAGGGAGATTCTTGGACTAGGAACTCAGGGTCTGTTTCTAGCCATGCCGCTAATTAGCCCCCTAAACCAGCTACATGATCCAGAAGACTCAAAGGAGTGGATGAGAAAGTATTTACTTAAAAAAAAAATTAGATTAGAAACCGCTTAGCAGTCATTAAGATTTAGTGATGATTGTCATTGCTTTTTGCAGCATAAGCGACATCAGTTCTGTTTCCTCAGATACGAAATGACTGTTAAACTCAGACCTCACCAAAATGTTGACTGTCAGATGTGATACTGTATGTTAAGTGCCGAGCACAGTGTCTGCCATACAGCAGATGCTCAGCAAGATTCCAGCCTCCATTTCCAGTTTTGAAAGACAAACTCCAAAAGGCTGCTGTCATGGTGCTCCCCCCACTATGGGCAGTCTCTGGCCTGACTGCGATGGGAGTGAGGAAGCCCTCACTCCCGGCAACAGAGTATGCTGAAGCAGCAGCAACTCCAGGATTTCTACAGAGGAGCCACAATTTGATTAGTGATGGAGTAAGGAAGGATTTGTCTTGAGGTTGTGTTCATGCATCAGAACACATTATAATTTCTCAAAGGATTGTCCACATACCAGCAACGTCAGCATCACCAGGGAGCTTGTAAGAAATGCAGAATCTCAGGCCTCAGCCTGGATCTATTGAATGAGAATCTGCATTGTAATGAAATAACCAGTTGAGTTGTGTGCACATTAAAATTTAACAAGTCCTGGCTTAGACTGCATATAAAAGGCATGGCTTGGAAGGGCATGGATAGAGATTAAGGAGCAAGGGATTACCACCCCACTTCACACCAAAGCCATCCTTGGACACCAACTCTGTGTTAGGAGCAATACACCAAACATCTGTGTATGTTTGGAGAAGCAGAAGACTCTACGACCACCAGATCTAAGAGGGGAAGGGAAGGATTAAGAGGGGAGAAAAGCTGGAACAATTACCCTAAAGTGTTGTTTCTAAAAATGAATACATAAATGGAATCAAGAATACTTTTTTAAAATGAAATTTTTCGGAGAAGCAAAATACAAAACAACTATAAGCAGAGTTGTTCTGCCTGAAACAGTGGAGGATCAACAAGAACCTCATAACTGCCTGCCTCCGTCTCCACCCAGGCTGACTTGAAGTGACTTGCATGGAACCCTAGTTTGAAAACCACTGGCCTAGATGCACTAGCTTTTATGGGTCAACTGGAGAATGATGCCTCAGGCTGGGAGAAGTGGCCTGAATTTATGGACTTGTCCTTAGCTAAACTGAGGGAGTGAATCAGTCACACATCACTGTTCTGGGTGATTGCACCTAGATTAGGGGTGAACAAACCAATGTTTACCCCATGTGACTTCTAGGCCAGCTCCACACCAGGATCAGCAGATCTGTGGGTGGCTCCAACACTCAGCTATGGAATTAAGGTATTCATCACCTCAGTGTCTATTGAGGTACTTCTCAAGACCTATTACACAGACCTAATACACCGGGAAGCAGATGGACCTAGGAAGGAAATGAAACTCACAGTTACTGGTGCAATCGTTAATTCAAGAGAGTTGGGCTAAGAACAAAATTACCATTGCTGATCCCTCAAACACATTTTCAGAAGTCAGTGAGAGGAGCAGATTCATTGCAAGGCATCATCATTTTTGTAAACACAGATGGAAGTAAAAGGATTTCCAGGGGTGAAGGTCTGATTTTCCACTCAGCTTCTTATTAAATGGAAATTCATAGGCTGGAGTTGAGGTCAAATGCAAGGTCCCATGGAAGATAAAACGCATGCAAATGTCTGGAAATTCAAATGTTTGGTCCCAGTGGTCTCTGTAACCTGTAATGGGCTATTCAGACTGTCAGTCTATTAAAATCACACATGCACAGGATGATAAATATATCTAATAGGGACATTGGTAATTTTGAGTAGATAATATTAATGCTAATTATAATTATAACCAAGTTTGATTGAACAGTAATAGCTGATCTGTTGCAATTATTAGTAACATGTGGTTAGCTTACATTTAAGTTCCTACTATCTGCCAAGCACTTTACATGTGTTATGTCACCCTTACTTACTGCTGATTCTCCAGTAACTAGAACATTTCCTAGTGCATAATAGGGGCTTGACATAGATATACGAAATAAATGCATAAACAAATGAAAATCACCTCGCTGGCCCCAAAGGGTAGTTCTTATTTTCTTTATGCAGAGAAAGCAACAGTTTTGGAGAAACAAGGCGTCTTTCTCAATATCCAACAGATGTTGCTGATATCCATGTGTCAGAATCAGCATGGGGGAAGGCCTCTTCCTGAGATGCTGCAGGGATATGTATACATGTATGGATTTCCAGGACAACTAGGATTTTGAACACTTATTTTGTGCCAGATACTGCACTAGCAATTTTATACATTGTATTTCCTTTCACCCTCCTCCCAACTCCTTGCAAGGTAGGGACCTGTACTCCCATTTACAGAGAAGGGAAGTGGAGCTTTACAAGATTAAATAATTGCCCAAGCCCACATATAAGAGTCTGTGATAGAGGCAGATGAGGCCGACTCTAATGCCAAAGTATTCATCACTGTGCTACTTACCATGTGCTCCCCCAAAACGCACAGAAAACTCACACACACAACAAGCCATGAATTGCAACGCCAACATGTGACTGTACACTTTGCTCTAAAATGCCAACTAAGGCATCCAAGCCTTAAGTATATTTAAATGTTTGCAAGGAGTTAGTGAGTAGAAAGCTATCTACAAACTTATCTGGATTAGAATGTTCCAGATTGGTTTTCTTTGGTCTGGCCATGAACTAATAATTATGCAGCCTTTAGTAAACAACATGTGGACTTTACAAAATGTGTTATATTTCTGCAGACTTTGAGACCTTAAAGAACAAGAACCTTGCTATCACAGTTGTGTCTCACTGATCCATAGCATGATGCCTGCCACCCAGAGGTTCTTTTTTTGTCAATTTATTTTATTGAAGTATAGTTGATTTACAATGTTGTGCTAATTTCTACTATACAGCAAAGTGATTCAGTTATACATATATACACATTCTTTTTCAAATTCTTTGCCATTACAGTTTATCACAGGATACTGAATATAGTTCCCTGTGCTATTCAGTCGGACCTTGTTGTTTATCCATTCTACAGATAATAGTTTTGTAGCTGCTAATCTGAAACTCCCAATTCATACCTCCCTCCCCCCTTGGCAACCACAAGTCTGTTCTCTATGTCTACAAGTCTGTTTCTATTTTGTAGATAAGTTCATTTGTGTCATATTTTAGATTCTACATATAAGTGATATAATATGGTATTTATCTTTCTCTTTCTGACTTACTTCACTTAGTATGATAATCTCTAGATCCATCCATGTTGCTGCAAATGTCATGATTTCATCCTTTTTTCATGGCTGAGTAGTATTCCATTGTATATATGTACCACATCTTCTTTATCCATTCATCTTTTGATAGACATTTAGGTTGTTTCAATGTCTTGGCTATTGTGAATAGTGCTGCTATGAACATAGGGGTGCATGTATCTTTTTGAATTATAATTTTGTCCATATATATGCCCATTTATCTGAACTGGGAGTGGGATTGCAGGATCATATGGCAATTCTATTTTTAATTTTTTGAGAAACCACCATACTGTTTTCCATAGTGGCTGCACCAATTTACATTCCCACCAACGCTGTAAGAGGGTTCCCTTTTCTCCACACCCTCTCCTGCATTTGTTATTTGTAGACTTTTAATGATGGCCATTCTAACTTGTGTGAAGTGGTACCTCACTGTAGTTTTGATTTGCATTTCTCAATTAGTGATGTTGAGCATCTTTTCATGTTCCTGTTGGCCATCTGTATGCCACACAGAGGTTCCTAATGAAATTTGGAATTAAAAAAAATAAGTAAAGCAATGATGAGTTGATCTGTACGTTCTTCCTTCCAGTAGTAAATTATACTGTATATGAGTCTAATAAACTTAGAATTAAAATAATTCCAGCTAAACCATCCCATCTTTTGTCCTCTCTATAATCCTAAAGAAAATATAATAAGCATCCCACACTTTCTAGCCCAGATTATAAAGTTAATATACTGGGAGGCTAAGCTCAGTCTTCCTAAGCCTACATACCAAAAGTGGTAGATGTGCTGCCATTAAAACTAGATTATACCATAAATCCAACAAAAGTCTGATAAACAGGTGGCCACTTTATCTGAGATTTAATTGGTACCAGTCATTGCCAAGAACATAAGTGGCTGGTTATCCTATGCCAACCAACTGGGTGAGGCACAAATGCTGCTTTATGGAAGTAGCAATCGAGTGATGTTCTCACCTGTACCCTCTTAAACATCAGACAAAATCTGGTGAGGCCTCTTTGGATAATATCGATTTCAAACTTATATAGAGCACTTGACAGCCTACCAAGCGCTTTTGCTTTTATTATTCCATTTGATCCTTAACGAGCAGGGCAGATATGCAAGGGTGGGAAAAAAACAGGTTCAAAGAAATTATATGATTTTCTCAAGTGTAAAAAAAATGGCAGAAAAATGCTGTGATACCTGTCTTACGATTCCTTCAGTGGAATCCTCTGCCCCTTCCTGAACATGAGGCCCGTTCCACCTGCCTCGAGGGGGAAGGCTGGACTAGTGGAGCCACACTACCTAGATGGCAGAGAGAAAGGCTTAGATCCGTCTATGCCCATTACACCAGTAATTTGTGTAATTTAAGTAAATGATTTAGGAGCATCAGCTCCCTCAGCCATGATACAGGGTTGTATTCTGTTCTTCCCAGGGTCGGTCTGAGGACTAATTATGATGGAGCATGACATGTACATGCACGTGATATGTTAGGTCTTTGTCTTCTTCCTGAAGAATGTGCCCATGGTACACAGTGATCTTTCCAGAGAGAGAGAGATCCTGAAATACTGTGAAAATAATGATACAGGCCAATGGTGGACAGGATCAAAATGAAGAATCCACGCTGGCTTGCCTAGGAGACTACCTGAGCTGGGTCCTTCTACAGAGAGGAAACAGAAATAAGGTTTTTCCTTTATCGTTGATGAGGATTAATATAATTATAAACAGTCTACTTCAAGACAACACAGAGTCACAGATGGATGGGTGGCTGTCTCACTTCAAAGAGGCCTCATTAATGGTTCACTAAATTCCATTGGTGACCCTGATCCCCTTCAGTGATGTACACCTTAACTCTCACCTACATCCAGATGCTGATGTGAAAGGAGATTAAATCTTGGAAAAAATTGTAAATAATACTAAGGAAAAGCATATATGGCATATTGAACTTTCCAAGATGTTTTCCCCAGATACATATTACTGCATGTAGCTCTCCCAGCAATGTTCTGAGTGACAAAGTGTCATATTTTAGATTCTACATAGGTAGTCCTTACTACCTTCTTCAACTTAGAGATACAATTGAAAATCACTTGCTGGAAACCATGAAGTTAGTAGGTGATAGAAGTAAGGCCTAGACCTGAACCTTAGACCACCTCCTCCCCGATCTTTTGTTATTTCTATAACATGCTGAGTTTGCTGTCACCCAGATTAGTGAGATGAGCCACAAGTCTAGACATGGAGCTATCCTTTTAAAGTCCCATATTGTTGTCTGGATCATATTATTGAAGGAAGATCATCCTCAGATAAGGTCCAAATGAGAAGAGATGACCCAAGTTCCAATATCTAAGTCATATAGTAATGTACCCTTTCTCATAAAAATTCCATATAGCCCAATATTATGGTTCTTGTATCATCTCCAAACTCAAGGCTTCTATAGAAATGTCTATTCACAGCTCTTGGGATCACCAGTGTCTGCCAACCCAAAGAGAAAGAACTGTGAAAAAGACTCTGGAATCAAAGAGTCAGCATCCTAACCTATCAGCCCTATCTACATAGCATATGGCATTCTAGCAGATCCTAATAGATATTCAGAAATGTTAACATTTTATTTCTTTATTCATACATTTTATTATAAATGCAATAAATCTTATTCTCAGATATAATCCCTAATGAATCCTGTGAACAACTTATATTAGGCCATGACTAACTACAGTTTTCATAAGGTTTAAACAAATTTTATCAGAAGCCTCTTAAAGCGAAGATATACCCAGAGGTACAAACCATTCTAGAAAACCTTTTTCAGCTACTGTAGTAAGTTCGAATGACATGCGTAGAGTTACATGTTGTTGAAAGTCAAAGATTAATTTTTAAAAGATTAATGAAATGCTTAGGCATATTAACTTCTAATAAGCAGTTATTACCTTCCTGTCACCTGTCAGTATCAACATGTATAAAATAAGAGCATGTGCTTTTGTTTTTCCCATGATAACTGGAAGTTTGTGCATTGAAGGGAAATTGAATAAAAGCCCAGCCAGGTCAACTCTGTAAATGGAAAGAGCTGGCTGACTGGGGCCTCTAGGCTTTCTCAGCTTGATCCCACACTCCTGCCGGGGGTGTCGCTGCAGTCCTGAGTCACTGTAGGATCTGAAGTGATGCATCCATTTTAATCCAAACAAACCAACGAGACTCTCATTCAGACCCCAACTTTCTTGCTACATAATCCTGTGAAGTGTGGTTTCCAGGTTTTCTAACACATAGAGGATGAAAAGAAGAAAATTAGAAGCTGGGTAAGAGGTGATTTCCAGACAATAAGCAAGGGGACATAAAAATCATAAAATGCAGGCGCAAGACTTTAAGAAGCAACATAAATGGAACTATTTGGTGAAAGGGCACAATCCCTGCCTCCCTCAATAGGATGTCCCTTGTGAGAAGCCAATGAGATAATAGATGGGATCATTAAGTACAGTGCAAGGTCCAGTGTAAGAACTCCATATATAGAAGCTGCTAAAAGATGCTAAAAGGAGACATCATGGCAGTACTGCAGTGGGGTATGGTGTCAGAGCAGATGTTCATCAGGCCAATTTCAAACAACCACACGAAGGTAAAATGAAATCTGTCAGCCTCTACTGAAGTCTTCAAAAGTGTATAATCTTCTATTTAGAAAGATTTCCATAAAAATTATTAAAAAGGAAAGTGTGTTCTCTTGAAAGGACCAAGCTTCCGTTTTCGAAAAATGTCACTTAAGTAGAATGCCTCATCATCTGGGAATGCCGGATCAATAGGAACAGTCCTATTCATGTTCACCACTGTAATCTTTTTTTATACCTTTACATTTGATGAGAGCTTATATGTCTCTTATCCCAAATTACCCATTTTTCCTTCAAGCCGGTCAGCCAAGTTTTGACTCAGGGCACTATATGCACGTGGTTCTTATCTGCTCTCCATATCCTCTTCACGTACTCGCCTAAAGTACAGATTCATTCATGTCTTTATCGCCTATCTCACTCCACAAAGGGTTCAAGGTGGCTTACAGGAAAACATACAAACTGACAGTGAGAAATAAATACATAAAAATGAGAATCAGGAAATACATTTCAGTGGAAATATTTGCTTTCAGGTAGACTGCATCCAAAAGTAGAGATCAGATCAGTGCCATAGTGGGCACTTCTGGCAACAAGGTGGCCCAACTCTACCCTAAGTGGTAAGAAGCACCATAGGGTGGCACAGGGAGACAGCAGGCAGCATGTGCATGTCCTAAGGGAAGAAAAGCTGACCAAGAACAAAATTGAATGATCAGAGGGAATAATGATTTCAGTTACAGTACTATGATTGTTTCTCAAATCCATTGCTGAGCCAGCCAACTGGAAGGGCATATGCACTATCAGTAAACAGTGAAGGCTCTAATTCAGCAAATTCTTTTAAGCATGGTGGAACAGCCTTCACTGCCATGACCTTTCTAAGAGAATGTAACATAAAGGAAGAAGGGGAGTTAAATTATCCCTTCAAATCACCTAAGGCTGCTGAGAATCTTTTGCTCTGTAGTAGCTCAAGTGTCAAAGGATGGTGACACCTGGCAGGTCAGTGGCAACCACCCCTAGGAAATTTTAGAGCAACAGGAGAAACTATGGTGCATGGTGGACAGAGGAGCAGAAATACCCTCCCAGGAAAGCCATATTGCCCAGAAAATAGGGGGCATTGCAGGGGTTGGTGAGGCAACGGCAGCTGCCAATGCAGTAGTGCTAAATTAGTGACAGTGCCAGTTGTGTAGACTGCTGAATCTTCTGAATGGGACCAAAATTCTTAGCCTTGCCCTTTCTGCTGCCCACAAAGGGGGTTCAGACCTTTTCCACCACTTTACCTCTTGCCCTCCAAGGACTGTTCTGTAATTGCCTTATTGGTTCTCTAGGTTTTTATGATACCAAAAAATGGAGAAAGAACCACAGAGATTACAGGAAAGCAGAAAAGAGCAAGAGGTACATGAACTGTGGCTAGAGGAGTTTTGTTTTGTTTTGTTTTGTTTTGTTTTGTTTTGTTTTTGAAGCACAAAGCAAGTCTGCACGGAGATGGGATGGAGAGGGTTTTTGGAGTTTGTGTGTGTGCATGATTTTTTTAAGGGAATGGTGCCAGAAAACTGATGGGATGAATGGACGTGGCTAGAAGGGAAATAAAGAAGACAAATTTATACTGAAAATGTGTTTGGGGGGCTGGATCATATTGCCCACTATGGTGCTCTAAGACTGGACCATAAAAATCATGGTTTTGTAAGTGCTATCCTAGCAATGGCTTTTTGGTCTTCTGTGTGAATTCTGCTGTCCAGCACAACAGCAGTTCCTAATGGAGCGGTGGAAGTTGCAGAAAATGTGTCCAGGAGCATATGTGAGAAATTTCCAGGGACTCAAAAAAAAAAAAAAAGCAACAACCCCCCCCCCCCCAGAAAACTGTTAACGAGAGAGGGGAGGAGGAGAGGAGGTTTTGCAGGAGGTGAGCGCTTTGCAGATCCTGCGTCAGCAGGTGGAGGCAGGAGGTAGTTCCACTTGAATATTGCTGTTAATGAACTCACAGGCTGGTAAAGTGGGAAAATGTGCATTCTCTGTAAGTTACAGTAAGAGGATTCCCCCATGTACTTACAACAAGATTGTTCCCCATCACCTAAAGAAAAATAGAAATTACTTTAGTATGGCAGAAGTTGGCTATGATCTGGCTGTCACTTCAGCTTCATTTTTCATGACTCCTTCCTTGCAATCTACATCCTAGACCCGTAGTTTTCAACTGTGGGAGATCCCCCTACCCCCAGGGACATTTCGCAATGTGTAGAAACACTTTTGACTGTCACAGCTGGTGGGGGAGGGGAGAAATGCTATTGGCATCTAGCGAATAGAGGTCAGGAAAATGGCTAAACATCCTTCCATCCACAGGACAGCCCCCAGAAGACAGTCCCCACAACTAAGCCAAATGCCAGTAGTGCTGAGGGTGAGATACTCATGCTTGACTGGCTCCTCCTCTCTGACTCTCTAATATGACTGTTTCCTCTTCCCAGAAAGCATCCCCCAACCCCAAGCATCAGACTTGTTCCTCCACATGTCCATTCAACTCTGATCATCTCTTGGAGAAGTTCCTTGGCTTTTAGAGAATGACTTGGGTGCCACTTCCTGGACTCTGCCCCTACATTTTGTGTACACTATCATTAGGGCAGTATTATAATTATTGGTAATTTCTTATTATCTTCTCTTCCCTCCCCCCTCCCACCCTACTACGCTATAAGTTCACCAAGGCAAAGAGGGACCAGGTCAGGTCTTTGTATCTATCTCCAGCTCTTGGCATTGTGTGATCAATAAATATTTGTTGAATGGAAAAAACAAATAAGACGTTGAATCCCTGGGGCGGTTTCTTTCCTTTTTAAAATTGGGCATACTATCTGCTCTGCCTTCTTCACATAATTCTTGTCATGATTGAATGAAATAAATAGATGGTAAGTTGTTTGATGTTTCACAATGATAACAGCTTCCGTGTACCAAGCAGCTTCTCTGTTTTGCCACTGGGTGAGATGCTTTACGCATAACACATCTAATTTTTTCATATTGGTAAGAGGAGTGCTATTATTCCCCTCCAAACCCACAGGGATGACTGAGCATAAGGAATTCAAGTGACTTGTCCAAGATCACAGAGTTAGTAAATAGTGGATTCGAGACTCAAATCCAAATTTTGGAAATGGGAAATTTTGGAAGTGTTTTAGATATAGACTGATATCACTGCAAAAATCTAAGGGTTCAAAGTTAAGGAGATTCCCAAAGATAGGAAACTTATCCAAATAGTCAAGGAAAATAATGTGTTTTTTGTTTTGTTTTGTTTTGTTTTGTTTTCTGTCATCTGACCAACACTGAGACCTTTCTCAGGGAACCTGGCGTTTTAATAGCAACATTACCCCACCTGATTAATCAGAATCTCTGTTTGTTTGTGCATAAAAGACAACTCATTATGGCAAATATGCATTAGAAGGCCATAATATATGCATTTATTCAATTAAGTCTAATGTATTATTTAAGGCTTGGTGTGTGATATTTATCACTAGCAAATGCTAATTTATACAGATTATCAGAGTGTAATTAGATGCGCAGCTTGCGAGGGTAGCCTGTTGCTTGGAAGGTGCAGCCATGACTTACTCTACTCTGGGCCAGTATATTAGAGCATCCATCAACCTACACCATATGAACACTTTGGCTCACAAACAGCTTTAAAAGTTAAAAAAAAAAAAAAAAAAGTAAATGATTGCACACCCCATTACCATGGCCCCTCCAACTGCTAGTGAAAGCCACTGCCTGTATCTTGGAGACGTACCACTCACTGATGAGGGTTTACTTAGAGTTATATACCCTCTTGAGCATCAATGCCCCCATCACTCCACCAACCAGAGGTAGTGGTAATGAAATAGGTGCCTTCCTCATTACACCCACCCACCTCTATGCTGTATGCAGGAGGCAAGGGAGTCCTCGAAACGTTCACTCAATAAACAGGCACTGAAAATCTACTCTGTGCCAGGCTTTGTACTTAGCTTAGAGTATGTGAAGATGGATGAGGCAGAGGCCCTGTATCAGGGGAGAAGTGTTCTGCAAACTTCTAGGGAACAGAGTTTAGCATGCCACAGTCCAAGACAGAGCCCTAACTGTCTTTATCAACTATGTGATCATAATCAAGTCACTTTTACTCTCCAATCCCCAGTTTCCTCACCTCTTGCAGTGGAGAACCTACACCCACTTATAAGATGGCTGTATGTATAAAAGAAGCCACTGTTTCTGACACTAAATGTAAACCTGCCCTTCCACCCACACTCTTTCCTCCGGATACTCAATCACACCCAACATCACTTGATTTTTTTTTTCTTTCCTAAGACTTTACTATAGGTTTTCCTATGGAGACAGAAGTAGGGTGTTAACATTTCTTGTTTCACAGCATTGACCCTAAAAAATCTTTATCAGGGATATTTGTTTCCCCAGTTTGTGTTTTCCTGCTCTCTGTCCCAGCAGGTATTGCTTCTCTGTCTTTCCCCAGATGGAACATACCTTGTTCCCTGTGGTTTGCACTCTTCTCAACCTTCCATGCCTGGCATTTCAAAAACAAGTTCCTGAAGTTTACAGAGCCCACCTGGGCCAAGGGAGCCTAGAAAAATCCTGCCTCTGCAGGCTGAGATCCTTGCCTATTTACATGAGATGGATTGTATATACCTGATTTGGGGAAAAGATTCACTTGATAAGCTATCACTGAATATGGCCTTTTCCATTTATGAAGAGATCATTTCTTTGTAGCTAAGAGAGGAAGGAAAGAAAGTATTAGATGGCCTTCAAATGAGGCAAATACCTTGCCAAATTTAAATCTTGTAAAATCTGTCTCTAAAAGGCTGGGGTAAAAGTAACAGTGCCTTATAGCTGTGAACTATTTTGGTTGTCAAGCTGGAGGGCATTTTATCAGAAACAGTTGTTGAGATGAAATATGTAGTAAAGTGAAAGAGAACAAAATAGGCCCCCACTATCATAGTATAACTCTTTCTCCCCAAAAGAAAAGTTAAAATAATTGTACTTACCACCATACACTCCCCATCAGAAATCTACAATTAACATTTTACTATACTAGTGTCATCAATGAAGTAAGCAAGCCACCAAAAAGAGGGAGATGTGATCTCAGCACATCTTTCCACCTCACCTTCCTCTATTCCTCACTCATCCTTTTCTTCTGCTAAAGGTACTTGAAATTCCCCCAACTTTTGCTTTTTCTCTTATTACTGTCTTAGTCTAAAATGACCTCCATCTAGTCATGCCCAAATCTCATCCATCCATCAAGGCTCAGCTCAAGAATAGTTAACATTTTTTTTGACTTCATACTACATACCAGACGCTGATTAGTTGCTTTATTTGCATCAACTCACTGAATTCTCATATCAACCTTAAGATGAATACTATTATTATCCCCATTTCACAGATGACGCAACTGAGGCCCAGAGAGGTCCATGGGCTTGCCCCATATCAACCAGCTAATACGAGGTAGAGCTGGGATTTGAACCCTAAGTTATGACCCCAGAGTCTTATGCCCTTGACTTCAATGCCTTCTGTGATTTTCCCCTGGAATAGTCTTTCCTTGGAGCTTCACTAACATTTAATGTTCATTGCTCCTAAGACACTCTTCATATTCTACCTTGCACTGAAATTATGCCCCTCTTCCTTATCCCCTAATAGATTAGATGAGGGCTGAATCCATATCAGTTTTATCAGTTTGCCTTCTTTAAAAAAAAAAAAAAGACACAGTAGGGACTCAGTAAATATAAGGGCATGGAAATGGTGGACCAGAACCAAATCTCATGATTTATCTGCAGAGTGGACGTGCCCATTTTAATAGCCGAGAGGTCACTCTTTTTTTTTTTTTGGCTGCGTTGGGTCTTCGTTGCTGCGCACGGGCTTTCTCTAGTTGCGGCGAGCGGTGTCTGGCTACTCTTCGATGCAATGTGCAGGCTTCTCATTGCGGTGGCTTCTCTAGTTGCGGAGCGCGGGCTCTAGAGCGCAGGCTCAGTCATTGTGGCACATGGGCTTAGTTGCTCCGTGGCATGTGAGACCTTCCTGGACCAGGGCTTGAACCCGTGTCCTCTGCGTTGGCAGGTGAATTCTTAACCACTGCGCCACCAGGGAAGTCCAAGAGGTCAGTCTTGAACAGTGGAAATCTAGGGAAATATTATTTGGTTAAACCAGGATTTCCCCCTTCATTTCTTTCCTCTATGCAATATTTGAGCTGAAAATGTCGGTTTATAAGCAGACTGATTATGTGTGTGTGTTGGGGACTTAAAAAAAAAAGTAGGAGATTTGTCTTCACAGCAGGAGATAAAGAGAGAAAGAAAGGAGGCAACTGTAAAGAAGCCAATTTGTTTCTTTTTTTTTTTTTCAAACATGAAAGGAAAAAATACATAATTTAACCAAGAAATTATCACCAAATGCCCAGGGAACCCCCTGCCTGTCCAAACAGACAAAACACACAAACATTCTATGTGTGTTTTTGTGGGCTGTTAATTTGGTGCTAGCAGTGGAGGGCAGCAGTATTAGAAGTCCAGTAATGCATACATACAAGACAAGAAGCAGAAGAGCCAGAAGTTGGAGGATGCATGAGGCTGGCATAACCAGTGTGTCCAAAGATCCAGGGTTGTGAGCAATTTCAATGCACGTGTGGTGTGATGGGGAGACGGACTCAGGTCTTATAAGTCCATCAACTCTTTACTAAAGTACCTTAGACCTTCCCAAACTTGATATTAAAATCACCTGGGATAATTGCTAAAAATACAGATTCCAAGCCTCCATCCCAAGCTTCCTAAGTCAGAATTTCTCCGAGAGGCACCCTGGAATCTTTACATTCAGTAAGTGCTCCTAATGATTCTCAGGAACAAAGGAGGCAGGGAAACACTGCCTTGGGTGATAGAAGCTGAATGCCTGCTTTGTGGCAGGCTGGGGTGCAAGGATTAGAATGTCTGGGTTCCCAGCGTAAGGTGCAGAAGGAAGCCAGATTGGAAACTGCGAAACCAACAGGTCACTTAAACTCTCTGGGCCTCCCTGCCTCAGGCTGTGAAGCGTCATTGCCCGCTTCACACATTCTCTGCTGGGTCCATGCAGTGCTTTCTGAAGCTGACCCCCTGGTTTCTGAGGGGTTATTTGACAACAGCTACCTCATCATGACCACCTAACTCTCCAAGGGCTGCGTCCTTCCCAGAACAATCCCTGATATAAAACTGCTAGTCCTTGAGTCTGTAGGAAGGATCTCCATGGCAGACAGTTTCCAAGGTGGCCTCTGATGATTCTACAGTAAGTCCCCATACGAACCTTCAAGTTGCAGACTTTCAAAGATGCGGACGTGGAGCTTACTAATGAAGACCTGGTGGAATTGGAGGCCCTGAGAAAGGATGAAGAGAGACACAAGGAAGAAGAAGTAACTGAAGAACCAAAGAGATTCATGATGCAGGAAATGGCAAGGGGATTTTCTTTATGTGAGGAGGCACGGTTAGTTTTTGAGGTACAGGACCCGAATGTAGAACGGTACATGAAGGTTGCAGCAGTCGTTCAGAATGCAGTCCACTGCCACCGTGTCATCTATGATGAGAACAAAAGAGCTACTACCCAGACATCACTGGATCATTTTTTCAAGAGGGTACATAGTATTGAATCCAGCAAGAAACCAGAACCTGTGCCATCAACGTCAGGTGTGAGTGAAACTGCAGCTTGCCCTCCATCTCCTATTGCTGACGATCCTTCAGCTCTACCATCTCCCACCTCCTCTCCCTCCTCCAGTCAGTAACTCTTCTTGCCTGTTCACTCGATGCCAGCCCCTGGATGCCAGCTGTTGTACTGTTCTACTGTACTCTTCAAGGTACTGTAAGATTAAAACTGTTTTCTTTATTGTTTGTGTTTGTTTGTTTTTTATGTATTGTTTGTGTGAAAAGTATTATAAACCTATTACAGCACAGTACTATATAGCCAAGTGTGTTAGTTGGGTACCTAGGCTAACTCTGTGGGACTTAGGAACAAAATGGACTTGCAAACTCGCTCTTGGAATGGAACTCGTTTGTATGTAGGGGACTTACTGTATCTACCTGCATTCACGCCTCCATGTAGCCTGCTTCCATACTGGATGATCCATGATTGTGGAAAAAATAGCAAAGTGTGGCTTCTAAGGCTGGTCATCCATGACACTGCAGCCTCCACTTTGCTCTCTTGGATCATTGGGTCACTCCCTCTAGGGGAAGCCAGCCACCATATTGTGAGGGAACTCCAGCAGCCCTATGGAGGAATCTGGGTAGCTAGGAACTGAGGCTACCTGCAACAGTCACCATCATCCTGCCACATGAGCCAACTTGGAATCAGATCTTACAGCCCCAGCCAAGCCTTTAGATGATGGCAGCCCAGGCCAGCATCTTCCCTGCCATCTCTGAGCTAGAGCCACCCTAGTCAGCTCCTCCTGAAATTCTGATCCACTGAAACTGTGTGGGTTATTGTTTTAATCTGCTATGCTTTGAGGTAATTTATTATGCAGCAATGGATAATTATACAGTCTCTCTTTCACCTATGTCTGATAATGGCTTAAAAAGGGTCTAGGAATTGATGGTCCATTTGGATTCTATTCGGTGTAATAGCAACTAGAAAGTATTGAATGCATACTAAGAACTTTGCATGCATCATTTCATGTAATCTTCTTAAGAGACAGATACCATTATTCCCATTTTATAGATAAAGAAACTAAGATTTAGAGAAGTCAATTAAAAGTCCCAGTCCTCTGATTTAATACAGGTGAGGTAAGAACTTGAAAGAAGTTCTGCTTCAGAGAAGATTCTCACTTTTTGTTTTCTAAGGATGAGTAATGTTCCATTGGATGCATAGACCACGTGTTTTAATCCATCCGTCAGTGGACGTGTACTTTCCTTCCATGTCTTGGCTATTGCGGTAATGCTGCAGCAAACAGAGGGGTACAGACAGCTCTTCACGATCCTGATTTCAGTTATTTTGGTAAATACCCAGACATGGGGTTACTGGATCATAGGGTTATCCTATTTTAATCTTTGAGGCCTTAAAAAGAAGGACATTCTCCAATGTGTGACAATATGGATGAACCTTGAGGACACTATGCTAGGTGAAGTAAGCCAGTGACAGAAGGACAAATAAATACTGTATGATTCTATTCATATGAGGGATCTAAAATAGTAGAATGGTGATTGCCAGGGGCTGGGGGAAATGGGGAGATGCTATTCAATGAGTTTAAAGTTTCAGTTATGCAAGATGAGTTAAGTTCTAGAGATCTGCTGTACAACACTGCACCTGTCATCAACAACGCCATATCGTACACTTAAAATTTTGTTAAAAGGATAATCTCATGGTAGATATTCCTATAAGAAGGAAAGGAAGGAAGGAAGGGAGGGAGGAAGGAAGGAAGGAAGGAAGGAAGGAAGGAAGGAAGGAAGGAAGGAGGGAAGGAAAAGGAAAGGAAAGGAAAAAAAAGAAAAGGAAAGAAAAGGAAAAAGAAAAGAAATTCTCTACTCAGGGTCACTATTTAGAGCCTCCAGGCAGTTTGTATCTGTCTCAGCTCATTCTGTTTGAGGATTTGCTGTCTCACTTGGCCTTGGTCCTTATCTCTGTGGAAAGAGACGGTGTTAGGCTGGCCCTTGATCTGCACGGATAAAGCGGGAGGGGTAAGTTCAAGCTCTCTGAGCCTCAGCTGCCTCATCAGTCACATGGGGATAATCATTATTTCACAGGGCAGTTGAAAGAATTCAATTTCACAATGCATATGCCATCGTTTTGTAAACTCTAACACCAAAGCAAATTATTGTTTTTATCAGTATTATTATCTTAATTTATGCCAAGCACATAGAGATTATTGGATTAACAGAGCCAATTATGACAGCCCACCCAGGGTCTATGGAAATGTCCCCAGCTTTAAAGACAGTCGATGTGTCTTTCTTTCCCAGAACGTGAGAGAAACATTGAAGAGCTATTCATTGTCTTCCAGCTGTAATTGATTATGGGATGAAAGTTGTTTTGTCGATCTTCCATCACAGTCCTTGAATAAAAGGTTAGTAAATAATAATGATTTAAAAAAACCCAACACATTCTCTTTTGAATCCCACCCACGTAGGCTCTCCTACTTGTATCTCTTTGAAAATGGTCTTTATGAATATCAGTGTCTGAAAGAAAGATGTTTCTTCTGTTGTATCATCAATAGTAAAGAAAAAAGCAAATTAAAATTATTACCTAGGCTCCCCACCCTTGGGGCCCTCCCTGGTGTAGCTGGGGTGGGAGGAGACGGAGTAGCAAAGAAAAGAAGGGAAGAGAAAACCCATGCCCGGAATTTCCAAGCCAGAGGGACATTTTTTTTTTTTCCTTAAAATTAAAAATACACATCAATTTCACTCAAACTCTAAAAGCAGAAAGGAATGGGAGATTTGACTGGTAATGTTTAGAAATAAAGGATTTCTGGAAATTGATTGTGACTTGAAAATTGAGACGTTCTGCTTTTTTAAAATAAAAAGAAGAGCTGCAATTTCTACACACACACAAGCACCCATCTCATAGGCTCCCCCGCTCCCATCTCCTGGACACAGTTGTGGTTTTCCTCCTTTGCAGCTGTGGAGCAGGCTTTCTCCTGGACAGCAGCCTTCTGCACCTGGGGCTGACCTGGTCGTCATCGCTCTCCTCCGACACTGCTTCCCCCGCCACCTCCAGCAACACAGGTAAGCAAGTATTCCTCCAGCATTCTGTTCTTACACTTCTTGAGAGGACTGCAGATTCTGACCCTCTTCCCTCTCTCTCCCACCATGTTTTTATTTGAGAGCAACAGAAAGGAGGATGGAAACTAGGGGTGATGGAAGTTGAAAGAGAGAGAGAGAGAGAGAAGCAGGTGGCTATTAAGACAGAGAAAGAGCGAGACAGACACATAGAGAATGTGAGGGGAGAGGTGGAAATTAAGGAGTCAGACGAGCAGGGGTTAAAACATTCTAATTGGAAGCTGACTCTTTGCCAGAGATTTCAATCAAATCATTTCCCTAACCCTAGGCATCTTCTAGGAACTCTTTCTTCCTCTCTCTCTCTCCTATTCTCCTATTCTCTCTCCCCTTTCTCTGTCCCTAACCCCACGGAGCCAAAAATGACCTCAGCTATGGCTCGTGCCGGCACCAGAACTTTCATTACTATCACCTTCACACACATGTGCACACACATCACACATACAATCGCACATATGCACACAATTTCACACGCACACAATCTCACACACATACAACCACCCACACACAACTTCACACACAACCACACTCCAGTATCTCACACACAGTCACACACACACCCTCACACTCCCCTCATACATTCCACAGATGAGCAAACACTGAGGAGGGGACTGAGGAAGGCAAGCCTGGATGGAAGGGTTTGGGGCTGGTCCCCTCCCACTGCATCTTCACTGCATCTTCTCTCAGGGGCCCTGGCAACACTTCCTTATTCCTTTTTCCACCATCACCTCTTATTTTCCTTACCCCAGGTGGCAACAAGCCACTGCCCTGCAAGCACCACAGACACAGTCCCAAGAGAAAAGAAAAACATTTGGAGAAACTGAGGGGTGGGGTATTACAGGCTTTCCTGTTGTTAAAAATGGGTCTAACTCAAAGGGGCATCGTTCTTCACCAGCTACATCTGGGGAAAACATCTAAATTGCTTCTAGACATTACAAACAAGCCAAAGATTTAGAATAGCAGTACATGCCTTCCCAGCTTCAAAAGCTACTGTCCTCTCCTAGAAGCCCGTCCCAGCAGATCTGGCCCTGGTCTGGGGCACCTCACCCTCTTTCCTGGCGTTTTTCACAAACCCTTCAAAAGCACTACAGAGGTTGTTCAACCCTTCTGTGGCCCTGCACTGCCATCATGTGGCTAAAGTGAGCACTGCAACCACTTAAGCAGCGAAAAACTGACCGCTCAGTGGTTCCTCGGTGTGAAGGAAGATCAGGGTTGGTCTCTAACGGATCGTAAATGGTGTATTTTCATGTTCCTGTAAGGAGTGCTGGGATATTTTGCAAAAGATATTTGGATACCTTTTACACATCTTTCCATCCGATGGTCCCTTTTCATGAAATGACTTCCCCCTAATCTAGGTACTGCCCTGTGTTGTAAGAAACTTGCCCAGATATCTAAGCACGATTAACCTCTTTCACCTTCAAACACACGTTTCACTTCGTTTGCAGTGATTGTACCGCTTACTAAAATTCTAAACTGTATGGAAATTAAATGCGTGTGTATCTCTCTCCCCTACCAGGGAAGTGAACTGGCAGATGGCAGCGACCCGGTTTTATTTTTTCACAATTTGCAAATACTAGGAAATCTTTAAATGCATGTTGCAAATCAATGACTCGATTCCTTAGCTACCCCGCAATTACTTACCTACTGACCCCGTCCTTACCCTTCTCAACGCAGTGCTGAGCATCATGGGGGATGTGTCTGCAGAGCATTGTTTGGGGGTGTGTGTGTATATATACATATATATGTATATATATGTGCCACATATATATGGGAAATATATATATGTGGAATATTATGTATGGAAGTTATTATATACACATATATATGGACGATATATATATATATATATATATCCCAGAAAAAAAACATTTCAGTAAAGTGGGGATGGGCTATTATAAGCCTTCATATCAGAGCTAGATTTTTCCCATATGATGAGCTGTGTGTCCTTGGGCAAGTCCCCTTCCCTCTCTCAGCCTTAGTTTTCCCAACTGCATAGAGAAGAATGAGTCAAACTATCACTAAGGTCCCATTCAGACAGATGGCACAGGGCATTTTAAACAAACCTCTGACATAACTAGTGGAACTCTGAGTGTACAAAGAGAGATGAGATGCACCATGGTTTTCATCTTTCTCCATTCACCCCAAGGCACAGGGCTTGGATATGCAAAATAGGCACTCAGTCAATATCTGGAAGAGAATATTAGGTGGAACAAAACACATAGAAACATCAACAACAGCAAAAAAAAAAAGGAAAATGGCCACAGAATAGATGTGCACAGCCAACATCACAGCTCCATTTGTAATTCACATTTAGATTTTCTATCTCCTGACACAAGCATGCTGCCAAAAAACTATGTCAAGAGCTCTTGACATTCAGTGAAGGCTGTGGTGGACTTTTCAGAGAAAGCTTCTTAGAGGGCAAGTTATATTCCCAGCCAAAAGAGGCTGGCTCTAGCTAAAAGGGGAAGATGGTGTTTGAGATGCAGTGAGGACAGCCCAGGGAGGGAGTGACGAGGCGGACATGAACAGTGAGCTACAGCTACACAGCCACGGACCCTCATCCTGACTTCAGAAGCCTCTCTCCAGCTGTAATCCAGATGGGTATCACCTGAAAAATCGCCCTGCTCCTGCGACCAGAAACCCAAGCAGAAGTCTGTGGTTGGTCACATTCTATTTCATAGATTGCTAGACATGGTCCAGCCCAACCTCTTCTTTTCACAGATGCACAGAAAGCAGCAAAGAGCATGTTGTGTTTAGGGAAGCCTCTTCCCATGCCTTGCAGTGGCTCAGGCGCATTCTGTGTGCTTCATAAGTTGTTCAGTATCATGATCTGTTGGCACTCTTCCTTCTACCAGTATTATCAGACATTCTAGTTTAAGCCAGGAACAAGGCTGGGCAGGCATCTACTCCCAATGCAACCACTTGAAGAAACATTACCCTGGAAGTGCAGAGCCAGGAGCTTGGATATTCGTGGTCTCAAGTGAAACAGTCACCATGAGGCCCTCTGAGTTAGTCAATGAAAGGCTGGAAGCCTTAATACTAATTGCTGACTTATGCATCTCTTCTGCGTATGTTTTCCCGATGAATAGAGTTATGATTATTTAATTTGCAGTGGACCAGAAGGAACTGATTTTACCATGGCTGATGGTCAGGAACTGAGGATGCTGAGACTAAGGATTTTTCAAAATGTATCTCAAAAAAAAAGAGAGTAATCAGGAGTTTTCCTTTCTTCTTGCCAATATTGTATGTGCTTCTTTCCCTATTGAAGTGGAATAAATTGCTGCATTTCATCACCCTGCTGTCTTTTGGGGTTAAGCTACAGCCCAGAGGTTGTGATGGGAATCCTAGGGGTATGGAGCTTATAAAGACCTCAGAGGTGGACTCATCTGGGAATGGCAGATCTATGGCACTGGTATTGCTATGCTCCCAGCTCCCACGTGTGACAGATCTTGCTAATCCTTCAAGCCATTTGTGTCCTGCGGCATCTCCTCAGCACACTCCTCCAGATGAATCAGGGTACGCCCTTAAGATGCAACCAATTTTTAACCTTTGAACCTGAGATCTTAGGAGGCTGACTTCTCAAGTTGCAGTTAGGATCAGAACTAGAACTCAAATTTTCTGATACCTAAAATCTTTCTCCTTTCTCTCTTTCAATTGAGGATGAGCATTATTTCCTCTTTTACCTTGGAATTATTTTTTAAATATTCAGTCAATATATAGGTTTCATTCCTGTCTAGCATCTGACTATCCACAATGGGATCCAGAACAGAAATCTATACTCCATCTTCAGAAGGTTACCACACTCAACCCTCTCTATGCCTGATGCCCTTTCTCAAGTGATTGTCATCACTAAGAATGTCTCCTTCACAACCTGTACCTGAAGCTCTGCTCAAATGCTATGTTATCTGCAGGGATTCCAGGTTTGTCTTAACCTAGCACCATCTTTATCCTTAACGGGCATTAACTTTTATATCCTCTTTTCTTCCTTAAATTTTGCTTTGAATCTAAACTAGACTTCTGCTCAGTTATTATGTATCTGCCTATCATTTCTACCAGACTGTGAGCGTAAAACTAGAAAACACATTTTACTTATATGATGAGTAGAGGGTGCCTAGGATGCCATAGGCTTCCAATAAATCTTAGCTGGGTTAAATGGAGTTCCTAGAATCATCACCATTAAATATAGAATCACAGAACTTGAAGCTGGAATAAACCTTAGAGATCATGCGATCCACAATGGGAAATGGGTTTTATTTTAAAGCTAATCCCAATTCATTGTTAGTGGCTGCCTAGAGTAGCAGGCAAAGTCCAAGTTCAGTAGGAAACAGTGTTGAGCTGGGTTTGGGATGTCTGCCAAGAGTGAGCAAGGAAGCAGCACAAAATGTATGCCTCTGCTGCCATCAGGGATCAAGGCCACTCCCTACTATTTAATTTTAAAGCCTGAGTAATGTAGTGGATGATCTGGGATTTGGGCTAGAATGCTGAATTTGAACGCTCTACCGCAAGGTGTTTGCATGGTTGTATTCAAATCTCTTATTCTCTCCGAGCTTTAGTTTCATTGTTTATGAGATGAGCATAGTGGCTCTCCCCCTCCTTGCCTTGCAAGGTTCTTGTGATTGTTGAGGACATGGCCATGAAAGGGGTTTACAAACCATAAAGCAATGTACAAATGGGTGATGTTCCCTTAGAGCACTGACCTCAGCGATCATTCAGTAAGTGGAAAGAGAGAATCCAATCCTAAAAAAGATGACTGGGCAGTTTGATATTCAAGCATGCTCCTGGTCTGAAGCTATGATTTATTTACTGTGTAAGAAATATTCACATTTGGGCATCATACACCCATTAACTTGGGCACGTGTCAGGATCAGAGACCATTCAGTCCAGAAAATAAGTGTCTTGTCACGGTCTTACTCACTGGAAAATAATTATGTCACTGGTTATTAACCCAGGGTATTTGTACCAGATGAAAATTTCTGTGTTCTGTGTCTTCCTCTAGTTACTTTGCCTTTCTTGTTCATGTCCTTTCCATTTCTTGTTCATGGTCTTCTTACCTCTATTTCAAGATATGACTATAGTCTTCTAACTGGGCTCCTCTCTTTACTATGATCCCACTGAATCTAGCCTCCACAGAGCTATCAGAATGGTCCTTCAAAAGTACAATAGGTACCCTGTTATTCCTCAGTTCATCAATCTTCAGTAGCTCCCTACTGCCTTCAAGTAAGGTCCAGAATGCTTGGAATGGCAAAAAGCCTGTTACAAAGCAACCTCTGTTTAGTCTTCCAGACTCGCCCCCAGCTATTCTGTACTCATTTAATCCTCTACAAAGAGCCTTCTTGTCACCTTTCTCTTAATGTCCTGCAAATTTCATGGTTCTGGGTGTTAGTTAGAATTGTCCTCTCTGTCTCAAGGTCCATGCTTCCCCATCTAATTGGTAAAATCCCATTAATTATTTAAGATAAAGTAGGAATGCCATAGCTATTAGGACTCCATTGTTAAATTCTTCTAGACAGAATTAATCACCCCTACCTCTGTGCTACTCCCATCACTTTGTATACACTCTACCCAGTTTTCCACTAAGTTTTGACTCCTTATGGGGTCCACTTATCAGTAAATATATCGGATTGTTCACCCTGTATTTTCGTGTTCTGGAAAATTCTTTCAGCATATTTTGAATCATCCCACTGTAGCATAATCATTTATCCCAATGTTTATCTTGTCTATGAGACCATGATCTTACTAAGATGAGAGACTTCTTAACTTGCAGTCAGTGTCTACACAGCAGCCAAACCTTGATTATAAGTTGGATTAGGCTACTCTCCTATGCAAAACCCTCCAAACTTAAAATAAAATTCAAACTCCCCACTATGACATCAGGCCCCACACAATGGTGGCCCCTTTCTGGTCTCTTAGCCTCCTCTATTCTCACCTTTCTCTCACACACTGAGCTTTGTGTTATTTCCCAAAGTAAATTCTGTTCCAGCTCAGGCCTTTGCATTTGCTGCTTTGCTGCAAGCCCCTGCCCAGAAAGCTGTGCCCCAAACTTTCACAAAACCCAGTAGATGCTGATCCAGCTCCAAAGGAGAGGCTAGATATGAAAGAAAAAGTTAACAAAAATCAAATTCACCCAGGCTCTGGAGAGATGGATGAGTTAGGAGAGAATATTTTTTAATGACTAGAGATAGACTGGAAAGTGAGGTTACTTATTAGTTTTTGGTCCCAACCCTTTCTCTGAGTGGCTCAAGGAACCTTAGCTCTCAGCTCTCATTTCAAACACCATCTCCCTGGGAAGGGATCTGCTGACCACCGTGTCTAAACCAGCTCCCACTCTACTCACTTTCCACCTGGTTTATTTTCTGCAGATCACTGACCACTCTCTGAAATTTTCCTATATATGTACCTGTTCACAGTCTATGCTTATCTCCTTCCACTAGAATTCAAGCACCGTGAGGGATGACACTGTCCTTGTCTTGTTCATCATTGTGTCCCCAGGGGCCAGAAGAGCACACAGAGGGCACTCGATGCACAGGTATTAGTTAAACGAGAAAATGACTTCATCTGGTTGCTCAGTAAATGTCCCTTGAACAAATTTTTTTTTTAACATCTTTATTGGAGTATAATTGCTTTACAATGGTGTGTTAGTGTTTGCTTTATAACAAAGTGAATCAGTTATACATATACATATGTTCCCATATCTCTTCCCTCTTGCATCTCCCTCCCTCCCACCCTCCCTATCCCACCCCTCTAGGTGGTCACAAAGCACAGAGCTGATCTCCCTGTGCTATGCGGTTGCTTCCCACTAGCTATCTATTTTACGTTTGGTAGCGTGTATACGTCAATGCCACTCTCTCACTTTGTCACATCTTACCCTTCCCCCTCCCCATATCCTCAAGTCCATTCTCTAGTAGGTCTGTGTCTTTATTCCGTCTTGCCACTAGATTCTTCATGACCTTTTTTTTTTTCCCCTTAGATTCCATATATATGTGTTAGCATACTGTATTTGTTTTTCTCTTTCTGACTTACTTCACTCTGTATGACAGACTCTAACTCCATCCACCTCACTACAAATACCTCCATTTCGTTTCTTTTTATGGCTGAGTAATAGTCCATTGTATATATGTGCCACATCTTTATCCATTAATCCGATGATGGACATTTA
Organism: Balaenoptera ricei; assembly: GCF_028023285.1. NCBI lineage: Eukaryota > Metazoa > Chordata > Mammalia > Artiodactyla > Balaenopteridae > Balaenoptera > Balaenoptera ricei. The sequence goes on along the minus strand of NC_082644.1, from coordinate 106,410,103 downwards.
GGTTGCTTCCATGTCCTGGCTATCGTAAATAGAGCTGCAGTGAACATTTTGGTACATGACTCTTTTCGAATTATGGTTTTCTCAGGGTATATGCCCAGTAGTGGGATTGCTGGGTCGTATGGTAGTTCTATTTTTAGTTTTTTAAGGAACCTCCATACTGTTCTCCATAGTGGCTGTATCAATTTACATTCCTACCAACAGTGCAAGAGGGTTCCCTTTTCTCCACACCCTCTCCAGCATTTATTGTTTGTAGATTTTTTGATGATGGCCATTCTGACCAGTGTGAGATGATATCTCATTGTAGCTCTGATTTGCATTTCTCTAATGATTAATGATGTTGAGCATTCTTTCATGTGTTTGTTGGCAATCTGTATATCTTCTCTGGAGAAATGTCTATTTAGGTCTTCTGCCCATTTTTGGATTGGGTTGTCTGTTTTTTTGTTATTGGGCTGCATGAGCTGCTTGTAAATCTTGGAGATCAATCCCTTGTCAGTTGCTTCATTTGCAAATATTTTCTCCCATTCTGAGGGTTGTCTTTTGGTCTTGTTTATGGTTTCCTTTGCTGTGCAAAAGCTTTTAAGTTTCATTAGGTCCCATTTGTTTATTTTTGTTTTTATTTCCATTTCTCTAGGAGGGGGGTCAAAAAGGATCTTGCTGTGATTTATGTCATACAGTGTTCTGCCTATGTTTTCCTCTAAGAGTTTGATAGTGTCTGCCCTTACACTTAGGTCTTTAATCCATTTTGAGTTTATTTTTGTGCATGGTGTCAGGGAGTGTTCTAATTTCATACTTTTACATGTACCTGTCCAGTTTTCCCAGCACCACTTATTGAAGAGGCTGTCTTTTCTCCACTGTATATGCTTGCCTCCTTTATCAAAGATAAGGTGACCATATGTGCGTGGGTTTATCTCTGGGCTTTCTATCCTGTTCCATTGATCTATGTTTCTGTTTTTGTTACAGTACCATACTGTCTTGATTACTGTAGCTTTGTAGTATAGTCTGAAGTCAGGGAGCCTGATTCCTCCAGCTCCATTTTTCATTCTTAAGATTGCTTTGGCTATTTGGGGTCTTTTGTGTTTCCATACAAATTGTGAAATTTTTTGTTCTAGTTCTGTGAAAAATGCCAGTGGTAGTTTGATAGGGATCGCATTGAATCTGTAGATTGCTTTTGGTAGTAGAGTCATTTGCACAATGTTGATAATTCCAATCCAAGAACATGGTATATCTCTCCATCTATTTGTATCATCTTTAATTTCTTTCATCAGTGTCATAATTTTCTGCATACAGGTCTTTTGTCTCCTTAGGTAGGTTTTTTCCTAGATATTTTATTCTTTTTGTTGCAGTGGTAAATGGGAGTGTTTTCTTAATTTCACTTTCAGATTTTTCATCATTAGTGTATAGGAATGCAAGAGATTTCTGTGCATTAATGTTGTATCCTGCTACTTTACCAAATTCATTGATTAGCTCTAGGAGTTTTCTGGTAGCATCTTTAGGATTCTCTATGTATAGTATCATGTCATCTGCAAACAGTGACAGCTTTACTTCTTCTTTTCCGATTTGGATTCCTTTTATTTCTTTTTCTTCTCTGATTGCTGTGGCTAAAACTTCCAAAACTATGTTGAATAATAGTGGTGAGAGTGGGCAACCTTGTCTTGTTCCTGATCTTAGTGGAAATGGTTTCAGTTTTTCACCATTGAGGACAATGTTGGCTGTGGGTTTGTCATATATGGCCTTTATTATGTTGAGGAAAGTTCCCTCTATGACTGCTTTCTGCAGGGCTTTTATCATAAATGGGTGTTGAATTTTGTCGAAAGCTTTCTCTGCATCTATTGAGATGATCATATGGTTTTTCTCCTTCAATTTGTTAATATGGTGTATCACATTGATTGATTTGCGTATATTGAAGAATCCTTGCATTCCTGGGATAAACCCCACTTGATCATGGTGTATGATCCTTTTAATGTGCTGTTGGATTCTGTTTGCTAGTATTTTGTTGAGGATTTTTGCATCTATGTTCATCAGTGATATTGGCCTGTAGTTTTCTTTCTTTGTGACATCTTTGTCTGGTTTTGGTATCAGGGTGATGGTGGCCTCGTAGAATGAGTTTGGGAGTGTTCCTCCCTCTGCAATATTTTGGAAGAGTTTGAGAAGGATAGGTGTTAGCTCTTCTCTAAATGTTTGATAGAATTCGCCTGTGAAGCCATCTGGTCCTGGGCTTTTGTTTGTTGGAAGGTTTTTAATCACAGTTTCAATTTCAGTGCTTGTGATTGGTCTGTTCATATTTTCTATTTCTTCCTGGTTCAGTCTCGGCAGTTTGTGCATTTCTAAGAATCTGTCCATTTCTTCCAGGTTGTCCATTTTATTGGCATAGAGTTGCTTGTAGTAATCTCTCATGATCTTTTGTATTTCTGCAGTGTCAGTGGTTACTTCTCCTTTTTCATTTCTAATTCTATTGATTTGAGTCTTCTCCCTTTTTTTCTTGATGAGTCTGGCTAATGGTTTATCAATTTTGTTTATCTTCTCAAAGAACCAGCTTTTAGTTTTTTTTTTTTTTTTTAATAGCTACTTTATTTATTTATTTATTTATTTATTTATTTATTTATTTATTTTGGCTGTGTTGGGTCTTCGGTTCGTGCGAGGGCTTTCTCTAGTTGCGGCAAGTGGGGGCCACTCTTCATCGCGGTGTGGGGACCGCTCTTCATCGCGGTGCGCGGGCCTTTCACTATCGCGGCCCCTCCCGTTGCGGGGCACAGGCTCCAGACGCGCAGGCTCAGTAGTTGTGGCTCACGGGCCCAGCCGCTCCACGGCATGTGGGATCTTCCCAGACCAGGGCTCGAACCCGTGTCCCCTGCATTAGCAGGCAGATTCTCAACCACTGCGCCACCAGGGAAGCCCAAGAACCAGCTTTTAGTTTTATTGATCTTTGCTATTGTTTCCTTCATTTCATTTTCATTTATTTCTGATCTGATCTTTATGATTTCTTTCCTTCTGCTAACTTTGGGGTTTTTTTGTTCTTCTTTCGCTAATTGCTTTAGGTGCAAGGTTAGGTTGTTTATTCGAGATGTTTCCTGTTTCTTGAGGTAGGCTTGTATTGCTATAAACTTCCCTCTTAGAACTGCTTTTGCTGCATCCCATAGGTTTTGGGTCGTCATGTCTCCATTGTCATTTGTTTCTAGGTATTTTTTGATTTCCCCTTTGATTTCTTCAGTGATCACTTTGTTATTAAGTAGTGTATTGTGTAGCCTCCATGTGTTTGTATTTTTTACAGATCTTTTCCTGTAATTGATATCTAGTCTCATAACATTGTGGTCGGAAAAGATACTTGATACGATTTCAATTTTCTTAAATTTACCAAGGCTTGGTTTGTGACCCACGATATGATCTATCCTGGAGAATGTTCCAGGGGCACTTGAGAAAAATGTGTATTCTGTTGTTTTTGGGTGGAATGTCCTATAAATATCAGTTAAGTCCATCTTGTTTAATGTATCATTTAAAGCTTGTGTTTCCTTATTTATTTTCATTTTGGATGATCTGTCCATTGGTGAAAGTGAGGTGTTAAAGTCCCCTACTACGATTGTGTTACTGTGTATTTCCCCTTTTATGGCTGTTAGTATTTGCCTTATGTATTGAGGTGCTCCTATGTTGGGTGCATAAATATTTAAAATTGTTATATCTTCTTCTTGAATTGATCCCTTGATCATTATATAGTGTCCTTCTTTGTCTCTTGTAATAGTCTTTATTTTAAAGTCTATTTTAGCTGATATGAGTATTGCTACTCCAGCTTTCTTTTGATTTCCATTTGCATGGAATATCTTTTTCCATCCCCTCACTTTCAGTCTGTATGTGTCCCTAGGTCTGAAGTGGGTCTCTTGTAGACAGCATATATATGGGTCTTGTTTTTGTATCCATTCAGCCAGTCTGTGTCTTTTGGTGGGAGCATTTAATCCATTTACATTTAAGGTAATTATCGATATGTATGTTCATATTCCCATTTTCTTAAATGTTTTGGGTTTGTTATTGTAGGTGTTTTCCTTCTCTTGTGTTTCTTGCCTAGAGAAGTTCCTTTAGCATTTGTTGTAAAGCTGGTTTGGTGGTGCTGAACTCTCTCAGCTTTTGCTTGTCTGTAAAGGTTTTCATTTCTCCATCAAATCTGAATGGGATCCTTGCTGGGTAGAGTAATCTTGGTTGTAGGTTTTTCTCCTTCATCACTTTAAATATGTTCTGCCACTCCCTCTGGCTAGCAGAGTTTCTGCTGAAAGATCAGCTGTTAACCTTATGGGGATTCCCTTGTGTGTTATTTGTTGTTTTTCCCTTGCTGCTTTTAATATGTTTTCTTTATATTTAATTTTTGATAGTTTGATTAATATGTGTCTTGGCATGTTTCTCCTTGGATTTATCCTGTATGGGACTCTCTGTGCTTCCAGGACTTGATTAACTATTTCCTTTCCCATATTAGGGAAGTTTTCAACTATAATCTCTTCAAATATTTTCTCAGTCCCTTTCTTTTTCTCTTCTTCTGGGACCCCTATAATTCGAATGTTGGTGCATTTACTGTTGTCCCAGAGGTCTCTGAGTCTGTCCTCAGTTCTTTTCATTCTTTTTTCTTTATTCTGCTTTGCAGTAGTTATTTCCACTATTTTATCTTCCAGGTCACTTATCCGTTCTTCTGCCTCAGTTATTCTGCTATTGATCCCTTCTAGAGTATTTTTAATTTCATTCATTGTGTTTTTCATCATTGCTTGGTTCCTCTTTAGTTCTTCTAGGTCCTTGTTAAATGTTTCTTGCATTTTGTCTATTCTATTTCCAAGATTTTGGATCATCTTTACTATCATTATTCTGAATTCTTTTTCAGGTAGACTGCCTATTTCCTCTTCATTTGTTAGGTCTGGTGGGTTTTTACCTTGCTCCTTCATCTGCTGTGTGTTTTTCTGTCTTCTCATTTTGCTTATCTTACTGTGTTTGGGGTCTCCTTTTTGCAGGCTGCAGGTTCGTAGTTCCTGTTGTTTTTGGTATCTGTCCCCAGTGGCTAAGGTTGGTTCAGTGGGTTGTGTAGGCTTCCTGGTGGAGGGGACTAGTGCCTGTGTTCTGGTGGATGAGGCTGGGTCTTGTCTTTCTGGTGGGCAGGTCCACGTCTGGTGGTGTGTTTTGGGGTGTCTGTGGCCTTATTATGATTTTAGGCAGCCTCTCTGCTAATGGATGGGGCTGTGTTCCTGTCTTGCTAGTTGTTTGGCATTGGGTGTCCAGCACTATAGCTTGCTGGTCATTGAGTGAAGCTGGGTCTTGGTGTTGAGATGGAAATCTCTGGGAGATTTTCGTCGTTTGGTATTACGTGGAGCTGGGAGGTCTCTTGTGGACCAGTGTCCTGAAGTTGGCTCTCCCACCTCAGAGGCACAGCCCTGATGCCTGGCTGGAGCACCAAGAGCCTTTTATCCACACGGTTCAGAATAAAAGGGAGAAAAAATAGAAAGAAAAAAAAGAAAGAGGATAAAATAAAATAAAGTAAGGTAAAATAAAATAAAGTTATTAAAATAAAAAAATTAAAGATAATTATTAAGAAAAAAAGAAAAAAAATTTTAAGCAAAAACAAAAACAAAAACGGACGGGCAGAACCCTAGAACAAATGGTGAAAGCAAAGCTATACAGACAAAATCTCACCCAGAAGCATACACATACACACTCACAAAAAGAGGAAAAGGGGAAAAAATAATATATCTTGCTCCCAAAGTCCACCTCCTCAATTTGGGATGGTTCGTTGTCTATTCAGGTATTCCACAGATGCAGGCACATCACGTTGTTTGTGGAGCTTTAATCCGCTGCTTCTGAGGCTGCTGGGAGAAATTTCCCTTTCTCTTCTTTGTTTGCACAGCTCCTGGGTTTCAGCTTTGGATTTGGACCCGCCTCTGCATGTAGGTCGCCTGAGGGCGTCTGTTCCCTGCCCAAACAGAACAGGGTTAAAGGAGAAGCTGCTTCGGGGGCTCTGGCTCACTCAGGCCAGGGGGAGGGAGGGGTACGGATGCGGGGCGAGCCTGCGGCGGCAGCAGCCGGCGTGACGTTGCACCAGCCTGAGGCGCGCCGTGCGTTCTCCCAGGGAAGTTGTCCCTGGATCACGGGACCATGGCAGTGGCAGGCTGCACAGGCTCCCGAGAGGGGCGGTGTGGATAGTGACCTGTGCGCGCACACAGGCTTCTTGGTGGCGGCAGCAGCAGCCTTAGCGTTTCATGCCCGTCTTTGGGGTGCGCGCTGATAGCCGCGGCTCACGCCCGTCTCTGGAGCTCGTTTAGGCCGCGCTCTGAATCCCCTCTCCTCGCGCACCAGGAAACAAAGAGGCAAGAAAAAGTCTCTTGCCTGTTCGGCAGCTCCAGACCTTTTCCCGGACTCCCTCCCGGCTAGCTGTGGTGCACAAACCCCTTCAGGCTGTGTTCACGCCGCCAACCCCAGCCCTCTCCCTGGGATCTGACCTCCGAAGCCCGAGCCTCAGCTCCCAGCCCCCACCTACCCTGGCGGGTGAGCAGACAAGCCTCTCGGGCTGGTGAGTGCTGGTCAGCAGCGCTCCTCTGTGCGGGCATCTCTCCGCTTTGCCCTCCGCACCCCTGTGGCTGCGCTCTCCTCCGTGGCTCCGAAACTTCCCCCCTCCGCCACCTGCAGTCTCCGCCCGTGAAGGGCCTTCCTAGTGTGTGGAAACCTTTCCTCCTTCATAGCTCCCTCCCACTGGTGCAGGGCCCGTCCCTATTCTTTTGTCTCTGTTGTTTCTTTTTTCTTTTTCTCTACCCAGGTACGTGGGGAGTTTCTTGCCTTTTGGGAAGTCTGACATCTTCTCCAGCGTTCAGTGGGTGTTCTATAGGAGCAGTTCCACGTGCAGATGTATTTTTGATGTATCTGTGGGGAGGAAGGTGATCTCTGCGTCTTACTCTTCCGCCATCTTCTCCTCTCCTCCCTTGAACAAATTAATTAATAATTACTTTTTAGGTGGCAGCAACTGACTTTTTTTTTTTTTTCATTTTAAACCTAAGTTGTTTTCCGTAATCTAGGGATAAATTATTCAAGTTGTAGAATATCCAGGAAGGTTCCTTTGGCTCCCTCATGTCTGTCCTATCTCTGTTAATTCATCTTTTTAAGCAGAGAATGAACAGAGCAGGTAATTCAATCCAATCATGGGAATATTTTCTTAGCAGTTCTGGATAGTAAATAGATAAACTAACTCTCTTATTGGTGCCAGGATTGAACCTGCAGCCAGAAATAAAGTTCTTATATTTTCCAAAGACTTTCTTTCATTTCCCCCTTTTTCCTGTTTTCACCTGCTCTATCCTACTCTCCTACCCCACCCGTATGTAAGCCTAGAGAGAGCTTATTTCACTGAATGTTTCACGAGCCAAAACCAGCAACTCATTACCTGAGGACAGCAGGGACAGGGGGAAGCAGGGCACCAGGTGAGTGCAGGTGAAAAAAGGAGTCACGTAAGAGTACGCAGATCATCCATCTGGCCTGCAACACGACTTCCTGCTGTCTGAGATTTCTCTAGTCCAACTCTACATGCAGGGAGACAGCTAAAATGGATTAGTTCCTCTTCAAAAGCAGAGAGCAGGAAAACCCAGAGAGATAAAGTAACTGGCCCAAGGTCACCCAGCACTCCATGTGGCCAAGTCCAGCTGTGAGACCTGAAACTGTCCCTTCAATCAGCAAGTCTCCCTAAGGCTGTTCTGGCACTTGGCTGCTTGCTTGTAATTTTCCTGGCTCTGAATGGGAGGAGGATTATAAAAGAAAAACAAATTTAATAAAAATCAAACTCACCCAGACCCTGAAGGGATGGACAAACCAAAAGAGATTGTTTATTAGAGCATGAGATGGCACAGAAAGTGAAAGCACTTATTAGTTACTGGTTTACACTTACCTGAATCTTTCCCAGAGCTGCCCAAGGCTCTTGCTGACTTAATTTTAAAGTTCTAAATTCTCTCATGGACCTCTATGAGCCTGGGAGTATCCAAAACACATAGCAAAATAGTGCTGCAAAGATTGTGGGAACAAAGTCTGTTGTGGAATGTTAGGCATGCTATTTGGATGTGGGAGCTGAACATCTTCCCCCATCCCAGCCTGGAGGGGGGTCCATGGTCCAGGCCAGGTCAGTGAGAGACACCTTAGCTTCTGTCATCCTGGCCACTGCGATTGGTTCAAAGACAAGCACATGACCAACACCAAGCTAATGAGAACACTCCTGGGACATTTTAGAATTATCTACAAGGATGCTTTCTCCTCTGTGGGATTTTGAACTGTAAGGACCATGCAGGCTTGGAGCTCTGAGGTGAAATCCCAAGGTTCACAAAAGCTCACTGCAGGATGTAGAGATGGGCTTCAACCAGGCTAAAGAAACAACATCGGGGATTTGGGATTCTGAAGGAATACGTAAGTGCTTTCTCTATAGAGCTGTAGATCCTTCACCACCCGTCTCACACACACACACACACACACACACACACTCTCTCTCCCAGAAGTGCCTATCTTCCTTGTCAGTGGCAGAGGCGCCTGCTCCACTCTCCTGAGGATGTGACTCTGGCAGTACCTCTCCACGCTTTTCATCCTGCATCCCTTCTGGTCAGTGCCCTTGTCTTCATGCTGCTGCCTCTGACCTCTTCTCAAAAGCTCTTCTGTCCTCACAGTCCTCATCACTGCCCCTGACCTTCTACCACCCTCTACGTCTGCTTCTCACATCCCCCAGGAAGGCAACCTCTTTTCAGGTCCTTTTGGGTACTGGCGCCATTCCTTACACCCTGTCCCTGTCTTTAACTGCTCCTCCCACAGAGTGGTAATGCCTTCTCCCCACTCAAGGTGGAGGTCACCAAGCACAGCCCGGAGGGGTCAAGTCAGGCTTCCAGCTGAAAGTGACTTACAAGCTGAGCCCTGACAGTTGAGTGATAATTGGCCGCTGAAGGATAAGGGGAGTAGCAGAGCGTCCCCGATGAAGGGGACAGAAGGTTGTGAGACCTTGAGCGGGGAGAGCTCTAAGTGTTCCCCACATCGAGATTGATAGATCATAAACGAGGAGAGGCTGAAGTTCCAAATAAGGAGCGGATTTTGAGGGTCACGCTACAGTGGCTGGCTTTTATCTTCAGGGGAATGGGAGCCGCTGAAGTACATGTAGACAGAGCCTTCAGCTGACTCGCCCAGCTCACTTTGGGCTGTCATCTCTAGTCCCCATCCGGCAACCTTCCTCTTCTTTCTTAGCTCCCCTCTCCTGTCGCTACCTGTCAATACACCCTGGGTCTTTTTATTATCTCTTGCACCTTTCACTGTCTCTCAGGTCCTACCAAATTAGCTCTGTGTCTCCAAGTCTTATGAATTCTGGTCTAGACTTTTTGATCAATCACCACCTTTAGGAATCTTTTGGAGGCTGACAATCTCTCAGGGTCTTTTCAGAGCCTCTTAGGACAAGTCACAGGCTATCATGACTTTTCATGTCCTATCAGTGACTCTTTTGGCTTCTCAGGGCCTGTCAGGGTCTGTCACACATCTAGGTGTCTTTTGGGGGCTGCACTTACCTCTGAGGTGTCACCACCCTCCATTTTGGACTGTAACCCTTTGGTTGGTAAGTCTGTTTCTGCTCTCAGAGGCTGGTGTGGTGTTCCCTCATCCATGAATCAGTTAGAACTGACTCCCTTCCTCTGTCCGTAGAAGATGGAGCTCCAAGAAATTAGAAAAAGTCACGCATTTCCCAGGGCAACCCTCCAGGCACTGAATGTTCTTTGCAACCTACCATAGGGCAGGTTTCATCGCCCACTGGGTTAGGTGTATGTCAATCATAACATCTTGACCAATGAGCTGTTAAGAAATGTGGAGGCTGAACTCCTAGGATAGAACCTGAAAGCTCATTGGACAGGTGAAAGTTAGCAGGAGTATTTTTCTCGGAGACTTTGCCAAGAGGCAATATGAGATTACTTTGCAGTGGGTCAGGAAGCCACCCTTCACCCAGGGAAATTGAGACCCAGAGGAGCTTCAATGGGGGCAGTATTTAGTGATACCTTCTGGGCATAGATCCAGTGTGGGGAGCCAGGAGCACAGAGATAACCATCAAGTCCTGTGGTAGGATTGGGGTGGAGTCAGGGAGCTACAAAAGGGAAGACAGGAAAGACACACAAACATTCAGTCAACCCTTGTTTTAAGGCTGCTCTAGAGAGACAGCAGAGATAAGATAGACACAGTCCAGTCTTCACGGGGGGTACAACTGCAGGGGGAGATAGACATGCTGAGTGAGGAGACAGAAGACTGAAATGGAATCCTAGGAGGGGCCACGTCTGTTTACTACAGTGGAGAGCCACTGACAGTTTAAACAGGGAAGTGACTTTGGAAGGACATTCTGGCTGCGTTGTAGAAAATTGATAGTAGAGGTCAAGAAGGGAGCCAGGGAAACTGAAAGGGCTGTTGTGGGTGGAGGCTAGAGATGATAGCCCTAAGTGAGGTGGATGCCTTAAACCTCAGCTGTCTGCTGCCCACTTTCTGCAAATCGTTTTTTTCCTATCTGCTGTCTAGTGGGCTGTGGTGAGAAAGTAATTCTGCACTCTTATTTCCTCATGGCTGCAAGTGGAAGTATCCTTAAAAATATTAACAATAAACTGTATTTTTTTAAAGATTTTTTTTTGATATGGACCATTTTTAAAGTCTTTATTGAATTTGTTACAATATTGCTTCTGTTTTATGTTTTGTTTCTTTTGGCCACGAGGCATGTGGGATCTTAGCTCCCCGACCAGGGATTGAACCCGCACCCCCTGCGTTGGAAGGCGAAGTCTTAACCATTGGACTGCCAGGGAAGTCCCCAATAAACTGTATTGATTATATTATTTTATCCTCATGATGACACATAAGATATATACTTCATTTTCCCCATTTTAAAGATGAGGACACTAAGACATAATGGGTTTCAGTACTTGCCTAGTGTTATACAGCTAGTAATAGCAGTTCTGAGATTTGAAACAGGTCTTCTGACAGTAAGTACCATACTCTTAACATTACAAAAGTAATCTCAACACTGAGAAAGAGATCCTGTTTTTTTTTTTTTTAATTATTATTTCTTTTACAAAATTGTTAAAGAATAGTATGTATTATTTGATAATATTTTATTTTCTCTTCACATTAGAAGAATACATGTTCTTTAACAGAATTTAATAAATTTGCCTGATCATTAAACTCACCTGGGGCACTTGATAATAATTCATATTTCCAACTCCCTCTCATGGATATTTTGATTCATTAAGTCTAGGGTGGAGCCTATGCTTTTATAAATCATCCCAGGAGAATCCTATGATCAGATAAGTTTGTCAAACATTCTATATAAGATGCTTTTTATTGGCTGTATATGATTTAATCATGTAGATATTTCACAATTTAATTTACAGTTCTCTACTGGTAGATTGTGTGTTTTAATGACATTTTAATACTGAAACAACACTGTGATGGTAGAGAAGTGCACGGCTCTGATTATTTCGTTAGAGAACCATGGCATTTAAACCAATCTCTCCAGCTCTGTCATTGAGTTTCATATGCTTGGGAACCTAGCACAAGTGCTTCTCTACTGCAAATAATTCTAAGAATATAGTCATTCAGGGGGTGAGATGCAGGCTACAGACTGGGGAAAAAGAGGCACATAAAGCATAAATGTATAAATTTAATTGTTTGACTTTGTCTTAACATTTGTCAATTTACATACATTAAACACCCATTAACATTATACTAGGTACTTTCCTGTGTATCACATTTTATCATCTCTGCAATCCCACAGGAGAATATTATCCTTATTTTACAGATGAGTAAAATAGAGTTTAAAAATGTTAAACCTTCCTAGCTAGTAGTAATATATATATATATATATATATATATATATATATATACATACATATACACACACACACACACATACACACATATGTATACATATCTTTGACATGTATATATATATACAGTATATACATACTGTATATATACATACATAAGGCATACTATGGGTCAGTACTAAGTATGCAACTATTTTATATGATTTAATCTTTAAGACAACAATATCATTAGGTATGTGTTATTATTATTATATCAAAGACAGAGTCACTACTGTTGTCCTTTTTTTTCAGATGAGGAAATAAAAACTCAGAGTGGTTGAAGATTTTGTTTACAGTAACCAAACCTAACCTAACCTAACCTAACCTGAGAGGCAGTTGTAGTATTAGGACCCAGATATACCTCATTCCTAGACCATTTCTGTTTTCCAAAACACTATAAATGCCTTGAATTCAGCTATCATCAAATTCTTTTTTTCTTTTGGCCGTACCACACTGCTTGAGGAATCCTAGTTCCCTGACCAGAGATCGAACCCAGCCCCCTGCAGTGGAAGCCTGGAGTCCTAACCACTGGACCACCAGGGAATTCCCAAATTCTTATTTTCAGTTTTAAAAAATATTCCCCATACCTTCCCTAAAACTCTCGTAAAATTTTTAACTTAAGGAAGTCAAGGAGCCTTCAGCAGGCTTGTATTTCTAGAAAATGAGAGATGCTGAGGCTGAAATGCAGATGAGAGGCGGACAGGTGGCAAAGGAACTGTATGGGTTTAATCTTAATTTTAGTGGGAAAATAAATCAGATTATCTTCACTCCTGCTCTACTGCTCTCAACGGAGTGGTCCGGAGGGAGCGTAGAGAGAGCACAGACTTGGCACCAAGAGGAAGAGATTCAGATCTCAACTTAATACCTGCATGAACTTGAACTGCTCATGACCTCTCTCTGAGCTTCCGTTTCTTTATTTGTAAAGCAAGGCAAAATCTAATCAGTGGATGATTGTGATAATTAAATGTGATAATGTGACTAAAAGGCTAAGCGCATTTGAGTTCATAGTGTACTTTTATAATTAGATCGCTCCTTGCCTTCCCCAAAAGCTCCTCCTCAGAGTCCATCTGCCTTGGCTCTCCCAGGAGACTGCTTTCAAGGAAGCCCACTGGGGTACATGGGATGGTTTCTGAGGAGGGTTCATTAGGCAGAAGAGTGGGTACCAATCCCAGAACAGGAAGACCCCCTTAGTTTTCAGCTTTTTTTTTTTTTTAATTAATTAATTATTTTTGGGTGTGTTGGGTCTTCGTTTCTGTGCGAGGGCTTTCTCTAGTTGCGGCGAGCCGGGGCCACTCTTCATCGCGGTGCGCAGGCCTCTCACTATCGCGGCCTCTCTTGTTGCGGAGCACAGGCTCCAGACGCGCAGGCTCAGTAGTTGTGGCTCATGGGTCCAGTTGCTCCGCGGCATGTGGGATCTTCCCAGACGAGGGCTCGAACCCGTATCCCCTGCATTGGCAGGCAGATTCTCAACCACTGGGCCACTAAGGAAGCCCTCAGCTCTTATTTTATAGACAGTATTGAAAAAAAATCTGAGCTTGTAACAGGGAGACCAATTCCAGCATTGTGATTTCATCACTGATACTGACTAAAGAAATCTGGTTAAGTCACTTTGGATACAGATGGTATTGTTCTAAAATGGAGATAATAATAATAATACCTGTATAGTAGGAACGTCATGAATACCAAAGGAAATACTGGTTTGCAAGTGCAGCGTTAACACATCTTGGTTCTAATCCTGACTCTGCCACTGCATAGTTTTGGCCCAGAACTGTGTCCCTCTGGACCAATATCTACACCATCACAAATAAGAGACTTGCAACTTATGGTTAAAATCTCTTCTTTCTCTGATATTCTGTGATTCTGTGACTTGACTAAGGTCTTGCCAAAGCCTAGGTTGCCACACACCTAGTCTGAGTGTTTTCACTTTGTATGGTTATCCCAGCTCACAAATGTGTGTCTTACGGCTTTGGGGAAAGTCTTGTTCCATAAAAGAGCTGCCTTGTATGGTATCTCCAAATTGCAACCTTTTCTAGATCCCTAGAAATCCCTCATCTGATCTGTATTCTAGGGAATTTACCTACCTGCCCACCCAACTGTGGTATTCCCTTCCTGTGAAGTTTATTGAATTTTAATTTATACTATATTGATAAAGAAAAGTCGTCACTCATGTGTCAAGAGATCTAGTCCCAGCTATTCTGCTGTGTGGTCTATGGCTAGGCTTTCCCTCAGAGGAAAAAAAAAAAAAACAAAAAACTCTAAAAGGACATAAGTTAAAAACTCCTAGGCCTACTAGTCAGTCAAATGTAAGAGAAGAATGATTTACCACTGGTGCAAAGCATAGTTCAAGACCCAGAACCCAGACATTAAGTTTGGGTGACCGGGATCAATGAATGGCAGAATTATTGACTAAATTAAGTTATTCTTGGGAATAGATATCGCTGGGACTATAAAATCACACATTTCTAGACTCTTTCATCCTGGAAAACATTAAACTTTACACAGGATCTAAAAGTCAGTGAATCTGGAGTACTTTTATGTGATATAATAGAAATAATAAGGATCCACACTAGCACCTGAATCCTTATGTCAGGATTCAGGTGCTAGTGTGAATCCTGAGAAGCATTTTCTCTTCCAAAAGAAGCATTAGAACTGAGGTTAAAGCAAACTTGAATAAAATCCACATTGTTATTTTCTTCCATCCTCAATCTCTGCCTAATCCTGTACTTTGGGCAAGTTCACTAAAATTCCTTTAAAATTTCTCAACACCTAAAAATTTCTGAATACCTAATCTGAACTAACATTTCTCCTGCCCAGGATCTATTCACCTGGATCCAGCTATGCCTGAAGTCTAAACCTGGATTTTTTAAAATTTTTTTCTAAATACATGAGCCATAATATGTCGTATTTTTCCCAGGCCAATTTGAGCTATAGTCCTGTCAGTTGCAATTGGAACTACATCTGCCCAATGGAAAAATTATCTGCCTAATTAAAAAATAATATTTGCTCTTTTTACATCATGGGACTGATATAAATATCAGATAAATTAACAGATTTTGATCACTAACCATAGTTCCGCTGCCAGCTACTATGCTAGGAGATGAGAATGCAGTGATGAATAAGACAAGGTCTTTTCCCTAGAGAAGCTCAGTCTAGCTGAAGAGACAAGCATTTACAGAAATAACTACAGCAGAGCATGCCTGACCATAGTGAGAATAAAGTTATGAGAGGAAATCAGTCAGTTTTCCTAGAGAAGTTGGAAAGCCTGTACAGAAGAGGGGACATCTGAACTGCATAGTGAAGGCTGGTTAGAAGTTTTCCAAGTAGAGCAATGGCTCTCAATCAGAGACATTTTTAAACTCCAGTGGACATTTTCGTTTGTCATACTTGGGATATGCCAGGGATGCTGCAAAACATCCTGCAATGCACAAACAGCTCCCACACACAGAATTATCTGTCCCCAGATGTCATTAGGCATAAGGTTGAAAAGCTCTGAAGTAAAGCTATTAAGAAAGAACATCCCAGAACAAGGTGAACATAAAGCCAGGGGTCATGATTAGTTCAGAGTGATGGAAATATCTTGATGCAGACAAAATAGGTTGAAGGCATATGACAATTTTTGATCTTTGAAAGTGAGGGCTTTGAACATTATCCTATAGGTGTGGGAAGCTATCAAAGTTCCTTTAAGGTTGGGATTAGAAAGGCCTCCTGAGCTGAAAATCTTGGGAGAGAAACAGGTCTGAAAGTTTCTTAACTTTGACTTTGAATATGTGGGGCTACCAAAGATTAGAGGAGGTAAGGATTCCCACGGGAGACAACCTTAGAGAACTGTGAGGCTAGAAAGATCAATGGGTTATTAACATTACTGCTGAATTTGACCAAAATGATGCTACTGATATTGGTGATGAAGAAGACCATTGGGTTTGGCTTCCCTTCTAAAAATGTTTATTGGATTCTGAGCCGAGCAGAAGCCCTCTCTGAAAACAGCCTTTTCCATCTCTCCTGTGCCTTTTATTCCCTCTCTTTGGACATTCTGCCAATTCATCTCGGAAGAATTAAATATTTTTATAATGAATCAGATGCTGGTGACAGGTGTCAGATTGATGACTCTGGAGGAGGAAGCTTGAAGTGCTCACGTTCCTCACACTTAGATGACAAGGAGAAGAGTTATGTGTGTTGAAAGATTTATCATCAAGCTGTCCACAGGCACCTCTTTGGCCTCCAGAGAGTGGTTTAAAATTAGACACAATCTGGAAGCTTTTTAGAGCCAAAAAGGAGTGTCATCATGTTGATGTTCTTTCCTCTTGTCACCTTTGGTAGAAGTAAATTGGAGCTTGTATTCAAACACAGTCTACAGTTATACTGAAAGGGTTGCATGTGGCATTCTCCTACCTCTATTCTGTGCCATCTCCACTTTGGAGAGTCACTGAGTTTCAGAACTAAAAGATACCCCAAAGATCACGTAACTCACCTATTCCATTTTACAGATGGGGGACGTGGAAACCAGAATCAGATTCATGACTTACCCAGAATTATGCAAGATGTCATACAATAAACTAGAGATAACTTCTATTGCTTTCTTGTTTTATGAGTGCTGTCCTACTCCTTTTTTTTTTCTAGCTTTATTGAGATATAATTGGCATACCATTGTATAATTTTAAGGCATAAATATGATGATTTAATACACATGTATATTGTGAATTGATTACCACAGATCATCTCACATAATTATCATTTTTTCTGTTGTGATGATGGTGAGAACTTTTCAAATCTACTCTCTCAGCAGCTTTCAAATATACAATATTGTATTGTTAGCTATAGTCCCCAGGACTTATCCATGTTATAGCTGGGAGTTTGTACCCTTTCAACATCATCCCCCAGACCCTGGCAACCACCATTCTACTCTCTGTTTCTATGAATTTGGCATTTTTAGATTCCACGTATAAATGAGATCGTACAGTATTTGTCTTCCTCTGACTTATTTCGCTTAGCATAATACCCTCCAGGTTTATCCATGTTGTCACAAATGGCAGGATTTCCTTATTTTTCTATGACTTAATAATATTCCATTTTGTATATACACCACATTTTTTTTATCCATTCATCCCTTAATTGACACTTAGGTTGTTTCCATGTCTTAGCTATTGTGAACAATGCTGCAGTAAACATGGGGATGCAGATATCTCTTTCCAATAGTGATTTCACTTTTTTAGGGTATATACCCAAATCCACATCTTAAGTGGGTGTCCCCCTAGCCAAGCTAACTCCCCTCCCATCCTATCATCCTGCTCCCCATAGCTATGAATAATAGTAAAACTATTATTAGGAAGTGCCTAATCTGTGCCTGACTATTGACCATGCTAAGCTCTTCATACATACTAACGCTGACTCTGTAACAACCTTAGCAAATAAGTATTATAATAATTCTACAGATGAGGAAACTAAGTATCACAAAGCTTAAGATGCCCAAAGATCATACCGCTAATAAATAATCATTCAAAATTTAAACCAATACTTGTATAATTGTGTTATAGCATGCAGTCTACCCAGTTCTGCTTCAAAAATGTTCTTTCTATTCCTTCCAGCCATAACAATTTCTGTGTCCATCAAATGGCTCTTTTCAGGGTGGGGTCAGAAAATCAAGGTAATTGACAAAATTCACACTTTTGTTTAATTTTTTCCCTATTTCTGATGATGTTTCCTTTTGTGTGAAGAAAGCTCCAATTGCATTTTGCATATGGTTTTTCTCCCCTAGTTTGTTGAGTGTTATTATGAAGAAAGGGTATTGAATTTTGTCAGATATTTTCTTCTGCATCTATTGAGGTGATCATGGGGTTTTTCCCCCTTTATTCTAGTAATATGTGTACTAAATTGATTGCTTTTCACATGTTGAACCAACCTTGCATTCCTGGGATTAATCCCACTTGGTTATAGTTTATAATCCTTTTTATATACTGCTGGATTCAGTCACTAGTATTTTGTTGAGAATTTTTGCATCTATATGCATAAGGGATATAGGTCTCTCATTTTTTTATGTGTGATGTCTTTGTCTGGCTTTGGTATCATGGTAATAGTGGTGTCATAAAATGAATTTTTCCTTTTCTTTTTTTTTTTTTGTTTGAGAAGGATTGGGGTTAATTCCCATATAAAAGGAAGTGGAGTAAACCATTTGCTGAGTTTGAAAAGAACAGCTGGACATAAACAACCTCCCCTTCTCTCTCTTTCACTTGTGAGTGATCCACTTTCAGGGAAGGAGGGGCAAGCTCTTCTCAGTTTTCAGTGCCCTAAGTTTCAACAAAAACTTGGCCTAACATACCTGTCACTGGATGTGTAAGTCTCTCTAATGCTGGAGTCAGCATTAGAAAGATTACTTAATGCAGCACAAACCATTTTCTTAATATTAACTTTATCTATAGCAAAGTTAATATTTTGAACTCTGTTTGCCTTAAGTCCAAAACCTGGTCTGGGAAGAAGGACTTTATAAGTCTTTCATGTTCTCTTGGACTTTAACAATATGAAAGCAGAAACCTCTGAATATGTGTTTCAGGGAAAGGATTGAAAATAATCAGAGGTACCTAAAAGTTATCACAGAAATTAACAGAAAGAATACAGGATTTGGAACCTAAACACTTGAATCAAGATTAAAAACAAAATATGCAGCGTAGTGTTTTGTATGTGTAACTAATGTTTTTAACTGCCTCTCTCCCCTATGGGCTAGCTACATAAAATTAGGCAAGATATTTCATCCTGCTAAGCTTCTGCTTCCATCTCTGAAATTGGGAATCAAAATATTCACTTTCTAAACCACAAGTTTCCTTCACAGCAAGTGCTAGAGCCTGCTCATGCTGGCTCACAAGGCTGATTGTTTACATCTCTTTCAACTCCACTCTCACTTGGTAGACTGAAGTCCGCCACAATGGAAATAATTTTTCCAGGGCATCAGGAAATGTTATATAAGGATTTTTTCTACCTGGAGAGCTAGTTGTTAAACATTTTACCAACACACCTAATCCAACCTTGCTTCCCACTAGTATGTACATGACAGCTGGTACAGCCCCTTCTGTCCTCAGCTGGAACTTTCCTGGCTTCGAACTAGCTCTTGTCAGAAGACAGGCAAAGGCAGGAAGAATGCAACTTCACTTAGTTTCCCAAGAAACACAGCTTCTACAACTTAAGATCCCCTCACTATCTTTTGCCAACTGCAGCTTAGAGAACTGTCACCCACATGAGTCGATATCTTTCAGCTTCTTTGTGGTCTCTTACCAACCAATCCATCTCCTCTAGATATCATTTTAAGGATAACAAACCAATAATTAGTATGGTAGTTAGTTTACAAAGTGCCTCTGGAGCTTTATTTCATTTAATCTGCACAACTCTCCTACAAGGGATGGGTTTATTGTCCATATTTTTCAGTTGAGGAAACTAAGATTCAAGAGCAAGTGCAACCACCTGTGCGTTTGAACCCCTCTCCTCTTCCACAACCTTGGGGTAATCAATCAAAATCTCTCTTTATAATTAACCCTTTCCTTTTAGAATCCTTCTCCTTATACTGTAAACATGCTCAGGGCTCACATATCCTTTAAAAAAAAAAATCATCTGGCCTGTGGTTACTCTCTGTTAACCATTCAGTCTCTGTCTTTTTTCCTTTATCAGCCAAACTGTGGGAAGACCAGTGAACACTTGCTATGTTCATGTCCTCTTCTCCCCTCCTCTCCTATTCACTAGCCAACCACTCTTCAAAAGAAAGACAGAATAGAGATTGCCTAAGATCATATATTCTCAAGTCACACAGACATGCATTTGGATCCGAGCTCTAACATGGACTAGCTTTGTGATCTTGAATCAAAAACCCTTCCATAACCTTTAGTTCCTATCTAAAAGTAGAATCATTACACCTACACCACAGGACAGTTGTGAGGATTCCAGGATGTATGTAGAGTTTTGGCACAAGTCCAGATGGTCAGGAGATGACAACTCTTATTTTTGCTTGGCATCTGTAGACTCAACTGGTCTTCCCATTTCATGTATGACCATTTTTCTCTTTAAGTGTCTACTTTAAGTGTCTGTTATGCTTCCTTGAACTTTCCTGCCTCTCTCAAGGTGGTGTTCCCTAGGGTTACATCACTGCTCTACTGCTTATGTTACTACACATTTGTTCTAAGTTATCTCATTGGCCTCCAGGCTAATTTATAGACACTGGCTCCCAAATAGGTGTCTTCTGTCAGACCCCTTTCTTTAACTTCAGGATCATATGCCTTCACTTGGATGACCAAAAGCATCTCAAACTCATTAGGTCCAAAATAAGACTCATCATCATAATTTCTAAACCAACCCCTCGTTTGCTATTTTCTGTTTCAGTTGGTGGCACTACTATTTAACCAGTTATACTACTGTTTACCCAGTTATCCATGCTAGAACTTTATACATGAAACTTGACTTTTCCCCCTGATCCTTCTTGATCACAATTTTTTCCATCCTTTGTGTTTCTACTATCTGTCATTGTAGTGAGCAGAATGGTGCCCCCAAGGATATGTAAACATCCTAATTCCTGGAAGCTGTAATGCTACCTTATTTGGAAAAAAGAGGCATTTGCAAATGTGATTAAGTTAAGGATCTTGAGATGAGGAGATCATTCTGGGTTATCCAGGCGGGTCCTAAACACCATAACAAACATCTGTATAAGAGAAGGGCAGAGGGAGATTTAAGACATGCCAAGGAGAAGGTGATGTGAAGGCAGAGGCAGAGTTTGGAGCAATACAACAGCAAGCCAAGAACACCAAAGAATGCCACCATCCACCAGAAGCCAGAAAAGGCAAGGAATGGATTTCCCCCACGAAACTCTGGAAGGAATATGGCCCTACCAACACCATGATTTCAAACTTCTATCCTCCAGAACTCTCAGAGTTGCTTTGAGCCACCAAGTTTGTGGTACTTTGTTACAGTGGCCACAGGAACTAATATAGCCATCTTTTCTTCATCCTCACTTTCATACCTGTGGTTCTCCCCTTTTCTCATTTGGATGACTGTAATAGCCTCTCTCTCTCCCTATTTTCAGTCTAGTCTTCCTCCAAGTTATTCTCCAGTAGATGCAAATTAAGATCATGTCACCCCTCTGCATAAAACATTATAAACACCAATATCTTTAACATTGTTTTTAAGTCTTTCACAATCTGATGCTTCTACCTTCTCTTTGGGACCAGGAACTGGTTTCCTGGAAGACAATTGGTTCAGGCAGTAATGCGAGTGATGGGGAGCAGCAGATGACGCTTCACTCGCTCGCCCGCTGCTCACCTCCTGCTGTGCAGCCCGGTTCCTAACAGGCTGCGGACCGGTACCAGTCTGCAGCCTGGGGGTTGGGGACTCCTGCTCTAGGCTCACCCAATTGTCTCTGTTTTTTGCCATCAAGCTTTTCATGCTGTCTCTTCCTTCTGTGTTTATTTCCTTCTCCACCTCTTCTTTGTTACTCTGAACTTAGTACACATTTTAATAAATACATCTTTGTTTAATGTTTATTCCTCATCATGTTGTCAGCTTCTTGAAAGCAGACACCGTGTCTCATTTTTCTATCACTTACTTTCCTAATATACCTTACTTATTTTCCTAATTTCCATGTATTTCTAGCACTTGGGTGGAAATAGTAGATTGCTGAAACATAGCTAATACTGAAATGGTCTACTAATCCAACTGAAAAATCCCTGCCCATGGCCATTGTCATGATGACTTTAATGCCATCTTAAAAGGATTGTCCCACTCAGATCCAAGTCTGCTCTCAAGATATTATTTGTGCAAATGGCATGACCACACATGACCCATCACCATCAATTCATCTAGAATTTAGCACTCCTTCATTAAATAATTAATAAAATTCTACTTCTTCCAGGAAGCCTTCTTCAACTGATGAAAGTGAAGCGATTCTTTTCCCACATCTAACTTACTTTGAAATCGTATCCCTCCACTAGATATTCCTCATTCTGCTTTCTTATTTTTTATGCATATACGCATGTTATATTTGTCTGTGTGTATGTACAGAGACACACATGCACACACATATGATTGTGTATATTTAATTATAAGTGTATATTTATATGAATACAAACAACCATCTACATACATATACAAACATGTATGTAAACAATATATATACAAGTTTGTATATGTATAAACATATATGTGTTTATATGTATACTTAGCATGCGGATATTCATCTCACATTACTGAGTGAATGTATAGGAAAAATACTTTGGAAAAGGATAATAATAGATGCAGCTATAAATCACAATTTTAAACCTGAAGGGAATTTAGCAGTCAATGTTTCAATCCCTTTACTTTAAAAATGAAAAAAAATTGAAACCCAGTGAAGGGAATCTACTTACTTGTTGTTTCCTAGTGAAATAGGAACAAAATTGAGACAAGAACTCTGGTCGGCTGATACCATGGCTTGTGTGCTATTTTCTTCCTTCCCCTCAACACTGAAACACAAGATTTAGCTCTGACATTCTCTGAAATGTATCTAACTCCATCGCTTAAGATTCTAAATGATTCATTATCTTTCTTGTACTTTTTGACCAATTCCTAATCTCCATTACCCTTGCCAGTTTCTACATGAAATTTTAGAATCCCATTCTGTAGAGAGTAAGAAAGACCTGCTAACCAAGTGCCCAAGTCAGGTTGTTCTCTTTCATGAGTATGACACTAATAAGATTTATAACATGACCAGGGTGTGCAATTGGTGGTGACAACTAGAGAATTGCCCCAATAAATATTTGACATGACTTTGAGAGCAATAAAATATTTTACTTTTTGCTCAGTTTTCTCTGGGAAGAGAGGAGAAAGAGCCACTGGAGGGCAGGGTAATGGTGCCATAATTCTTCCTAGGGGAGATTATGGTTGTTCAACTTGGATAAATTTCTCTTCAGGTATGAAGAGGTGTCAGACTGGGCTATGAGTCACCGTTCTCCACATCAACAGTTTCAGGATCCTTTGGAAACTATCTTGTGAAATGAGTTATGAGTTTTTGGATAAGAAACAATTTCCTAAACTCAGTCATCACAATTTGGATAAAGTTTCTTTTCTGTGATGTATCAATTCCTGACATTTGGTTTGTTTGCCTTTCCCAGTGCTCCGAGGTTTCTTTATTTAATCCCCAGATGCAAGAATGCAAGAGTGTGAAGGAATCTTAATGCATATGCAGGTCTAACTTCAGTCAGCTGATTGCATACTCTTTAATATCCCTACCAAGAAGTCACTGGTCAAATTTCATGTGGATATATCCATAGACTAGGATCTCACTGACTCATGAGGTAGACCAAGTTAATTCATGATAACTATGACTATGAAAACTCTCTTTCTTATCTGAGCTATACTTCCCATAATGTTTATTTGATTATCCTATTTCTGTCCTCTAGAGCCACGTGGGTTTAAATCAAATCCTTCCTCTATGATAAATGTCAGATATTTGAAGACAACATTCACATCTAACCATTCACAGACAGATCCCACTGAAGACCTCCAAAGCTCTCATTATGTGTCTTAAAAGGGGATCAGCATTGGACACTGGTTGACACAGAGGGTCTAGATGCCCATTATCTTGTTTTGTTTTCCACTAGAACCAGACCTTCAGGCAAGGATTCAAGTTCAAGTACTTTATTAGGGAGGTGATCCTCAAAAACATTTGTAAGAGAGTAAGGAAGTGAAACGGGAAGCAACGAATAAAGAATAAGTTATAAAGCAAGTTGCCACTGAGGACAACTGTATCTAAATCCTGCTGAGGCCAATGTGGATTATCCTTAGGATAATCCTGGAGGAGAGGAAGCTGGGGGTTTTATCTGCCCTCTCCTGTCAATCATTGTTTGAGGAGTACTTGAGGGCTGCTCCTGAGGAATATTAATTCCCTACCACTTCCAACCTACTACTGCATAAGAAGAGGGTGCTCTGGAAGCCAAGGAAAACTATCAAGCAAAGAGATATAGGTTCTGGCAGTTGGAAGTTAGTCAATGAAAAAGATACAGGCTGAGGGGATACGGACAGGTATTGACAGTTTCTGCTTCTCCCATTCAATGTTAGCCTAAAGAATGGTGACAGCCAACAGCGAAAATACAGCAAAAAGACCATGGGTCGGCACATAGACGACTTCTATCATCCCTGGCCCTGCTCACCAGATGAAAGACATAAAAATAGAGGAGGGATAAATTTTGTATAAAAAGTGGACCATATACTTCATATACCTCCTCTAACTCCAAATCACCAGAGAAGGCAAAACTATCCTGTCTGTTTCTATTTGGCCTGTGAGCCAAGATAGAAAAGAAACGAAAACGAAAAGAAGAATAAAATTTCAAGACATCTGAAAATTACATGAAATTCAAATTTCACTGTGTATAAATATTGTTGGAATACAGCCACGCCTGCACATTTCTGTATTGTCTATGGCTGCTTTCACACTATAACTGCAGAGTTGAGTAGTTGCGACAGAGAACATATGGCCTTGCAAAGCCTAAAATGTTTACCATTTGCCCCTTTACAGAAAAACATTTCTGGCCCCTACGCTAGAGCCTTGGATAGATCTAGTCTGTAGTGGGGAGGTGAGAAGACAAAATCTTAAAGAGAGTTTTAGATTAGCATTAAAGTAACCAGGGCTAAGAATTCAATAGTATAGCTAGAGTGCTCTAATATATGAAAATGGCTCAGAAGCAAAGGAGCAAGACCAAAAGATGTTGTTAATGAAACTTGCATAGAGTATAGTTGAGGTAAGTGTTGAAAGATTTAAAACTATTTCATGTTTATACTCTAGAGAGTGTGTATTCACATACATACATCTTGGTTATACATGTTTACATTCTTTTGACGTCTCCTCACACTTAAAATGGAGCTGTATGACCTCACAGCACTTTCAAGGCTGTACTCATCTGGTTCCTGTCTACAGCTCTGACCAGATCATCTTTCACCCTTTGCATTGCTCCGCAGAACTCATACCCCTTCGTCTCCACTCCACTTGCTCTCCCTCAGAAATACCAGCTCCTTCCCTCCGCGGGACTCTGTTCTTGTTCCTCCCTACCTGCCACCCTTCTCCCCCAGCTCTGTGAATAGCTGATTCATTCTTCTGTTTCAGGTCTCAGCCTAGATGTCACTTGCTCAGGGAAGCCACCTAAACTGGCTTTATCCCGTCATCCAATTTCTTTCTTCAGAACATTGATTTCTACCTAAAGTTATGTGCATATTTATTTGATTACAGTTCCCTGAATACATAAAATAGACTGTGAGTTTCAGGAGGACAGGGGCTTTGTCTCTTTTGTTCATCACTGTATCCCCCGCTTTTTAAAAGTTGCATGTTATTCCTTCTCTTAATTTTGCTGTGCCCCTAAAACTGCTCTTAAAAAAAATAAAGCCATAAAAAAGATAAATGACCATTTAAAGCAAAAATAGTAATGTATTTTGGGGTTCATAATTAGAAATAAAATGTATGAGAAAAAAAAGAACAAAGGTCAGGAAAGAGAGACATGGAAACATACTAATGTAAGCTTTTTATACTATACACGAAGTGATATAATGTCATTTGAAAATAGACTGTGATAAGTTATAGTATAAACCCTAAAGCATCCATTAAAATAACACAGCATAGAGCCTTATCTAATAAACCAACAAAAGAGAT
Source organism: Balaenoptera ricei (assembly GCF_028023285.1). Classification (NCBI taxonomy): domain Eukaryota; kingdom Metazoa; phylum Chordata; class Mammalia; order Artiodactyla; family Balaenopteridae; genus Balaenoptera; species Balaenoptera ricei. The sequence continues at coordinate 106,384,606 of NC_082644.1, read as the reverse complement.
AAGAAAAAATCATGAAAAATACTAACCCAAAGGAAATCAGAAAAGAGGAAAAAGGAAACAGATCAAGCAAATAGCAAGTAGCAGCCTTAAACCAAATCATATTAATAATTACATTAAATATAAGTTGTCTCACTATTCCATTTAAAAGGCAGAGATTGTCAGAATGGATAAAATAACAGCACCCAATTATATACTGTCTACCAGAAATATGCTTTAAGTATAAAGACACAAATAGGTTACAAGTAAAAGGATGAGAAAAGATATACCATACTAATCAAACAAAAGCTGGAGTGGCTAAAATAATATCAGAGTACCATCAAAGAGACTATTTACTTTCAAGAGAGGGGATAAAAGTATTCATTCCTTTATGTAAGTCTGAAATAAAAGTATTACAAAGAAAAAATTGCATGTATTAGACACAATAAATATTCATTGAATAAATGAATATGTGGCTTTTAAAAAGTCAGAAATGATAGTAAAATCATAGACTCTTCAAAGACATTGTCATTTGGTAAAGTGGTGTTGGACCAACAGACCTGGGCATGAATCCTAGTTTTGCTGTTTAAATTAATATGTAATAACCCTAGGCAAGATCCTTAATCTGTCTGAATCCATTTCCTTATTTCTAATTTGGGATAACAGTTCCTACCTATGTGAGAGGTTATGAGCATTAATGGGATAATGATGCTTGCAAAGTTGCTGGGTACACAGTAGGGCTAAATAAAGGGCAGCAATCCTGCCTCTGCTATTATCATTACAATTAGGCTGAAGTTGGAAAAGGTGTTCTAGAGGATAGATAACCTTGGCGTACAACCTGACATCACAAACAAAGACATAGAGGTCCAGGAGGGGAAGGGGTTTAATCACAGCTTCAATGCAGGCTTGGCTGCAGAGCCAGGACTGGGGTCCAGGTCAACAGTCTCCAGGTTCTGTATCCTTTCTACTTTACCAGCCTGCCTCTATCTTAACACCAGACATCGATTGTGGGCATTCTCCAGAGATCTTGCAAGTTGAATGGAATGTCATGTGTAAAAAATTCCTTTGCTAACCAAATAATGTTTGTGTGAAACATTTTTGCAGCAAACCCAGAGATAGTGTCTCTCATTCCCCCAGCAGCCTGCAGCTCAAGCAGAGTTCAGCAGGGCAGTGTGCAATATTCTGATTTTTCTAGCACTTTTTTATATACCCATTTTGAGCCTTTCCATGCCCTGGGACTTTAATGCTCACTCTAAATAAAGTAGAAAGATGACTAAGCCATCCTGGCCCTGCACCCCTCCAACTTGAATATCTCATGAGAATGAATCCTCTGAAGTCTCTGGGGCAAACCAAGTTCTGCAGAGAAAAACCCTCCGTGAAAGCAAGGATTACTCTGCACTAAATAATAATTGGCCTAGAGTTGAGATTTGACTGTACTTCTGTGTGGCAGAGAATTAGCCTAAGAAGTGAGGGGAAAATATGATAGAGCAAACCCATATGCTAAAGGAAGCAGTGGACTAGGAATTCAGAGACGCGGGTTTTAGTACTGAGGCTGCCAAGAGAGCTCTGAATGGTTTTGGGGAGTTCCTGAAACCACTTTGGATGCCAGTTTTCTTGTCTATAACAGGAGGAGGTTGGAATAGATTGTCTCCTTCTTTTCCCAGTCTATCTTGCTAACATCATTCTTTAGATATGGAAGGGGAGATGAGAGAAAGCAGGCAGGCATAAAAGGCTAAGGGTCACATACAAGAAGAGCAAAGAGAGGGGCAGAAAACCAAAATAGAAGGAAGATGGGGATGAAATTAAGAGTGAGTCAGGTAGGGGGAGGCTGGATGGATTTTGCAGATCACTCTTGGAGATGAATACACTAGAGGCTTAGGAACAAGGCAGCAGAGAAGATTGGCTTGCATGCTTGAAAAGTCTCCATGAGAAATTGTGTTAATGAAATTTGCACATGGTTTGCCCCTTCCTCATGCCTTCTGCCACCTGGTAGATTATCATCCAGACTGGAGTGTTTCTGATCTCATCTTATTTTCTTCCCAGAGAGAGGCAAGGGCATTGAGACCATCTGGTCTGGTGTTCCCCTGTGGATTACACCTTACCTAGGGGCCTGCTGTGGGAAGAGTGGAGCCATGTCCCCTCAATTTCTTTCCTCTTGAAAAAAAGAGTCCTAAAAGTCCAGAGTCCCACATGTACTAGCCTCTTGTCCCCAGTCAATAGCACCGCCTCCACCCCACCACAAAGCACACAGCTGGCAACAGTGCTGTTTCCATGGTGATAATGGATGGCAACAGGCAGTAATCAAGAAGGGTCGCTGGAGTCATAAGTCATTACAGATTGCATTTAAAGGGACATAGCCACCTTTAAAATGATAAATGACTTCTTCATAGCCTCCCACTGCTCCGGTCTCCCAGAAACAAAGGTTTGCTAGACATCTGTTTTTCATGTTTAACTTCTTTGTATTTCTTTCCGTTTGGACAGTGGAATCAGATAGGACAGTTTTTTCATTAGGATATCCTAAGCACAGCTGCTCACACGCTAGGGTTTATGGCATTTGGGAAGGCAGCCTAGCCAAAAATGAAGTCCTTCCTCTATCCCTGGAAGAACCTGAAATTTCTATGACAGATTCATCTGTCTGGTTCTTTAAAGACACTGGAGTTCCAAGTGTCTCATTGAAAGTCAAATAGTCCTAGGAATCTGACATCCACTAACAATTAAGCTGCATTTCAGAATAAATATAGTAGAAACTCACCTTGAATTTGGACTCAACACATGGGCTTGAGTTCCAGCCATGTCCTCAAAATGGTGACCTGGGGCAAATCCCTTAAACTTTTTGAACATCTATGGCTTCATCTTTAAATTAGAGATAATACTGCTTAGCTTGGTGGGTTGTTATGAGAATCAAATGAGATAATACACTTGGAAACAGAATACAAACCATGTAGTACTTTCTTAATGTAAAATACTTTTTAAACATATTTTAAAATACCAAGTTTAGGAGAGACTGTAATAGTCACCTAGTTAAAACAAAAATCCTACTTTAGATAAGGCTGTAAAGAGGGGGTATTTTACTGGGTGACTTTAAAGAAATCACTTGTCTTTTTTGAATGATTTGTTTCGTAATCTGTAAAATGGGGATGGTAACTTCTGCCCTGCCTGATGGCTAGGTTGCAGTGAACATCAAATGAAATAGCCCATATGTAGGTGCTCTGTATGTAGGTGCGCCACAGTATTACCCAAATGTAAGCTATAGTCATTTAGAAAGCATCCTGTAAAGACAAGATTGGGTTAATAATCACATTCAACTTTTTTTTTTCTTGCTGCAAACCTCCCATTTCAGACCTAAAGTAGTATCTCATTAAAGTCCAATCCTCCATGAGGTTAAAAATAAATTCCTCGCTTCACCCTGTCCTTTACACTTGTATCTTTACTGTGCCATCTCGGTCTTTGAAGCTGAATGTTCTCTAATGGTCTTATTGACAACCTGAGATCAAATAAACATGTTAATATGGAACAGACATTCATTTGATCTGAAGAGCAAGGGAATTGGTCCAAAACAGTTTTTGCATAACAGGTATTCCTCCTGGCAAAACATACAATTATTTTTGAGATCTCTTTGAACTAAGATTTAAACTAAATTGCATGCCATTAATATTTCTCTCTGACTGTTGGTCTCAGTTTTTTAATAAAGTAACAGCTGAGGCAGGGTGCAATTTAGATACACCATGATCCATCTTCTATATTAAGAGATATTAATGATAATATTAGTGATTAATCATGCATGTCACCTCACAGACGTCCTAATACAAGTGCAAATCAGCCACAGCAACCTAAGAAAGTGAAGGTGTGTGTCTGTGGCCCTCTTGGTATCTTCACTGCATAAATCTTATCATTAAATTCCCCTTTGAAATTATCTCGCATTCAGTGGCTTATTGCAAAAACAAAAACAAAAACACTTTTCACTGCCTTGCATCTGGAACTTTAGAAATTTATATTTTATCTGAAAATAACATCACTAAAGGTTTTATCACACAGTTTCTTATATCGCTATAGAAACTTAATTATGATTTCTTTATTTCATCAAACTCTTCAGGTTAAAAGTGACGTGAATCTAAATCACTATTATAATTGTTAGTATTACCATCATTGTTCTCGTTAAATTTCTGTTACTGGAGTTAATTTGGTCTCATATTTCAATGATATAAAGTGCAGTTCCAGAGATGATTTTTATATATGTTTGCATTTACATATCAAAAATCCCTGTTGCTGCCTCTGAGAGAGAGGCGAGCCTGTTTGTCACATGTGCTTTGTCTAGGAGGTGCCCTGCAGAAAATGCAACACTCCTCTCCTCTCCCAGACCCGCTGCCTCACGTGTGCATTGCCCAGTGTTTTCCTGAAGGTTCCCCTATACCCAGCTGTCCAGTGCAGCTCGATTTCTTTATCATTCATGCTCATTTCCTTCTGTGGAGCAAATCATATACACGAAGGGCACATCAGTCTTGAACTTCTCCTCTTGCTTTCTCACACTCCATCCTGCTTTCTCCCAACTTCCCATCTGTTAACTAGCAATCGCACCTACTGTTTCTGTTTCCAGCCTTGTTCTGATTACCTCAGCTGTAAAGCAAGTTTTCTCAGTCCTGGCGTATTGACATTTTGGGCTGAATGATTCTGTGTGGTGTGTGGGCATTGTAGGATGTCAAGCAGCATCCTCAGCCTCTACCCCCTACATGCCAGTAACATTCCCCCTTCCCAGTCGTGACAACCAAAAATGTCCCCTGGAGAGCACAGTCACTTGAGATCCACCAGTAGGAAGGGAGGTTAGAACCAAAAGGTTGACGATCCTGACTACCAAGACAAACTATAAAACCCTGCTTAGTAAACAATATGGGATAATCAAACATTGATTAGAATTTGAGCCATTTCAAAAAAAATAACTTGCTTGGAAAACAAAGTAATGTGGAAAAAGTTTAGAAGAACTCAGTTAAGAAAAGCTGCAACAACCTGGGACAGAGAAGATTAGGTTCAGAACTATGGCAAGGGTAGTAAGAACAGATATAGAAAGAAGAGGTTTTGATGTGAGAAATACTTTAACAATGAAAGCGGTAGGACTTAGTGAATAATCAGATGTGGGGATAAAGGGATGGAGAAGAGTTGAGATAACCTCAAGCTATCTGCTTGGAAGACGGGAATAATTGCGATGCTGTAATCAAACATGGATTTATAGTCCACCTTTATTAATGGTATCCAGGAAACATGACATTTCATTTCCTACAGAGTGAACAGCTAGAGAGCCAACTGTGTATCCTATTTATCTTTATATCTTTGTATCTATTCGATATCTAGAATTAAAGAATGCTAGTAATTGTCTTTTACTGAAAGCCAAGCAATGTGCTAGCACCTGTATGAGGTGCATTACCTATAATCCATAGAGCAACCTTTGAAAGATCAAGATTTTATCCCCACTTTACAGCTGAGGAAACTGAGAAGCTGAGAAGTGAGGAAACTTGTCCAAAGTAACAACAACAGATTAGTGATAGAGCCAGGTCTCAAATCTCACTCTGTCTGTTTTCAAAGGCAATGTTCTGTCCTTTGTGCCAACCTCTTTTTTTTTTAACGTTTTAAATAATTAATTAATTAATTAATTTTTGGCTGTGTTGGGTCTTCGTTGCTGTGCACAGACTTTCTCTACTTGCGGCGAGAGCGGGGGCTACTCTTCATTGTGGTGTGCGGGCTTCTCATTGTGATGGCTTCTTTTGTTGTGGAGCATGAACTCTAGGCGCGCGGGCATCAGTAGTTGTGGCACGCAGGCTCAGTAGTTGTGGCTCACGGGCTCTAGAGTGCAGGCTCAGTCGTTGTGGCGCACAGGCTTAGCTGCTCCGTGGCATGTGGGATCTTCCAGGACCAGGGCTCGAACCCGTGTCCCCTGCGTTGGCAGGCGGATTCTTAACCACCGCAGCACCAGGGAAGTCCCCAGCTGTCTCTTAATTAAAAGTTTTCCCTGGTTCCATTTATCGCCTCACCCCTGAGCCAGATGACTCCCCCAACCCCACCCCCATTTTGGAATGAAAAAGCTGAGCAAGGGCACAAAAGGGTTTTTGGCACTCCCTGTCCCTCCTCCTCCTCCTCGCCCTCCTCCTTGTTTCTTCTCCTTCTCCTCCTCCCCCTCCTCTTCCTCTTTCTCTTCCTTCTCTTATTCCTCCTCCTCTTCCTCCCCATTCTCTGGATTTAGGAATTTCTGTCTCTTACACAAAGGGATACTTTTCCCCTCTCTGGAACACAGGGCAACAGCTTAGCAACTGCCTGCAGGCATTGGGAAATTGGACTGTTCTTACAAGGCCAGAATATTTGGGCTGAATGTCAGTGAATCTAAAACATGATCGATTAATGTACCTTTCCCCACCACATGTGAGTTAAATGATTAGGTGCAAAATTGCTCGAAGCAAAACTGTAATATTTGATCAAAGCCAGAATGTTAGAAAAATGGCTGCAGTTGTTTTTTCTGACTCCAAGTCTGGTTGGTTTTCCGTTTCTCCCAGCTGAAAGCTCAGCACATCTATCTGTTTAGGAGCCTCCCAGAAAAGGCGGGATTGCATAAGCACTGAGAGATCTTTGTCATCCTTGTGTTTCATCCAGAACTGTAAGTAAACATGATCTGTTTGCATTGTGAATGATCCCCTGAAAGGAAGAGGGGGGTGGAGGCTGGACTATGTCAGTCATGTCTGAATGACAGAGAGGTCTGTGCCTCTGGGCACTACTCAATATACCAAGCATGATGCTGCTGCCATGGTAGGATATCAGTCAGCAGTGGTCAAGGCTTTTAGTCAGTAGTAGTCAAAGCTTTCTAATGTTGAGAATAAAGATAATTATGGTGACAGTGATAAAAATGAGATGACTACAATGATGGTGGGATATGAGCATGTAACAGATGGTCCTCTGGCTAGGCAATTTATATGCACATGACCAGTAGGCAAGCAAAAAACCAATTATGACTTTCTTTTATTTATTTATTTATTTATTTTTGGCTGTGCTGGGTCTTCGGTTCGTGCGAGGGTTTTCTCTAGTTGCGGCAAGTGGGGGCCACTCTTCATCGCGGTGCGGGGACCGCTCTTCATCGCGGTGCGCGGGCCTTTCACTATCGCGGCCCCTCCCGTTGCGGGGCACAGGCTCCAGACGCGCAGGCTCAGTAGTTGTGGCTCACGGGCCCGGCCGCTCCGCGGCATGTGGGATCTTCCCAGACCAGGGCTCGAACCCGTGTCCCCTACATTAGCAGGCAGATTCTCAACCACTGCGCCACCAGGGAAGCCCCCAATTATGACTTTCTTAACAAAAGCTGGACTGGAGTCTTCAGTGGCGTTTCTAACTCCTTCCCATTGAAGCTTTATTTAAGGTTAGGATCTTGCCCTTGCAATGTCATAAAAACTAAGTCAACATGACATCCATCAGTGTCGTAGCATAAAAAAAGGAGCAAGACAGATGAGAGAGAATACGTTTTTCCCATTTTTCCACAGTCTCTAGTGTTAAAGCGACCTAAACTGTGCAGCCTATATCCAGAGCTCCAAAACAAGCTACAGAGAACAGAGTAAAGATTTCTCACCTCCTACTCAAGGAAAAAGTCTTGGTTCTTTCAACTAGATGAACACAGGTTAGTGGAAATGAATGACATATAAGTACAGGAAGGGGGAAAAAAAATAGGTCAGTGTCTGTTTCTTTTCTTTAAGGTATGAAGACCCTGCCCACTAATAAAATGTGGTCCTGATTTTTTTTTTTTTTTTTTTTTTTTTTTTTTTTTGGCCACGCTGTGCTGCATGTGGGATCTTAGTTCCCCAACCAGGGATCAAACCCGCACCCCCTTCAGTGGGAGTGCGGAGTCTTAACCACTGGACCACGAGGGAAGTCCCGTGATTTTTAACAAATGACGGTGAACTAGTAAAAGTTGTAGGCAGTGAGACTGAAGATTATTCTACTCTATGAGCAAAAGGGGTCAAAAATCACCCTCTTCACTCTAACCTGAGACAGAAGCATTCTTGCTCTTTGACAATAATGATGAATCAGTGCTCATGACATCTGACATTGCAAAATAAGTTTCTAGCCACCACCTTGACTCCCAGAGGTATTACTTAGCCACGAAAAAGGACAAGAGAAAGCTCTGTTTCAAACAGGGATTTTCCAAGAGCTACCTTCCAAAAAGACTAAAGAATTTCCCCAAATTTGTGGTAAGGCTGCCTTCTAGCTTCACCAATCAGTGATGACAGCAGCCCAAATAAGATATGTTATCTGTGTGAGTAAATGACACAGATTACAACTATCCTAGACACTGGTCACATCACCCAAGCATCCTATCATCTCCCTTCCCCCCACCCCTGTCATGTTCTATTTAAAGATGGAACCAGGGAAGTATGCAGCCTACCCTAATTGCTCAGAGGTGACGATACTCAGTAGGAAAGAGAGTGTATGTTAAAGACCGGGCATATGAAATGTAAAAATAAAGTCTGTGTTCTGTGCTCCTGGATTTGCCTTTCTTCTACCCTTCCTAACCTGTGGCAGAACCTATGAGAAATGAATCCATCAGAGCTTCCTAAGTTAGATTGACCTGGCTCCACCCCCACCGTTTCCTGGCTAAATGTCCTTGGGCAAGTTACTTAAGTTCCTGGAGCTACAGTTTGCTCCTGGGTAAGATAAACATAACGGAATTTACTCCCCTGACTGGTTATTAGCATAGAGTAAGATAACATATAAAACATTTGCTTCCAGCTGTGACCTTGAATAAATCATTTTCCTTCACTGCACCTTGGTTCTTCATCTATATAATGGAGGCAACTACCTAAAAATAAAAAGAGCTACCATTTATGTTCATGTTATATGTTAAACATCATATCAAACTCACTCCTCAGGACACATACCAGTCAATATATGTCAATGGCTGATTATATAATCATCTATTTAAATGGCTGTTGTTCCAGTACCATCCTTTAAAGATTTTAACTCATAAGACCTGAAGTGAGATCTGGTGATTTTCTAATTTTAGCAAGTGCCATCTGTGATTTTTATTATTAGGCAAGCTATGAAAACCCATGGGGTGTTGCAAAGATTAAATAAGATGCTGAGTAAAATGTCTGACACATAGTATGTTCATTAAGTGTTTTGTCTCTACCTCTGCTTATAAAAATCTATTTTTCAAGTTTTATTAAAGTATAAAGTACACACAGAAAAGTGCACAGCTCCTAAGTGTGCAGAAAGTGAGGATGCTGTGTAACTACCCAGATCAAGAACAGAATGTCACCAGCCTCCTTGGAGTAGCGTCAGGCCCATTCCAGTCACTGTTGCCCCAAGAATAAATACTCTTCTGAGTTCCAGCACTATAGATGTTGCCTGTTTTTGAACTTTATATAAATGAAATTATACAGTGTATACTCTCTTTTATGTCTGGCTTCTTTGGCTCAAAATTGTGTCTATGAGAGTCATCTGTGTTGTTGAGTGTAACTGTAGTCCCTTCATTCTTGCTGTTGTATAGTATTCCATTGTGAATTTAGTCATGCTTTTTTAATTCTATTAGATGGACATTTAGTTTCTTTCATCTCTTAGGCAATCAGAGATAACTGTCTCATACACATGTAATTTGGTAAACATGTGTAGACATTTCTGTTGGGTATACATCTAGGAGTGGAATTCTTGGGCCTTAACATTGGCATATATTCAACATCAGTATATTCTACCAAATAGCTTTCCAAAGTGGTTGTACTGACTCTCTACATCCATCAGCAGTACCTGGAGTTCCCATTGTTCTGCATCTTTGCCAACATTTAATATCATCAGTCTTTTACATTTTGGCCATTTTGGTAGATGTCCAGTGGTATTCCATTTTGGTTTTAATTTTCGTTTCCTTGATGAGTAGTGATGTTGAACATCTTTTCATATGTTCGTTGGCCATTTAAAATTTTTTTCTCTTGTGAATTACCTGTCATCGTTCTCATATTAACACCCCGATTCTTAAAGCTTACGTGCAGTCGATCCTCATTATTTATGGACTCAATTTCTAAATTCTCCTACTTTCTAAAACTAATCTGTAACCCCAGGTCAGTACTCACTTGCTTTCACGGTCATTCACAGACATGTGCAGAGTAGTGAAAACTTGTATTCAGACGTGCACGTTCCCAGCTGAGATCAAATAGGGTGATGCCCTGCCTTCTTTTTCTTTTTTTTTTTTTTTAATTTTAGAACAATTTTTTTTTTCGAATTTTTATTGGAGTAGAGTTGATTTACAATGTTGTGTTAGTTTCAGGTGTACAACAAAGTAAATCAGTAATACATATACATATATCCACTCTTTTTTATACTCTTTTCCCTTCTTAATTCAGTTTCATCCTATAAAGTGTCCTTTTTGTAGTACATTTGCTGCCATGTTTGTTGCATTTTTGAGCTTTTGTTGGTGATTTCACTGTTTGAAACGATACCCAAGCATAGTGCTAAAATGCTGTCTAGGGTTCCTAAGCTCAAGAAGGCTCTAATGTGCCTTACTTAGAAAATAGATGTGTTAAATCAGCTTTGTTCAGGCATGAGTTATAGGGCTGTTGTCTGTAAGTTCAATGTTAATGAATTGACAGTGAATATTAAATAAGGTGTCTTTAAAGGGAATACACATAAACCAAGTTTATATACTGATTGGTTGATGAAAATGTGATCAGAGGCTCACAGCAACCCTACCGATATCTCCCTTAGGAGCAGTGGTTCAGTATTCACCAGGTCAGTGTTTGCAGTGATTTTATGAAACATAACTGCTATGAATAGTGAGGATTAACTGTATTTGGCATCCGTTTCCTCAGAGCAACCTGTGGGCTTGTTAGGATGGGCATAATGTCCCTATCTGACAGACGAGGAAAGTGAGGAGCAAAGAGGTACCATGTCTTATCCAACGCTGCGCCACTAGCTAATTCAAGTTCAGGCCTCATATCCAGGTGCCTGGACTCCCTGCCATGTATTTTCTCCATGGATTGACCTTCGTGGTAAGCTCTCCCCAGCTCTATTTTGTGGACACCACAACAGGCATCTCCAGATCAGATGCACATTGGAACTTATTTCCTTATCAGTTTTGCTTGTTGAATCCAAAGGTTCTCTTAGAAACTTCTTTCTAAAAGAATGGGCTACAGTTCTGGTGGTTTGTAATTGATTACATAAATAGCAGCTAAACAAGCTAATGCTGGACTGGACGTAAGCTCTAGTACAAGCCCCGTCATTTATAAGTCATACAGCCATAAATAACTTGGTCACTTTGAGTCTATTTCCTCAGCTATAAAATAGGCATAATAGTTCCTGCCTTCCTTTCCTCAGAAAATTGTCCAGTTTCTCAAATTCAATGAGTATGGGCCAGACGCTGTACTAAATACATGGGGAGATACAAAAGAAAATAAACACAACTGCTTCCCTTGGGAAACTGGCAACTTATTAAAGAGGATAGAGAATGTGTTTAAGTGACTATAATAAATGGTATCAAATACTAAAGAAAGTAAGCAGTTATTGAAAGAGATGAGGGAACTGCTACTTCTATCTAGCAGGTATCAGGAATAACCTCAGAAGAGGAGAGGCGAAGTGTGAACTATGTCTAGAAGTAGCAATACTAACAAGGATAGCTGGCACTTATTGAAGGTTTGCTACGTGCTTGGCCATTCGTATGCATCGTATTATGTCCATCCAGCAGAACAGATTATGGTAAATTCATATAATGGGATGCCACTCAGCAGGGTTTCTCAGTCTTGGCACTATTGATACTTGGAGCTGGGCACTTCCTTGTAGGGCACTGCACTGTGCATCGTAGGAAGCTTAGCAGCATCCCTGGCACCTACCCACTAGATGCCAGTAGCACCTCTGCCCAGCTGTGAAACCAAAATTATCTCCAATCATTGCCAGATGTCCTCTGGGGGGTGGTGGGCAGAGTCGCCCAGGTTGAGAACCAATGCTACCTAGTAATCCATGTGGTGAGCTAGAAAAAGGTATGGTTCTTCGAGTTAGACAGACTTGTTATTCAAATGCTCTACCCCCTGGGCAATTCTGGGATTTCTCTGATCCTGTTTTCTCAGCTGTAAAATGCAGGTAGTAATGAGAACAATTATGATAAGTGAATTAAATAAGATGTGTAAAGGGCTTCCTGTGGCACAGATAGGTGTTGGAGAAACAGTAGGAATTATTTTTATATGTAGCCCTACAATAACCTAAGAGTTAAGAATTACTTCTATCTCCATTTTACAGAAAATCAAACTGGGCACAGAGAGGTTGAATAATTTTGCTGAAGGTTACTTTGCTCTCAAGCCTGCCTGATTGCTTTCACCAATAATGATGTTCCAATAGATCAGGGTGGGGTTGGCGAGGGTGTGGGCATAGGGTATAAATCAATCCAGAAGGGTAAGGCATTGTATGGGGTGGGGGACAATACCCATTGTGAGAATCCAGTGAGATATTTTAGGTACGAGCAGGGAGAGAGCTTCTCATTATTTTCACTGGAGAGAGAACTCAGACCAGGTGGAGAGTGAAGAAGAAAAAGAATGGAGGAGAGTGTATTTAAACTGAAAATCCAAACCAAAGGTACAATTTTGTCAACTCTCATTATAAACACTTAATCATTTACAAAATAACTCTTAAAAACATACCTAGAGATTTGATGAGTCACATCTTGAATTTTTAAGTGTCAGATTCCATGCTGTCAAGAAGGGATAACTGTTATTACCACATTTTATTAATTCTGAGATGCTAAGCAAGTAGCAGATGGAAGAAAAAGAATGATTTCATTAAAGGTGGCAACAAGCAGAACAAAGGGGAGGTTTGCTTTGTTTTAGGCAGCAATGGGGAGTTCCTGGGCTCTCGTCATGGCCCTGCTGGCTGCAAGCTCTGTGACCATGGGCATGTCACCTCTCCTAACCACACCCTCTGAGCCTCAGTGTCCTTTATGTGCAAAATAGAAGGAGGGAATTGCACAAACGTGATCAGGTCCCTTTCTGTTCTGACATGCCATAAATTTGAGATTGCCCCACATTCTCCAGCTCGGTGGCAGCCTCTCTGCCTGTCTGCTTTTAAAAAGACCCCATGTTGCAGCCCTGGCTTGACAGTGCACTGATCTTTTCAGAAGGAAATAACAGCCCACGACATACTGCACACACCAATCCAACCCACTGATCAGTCTTGCTCCTTCTCTGATGAGAAACCAAGCTTGTGTCCTGCCTTTTACCTTTCTTTCCCCCCACATCCCACTCAGCTAAGAACTGTTTGGTTCCCAGAGCCAAGGTGGGCAGCTACTAATTGCGGGGGTGAGTTTTCTCTCACCATCTGTATCTCACCACCTTGCAATTATAAAAGTTTTCTCTCAGACAGGCTTAAAGCCCCTAGGCATCCCTTGCATTTTAGGACAAAGGAGCACAGAAACATACAGACTTCTTTACAGGTGAGGAAACTAAGGCCCAAGGAAAAGGAATACCACAAACAACGGAGTTGGTACTGGGGCACTGGGTCTCCCAACTCTTAACCTGGTTTTGATTAGTCCTCTTCTGAACAACCATGCGTTAGATGACTTACTTGGGCCTTATTTCTTTTGCTGAGATGGGAAACAGAGAGACTTCAAGTTTAAAATGTTTTTAATGGAAGAAGAACAACAACAACAACAAAAAGAAATGAAAATTAGTGATTAGCTAGTGATGGGGGATGAGGCGTGCTTGTTCAGTGTTAACTGACATAAAACCCTACCTTTGACAACTAGTACTTAGGATGCTGCTGCCTGCTGGATTGTAGTTTTTCATTAAGCACCTGAATCAACAGTTATGACCAGAATATGTTCTGATCCAGGCTTTCAGGCTGGGAAAACACTGACCTCAGTTTGGGTCTGGAGCGCCACAAGAGCAGGAATATTGGCTGTTTTTGTTCCCTGGTATACGCCAAGTGCCTCGCACAGAGCCTGACACAGCCGGTACTCAGTCTGTACTTGTACAAGGGCTTTCTGGTTCACGCACAGCTTGGTTGGGCTAACATATGATGGGGAAAACAAACCATTCAACTTGCAACCAACAAACCTGACTTCTACTCTAAATATGTTGCTACTTACTTCTCCCTTGGACAAGGCATATTTTCTCAAGAAAGCTCAGTTTTCTCAAAATAGGAATAAATTATTACCAATTTCAGAGAGTTGCAAGGATTCAACATATTAATGGATGATAAAAACCTTCAAGTTAATAGATGATAAAATGTCAATGTGAAGTATCCAGACTACATGAAACAGGTTTTCTTAACCTGGGGATTGGTTTCAGGGAAATCTCTCAACCTCTGTAATTATGTGTAAAATTTTATGGGTTTACTTATTTTTCTGACAAACAGGTCTTTCAGCTGTCATGCAAGTCTCAAAGACATTCACAATATCCAAAATTGAAGCACTACCCATATAAAGCAATCGTGGCTATTAAAACTTATCTGGCACATCCTGGTTGGTGTGCAAACTCTCTGAGCTCCTGGCTCCTCATCCAGATGGCTCACTACTCCTTGTCCCCTTACCTGGGCTCCCAAGCTCCCCGCTTACAGCTTTGCTTCCATAACTGCCTGTCTTCTTAAACAGTGCCCACTAGTAGTCCCTCAACTTGCTCAGTCTCCCTCTCTGGTCTACTTCCATTCCCAATATCTGGTCTGAACCTCAGATGGCCTTAAGCCTCTGCTTCATCCATATCTTTAACTCCTTTTGTAAAGTTTCTACTGCCTTGCTCTGATTCTAGAGGCCCATAACCATAGTTGCCATCTATCTATGTAGCTGCCTGTTTTAATACAGCATCATCTTTCTTCCCTGCCTGTCTCCCCTCACCCTTACCTTCAACAAAGACTTTGGGTACCTACCATATACTGTGCCATACACTATTAAGGAGTTAATTAATGTGTTCATCCAACAATGATCATCTGAGAGCTTATTATATGTCAGCAATGAAGAATAAATCCTATTTTTTCTCATAGAGCTTACGTATCAGTATTGGGGACAGAAAGATTAATAAGATCTGGTTGCAGCCTTCACAGTGGACACAGAATGTCTCAGGTCTTGGCAGCATTGATTTCTAGACTAAGATTTTCAGCCTTTGCTTTGCAGACAATGGGGAGTCGTTGAAATTTTTAAGCAGGAAAATAACATGTTTAAAGTGATATTTTAGGATATTCAATCTGGTGACATCTACAGGGTAGACTAGAAGTGGCAGAGCCTGGAGTCAGAGTGTCTATAACTGTAATTGTCAAGGAGAAAAGCAATTAAGGTTTAGGCTAGCCTGGTGACTTTGGAAATAGAGAGGAAGTGGAGAGCTACTGAAGGCGTTATGAAGCATCAGTATGATGGCGTGCAGAACAATAGAAGAATGAACAAAAGACGATTCCAGTCTCTTAACCAACAAGCAGCAGAACTCCTCTCCCATCTCCTCTGCTCTCCTGCCTGTTTTCCCCACCCCCAGGTAGTTCTATGGCTTTTAATATCTCCTTGGCATATATTTTAAGCTTCAACTGACCTGTCTCCATCCATCGCCCACACTGTCATTAGGGGACTTATCTGAAGAGGCTGAACAGTCATGGAGGAAATTGCAGGCTTGGATTGCTCAGGTGTCACTCAGAAAAGACTGTCTCAAAGGTCATCCCCTCCTCCCCTGGTATCTAATGACCCCTTCATTTCCCTCCATTCCCCTTCCCCAGGTGTAGTTCAATGATTCCATGGGGAAAAGAGAAAAGAATCAACAGGATGATACCTTTGTTTCATCTGCTGCCTCACCAGGGCCAGCAAGAATCTGAAGAAAAGTGGCAAGGGCACCCAGGGAGAGCCAGCCAGCAGGAGGAGAGAGGAGGGGGGAGGGAGGCACCATCCTCTGACATCAGAGCCTGCTGAGCAGCTGAATGCATCTGGTAATTACCAGTGAGCAATGAGGTGCCCAACCCTCCAGAAAGGCCAGGCTCTGGGAGAGTTTATAGCAATGCTTGAGGCTTCCTTTTTGATCCCTCCTTACTTCTCCATGTGTGATTCTCCCAAAGGACCCTCCACCCCACCCAGCAATACCTGAGCCTTTCCTGTCCAGGGCAGAAAATATATTATTAACTTCAGACTCCACATTTGGGGTGTCTTGGCTAAGTCATGGGCACCTAGGCAGTTTCAAAGTTGTGCAGTTTCCTCCCTTCCCTGACACCCAACTTCTCAATAAACCAGCACTTGTAAAATAGATTGTCTTTATCCACCTTTGCTAGAAACTGCCGGATCTAGCAGTTTATCCATAGAAGAGTATTCCTGACACAGTGGCCTCTCTTCTCTCTACTTTCCATACTTCAGACTCCCTCAAGGACTGCTCACCATGACCTTCAGTCACTTTTTGGGGGTTCTAGAGTCCAGCCCTTGCCTGTTTCAGCCCCAGGAGTCTCCTGTTTACCATATCGCGAACAGAAGGATTGGTATTTTAACAAATGGGCAGATCACAAAAAAATACGTTGCAATTCTTCATGAATCTTTATTGTTACTATCTGCCTGGAACATTTTGCTATCTGGTTCCTGGTTTAGGAATGTGTTAGAAGTAGGGAAGGCAGCCGGGCAAGAGTGTCAAAGCATGATCCCCTCAATAATGTGGTCACTTTTAAAGCCACTCCACCTGTAAAGTGCTTTCCTATGCATCATCTGATTTAGACTTCACAATAACCCTACCCAGGCTCAATCCCTTACTCCTACTATGCAGGTGAGTGACAAAAGCCTGAGGGAAGTCATAGGATTGCTCCATGGAACTGGTACAACTGTGCCTCTCAACCAAAGCTTCTCTCTAACTCTTAATGCTTTTCCCATTCAAAAATTCCTTAGGGAAGTGGTGGGTGAGGAAGGGACAACTTTCCTGACCTGATCATTCTTCCTAGTGCTCATTCTAAATAGTCTACCTCTCTGCCTCCAGTGTATCTGGAGATCATGACAGACACACACACACACACACACACACACACACACACACGCACATTGGTAAATAAGGGAGAATAAAGATCAGTACTCTGTTGTACAGTTAAGCCTGTGCCTATTATGAAAGTAAGGAGGAGAGGAAGAGGAATCTCATATTACCTACCTTCCACATGTCAGGTACTGTTCTTTATTTTTTTTTAAATTTATTTATTTATTTTTGTCTGCATTGGGTCTTTGTTGCTGCATGCAGGCTTTCTCTCTAGTTGAGATGAACAGGGGCTACTCTTCGTTGCAGTGCATGGGCTTCTCATTGTGGTGGCTTCTCTTGTTGAGGAGCACGGGCTCTAGGCGTGCAAGCTTCAGTAGTTGTGGCTCATGGGCTCTAGAGCGCAGGCTCAGTAGTTGTGGCGCATGGGCTTAGTTGCTCCGCAGCATGTGGGATCTTCCCGGACCAGGGCTCGAACCCGTGTCCCCTGCATTGGCAGGCGGATTCTTAACCACTGTGCCACCAGGGAAGCCCCAGATACTGTTCTTGATGTGTGATCTCGTGTAACTGCCTGTATTAGTCAGGGTTCTCTAGAGAGCAGAACCAATGGTAGAAGATAGATGCCAGATAGATAGATAGATAGATAGATAGATAGATAGATAGAGATTATTTATTAGAAGTCCCATGATCTGCCACCTGCAAGCTGGAGAACCAGGAAAGCTACTGGCATTATTCAATCTCAGTCTGAAGTAAAGATCTGAGAATCAGAGCAGCTGATGATGTAGGTCCTCCCAGTCCAAGTCTGAGGGCCTGAGAACTAGGAACACTGATGTCCCACGGCAGAAGACTGATGTCCTAGCTCAGGCAAAGAGAGCAAACTTACCCTTCCTCTGCATTTTTGTTCTCTTCAGGCTCTCAATGGATTGAGTGTTGCCCACCCACATTGGTGAGGGTGGCCTCCTTTATGCACTCCATCAATTCAAATGCTCCTCTTCCTGAACACCCTCACAGACACACCCAGAAATAATGTTTTACCAGGTATCTCAGCCTTCCTTAGCCCAGTCAACTGACACATAAAAGTGACTATCACACCTCCACAGTGTTCCTTAGATTCACAGTCATTCACTCCACAAATATAAATAATTGGTTGCCAGAGTTACACAAAGTACTAATAGACAATTATAAAACAGTGTCCTAAGTGCTATGCACTCAGGGAGTAGGTATGTACCCAGAGTAGGCACCCAAGAGCAAGGCTTGAATCATTTTATTATGCCACTTCAGCTATAAAGGCACTGATGCTCAGAGAGGTAAATTTTATATGTACTGATATGGAACAATCTCCCAGATACTTTGTTCAGTCAGGGGTAAAATAGTGTGCCTAATATATTACTATTTGTGTGGGGGGAAATTTTTATTTATTTATATTCTTGTATGCACATCTTTGGAAGAAAATACAAAATATTATTAAGTGAGAATGCATTCAAGGAGGATCCTGGTAGCTAGAGAGAAAGGGAGATTTAGGTTTTACTGTATAGCCCTTTGTAGTATTAGAACGTTTTTGTCTGTGTATATGTATTATTTGAAAATTAAAACATAAAGCATGCCCAGATTGATGATTGATTGAAATGAGATTCAAACCCAAGTCTCAACACAGCTCAATAATTATTTGTTGAAATAACTATTACTGGAAATATAATATGGAGGAGCTTAGAATAGACCTCAGAATAATCAGGAAGACATGTGGGCTTGACCCTGCAGGTTCCTCCTGGGTACAAAAACTTGCTCTGTGTAGGCCTTCCTTGAGTTCCAAAGGGCAGAGTCAAACAGTTCCTAATTAGGGAAGTAAGGGAATGCAGAACCAAAGAAAAAAGCAGTCAATAAATTATAATGCAGCTATAAAGCAGAGACCTAGTTCCCCTCCAATGGATATACATAACAATCTGATACATATATTTGAGTTCTTCTACAGGAACTAAGGACCCCCCACCCAGGTGAAGAATACTAACTCCAAGCTAGGCACAGAATTCCTAGAATACCACCTGTTACCTCATCACCAACCAATCAGAAGACACTCACTCCCAGCCCTCACCCCAAATTTTGCCTTTAAAAACTCTTCCCTGAAAGCCATCAGAGGATTTGGGTCTTTTGGGCATGAGCCGCCCATACTCCTTTCTTGGCCCTTGCAGTAAACCTTTCTCTGCTCCAAACTCCAACATTTTGGTTTGTTTGGCTTCATGTTGGACACATGAACTTGGGTTGACAACAGGCTGTGGGTTCAAATGGACAAGGGTACAGAGGTGTGAATGACAGTGGTGTGTTCTGGAAAACTAGTCTTGCTAAGGCAACTGGCATGTGATAGGTATCCAGGGCAGTGAGGCTGGGTGGAGAGAAGGGGGTCAGATTGTGGAGATGCCTGAAGCCTGTGCTCCCTCTTTGGACAGGACTCTAACTGTCACCAGGAGAATGTTATGTTTGGGAGCCACTTTTCTAAATGTGAGCATTATTAGCAATTGTGTCAAACTGCCTTTTCCTAAAGGTCTCCCCATGGCTGCCAGAGCTTTAATGCTAATTGGACAGATTGTCTTTGGATTTGAAACACAAACTGTGATTAATGAAACAACTGTTAACGAGTTTGGCCTGAGGTGGTTTCTCTACCTTTGCTTCTCCTGCTGATACAGATTTGACAAGGTCCTGTAGTGCATTTTTTGGCCACTGTGCCTGGCATGGGGAAATTGGCAGCCTGGTCTGAGAAAGATGGAAAATTTGACCTGGATGCCACCTTCAAAACCTGTCTCTCTACTTACCTCATTTTATGGATGAGAAAATCGAGTGTCGGAAAGGGAGAGAGTCTTGTCTCAGGCAACCCAGGGAGTGGGTGAGAGCCAGGCTACAATCTAGCACCAGGGTTTTATTCTGAAAAGATGTTTAACTCCTTTTTTCTCTTTCAGTTTCTTTTCCTTGACTCCCTCAGTCATTTTAATGATCAGACTTGCATGTCACAGTTGTGCTATGTCACAGATGCATTGTTTTTCCTCCATCTTCCTTAGCTTAGGTCTTATTGACTCATCACTGGTAGAGGTTGGTTTGGTGATATAAAGATACAGACTTTAGAGTCATGGGAAACAGAATCTGTAGCTCATATCTACTGTCTATAAGCTATGTGATCTCAGGCAGTATCCTCAAATCTAAAACTAGCAAAATGATACTTACCTTATTGGATATTGCAAGAATTAGGTATGTGATGTATGTAAAGTATTCAGCATGAGCCTTGGTGATAGTGTGGGCTCACTACATAGTAGTCATTTTTCTTACCTACTTTCACCTGCTTGCAGACTCTAGTTTTGCTCTCCAACCTTTAGAAGCTGTCACAATGCATCATACAAGATTTGTTTTGGTCCGTGATTTTTAGTTCAGGCATACTGTCAGTCTGAACAAATGCACACTGCCCCCCTTTTGTCTATAATACCTAGAAATGCACAATTATTTTTAACAGGAAATAAAGACAAAACTAACTCAACAGAGAAAATAAGCTAAAATTAAAAGTATATTCCTAAATTCCAGAAACAAACAGTCATAAGTACTCTAAGGGAATACCAAAGAGAACTTCAGTAATATTTGGTCCAAAAATTTGCTCTTTGGGATAAAAGCTATAGTTTTAACACCTTTGCAGGGGTAGAAAATATAGCTTTGGTCCTACTTCTCCCTATAGATTAATCAATGTATTTGAAATTTCTTATTAAGAAGATACAGGGGGGGGACATTCAAGATGGCGGAGGAGTAAGATGTGGAGATCACCTTCCCCCCCACAAATACATCAAAAATACATCAACAACATGTGGAACAATTCCTACAGAACACCTACTGAATGCTGGCAGAAGACCTCAGACTTCCCAAAAGGCAAGAAACTCCCTACGTACCTGTGTGGGGCAAAAGAGAAAAGAAAAAATAGAGACAAAAGAATAGGGATGGGACCTGCACCTCTGGGAGGGAGCTGTGAAGGAGGAAATTTTTCCACACACTGGGAAGCCCCTTCACTGGTGGAGATGGAGGGTGGGCGGGGGGAAGCTTCAGAGCCACGGAGGAGAGTGCAGCAGTAGCGGTGCAGAGGGCAAAGTGGAGAGATTCCCGCATAGAGAGGATTGGAGGCTTGTCTCCTCACCTGCCGGGGCAGGTGGGGGCTGGGAGCTGAGGCTCCTGCTTTGGAGGTCAGATCCCAGAGAGAGGACTGGGGGTGGCTGCGTGAACACAGCCTGAAGGGAGCTAGTGCGCCATGGCTAGCCGGGAGGGAGTCCAGGAAAAGTCTGGAACTGCCTAAGAGGCAAGAGACCATTGTTTTGTGGTATGTGAGGAGAGGGGATTCAGAGCACCGCCTAAATGAGCTCCAGAGACAGGTGTGAGCCGCGGCTATCAGCGTGGACCCCAGAGATGGGCATGAGATACTAAGGGTGCTGCTGCAGTCACCAAGAAGCCTGTGTGCGAGCACAGGTCACTATCCACACCTCCCCTCCTGGGAGCCTGTGCAGCCTGCCACTTCCAGGGTCCTGTGATCCAGGGACATCTTCCCCGGGAGAACACATGGCGCACCTCAGGCTGCTGCAACATCACGCTGGCCTCTGCTGCCGCCCTGCATTCCGTACCCCTCCCTCCCCTGGCCTCAGTGAGTCAGAGCCCCCTAATCAACTGCTACTTTAATCCCATCCTGTCTGGATGGGGAACAGATGCCCTCAGGTGACCTACATGTGGAGGCAGGGCCAAATCCAAAGCTGAACCCCAGGAGCTTTGGAACAAAGAAGAGAAAGGGAAATCTCTCCCAGCAGCCTCAGGAGCAGCAGATTAAATCTCCACAATCAACTTGATGTACCCTGCATCTTTGGAATACCTGAATAGACAATGAATCATCCCAAAATTGAGGTTCTGGAATTTGGGAGGAACTGTAGACTTGTGGTTTGCTTTCTGCATCTAATTTGTTTCCGGTTTTATGTTTATCTTAGTTTAGTATTTAGAGCTTGTTATCACTGGTAGATTTGTTTATTGATTTGGTTGCTCTCTTCCTTTTTTTTTTTTTAAATCTATTTATTTATTTATTTATTTATTTATTTATTTATTTATTTTTGGCTGTGTTGGGTCTTCATTTCTGTGCAAGGGCTTTCTCTAGTTGCGGCAAGTGGGGCCCACTCTTCATCGCGGTGCATGGGCCTCTCACTATCACGGCCTCTCTTGTTGCGGAGCACAGGCTCCAGACGCGCAGGCTCAGTAGTTGTGGCTCACGGGCCTAGTTGCTCCGCGGCATGTGGGATCTTCCCAGACCAGGGCTTGAACCCGTGTCCCCTGCATTGGCAGGCAGATTCTCAACCACTGCGCCACCAGGGAAGCCCTTCCTTTTTTATATATATATACACATATATATTTTTTTTTCCTTTTTCTCTTTTTATGAGTGTGTATGTGTATGCTTCTTTGTGTGATTTTGTCTGTATAGCTTTGCTCTCACCATTTGTCCTAGGGTTCTGTCTGTCTGGTTTTTTTTGTTTGTTTGCTTGTTTGTTTTTTTTTTTTAGTATAGATTTTAGCGCTTGTTATCATTGGTGGATGTGTTCTTTGGTCACTCTCCATTCTTTTTTTTCTTTTTTCTTCCTTTTTTAATATTTTATTTTTAATAATATTTTTGTTATTTTTTTATTTTAATAACTTTATTTTATATTTTTCTTTCTTTTGTTTTCTCCCTTTTCTTCTGAGCTGTGTGGCTGACAGGGTCTTGGTGTTCTGTCCGGGTGTCAGACCTGAGCCTCTGAGGTGGGAGAGCTGAGTTCAGGACATTGGTCCACCAGAGACTCCTGGCCCCATGTAATATCAAACGGTGAAAGCTCTCGCAGAGGTCTCAATCTCAACGCTTAGACTCAGCTCCACTCAACGACCAGCAAGCTACAATGCTGGACACCCTATGCCAAACAACTAACAAGACAAGAACACAGCCCCACCCATTAGCAAAGAGGCTGCCTAAAATCATAATAAGTTCATGGACACCCCAAAACACACCACCAGATGCAGTCATGCCCACCAGAAAGACAAGATCCAGCCTCATCCACTAGAACAAAGGCACCAGTCCCCTCCACCAGGAAGCCTACACAACCCACTGAACCAAATTACCCACTGGGGGCAGACACCAAAAACAATGGGAATTATGAACCTGCAGCCTGTGAAAAGGAGACCCCAAACACAGTAAGTTAAGCAAAATGAGAAGACAGAGAAATATGCAGCAGATGAATGAGCAAGGTAAAAACCCACCAGACCAAACAAATGAAGAGGAAATAGGCAGTCTACCAGAAAAAGAATTCAGAGTAATGATAGTAAAGATGATCCAAAATCTTGGAAATAGAATAGAGAAAATACAAGAAATGTCTAACAAGGACCTAGCAAAAATAAAGAGTGAACAAACAATGATGAACAACACAATAGATGAAATTAAAAATTCTCTAGAAGGAATCAATAGCAGAATAACTGAGGCAGAAGAATGGATAAGTGACCTGGAAGATAAAATAGTGGAAATAATTACCACATAGCAGAATAAAGAAAAAAAGAATGAAAAGAATTGAGGACAGTCTCAGAGACCTCTGGGACAACATTAAACACACCAACATTCGAATTATAGGGGTCCAAGAAGAAGAAGAGAAAAATAAAAGGAACTGAGGAAATATATGAAGAGATTATAGTTGAAAACTTCCCTAGTATGGGAAAGGAAATAGTCAATCAAGTCCAGGAAGCACAGAGAATCCCATACAGGATAAATCCAAGCAGAAACACACCGAGACACATATCAAACTATCAAAAATTAAATACAAGGAAAAAATACTAAAAGCAGCAAGGGAAAAGCAACAAATAACATACAAGGGAAACCCCATAAGATTAACAGCTGATCTTTCAGCAGAAACTCTGCAAACCAGAAGGGAGTGGCAGGACATATTTAAAGTGATGGAAGGGAAAAACCTACAAGCAAGTTTACTCTACCCAGCAAGGATCTCATTCAGATTCGACAGAGAAATTAAAGCCTTTACAGACAAGCAAAAGCTAAGAGAATTCAGCACCACCAAATCAGTTTTACAACAAATGCTAGAGGAACTTCTCTAGGCAGGAAACACAAGAGAAGTAAAAGACCTACAATACCAAAACCCAAAACAATTAAGAAAATGGTAATAGGAACATACATATCCATGAATACCTTAAATGTAAATGGATTAAATGCCCCAACCAAAAGACATATACTGGCTGAAAGGATACAAAAACAAGACCCATATATGTGCTGTCTACAAGAGACCCACTTCAGACCTAGGAACACATACAGACTGAAAGTGAGGGGATGGAAAAAGATATTCCATGAAAATAGAAATCAAAAGAAAGCTGGAGTAGCAATTCTCATATCAGACAAAATAGACTTTAAAATAAAGACTATTACAAGAGACAAAGAAGAAAACTACAGAATGATCAAGGGATCAATCCAAGAAGAAAATATAACAATTGTAAATATTTATGGACCCAACACAGGAGCACCTCAATACATAAGGCAAATGCTAACAGCCATAAAAGAAATCAACAGTAAGGCAATAATAGTAGGGGACTCTAACACCCCACTTTCACCAATGGACAGAGCATCCAAAATGGAAATAAATAAGGAAATACAAGCTTTAAATGATACATTAAACAAGATGGACTTAATTGATATTTATAGGACATTCCATCCAAAAACAACAGAATACACTTTCTTCTCAAGTACTCATGGAACATCTCCAGGATAGATCATATCTTGGGTCACAAATCAAGCCTCAGTAAATTTAAGAAAATTGAAATCGTATCAAGTATCTTTTCCAACCACAACACTATGAGCCTAGATATCAATTACAGGAAAAAAAGCTGTAAAAAATACAAACACATGGAGGCTGAACAATACACTACTAAATAACTAAGAAATCACTGAAGAAATCAAAGAGGAAATAAAAAAACACCTAGAAACAAATGACAATGAAAACACAATGACCCAAAACCTACGGGATGCAGCAAAGGCAGTTCTAAGAGGGAAGTTTATAGCAATACAATCCTACCTCAAGAAACAAGAAACATCTCCAGTTAAGAACCTAACCTTACACCTAAAGCAGTTAGAGAAAGAAGAACAAAAAAACCAAAGTTAGCGAAGGAGAGAAGTCATAAAGATCAGATCAGAAATAAACGAAAAAGAAATGAAGGAAACGATAACAAAGATCATTAAAACTAAAAGCTGGTTCTTTGAGAAGATAAACAAAATTGATAAAACATTTAGCCAGATTCATCAAGAAAAAAAGGGAGAAAACTCAATTCAATAGAATTAGAAATGAACAAGGAGAAGTAACAACTGACACTGCACAAATACAAAGGATCATGAGAGATTACTACAAGCAACTATATGGCAATAAAATGGACAACCTGGAAGAAATGGGCAAATTCTTAGAAAAGCACAACCTTCCAAGACTGAACCAGGAAGAAATAGAAAATATGAAGAGACTAATCACAAGCACTGAAATTGAGACTGTGACTAAAAATCTTCCAGCAAACAAAAGCCCAGGACCAGTTGGATTCACAGGCAAATTCTATCAAACATTTAGACAAGCACTAACACGTATCCTTCTCAAACTCTTCCAAAATATAACAGAGGGAGGCACACTCCCAAACTCAATCTACAAGGCCACCATCTCCCTGATACCAAAACCGGACCAAGAGGTCACAAAAAAAGAAAAACTCAGGTCAATATCACTGATGAACATAGATGCAAAAATCCTCAATAAAATAGTAGCAAACAGAATCCAACAGCACATTTAAAGGATCATACCCCATGAACAAGTGGGGTTTATCGCAGGAATTCAAGGATTCTACAATATATGCAAATCAATCCATGTGATAAACCATATTAACAAACTGAAGAAGGAAAACCATATGATCGTCTCAATAGATGCAGAAAAAACTTTCGACAAAACTCAACACCCATTTATGATAAAAACCCTCGAGAAAGTAGCCATAGAGGGGACTTACCTCAACATAATAAAGGCCATATATCACAAACCCACAGCCAACATCATTCTCAATGGTGAAAAACTGAAACCATTTCCACTAAGATCAGGAACAAGACAAGGCTGCCCACTCTCACCATTATTATTCAACATAGTTTTGGAATTTTTAGCCACAGCAGTCAGAGAAGTAAAAGAAATAAAAGGAATCCAAATTGGAAAGAAGAAGTAAAACTGTCACTGTTTGCAGATGACATGGTACTATACGTAGAGAATCCTAAAGATGCTACCAGAGAACTACTAGAGCTAATCAATTAATTTGGTAAAGTAGCAGGATACAAAACTAATACACAGAAATCTCTTGCATTCCTATTCACTAATGATGAAAAATCTGAAAGAGAAATTAAGGAAACACTCCTATTTACCATTGCAACAAAAAAGAATAAAATACCTAGGAATAAACCTACCTAGGAGACAAAAGACCTGTATGCAAAACTATAAGACACTGATGAAAGAAATTAAAGATGACACAAACAGATGGAGATATATACCATGTTCTTGCATAGGAAGAATCAACATTGTTAAGATGACTATACTATCCAAAGCAATCTACAGATTCATTGCAACCCCTATCAGACTACCAATGGCATTTTTCATGGAACTAGAACAAAAAATTTCACAACTTGTATGGAAACACAAAAGACCCCGAATAGCCAAAGCAATCTTGAGAACGAAAAATGGAGCTGGAGGAATCAGGCTCCCTGACTTCAGACTATACTACAAAGCTACAGTAATCAAAAAATTTGGTACTGGCACAAAGACAGAAATATAGATCAGTGGAAGAGGATAGAAAGCCCAGAGATAAACCCATGCACCTATGGTTAACTAATCTATGACAAAGGAGGCAAGAATATACAATGGAGAAAAGATAGCTTCTTCAATAAGTGGTGCTGGGAAAGTTGGACAGCTACATGTAAAAGAATGAAATTAGAACACTCCCTAACACCATACACAAACTTAAACTCAAAATGGATTAAAGACCTAAATGTAAGGCCAGAGACTATAAAATTCTTAGAGGAAAATATAGGCAGAACACTCTATGACATAAACCACAGCAAGATCCTTTTTGACCCTCCTCCTAGAGAAATGGAAATAAAAAAATAAATAAACAAATGGAACCTAATGAAACTTAAAAGCTTTTACACAACAAAGGAAACCATAAACAGGATGAAAAGACAACCCTCAGAATGGGAGAAAATATTTGCAAATGAAGCAACTGACAAAGGATTAATCACCAAAATATAGAAGCATCTCATGCAGCTCAATATCAAAAAAACAAACAACCTGATCCAAAAATGGGCAGAAGACCTAAATAGACATTTCTCCAAAGAAGATATCCAGATTGCCAACAAACACATGAAAGGATGCTCAACGTCACTAATCATTAGAGAAATGCAAATCAATACCACAATGAGGTATCACCTGAAACAAGTCAGAATGGCCATCACCAAAAAATCTGCACACAATAAATGCTGGAGATGGTTTGGAGAAAAGGGAACCCTCTTGCACTGTTGGTGGGAATGTAAATTGATACAGCCACTATGAAGAACAGTATGGAGGTTCCTTAAAAAACTAAAAATAGAACTACCATACGACCCAGCAATCCCACTACTGGGCATATACCCTGCGAAAACCATAATTCAAAAAGAATCCTGTACCACAGTCTTCACTGTAGCTCTATTTACAATATCCAGGACATGGAAGCAACATAAGTGTCCATCAGCAGATGAATGGATAAAGATGTGGCACATATATACTATGGACTATTACTCGGCCATAAAAAGAAACGAAATTGAGTTATTTGTAGTGAGGTGGATAGACCTAGAGACTGTCATACAGAATGAAGTAAGTCAGAAAGAGAAAAACAAATACTGTATGCTAACACATATATATGGAATCTAAAAAAAAAAAAAAAAGGTCCTTAAGAACTTAGGGTCAGGACAAGAATAAAGACTCAGACATAGAGAATGGACTTGAGGTCATGGGGAAGGGGAAGGGGAAGCCAGGACCAAGTGAGAGAGTGGCATTGATATATATACACTCCCAAATGTAAAATAGATAGCTAGTGGAAAGCAGCCACATAGCACAGGGAGATCAGCTCGGTGCTTTGTGTCCACTTAGAGGGGTGGGATAGGGAGGGTGGGAGGGAGACGCAAGAGGGAGGAAATATGGGGATATATGTAGATGTAAAGCTGATTCACTTTGTTATATAGCAGCAACTAACATGCCATTGTAAAGCAATTTTACTCCAATAAAGATGTTTAAAAAAAAAAGAAGATACACATTTACGTCATCATGCCTTCCTGAGAATTGCCTTTTAATCATTTGAAATGTCCCTCTTTATCTCTAGCAGGACGTCTTATCTTGAAATTGACCTTGTTTGATATCAATATAGCAACTCCAATTTTCCTTGGTTTGGAGTTTGTGTAGTAGATCTCTTCCTATGCTGTTACTTTGAACTTCTTTAATGAACTGTGACTCTTCTAAATAGCATATGTTTGGGACATCGTTTTTTTAATCTATGCTGAAAATTTTCCCCATTTTAACCAAAGTTTTTACTCCATTTACATTTAGTGTAATTATTAATATGATTGAGTTTAAGCCAACCATCTTGCTATTTTTTTCCTCTTAATAGATCCTGTTCTTTGTTCTATGTCACTTAAATCCATTATTCATTGGAGTTAAGGAAGTACTATTAGTATCCCATTCTATCTCTCTATAATTACTTAAAACCTATGCTGCTTTTTTTTTTGGCCACGCTGTGCAGCATGTGGGTTCCTAGTTCCCTGACCAGGGATTGAACCCGTGCCCCCTGCAGTGGAAGCGTTGAGTCTTAACCACTGGACAGCCAAGGTAGTCCCTAAAACCTATGCTTCTTTGTTTTATTTATTTACGTTTTACTAGTTACTCTAGTATTAAAATATGTAACCTTAACTTCTCACAATATATATTAAATTAATACTGTACCATATCATATACATTGTAAGAACTTTACTACAGTATAATTTCATGTACATTCCCTCTCATTCTTCTTCTGTCATATATTTTCCTCTTCATATGATATAAACACCAAATATATTATTATTTTTTCTTAGTCAATTAACTTCTAAATAATTTAAGAAAAACATAATTTTGTATTTGTTTACCCACATATTGACCATTTTCAGTTCTCTTTATTACTCTCTGTATATATGAATTTCTATCTGTTAGTGTTTTCATTACGCTTAAATAACTTCCTTTAGTATTTTTTGGAGTGGAAAAAATGCTCTCAACCTATATTTGTCTGAAATTATATTTATTCCAACTTCAATTTCAAAATAAATTTTTATTGGATTAATAATTCTAGTTAACAGTTATTTTGGTTATTGTTTTTCTCAGCCCTTTAGAGGTCATCACATTGATTTATATCTTGCATTGTTCCTGGCAAGAATTTAGCCAGCATTCCCTGTATATATATGTACATTTTTTCTCTGTCTGCCATTAAGATTTTTTCTTAATCTCTTTTTCTCTTGCTATCAGTAGTTTGACTATGATGTGCTTATGTATGGTTTTCTTCATGTATTTCCTGCTTGAAGTTTTCTAAATTTCTTGAATCTCTGTTTCTATTTCTGATTAAATGTGGAATAATTTTTACCAATATTTCTTCACATATCATTCTGCCTTATTCTTTCTCTTCATTTCCTTCTGAGATTTCAGTTAACATGCTAGGTAAAATAACACTTGATATTATATCAAAAGTCATTGAGGCTCTGTTATGTTTCGATCTACTGCTAAACCCATATATTTTTTTTAATTTCAGGTAGCAAATTTTAATTTTTACTTTTCAGTTTTAGAATATTCATTTTGTTCATTGTTACAGTTTGAATATTTTCCTGAAATTCCACAACTTTTCACTAATTATATTAAAGTTTTCCTGAAAATTGTTTAACATATTTCTCTTTTTTTTAAGTCCTTGTCTGCTAATTCCAATATTTGATTGTCAGTGTTTCTATTGAATGATTTTTCTTTTGACTACAGATCATATTGCTATATTTAGTATATTTCTAATAATTACAGGCATACCTCGTTTTATTGTGCTTTGCTTTATGCTTTGCAGTTACTGTGTTTTGCCACAATATTGAAGATTTGTGGCAACCCTGCTATCAAGCAAGTCTATTAGCGCCTTTTTTTCCAACAGCGTTTGCTCACTTCGTATCTCTGTGTCACATTTTGGTAATTCTCACAATATTTCAAGTTTTTCCATTATTATTATATTTATTATAGTAATATGTGATTAGTGATCTTTGATGTTGCTATTGCAAAAAGATTATGACTCACCAAAGGCTTAGAAGATGGTTAGCATTTTTTCAGCAATAAAGTATTTTTTTATTAAGGTATGTGCATTTTTTAACAAAATGATATTGCACACTTAATAGACTACAGTATAGTGTAAACATAACTTTTATATGCACTGGGAAACCAGAAAGTTTGTGTGACTTGCTTTATTGTGATACTTGCTTATTTCAGTGGTCTGGAACTAAACCCACAGTATCTCCAAGGTATACCTGTCTTTTATTGTAAACTAGATATTGTGAATGATAAACAGTGAAGATTCTAGATTCTGTTATCTTCCTCTATATAGTGTTGAGTTTTGTTCTGGCAGACAGTTAAATTACTAGCAGATCAACTAACTGGATCTTAGAGGTTTAGATTCGGGTCTTGGAAAGGTGACCTATTCCAGTTTTTTCCTGAGTTCTAAAACAAATCCCTTAATCTGAGACCTGTTATTTTCTTCTGTGTCATCCTTCTAATACAAGCCCAAGGTGTTTACCGATTCCCTCTTATGTAACTTGACCTAAACCCAAAACTCTGACTTCCATGAGGTAGGGAGCTGCTGAAACCTCTGATCAGAAGGTGCTATTTTGCCTGTGGACCACTTGCATTTTCATGCCTCTGGCATGCATGTCAGGAGTCAGCCAAGGATTCAAGGGAAGCTAATAATCAGATTTTAGAATTAATTTTCTGTGGCTCCCCCGCTTCTAGCATTTCCCCCTTTTAATTCCCAGTTGCTCTGGCACTCCCAAACTCTGTCTGATTTTTTAGGCAAATAAGACTGCACATTCTGTTTGATCTCCAAGGCATGTGATTGGAAATGGTCTGTTTCACTTCCATGCCAACTTATATAAGCTTCTGAGTTCTTTCCTTCTTTTTGCTGGATGTAAATGATGATGTTGGTGAGGCTCAGAGAATGGCAGTGTTTCAAGATAGAAAAAAACTGAATTATCATATGAAGTTGAGCCACCTATGACCTTGGATTGTTATGTTAGTGAGAAGTAAACATCGATTGGATTAAAAACTAAAAACTTTGAATCTATCAGTTACTATAACAGAACCTACCTTGGTAGTAATACCTTACAATAGGTTAATAAGTATGTGCATGTATATTTATATACATTTACTTATATACACATGAATTCTTCCTAATGTTTTTACTCACAAATTTATTGCTAAACTCATATTACATAATATATATAAAGAAGAGCTCTATGTTCCAGTTTTGCTCAAAACTTAATTATAACAGTAAGTGCAAAGGCACATGTTTTGTTTTGTTCTCTTTTAGGAACATCATTGTGTGCCTTCTGATGACTCAATTCTGCCTCCACTTTTCTTTGTTCAAACTGCCAAGGACTATTTGTCCCTATAGCTTGTCATGAGGTCACTTGGCTCTCAAATGCATCATTTATTCTGAAGTCTTTAGCAGTACGGTTTTCTCATTAGCCTGCAACATTCAAGATAGTGTGACACTCCCCTTCACTGAATCATTTTCATGATGTCAAATTAAATTCTTAATTTATCAACTAAGTCAATAAATTAATTTCATAGTCCATGAAAATATCTTTTGAATACAACCCATTGCTGAGAAAGAGTAATTTTGTCATAATAAATGTTAAAGGATTAATGAATACAGTGGCAGATGCAGAGCAAATATTGTCATTTTGACATTAAGATGTGAAAGCTACATGCTGTCAAACTTGCTTACCAACACATTAAAAGTTAAATGCTGCCACTTGGCATCGTAATCTGGCATTGACATAATTATGAAAAAGAAATAGAAATACAGGTTTTGAAATTAGATGGTAGTGTTGATTGTAACATTGTAATTTAGAAAAATCTAAGGAATGCAAAATTATTTTTAAGTCATTATCAGAATGATAATTAGCATGTGGACCCAAAGACAAAAATATTCTCTGTGACTTTGTTTATAATATTAAATAATTAAAAACAAGGTAAATGCCCATCATATTAAGAACACTACCTCTCGAGTTAAGCTTTCTGAGTTCTAATGCTAACCACTGCTTCCTAGATGTGTGATATTGGGCAAGTTGCTTAAAATTGCTTCTGTTCTGTAAATAATAATGGCAATTGTGCTGAATAATATCTGTTCATATTTACACTCTCCCTGCCCTTCTAAGTTCTTCCCTGTATTACAAGGCCTAGAAGATTAGAAACTACATTTCCTCTACATCCTTACCAGTAGTGTTCCAATGTAGGTTCCACCAATGTAAAGCACTTCTGCAAGATGATACGGTAAAAGAAAGGAAGGGTCATTCTTCTTTTGATTGCAGCCTCAATGGTGGCAGCAGACCAAGATTGACCCCTACAGTGATGTTGGTAGCAGGAGACAAGGGAACTTCCCTTACATGGAATTGGTGGCCATAGCAGGCTCTTGTAGCCGCTGTACAATGGCCAACTCTTGCAACAGTAGCAGCCGATGACCCAGTGAGACATCTTAGGACAGTAGTGGCTTCTCACAGTTCTTTATATTTGGATAACACTGCCCTTTGCGGGGGAGGGGGAGTGCGGTTCTGGTCCTTCTAACTACTAAATAGCTCAAATTTCTATATTTATATGTTTGATGTCTCTTTGCCTGAAATACCTAAACTGGTTTCTGCTTTCTTAATTCCATATTGACTGATAAGGTTATCGTATCAACATAATAGAGCTGCCATGAGGATTTACATAATATGTGTAAAAGTACATAGAATATGTCCTGAAGCATAGAGTCATTCATTAAATGGTAGGTTCTGCTGTTGGCAAAGTCATTATACCCTTGAGGATGTGTCTCATGCTCTTGTTTCTTCATATATCAAGTTATTTATGGTTATCTCCTAGATATTGAAAATGTTATGGTATGGAGATGGCAGATTCTTCTGGACTCGTTCAAAAAGTGAAGGGTTCTGTTTGTTTTAATAGAAGATAACATGGTTGAGTGCAGAATGCAAACTCTGTCTCTTGGACAGCAGCTCAAAGTTCAGTTCGTTTAGCCGTAGCTAGCTTATTTAAACTCTACTCCATGCATGAGTGATTCAGCTGTCAGACAGAGATTTGGGAAGAATTTATATACAGAATTTGGGCTGTCCATCTCTGGCTCTGTCCTTTCTAAGATCTGCCCCTCACTTTCCAGCAAATATGATTGCTCCAAACTCTAACTTCTGTTATTGAAGCCAGAAAGGCTGTGTGCCTTCTATCAGAGCTTTAACTGCTCTGCATGGAGCAGACTATGGACTGCCCTCATGCTGAGATAAGCTATGAAAAGGAAGACTTCATTTTTCCTCCAAGTGTCAAGTCCCCTCCAGGATAACACCTACTTCTGCTCCCTCTCCATTGCCTTGAAGTAGTTGCTTTTTAATATTTTGTCCATTATTTATTGTTATCCATGGGAGGACCAGTTTGATAGAGGTTTATTTGCCCATTAGTTGAAACAGCTGTTGTTTATGTACACTATTAACATTTTATTGGTATAAATATATAGGCATATTTTATTTATCTACTGTTGCATAATCAACTACCCCAAAACTTAGTGGTTTAAAATAATAACATTTTTTTTTTGCTCATAATTTTGTTGGCTGACTTGGCTCAACCGGATGGGTCTTTTGTTCCATGTGGCCTTGGATGGGTCGCTCACTCAGCTGAATTCAGCTACAAATGGTCTAGGCCAGAAGCTCCACGAATTCATTCACATATCTGGAACCTCGATG
Source organism: Balaenoptera ricei (assembly GCF_028023285.1). Lineage (NCBI taxonomy): Eukaryota > Metazoa > Chordata > Mammalia > Artiodactyla > Balaenopteridae > Balaenoptera > Balaenoptera ricei. The sequence continues at coordinate 106,350,622 of NC_082644.1, read as the reverse complement.
TTCTTCGACATGGCTTTTTCACGTGGCTAGCTTGGGTTTCCTCATTAAATAGTGATCCCAGGGTAGTTGGCTTTCTTACATGACAGCTGGCTTTGTGGAGGGAAGATTCAGAAGCTTTCAAACTTCTTAAGGCCGGGGGTCAGAAGCCCTAAAATGTCACCTCTGCTGCATTTTATTGGTCAATACAGGTCACAATCCCAGATACAGGGGGAGGGGAAATAGACTTTACTTCTTGATAAGAATGGTGCCATGAGCATGCAAGAAAGGGAAGGATGTATGACAGCTATTTTTGCAAAATGAACACACACACACACTCACATACATAACATTCTGGCAGACTAAAAGAAGAGGGAGCTGTGAGAGGCTGAGTCTTCAGTTGTATCTGCTGTGTTTTATTTATTAAGTGTAAGGCAAAATAACAATCTAAATATTTGTTAATTCTAAGCAGCTGAGTAGAGGATTGTTTGCAATATTATTCTGCTGTGCTTTTGTTTGTTGGATTTGTTTTGTATATTTAAAAGTCTTCCAAATAAAAGGCACATAGGCTTCTTGAACCTCTGAGGCTTTGTCTATGGGGTTGCACAGACTCCTATTGATTGGCACAGATCCATAGGTCTCTAGACACCCTCCGACTCTAACAGTCAGTAATTCTACCTATAAGGAGGGAAAGGACTGGATGACCTTTCAAAGCCCATCTAAGCTCTGTGGTTCCTTGCTCTTTCTGCTGCGCCTGGGATCATTTCATTCCCAACATTGCTCCTTAATCACTCTCCTAGTCATTCTGCTTGAAAGCAGTTTTCTTTATCATGATGTTTTCATACCCTGAACTTTACTCATTACTCTCCTTCCCACCTCATTACCAGAATGTGCTGCTTGAGTTTTGCTCACTTAAAAATAATCTACCATTATAGCTCTGTAGAAATTACCCAGCCAACAGGCATCTGTCTCCTTCAGCATCCATCAAGCTGAAAAGAGTGATTAGAGAAATTGCAGAGACCAGGACACTCTCCACTGGGGTCACACTGGTGATTTTCGTCCTCTAGTCCTACAGAGGAATACCTTCAAGTGGACCCATCTTGAAATGAAAGGCAAAGAGTTCTGAGAAGCTTTGCTGACTTAGAGAAAATTCATTTGTTAACCAAACTTTGGGACCACTTAAATAGAAATAATAATAATCTAATATAGGAAAAATCCTACAAAATAAGTGCAAAACATAGGGGTCTAAGGTGTTCATTCAGCCTTATTTGTAAGAATAGAATATTAGGAAAAAACCTAACAGTACTTGTCTGTGGAATAAAGACATAAATCATAGTACTTGCAAACAAAGGATTAGTGCTTAGCCATTTTAAAAATTGAGGTAAAATCACATGCCCTGACAGGGAAAAGTGCTCATAATATTTTAAATTAAGGCCAAAATTTGCAGAACAGTTTTTTAGAGTTTTATGATGTGATCCTATTTCTCATGAAATAAGATTTTTAGATGAGTGTAGGTATTGTTATAAATACAAGAAAGAAAAAAAAAGAATAATAACTTTCCTATATTGAAAGCCTCCTATATGTCACACCCTGTGTATGTAGTGTGCACATACCAAATTATTTTATCATTCTTCACAACATAAGGCTGGTTTTATCATCACCATTGTACACATGTGGAAACTAAAGCTCAGAAAAGATAAGGAACTAGTCCCTGGTCTTCTAGCTAGGAAGTAACCAAATGTGTATATGCTTCTTGGTTTGCCTAACTCAAGTGCCTGCATATTTAACCAGTTCACAATATCACTGAACTTCTCACTCTTCAATTTCTCTCACTATCAAAATGATAGTACTCCCTGTCTTTACCCACACTCTGCTCTCCTCCTCTAATATTTTTGTCAGATCTCATTTTACCCTGATTAAAAGTTTTTTGGGGGCATCCTAACATATGGTAACATTTGGCTGAGGAATCTTAAACGTGCCTTTTAATAGCTAAAACATACATATAGTTCAAAATACAAAATAATATATTACCCCATTCACCAGCAACCCAGTTCTCTACATGAAAGGTGACCAATGGTCTCTGTTTTCTGCATGCATTTAAGTATCTATAATAATACTTCAGCTATGAGGAAGTTGTGGGGGGCACTTTGAATTATAGCAGAGTTCTCATCAGAGACTATGGAGGTCAGACAGAAGTGACACAATGTTTTTCAAGTGCTGAAAGAATAAATAATAAAAAAGTAATACCTAAAGCAACCACTAAAAATAAACATACTCAAAAACACTATAGCTAAATCAAAATGGAATTCTAAAATGTTCAAGTTACCCACAGGAAGGTAGAAAAAATGAAAGAATGCAAAACAGAGGTAAATAGAAAACAAACAAAAAAGCAAGTGGAGGACTTAAACCCTCATCTATCAATCATTATATTCATTTTAAGTGGTCTAAACACTCCAATTAAAAGACAGAGATTGACAGACTGGATTTTTAAATGGGTATTATCTGTGTGCTGTCTACAAGAAACTCACTTCAAATACAATGATACAGGTAGGTTAAAAGTAAAATGATGAAAAAATATACATCATGCAAACATTAATCAAGAGAATACAGGAACAGCTATATTAATAACAGATAAATAGACTTCAGAGCAAAGAAAATTACCAAAAACAGAGACAGATCTTATAATGATAGAAGGATCAATCCACCAAGAAGACATATCAACCCTAAATGTATGTGCATCAAACAACAGAATTGTAAAATATATGAAGAAAATTGCTGGAACTTAAAGGATAAATACACAAATCCACAACTGTAGTTGGTGACTGCAACACATTTCTTAGCAATTGATAGAAAACCAGACCAAAAAAAAAAAAAAAAAAAAAAAGCAAGGATATAGAGTAACTCAACAATACCATCAAAAAAAGTCTCTAATTGAAACTTATAGAACACTACACCCAACACCAGAATACACAATTTTTTTTCAAATACCCATGATACTTATACCAATGTAGACCACACGCTCAGATGTAAAATAAATCTCAACAAATTTAAATGAATTGATATGAAATAGAATGCATTCTCTGCACAAGAAAATAAAACTAAAAATCAATACCAGAAAGATAATAAGACTATCTTAAAACATTTGAAAACTAAACAACACACTTCTAAATAATGCATTGTCCATTTGTTCTTATACTAGCAATGAATACATGAACATCAAAATAAAAAATACCATACCATTCACAATCACTAGAACACCCCAAATACTTAAGGTCAAATCTAACAAAACATGTATAAGACTTGTATGCTGATAACTATAAAACAGTAATGAATGAAATCAAAGAAAATTTAACTAAGTCACCACGTTCAGGGATTGGGAGACTCAACATAGTTAAGATGTCAGTTTTCTCCAAATTGACATATAAGTTTACCAGAATTTCTATCAAAGTCTCAGCAAGATTTTTTGTATATATAGACAAGATTATTTTGAAGTATATCTTCAAAGGGAAAAGGGAAAAGAATAATTAAAATAATTTTGAAAAAAGAAGAATAAACTGAAGGAATCAGGCTTCAATGAAAAAAAATAAAGAACTGAGAACTGAATTCACAAAAATATGGCCAGTTGATTTTTGACAAAGGTGTAAACGCAATTCAAGGGAGAAAGGATAGCCTTTTCTACAAATGGTGCTGAAGTAATTGGACATCCACAGGGAGAAAAAAAAAAAAAAAAAGAACAAGAACCTCCACCTAAACCACACATTTTATATAAATTTAATTCAAAATAGATCAGACTTAGATGTAAAATATAAAGCTATATATCTTTTGGAAAAAACATAGGAGAACATCTTTGAGATCTGAGCCTAAGCAGAGTTCTTATACAAATGTGTAGGCATCTAATAAAAGAGCTTTGGAATTCATGGAACACCTAATGCTAAGTGAAAAGTTCTTTAGTTAGATTCCAAAAGTACCATCCATAAAAAGAAAAGGAAAAAAAATAATAAATTTATCAATTGGTCTTCATCAGAATTTAAGACTTTTTTTCTGCAAAAGACCTTGTTAAAGGCTGAAAGAGAAGCTACAGACTGAATGAAAATATTTGCAAGCCACACATTCAACAAAGGACTAGTATCTAGAATATATAAAGAACTCTCATAACTCAACAGAGAAAAAAAAATCCATTCAGAAAATGGGCAAAAGTCACGAACATATCTTCTACCAAATACAATACTCAGGTGACGAATAACCACGTGAAAAAATTTCAACATCACTAGCCATAAGAGAACTACAAATCAAAAGCAGCCTGTAATATATCTACGTGTCTACAAGAATGACTAAAATGAAAAATAGTGACATCAAATGCTGGTAAGGATGTGAAGAAACTGAGTCACTCATACACTGCTGGTGGGACTGTAACATGGTGCTATCACTCTAGAACATATTTTGACAGTTTCTTTAAAAAAACTAAATATGTAGCTACCGAAAGACTCAGCAGTTGAATTGCTGGACATTTATTCCAGAGAAATAAAAATTTATGATCCCACAAAAATCTGTACACAAAAGTTCATGGGAACTTTAGTCATAATAGCTCCAAACTGGAAACAATCCAGTTACCAATCAATGAGTGAATGATTAAGCATACTATAGTACATTAAGAAAAATATATGGAACTTAAATACAACTCAGTAAGAAAAAGGAATAGATGATTGATACACAAATTTCTTGATAAATCTCTACATAACTATGCTGAGTGAAAAATCCCATCCCTAAAGGCTATATACTCTATGACTCCATTTGTATACCTTTCTTGAAATGAAAAAAATATAGAAATGGAGGACAGATTTGTGGTTGCCTGGGGTTAGAAATAGAAGGAGGGGGAATGGAAGTGAATATTGCTCTAAAAGACCCCATTAGAGTCCCTTTTGCTGATGGAAATGTTCTGTGTCTTGACTGTATTAATGTCAATCTCATGTTTGTGATATTGTACTATAGTTTTGTAATGTGTTGTCATTGGAAGAAACTAGATAAAGTATACCTGGGATCTTTCTGCATTATTTCTTACAACAATATGTGAATCTACAATTACTTCAAAATAAAAGTTTAATTAAAAATATTGTTTTACTATCCAAGAACATGGTCTGTCTTTATACTTGTTCAACTCTTCAAGAACATTTTACAGTTTTCCTTTGTATAGATCTTGGCCATTTTATTATTAATTGCTATTTTATTTTTTTAAATTTATTTTATTTTATTCATTTATTTTTGGGTGCATTGGATCTTCGTTGCTGTGCGTGGGCTTTCTCCAGTTGCGGTGAGCAGGGGCCACTCCTCATTGCAGTGCACAGGCTTCTCATTGCGGTGGCCTCTCCTGTTGTGGAGCATGGGCTCTAAGTGCATGGGCTTCAGTAGTTGTGGTGTGTGGGTTCAGTAGTTGTGGCTCACAGGCTTAGTTGCTCCACGACATGTGGGATCCTCCCAGACCAGGGATCGAACCCATGTCCCCTGCATTGGCAGGTGGATTCTTAACCACTGCACCACCAGGGAAGTCCCTATTGCTATTTTAAATTGAATCTTTTCTTCCACTTTATTTTCTGTTTTAACTGTGTGTTATTTGTATTGTGAAAGTTATCGATTTCAGTATATTAATGTTGTTCCCATCCACTTTATTGAATTATCTGATTATTTGTAAAAGTTTTCACTTTATTCTCTTAGGTTTTCCAAGTATACCATCATATTATCTACAGTAGTGATACTTTTACATATTCATTCCCAATGTTTATATCTGTGATTCTTTCTCTTGTCCCACAGAACTGTCTAGCACCTTCAGCAAAAAAAAAAAAAAAAAAGATTAACTAATAGCTGTGGGTTTTGTTGTCATTGTTATTTCTGTTGATGGTGAGTTCTTTGTTTCTAACTTTAATGGAAATGTTTTTAGAGTTTAGTGTTTCTCTCCACTAAGCAGTATATTTATCATATTAAGGAAATACCCATCTTTGAAAAATATTGCTAAATATGATCACATATTCTGTCTTTTAAAAGCCTCTAATGAAGCACATTGTGCTTCAGAAAAATAGAAAAAATAATGCAAGCCATAAATGCAAGATGCATATATAAGTTTAATTTTTCTAGTAGCCACTTTTAAATAGTAAAAATAAACAAGTGAAATTATTTTATAAAAAATTTTTTTGGAGTATAGTTGATTTACAACGTTGTGTTAGTTTCAGGTGTACAGCAAAGTGAATCAGTTATCATATACATATATCCACTCATTTTTTAGATTCTTTTCCCATATAGGCCATTACAGAGTATTAAGTAGAGGTCCCTATGCTGTACAGTAGGTTCTTATTATTAGTTATCTATTTTATATATAGTAGTGTGTTTATGTCAATCCCAATCTCCCAATTTATCCCTCCCCCCAAAATTAATAGTAGTTTTATTTAAATCAGTATATCAAAAAATACTATCATTTTAACATGGATTCAATATAATGATTAATGAGATATTGTATATTCTTTTCCAAGACTAAGTCTTTGAAATTTGATGTATATTTTACAGTTTCAGTACATCTTAATTAGGACTTGCCACAGTTCGAATACTCAATAGTCTGGGTTCGGTTCCTGTTCTCTGCGTTTCCATCATAACTTGTTTCCATCATTCTTCCACTGGACTGTGTTCTTCTTGAGATAAGGGACTCTTGCTTCCCACATCCCTAACACATAGCACAGTATACATAGTAGGTACTCAACAAATACTTTGTAGCACAATGAAGAGGTGTTATGGCATGAGATACAAGCCTTCATGCAGAGCAGAGGAAAACAATATGTCTGGTGTATCTTATGAATGAGAAAGAGAAAACTGAACACAAAAATGTAGGACAGAAGACTTGGATAGAAGTGGATGGATTATCAGAAAAGAAAGTAACCTGTTAGACCCACATTAAAACATGTAAATCATGACATCTCAGTACCTAGGTTGCAGTATTAGAGGAAGAGGAGGAAGTGGCAGAATGCATAGGTGTCTGTCCATGTCTTGGAGAAGGGAGATGATGAGATCTGCAGCTTTCAGCTTCAATGCCCTGGGCCACTTTAAATTTAAATGTTTTTTTGTTGTTGTTCTCTTGGTTGGGGTAATGGTGTGAAAAAATATCATCTACCAATCACCATGCTAAAGCTTTAGAGTACCTTGCCCCATTGGAGTGACCCTTTCTCAAGAAAAATCACTGTCTGTCGAAACCTGGAAATCATGTTACTAAGGTATTTCAGTGCTAAAAGTCTCTGTCCCTCTCTGGACTTACATTTTTATATTTCTCACTTTCTAAGACATGTTTCATAGCTCCCAGCCCATCCTGTCACCTCTCTAATGGAGGAAAGATGCATTAGCTTTCAGACACTGACAGCTAGCATGACCCTTGTGATACGTATCCTTGGAAAATTACTGCATAATAACCGCAGTAACAATAGTAATGGATACCATGGACCACATACTCACTATATGTCAGGCACTGAGCTGAGTACTGTATCCACATCATCTCATTTAAATGTCACAAATTTTACAAATAAGTAATGGGCCCAAGGAGACATAGCTCATAATTAACTGCGCTGGGACTTGTTCCTAATATATCTAACTTCAAAACCCTTGAATTCATACATTATATGTTATTGCATACAATGTATCAAACAATATAGAATACTATTCCTGAAAATCTCAGTTATCTATCTTTGCTTTTGGCCAACGCCAGAACATTTGGATTGCACTCCAATTCACTCCTCTTCAGGAAGAACTTCATCTCCATCACGTTGGCCTCTGGGTTAGACCGAGGAGAAATGCTTCAGTGTGTCTGCTACTTTCTTTCCCATGAGAAGAGAGGCAAAATGATTGACTCAGACCCCTTCACATACAGAGACCACAGCAACTCACAGTCAGATGTCTTCTGTGTAAGGGTCAATTAAGATGTGTACTTGACAGGGAACTCTGCTCAATATTTTGTAATAACCTAGATGGGAAGAGAATGTGAAAAAGAACAGATACATGTATGTGTATAACTGAATCACTTTGCTGTACACCTGAAACTAACATAACATTGTTTATCAACTATAATCCAATATAAAATTTTTTTTAAATTTAATTAAAAAATTTTAAAAAGATATGTGCTTGGTAGTAAACCAAGGAAATAAAGCACAGATGGAGGAATTTGGTCACAGTGACTGAAGGCACTTTGACAGCTGCTGTACTGATTACATCACGAGACACTTGGCTTTCAGTGAAGATTGTATCTTGATAATCCTTAAAGAGAAATATAAAGCATTTGTCTTTGTAATAGAGTCTTTAAAGGCTTTAACATACATAGGTTAGAAATATTGGCAGAACTTAGATTAGTGGTCCAGTCAGCCCTTTGTATCCACAGGTTCCACATCTGTGGATTTGACCAACTGTAGATCAAAAATATTTTTTAAACAATTCCAGAAAATTCCAAAAAGCAAAGGTTGAATTTGCCACCCACCGGCAACTCTTTACACAGCACTAACGCTGTATTTACAACTATTTACATAGAATTTACATTGTATTAGGTATTATAAGTAATCTAGGGATGATTTAAAGTATCCAGGAGGATGTGTGTACATTATACGCAAATACTACACTATTTTATGTATGGAACTTGAGTATCCATAGGAGATGGGCATGGGGTGGGGAGGATCCTGGAACCAATCCTGTATACTGAGAGACCACTGTACTCAGCTTTGACTACACATTAGAATCCCAGGTTGCATACCCAGAGACCAGTTTCATCAGAATCACTGGGGGTGAGATCCAGGCATCAGTGCTTATTATAGTCCCCTTGGATGATGCCAATGTTCAATCAATAAGATTATCAAAATATATGTCCCTCTTACCTTATCTTACTTACCAAATGTAAAGTACACTTCTACTGCTTAGTTGTCAATGTCTAAATTATTTGCATTGCAGAAAGAAAATGTAGTCTGTTCAATGCCAATTTTTAAAAATATTTGATTATTTATTTATGACCATATATGTCACAAATGCATATGTGTAGATAGTTATATATGTATACTTGGTATATTTTAGAAAAATTATGTTACCAGTTTTTGTGTATAGCATATTTATACATATGAACAAGTACACACATACATACGACAAACCTTGCTAATTTTGTTAACTATTTTTGTCTATTTAATCTATTGATTTCTGATAAAGATATTTTTAAAAACTCCCACTAATGATAGGACGTTTGCTAATTTTGCAAAAAAATGATATCAATTTTGCTTTTATATTTTGAGGATCTGTTGTTAAGTGCATCAGTATTCTTTAAATTATGTTTCCTTAGTAACTTTTTAAAATTTACTGTTAAGTAATATATTTCTTTATCTCTAGTAATGCTTCTTTGCTTTGGATTTCATTTTGCTGGTATGTTGCCTCATTATGTTTCATTGCATTAGTATTTACTTAATATATCATTTACTTTACCTTTCAAACTTATTGTGTGATTTTTCTTTCAAGTGATTCTCTTTTAAGGAACATTATAACTGTATTTTTGAAAATCCATTCTGATAATATATCTTATAATGGCAAATTTTATTCATACACATTAATAGTGATTACAGATATATTTAGACTTATTTCTACCTTCTTTTTTTCTTTCCCTTTTTTCGATTCTGCTAGGATTGATATAGTTTCCATATTTATTATTCTCCTCTGATCTTTCAGGAATGTATTTTTTTCACATACATAGATACAGTCAACCCTCGAAATCCTGGGGTTCCACATTTGCAAAAACAACCAACCTCAAACTGAAAATATTTGGTAAAAAAATTCTAGAAAGTTCCAAAAAGCAACACTTGAATTTGCTGCATGCTGTCAACTGTTTATATAGCATTTACATTGTATTTACAACTACTTACATAGCATTTACTTTGTACTAGGTGCAATCTAGAAATTATTTAAGGTATATGGGTGGCTGTGCATAGGTTAAATGCAAATACTATACCATTTTACATAAGGGATTGAACATCTGTGGATTTTGGATTTCACAGGGGTACTGGAGCCAGTCCCATTCAGACTTTGAATTACATTTTTTACACAAACATAATTATTATTAATTTTACATTTAAAGTTAATTAAATGTACTGGTATTTTTTTCAATTCTGTACTCACAGAAATTTTCCCATTATTTTGTTTTTTTTAACTTTTAACAATGTTTCTTATATCCCACATCTTTATTTGGGGTTACCATTTCCTTATTAATAAAAGACAACCTGCATTTTTTCTTCTTGAAAGAACCTGAGAGTGTTAACCTCGCTTAATCTTTGCATTCTAAAAAAATGCTTTGCCTTGCCTTCAAACTTAACTAAAAGTTTAGCTGGGTCTAAAACCCTGAGTTAATACATGCTTTCCTTCAATACAGTGATATATTACCCTTTGATCTTAGGGCATCATTATTGTCAAAATGGGAAAGAAAAAATCTTGTCAGTCTAAATACTATGATTCTGTGGCCACTTTGACATTTATCTCTGGTAATTTTTAAGATTGTATTTTTGCCTTAGTTCTACCATTTCATTCAAGGAGTAGGTATTTACTTGGTATGATTTATTCTTCTCTGTGGATCTTTGGTCTGTGGACTTGTATTTCGTCAGTTGTGTAAAAAGCCAATAATTACCTCTTCAAATATTTCTCCTCCTTTTTCCTTCATTAAGTCTTCTGGAACTTTTACAGGGTCTAAGTTGGAGCTTCTCAAGATATCCTTGATATCTCTCTTTTTCTCTTTTTATTTTATTTTATTTTTTTCAAGGGGAACTGTATTTATTTATTTTTAAAACATCTTCATTTGGGTATAATTGCTTTACAATGGAGTGTTAGTTTCTGCTTTATAACAAAGTGAATCAGCTATACATACACATATATCCCATATATCCTCCCTCTTGCGTTCCCCTCCCACCCTCCCTATCCCATCCCTCTAGCTGGTCACAAAGCACCGAGCTGATCTTCCTGTGCTAGGCAGCTACTTGCCACTAGCTATTTTACATTTGGTAGTGTATATATGTCAATACTACTCTTTCACTTCATTCCAGCTTACCCTTTCCTGTCACCATGTCCTCAGGTCCATTCTCTACCTCTGCGTCTTTATTCCAGTCCTGCCCCTAGGTTCATCAGAACCATTTTATTTTTATTTTTTTTTAGATTCCGTATATGTGTGTTCGCATATGGTATTTGTTTTTCTCTTTCTGACTTTCTTCACTCTGTATGACAGAAACTAGGTCCATCCACCTCACTACAAATAACTCAATTTCGTTTCCTTTTATAGCTGAGTAATATTCCACTGTGTATATTTGCCACATCCTCTTCATCCATTCATCAGTCGATGGACACTTAGGTTGCTTCCCTGTCCTGGCTATTGTAAATAGAGCTACAATGAACATTGTGGTACATGACTCTTTGAATTATGGTTTTCTCAGGGTATATGCCCAGTAGTGGGATTGCTGGGTCGTGTGGTAGTTCTATTTTTAGTTTTCTAAGGAACCTCCATACTGTTCTCCATAGTGGCTGTATCAATTTACATTCTCACCAACAGTGCAGGAGGGTTCCCTTTACTCCACACTCTCTCCAGCATTTATTGTTTGTAGATTGTTTGATGATGGTCACTCTGACTGGTGTGAGGTGATACCTCACTGTAGTTTTGATCTGCATTTCTCTAATGATTAATGATGTTGAGCATTCTTTCATGTGTTTGTTGGCAATCTGTATATCTTCTTTGGAGAAATGTCTATTTAGGTCTTCTGCCCCTTTCTGGATTGGGTTGTTTGAGTTTTTGATATTGAGCTACATGAGCTGCTTCTATATTTTGGAGATGAATCCTTTGTCAGTTGCTTCATTGGCTAATATTTTCTCCCATTCTGAGAGTTGTCTTTCGTCTTGTTGATGGTTTCTTTGCTGTGCAAAAGCTTTTAAGTTTCATTAGGTCCCATTTGTTTATTTTTGTTTTTATTTCCATTTCTCTAGGAGGTGGGTCAAAAAGGATCTTGCTGTGATTTATGTCATAGAGTGTTCTGCCTATGTTTTCCTCTAAGAGTTTTATAGTGTCTGGCCTTAAATTTAGGTCTTTAATCCATTTTGAGTTTATTTTTGTGTATGGTGTTAGGGAGTGTTCTAATTTCATTCCTTTACATGTAGCTGTCCAGTTTTCCCAGCACCATTTATTGAAGAGGCTGTCTTTTCTCCATTGTATACTCTTGCCTCCTTTATCAAAAATAAGGTGACCATATGTGCATGGGTTTATCTCTGGGCTTTCTATCTTGTTCCATTGATCTATATTTCTGTTTTTGTGCCAGTACCATACTGTCTTGATTACTGTAGCTTTTTAGTTGCTTCTTTGTTGGAGAATTCTGGATGAGGTTCTTATTATTCCATTCCAAATCATCATTTTTATTGTTTATTAACTAGCATTTTTTCCATTCGTTACATTTTTGATTTAAATGTATCCATATTCAAAATTTCTAACTGGTTCTTTTTTATGTCCACATTCTCCAATTTCATTTTTTTTTTTGCTTGTTTCCTAATTTCCAGTGTGATTCAAGTTTTCTTTCTTTTTTTTTTTTTTCTATGATTAACCTACATATTCTTATTATGAACCTTTGTCAAACATTTTGCAGAATTGATTTAATTCATGGTGTATTCATGTTTTGATGATTGGTTTTGCTGGCAAATTTTCTCAGTATTAACTTTCCTCATATGTGAAAGTGTGTGTGTGTGCATTTTGAAGTTTGTTTTTCTCCCTATTCTTCTTCTCACCCCTTCTTGTATCATCCACATATTTATATATAAATATGATTTGAGTGGCTACTATGCAACAGTCCTTATGTAGCTCTGGGGGATATCTAGGCTATAAAACACACAAAAATCACTCCTTGCATGGAGCCTGCATTCCAATGGAAGGAAATAGACAATAGACATAACACATGTATAAATCATATAGCATGTTAATGATCTCATAATTGACTGCATCTGTTCCTCCAGGGCTCCCAGTCCAGAGTGTTGGTTAGGGGCTCCTGCTCTACTGTGATATAAAGCATGATTATTTAAAGTGAAGACCACAATGGTGATGATTCACAAACTGTAACCTGTCGATGATGAGAAAAGTATAAAAATTTAGAGAAAGGCCCTGGAAAATTTTATATCCATTTGACAAAGCAATTTTATTTCTGTCAAATCTAACACAACAAAATTTGATCTTGTATTTGTATGTCTACATTTTATTTCATTTTTCAATTTACTTTAATTGTATTTTACTAAAAAACAACAACTCTGCATTGAAATAGGGGGAAAAAAACAACAACAACTGTTCTTTGCACACAGAGTCTGAGAAGCATAGGTGTAGAAGTTCTTCAAGGTGGAAATTAGCTGGTAGGGGCTTGGTTAACCTCTTGATAGAAAGGCTATGGGCTATGTCTGTGTCATCCCTCCTCCCTAAGTGTGCAGCTTTGTGGAAATCACAGCCTATAGTGGCAGTTGGCAGCGTATGTTTTTCATCTTCTCTTTGTGAGGCAGGCATCTTTGCCCCAAATTTAAGCAATCAATTTGCCATGGAACATTTTAGTTCCAATTATCTGGTGGTCATAGACGGGATTCTCAAAATATATCTAACCCTCCCATTGGACATAAATACAAGGTTCTTTTCATCCTGAGACTTCTGCTTCGTTCAAACTGACCCCTGAAAGAAACAGTAAAAGGAGTATCCAACTGACTGCCAAAATTCCTAATTTCAAACGTTTGCTTGGCCGCTGAATTAATGGTGACCTTAACAATGAACTAATCTCTTTCACTGTTTACCCTTTATAATTTTTACAATAACTCTTCGAGGATTATTTTCATAAAGAAGGAAAACATATTCAGAAATGTGCAGTGACTTGCCTGAGGCAAGCTATTCAGACAAACCCAGGTCTGTCCCAAAGTCCATATGTGCTATCTTATAGAATACTGAAAATGGATGGAGACCTCTCCTTGGGAAGGTCAAGGGTGGTAAAACTCAAACACTGCTATAAAATACTAGCATTCTTTTCATAGCAGGGATTTGGAATCCTGTCCCAGTTGAAGAGTTCTCACTGCACCCTGCCTGTGGCTGCTGTAGTTTTGCTTGCAGATACTTGGGTGTGACAGCAAACAGACTACTAAACTCTTCCCCATTGTCAGAGCTTAGAAGCTGTGACTGACAGGCACTAGACAAGGTAGGGGAGAGCACATGGCCTTGACAACTGACAATGTGTGTTTACCCAGATGCGGCTTGGAAGCTGCCAGGGAAGGGATTTGATTCACCTGGACGCTGATCCACACAGTCATGATTTGCTCACTATTTCCCCTCTCTCCTTCACACCCCTCTCCTTTGCTGCCTTTTGTCTTTCGCAAATCCTGACGCCAACATCTAGCTACACTCTCTCTTGAAGACAGGTCAAATTTCATTTCAAAAAGATTACAATGAAAAAGCAGAATTATGTAGACTAAAGCTCTGTACTTTGGTATATGACTCCTAGGAACAAAGCTTTCTTAATCTAGTTACAACAAAATTTGAGCTCTTGTACAAACACTTTTCTTGAATATAACATTCATTCTTAAAGTAGTATTTCCTTATGTATGCATCTCTCATGGAAGATTAAAATGCATGTCCAAGGCTTATTTTGTTTGATCTTAACAAGAGCAGTTGATTATTAAAATATCAAAATTATTCCTATTTCACAGATTAAGAAATTGAGATTCAAAGAAGCAAATCAACCAAGACTCCACAACCCTTAAATTGCAGGAACTGGGGATTTTGGATTCTAAATATGCTCTCTCCTGTGTAATATTCAATTCTGAATATAGCTCTATGAGAACTATTTTTCCAGGAAACTAAGAGTAATAGCTAAGGGATTTGTATGTTTTGCATCCTGCCATCAAGGAGCAAATGCCAAGCGAGTCACTAAGTATGTACTAGGATGAGTAATATCTTTAATATCTTTTATTTCCTTTCCATCTCAAATATCCCAAATAACAAAACAAAATTGGGAATGAAAATATTCACATTGTGAGGGGAAAAGGGAATGGGGATGGTATCTTTTCTCCCATTTTGGGTTGAAATATTGGGATTTCAGTGTAGACAGGGGAGTCATCTCTTTTTGACCTCCAGGTCTAGGAATACAATGTTTTTACTAGGCCAGTGAAGGCAGAATAATGGAAACAAATAGCTATAGAGTTGGACAGAAGTAGCCCTACCACTTATTATACCTAGAACACGTTGCTTAAATGCTCTGCACTACAGCTTTCTAATTTATGAAAGATAGTGGTCATAATGATATATATACTAGGCTGTGCAGATTGGGTGAAATATGTCCAAGCAAAACTTTTTAAACTGTAAAGAGTTGTACAAATATGAGTTCTTATTTTGTCCATTTTGTACTTTTCCAAACAGCATAAATTCTATTCTAAGGATGGGTTAACTTGTGGAGGTCCCAAACTGTGGACGTGTGTGGCAATAGCAATTGCAATTAAACATAGTGTGGCTTTGGGGAAATCACGTAACCTTTTTATTGTCCCTGTGCTCTTCATAGAACAACCAAACAACATTGTCGTTACTCTCACCTTGAGATGAGCAAGGTTATGTATAATTAGGACTATATAATCACACGTTTATGATCCTGTGTGTGTGTGTCTGTGCACTCTCCTTTTGCAAATGCAATGTAAATTCCTTGAAGTCAAAACCATATTTCTTCTAGTCTGTAACTTTTACATCATTGGGGAATGGAAATACAATTACTGACTATCAGAGCAGGAAGAGACTTTAGCCTCATTTAATCTAACTCTCCTCGTTTTATAGGTAAAGGACTAGGAACCCAGTGTACAGAAAATAGATCATTTGCCTACCATCACCCAGCAGAGGTTGGAATTAAACCAGATGTTTTGATTTCAACTCCTTGTTTTTCCATTATACCTTACAGTAATATTTGATATATAATTTTCAAATGAATAGGAATAACTAAAAGACATTTAGTGTAGCATCTCACATAGTAGAAAGCAAGTTCAGTGATCGAAGAAATTTTAATAAATTCTGTACTTCAAGAACTTTGTTTTTTTATGCTAATATAAGAATATCCATAACATAGTAGGTTGTTTTTTTTTGCAAAGTTCTTTGAGAAAAGACTTTTTTAAAGGACAACGGCTATTAGAATATAATAAATAGCAAGTAAACTTGAACAGTTAAGTGAACAAAGAATAGAGGATGGTGTCTTAGGATTTCAACCTCAAATCTGATTACCTGTCTTATTTAGCCTTTTATAACCTATGTAACCTTAGATAAAACTTTTCAGTCTTTGCAGCATGGTTCCTCTTCCTAAGTTGGACATAGGATGACCTGCTCAACCTACCTCAAGAGGCAGCCAGGAAGGTCAAATTTTTTGGAACCACAGAACATGGGTTGACTCATGAATGACTCATTTTAAGCACCAGCCATTCTTCTTTCATTTTGGGAACAGTACTCTCCTTTTTTTTTTTTCTGGGAACTACATTTCCCCTCACCCCATCAATATAATTACCATTGGAGCTACAATGTTCTGATATAAACCTGACCCTCCAGCCAAAATTAACAGGTTGAGAGGTACACACCTCACTCAAGCTGAACCAGAATTCTCTCCACTAAGATTTTAGCTTTGGAACTGAGAGTCAGCTAAGAGTTACTGTGGCTAAAAAGCTGTTGAGATCCCTCATCTCTCTCCAATATTTCCTTTGTTCACTAACTGCCAGCCACAACCTTCAGGTATTCCAAATTGTGCTCCCATCTGTTGGCTTTTCCACTTATTTCTTCTCCCAACTATGTCCTGCCCTCAGATATTTGCAGAGCTGACACCCACTCATCATTCGTGCGTCAACTCCAAGGTCACCACTTCAAAGATCTCCTCTAATCACTTCACTAAAGTAGCATCACTTGTCTTTCTACATCACATGACTCTGTTTTATCTTCTTCATAGCTCATGTCAGCAGCTAAAACTATCTTATTTGCTTATGTGTTTATTGTCTGATTTCCCTGTAAGAACACAGACTCCTGAAGGGCAATTCTGTCTTATTCACCCCTGCCTCCACAGCCCTCAGAATAATGCCTATTACGTAGCCATTAATTTATAAGTTAGTAGGAAGTCTCTATGTTCATAATGATCTTTCAAGGTAAGCAGCACTGTCCTCCTTTTATAGTGGAAGGAACAGAAACCCCAAGGACATAGTCATTTGTTCAAGACCCCACAGTTATGAAAGGAGTGGTCATCTCCCACCTGGTCAAGATGGTTTCTCTAGAATCCATATAGTGGAAGCTCACTGATTTTATATTAATAAGACTGTATTTTTTGGGGGGGAGGGGGGAAGGCAGGGTGGTTAGTTGGGTAAAGGTGTGAAAGATCTGAGCAGATATCGCGTGCCAGTCAATGCATTTAGAACCATTAGACATCACAGATAAACTCTACCATATAACCACAATGTCCTTTTCTCCTGGTGTCCAGTCTTGTTTTTGGAGCAGTTTCTGCTTATAAGTCTGGGGCTGAAACATTCTGGAAAGCCCTAGGTATCACTACTTTGTAGCTACCAACCTTCTAACACTGATACTGCTTCCTCATCAGTAGGCCTGGATAAGCATTAATAATAAGGGAGAGGAGAGTAGAAGCCTCCTTCTGCTTTCTGCTTTTCTGCCAGACGCCAGTGGGCTTTGTTTTACCAGTGAAATATATTTTTTAACATGTCCATGAAAGAAAGCCAATAGTTGGCAGAGCAAGAGTGACCCCTACACATGCTTCTTCCTGTGGGGATTGAAAATAAGATTCTGTTTGTTTGATTTTCCACAAGGTCAGACCTAGCTGAAATTGGCAGAGGTAACCATTCCCACCTTTACTCTGCTGCCAGATCAGGAGAGAAGCTGAGCTCTGGCCCGTTTTTCACATTGAATGAAGCTCACTCGAGACAGGTAGAAGAATAAATCCAAGGTCACACAAAGGCTCATATATGACTAACAGTCTGAAATATTTGACTTAACGCTTGACACTTTGAATTATTAACTCATTTAACATGGACAGCAATCCTGCAAAGGAGACATCGCTACCTAAAAGAAAGTTGAAACCAAGAGAGGTTAAATGACCAGTCCAAGATCACATAGCTGGGAAATCACATAGAATTTGGGCTTATAAATAGTAGACTATTTCTGTACTCCCACTTGAGTCAAACCATCCAAGCACTGTTTCAGAAAAGAGGTCTCCCTTGTGATCATCCCACCTTTATATACCGTCACAGGAGAACGTTCTCATTTCACACACCTTTATGAGTGTCACCACCCAAAACTGGGCTCTGCAAAGATCCCTGCATTTCCATGGCAACTGCCACTTCTGTCCTCAATCCTTGTTCCCCATTTCATATTATTCACCTCAAAGCAGTTTTACCGACAGTTGTGATTCCAGGTTACAACAGAGAAGTAGGGATGGCAAAAACAAGTCAGCAGCAGATCGCAGGTCCAGAAGGCTCAGCTGTCCCCAAAAAGCCCAGAAGCCACCATCAGGACCATTTTGGCTTAGGGAAAATGGCTAGTAAATGGATGATTCTCCAACAGTCCTCCTCTTCAGGGTAAATGGAATTCTCCCCACCTGTGCACCTTGTGACCCCAGATGGGTAGTTTAACCTCGGCAAGCTTCAGTTTGTCCTCTAATGGTGAAATAATAATAGCAATACCTATATCATAAGGCTACCAAACAGGTTAAATACTTCAATGCATATGAAGTATCTAGGGCAGTGCCTGGTATTTAGTAAATGCTCAACAAATTATAGTTCCTTGCAGCTCCATTTTCTCTCAATTACTGTTTTCATGGGCCTAGAACAAGCTAACCCCTATGCATATTGACAGACTGACTTTTTGAGTCTTCTTTTTCCCCTTGAAGGCTGATTTTAGCATTCATTTTAATTTTCCTAGATAGACACGTGTGACTTTTTTGTCTGATTGCCTATATCCTCTGGAGTTTACTGTGCCCCTCTAGAAATGGCATGTGACAATGTAGCTCACCTATTTCCATCACCCATAAGAACAACCCTCTCCCAGGCAGAGCTGCTGGGCTTCAGCCAGATGGTCATTCCCTAAAGCCCAGGCCAGCAGATCTCCCTGGACTAATTTATCCTTAGGAGACCCCTGTACACAAGGACATGTATGCTTGGAGTATCTTGCAGAAAAGAATCCAATGTATCCATTTCTGTATTTCAGCATCTGGCTCAAGCCTGAGACAAAGAGAGCGCTCAGGATGCGTTTGCCAAGAGAATTTCTATGTAAATCCCTACATTGCTAGAGCCCCTTAATAACAGCAAAGAACAGTATCAGTCTAATGAGTATTATAGCTAGACCCTGTGCTAAGCACTTTACAGACATAATCTTGGGAGATTCACAGAACAAACCTATAAAAATATACTATTGTCACCCCCATTTTAACAGATTAGAAGACTAAAACTCAGAGTAGGTAAGAGTAACAGAGCCAAGATTAAACCCAGGCTATCAGACTCCAGAGACGGTTATTTCAAGGCAACTGCAGTGATGATATCTCTTTCCTGCATTCACTTAATGCCATAGCTCTCCCACTATTCTGGCTGCAACACTTGGGAAGCCAGCCCCTCCAGTGATGGGGAACTCAGTACTTCACAAGGCAGTGTAGCTTTAGTCTTGGATCATGCTAACGGCCAGAAAGTTCTCCCTCATATTGAGTTCAATTATTTCTTGGAGTTCCTTCCCTCTGTCAATTCTGGCTCTGCCCTCTAGAGGAACACAGAAACAAGGTCTCATGTCTTTCCCATATGTTAGCCCTTGTGCTATAAATAAATCAGTCTCCTGCTTATTCCAACTCAGAAAGATGGAGCTAAAGCAGGGGAGGGGAAGGTATGTTAAAAACTAGTCAGTTATTTTTTCAAAAATCTATGATAATGATACTAGCTAACACTTATAAAGCACTTAATATTTCTTTTGAAACACGTTTTTCCCTCCATTCCTGGGTGTATGCCTCTAAGTTTGCAAACAAAGAAAATTTCCCCATTGCTGTTAAAATAGCCATCATCAGACTTGTGAACCACACCATCTATGGGTGGCTACCTAGTAAATCCATCTGTATTCCATGCAGGTAAATGACAAGGCTGGGGATGATTTAATTGATTGTGACTCTGTTGCATTGATTTCTTTCCTACTAAAATTGTATTGTGCCAGAGTGAATGCAAACTGAAATTTTTAGCGTTAAGAGTGGGCTCTGACATACTGGGAAGAGAGAGGGCTTGGAAAAATTAGAATTATCAGTTGAAGCCCCTTCTTGGAGATTGGCCCTAGACTTCCCTTTAGCTCTAGGACTGATAATAGTGTTGAGTGGGGACAAAAGAGGAACAAATAATAGGTGTGAGTCAGGTAAAATAGAACCATGCATGCCCTAGAGACTTTGTCCTCAGTGTCTGTAGCCCATCCTCTTGGTGCCCTGCCCATAGCTCCTTGGTCCCTGTCAGAGGTCATCTGGAAGTTCAGTGGACAATTCCTGTACACACCATCAGTTCCTGCCTCTAGCACCTGTTTGTCTCTCCCTAAAGCCTTTCTCCAGCTTCAGGAATGGGATCAGCCCACATGTGGTGCAAGATGGAAGATCCAAGGGGTTAAGGGCCCCAGGAGCAAACTTAACCAACAAGGGATGGGGTTGGTGGTTAAATAAGCTTCCTGGCTTCTCAGGGGGACAGCTGTGAGGTGTGTTCCACAGTCTCTGAAAGGGTCCCCAGATGGATTGAGTGTCAGCTGTCCCCTCGATAACGTATTCCCTATGGTCTTTCCCTTTTTCCTGGCTCATTTGCTCCCTCCCTCCCCTTGTTTCCTGGGATTATCTCTCTGGTTGACTATTTGCATGCAAATCCTTGTCCCAGTATCTGTCTGTGGGGAAACCCAACCTAAAAGTGTTCCTGCCAAGAGTTACATGGTGACTGTAACCTCCTTTGTAGGGCTGTTGGGGGAAATAGCATTTGCAGTGTTTTGGCGCAGAGCCTGGCCCGCGAGTTCTATGCAAAACAACAGCCACAGCAACAGCCGAAAAAATGCAGAGCGTCCTCCTCTTTATCCATCGCGTCATCCTCGTTCTCATTTTCCTTTTCTTCCTGCTGCTGCTTCTCTTCCCACTCTCTGAGGGTGAGTGAGAATTTTACCCGAGAAACAAATTGTACTAGTCATCAAGCAGGATGTTTAAAAACATTAACTCAAGACACATCAAAAGTGGGGGACATTAAAGTAAGTTCGAATTTGGGAACAAATTTTCATAACCTTGATTAAGACAAAGGGCTACCATACCTGGGGCTCACTTTTACTGGGTACTGGCTCTACCCGAATATGAATGGATTACACTGAGCAACATTTATAAGTGGCAAATGAGCCATAGTGATACTCTGTAAACTATGTATGATCTACAAAGGCAGAAATAGACATGTTCAAAGAGTAGCCAAAAAAAGAATCCTTATGATATTATCAGATTTGGGGGTCTTGGGCAAACAAATATGGCTCAACACCGGTTTTTGTGAACAAAGTTATCAGAACGCAGCCATGATCCTTTGTTTGTGTATCAGCTATGGCTTCTTTGGTGCTGCAGGCAGAGTTAAAGCGATGCAACAGAGATCAGAGTCCACAAAGCCTAAGATATTTATTATCTGGCCCTTCACAGAAAAAGTTTACTGACTCCTGGTCAAGGACACTGCTTTGATTTTTTTTTTTTTTTTTTTTTAATGTAAAAAGTACCAGGAAAGCATAACTAGGAAAATTATTTTTATATATTTTTTGTAATTCCACACCATGAATAGTATATGCTGTCCCATAATTTCCCACTCTTATTTTTCTTTCCCTTGCTTTTTGGTCCAGAGAACACTTTAGTGGGCAATAGAGCAGGCCATCCAAAAATTTAAAAAAACAGCCTTTCTTTTTTGAATTATAAAAGAGATATGAAACTTGAGGTTGGAAATGGCAAGATTTAACCAGGCAATATTGTTGACCAGTGGGTAACCACTACACCCACAGCTCCATCCTAATGGGAAAATAAAATCTATTCCAAGAATTGTCCAGGCCTTAGCAGCTCTATATATAACAAACATGAAACATGATACTTTTAAAAACAACCCAAATTATACATAATGCATGCTCATATTCTTAAACTGATCTGTTAGAGATGCTAAAAAAAGATTGCATATATTTCAGTTTTCCCAAAATGTCTCTTTCTCCAACACCAACTATTTTTTCTCCCTTTCAGAGCTCCAGAAATTCTGGAGATCTTCCTAAAATAAAACTAAAAAAAAAAAAAATTTTTTTTTAAACAAAATTAAAAAAAAAATAACAACCCAGGTCTGAACATATTATTCCACTGTCTGAAAACCTTTAAAGATTATCTTTTTCCCAGATTAATTTCAAAGACTTTGATGTCCTATGTCACTTAAATTTTAAGTTTTGTATCCTGATAGCAACATCTGCACAGTGTCACTTTGCATACGCAATGCTATACTCTTTCACTGCCATTCTCCTGACCATGTATTCTTTCATCCCCAGGCTTTTGTTCACATCCTTCTCTGCTTAGAACAACCCCCTTTCCCTATATTAATCTTTTAAAATGTCCTCCTTTATAACTCCTGTCATCCAGATATCGCTTACCCCTGGAGGCCTTCCTGAGTTCTCTCAGTCAGCATTAATTTCTACTCCATCCTTCTGCATCTCAGATAATAGTCCTGCCATCTACCCAGTTGCTTAAGCCTGAAATCTGGAATCATTCTTGTCTTCCCCTCCTCCACCTCTCATACCAATCTACATCCCAGCTTTGTCCATCCAACCCTCAACATACATACTGAATCTGTCATGCCTGCTTCAAGCTGCTATCATCTCAGTGCTGGACAACTGTTTATCTTTCCTTCGCATATCCATTCTTGTTTGCCTCCAATCCATTCTCCACCCTAGTAGACTAATCCTTTTAAAAATACAGATTGGATCATATCACTCCTCTGCTTAAACTTTCTGGTGGCCTCCCTTTACATTTGGAATGAAATTCAAATATCTTAAGGAGACCTGCAAAGTAATTCATGATCTGGCCCCTAAGATCCCACTCCAACCATTCTCCAACTCATTCTAATCCTGTGCTAAATGCCAGCCAACATCAGAAACTTTGTGATTTTCTTCCCTACATCTGAAATACTCTTTTCCTCACTCCTTGCTTGTCCAAATTCTTTGTTCATAGCAAACAAAAAAATTAATTCATTTGAGATGATTTTCATATCTCCTAAGACCAAATCAGGGCATCCCCCATAACCTTGCTTCATAGCACTTGGTTTTCTTCACGTGCAAGAAACTTGAAGCTAGGCTTACTGCAACTTGCCATTATATATTTATTCATAAGTAACTTTAGAATATTTGCCTTTCCTACTAGTCTGTAGCCTATAAATTTATGAACCATGTTATCTTGTTCAACACTCTATTCCCAGTGCATCTGTGTTTAGTACACAACTGTTCCTTGTTAAATATTTGCTCAAAGGAAAGATGAACAAAAGAATAATTGAATGAATGAATGAATGATATATCATACTGAACATATATCACATAGTTGAACTCCAGTTATTGCATTTACAGCAGCTTATCTGATACCAAACTTGTTTACGTGCAGTCCTGTTTCCCCTTCTGAATTGTAAGCGCTTATGGGCAGTTAACATCCATGAACAATACATATCATATCATTGTTATAGGAGGTACATATGTTAGAATCATACCTAAACTTTGTCAACTTTCTCTTTTATCCTGAATGTTATGTTTTTGTGATCTACCCATCCAGATCTAGACATTCATTTGCATTGCTGGGTAGCATTCCTTATCTTGCCTTCTTTTCGCCTCCTTTCCTGCCTTCCATTAATTGGAAGAGTTTGTCTTTATTTCCTCTTTTTAAATTGAAAGCTATACATTCTGCTTGGCTTAATTTAGAGATTGATCTTCAATTTTAAACATGCATGCTGTATTTAATAAGTTTAAAATTGATCATTTCTGTTTTCTACATGAATATTGTGAAGCACATAGGACCCTTTAACTGTGTTTTCCATGTATTGACAAATATTTTATTTCCACTGTTTTAAAACCCCTCCATTATTAGTGTATGTGTGTATGTGTACACACAGCTATATATGTAAATATTTGAGGTTTCTGTTTATTTAGTGCTAACAGTATGCTTAATACTGTTTACTCAGCTTTGCTTCCTGCATCTTATACCTTCCATTCAGATTCAGCTTCCTTTTTCACTTCAGTTCAACCTTTAATAGTCCTTTTGGAGAGGCCAGTGAGCAGACAAACCACTTCAGTCTTTTTTCTGTCTGAAAATGTCTTCATTTTGATATAAAATATATTGGGTATAGATTTGTTTTTACTTTTCTTAACTAGGATCCTCTATGTTGATTTGATCTGTTTTCAAAACTGGATGAATATTTACTATATTATTCCTCTTATATGAGGTATATAAAGTAGTCAAATTCATAGAAACAGAAAGTAGAATGGTTGTTACCAGGAGCTGGGAGGGAGGGAAGTGAGGATTTGTTGTTTAACAAATATAATTAAGATTTATAGGATGAAAAGCTTCTGGAGATCTGTTTCACAGCAATGTGAATATATTAATACTTAGCACTACTGAACCATACGCTTAAAATGGTTAAGATTGTAAATTTTATGTTACGAGTTTTTTACTACAATAAAAAAACTGGAAAAAATTAGCCTATTTTTCTGTGAACATCACTTGCCTCTAGATTTACATTTTCTCTATTAAATGCATGTTGGATATTCACAGTTTTTAGAGATCTAATGTTATCCTTCTTCTTACATCTGTGAACTGCATTTTTTTTTGCAGTTTGAGGTAATTTCCTCAAAGCTATATTCCAGTTCACAAATCCTCTTCTCTTCTAGTCTACTGTATCATCCATCCATTGTGTTTTTAATATCTACAAATACATTAATTTCTAAACTTATTTATTTTTTTAAATCCACCTATTATTTGTTCCATATTCTGTTGTTCTTGACCTATGTGTACTACTTTCATTTATCTCCTTTGACCACTTTAAGTACACTTTAAAATCTCTTTCAGATTGTCTAGTGTTCAGGTTCATTCAGTGTAAATTCTTCCATTTGCTTCATATGTAGACTCTCCTTCGTTGTGGCTTGTTTCCTTGTGTGGTACACAATTTTTACTAGGAAGTCATCTCAGTAGGGGTGTGTATAATGGGAGCCGCTTGTGTATTGTCTTATAGAAGCAACCTGATGGGTTAGTTTGAGATTCTTTTTTTATATATAAATTAGTTTTTCATTTGGAGTCTTAACACTCCAGAGATTATGTGGATTTAAAGTCTACAAGTATATTTGGCTTTGGCCAAGGATTCTGAGTTCTCACAGGGCTCTAATTTCCACTTATAGCCCTGGGAGGGGAGGGCTAGTGGTAAAATCCCTATATTATATATAGGGCATTTTTTAAGGCTTGTGAATTTTTTCAGGGTTTCAGTTCACCCAGGAGAGCAGAGCCCATACTCATTTATATGACCTCTCCCTACCCCTGTGAGTTAGGGATCAGTCTGTATTCATAGCTCCAACTCCAGGTATTGTGGATTTCCCTCTCTATGCTTTAAGACTGGATGTGTATTGTTTACTTTTTATTATATAATATCTAACATTTTTATGTTTGTAGTGTGGGAGATACGATGAATCTTTCCAGACATGCCCAAGCCTCCATTTACTGGGTCTGAGCTAAGTTTTCAAACATGAGTGAGACAGTCAGGCAAAAAGAAGAAGGAAGGGTATGTCAAGGAGAGAAAATAGCATAAAGAAAGAAGTGGGAAAAAGCATCATGGGCTCCATCTTGGTGACTTAGCATAGGTAGAGCCTGGGGCTCCTGGCTGCCTCTATCCAGCCTGCTCTGAGAGCCAACAGTTACTAGAAGGAGACAATACACAGTGGCAGGCATGAGGACCAGGCGAATCTGGGCTCAGAGATGATATGTCTGCCATGAAACTAGGGATATGGAGGGGGAGGGCAAGTAAGTCACTGTGAAAAATAAGCGAAGTCAGAACATAGAATAAATGAGTCTGATGTGATCAACTCTCAAAACATCCTGGGCATAGGGCAGGCTCACCTGGACATTTCTGAGCACAGCAGCACCTGGCCTGAGCAAAGCACATACTTCACATGTGAGTGTGAAATGTACTTGTGCATGTGCATCACTCCAAAGGGAATTCTAAGTTGGAAATAATCTTTCCAGCAGAACATGCTACTTCTCCAGTGTCCTCATGCCTGGCCTTTCATGGAGGATGTGGGTGGTATAAAAACTTGGCTCCCAAACGTGTGAGGAACTTGGTGCCAGGGAGGGAGCAGTTTGAATCTGAAGTACCTGGAAGATCTGGGGAAGGAAAGAGGGGACATATGTTGGAGAAGCTCACCAGGAAAGAGGGAGCCACTTTGTGAGGAGAGTTTAAGGCAGTGGGTTTCATCTTAGCTCCTCAGAACCCCAGGGTTTTGCAGAAGGACCTCAGGGGTTACTCTTGGAGCAAGAGCAAGGCTGAGCTAGAACATCCCCCCAATTCTACTTCCAACACAGTCGCTTCTGCTTTTAACTGGGATGGTGGCTCAGAGAGAAACAGGAAAATTTTTTATAATTTTTTTA
The DNA here is from genome assembly GCF_028023285.1 of Balaenoptera ricei. Lineage (NCBI taxonomy): Eukaryota > Metazoa > Chordata > Mammalia > Artiodactyla > Balaenopteridae > Balaenoptera > Balaenoptera ricei. The sequence continues at coordinate 106,323,932 of NC_082644.1, read as the reverse complement.
ACCCTTTTTTAAAGTTGAGATCAAATTCACATAACATAAAATTCATCATTTTAACCATTTTCAACTGTACATTTCAGTGTCTTTTAGTATATTCACAATGCTGTACCACTGTTACCATTATTTAATGACAGAACATTTTCATCACCCCAAAACAAAACCTATTTTCATTAAAGTCACTCATCACTTCCTATCCTCCCCTTCCTCCAGCCCTTGGAAACCACTAATATTTCCGTCTCTATGGATTTGCCTATTCTGGACATTTCATATAAGTGGACTCCTATAATACATGTCTTTTGTAACTAGTTTCTTTCACTTAGCATCATGTTTTCAAGGTGTAACATGTATCAGTACTTCATTCCTTTCCGTGGCTGAATAATATTCCACACATACACCACATTTTGTTTATCCATTTATCACTTGATGGGCACTTGCCTTGTTTTCACTTTTTGGCTGTTATGAATAATGCCACCATAAACATTCATGTGCAAGTTTTTGTTTGAACATACATTTTTAATTTTCTTGAGTTGGTAGGGTTTTAAATGAAAATAGTTCCACAGCTTCTCCCTGTATCCCCCAAAGATGCTATGTACCACTAACTCCAGGAAATGGTGTAATTAATGTGTCTTAAATGGGAGTGTGAATACTTCTGGCGGTTTGTGGTGTGGTACCAGTGGATACACAAAGCCAAAGGACAACCATCGTGCATTTTATGAAGCAAAATTATTTTAAAGATTGGGGGAAGACAGAAGGAAAATAAAGTTTTTATATTAAAAACAGACAAATATCCAATATTTCATTCATGGTTTAACACCTTGGAAATCAGAATGCCTTTTACAATCAATGCTATGTCACAGTTTAATTTACAGTGTTTTTTCTTTCTTTCTTAGTGATAAAACAATGATGTGTTTCACAATAAATGCATCTTAGATTTTATGGATTATAGTAATATGGAGTACAATCTACAATTCACATAAAATTTTAAAGATAAAAATGGGAGATTTGGGGCCATTTCGAGCTAGCTGCAGTTTCTGCAGGGTTCCCTGACCACCCCATCGTCCCCTGGGGCTATGGAACACAGTGGTTCAGGCTGTGCCCGGAATAGCAGGGTGCCCGGAAGCCTCACGGAGATGGCTTTGCATGGCCCACTCCAGGGTGCTTATCTACCGTCTCCTTCTCTCTGGCTTTGACTTGTCTTCCACCTTCACCACAGGCTCCCAGGATTCACAGCCCTCTCCCTAACACTCTACTTCAGTGTCAGATAATCCCCCTTTTCTTATCTCCCCTCAGTGTAGCTGAGACAGGCTGACATTTTCAAGAAGCACTCTAGAAAAAAGCCAAAGGAAAAGGAAAAGGAAAAAAAAAAAAAGAAGGAAATAAAAGCAGTACAGAAATTGTCTAATTTTCCATGATTGCATTTCTGATAACTACCATCCTATAAGAGTAAAAAAGAATGTTAGTGAGACCCCTCAATTTCAGCAGAAGTTAATGACTCTTAGGAAGCCTTGGCTCATGTTCTGACTCAGTCCAGGATCACCTACAGCTGACATTCACTCACAAAGTTAGAGCATTGGCTTGATGATTTCTCAGATTCCTCCACTGCTGACATCCTACAGCTTGGTTCTTTCGAAAAAGTTCTGGCCCAAGCAAAATGCCACATCTTTGTCCATAAAATGGCTTGGGAATCACTTGAATAGCTAGGAAAGTAAAACTCTTGCCAAAATCATAGAGAGAAAAAAAGAAAACGTAGCTCACTGGGTTAACTCATGAAAATTAGCTCTGCATTTTCAAAGCACTGCAGTCGCCAAGAAGGAGTTAGTTCAGAGGTGAGTGGCGTTAAGTTAACAAAGTGTTGCTAACAACCATTCAGGTTACTTTTATTTTATTGCACAACAGTCTCTAAGAAAAAAATAATTTCAAAATTTATGAACAAATTTTCCCAAATCCTAGAAAAATTACAACAACAACAAAACCCATAAGACTTATCTTTGAATCTAAACCAGAGAACTCAATGTTCCAGTGACTGGGTGAGTACTTCTGAAATCAGGAGGAGGAATCCACTGTGCCTAATACCTCCCCTCCCCCATGAAATGCTTCCTGGTCTTTGGACTTAAACTTATGATAAGGGTGTGAGGCCTTCTCCTTGAGAGCTGATTATTTTCGACATCTGAGAGTGGTCCTAAGTACTGTATATTGTCTTGTGAGAGAAGCACATTTAGCAGGAGGAAAGAAGCATTGCATCACTGCATTCCTTCTGGATAACAGACTAAAATAAAGCTAAAGACAGGTTGAGGCATGTTACCAAAAAATCAATCAAAGTTATGAGTGCAATCAAAACCACGTCTGTGGGAAAGGTTGAAGGAAGTGGGATTATATAAGCTAGAGAAGAGAATACTTATGATTTGGGGGTAGGGACAGAAACAATCTACAAACACATGAAGATGTATTATCTAAAAGCAAGATTGGGCTCATCCTTTGACATCAAGAAGACCACTATTGTACTATATGAAGTGCACTGTACAATTTTCTAATAGTTAAATCGGTCCAAGATATTATGGCCTGCTTTGGGAAATCTGAGTTCTTCAAGAAAAGAGGTATGCAAGAAATTAGGTATTCAAGCACCATCAGTTGTAAGAGCTCCCTAATTGAATTGTAATAGACAGTTAAGTGATAGAAGCACATTTTTAACATCCCTTTAAACCTGAAGTTCTAATGACCACCAACCTATGACAGGGGAATGGAGATTCTCAGCTGTCCCACAAGGAAGGAAGAATATAGACTCTGAAAGCCTTTGGGGTGCTTGATTCAAGTTGAAGTGTAACGTAGCAAGATTTCCCAGAACAACGACGACAAAAGCTCAGCCTGTCTCACTCTGGCAATGTCTTAGTCATATAAATTAGGGATCATGTGTCACCCCTTTTCAGCAGGTTTACACCTCCCTCCTGACTCTGCAGGTTGCAGCCAGCCCTCTGAAAACTTACTGTTCCCCACATACCACTTGGGAGAAAACTGCGGACCAAGATATAAAAAATGTTCAGACCAGCTGAGCTCTTGCATGGTGCACTGCGATTCGAGCAAAAATGTTCTCTTTCAAGACGGATGACCCTCTTGCCAGCAATTGCTTGGATCAAGTGTTCATGCTGGGCTTGTTACCAGTTCAGAGCACGGAAGTCTTGCAGGTAATTTCTACCCGCCATCCAATCTGTTGCTTGCCCACCCTCACACCAGCTCACATTTGTTCCTTCCCAAGATAGATGCAACATTATACACACCACTTTACAATCCCTAACACAGCAGGTGCGGTTAGGTACATCCAATACCATATTAATAAGGGTTCTAATGAAGAACCAAAATAACGTACCTGCCACAGAAGTTATATCACCCCCTAGGAAAATTAAAGTGGAAAATCATCCCACACATGGTCTATTTTATCTTTGTCTCCACTTCGTTCCCTCTGCCTGCCCCGAAGCATCTCTTTGTTATGTGTGTTAGTTCTTACAGAGTGGTTTCAGCAGGCCTGGGTTTGGCTGCTACATCACCTGTCCATTTGCTGTGTCATTGGTGGGATGTGCACTGAGCCAGGAAACAGAAGAGCTGGGTAGGAGTTCCAGCATCCCCTCTGCTTCTCTGTCCAGCAGGAACCTTCATTTTAAGAATCTATCCCAGGACAAACTTAAATGATGTTTCCATGGGAATAACAGATGCAAATTTACCCAGAATGATCTGTAGTGCTGGCTACTACAGATTCAGAAATAAAGAGCAAGCTCCTGCCTTAAAAATATTGATAGTCTGGTATAGAGGTCAGCAAACTTTTCATGAAAAGGGTTAGATGGTGATTAGTTTAGGCTTTACAGGCCAAAAAGTCTCTGATGCAATTGTTTAACTCTGCTGTTGTAGCTTAAGAGCAGTCCTAGACAATACGTAAACAAATGACCACAACTGTGTTTCAATAAATATTTATAAAAACAGGTGGTGGGCCAGATTTGCCCTTTAAGGTGTCATTTGCAGGCCCCTTATCTAGTTGGAGAAACAAGTGATCCTACCATTGCAGTGTTCAAGAGTGAGTGACATGGGGACTTCCGTGGTGGTCCAGTGGTAAAGAATCCGCCTTCCAATGCAGGGGATGCGGGTTCGATCCCTGGTCAGGGAACTAAGATCCTAGTTCCCTGCAGCGCAACTAAACCCACGCACCACAACTACTGAGCTCGCACACCTCAACTAGAGAGGCTGCGTGCCGCACACTACAGAGCCCATGTGCTCTGGAACCTGCACGCCACAGCTACAGAGCCCATGCACCCTGGAGCCTGCGTGCCGCAACTAAGATCCAATGCAGCCAAAAAATAAATTAAATAAATAAATAAATCTTTAGGGGAAAAAAAAAAGAGCAACTGATATGACAAGAGCAAAGCAGCTGAAGGTAGTTAAGGAAGGCTTCCTAGAAGAAGTGAGGTTTGAGTCATGAAGTGAACGATTCGGAGCTGTTTGATCACTTGCCTGCCTCTCCTTCCTCTTTCACTACCATCTTCCCAGGTGGACTGCTTATTTGTGATTAGATTCCGTTAGATATTTTTTTTTAACATCTTTATTGGAGTATAATTGCTTTACAATGGTGTGTTAGTTTCTGCTTTATAACAACGTGAATCAGCTATACATATACATACATCCCCATATCCCCTCCCTCTTGCGTCTCCCTCCCACCCTCCCTATCCCACACCTCTAGGTGGACACAAAGCACGAGCTGATCTCCCTGTGCTATGCGGCTGCTTCCCACTAGCTATCTATTTTACATTTGGTAGTGTATATATGTCCATGCCACTCTCTCACTTCGTCCCAGCTTACCTTTCCCCCTCCCCGTGTCCTCAAGTCCATTCTCTATGTCTGCGTCTTTATTCCTGTCCTGCCCCTAGGTTCTTCAGAACCTTTTTTTTTTTTTTAGATTCCATATATATGTGTTAGCATATGGTATTTGTTTTTTCTCTTTCTGACTTACTTCACTCTTTTGACATCTCTGATAGCTACAACTGCATCTTCGCCATCTCTGTATCTCCAACATCAAGCTTAGTGCCCGTACATAACCAGGGCTTCATGAATGCTTATTGGATTAAAAGGTATTCAAATTTTACTTGTGTTGACCAGTCTCCCCTCTGCATTTTGGAAGGGGGCATTCCTGCTCCTCTCTGTGCTACAGCCTGGGGAAGACTTTGTAACAAGGCAAGGGAGTCCATATAGCTTACTGGCTACTAGTTCATATTCTAAAGACAGACTGCCTTTGGTATCATGCTCTGCCATTCACTAGCTAAGGTGACCTTAGGTGCGTCACTTAACCTTTCTGTGCCTCAGTTTCCTCTTCTGTTAGAACAGAATATTGATATGACTTACCCCATGTGATTGTTGCAAGGATTATATGAGTTAATAAGAGTACAGTATTTAGAAGGGTTCCTGGCACAGAGCAACTATTCATTAAATGCTGGCTATTGTTAACATTACAAAGCTAAGCATAGTCTGTTTGTAATAACCTTGCACCTCCATGGTGGGAGGGGGAAAGAGGGACTGCTGGTATGTGCTGACATTCACTTGGAAATTCTAACCAACTTCCTGGCTCCAGCCTTATTTGTTTGTTTGTGTTAATCTCTCTGCCCTCAGCTGCTGCACAAGGAGAGGAGTTGATTGGCAGCTTAACTGCTTAAAATCAATATAAGAAGCACTTGGGGATTAAAGCAGTTTAAGCAAGGTACTGGCTGGGGTTGGGAGCTAAAACTGCTCTTGAAGGAAACAAGCAAAGGAGATGAAGGAAGTGGGTCACAAATGAAACGGCGTGAAACTGTGTGAGTGGAGGTGAGACTACAACAATAGAGCAGCACGACTTCATCAGAGAGAGATCTTTTCTTTTTATAAAAAATAGAATAAAATAGAATCCAAAACGCTAATCCCAAAATTGCCCCACCTAGTACTGATTGTTCTGCTGCTTTAAATACACCTGTCTCTACCCTCTGCTCCCTGCCGCCGTACACCCCCACCACCCACACGTGTACTCACTTTCCCCTTTTCTTTTTTTTAAAATGTCACCCTTTTTTCATTTTATTTACTTTCTTTTATTTATTTATTTTTGGCTGCATTTGGTCTTCATTGCTGCGCGCGGGCTTTCTCTAGTTGCGGCGAGCGGGGGCTATTCTTTGTTACGGTGTGCGGGCTTCTCATTGCGGTGGCTTCTCTTGTTGTGGAGCACGGGCTCTAGGCATGCGGCCTTCAGTAGTTGTGGCACGTGGGCTCAGTAGTTGTGGCTCGCGGGCTCTAGAGCAGAGGCTCAGTAGTTGTGGCGCACGGGTTTAGTTGCCCCGCGGCATGTGGGATCTTCCCGGACCAGGGTTCGAACCCGTGTCCCCTGCATTGGCAGGCGGATTCTTAACCACTGTGCCACTAGGGGAAGCCCACTGTCCCCTTTTCTAATCTCTGCAGGAACTTCCTTGCCACGTAGAGATGGAGAGATTACATGTCAGCTTTGTTGCTGAGACCTCAGAAGACCAAATCCCACTGGAACTGAGTCACAGAGACTAGGTGCAAGAGTGTCATGGTGGACATCGCCCCAACAATCTTGTCTACCCCAATCAGACATTTGATGAAGTTAACACAGTCTGTTCTCACATAGTAGGGGCTCCATTGAGGGGAGCTAAAACTGCGTTCAGTCTTCAGTAAGTCCAAAGTATTCTGAAGTAGATAAGAGAGCCCCTCTGTGCCCCTATCCTACTTGTCTCAGACATATATTGGAAGCTCCATCTCTTGCTCATTCTCCTTTATTCCTCTTATCCTGCTCGGTTTGTACACTAGGCGTTAAGCTTTTATTTGACAGTACTTAATGCATCTTCCTTGCCACAACTGTTTCAATATGAACCCTAAGATCTCCTATCCTATTTCCACCACAAACTGGTCCCCTACTGGGTTAACCTCAGCCCTAATAAGGAATTACACGTGCATAGTTTACAAGAGTGTTTCCATACTTTTGACTCTAAATTTCTCATATAATGTTGGTGATTTTCATGCTCAGAGAGCCAGGAAAATCAGACACCTATGCTGTTGGGGGTATCCAAAGATCTTGGAGGGCTTGGGACCCACATCAGAGAAGACCAGTCTTACAGGAAAACGTCTAACTACATGTGGAACATTTAAGCAGGATGTGATTAGTACTGTGGGCTTTATTCCTACACACTTTTGGGTCTTGTCTTCAAGATGCAATCTCCACCTCCCCCCTTTGAAAGAGAAAAGGGAGCTTTCTTAACATAAGAATACTAACTAATATATGTCACTGGAATAATAGAATAGAAAGTCACTGTTTGGTAACATCAAGAAATAATTGATTCATGGAGGGTCAATAACAGAAGTTTAAGCCATTGGTTAAAAGTGTCTTGAAAAAAAGGGCATTTATGAGATTTCAAACCATAATCTCACAGGTCACTTCTTAATTGAGGAAAGAGATTCTTAATAATGGAGACACCTGGGGACTAACACCTTAACCAACTGACCAAATTTAGCAACACCAATAATAGGATAAACTCGCATTATGTGCCCCCTGATGTTATTCAAAGTCAGTTACACAATATCTTCCCCAAAATGTTTAACTTGAATTCAGTCATGAAGAATCAGAAAAATCCAAAATTTGGGGCAATTCTGCAAGACAACTAGCATGAAATGCGCTAAAAAATTGCCCATGAATAAAAGTAAACAAACAAACAAACATAGATGAATAAAGGAGAGGAGGGTATATATTAAAGACAATAAGAAAACATAAAAAACAAATGCGATGAGAGACCTTTAATTGGATCTTGGATTTTTGAAAGAGCTATGAAAGTATATTTGAGGAGAACTTGGGTAATTTGAAGACTACATGTTAGACAATTACCATATTAGTGTTAAATTTCTTGGGTGTGATAATAGTAGTGTAGTTCTGTAAGACAAGGTCCTTGTGTTCTACAGGTAGATATAGTCTAAAGTATTTAGGGTTGAAATGTTATGATGCCTACAAGTTACATTCAAAAGATTTGGGGAAAAAAATCCACTGTGTGTTTGTGTGTGTGTGTGTGTGCACATATATACACAGATAAAGCACATATGGCAAAATGCTAGCAATTGTGAATCTAAATGAAGAATATATATGCATTCATTATAATATTCTTTCAGATTCTCTAGGGGTTGGACATTTTTTTTCAAATAAAAATTGGGGGAGATGGAAAGATTCCCTAATAAAAATTAGGGAAGATTTCCATTTGCCTTCTGAAAATCCTCTTTAAATGTTCCATTTCACAAAACAAGCAAGGTCTCTTGACTACCCTGCTTCTGCCGTTTTTGCTATTATCTTGCCCTTTAATTAAATCTGACAGACAGGCAGGCATGTTTGAGCTGGAGGTAAACCAAGGCCAAGTGGAATCAGGGCAGGGTGTTCTCCCTCTTGAGAGCTAGAGTCTCAGCACAAAGCCTGAGGCAAAGCAGAGAGAAAATCAATAGTCCTCAGCTAAACTCATTTTCAAATGTGAATGTTGCTTGCTTGCGATTAGTGAGAGAAGGAACACAGTAAAGAGTTTTTCTCTTGAGTTGTTTTTGTCATTGTGTTCATGGTTGTTGTCTGATGGTCTTTGCCTACCAGTCCAACTCACTATTTTAATATCATCTTTAGATCTAGATAATGATTTATTCTGAATAATGACAGTTAACCACACTTGAGGTGTCTCCTATAAGCTTGTTTACTGGGCAATTTTTGAGATCCTACTAAGCACATAGAAGTGTGGTAGGCTTATGACAGTTGAGGGAAAGAAACGTTTATCAAATCATGTCACAAATATACACTGATATATGTTGAGTGGTAAGGATGATCTGGCTGGAGGACTGACCTTGTCAGGATAGAGACAGAGAAGGTATTGGTGAGTAAGCGATACTGAGCTGAGACATTCAAAATGATAAGGATTAGTTGGGCGAAGTGTGTGTGTGCATATCTGTGTTGGGTATATGCTCAATTGTGTGTGGGGTGTGAAGATGAGTGTAATTGGGAAGTGAAAAGAGTATTCTAGGCCAAGGACAGAGTATAGGCACAAAACCGTGAGGAGGGAGTATGAAGGGTGTTGCTGCCTTCACAGTTTCACTCTAGTAAAGGAGAGAGCCAGCAGAAACCAGCAGATTGCAGCTGTGTATGCTCTATGGTGGTGGCATTCTAGTGTCACTGAGATCAAGAAGGCTGAATTTCCCCAGAAATATCTCCATTACCATGTGTCAGAACTTTAAAATCTATCACTAGCCTACACAATCTTCGCCTTCTTCTTACACTTTATTTTAGAGTGCAAAGGATAAGTCCTTTATTCATTGATTTTTTTTTTTTTCTAACAAATATTTATGGAGAGCCTATGATGTGCCAGGCATGATTCTAGCAGCTGAGTCAGTTCCTATATTGAACTCGACAGAAACAGTTTCTCCTTTCATGGAACTTATAGTAAATCATTCCTCCTCTATAAAATCATGACTGCCTGGACATGCTTCTAGAATCTTGTCTCCCTAGGGTAAATTGCTCTACTATTTACCTCTATTGGCTGCTTTGAATATAAAGTGGATGAGTTGGGGACAGTCTTTTCAACAAATGGTGCTGGGAAAACTAAATAACCACATGCAGAAGAATGAAGTTGGACTTCTGTCTTACATCATATACAAAAATTAACTCAAAATGGATCAAAGACTTAACCTTAAGAGCTAAAACTGTAAAACTCTTAGAAGAAAATTTTGGGGAAAATCTTCATGACATTAGATTTGACAATGACTCTGTGCATATGACACCAAAAGCACAGGCAACAAAAGAAAAAAATAAATGTCATCAAAGTTAAGAACTTTTGTACATCAAAGGAAATCATCAAGAAAGTGAAAAAACAACCTCCTGAACGGAAGAAAATATTTGCGAATCATATGCTTGTTAAGAGATTAATATCCAGAATATATAAATAATCCTAAAACTCAAAAGCCAAAAAACAGACAACCCAATTCAAAAATGAGCAAAGGACTTAAATAAACATTTCTCCAAAGAAGATATACAAATGACCAGTAAGCACATGAAAAGATGCTCAACATCATTAGTCACTGGGGAAATGTGAATGGAAACAAGATACCACTTAACATATAATAGGATGACTATAATAATAAAAATGGAAAATAATACGTGTTGACAAGGATATGGGGAAATTCAACGCCCATGCATTAGTGGTGGGAATGTAAAATGCTGCCACTGTGGAAAGCAGTTTGGCAGTTTCTCAAAAGATTAAACATAGAACTACCATGCGACCCAGCAATTCCACTCATAGGTATATATCCAAAGGAATTAAAAGCAGAGACTCAAACAGATATTTGTACATCAGTGTTCATTGCAGTATTATTCACAATAACCAAAAGGTGGAAATAGCCCTAGTTCCCATCAACAGATTAATGGATAAATAAAATGTGGTATATACATACAATGGAATAATATTCAATAGAAAAAAATACTAAAGTTTTGATAATTGTTAAAACATAGACGTCCCTTCAAAAGAGTGTGCTTAGTGAAATAAGCCAGATATAGATACACAAATTTTGTATGATTCCACTTACATGAGCTACCTATAATAAGCAAATTCACAGAGATAGACGGTAGAATAGAGGTCACCAGGGTCTAGTGGAAGAGGGGAAGGATTAGTTATAATTTTATGGGTACAGAGTATTTGTTGAGGATGATGAAAAAGTTTGGGGTATAGAAAATGGTGATGGTTAGCCAACATTATGGATGTATTTAATGCCACTGAATTGTACACTTTTGAATGATTAAAATAATAAAAATTTTTATGTATATATTAACACAATAGAAAAATAAGAAAAAAAAAAAGATAAGAGGGATTTTGAGTTACTTGGGTAAACCCAAGAAAAAGAGATAAAGAAAACTAATTACCAGGTGAGGAGAAGAGGGATTGTGCACATAGGCAGGGGATGTTGGTGATTGGGTAGATCTTGGGACAGAGGGGCGACTAAGGGTACTTAAGTCAGAGGGAGAGATAACCAATGAGCAAATTTAGGTGGTATAATGGCCAAGGGACTTCGATGATCTGGAATGTTTAAATTTGCATAGAATTTATATTTTGGTTTGAAGGAGATGGATAAATAACACCTCTCTTTTCCCCATTGGGACAAAAACATTAGACAGAGAAATGAAAATAATTAAGAAGATTATAAACCCCCCAAATTAAAACATTTCATTCTGTCACTTTCCATTTTAGGTTGCCAATGCTGTGATTTAAGTTCCACCAGGACCTCGAATCTCTTTGTGAGTGGTTTATTTTGTACTTCAAGGAAAAATGTCTGAATCCCATAATTTAATGACAAAGAGAAAGGAAAACCTTCAAAAGGTAAGATGGGAATGAGAGAAATAATTTAAATGCAAGGAGTAAGGAGAAGATGTGATAAGGGAAAAGGAAGAACTCCATGAATACAGCAGGAAGCTGGTATTCTAGAGATCAGCAAAGATACGCTTGATTCTTTGTATAAGGCAGTGAGTGGATGTGTTAGAAGACACATGACACATGTAAGGAAAGATTGTTCCTTTAGAAAAATATTTTTATTTTCAACTTAAAATGTCTTGGTGCAAAATGAAGAAAATGCTTGGTATGGCTTCTTGTCTTGTTACTGGAGTAGGTTAATTATTTTTCTTTTCTGGAAGCAGTGAAGGCTATGCCCTCCTTTTCCATCTTAGAAGAGGTGAGCAGGTATGTGTGACCAGCCCTGTTATCCTCAGCAGACCGACCACACTCCCACACTATTTCTCCTGGGGGTGAGAACCTGCCTGTCTCAGGACTTATTAGAACTTATTCTCAGTATGTGTGACGGTAGTAATATCCAGTGACAAGTTTTCCTTTTGCATGTGAGGCTCTGTAAGTGGGGCTTCCTCTCTTCTCTAGGAAAAATATTTAAAAGTAGGTTAAGTTTCTCCTATTTACTGATAGGGATATAGCAAGGTAATAAGCATGAAACATTTATCATGCCATGATACAAGATAAAAAGACTACAGAATATCTCAACATTTATTGTCTACTTTTATGGTAACATACATACATTTTCCCTTGAGAGTTGAAGGGCTCACACCTTGTGTTCTATGGTCTCTAGGTAACAACGTTTCAAGTCCATTCTTGTCCCCAGGTAAAGGAATGGTTATAATCATGACAATGGCCAAAATGCCTTGGTTGTCAGGGAAAGATTTTCTAAGAGTCTCTGATACATTTTACTTTTACTTTTTCTTACTAATTGGAAAAAAAAGGTGAATGCTGTAATGCTGTACTCTTCAAAGTACAGAAATCCTTGCATTTGGCCAGAATCCATGGTAAATTAAAGAAAGAAGCTAGTGTTTCCTAGGAGCATATGGCCACTAAAATAATAACAGTCAATTCATACATGTATATGTGTGTGTATATGTGTACACATGTGTGAGTGTGTGTGTAGTGCTAGGTTCATGTGTTTTCAACTTTATGCAAGATGACCTACAAGTGATGTAAGTTCTAATTCACCTCAGAATGTTGTGTACAAGAATGACACTCTTAGCCTGTAAAAAATTTGACACAAACATTGTAGATTCTTTCTGAAGTACACCATTTACCCTCAGCCAATAAAGAAGAGCTAACAGTTAGATATCCCAGAACCTTGAAGGCAGTGACCCTCCCAAGAACATTGACAGGCATATATGTCACTTTATTTACATGGATATACAGTTTTTCAACCCAATATTAGAGTCATCTCATATTTTTTCACCATTTGAAGAATGGTCATCTATTGTATCCACTCTTCCTTAGAACAGAACCAGATAGTTTTACAGAAGCTGCAGTGAACAGGTCTCTAGGACTCTGAGCTGAGCTGGGAAAATAGAGACCTGTGATCCAGCAGATTACACTCAGGAGGTGTAGCTGGCAGCTTGGGATAGTCATAAATTTAACACAATTGCTTGGAAGAACAAAAGTAAAATGATACTTCTGAGAATTGTGTCTGGACAATGTTACTTCCCAGGCAGCTCTTACTCTTTATACCCAATAGAGATGTTAGAAATAAAATCATAGCCAAGATACAAAGGCACAGTTTTCATCTAGTTCTCTCTTATTAACTCCCTATTACCAATTTTTCTTCCTGTATGGACTTACCAATTGTATAGCATGACTCATTTTGAAACACTGCTTTCTATTTTTCTAAGCCTATAAAATAGTTTTATTATCCCTGTGGTTATTTCGTCCAATTCACAGTTTCAGTATGTTGGGCACTGATGTCTTATTGGAGAGTCTAGCTCATTAGATGGTAGGCAAACATTGTCAGGTTCATGCATTATGAGCCATGGCTACACACTTCCATGATCAACCCACCTCCCGCCAACCATGACCTCTAGAGTAGAGTTGGTTGTTTCCCCCAGGCGCATGTCTACATGGTGTCTTATTTCAGTTTAACACAGCTCTCTGTTGCATGGAATTTTTAATACTTGGATAGCTTCAGAGCAATTTGGGGATGTTTTATCTACCCCAAAGCCATTTATGTCTCTGGAGAGACTTAAAATGCTCCATCCTTCTACCTCATATCCTTTACAGTTCTACTCCCAGAAGGTCTCAAAAGGTTGTGCCCTTTTCTCTGTGGGATTCCAATTATAACAGACAGGTTCATTACCCCAAACCGAGGTATAGAAAGTAGTATCTAAGAGGCTTCCACCACTCAAGAGTGCTGGTGAGCTCTTACTGAATATTCTTTCGTGTTAATAGAGATACTCACTTTAAGTGTATATGTCACTAGTTATACTTCAGGATACGTTTTAAAAATTGTGTTCACACATCAATCAGCTGAAGTTTGTCATGTGTCATGTTTGACACAGTAATTATCATCAGCACAATGACAACCCACTGATTATCTTCCCCATTTAATAAACTAGAACAATATGATTTTGTGGTTGAGATTTCCAGTGTTTACCTATATCCAGTTCCACTCTCTTTCAGGCACAGGATAATAATTACATTTCCCTACTACCTTGTAGTCTGATAGGACCATGTGTCTAGTACTAGTCAATGGGCTGTGAGAGGAGGTGATGTGTATCATCTCTGAGATGAAATATTTAATTCCCACTCTAAGGCCTTTTTGCACTTCCCTTTACCTGCCACATTGACCATGGAGGCCATGTGTTCCAGATGGCACAGCTGTAGGATGATAAAACCTCCATCAGCCTCTATCACTGAGTCACCAGATGGATGATAGTTGGTCTTAGTGAAAAATATAACAGAGAGCCCTTCAAGATGGCAGAGGAGTAAGAAGTGGAGATCACCTTCCTTCCCATAAATACATCAAAAATTCATCTACATGCGGAAAAACTCCTACAGAACACCTACTGAATGCTAGCAGAAGGCCTCAGACTTCCCAAAAGGCAAGAAAATCCCCATGTACCTGAGTAGGGCAAAAGAAAAAAGAAAAAAACAGGGACAAAAGAATAGGGATGGGACCTGTACCTCTGGGAGGGAGCTGTGAAGGAGGAAAAGTTTCCACACACTAGGGAGCCCCTTCACTGGTGGGGATGGGGAGTGGGCAGGGGGGGAAGCTTTGGAGCCATGAAGGAGAGCGCAGCAACAGGGGTGCAGAGGGCAAAGTAGAGAGATTCCCGCACAAAGGATCAGTGCTGACTAGCACTCACCAGCCCGAGAGGCTTGTCTGCTCACCCACCAGGACGGGTGGGGGCTGGGAGCTGAGGCTCAGGCTTCGGAGATCAGATTCCAGGGAGAGGACTGGGGTTGGCTGCATGAACACAGCCTGAAGGGAGCTAGTGCACCACAGCTAGCCAGGAGGGAGTCCAGGAAAAAGTCTGGACCTGCCGGAGAGGAAAGAAACCTTTGTTTCTGGGTGTGCGAGGAGAGGGGATTCCTTCCCAATGTGCCCACAGAAGGCAGAACACTGCCTAAGTGAGCTCCAGAGGTAGGCACAAGACGCAGTTATCAGCTCGGACCACCGAGATTGATATGAACTGCTAACGCTGCTGCTGCTGCAGCCACCAAGAATCCTGTGCGCAAGCACAGGTCACTATCCACAGCCCCGCTGGAGCCTGTGCAGCCCGCCACTGCCAGGGTCCCGAGATCCAGGGACAGCTTCCCCGGGAGAACACACGGCATGGGTGTTGCAACGTCACGCCGGCCTCTGCCGCTTCAGGCTCGCCCTGCATTCCAATTATGACTACCGTACCCCTCGCTTCCCCCGGCCTGAATGAGCAAGAGAGCCCTAATCAGCCGCTGCTTTAACCCCATCCTGTCTGGGTGGGGAACAGACTCCTGAGGGCAGCCTACACACAGAGGTGGAGCCAAAGCCAAAGCTGAACCCCAGGAGCTGTGCGAACAAAGAAGAGAAAGGGAGATTTTTCTGTGAAGCCTCAGGAGCAGCGGATTAAATCCCCACAATCAACTTGATAAACCCTGCATCTGTGGAATACCTGAATAGACAACAAATTTTTTCAAAATTGAGGCAGTGGACTTTGGGAGCAACTGTAGACTTGGAGTTTGCTTTCTGCATCTAATTTCTTTCTGGTTTTATTTTTATCTTAGTTTAGTATTTAGTGCTTATTATCATTGGTGGATTTGTTTATCGTTTGGTTTCTCTCTTCCTTTTTTATTTAATATATATATATTTTTTTTCCCTTTTCTCTTTTTGTGAATGTGTATGTGTATGCTTCTTTGTGTGATTTTGTCTGTATAGGTTGGCTTTTACCATTTGTCCTAGGGTTCTGTCTGCTTTTTGTTTTTTGTTTGTTTGTTTTTGTTTTCTCTATTCCTTTTCTTCTGAGCCATGTGGCTGACAGGGTCCTGGTGTTCCGGCCGGGTGTCAGGCCTGAGCCTCCGAGGTGGGAGGGGCAAGTCCAAGACATTTGACCACCAGAGACCTTCCAGCCCCACATAATATCAATTGGCGAGAGCTCTCCCAGAGATCTTCGTCTCAGCACTAAGACCCAGCTCCACCTAATGGTCAGCAAGCTCCAGTGCTGGATGTCCCATGCCAAACAACTGGCAAGACATGAACACAACCCCACCCATTAGCAGAGAGGCTGCCTAAAGTCTTACTGAGTTCACAGACACTCCAAAACACACCACCAGATATGGCCCTGCCCGGCAGAAGGACAAGATACAGCCCAACTCACCAGAATACAGGCACCAGTCCCCCCACTAGGAAGCCTACACAACCCATTGAACCAGCCTCACCCACTGGGGGCAGACACTAAAAATAACAGGAACTACGAACCTGCAGCCTGCAAAAAGGAGACCCCAACACAGTAAGCTAAACAAAATGAGAAAACAGAGAAATATCCAGAAGGAGCAAGGTAAAAACCCACCAGACCAAACAAATGAAGAGGAAATAGGCAGTCAACCTGAAAAAGAATTCAGAGTAATGATAGTAAAGATGATCCGAAATCTTGGAAGTAGAATGGAGAAAATACAAGAAACATTTAACAAGGACCTAGAAGAACTAAAGAGCAAACAAACAATGATGAACAACACAATAAATGAAATTTAGTAATCAATAGCAGAATAACTGAGGCTGAAGAACGGATAAGAGACCTGGAAGATAAAATAGTGGAAATAACTACAGCAGAGCAGAGTAAAGAAAAAAGAATGAAAAGAATTG
The DNA here is from genome assembly GCF_028023285.1 of Balaenoptera ricei. Taxonomy (NCBI): domain Eukaryota; kingdom Metazoa; phylum Chordata; class Mammalia; order Artiodactyla; family Balaenopteridae; genus Balaenoptera; species Balaenoptera ricei. The sequence continues at coordinate 106,307,267 of NC_082644.1, read as the reverse complement.
TGGACAGCCTCAGAGACCTCTGGGACAACATTAAATGCACCAACATTTGAATTATAGGGGTCCCAGAAGAAGAAGAGAAAAGCAAAAGGTCTGAGAAAATATTTGAAGAGATTATAGTTCAAAATGTCCTTAACATGGGAAAGGAAATAGACAATCAAGTCCAGGAAGCACAGAGAGTCCCATACAGGATAAATCCAAGGAGAAACATGCCAAGACACATATTAATCAAACTATAAAAAATTAAATTCAAAGAAAAAATATTAAAAGCAGCAAGGGAAAAGCAACAAATAACATACAAGGGAAACCCCATAAGGTTAACGGCTGATCTTTCAGCAGAAATTTCTGCAAGCTAGAAGAGAGTGGCAGGACATATTTAAAATGATGAAAGGGAAAAAACTAAAACTAAGATTACTCTACCCAGCAACGATCTCATTCAGATTGGATGGAGAAATTAAAACCTTTACAGAAAAGAAAAAGTTAAGAAAATTCAGCACCACCAAACCAGACTTACAACAAACGCTAAAGGAACTTCTCTTGGCAGGAAACACAAGAGGAGGAAAAGACCTACAATAACAAACCCAAAACAATTAAGAAAATGGTAATAAGAACATAAATATCGATAATTACCTTAAATGTAAATGCATTAAATGTTCCAAACAAAAGACACAGACTCGCTGAATGGATACAAAAACAAGACCCGTATATATGCTGTCTACAAGAGACCCACTTCAGACCTAGGGACACATACAGACTGAAAGTGAGTGGATGGAAAAAGATATTCCATACATAATGGCAATCAAAAGAAAGCTGGAGTAGCAATACTCATATCAGATAAAATAGACTTTAAAATAAAGAATGTTACAAGAGACAAAGAAGGACATAACATAATGATCAAGGGATCAATCCAAGAAGAAGTTATAACAACTGAAAATATTTAGGCACCCAACATAGGAACACCTCAATACATAAGGCAAACACTAACAGCCATAAAAGAGGAAATCAACAGTAATACAATCATAGTAGGGGACTTTAACAACCCACTTTCACCAATGGGCAGATCAACAAAAATGAAAATAAATAAGGAAACACAAACTTTAAATGATACATTAAACAAGATGGACTTAATTGATATTTATAGGACATTCCATCCAAAAACAACAGAATACTCTTTCTTCTCAAGTGCTCATGGAACATTCTCCAGGATAGATCATAACTTGGGTCACAAATCAAGCCTCAGTAAATTTAAGAAAATTGAAATTGTATCAAGTATCTTTTCCAACAACAATGCTATGAGACTAGATATCAATTACAGGAAAAAATTACATGAAAAAGGCTGTAAAAAATACAAACACATGGAGGCTAAACAATATACTGCTAAATAACCAAGAAATCACTGAAGAAATCAAAGATATCAAAAAATACCTAGAAACACATGACAATGAAAACACGACGGCCCAAAACCTATGGGATGTAGCAAAAGCAGTTTTAAGGGGGAAGTTTATAGCAATACAATCCTACCTCAAAAAACAGGAAACATCTCAAATAACCTAACTTTATGCCTGAAGCAATTAGAAAAAGAAGAAGAACAACAACAAAAAAAACCCAAAACCCAAAGTTAGCAGAAGGAAAGAAATCATAAAGATCAGATCACAAATAAATGAAAAAGAAATGAAGGAAACAATAGCAAAGATCAATAAAACTAAAAGCTGGTTCTTTGAGAAGATAAAATTGATAAACCATTAGCCAGACTCATCAAGAAAAAAGAGAGAAGACCCCAATCTACAGAATTAGAAATGAAAAAGGAGAAGTAACAACTGACACTGAAGAAATACAGAGGATCATGAGAGACTACTACAAGCAACTTTATGCCAATAAAATGGGCAACCTGGAAGAAATGGAAACATTCTTAGAAACGTACAAACTTCCAAGACTGAACTAGGAAAATATGAACAGACCAATCACAAGCACTGAAATTAAAACTATGATTAAAAATCTTCCAACAAACAAAAGCCCAGGGCCAGATGGATTCCCAGGTAAATTCTATCAAGCACTTAGAGAAGAGCTAACACCTATTCTTTCTCAAATTCTTCCAAAATATAGCAGAGGGAGGAACACCCCCAAACTCATTCTATGAGGCCACCATCACCCTGATACCAAAACCAGACAAAGATGTCACAAAAAAAGAAAACTATGGACCAATATCACTGATGAACATAGATGCAAAAATCCTTAACAAAATACTAGCAAACAGAATCCAACAGCACATTAAAGGATCATACACCATGATCAAGTGGGGTTTATCCCAGGAATGCAAGGATTCTTCAATATACGCAAATCAATCAATGTGATACATCATATTAACAAACTGAAGGATAAAAACCATATGATCATGTCAATAGATGCAGAAAAAACTTTCAACAGAATTTAACACCCATTTATGGTAAAAACTCCCAAAAAGTGGGCAGGGAGGAAACCTACCTCGACATAATAAAGGCCATATATGACAAACCCACAGCCAACATCATTCTCAATGGTGAAAAACTGAAACCATTTCCTCTAAGATCAGGAACAAGACAAGGTTGCCCACTCTCACTGCTATTATTCAACATAATTTTGGAAGTTTTAGCCACAACAATCAGAGAAGAAAAAGAAATAAAAGGAATCCAAATAGGAAAAGAAGTAAAGCTGTCACTATTTGCAGATGACATGATACTATACATAGAGAATCCTAAAGATGCTACCAGAAAACTACTAGAGCTAATCAATGAATTTGGTAAAGTAGCAGGATACAAAATTAATGCCCAGAAATCTCTTGCATTCCTATACACTAATGATGAAAAATCTGAAAGAAATTAAGGAAACAATCCCATTTACCATTGCAACCTAGGAATAAACCTTCCTAAGGAGACAAACAACCTGTATGTAGAAAACTATAAAACACTGTTGAAAGAATTTAAAGATGATACATACAAGCATATAGAGAGATATACCATGTTCTTGGTATATCTTTATACCACGATTGGATTGGAAGAATCAGCATTGTGAAAATGACTATACTACCCAAAGCAACTTACAGATTCAATGCAATCCCTATCAAGCTACCAATGACATTTTTCACAGAACTAGAACAAAAAATTTCACAATTTGTATGGAAATACAAAAGACCCCGAATAGCCAAAGCAATCTTGAGAAAGAAGAACGGAGCTGGAGGAATCAGGCTCCCTGACTTCAGACTATACTACAAAGCTACAGTAATCAAGACAGTAAGGTACTGGCACAAAAACAGAAATATAGATCAGTGGAACAGGATAGAAAGCCCAGAGATAAATCCACATACCTATGGTCAACTAATCTATGACAAAGGAGGCAAGGACACCCAGTGGAGAAAAGACAGCCTCTTCAAGAAGTGATGCTGTGAAAACTGGACAGCTACATGTAAAAGAATGAAATTAGAACACTTCCCAACACCATACACATAAATAAACTCAAAATGGATTAAAGACCTAAATGTAAGGCCAGACACTATAAAAATCTTAGAGGAAAACATAGGCAGAACACCCTATGACATAAATCACAGCAAGATCCTTTTTGACCCACCTCCTAGAGAAATGGAAAGAAAAAGAAAAAGAAACAAATGGGACCTAATGAAACTTAAAAGCTTTTGCACAACAAAGGAAACCATAAACAAGACGAAAAGACAACCCTCATAAGGGGAGAAAATATTTGCCAACAAAGCAACTGACAAAGGATTAATCTCCAAAATATACAAGCAGCTCAGGCAGCTCAATATCAAAAAATCAAACAACCCAATCCAGAAATGGGCAGAAGACCTAAATAGACATTTCTCCAAAGAAGATATACAGATTGCCAACAAACACATGAAAGAATGCTCAACATCACTAATCATTAGAGAAATGCAAATCAAAACTACAATGAGGTATCACCTCACACTGGTCGGAATGGCCATCATCAAAAAATCTACAAACAATAAATGCTGGAGAGGGTGTGGAGAAAAGGGAACCCTCTTGCACTGTTGATGGGAATGTAAATTGATACAGCCACTATGGAGAACAGTATGGAGGTTCCTCAAAAAACTAAAAATAGAACTACCATATGACACAGCAATCCCACTACTGGGCATATACCCTGAGTAAACCATAATTCAAAAAGAGTCATGTACCACAATGTTCATTGCAGCACTATCTACACTAGCCAGGACAGGGAAGCAACCTAAGTGTCCATTGACTGATGAATGGATGAAGAGGATGTGGCACATATATACAGTGGAATATTACTCAGCCATAAAAGGAAACAAAATTGAGTTATTTGTAGTGAGGTGGATGGACCTAGTTTCTCTCATATGGAGTGAAGTAAGTCAGAAAGAGAAAAACAAATACCATATGCAAACGCACATATATGGAATCTTAAAAAAGTAAAATGGTTCTGATGAACCTAGGGGCAGGACTGGAATAAAGACGCAGAAGTAGAGAATGGACTTGAGGACATGGTGAGGGAAAGGGTAAACTGGAACGAAGTGAAAGAGTAGTATTGACATATATACACTACCAAATGTAAAATAGATAGCTAGTGGGAAGCAGCTGCCTAGCACAGGGAGATCAGCTCCGTGCTTGTGACCACCTAGAGGGGTGGGACAGAGAGGGTGGGAGGGAGGTGCAAGAGGGAGGTGTTATGGAGATATATGTATACATATAACTGATTCACTTTGTTGTACAGCAGAATCTAACACAACATTGTAAAGCAATTATACTCCAATAAATATGTTTAAAAAAATACCTGAGTTTTTCTAAACCACTGAGATTTTTCAAAAATTTTTTTTATTGAAGTATAGTTGATTTACATTGTTGTGTTAATTTCTGCTGTATAGCAAAGTGATTCAGTTATACATACATGTACATTCTTTTTTCATATTTTTCCATTATGGTTTATTACAAGATATTGAATATAGTTCCCTGTGTTATACAGTAGGACCTTGTTGTTTATCCATTCTATATACAATAGTTTGCATCTGCTCACCCCAAACTTCAAATCCATCCCTCCCCTACCCTCTGTCCCCCTTGGCAGCCACAAGACTGTTCTCTATGTCTGTGAGTCTGTTTCTGTTTCATAGATAAGTTCATTTGTGTTGTATTTTAGATTCCACACATAAGTGATATCATATGGTATTTGTCTTTCTCTTTCTGACTTACTTCACTTAGTATGATAATCTCTAGGTCCATCCATGTTGCTGCAAATGGCATGATTTCATTCTTTTTTATGGCTGAGTAGTATTCATTTTATATATGTACCACATCTTTTTTATCCATTCATCTGTTGATGGACAATTGGGGTTCCTCCATGTCTTGGCTATTGTGAATAGTGCTGCTGTGAACATAGGTGTGCATGTATATTTTTGAATTATAGTTTTCTCCAGATAAATGCCCTGGAGTGGGATTGCTGGATCATGGGGCAACTCTATTTTTAGTCTTTGGAGGAGGCTTCACACTGTTTTCCATAGTGGCTGCACCAATTTACATTCCCATCAACAGTGTAGAAGGGTTCCCTTTTGAGAATTTTGTAATCACGGCATCATAATCTAGACTTTCCTTACCAGTAAAGATTTCTTTCATTATTCAGCACAATGTCATATGACCCTAGTTCCATGTACAGTTACTGCTCAAGGTAGGACCAGGTGTCATTAAGATTTAGAGTTATCTGTATACATACCACCCAGTTTGTCACAAATAGCTACATGAGATTCTACCAGAGTTGTTATAAATTACATTGCTTCCTACAGCCCAAGTTCCATGCATGCAAGGAGCTAGAGCAATTCAGGTGAAGTGAAGGTCACCTTGAACGATAGTAATCTTCATCAAAAGTTGCAGGTTTTTGGGGACTATAGTAGCCATATATTACTGTGATGATGTTACATAAAATCTTGGTGGTTTTACAGCAAAATCATGTATGATCCTGACTCTTTCACTCACTAGTTTATGGATTGCCTGCAAAGAGGATGAGTAGGTATTCTGCCACAGGTTGTGTGTCATTCATGTCACAGGTGTTTCATTCTGGGCCTCAGGCTACCCATGGCATGGTCTTCTCATGGTGAGTGGCAAAAGCACAAGAGACCAAAACAAATTGAGCAAGCACATTTAAAGCCTCTGTTCATGGCGTATCTGTCAATATACTATTGGCTGAAGTAAGCCAGATGACTAAGCCCAAAGTGTTTGGAGGTGGGGTCGTGGTGGGGATGTATACTCCACCTACTCTACTTAGAGGCATCAAAGCCACATGACAAAGGCATAGGTGTATACGTCTATTAAAAGGAAGAAGTATAAAAAAATTAAAAAATAAAAAATAAAAAAAGGAAGGAGTAAAAAATAGAAAAAGAAAAAGTACATTCTAGCAAAGGAATCATACTGAAATAGGAAGAATTAACTAAAGGTCTTTTATTTCAAATGACTGTGAAATCTTATATAATCTTACATTATCTTTCCCCATGATATCATTCAGCTATATAGTCAGTATTTCCCTGTCCTGAAATATTTACTCATGTTATTTATTTATATATTAATATATTTATTTGTTTTTTGGTTATTTATGTATGGAATTTTGTGTCTTGGCCACCTGGTAGTTAATCCTTATCTTGCCTCTTCCTCCTTTGGCAAAGGGCATTTTCCTTTCACTATATACTTAATTATTTTCAATAAATTGTAAAATTAAAGTTAACTCCTGATTTAATCAGTGAGTTATTACAACATTGCTCCCTTGGATTGTGTAAACAAACATATATTCAACACAATATGGTTCTTTTTATTTTTCCAATTTATAGTTGTTGTTGTTGCTGACCAATATAACAATTGAGTAAATAAATTGTCTCTATTTCTACTTCTTTCCATTGTGATTTAACAATGAACAGTTCAAGATTTCATACTTGTTTTTCATCAGAAACATTCCTTGGAGCCTGCCACAGTGAATGGCCATACTAATACTTCCCTCTTTCTTATCCATCCCTTGGTCTTATACATCATGAAGGCATGTGCTTTGACAGACTGTCAATAAAGTGACTAATGAGAAGATACACAGGCAGTGATAGAACCATCAACTCTTCTGCTAAAGTTTCAGCTACTGAGGTTTTGATCTGGGACTTGAAGTGTCCTTTGCATGGTTTTACCCCAGGTGCTGTTTGGGATTGAGAGTTGAAGTGAAAGAACCATTTGATATTCAATATGTGAGCCTATTCTTAGAGCACATGTGCTGCAAACCGAGTTATCTGATCTAATTCAGAAAATGTTAATTGCACACCTATGTTTCAGGCATGTTCTAAGCTCTGGGGATATAACAACAAACAAAAAATTCCCTGCCCTTATGGTGCTAACATTTTAATGGGACCCTATGGAGTCAGGAAATGATTTTTGAAATAACTTTCATAGTAAGACTCCTACCAATAAATCTTCAATTACTGCTTTTACTTAGCACATGACCTCATCATCAGACTAAGGAAAGGAATCAGGGTGGGTTCCATTTTTATTTAAATATTAGCAGTCAGTGTGACCCCAAAAGTTTGAAATACCTTGAGACATCCAGGAGGCTGCTATTAGGAGTATAGAAGTGGTAACAAAGAGTGTGTTTTATTTTCTAATCCCTTCTGGTTATAAGAACACATATCCCTATGCTCTTCCACTAATGGTTTGGATTCAATATGCCTTGGGTGGGCCCTGGATGATTAATAATAAATGGCTCAGTGATTCTTATGATCAGCCATGTTTAAAAAACACTGCAATAGGAGAAGTAAGAGCATAGGTCCAAGCTCTGAAGCGCATTTTCCTTAATCATCACAACAACCTTGCAATGTAGACATCTTTTTCTTTCTTTTACAGGCAACAAGAATAGTATTTTCCAAGATCACAAAGTTAGTAACTGGCAGACCTTCAATTGGAACCCAAAGATCCAAGTCTGTCTCCAAGATTCAGGCTCCTTCTATCAGACTACACCATCTTTTATTTGTGCATTAGTTCATTTATTCATTTAATCCTTGTTTCTAAAGATATTTATTGAGTATTAGACCTAGGGATGGATGGTGTGGGAAGAGGGGGAATGAAGTTTTGAGTAAGATCCAAGGACCTCAAAGTCTACAAAGTGTTGCATTTATTTAAGTCCATGAAACATATCCTGGGAACACAGAGGAGAGAAAGGTCAGTTATAAGTGGGGAAATGCGTCACAGAGGAGATGGCATCTCACAGTGTGTATAGATGGGGACAGAGGGCCAAGATTCTAGGTAGAGGGGACAGCCTGAAGAAAATCCAGGGGTCAGCAAACACAGATTATAGGGAATCACAAGACGAAGGAAGAGGGGTTTCCACAGTCACACACCTAATTTTAGAACATTTGAAATGGTAGTTAAGATTGACAGATGTAAATATACTAGATATCAGAATCCTTTTGAAAATTTTAAGCTCTAGCAGCACAGAGCCATCTTTCCCCCTGAGCACAATCTGTGAATCTAGGTAATAGCTGCCCTTTTCATAGGCACCATCTAGTCTAATTCTCTTGGGCCAATGTATGCATTTATATTAACTGCTCGGCCTCTGTGTGCATTTGAGTTCAATCCTTTGAGTAGAAGATGTAGAGTAGGTGGCAACAGGTGAAGCTACAAAGATGGGTTGGGGCATTGGCAGGTTTCTTTCCCCAGGGGACCAGTTGATGGAGAAGTCACTGGGTACTGAGCCTGTCTGCTGTTAGCTGCTTAAATAAGCTTTTAGCACCTCCCTAGCTGTGGAGATAGAGGCAGCATGCAGTGACAGCCCTGGACAAGTCCACTCCTGCCTAGGAATTTTCAGTCTGCTAAACCTGCTGGGCAGATAGTTCTCTAGACAGAAAGTGGGCATACAGATGGAGTGTGGGCTGTGGATCTGTGGGCTTGACCAAACAGCCTTTTCTTAAAAGATGAAACTAGTCGGTGATTAGTGGAGTTCTACTTCTCCATTATTACCTTGGGAACTGTTCTGTGACTTAAATGTTAGCTTTATTTAGTCAGCCAAGGAGACAGTAATGGCTTAATGAAGGGGAAGACCCATGAATTTCTAAGATCACTTTGGCATTTTCTTAACCTAGAGATAAATGCTGGAATACACATCGAGGGAAGAGAAAGAGAAAGAAGGAAAGAGAAAGAATTGGAGACAGAGACAGCTACAAAAAGAGAAAAAAATCAACAAATATGTATTGAATGCCTACTATGTGCCAGACACCTCTCCTGGTGGTCAAACTGATGACCATATGGTGGAGAACAGGCTCGACATTATTTTTTCACAGAAGTCAAATATTATAGAAGTTATTTATGTGGATACAAAATACATGAGTGTGAAGGCCCTGGGTCAGATCAGTTAAGCCAAGAGCAGATGGAAGTCGACTGGCTCACCTTAAATACACTTGAAGACTGATTATTATCCTGAGAAATGGGTAAAGGAATATTGACTCAGTTCAAGGCAGTTGGTATAATGGCAAGAGCAGGTGTTTTGGACTCAGCAAGTCCACAGTTTGTTCTATGTCACAAACTCTGCAGTAGCTAGCAGCTTTCTCTGAACCTCAGTTTCCTCTTCCATGAAATAAGAATCATAACTATTTTATTATATCACAGAGTTTGGGTGAGAGTTACATGATAATATTTTCAGACACACAGTAGGCTCTTTATAAATAAGAGAACACATTCCCCCTTCAGCTGTCTTAGTGACACGGTCTAAGTCATTAACAATCCTGAGTAGTTTTGTCCATGCTGGAGGATAGGAGACAAAATAAATTCAAGTCCTGAACCTCTAAATGAAAGCTAATGAAAAATATATGTTCTCTCACTCCCTTATTTGGCTGCCTGCAAATGATGTCTCTTGATGTGTGCTGGTTCCTCTGCTACTCCAGGACTTCAGACACTGAACTCTGAGTCTTTTGTCACATCAGCAGCACCGAGTAATTCCATACAGAAGCCTGACATTTCCAGTTGAAAAAAATAAATTGATTAAAATTCAAAAGGCGAGTAGTGTTTGGCATTTAAAGGTCGAGGAATCTAGGGAACTATCAACTGTAAGATAATTCAACATTTAACGTGAGTGGGGGTAACCAGGGTGTGTTTCCTTCCCTCATGGCCCTAGCATCTGACTGCTGGGAATATAATTATGGAAAATTTACAGCCTTAAGATGGGCCATCCATCTTTAGGGGTCCTTAGCAGTTGGGGTTCCAAGAGAGTAAGGAAAGATTGATTTGACTTTCCATGGTTTATGTCTTTACTTTTGTTAGGCTGGAAAGAATCTTTGCTTTCCTGGCATGAGCTCTCTGGAACTGCCTTCTTTGCCTTTTGAGATTCGCAGGATGCTTGCCAACCAGTTAGTCTTTGTTTAAAGAGGGAGAGGGAGCAGATCTCTGGACCATAAGCTCCAGGACTTGACTTATTATGCTGCATGCTTGACTCATTACACTGGTGTGATGGACATCCCATTCATCATTATATAGCAAATGACTAGTATACAGTTGGCATGTAGTAAGTAAAAGTCTGTTATAAATATTTGTTGATTGAATGAATTAAAAGACCACATTTAGGCTCTTTCAGATACTACTCGATCTTGGGCAAGTTACTCACCCACTCTGGTCCTCAGTTTCCATCTTACTACAATAGGGGCAATTCTCAATTTTTATGTTATTTGTCAACAGCCTGTTAGCTTTATGCTTTCTCCACAAGACAGTGATGTTTAGTGCAGGGACTGTTTTCTTAGGTCAACATACCTCCTCATTCCCGACAGGGATCAGCACAGTGCCTCGGAAAGAGTAGTGTTCATTGATTTAAAATGAATTAGAGTCCACACCATATAGCATTAAGAGTACTGACATGGAATACAGGAAGCCCAGCGTCTAAATCCCTATCCTGTCACCAATGTGTGATGTGACCTGTAAGTCTTAATTGGCTCATCTGCCAAATGAGAGATTTATGTTAGAAAATCTCCAAGCTCCCAGTGAGTTCTGATATTCTTTGATCCTTATTCCTGTTTTATCAGGACTTTATTCATTAGAGATCATTTACTGAGTCTTAGTAATGACTCAAAATTACAGCAAATAAAAGAGTTTTCCGAAAACATGAGATGACTGTAGGGGATGACATGACCGCTGTCTGCAAATATCTAAAGAGTTTTTATGATGGGGCTGCAGATCACTTGTTGTCACTTTTACTAAAAGGAACAGGCTTTGGTTACTGCAGGCAAGGATGCAGTTAAACAAATGGAGAGATTTCTTGATAACTGCAGGGATAAAATGATGCCTACTTTCAGTCTCCTCTACCGGTGAGAGCGTGAGTCCCTGATGAGTCAATCAATGAATCAACAAATATTTGCTAAGCCTGCTTGCTGCTCATTTTCCTCCTCACGACATTTTACTCAAAGTGTGGATCATGAACCACCTGCATCAAAATCACCTGGAGCTCATGTTTAAAATGTAGATTCTTAGACTCACTCCAACTGAATCTGACTCTCTGGGACTAATGTCTAGGATCAAATGACATTTCTGTGCATCTTGAAGTTAGGCAAACACTGTTCTTGAGTTTATTAGTCTTAAACAATACTTTCTCCCAACTTGGGGGCTATTAGTATAATAATAACGGCAGATACTATTTGTTGAGCACCAACTGTGGTCCAAACATCTTATTTATATAATTCATAACAGACACACTTGCCCTGTGAAGTAGGTATTATCCCCCCTAAGAGATGAATAAAATAGACACTGAGTGACAAAGTGACACAACCAGAAAGTGGCAGGATTAGAGCTTGAACCCAGGTATCCTTACTCTCATCCCATGACTCCACAGCTGCTTTCCTGACATGCTGGCTTCTAGGAAGGGCATTCTGTGAGACTTATGTTCTGAAGCCATGACCTTGCTTGTGTCTGAAAGAGGAAAAGAGGTAAAGAAGGTCACAGAGATGCAAGCTCAGCCATATTCAACTTGGTCTGTTAACTCTGAGTTTCAGAAAGGAGACTGAGCAGGAGCTGGGTCTCAACTCCCTGCAAAGATCCCGAAGTATGGTTTCTCAGAAAATTCATAGATTTTTTTTTCTTTTCTTTCAAGGAGAATGTGGGACTTTTTTTTGTGATCTTACTATGATGCCTACAGGTTACTCAAAACAGAATAAGGAGACAACCTCCTTCACAGATCTCAGTCCAAAGGAGGGACTCCAAGGAGCCACTTTCAAATGGTCCCCATTTACATTATTCCTTATAATTACAAAATAAAATCTCCCTTTTGATTCCCAGCTTCGGGAGGTCAGCAAAGGTCATGGAGGACATGTCTCTTCTCACTTTGGACAAAGAAGGCTAATAGATTATTAATTGGCAGAACTGACGATGTCACAGTGAAATAATCAAATAACCATTATGTCCATTATCAATGATTACCTGACAGGTGTGTCAGAAGTGGAAAGCAAATTTGAGACAGGTAATGTGGGCTGGTGGTATAGAAATGCAGATGATTTTAGGAAACTCTTCCTTAGTCTTTCCCTAACATCTTCTAGATAGTTGGGATACAAGCTCAGCTCTTCAATGTGTTTCCAAACTAATTCTTTAAAGGTTAAAATGTCACCCAACCAACTCATCTGGAATAGTTTAGGGAAAGCATTACAGAGGCAGAGGAATGGTTAAAATGACCTCACTTCTCACTTAGTTTCATTCATTCAACTCACCTTGACGGTCAGGCTAGGAGAACCTGAGGCTGCAGGAATAACTAAGTAACAGCCTCGTTTGGGAAGAGGTCTTGTAATTCATTTCCTATGTGAGGAAGGAAAAAAAAATAACCCTCCACTGGGGAATTCTCAATGTTAAAAGAGATGGCAGGGCAGGATTATCTCAAGGAAATCAGATAAAATTTACGTCATAAGGAGTAGGAAAAGAGCAAGGCCATGAAATTGCCTAGGTACCCTTGGGTAAGTCACTTAACCTCTCTGGACCCTGGTTTCCTTATCTCAAATATAAGGGAGTTGGATTACATGATCTCAATTGTCCTTTCTGGCTCTTACAGTCTATGGTTCTACTTCTATTTTTTTAGACTTATAGGCTACTAAACTTAGATGTATGACTTATTGAGAAATACTAAATCTATTAAAATGCATTTCCCCACTGCTCAGAAAGACTGAAATCCACCTTAGAATCCAAGGCTCCTTAGAACCTGAACTAACCCTATCAGTTTATCGATGGAGAGAGTAAAGTCCCGAAAAGGAAAAACACTTGCCCAACATCATGTGCAGGTTAGTGGCTGGCACTGTTAGAAGGCAGGCTTCTGGATTCTCATTCAAGAAGGAAGGTGATACAGGGCACTTCCCACCCCATCCCCTTGCTGCCTATACATTCAGTACTGGGTACTAAAAAAAAAAAAAAAAAAAAAATTAAATTTAATTTTAAATTTAAATAAACTTTAAAATAAAGACTATTACAAGAGACAAAGAAGGACACAACATAATGATCAAGGGCTCAATCCAAGAAGAAGATATAACAATTGTAAATATTTATGCACCCAACATAGGAACACCTCAATATATAAGGCAAATGCTAACAGGCATAAAAGGGGAAACAGACAGTAACACAATAATAGTAGGGGACATTAACACCCCACTTTCACGAATGGACAGATCAACCAAAATGAAAATAAATAAGAAAACACAAGCTTTAAATGATACATTAAACAAGATGGACTTAATTGATATTGATAGGACATTCCATCCAAAACCAGCAGAATATACTTTCTGTGCTCATGGAACATTCACCAGGATAGATCATATCTTGGGTCACAAATCAAGCCTTGGTAAATTTAAGAAAATTGAAATCGTATCAAGTATCTTTTCCAACCACAATGCTATGAGACTAGATATCAATTATAGGAAATAAACTGTAAAAAAAAAATACAAACACATGGAGACTAAACAATACACTACTTAATAACCAAGAAATCACTGAAGAAATCAGAGGAAATCAAAAAATACCTAGAAACAAATGACAATGAAAACACGATGACCCAAAACCTGTGGGTTGCAGCAAAAGTAGTTCTAAGAGGGAAATTAATAGCAATACAATCCTACCTCAAGAAACAAGAAACATCTCAAATAAACAACCTAACCTTACAGCTAAACAATTAGAGAAAGAAGAACAAAAAAACCCCAAAGATAGCAGAAGGAAAGAAATCATAAAGATCAGATCAGAAATAAATGAAAAAGAAATGAAGGAAACGATAGCAAAGTTCAATAAAACTAAAAGCTGGTTCTTTGAGAAGATAAACAAAATTGATAAACCATTAGCCAGACTCATCAAGATAATAAGGGAGAAGACTCAAATCACTAGACTTAGAAATGAAAAAGGAGAAGTAACAACTGACACTGAAGAAATACAAAGGATCATGAGAGATCACTACAAGCAACTATATTCCAATAAAATGGACAACCTGGAAGAAATGGATAAATTCTTAGAAATGGACAACCTTCCAAGACTGAACCAGGAATAAATAGAAAATATGAACAGACTAATCACAAGCACTGGAATTGAAACTGTGATTAAAAATCTTCCAACAAACAAAAGCCCAGGACCAGATGGCTTCACAGGCAAATTCTGTCAAACGTTTAGAGAGGAGCTAACACCTATCCTTCTCAAACTCTTCCAAAAAATTGTGGAGGAAGGAACACTCCCAAACTCATTCTATTAGACCACCATCACCCTGATACCAAAATCAGACAAAGATGTTACAAGAAAAGAAAACTACAGACCAATGTCACTGATGGACATAGATGCAAAAATCCTCAAAAAATACTAGCCAACAGAATCCAACAGCACATTAAAAGGATCATACACCATGATCAAGTGGGGTTTATTCCAGGAATGCAAGGATTCTTCAGTATAGGTAAATCAATCAATGTGATAAACCATATTAACAAACTGAAGGAGAAAAACCATATGGTAATCTCAATAGATGCAGAAAAAGCTTTTGACAAAATTCAACACCCACTTATGATAAAAACCTCCAGAAAGTAGGCATAGAGGGAACTTACCTCAACATAATAAAGGCCACATATGACAAACCCACAGCCAACATCGTTCTCAATGGTGAAAAACTGAAACCATTTCCACTAAGATCAGGAACAAGACAAGGTTACCTACTCTCACCATTATTATTCAACACAGTTTTGGAAGTTTTAGCCACAGCAATCAGAGAAGAAAAAGAAATAAAAGGAATCCAAATTGGAAAAGAAGCAGTAAACCTGTCACTGTTTGCAGATGACATGATACTATACATAGAGAATCCTAAAGATGCTACCAGAGAACTACTAGAGCTAATCAATGAATTTGGTAAAGTAGCAGGATACAAAATTAATGCACAGAAATCTCTTGCATTCCTATACACTAATGATGAAAAATCTGAAAGAGAAATTAAGGAAACACTCCCATTTACTACTGCAACAAAAAGAATAAAATACCTATGAATAAACCTACCTAAGGAGACAGAAGACCTGTATGCAGAAAACTATAAGACACTTATGAAAGAAATTAAAGATGACCCCAACAGATGGAGAGATATACCATGTTCTTGGATTGGAAGAATCAATATTGTGAAAAATGACTATACTACCCAAAGCAATCTCCAGATTCAATGCAATCCCTATCAAACTACCAATGGCATTTTTCACAGAACTAGAACAAAAAAAATCACAATTTGTATGGAAACACAAAGACACCGAATAGCGAAAGCAATCTTGAGAAAGAAGAACGGAGCTGGAGGAATCAGGCTCCCTGACTTCAGACTATACTACAAAGCTACAGTAATCAAGACAATATGGTACTGGCACAAAAACAGAAATATAGATCAGTGGAACAGGTAGAAAGCTTAGAGATAAACCCAAACACATATGGTCACCTTATCTTTGATAAAGGAAGCAAGAATATACAATGGAGAAAAGAGAGCCTCTTCAATAAGTGGTGCTAGAAAAACTGGACAGCTACATGTAAAAGAATGAAATTAGAACACTTCCCAACACCATACACATAAATAAACTCAAAATGGATTAAAGACCTAAATGTAAGGCCAGAGACTTTAAAACACTTAGAGGAATACATAGGCAGAACACTCTATGACATAAATCACAGCAAGATCCTTTTTGACTCACCTCCTAGAGAAATGGAAATAAAAACAAAAATAAACAAATGGGACCTAATGAAACTTAAAAGCTTTTGCACAGCCCAGGAAACCATAAACAAGATGAAAAGACAACCCTCGGAATGGAAGAAAATATTTGCAAATGAAGCAAGTGACAAAGGATTAATCTCCAAAATTTACAAGCAGCTCATGCAGCTCAATATCAAAAAAAACAAACAACCCAATCCTAAAATGGGCAGAAGACCTAAATAGACATTTCTCCAATGAAGATGTACAGATTGCCAACAAACACATGAAAGGATGCTCAACAGCACTAATCATCAGAGAAATGCAAATCAAAACTACAATGAGGTATCACCTCACACCAGTCAGAATGGCCATCATCAAAAAATCTACAAACAATAAATGCTGGAGAGGGTGTGGAGAAAAGGGAATCCTCTTTTACTGTTGGTGGGGATGTAAACTGATACAACCACTATGGAGAACAGTATGGAGCTTCTTTAAAAAACTAAAAATAGAACTACCATACGACCCAACAATCCCGCTACTGGGCATATACCCTGAGAAAACCATAATTCAAAAAGAGTCATGCACCACAATGTTCATTGCAGTTCTATTTACAATAGCCAGGACATGGAAGCAACCTAAGTGTCCATCAACAGATGAATGGATAAAGAAGGTGTGGCACATATATACAATGGAATATTACTCAGCCATAAAAAGGAATGAAATTGAGTTATTTGTAATGAAGTGGATGGACCTAGAGTCTGTCATACAGAGTGAAGTAAGTCAGAAAGAGAAAAACAAATACTGTATGCTAACACATACATACGGAATCTTAAAAAAAAAAAAAAAGGTTCTGAAAAACCTCGGGGCAGGATAAGAATGAAGACTTAGACGTAAAGAATGGACTTTAGGACACGGGGAGGGGGAAGGGTAAGCTGAGATGAAGTGGGAGAGTGGCATTGACATATATACACTACCAAACGTCAAATAGATAGCTAGTGGGAAGCAGCCACATAGCACAGGGAGATTAGCTCGGTGCTTTGTGACCACCTAGAGTGGTGGAATTGGGAGGGTGGGAGGGAGATGCAAGAGGGAGGGGATATGGGGATATATGTATACATATAGCTGATTCACTTTGTTGTACAGCAGCAACTAACACAACAATGTAAAACAATTATACTCCAATAAAGATGTTAAAAAAAAAAAAAGAAGTGATATTGGAAGGAATACTACACTACAATGCTGGGGGTAAAGATGATGCTGATAGTGGTACAGATGATGAAGATGACAAAGTAGTGGAGAGGAATAAAGAGGACGAAGTTGGTAAAGCCATCAAGGTAATAAAGATGATGATGTTAATGAGGATGGCAATAGTAGAGAGGTGGTAAAACTGAAGCTGATGATAATAATGTGGTTAATAATAATGAAAAAACCAATAGGTCAACATTCAATTAACACAAGCTCAGTGAATTTACATGCCTTTCCGATGCATACTTCCTAAAGAATTTGCCTCTGGCCGCAGATCTTGTTTTTCCCTTTATATAATGTTATTATATCCCCTTTTTCTGGCCACTCATGATTGACTCAAGGATGGACACCTGGTCCAGGAAAACTAATCCATAGTTTGGGCTATCCTAAGTGAATCAGAACTTCCATCAAGAATTTTTAATATGACACAAGATATAGTCAGTTAACAATGGGCTCTTGACATGGCAGGTTCAATGTTCCTTGTTGTTGTATATCTTTTGTTCACAATTATTTGTTCCTCCCCAGCCTTGTCATGCTTCCCTGCCCCATTTCGTGGGGCTTTGCCATGTGTCATATCCTGACCAATGTGATATGAGCAGACATGATGCTAGTGTCATATATACAGAAGCTTTCAATTTGATTTCTTGGATTGGCTGGGTTCTTTTGTTCTGGGCTACCTCTATGAGAACAACATGTCCTAAATTGTAGCTTCTCCTTCAGCCTGGGTTACAGAATGAGAAGACATGTGGAATCCAGCTAAGTCTAACAGAGCTGTAGCTGACCCAAAACCCCAAGACATTTAAGTATTAAATATGCATTGATAAGATTTTGAGGTCGTTTATTATCCAGCATACCCTGGTTAAAAACTGACTGATACATATACACTCAGGCCTAGAGCTAACCACAGAGTTTGCAACGTCACATACAATTGTAGGTATGAGGAAGCAGAGAACCGCTAAGAAAGCAAAGGAAGTTATTCTGCAGGAAGAATTAAAGAATAATATCTCAACATTTCTCTCCTGAAGAGATCTGGAGGAATAGGTTGGGTCTCAGGAGATCACAATGACAAGATGGGTACAATGCCAAATGCAATAACCCCAGTGTCCAATCATAGCTGAGACTTGTGTGTAGCCTCCTCCCTACACCTATCATCAGAGTAGAAGCAGCTCCCTAAGGCCCTTATATTTTATCTGAAGTGTTCAGATAAAAGAACCCTTATTATTTCTTCCCAAGTCCAAGTAAAAAGACGTCATCTCACTACAACTGGTTCAACTCCTTTCTCTTACTGAGGGCAATATTTCTGATAAATCAAACATTCTCCAGCCTGGATCCTATTTCCTAAAAGTTATCTTTTAACTCAGTTACAATTTTTGTTAAAAAATACACATCCAGTGAAGAGTGGTTGTTTCTCTGTTTTCTACAAGAGAGAATTTCAGAAGATAAAAATTTCTGTATACAAGTTGAACCCTCTCATCTTTTTTTTTAAATGTTACATAAATATTAAATAATCACAAGCAGAAATTTACTAGGTTTTCTCTATGAAATCCCAGTTTCCTCATCTGTGAAAAGGAAATAATAATACTGATGTCTTAGGGATCATGTGAGTATTATATAAGAGAGAATGGAGGATGCGTGACACAGAGTAAGTACTCTATAAATGGCAACTGATATTACTGTAGAGGGGAAGGATGAGGTAGCATACCTGGAGGAAACAGAATTGGAAATAATTTGTGAATTAAATAACCAACAGAGACCCCACCCATACAGGGCTGTTTGGGAGAAGGAAGAGAACAATTTATGCAAACAGCAAACCTGTCCAAAGCTAACAGGAAGGGAAACCCAGAGTGAATTCCACCTGCTTTCCACCTGCACCTGCTATTTATTTACTTTTCAGCTTCATCAATCGAGGCCAAATTGTTATTTTTTTTTAAAAACCTCAAAACATAAGGAGAGAAGAGAGAATGGTAGAGAGAACAAGAGGGAAGGGGAAAGAATAAGACCATAATAGCTAACATTTATTGAGTTCTTACTATGTGCCCAGCATAGTGTCGCATATGGGTTAATACATTTACTAATCACAATGGGTCTATAGGGAGGTTACTCTTGTCCCTGTTTTATAGGTAAGGACTGAAGTGTGGAGATACTTAGTGCTTTGCCCAAGATGTAACAGCTAGTAAAAGGGAGAGTCAGCATTTAATCCAGCCAGTCTCATTCCAGAGACTGACTTTTTAAATCCCTCCATTATATAGCCTCACAAGGTTTGCTAGAATGGAAAGGAGAAATATCCTAGGAGAGGTGGGAACGGGAAAAAGAATATCATCCTTTCCCTGTGGTCATTCAGATCTTCATATGTGGAATGGATAGCAGTCTGATTTGGAAGCAGTACATTTTGGGACTCTTCCTGACTTTTTTTACGTACAGGCACCATTTGGTTTATGACTTCTGCAGGTTCAGTAAATCTCTAAACCTCATTTTCCTCAGTTGAAAAATCCTGTAGTTTACTAAATCACCTCTGTGGATCAAATAATAATAGGACAACAGTTATTTGACTGTTTTTTTAAAAGCATGTCATTTAGGCAAAGTAATTAGTGCATGGTAACTGCTCAATAAATGATAGCTGTTATCATGATAATTATATATTATTATTAAATTAGTTGGAGAAAACAATCAAGAAATTCTTCATGAAATAAGTGGTATTTCAGCAGCTTCTAGTGGATGGGGAAGATTCTCATAGGTGGAAATCAGATGGATTGTTCTAGGAGAAGGAACAGTATAAGTAAGGCACAGTCATAAGAAAACACAAAATTGATGTTCTGACTTCGCTATTTCAAGAATCAGGGAAGCATATGATACATCTCAGAAATGCATCGCTCTAAAATTTGTTGAAAGACAACCCTTTGGAACTTAACGTGGCAGACCCTTAGCCATCTGGGAACTTTTACTAAATGGAAAGATAGTTCCAGAGGGATCTCCATACTGGAGGTTTTACTGTAGCAAGACACAAATAGACCCGCAATCTGTTTCCACAGGACTGCCAGCAAGTGTCCATCAGAGATCTTCTTCTCCCAGAAATAGTTGGCTTTTCCCTTTATTTTCTGCTGAAGCTATTGGAGGAGCCACTGACCAAAGCCATTATAGGTTCAGACTCCAATTCTAGAGTCTTATTATTTAAGTCAGGTCCAGATGTGGTTGAGACTCCTCAGGTACATCTTTATGTGTATCACTCTTTATCTAAAAACCTGTGACCTAAAAAGGCAACGTCTTCCCCCACTGACCCAACATACAGTGGTGAGCTAGAGGTTGAATAACCACAAAGGACAATCCCACCTAAAAGGGAGAGTAATGAAAGTGACTTAGCTGTCACGATTCTAGGTAAATTTTGTCAGGACCCTGTAATTTAGGAACAGTTACTGTTCTTTGAATAGGGCCTGCATTTACTCCCTAGGAGTAGCTCCCAAATTCATTACTCCCTTTATTTATTTGTTTGTTTGTTTTTTTATTGATATATAGTTGACATACTATATTGTTAGTTTCAGTACAACATAGTGACTTGACATTTAAATACACTACACATGTTCACCACCATAAGTCTAGTAACCATCTGTCACCATATAAATTATTACAGTATTACTGACTGTATTTCTTTATGCTGTATATTACATCCCTGTGACTTATTTATTGTAAACCTGGAAGTTTGTACCTCTTAATCTCCTTTACCTATTTCACCCAAATCTCTACCTTCCCCCGCCTCTGGCAACCACCAGTTTGCACTCTGTGAAATAAGAAATAAGTCTATTTCTGTTTTGTTTTGTTTGTTTGTTTGTTTTGTGTTTTAGATTCCACATATAAGTGAAGTCATTTGGTATTTGTCTTTCTCTGCCTGACTTATTTCTCTTAGCATTATATCGTCTAGGTCCATCCATGTTGTCACAAATGGCAAGATTTTATTCTTTTTTATGGTTGAGTCATGTTCCATTGTGTACATATATAGCACATCTTCTTTATCCACTTATCTATCAATGGACACTTAGGTTGATTCCATGTCTTGGCTGTTGTAAATAATGCTGCTATGAACACTGGGGTGCATGTATCTTTTTGAATTAGTATTTTCATTTTCTTCAGATATATACCCAGGAGTGTAACTGCTGGATCATAAGGTAATTCTATTTTCAGTTTTTTGAGGAACCTCCATACTGTTTTCCATAGTAGATGCAGCAATTTACATTTGTAAATTGCTACCAACAGTGTACTAGGGTTCCTACCAACAGTGTACAAGGGTTCCTACCAACAGTGTACAAGGGTTCCCTTTTCTCCACATCCTCGCCGACATTTTTTCTTTTTTTCTTTTTGAGGATACCTATTCTGACAAGAGTGAGGTGATATCTTATTGTGGTTTTGATTCGCATTTCCTGATGATTAATAATGTTGGGCATCTTTTCATGTGTCTGTTGGCCATTTGTGTGTGTTCTTTGGAGAAATGTCTATTCAGGTCCACTGTCCCTTTTTTAATTAGATTGGGTTTTTTGATATTGAGTTGTTTAGCGTCTTTATATAATTTAAATATTAACACTTTACTGGATATATAATTTGCAAATACCTTCTCCCATTCAGAAGGTTGCCTTTCCATTTCGTTGATGGTTTCCTTCACTGTACAAAAGCTTTTTAATTTGATGTAGTCCCGTTTATTTTTGCATTTGTTGCCCTTGCCTGAGGAGACAGACCCCTTCCCAAAATTGCAAAGATCTGTGTCAAAGAGCATACTGCTTATCTTTTCATCTAGGAGTTTTATGGTGTCTTACATTTAAGTCTGTAATCCATTTTGAGTTTATTTTCATATATGGTATGAGAAAGTAGTCCAGTTTGATTATTTTGCATGTGGCTGTCAATTTTCCCAGCACCATTTATTGAAGATGCAGTCTTTTCCCCGTTTTATATTCTTGCTTCCTTTGTCCTAGATTAATTGACCATGTAAGTGCAGGTTTATTTCTAGGCTTTCTATTCTGTTCCCTTGATCTGTGTGTCTGTTTTTGTGCCAGTACCATACTGTTTTTATTTTTAACTTTTTAGTTTATATTGGAGTATAGCTGATTTAAAATGTTGACATAGTTTCAGGTGCACAGCAAAGCAACTCATGCTGTTTTGATTACAGTAGCTTTGTATCAATAGTATAGTTTGAAACCAGGGAGCGTGATACCTTCAGCTTTATTCTGCTTTCTCAGGATTGCTTTGGCTTTCTGGGTCTTTTGTGGCTCCATATACGTTCTAGGATTATTTGTTCTAGTCCTGTGAAAAATGCTATTTGTATTTTGATGGGAATTGCATTGAATCTGCATATTGCTTTGGGTAGTATGGAGATTTTAACAATATTAATTCTTTTACTCCATGAGCATGTTATATCTTTCCATTTATTTGTGTTGTCTTCAATTTCTTTCATCAGTGTCTTATATTTTTCAGAGTTTTTCACCTCCTTGATTAAATGTATTCCTAGGTATTTAATTCTTTCTGATGCAATTGTAAATGGGATTTTCTTAATTTTTCTTCCTGGTAGAACATTGTTAATATGTAGAATTGCAACAGATTTCTGTATATTATTTTTGTATCCTGCAACCTTAATTAATTTATTAATTCTAATAGTTTTTTGGTAGAGTCTTTAGGATTTCTATATATAGTATTATGTTATCTGCAAACAGTGACAATTTTATTTCTTCCTTTCCAATTTAGATACCTTTTACTTATTTTTCTTGTCTGATTGCTGTGGCTAGGATTCCATTGCTGTGTTGAAGAAGTCTATTACTTCATTTAGCTCTTGACTCTCCCCACGGGATATTAACTTCACTGTCTGAGATGTTCTTGCTGTTTTGTAAGAAACAGCCTTTGTTTACAGCTAAGTAAAATTTTTAGCCTATTTCTGGCCTATAGGAAGTTGAGGGCTTGGAAGCTTTTTAGAAACAAGAGCAATCTCAGTCACTTTTAATGCAAGCTGGTGGTCCATTCTTGATACAACTCCCTTAAAAGCTTTATGGGCTTTCTACATATTAATGTAGAAATGTAGAATCAAATGTCCAATTCATTTTATAGAAGCAACAGCTACAGTCTTTTTTATATGCCTCTCTTTACTTTGACCACACATTGTTGTGGAAACAAAAAATAATGCTCTTAAGATTCTGAGAAGTCCTTTGTCTGACTGAGAGGGCCTATTGGGCATAACTTTAAATCTTTCGGATGTCTTAAAACCATACTTTTGATACCATTAGGCAGCTGCTTAATTTATAAATTATTTAGAATTTTAACTAAGGTTATATTTTTTTCTTGCCTTTAAAAAAATCTCAAACCAGTATTACCCCCAAATAATATCCAGTCATAATACCTTTTTGACCATCTTTTATTTCCCAGTTCAACCCCACAATCACATTCATGAAATAAGATTATATCTCTATTTTATAGTTAAGAAAAAGGAGGCTCAGAGAGGTCAATTTTCATTCTAAAACTACACTGCTATTAGCATAACTGGCATTTAAACTTCAATTTGTCTGTCTTCAAAGCTATAAAATTGACCATTTCACTCCACTGTGTTTCATCATAATAATCTCACCCTCTGGCATTACACTTTACAGTTAACGAAGCATGATCTCATTTGATCTCATTTAATCTCATTTAATCCAAGCCCGAGAGATTGGAGGATTCTCTGTCATGGCCAGACAGAGGGCTAAACTAAAATATAAAACTCAGGACTTCCCTGGTGGCGCAGTGGTTAAGAATCTGCCTGCCAATGCATGGGACCCAGGTTTGATCCCCGGTCCGGGAAGATCCCACATGCTGCGGAGCAACTCAGCCCGCACGCCACAACTACTGAGCCCACGCACCTAGAGCCTGTGCTCCACAACAAGAGAAGCCACTGCAATGAGAAGCCCACACACCGCAACGAAGAGTAGCCCCCGCTCATCACAACTTCAGAAAGCCCGTGTGCAGCAACGAAGACCCAACCCAACCAAAAATAAATAAATAAATAAAATTGATTCTTTAAAAAATAAAATATAAAACTTCCTCTTCTCTAATCTTCTTCAACAAAACAAAAATGAATAATTTCAAAATGACCTCCCTTCTTCCCTGTGTGTAAAAAAAAGTGCTTTGCCTAATCATTTTCAACCAGCTAAGAGTTTCTGATCAACAGCAAGTGTAAGCACTTAGCAATTTTTAATGCCTTTCCCCACTTTTGTTTCCTTTCACTGAGTTTGGTTGATTTGTGCAATAGCAGAAATGGGTCTGTGGTTGGGGAGAGATGTCACATTGGGCCTCATTTGTGCAAACTGTGGGTGCTAGCCCTGTGAACCAAGTCTCTCACACAGAGAGCGTGGTAGTCTGGCTGATGCCCAGGGCTTAGGAGGACCAAGACACAGAAGCCAATTAGAAACAATCACCTATTACCATTTTTTAACTTTACTCAACAGTATATAAAACTGGATTTGGAGTTCTGCGCATTTGTTGATCATTCAACATTTTGAGCTACCACCTAGTAGCACTGCATGCCAGCCAACAGTTCAGAGTGGGCAGTTTTGCCATGTTCTTTGTATAGCAGGGTTTGTTTGTCCAAGGGATTGCCTTTTTTATTGCATTTTGTCCTCCCTGTCTTATAATTGTGAATGGAAAGTGGAAAAACGCAAGTGCCGCTACTTGTAGCAAAAGCAGAGATATAATAAGTGTAATGCAATCGAGGAAAAGCTAGAAATTGCTCCAGCCTAATGGTCCAGTATGTGTGTGTGCTCTGAATGACAGCTGCTTTGAATTTAGGCTCCGTCACTTACTAGCTGGATGACCTTCGACAAAATGCTTTTTCTGTCTTCTACAAAATGGGGATTATAATGAAACTCCTTTCTCATACGTTATGTGAGGATTAAATTCCATAATCATGAAAGATGCTATTTAGACACCCTGTAAGGCAGTGCTTTTCAAAATAGAGTTTCCTGACCAGCAGCATCAGCATCACCTGGGAACTTGTTTGAAATACAAATTCTCCAGCCCCACTCCAGACCTACTGAATCAGAAACTCTAGGACTGGGTCCAGAAATCTGTGCGTCACCGAGCAATCCAGGTAATTCTAATGCACTCTAATGCTGATACTGACATAAATTATGATGGAGAAGAGCAGGCTCAGAAGTTAACTGATCTAGATTTAAATTCCAGTTCTGCCTCTCAGAAATTGTGTGAGTTGTGGTGAACTATGCAGCCTGTTGGTGCCTCTGTTTTCTCATCTGCAAATTTAGAACAATATTATGTTTATCCTGAATTTGTCATGAAAATTTAAACAACATATCAATCATATCACAAGTCTTCAATGCATGATACCTGGTTGTTTTGTGGTTCTTCTTATCGTTTTATTACTTCTGATTTTAATTGCCCTTAATCCAATTGGCTTTATACTTAATTGTGGAGGAAAATCAAAATCAAAAAGCATATATGAAATATTGAAAATACATTGTGGGAGAAGATTTTTTCTAAAATTAGAGACACATATGAGTTTTATTTATTTTCTAGCTATTTTGGAAAATAACCCTCCTCTACAACAGTAGTTTATAGTTTGATTTCTATACTTTTGACCATCATACACTTTTTTAAGGAAGATATAATTTCCGAATGTATTGTCCTAGCAAAACATCACTGGCCCAGAGCTAGATTCTCTCACCGGGGACTTTCTGGTCTGCCAAGAAGGTAGGGGAGGATGGACAGAGAAAGAGGGAGAATGTCCAGGGCCTGCCAGTCAGGGCCCTAAAGGCCAGTCCCTCTGGTACAGGGCTGGCATTTGCTTTGGCCAGAGGCCCACTCCAAGAAGTACTGCTGGGACCAGGAGCTCAGGTACAGCCTGAGCAGGTGGGACCAGCAGGCTCTCTGATGGCCTCTGCACCTGCCAGCAGGCAGGCATAGTGAAAAATCCAAAAACAGAGGAAACAGGAGAGAATGTAACTGTGGGCCAAGCCGCAGGTAGCCATGGAGACTCTTGGCTGTGCTGGCCAGAACACAGAGCAGAAGCAGCCCTTCCTCCTGTAGAGGAAGAGGAAAAAAGCAAAATGGATTGTGCTCCTAGTCATTTTTCCGCCACTAACTCATTGTCAGACTCCGGACAAGTCTCTGGTCCCTACACATTTCTCCATCTAAAAAAATCTAGGAAGAGCTGCCATGAAAACCCAGGATTTTAACAATTTGTCTGTAAATCAAAAACCTACCCATGGTGAGTAGGTTTTCTAAGTAGTGCCCTGGACCATGATGGTAACTCTTCTGCCAACCCCAATAATCACCAGCCCCCAGTGCTGGTACATCTCTCTCCCTGTACCATTGCTGTCGGCATGGTAACACTGGCATCTTTGCATGCCTGACCCCAGACCTTTTCTCTATGTGGCTGGATTCTTGGATGGCTGTGTTTCCCTTTCACCCACATTTGGTCTGGTAACAGCCATTGTAATGGATGCCCCAGACATACATACCTCTACCCACAGGATCTAAGGGCACCTCTGATTGCCTGGCATTTCCTAACTTGCTTACCTTCCGAAGAAAAGTGCCTTCACTTTTCCTAATCCCTTTACTCTGCATTCTCTTTTCTTTCCCTTCAACTCCCATCTCCTCTCAGCTTGGTTTTTGGAGAGAATAAACTTAATTCGGAGTCGCAGCTGAACTTCATCAAGTTACATAACTTCTCTGAGCCTCAGTTTCCTCATTTTTTAACCAGGATAGTGGCATATATCTCATACCATCATCAGCAAGATTAAACAAGAAAATACATATAATGCGCTTAGTACCGGGCCTCCTCTATAGTAAGCACACACAAATGAGTACTAATTTTATCATCACCGTCATCTTCATCATCATATGAGCTCATAGCATTTATCTCTGGACTCAACTACTTATTTCAAATTTGTCTCCCTACAGGATTGCAAACTCCATGAGGGCAAGCATCCTGTTTTGCTCACTACTAGTTCTTCACCCAGTGGCTGGTCCACAGAATAGGTTGCAAAAATATTTGTGAAATAGATGTTGGAAAGCAGAAGCTGGGCAAAGACTTTTAAAGTATGGTGTGGAATGTGTGTGTGTGTGTGAGTGTCTCTGCCTGTGTGCTGCAGTCCTGAAGAATCTAGTTCCCTTCTCTGCTGCACATGTAGCTCCACCTCACGCTTAGAGCCTAATCAACTGGAATGGCCCTTTGGGGACTCTTTGGAGCTACTGTATTTTAGTCCCTTCCTCAAGCCACCCAGCCAGGCTGCCCTCATCCCCAGGGAGCCACGAGATCAGAGCCACAGCCATTTATTACACACTTACTAACTGGTGTGGAAGATGGTGGCTGAAAATTAAGGAGAATAAATAACCAGCCTATCCACAGTTAATGTTTTCAAAAAAGAACAGAGAATGAAGGGCATTTACAGTGTATTAGATCTCCAAACACAGTACTTCAAGAAATAGACATCTAGAGCCACTCATTTGGTCTCAGCCACATCATTGACCGGTTAACAACCATATACTGAGAATGTACTTTGTGCCAAGCACCATGCTAAGTACAGTTATAGAGAAAACTACAAGTCTTTGTTGGCCAGGGAAGAAGCATGGGCCAGAAAAACAAATAATAGAATTACAATACAAACTGATAAACGTGTCCATATGAGAAGCACAGAGCACTTTACGTGGTACCACTTTCTTCTGGATGAAGTCAAGAAAGTTTTTCCAAAGGGAGCAACATCTGAGCGAAGTTTTTCAGATCTAGAGTTAACCAGATGAAGGAGAGGCATGTGTAAATGCATGGAGGGTGAGAACATGATGCTTGTTGGGAAATCCAGGTGCTGATAAGACAGGAATGCTGATAATAAAAGTAATAGAAATATAGTAGCTAACACTTTTTTAGCACTTACCACGTGCCAGACCCTGTTCTAAGCATTTTACACGTTCTAACTCATTGAACAAGTAGAGCTTAGGGCTCCAGGAGTTGAAAGAATTTGGGAGAAGCCAAGTTCAAAAGTAGATGGTTCCAGATCTTGGTGGTTTTATGAGTAGGCTTGGGAGGTTAGGATTTGATTATGGGAAGATAGGGAGTTACAAAAGGGCATGATTTGATCTTGACAGGTAGATGTTTTAGAATGATTAGTTTCATTGTACGGTGGTGGATGGATAAGAGTGAGCTTCAGACTGGAGTCTGGGAGATCAGTGACTAGACTGCTGGAGAGTTCCAGGTGAGAGATTTGAGCACCTGAATCAGGAAGCAGTGTTGGGAGGAGTCAATATAATTTGAGTTGCTGAGGGCCACACATCTAGATACAGAGTTCGTTCTTTTTTTCCAGCTTTATTGAGGTCTACATAATATACAGTGCTTTACATATTTAATGTAAATTTTGATGAGTTTGGGCATATGCATACTCTCTCTGAGTCTACACTCTTTACTGCCTTCCTTACCACACAGTGTCTCGCAGATGTCAGAACACTTGAGATATCCCTGACACTGCCCTCTGGACTTCCTTCCTTACCAGCTGGGCTATCTAATGGACCACTTTATTTCTCTGAGCCTCAGTTTCCTCATATGCTAAAGGATGGTAGTAAGACCTTCTCTGCTTACATGCAGAACAGGTCAACTCACTTTCTGAATATTAAACTGTGATGTAAATGTGAGGGCTGTATTGTGCAGATACGGAAGAGGAGGGTAAGGATGAGAATGGGGATGAGGATGAGGACAGCCACGCCTTTCCAGAAACCATTTCCCTTTGGTTTCACAGGCCAAGCTCTACCCATTAATTTAATCTTTCATAGTACCTTGTCCTGTTCCCCTTCCCCTTCCAGAAAAAAAATAATTTCTCTCTCTTCTCTTGTCCCATTAAAATTGTGCTCACAACTCAGCCTTTACATCAAACAGATTGCAGTCCTTAAATAATGATTAATTCTGGGTAGATTACTATTGATGTCTGATTCAAGACCTGAACCCTCCAATGTCCAGGGACTAGGAGGACACTTTTACATATATGTACCCTTATGTTTAGACTTGAAGACAAGAGTATTTTTGTTGCTGTATTATTTAATTATTCAAAATAGAAGTCACCCACTACGGAAAATGACTGCTTGCAACGTGTAATTTGCCTTCCAAACAAACTCATTTGGGCTTTGACATTTGACAGAGAAAGGTCTGGGAAAATGAGCTGTTTGGAAAGGGTGTCTCTGCATCTGACACTGCCTGAACTTTGGTGGGTTGATTTTTACAATTGCCAGATCATCAAAGGTTACACTCATTTAAATTCTCCCTTTACTAACAAAGAAAGAAAACAAAATGCCACAAGCTGCCTTAACCTGCTGTCCTCCACTACATGCACTAGCTGAGGACTCTCATAAAATTCTTAATGTCTGCAAAAGGTGCGGTGAATGTGACAAAATTAATCTATCATACCCTCGTGCACAGTTTCTGCATCCTTTCCTCTCTTTGAAAATGCAGAGAGCTCTTGCTCTATTAAATTCTGCTCTGTATAAAAACTCTCTTTCATCAGTACTCATTCAGCCCTCCATTCCTTCACTTTCCAGATATTCTTGGGTTGTTCGGTGTCAGGCACAGAGCTGGGTACATACGGATGAATGTGTCTGCTTGTTCCCATCTCTTTTCCTATGATGCTGAAATAATCTTCTGACTAGTGTCCCTTCCCCATTTTGCTCCAGTCTTTCCCTCCACAGGCACACTGGAGCCCTTTGATAAAGCACTAATGTGACTGTTTCCCTCCAGTGACTGCAGAAATTGCCATTATACAACTGAGTCTGACACATAGAGCCTTTATTTTATTAATTCACTTTGCAAATAGTTATTTAGTACCCGGTATATGGCAGGCATATTGTACAAGGTATTGGGAGATATAGCAGTGATTAAAATGGGCAACGACATTTGCTGTCACAGTAGAGAAAGAAATAAGTAAATAAACAAAGAGCACAAAAATAAATATATAGCTTTGAACTATCTAGTTAAGAAATAAACACTACTATAAGAGAATAAGAGAGGACATCCCACTTAGGTTGGTATGAGGAGGCTGGGGGAGGTCTCTGGAGTCTGAAGGCGTGACAATCTGGGTAAAGCTTGGAGCCTGAGTAGGAGGTGAGAAACCCTGTGATGTGCTCAAGAAGGGCAGTGTGTTGAGAGCCTCCTGCTCAAGGGAGAGAAGTGAAGGCGGACAGGAAGCTAGGGACCTGGCCATGTGATGCCTTACGAGGCGGTAGTCCTCAGCCCTGATGTTCAATGCTTGGGAGATTTTTTAAACTGCGGATGCCCTGTCCTCAATTCATTTTGAATCTCATAGGGAGGAGCCTGAGCATGCCTCAGTTTATAAAGCTCTCCAGGTGATTCAAATGTGCAAGCCAGTATTGAGAACACCTGCTGTTCAGTCTTCTAAATTGACCCAACCTCCCACTATGTTTCATCTCCATCTTGCCCATCCATTCCCTAACACTATCCCATAGCATCCTCTCTTCCCCTTATACACTAACCACTTTCATATCTCTTCATTTATGCTTAACTAGTTTCCTCAGCCTAAAATTCAACCCCCCTCCCAATATCATTTAGGGATGTTTTTGGCTGCAAGTAATTAAAACCCTGACTAGGAATAGCTTAAATGAACAGAGGCTTATGTTTCTCATATTATGAGTGTCAAGGTAGGTGTCAGCTGGCATTGTTCAGAGGCTTAGTAATACCAGGGCCTGCAAGTCAGCCTTCAGTGCAGGAAGAAGGGAAGAAAGATGAGCTTCAGGTCATTTTCATCAGGAAAACTAGAGTTTTCCTAGAACCACACTCTGGCTGACTTCCCCTTGTGTCTCCTTGGCCATATCTGCATGGGGGGCCTTCTTTACCTGCAGGGGGTAGGCTGAGAGAGTAAAGGGTGGATATGAAATTATTCACTTAGATCGACCATGTTCCATCACCTAGAGCTTGGTGCTGGGGTTCTGTCAAGTGGAATAAGGGGAGGTAGCTGTTGTTTAGACAACAGACACTGTCTTCCACACATGCTCATAATCTGCTCAATGAAACCCTACCGTCGCTGAATAAATGAAAATTGTGGTTCAGGGAGAAAAAGTTACATACCCAGGGTAACTGGTGCTAGTGGTTAGGAGAGACCAAGCAGACGGGTTCCTTGCTCACACAGTGTTTACACTCAGTTTTAAGTTGGAGGACTTTTTGTGAGTGATGAGTGGGGTTGGGACATGAGGATTCGGAGACAAGGTCAAGGTACAGGTTTGCATCTTGGCAAAACGACAAACTCTAGTGGTCTGACCGGACTCCTGGGTTTGTGTTCCATAAAATTAAAGGACTTCAGAGAAGTAGAGCAGCAAAGAGGGGTATGACCCTAGAGGATAAGGGATCTAATAGGTTTTCCTTGGTAGAAAGAAGGAGAAAGGACCCAGGCTGCAAAGAATACAACAACTCCCAGTCCCACCTTCAATACCTCCGTGAGTTTTGGAAGAGGATGAGAGTCTAGAAAGAGATGATACAAAGCTCTGCCAGGATCAGGGGTTAAAACTGCCCTCAATAATTTCAGCTTCCATTGTGATCAGTGTGTGTGTGTATATATATATATCTATATCCTGGCTGGGAAGGGACCACTTCCTCCAAATCGCTCTTTGAAGCACGTTCTTGTAATTGAACCCTAGCCCCAGATGTCCCTGGCATTTTTTTTTAAAGCAAAAATTTATTTTTAATCAATGTCCTTTCTGCCGTGGGTGGTGGAATAAACAATAGGCTCTCACCCCAGGGAAATGGGCATGGCTTGCTGCTCAGAAATATGGGTGGTGAAATTAATCAAAGCCCTTCTACTTTCAGCTGCTGACCCTAGACTCACGTGTGGAAACCCATACCATCATTACTATCATTATATGCATCATTTTCATTAAATCCTTATCAACTAAAGAGGTAGATTTCATGATCATACCTGTTTTTCAGATGAGGAAGCGGAGGCAAAGAGAGGTTAGGCAGGTCGAACTGGAGTGGTCAGGGCTAGAACCTGGGCAGACTGGCCCCAGAGCCTGTGCTCTTAACTAGCATGCTACTTCCTGCCATCACCTATTGTAGTATACTGCCTCCCAGTTAGCAATGTCTTCCTCATACCCACTTGGAATCTGTCTTTTGGTACCCACTCTAAGCTTAAGACTATTAAAAGCCAACCATCCTACTCACTACGTAATCAGAGGCCACCAAAGTGAGCCACAGACAACTCATGAAAGTTTTAAGAACCAGTTGTCACCTCTTGTTTCTACCCCTTCTTCTCACTTTCTCCCCATTCCCTTGTTTATCCCTCCTCTTGGCTTTGCCTCTGGCCCCATGCTTGCATCTAAAATTGGACTAAATTTGGCTTTCATTTTTTAATCCACTATACCTTTTTTTTTTTTTTTTTTTGCGCTCAGCTTTTTATTGAACGTGTTACTAAAGAGGTTTAGTCAAAAAGACCAAAGCCCATGTCATCATCAGACTCTTCAGATTCTTCTTTCTTTGCTTCCACTTTCTTCTCCTCAGCTGGGGCAGCAGTGGTGGAGGGGGCAGGACCTCCTGCTGGGGCAGCACCAGCTGCTGGGGCAGGTCCACCTGCCTCCACGTTGCAGATGAGGCTCCCGATGTTGACATTGGCCAAAGCCTTTGCAAACAAACCTGGCCAGAAAGGTTCAACATTTATACCGGCTGCTTTAATGAGGGCATTGATCTTATCCTCCGTGACCGTCACCTCATCGTCATGCAGGATGAGGGCCAAGTAGAAACAGGCGAGCTCCGAGACGGAGGCCATGGTGTGGGCGAGTGCTAGGCAGGGGCTGCCGGACGCGGTGCTAGTCACCGGATGAAGTGAGGGACTCACCCCAACGTGGCCTTAGCTTCCTCGGAAGGACAGAGCACCTTAGCGGCAGCTGAGGAAAAGCTAATCCACTATACTTTTAAAGGAAAAGAATTGTCTGACTTTCCCACTCCAGACTCAAATTGGATCTCCCAAATGCTTTGGCTAGTTTTATGGAGCTAGTTCAAACCCTCTTGACCCCAATTTCAGCGTCAACTATGTCTGTTCCAACTCCTCAAAAAAAGGTGCCATCGGCCTTCCAGTTTTCCTTTTGTTATTGTCAGTGTTTATTTTTTTAAGCTAGTGTTTGTTGAGTTCTTGCTTTGTACCAAGCACTGTGCTAAGCACTTGCTCTGTTTTGTCTCACTTGATTCACCCCTAAACCCTGTGGGGTAAGTATTAGTATTATCTCTATTGTACAGACAAACGAATTGAGCCCCAGCAAGATTCACTCACTTGCATAGGTTTGCACAGCTATAAGTAGACAGATAGGACCCAAGCCCATGTCTGGCTGACACCAAATTTCTCTCTTCTAGGGCTTCACAAAACAAGCCTAAATCTTCCTTCATATGTCAGCCTTTTAAATATTAGCCAACAATTCTTACGTTTGCCTGAGTCTCCTTTAGTTCCAATGACCACAGGTCCAACCACACGCTTCATTTGCCATGATTTTACCTTCATCTCCTCATCAGCCTTCTCTCTCCTCAGTGTGTCCAGCGTTAATCTGCTTTTGGAGTTTGGTGTAGACCTGCATTCACTACTCCAGGTGTGGCCTGATTAACATAACATGTACAGTTGGCCTGTCCCCTCCTTCATCCTTTAGGGTCTGTTTCTGGCGATGAAGTCATACATTATTTCAACAGCCTCTAAGGCCCTAATCAGCAGAATGAATGAGTCCAGAGAGAAATTGCTTCGGAGGGTGTCGACTGTTAGCTCTGGAAATGGATAAAGTGAATGAAAGTAGAGGAGAAACAAAGCCTGGTGAGGAAGACTGTTAGGAGACTAGACTCTTGTGATGGGAGTGGGGGGTCATTGACCGTAGATGCATCGGTTCACATGTAACGTATTACCCCACATCCGGACTCCAATGGTCCAGCTCTTACCTGAAAATTCCCTGGTGGGAAGGCCACCTTGAGGCCATCTGATGTACTTACCTTAGTGTTCTGCTCAGCAGTTAGTGTTTTTGGTGCTGGGCCCCCTTGGTCCTTGTGATCCTGTGACATAATGGAATCAAATTAAAGGCCCCTTTACCAGCTTTATTGCCGATTATTTATAATACTCTGGTTCCAAAGTGCTTCTTTATAGAGTGCTTAAACTGCCATCGCTGGATAGAGCTCGCCATAAATGCCTGAACATGCACGGCACATTATGTCCCATAGCCTCAGCAAAAAAAGGGAAAAGATTATTCTCAATTATTTCATATAGTCTATTTTATTGTTTTATTGTAATAAACTGCCATACCTTACACCACTTTAAAATCAATAGTTTGCATTAAAAATAATGAAACATGGCCATTAATCTTGTTTAGCATTTCTGCTATTACTTTCTGATAGTGAATCCGCAATATAGAAAAGGTAATAATTATTCACTTCCAATCAATAGGAACATTTTCAAATGCTCCTGTGTGTCCCACTGCTATTGCATCGATGGGAGTTGATGACAACGGGGGTGTAGATTTAAAGACCCCTGGTTGGCATGAAGTTCTTCATGCCCTCCCTGCACCTGCTAGCACATTCCCTGACTCTCAGAGCATCCTTTTTAATCCCTTGAGACAAGATGACAGAATGGTTAAAGACCTGGGCTTTGGAGTCAGACAGCCTAAGCTTAATTCCCAGTTCCAACACTCACCGGTACCCTTTGAACAACTTTGGGCGTGTTATTTAACCACTCACTGCCTCAGTCTCCCCATCTATGAAAAGGGAATGTGAATGTCTACCTTGCAGGTTTGTTGTAAATATTACATGCAAATTTACAGGACATGCCTATCACAGTGTCTGAATTGTGGTACGTGCACTAGAAATGATAACTACCATTATTATGCCATGCACACTCAGCGTTGAGAATGGCCTGGTAGACAGCTGTTGTTTCCAAAGAGCTAATAGCAAAGGCAGGTGAAATTGTGGGTGCTGTTTCTATCCTTTTGTTCGTTCATTTCCAGCTGGCATAAGAAGATCCATCTGTGCTTTTTGGTGGTACCCAGCATCTGGACTTGAAACCCTGACAGGAGAAATTAAGCCATCAATTTGGCTGTGATGCAAGAGGCCTTTTAACTCCCAACCCTTTGCTCTGCAGCAAAGTCTCTGTGGAGACAGCACTAGAGTGAATACATGGTTTTGTTAGTAAATACCCTTTGATCAACACTCAAGTCAAATATAACGAGTGGAGATGGTGAATTCTTAAGCTGTAATTGATGGCATGGCTTTTCCTATCCTGTTTAATTCAACAACTGTTTATTGAACAGGTAGCATGTACCACGAGAAAGCCTAGGTGTTAAAGAGTAAAGAGATTCAAAGATTAATAAAGCATAATATTTGCTGTATAAATATCTTAAAATCTAGGCAAAGACACACATGTCACCTAAATAACTTGAGTCCAAAGTACAGAAAGAAAGATTGATTCTATTGAACAGGGGGAAATTATTTCAGCTAAAGCACAAGTGAGTAGACCCTCATCAGGAAAACAGAGGAGAAAGAATATTCCAGAGAGAGAGAGAACAGAGGCAAATGTCAAAGGGCGAAAAATGCACATCTCAATGTTGCTTTGTTAGAATAAAATCTTCTAAATTCCCTGCTGCCTAAAACGCATCTCATGGCTCCATAGTTTCTCAGCCTTAGTCCACTCACTATATTATCCTACCTCACCTAGCTTCCTAACAAACACTACACCAAAACCATTTGTACATTTTGAACAACATGTCCTCTGTTTCATGCCTCTCTAAGCTTGCATTTGCTGTCTCTTGGACTCAAAATTAATTTATCTACCTGAAAAACTATTCTCCTGGAAGACTCAAGCTCAAATATCACCACCTCTATGCAGCCTTCCCTGATGCTCTCAGATAATATCACAGTATGTCGCAACTCTTTGTCTGCATGTCTGTTGTCATGTTCCTTGAATGAATGAATGCACAAATGAATGAATGGATGCATGAATGGAATCATGTCTAATGTATTCAGAAAATGGCAAGTCTGCAGGGATTGGGACCTAGCCCATTTGGGGACACAGTGAGCTGGGCTTACAGGACAGGCTAAGGAATTACAAATTTATTTTATATAAGATTATGTGAATGACCAGAATCATCTCCTAAGAAGATTAACCTAACAGCAGCATGTAGACAATTTTGGCAAGAGAGAAACTAGAGGCAGACATACAACTTAGATGATGAGGTACCAAAATGCAATAGTTACAGCAGAAATGAAGAGAAGAAGAAAGTGGAGGATATGCTAGAGAAAGAACACAAAAGTTGGCCATGGATTGATTAGAAAAGGGAAGAAGAGTAAAGAGGCAGAGATGAACCTCATGTTGCCCCTCTTATCACTGCAAACATTGTTGGGGAAAGATGTTCCTATACCATTCTCCTCCCTACCCAACCTTGCTTTAAGAAAAGTTACTAATCTGTTTAGGTCAGATTCCAGGACAGAGGTAGGAGAATGTACCCCAGGGTAGGGTCACTGAATTATGAACAAAATTTTCATGCTCTCTTCTAGTCTCTCGTTTCATTGCAGCCAGATCAATAAGTTAGCTCATCAGGCTTGCAACTTTCCCCTGTCTTTCCTGTCAAGAACGCGAGGACCTTGGTACGCAAAGCATGGTCCATGAACCAGCAGATCCAGCAGTGCAGCAGCAGCAGAGAGCTTGGAGAAATACAGATTCTTGGGTCCCACTCCAGAGCTACTAAATCAGAGTCTGCATTTTAACAAGATCCCAGGTAATCGGTATGCACGTGAAAGTTTGAGAAGTAATGCTCCAGGAAATTATCACTTCAGTGTCAGACAACAAGCTTAGAAGGTATGACTCTCAACCTGGGCTGCATGTTAGAATCATATGGAGGATTTTTTTTTTAATTTTTAAATTTTATTTTATTTTATTTTTTTATACAGCAAGTTCTTATTAGTCATCAATTTTATACACATCAGTGTATACATGTCAATCCCAATCGCCCAATTCATCCCACCACCACACCCATCCCCCTGCTGCTTTCCCCCCTTCGTGTCCATATGTTTGTTCTCTACATCTGTGTCTCAATTTCTGCCCTGCAGACCAGTTCATCTGTACCATTTTTCTAGGTTCCACATATATGCGTTCATATACGATATAATGTTTTTCTCTTTCTGACTTACTTCACTCTGTATGACAGTCTCTAGATCCATCCACATCTCAACAAATGACCCAATTTCATTCCTTTTTTATGGCTGAGTAATATTCCATTGTATATATGTACCACAACTTCTTTATCCATTCGTCTGTTGATGGGCATTTAGGTTGCTTCCATGACCTGGCTATTGTAAATAGTGCTGCAGTGAGCATTGGGGTGCATGTGTCTCTTTGAATTATGGTTTTCTCAGGGTATATGCCCAGTAGTGGGATTGCTGGGTCATATGGTAGTTCTAATTTTAGTTTTTTGAGGAACTCCATACTGTTCTCCATAGTGGCTGTATCAATTTACATTCCCACCAACAGTGCAAGAGGGTTCCCTTTTCTCCACACCCTCTCCAGCATTTGTTGTTTGTACA
Source organism: Balaenoptera ricei (assembly GCF_028023285.1). Lineage (NCBI taxonomy): Eukaryota > Metazoa > Chordata > Mammalia > Artiodactyla > Balaenopteridae > Balaenoptera > Balaenoptera ricei. The sequence goes on along the minus strand of NC_082644.1, from coordinate 106,269,310 downwards.
TTTTCTGATGATGGGCATTCTAACTGCTGTGAGGTGATACCTCATTGTAGTTTTGATTTGCATTTCTCTAATGATTAGTGATGTTGAGCAGCTTTTTATGTGCATCTTGGCCATCTGTATGTCTTCTTTGGAGAAATGTGTACTTAGGTCTTCTGCCCATTTTTGGATTGCGTTGTTTGTTTTTTTTAATATTTAGCTGCATGAGCTGTTTATATATTTTGGAGATTAATCCTTTGTCTGTTGATTCGTTTGCAAATATTTTCTCCCATTCTGAGGGTTGTCTTTTCGTCATGTTTATGGTTTCCTTTGCTGTGCAAAAGCTTTTAAGTTTCATTAGGTCCCATTTATTTAACTTTGTTTTTATTTCCATTACTCTAGGAGGTGGATCAAAAAAGATCTTGCTGTAATTTATGTCAAAGAGTGTTCTCCCTATGTTTTCCTCTAAGAGTTTTATAGTGTCTGGTCTTACATTTAGATCTCTAATCCATTTTGAGTTTATTTTTGTGTATGGTGTTACAGAGTGTTCTAATTTTATTCTTTTACAAGTAGCTGTCCAGTTTTCCCAGCACCACTTATTGAAGAGACTGTCTTTTCTCCATTTTATATCCTTGCCTCCTTTGTCATAGATTAGTTGACCATAGGTGTGTGGGTTTATCTCTGGGCTTTCAATCTTATTCCATTGATCTATGTCTCTGTTTTTGCACCAGTACCATATTGTCTTGATTATTGTAGCTTTGTAGTATAGTCTGAAGTCAGGGAGTCTGATTCCTCCAGCTCTGTTTTCTTCCCCTCAAGACTGCTTTGGCTATATGGGGTCTTTTGTGTCTCCATACAAATTTTAAGATTTTTTGTTCTAGTTCCGTAAAAAATACCACTGATAATTTGGCAGGGATTGCATTAAATCTGTAGATTGCTTTGGGTAGTATACTCATTTTCACAATATCGATTCTTCCAATCTAAGAGCATGGTATCTCTCTCCATCTGTTGGGGTCATCTTTAATTTCTTTCATAAGTGTCTTATAGATTTCTGCATACAGGTCTTTTGTCTCCCTAGGTAGGTTTATTCCTAGGTATTTTATTCTTTTTGTTGCAATGGTAAATGGGAGTGTTTCCTTAATTTCTCTTTCAGATTTTTCATCATTAATGTATAAGAATGCAAGAGATTTCTGTGCATTAATTTTGTATCCTGCAACTTTACCAAATTCCTTGATGAGCTCTAGTAGTTCTCTGGTGGTATCTTTAGGATTCTCTATATATAGTATCATGTCATCTGCAAACAGTGACAGTTTTACTTCTTCTTTTCCAACTTGTATTCCTTTTATTTCTTTTTCTTCTCTGATTGCTGTGGCTAGGACTTCTGAAACTATGTTGAATAATAGTGGTGAGAGTGGACATCCTTGTCTTGTTCCTGATCTTAGAGGAAACGCTTTCAGTTTTTCACCATTGAGAATGATGTTTGCTGTGGGTTTGTCGTATATGGCCTTTATTATGTTGAGGTAGGTTCCCTCTATGCCCACTTTCTGGAGAGTTTTTATCATAAATGGCTGTTGAATTTTGTCAAAAGCTTTTTCTGCATCTACTGAGATGATCATATGGTTTTTATTTTTCAGTTTCTTAATATGGTGTTTCACATTGATTGATTTGCATATATTGAAGAATCGTTGTATCCCTGGGATAAATCCCACTTGATGATGCTGTATGATCCTTTTAATGTGTTGTTGGATTCTGTTTGCTAGTATTTTTTTGAGGATTTTTGCATCTATATTCATCAGTGACATTGGTCTGTCATTTTCTTTTTTTGTAGTACCTTTGTCTGGTTTTGGTATCAGGGTGATGGTGGTCTAATAGAATGAGTTTGGGAGTGTTCCTTCCTCCACAATTTTTTGGAAGAGTTTGAGAAGGACGGGTGTTAGCTCTTCTCTAAATGTTTGAAAGAATTCACCTGTGAAGCCATCTGGTCCTGGGCTTTTGTTTGTTGGAAGATTTTTTTTTTTTAATTTATTTATTTTTATTTATTTATGGCTGTGTTGGGTCTTCGTTTCTGTGCGAGGGCTTTCTCTAGTTGTGGCAAGCGGGGGCCACTCTTCATCGCGGTGCGCGGGCCTCTCACCATCGTGGCCTCTCTTGTTGCGGAGCACAGGCTCCAGACACGCAGGCTCAGTAATCGTGGCTCACGGGCCCAGTTGCTCCGCGGCACGTGGGATCTTCCCAGACCAGGGCTCGAACCCATGTCCCCTGCATTAGCAGGCAGATTCTCAACCACTGCGCCACCAGGGAAGCCCCTGTTGGAAGATTTTTAATCACAGTTTCAATTTCATTACTTGTGATTGGTCTGTTCATATTTTCTATTTCTTCCTGGTTCAGTCTTGGAAGAAATTGTCCATTTCTTCCAGGTTGTCCATTTTATTGGCATAAGAATATGCCAATATTCTTTCTAAGAATTTGTCCATTTCTTCCAGGTTGTCCATTTTATTGGCATAGAGTTGCTTGTAGTAGTCTCTTAGGATGCTTTGTATTTCTGTGGTGTCTGTTGTAACTTCTCCTTTTTCATTTCTAATTTTATTGATTTGAGTCCTCTCCCTCTTTTTCTTGATGAGTCTGGCTAATGGTTTATCAATTTTGTTTATCTTCTCAAAGAACCAGCTTTTAGTTTTATTGCTCTTTGCTATTGTTTTCTTTGTTTCTATTTCATTTATTTCTGCTCTGATCATTATGATTTCTTTCCTTCTGCTAACTTTGGGTTTTGTTTGTTCTTCTTTCTCTAGTTCCTTTAGGTGTAAGGTTAGATTGTTTAATTGAGATTTTTCTTGTTTCTTGAGGTAGGCTTTTATAGCTATAAACTTCCCTCTTAGAACTGCTTTTGCTGCATCCCATAGGTTTTGGATCGCCGTGTTTTCATTGTCATTTGTCTCTAGGTATTTTTTGATTTCCTCTTTGATTTCTTCAGTGATCTCTTGGTTATTTAATAGCGTATTGTTTAGCCTCCATGTGTTTGTCTTTTTTACGTTTTTTTCCCTGTAATTCATTTCTAATCTCATAGCGTTGTGGTCAGAAAAGATGCTTGATATGATTTCAATTTTCTTAAATTTACTGAGGCTTGATTTGTGACCCAAGATGTGATCTATCCTGGAGAATGTTCCGTGCGCACTTGAGAAGAACGTGTAATCTGCTGTTTTTGGATGGAATGTCCTATACATATCAGTTAAATCTATCTGGTCTATTGTGTCATTTAAAGCTTCTGTTTCCTTATTTATTTTCATATTGGATGATCTGTCCATTGGTGTAAGTGAGGTGTTAAAGTCCCCCACTATTATTGTGTTACTGTCGATTTCCTCTTTTATAGCTGTTAGCAGTTGCCTTATGTATAGAGGTGCTCCTATGTTGGGTGCATATATATTTATAATTGTTATATCTTCTTCTTGGATTGATCCCTTGATCATTATGTAGTGTCCTTCCTTGTCTCTTGTAACCTTCTCTATTTTAAAGTCTATTTTATCTGATATGAGTATAGCTACTCCAGCTTTCTTTTGATTTCCATTTGCATGGAATATCTTTTTCCATCCCCTCACTTTCAGTCTGTATGTGTCCCTAGGTCTAAAGTGGGTCTCTTGTAGACAGCATATATATGGGTCTTGTTTTTGTATCCATTCAGCCAGTCTATGTCTTTTGGTTGGGGCATTTAATCCATTCACGTTTAAGGTAATTATCGATATGTATGTTCCTATGACCATTTTCTTAATTGTTTTGGGTTTGTTTTTGTAGGTCCTTTTCTTCTCTTGTGTTTCCCACTTCGAGAAGTTCCTTTAGCATTTGTTGTAGAGCTGGTTTGGTGGTGCTGAATTCTCTTAGCTTTTGCTTGTCTGTAAAGCTTTTGATTTCTCCATCAAATCTAAATGAGATCCTTGCCGGGTAGAGTAATCTTGGTTGCAGGTTCTTCCCTTTCATCACTTTAAGTATATCATGCCACTCCCTTCTGGCTTGTAGAGAGTTTCTGCTGAGAAATCAGGTGTTAACCTTATGGGAATTCCCTTGTATGTTATTTGTCGTTTTTCCCTTGCTGCTTTCAATAATTTTTCTTTGTCTTTAATTTTTGCCACTTTGATTACTATGTGTCTCAACGTGTTTCTCCTTGGGTTTATCCTGTATGGGACTCTCTGCGCTTCCTGGACTTGGGTGGCTATTTCCTTTCCCATGTTAGGGAAGTTTTCGACTCTAATCTCTTCAAATATTTTCTTGGGTCCTTTCTCTCTCTCTTCTCCTTCTGGGACCCCTATAATGCGAATGTTGTTGCGTTTAATGTTTTCCCAGAGGTCTCTTAGGCTGTCTTCATTTGTTTTCATTCTTTTTTCTTTAGTCTGTTCCGCAGCAGTGAATTCCACCATTCTGTCTTCCAGGTCACTTATCCGTTCTTCTGCCTCAGTTATTCTGCTATTGATTCCTTCTAGTGTAGTTTTCATTTCAGTTATTGTATTGGTCATCTCTGTTTGTTTGTTCTTTAATTCTTCTAGGTCTTTGTTAATCATTTCTTGCATCTTCTCAATCTTTGCCTCCATTCTTATTCCGAGGTCCTGGATCATCTTCACTATCATTATTCTGAATTCTTTTTCTGGAAGGTTGCCTATCTCCACTTCATTTAGTTGTTTTTCTGGGGTTTTTTCTTGTTCCTTCATCTGGTACATAGCCCTCTGCCTTTTCATCTTGTCTTTCTTTCTGTAACTGTGGTTTTTGGTCCATAGGCTGCAGGATTGTGGTTTTTCTTGCTTCTGCTGTCTGCCCTCTGGTGGTTGAGGCTATCTAAGAGGCTTGATGGGAGGCTCTGGTGGTGGGTAGAGCTGACTGTTGCTGTGGCGGTCAGAGCTCAGTAAAACTTTAATCCACTTGACTGTTGATGGGTGGGGCTGGGTTCCCTCCCTGTTGGTTGTTTTGCCTGAGGCAACCCAACACTGGAGCCTACCTGGGCTCTTTGGTGGGGTTAATGGCAGACTCTGGGAGGGCTCACGCCAAGGAGCACTTCCCAGAACCTCCGCTGCCAGTGCCCTTGTCCCCACGGGGAAACAGAGCCAACCCCCGCCTCTGCAGGAGACCCCCCCAACACCAGCAGGTAGGTCTGGTTCAGTCTCCCCCAGGGTCACTGCTCCTTCCCCTGGGTCCCGATGCACACACTACTTTGTGTGTGCCCTCCAAGAGTGGGGTCTCTGTTTCCCCCAGTCCTGTCAAAGTCCTGCAATCAATTCCCACTAGGCTTCAAAGTCTGATTCTCTAGGAATTCCTCCTCCCGTTGCTGGACCCCCAGGTTGGGAAGCCTGACGTGGGGCTCAGAACCTTCACTCCAGTGGGTGGACTTCTGTGGTATAAGTGTTCGCCAGTCTGTGAGTCACCCACCCAGCAGTTATGGGATTTGATTTTACTCTGATTGCGCCCCTCCTACCGTCTCACTGTGGCTTCTCCTCTGTCCTTGGACGTGGGGTATCCTCCTTGGTGAAGTCCAGGGTCTTCCTGTCAATGATTGTCCAGCAGCCAGTTGTGATTCTGGTGCTCTCCAAGAGGGAGTGAGAGCACGTCCTTCTACTCCGCCATCTTGGTTAATCCTCTCTATCTTACTCTTAAAACATATGGCTCTTTTCACAGTACATTGTTCCTTCCAATTAATTTAATGATTCTTCACGTGGGAGTGGGAGTGGATGGATACTCTTACACATCGCTTTGTGAATGTGAGACACTCTCTTCAGAAAAAAAAAATGCATTTCCTCCCATGTACAAAATTTTATGAAATTTCAAGGAGTTTCCTGACCACCTAAATCCATATAGAGTTCCACATTAAGAAGCCCTTCCCCCAAAACTTAAGTAATGAATAGAGGTGAAAAGGAAAGCAGACAAACAAGAAAAAGCAGTAGACAGTTTACGAGGCCTTTCCTGGACTTGCTCTGTTTGGAGCAACTGTATTTCTGGAGTTTGGTTCTCTTAAAATTGTCTTTTAAATTAACATGCAATATACATATATTTGCATAATTGCAAGTTAACTCTTAAAAAAACACTATCACCCCAAACTCTCTGGGAAAAAAAAACACACACACACCCATTGCCACTTAGACTTCTGTGATGTAATGGTCATTGTCCATTAAAATGCACACCATGCTGTGGCTGTGAAGTGACCTGAGACATACTGGCATCAATACAGGTCATTTCCTGCCCATAGGATCATACTGTCATCACTCTCTCCACTGTAATGGAGCATGCTTTATTACAGTGGGGTGGTTTTGTTTTTAATGGGTGCTCACTGAAAATAATACCTTTTAAAATGTGCTGGTGTCTAGTGTCCTATATTTCTCTTGACTAATTTGAAATAATACAGTGTTTCATGTACATACAATCAGTCTATAATGGCCCTGCCCATCATCAGCACCAGGGCATTAACTTTCTCCGCTTTCAAGTGCATCCTTAACATGCACTCAGTGGTTTGTGACTTCTCTTCACCCATTCTGTTCTGCTCTACCCATTCTATTCAATTCTTTCTTCTTTAAGGATGTCTTTCATATCTGATACCATCCGGATTAATTTGATCAATTTATACTGGAGAAAAATTTCACTTGATATGGACCCCGCAGCCCTTACGAGCAGCTGGAGGGAGGGGAGTGTTTTTAGTCACTGTTGGGGATTTAGGCCATGATCAGTATAAACATAGGAAAAAGGAAAGTGTTAGCTTGGAATTTTGGAATTGCACTTTGTACTATTTGGGGATATTTTGATTAGTGACATTTGTCTGACTTTATATTATCAAAAGACATTCATGCATTCAACTGACATGTCGAGTTCCTGGTGTGTGTTCGGTCCTGTGGAGCATGCTTGCATCAGAAGCCTTGGTGTATTCAAGTAAAATTAAGGGGAGTGCTAGATTAGCAGTCAAAGCACCTGAACTCCAAATTCCATCAACAACCACAGAGCAGAGAGGGCCGCCACTTACTAAACATTCACTAGGGATCTGGTAAGTGCTTTATAGAACCTATTTCACTTATTGTGAAAAACATACTCTCTCGTATCTTCCAAGATATTTAATATCTTATTTGTAAGAAAAGTATGGAATTGGCCACCTTTGAAAGAAACAAGAAATTAGATCATAATATTTTAGAGCTAGAAAGGCTTTCAGAGATCATTCACCTGCATTTTCTTCTGTTGCAAAAATGGGTAGACCGAGGCCAAGAAGGGAAGTGACTTTCCCAGAGTCAAATACCCAGTCAGCCACAAAACTGGCACTGAAATCCAGACCTCTTGAGTCTTAATCATGCATCGAATCATTCAATCACAGATGTATTGAGCACTTACTTGGGAGGCATTGAAGATGCACATCTATTAGCAATGGGAAAGAAGCACATGGTATTTACATTAGACAGGGAGGACCAGACATTCCATAACTACATAAATAATCACAATTATGGAAAAGTTATACACGGAGAAGTATCGCTCCAAAACTCTCAGGGTATAGGTGGGGAGCAGTGTTCTTTTAACACCACAATGCCTTCAGGTGAACATTTCCCAAATTCTTTTTCACAGTTCACTAGTTGTACATGATAATCTCAATAAAGGGCTCTGTGGTCCAATATGTTTGGAGATGCATGATACCAACCCCCTCTCCAGGAAACTCTAGTGCATAGGCTCTGAGAAGTCCTTCATTTAAAAAAATCTGCTCAACCTTTTTCAACACTGATCGTCCCTCTTGAGACATGCAGAACTCCATGTGATGCAGAGAAGTAAAGTGCCTTTCTGCTCTGTCCTAGGGCAGAAAAACCAATGGAAATGTCATAAACACATACAGTTGTAATTGCTAAGTCCTTCACTTTTTAGGGCAATTAGGCATAACACTTCCTTCCATCTTCATCATAAAGCCCCTCCTCTCCAACATCTACAAAAATGCACGCGTGTTTTATTCAAAACTTCTTCCAACTCATACTCTACCTTTTGGAAACTGCTGCCGATGGCTCCATCCATTTCATTGCCATTGGGAAGGAGAGATCCAAGATCATGGGTCTTCAGCTGGCAAAAGTCATTCAGGTCCTCACAATAATAGGTCTTATCCTGACATTACTCTGTGCCACTATCCTGGAACACAGAATCGTGAAGTCTTTTAAGGGGGAGAACCTTCAAGTTCACTTAGCATAACCGGCCCTGACCACAGTACAGAAAGGTAAACTGAGGCCCCTGATGTTAAATGACTTCCCTGTGGACCTCTCTCCTCTGTCAACCCCACCCCTTGGACTGTCTCATGGGAAGTCATCCTTCAATGTCAGTCGACATATCTTTTTCCCTGAAGTTTGTATTACATGCACCCCTTTTGTGCTCTCACAGTATTCTATACTTTCTTAAATGTAATCTTTAGCCTGTAAGAAAACTGTGTGCTTATGGCTTTTGTCCCCACTAGAAACTCCATAAGATGAAGGCCCATTATCTGTCATGTTCTTGTCATTCCCACAGAGCCTAGCACAGCACATGGCCCTAGGTTCATTTGACTCTTAACATTAATAGAATGAGTTGTAAAATGTCTAAGATCACTTAGTGAAGAATGGCTAAGACAAAAGTATTTTGATTCCATATTCAGTGTTCTTTTCAATAAACCTTGTTGTCCCTGACTTCTGTGTCCAGATATGAGGAAGGTCTAGGGACAGAGATTTGCAGATGAGGTGAGAGAACTTTCATTCTCAAGGAGGTTGATGTTCAATCTCAGCCAGGTTCTATCAAACCCTGCAAAAAACAGAAAGCAGAAACAAACTGGATTGAAAAGGGATCTGAGCATAGGGCATGTGTCTCATTCTAGCTAATCAGCATGATCCCCACACAATTATTATATGAACATATGACAAAATTCAGGCCAGCAAGAAGGGAGGAGCAGTTTGCAGAGAGTTTCTGGGCAAGGCTGACTGTACTTCTCAGAGAGAATCTCTAGATATGGGTGAGGAGACATATAGCCCCGGACATTCTGATAGTCAATTTATGGACAAGAAATGGGGTCAGCTTTAGGATGAAGTCAGCATTGTAGAAGGCAAAGCAAATAAACAGGAAGAAACCACGGCCTTGATGACACCATACGGTCAGTAAATCAAAGCAAACTGAAATCCACCCTACTTCTGAACTTCTAGCCAGTATGATTTTCTGTTCCTCACAAAAAAACATCTTCCCTTTTATATGCCAATTCTGTTCTATTCCTTGGCTCATGGCTCCCAAAGCAGTTCTATTTATGTTCAGAGACTTTTAAATTCTTGCTCAAGTACTATTTTTTCAGTTTCTAGCCCTAATCCCTATCTCAGAGGTGTCTGAACAAAATGCATCATGGTGGCATGGGCCAATGGCCATTCCATCCATTGTCATCTTTCTGATCCCTTTCTTACCTCCCCAGCATCTCTTCCTTCTGGTTCAGTCAACACTAGATGTTCCTATGAACAGTAATTCATGTAAATAGATGCCCACTTAATTCACTTACTAAAATGTTTCTCTAATAAGTATCTGTCTCCCTGGGTTGAGCCCCTTGGATGTGTGAGACCTCTAAGTTCCAAGAACTTGGCTGGAAAAGAGGCCCCTGGTCCTTGCTGCCTACAAGGACCCCATGAGAGAAAATAACATTTTTAAAGAGTTCACTTAAGAACATGAACTTTAGTGTTACACAAATCATGATTTTCGTCTTGACCTTGCTACTTAGGTAACCCTGGATAAGTTGCTTCACCTTATGTTTCTCAGTTACCCTGTCTGTAAAATGGGTATTGTGATCTATACTGCAACTAAAAATTGTGAATATAAAATGAGATAATGTAAATTAAGTGATTAGCTGAATTCCAGGCACAGTAGAGATATCCAGTGAATGGTAGTTATGATGAGCATCTTTCAAATGGTCCCTGCTCCTGGTATTCAAGTCCTTAGGTAATCCCCTCCCCTGGTAACTTACTTCTAGCAAATAGGATACAGCAAATATGATAGGATATCACTTCTATGATGAAGTTATGAAAGGCTGTGACTTGCTGGACTCTCACTACTGCCTCCTCAGCTTACACACTTTGATGAAGCTAGCTGCCGTGGTGTGTTGGAGAAATCCATGTAGCAAGGAGCCGAGGGTGGTCTCAGGCCAACAGCCAGCAAGGAACTGAGACCTTCAATCCAAGAGTCTATGAAGAACCAAATCCTATCAACAGCCAACAGGAGAGTCTTCCCCAGTCAAGCCTTGAAATGAGACTGCAGCCCCAGCCAAGAGCACAATTGTGCCCTGTGTGAGACTGAAGCAGGCACCCATCTGTCCATGTCCTGATTGCTGACCCACAGAAATTGTGAAATAATAAACATGTGTTGCTTTAAGCCACAAAGTTTGGGGAGAAGTGGTTATGCAGCATAGATAATACAGTAACTGTCAGGCTATTACCACTGTCGCTTCTGCTATTTCTGCTGCTGCTGCTGCTGCTGCAACTGTTAACAGCAGAGAAAATAGTGAAAACCTAGCCCCAGGACTGCAGGACAGAATTGAAAAGTTAGCCATCCATAATCTCAGTACTTTTACCAAATCTTCTATTGGTCTTAAATTTATTCAACATTTCAACGTTTGCTTTCTACTCCTTAATATATTCATGATTCTTTTTAAAAGTTTAAAAGTACCTACCAGTTAAATTCATTAATTTCCCCACCTCGGGTATTCACATCAGATGGTCATTTAGGCCCCTAGGTCTTACTCATTTCTAGTCATCCTTCACCCCTCACATGTTACCTGTCATTCGCCTCAAGCAGATGCATCTTGGGGATGGTACCAACCTACACTTGAAAACTGGCTTTGGTAGCATCACCAGAGACTGAGCCTATTGCCTTCATCTATAAAATGAGGATAAGTTCCCCCATCCTCGGAGTGTGGTTTTGAGCCTACAGTGAGAGAATATTTATCAAGTGTCTGAGCAGTAGTATCAAGAAATGTATCTTTCATTTCAAATATCTCTTATGCACGAATCACAGTATCATGGAACATTATGGATCTTAATCTGCCATAGGAAATTACACTGAGAAATAGCAAAACTATACCAAAATTGAAAAAGGAAAATAAATGGCTTAAATTCCCAAGAAACTTTTTTAGCTTATCCTGGCACTTCATTTCTTCAGGATTTTCAAGATTCCACAAACGGATATGTGCATTTTTTTTCCTCAGGGGGAAATATAGCCGACTCTTTCCTCCTCGGAGGGTCTGGGGTGGCCACACATTGGGATGTTTGAATAAAACCTGCCCACCCTTTGCTGGGATGTCATGGCCTCAGACTGAATGGCAGTAAAGGAAGATGGAGTAGGATGTGGGGACATTGGCCTCAGTAAAGACAACTGACCAATGAATACAAAGCCCAGGGGCCTCTGGAAACTTAGACCATGGTCCGGCAGGTCTTAGGGTTCCAACTCAGCGGGCAGAATAAGTTCAGTTACTTGGGGGTTCCCAAATCCAGGTCAGCCTTCTGTGCATGGTGTGACCATGATGAATATTCTTGTTTTCTGAAAAAAGAGAATGGTAGGAACTAGGCAGTATTATGTAACATGGTACTTCTCTAATTTTACTACACAGACAAATCACCTGCAGATCTTGTTAAAATGTAGATTCTGGTTTAGTAGGACTGGAGTGGGCCTGAGACCCTTGCACTCCTAAACTGCTTCCAGGATTACAGGTGATGCTGAGTGTCTGATCCAGAGATGGCATTTTGAGTAGCAAGGGTATAGGGGGAAAAGCAAGGGCTTCTGGGTCAAGCAGACAGGAGTCTGAGATCTAGTTCAGCCATTTATTAGTTGGATGACTTCAGGCAAGTTACTTAACTCCTCTGAACCTATTTCCTCACCTGGAAAATGACTTTGTTTATTTCCTAGGGTTGTTGTGAGGATTAAAGGGAAAAATATGCTTGTAAATGCTCAGCAAAGTGTTTTAACATGACAAGTTGCAGGGAGAGGGAAATTTCTACCACATTCCTCATGCTTCCATCTCTGCCAGCCTCTTGCATAGTCAGTCTAATTGGTCATCCCCAGGACATTTAATTAGCAATGTTCAGGGTTCCTTCCTGCTCCCAAGGGGTAAGAAAATCTGGGTACATTTTTGCCTCCTTGGAGAAAACAAGTCTGTGTGTCTGTGTGTCTACCCCATTTCATGTGTGCCTGTAACCAAGTGAGTAACTCCTGCTACAAGTTACTCCTCTGAAGACTCAGCCACCTCAGTTTTTAAGAAGGGGGTTAAATAGACCAGCCTAGGTTCCTTAGCTTCATGCTGCAAGTAGGCTTTTACCAGAGCTCATCACTGGAGAATATTGGGTATTGGTTCAGCTGTTAATCCAGAAGAGCTTTGTCTTCCATAAGGATATTTTCCCTTATGTACATAGTCATCTCAGTTGAGAGCCCCCAGGGTATGTGAGCAGCAGACCAGTCTTTGAGCATTTACTTAATTCCTGATGTAATACATTTCAATTTTCAAAGCCTCACCCTGATCCCTTAATTGTAGCTGCCACCATTTCATTACCACCACTCTCTTGCTTTCATTATCATCATCATCATCATTATCATCGTCATCGTCATCATCCCCGGCAAGACCCAAACTCATTTTGTTCAATTCTCTTTGAAGTGAAATTACTTGAGTGTCTGTGTTGTGCTGTATGGTGGAGTTCTGTCCTCTGCATCTGTATGTTGGATGGACCAAGTCCATTTGAATGGTCTGCACACTGGACATACTGGTACTGAAACCGTTCAACTCAGATTGGGACTTGAACCCACGGTCTTTTAATTGAGATCACACACCTGGTCTCAGGACTTAATGAAGCTCAGGTTATTTTTTTTTAATATAAATTTATTTATTTATTTTTGGCTGCGCTGGGTCTTCGTTGCGGTGCGCGGGCTTCTCATTGCGGTGGCTTCTCTTTGTCACGGAGAACAGGCTCTAGGCACGCAGGCTTCAGTAGTTGTGGCATACGGGCCCTAGAGCACAGGCTCAGTAGTTGTGGCACACAGGCTTAGTTGCTCCGCAGCATGTGGGATCTTCCCGGACCCGGGATTGAACCCGTGTCCCCTGCATTGGCAGGCAGATTCTTAACCACTGCACCACCAGGGAAGTCCCGAAGCTCAGTTTCTTGATGTCTCACTGCAGAAAGAATTCAGTGAGAGACAAAGGGATAGGTGAGAAGTGGATTTATTTAGAGAGAAACACACTCCGCAGACAGAGTGTGGGCCATCTCAGAAGGTGAGAGGCCCCGAAATATGGCGTGGTTAGTTTTTAGGGGATGGGTAATTTCATAGGCTAGTGAGTGGGAGGATTATTCCAATTATTTCTGGGAAGGGGCAGGGATTTCCAGGAATTGGGCCACGGCCCACATTTTGGCCTTTTATGGTTAGCCTCAGAATTGTCATGGTTCTGGTGGCTGCGTTATTTAGATGCTGATGTATTACAATGAGTATATAATGAGGTCTACTAGAAGTCAAATCTTCCGCCATCTTGGACCTAGTTGGTTCTAATCAGTTGTTTTCATGTCCTATGGCTATGTCATTCTTTTAAAGGTTGTGCCCTGCCCCCTTCCCTCCTGTTTCAGTACTAGGCAATGGGGATAAAGACATATCAAGAACTGCTTAACTCAGGGACTAGAGCAATGTTGCATCTCAAATGGAAATTTTCATCAGGGAATCCAGCTTCAGGAAACAATGAGGAAATATGAGGCTGAGTGCACCTTCATCCTCATGGGGTCTCCCCTACCTTGGAGCTGGGGTGAGGGAGGGAGGAGGGTGCCAGCCACAGACAGAGGCAGCACCAGAAGATCTGCTCACACTACCAATGGGATTCTTATCTAGTTTAGACATTATCTGAAATTAAAATCATACCTGACATATGAGGCCCTGGAAGAAGTTCATCGTGCTTTCCCCACCTGAGATTATCTCTGTTTAGTTCCTGTGTAATAAGAAGGGCAGACAGAGGATTCTCAATCCGCCCCCCCTCACCCCACCCCTTGCTTTTCTTTCTGGCAGGAAAATAGTCTTCCTCTAGGCCATGGCTTATGGAGAAAATACTTCCAGGAGTGGTTCTCCTAGAAAGAAACTGAAGCACCCACTTTTGTTTGGAAGAGATCATGTCTGTGTCTGGCCCCAGACTAGGTGTCCTCCTGTCCTGGTCCCTAAGCCTCACTCAGAGCTAGCATGATGCCTTACTCCTGGTGGCTCTATTGGCACCGTGCTAATTATTTGCACCCATGTTTTCTTGTTCAATCTTGCAAAAGCCTATAATAGAGACAGAATTACTAGTCTCATTTTACAGTTGAGGATACTGCATCTCAAATGGTATGGGGAGTTTTTAAACACATACAAACTTGGATTCTAACCCATGTCCTTTGATCTGTCCCAATGCCCTTTTCTCTAGGACCAAATAGTGAATATTTTCGGCTTTGCAGGCCATGAGGTCTCTGTAGCAACTAGTCACCTCTGTCTTTACAGCATGAAAACAGCCACAAATAAGGAACAAATGAATGAATGTAGCTGTGTTCCAATAATGTCCCGCTGTGTTTATTTACAAAGCAGGCAGCCAGCCCAAGGGCAACAGTTTTGTGACCTCTGTTCTAGAATGCTCTCTGGACTCCCACCTCTGATACCTGGTGATAAGCCAGGCAAACAAATAAATAAACATTAGTGGCCTCTGAGTTCCCATTCTGTCCAACACATACCTTATGGCCCAGACCTGGTCCCAGGTCCTAAATCACACAGCCTGGCATTTCTTGTGTTGGATACAGCCCGCATCAATCATTGATCGCTATGCCATACCCTTCACGGGGGCATGTCCGTCATGGGAGAGTACAGTCCACATATTCCTTGCTTAGCTCCATGGTACAGTCCATCATTTAATTTTAGGACACTTTCTATAATATAAATAGAGACTCTGAAGTCCAGTGAGTTAAATAGTGGATCCAGTCTTAGAGCACGGTTTCAGAAAAATACGGACACACTTTTTTCTCCTGGGCAGTTTTCTTATCAACCCTCTGTAAAGGCAAAGAGCAAAATATTAAGTCGTGACTCAGGGACAGCATTTCTGCCATGGGCTGAGATAATGTGACTCAGATATTTCCTTTCCAGTGGAGACTGGAGATGAATGGATAGTTAGCACATCTATTAGACTTTGTCTGTCAAACATCAGATATCGTAAATGAGCCTCTGAGAAGTGCTGGTTCTCATTCGATTCGCAATCAAATCCTCTAACAAGGACTTAGAATGCAGATAATCTCTAATGTGGATTAAAAGAAAACCCATAGACGTTGGCCACTATGTGATACAGAGAGGTAAAGACACCATCCTTCAAGAACACTTAAGAACTGATGGTTTAGTGCCTTCCCAGAGAAAGAGCCAAACTACTTCAGTACAAATAAGAGCAGAATATCCCTCCTTCTTGGGATGTCTTGGTTGGGGTTGGCAGAGACCATCCTCAATAGAAATTAGAATTAGACTCAAAAAAGAATCACAATCTAAGAGTTGAATAGGAAGCCCAGTCAAGATGCAGAAGAAGCCTTGGGAAACTGCCTGGAATTAATTTTATTAATTTTATTATTTATTTTATTTTATTGCTTATGCCCAATTTCAATGGTATGTGCAAAAGTGGGCCTACTCGCCTAAAGGGCCACTAAAGAAAGAAAATGGATTTGTTTGGTTAATGATATAAACATAATTAAGGCTCTTAGTTAGTAAAAACCTACTTGTAGTCAAGAAATGTTGGTGAAGGTACAGCACCACAGCAGTATGTAAGAGTATCTTCACCAACATTTCTCTGAGAGACAATCCTAAGAATCAGAAATCCAGCCATCTAGTCACTCATTCACAGATTCATGCATGGATGTTTTTATTCATTTATGCATGTGAGGATTCATCTATTCCTGGATTAATTTGCATAGTAGGCTCCCAAGATATATTTGAATGCATAAGTACATAAATTCATTTATTCATCTGTGCACAACGTCATTTATTCATGCATCCATGCAACTTTGATTCACTCCTTCATTTGTGGGTTCTCAAAAGTATTCATTAATCTGTTCAACAAATTGCCGTTTAAAACTGACCATACCAAAAAAGCATTGAATTAATCTATGTATGGAATAAAGATGATTCCCTATCTTCATGGAAAGTACACTTAAGAGAGGAGGAAAAAACATGTGCATACAATGGTAAATATTAGATCAATTTAAAAATGCGTTGCAAGTAAAGCATCGTGTAAGTTAAAAGCAGGGAGGATTTACTTCCATCTGGGGCAGAGATATGGTGGGTAGGAAGCATATTATTATTTAGGAGAAGTTAACCTTGAAGCTGAAGCATAACAAGTAGACAGAATTTGGACAGAATCAGTGAGGCCAAGGGAAGCATATGAGTGCATGCAATGAGCTGAGAAAACACAACGGGTCTGGAGAAGAATGTGCTGAGGAGCAAGGGGAGGCTCTGTATTGCTGGAGTCCAGGGACTAGAGAAACACTGGACACTAACAGAGAAAGGCAAGAGAGAGCCAGATCATCAAGGACCTTAAATGCCAAGCTAAGGATTTGGGGCTTGATCCTGTAGGTGGTAGTGAGCTGCTGAAGGATTTTAGAGAGAAATTATACCATCAGAAATGGGCTTAAGGAGGTTTCCTTTGGCTGTCATGCATAGAGAGGTGGGGAAAATAGCTAAGGAGTTATTAAGGAGAAACATATGGAGAACCAGACCTGGAGCTATGAAAGAAGAGAACATATGTAAGAAAGAAAGAAAGATTTGGAAGATGTTTTGATAGGACTTAGAAAACTGGTCATAGAAAGAAAGAGGGGAAGAATAGGTAGGTGTCTCTGGGGTTTCTAATCAGCGGTCCAGGAGATGGTAATGCCTTCTGAACATGATGAAGGATCAGAGAAAGAGGAGCTGGGCTGGGAAAGAAGATGAGGAGATGGAGCTTGGCCTGGGTCTGCTGTGATTCTCAGGAGGCTGGCAAACGCCCTTGAAAGCAGAGGGAATTAACTCTGGACTCTGCATGAGCCAGCACACCGGAGAGCCCCTTCCTCCTCCCCACCTGCCCCATCAGGCTCAAGTCCTCTCACCACCAGCTCTAAGAAATACAAGCTCCAGGAAGCCATCAAGAAAGGCTACTGGTTACCGGAGGGAGAAGCACAGGGCTGGGAGCCCTGGGGAGGGGAGAATTACCCACAAAGTGACTTATCAAGCTCGCCTATTTCTATTGCGTCTTCTCAACCTTGGCCTGAGCTAATGAACCTCAGAGAGCAAAGCTGTCTTTTGTTTGTGTGTCATTTTGAGGTTTTCTGGTTGATTAAGATCTATGCCAGCAGGAGGGTATAACATCACCAGCAATTCTTAGTTCCAGCATCACAGGGCGTTGTCATCCCCTCCTGACAAAATGCTGAACTTAATATAAAAATGCTGTCCCATCCGCTTTAGAAGAGAGAAATTGTTAAAAGGATTTCTTTTCTTTCTCCTTTTTCCATTTGAATTGTTATTTTTTCCTCCTCTTATCATTTTCTGCTTTGTTTCACACCCCCTCTAAATCAGGTCTCTTTTAAAAGAGCAAAAATTGAATTCCTAGTTACAGACAAAAACTACAAATGAATCTCACTCTGAGTGAGGCCAAGGGAAGGAAAAAAGAAAAGAAACTCTTAGTTAGTGGGTAACACTTAGAGGTTAACTTTTCCTCATCAAACCCTGCTTTTTCTTTTTCCAGGCACTGTTCTGTCACCCCCAGCAATGCTCACCCACACCCTTGAAACCCCTAACTCTTGCTGGAGAAAGACTGCAGCCTTCAGAGCTTCGGTCTTCCGGGGGGAATGTAATTATCTAAACTGGCCTGGATCCAGAATTCAGCTTCCCCATGAAAAGGATTTCTTATGAAAGATTAAGTGGTAACACGTATGTCAACAGCGCTCCCAGCTCTGGAGTAATTCTGAGCAAACAAGAAAATGGCAACAGTTCTTGTTTCCAATCTGGAAACCCTCCCTGGGTCTCTTTCCACCCCAGGTGGCACAGAGCTCTTGATTTTGTTCAGGTGTCTTATCTTGGGAGCCAAGAGACAGGTGAAGGGGACAACGGGTTTATCCACGGTGAGCATTCAGGGAATGGGCGCCAGGGAAGCAGCTGGATGTAGGCAGCCCTCTGAGGCTGGCTGTTTTAGGAACGCTGCACAGGCCACCAGGTCGGCTTAGTCTGGGCCTCCGTCCTGTTTCCTGGAGCCCTGTGTCTTGGCTGGCATGGCAACACTGCCCTCTGCTGGAGAAGCACAGTTATCGCGCCCCACCCGGATCCGATGGCCGAGGGCAATGGCTGGGAATGTGGTGGGGAGAAGAAAGGCTTGACAGCTAATCAACCTCTAGCATCAGCTCTTATGTGGATAGAATGTCAAGAGTCCCCATCTCTGATGTCAGCCTTGACCCCGGGATGTAGAATTAGACAGACAGCTCTGCCAAGTCCTTGCTCTGTGACCCTGGGCATCTCACTTTCTGAGATTCAGAGCAAAGGGAAAGTCACCTACATTATGGGGCTATGGTGAATATGAAATGAATAGTATCTCTTCTGCAAGGGTGACCATACATCCCAGTTTGCCCAGGATGTAATTATTAATAGCACCCTTTTTCATTCTTTGGGTGATAAACAATGTAGTCAGCCTATCCAAAGCACAGGGCACCCTGCCAGGTGTAGTAGTTACTCCAGGAATCCTAGGTTTTCTCTTCTTTATTAGGCTGCTGGTTTTCTACTGTGAATGCTTATGTCCATTTGTAAAGGGACAGGTGGCACAGTTTTCTTTTCCTTTCTTTCTATGGGACAAACTGGACACTAGCTTTCCTTCATTCAACTAAGAAAGCAGTACTGCCATGTTAGGAAAAATCAATGATGGAGGGGCTAGGAGACATAGACAAACCAGGCCAACAAATTCTGAGAATATTCTAAGAAAGCCCCTTCCACTCTGTCCCTGCCTCTTGAAGGGAGGGACCTTCTTCACGGGACAGTGGCAAGGCCCAAATGCATCATTCAGTATGAAAATGCAGTGCTAGACAGCATCTTGTTTTCAATGGCTACCAACTATCCACAGTTTGAAAAATATCTAAAAGAAAAAGAAATGCAGGGCTTCCCTGGTGGCACAGTGGTTAAGAATCCGCCTTCCAGTGCAGGGGACACAGGTTCGAGCCCTGGTCCGGGAAGATCCCACATGCCGTGGAGCAACTAAGCCCGTGCGCCACAACTACTGAGCCCACGCACCTAGAGCCTGTACTCCACAACAAGAGAAGCCACCGCCCTGAGAAGCCTGCGCACCGCAACGAAGAGTAGCCCCCGCTCGCCGCAACTAGAGAAAGCCCGTGCACAGCAACGAAGACCCAATGCAGCCAAAAATAAATAAATAATATAAATTAATTTAAAAAAAAAAGAAATGCAAAATTGCAGCATGTGTAGGCCTATAGCTGTCTAATATGCATTTATTTCTTCCAAGCCTGAGAAATGTGGGGAATTATTGAAATGTCTACTGCTGTGATAGCTCAAATCAGCAACAATGGTCAAATGTTGTTGCATCAACATTCCTGATAGGAAGCTGGCACCAATGCCAGGGTAGCAGCTGATCTGCTTGTCTATTTACATAAATTTGCATTGGTATGATGTTAAAAAATAAATGCTGATATTAAGGAAAGTAGTTTTCCCCCAGACTAAGTCATCTCAACAGCAGAGCAGTGAGGAGCACAGGCTCTGGAATCTAGCTGTTGCCTTCAATTTGTGTGACCTTGAATGAGTCATGACCTTGTTATACTGTGTTTTCTTATCTATAAATGGGAATAATAAGAACACCACCTACTACAGAGGGTTGGTACAAAGACTGAGTTAATGTATATGAGGGACTTAGAGCGTTGCTTGGCCTAGGAGATACTCAGATATTAGCTACTATTATTATCCCACAGCCTGTCTTGTCTCCCACCACTAAGCTGTGTAACATGGCCTCTGCTTTCTTCCTTCTGTAAATCATAAAAGTTGGAAATCTGGAGCTGGGAGGGATCTCAGAACATCTAATCAGTCACTTTCAAACTTTTATTTTATTCCTTTTAAAATAACCATGGAACACTTTTTGAAAATGAAAGCTTGTATGGAAACCCAGCATGGGGGCCATGTAGAATTGTGGTTAAGAAAATGGGCTTTGCCGACAGACAGGTCTGATTTCCAGCCCTGGCAAACTGCCTATTAGCCCTGTGACTCAAGGCAAATGATTTACCTTGGCTTTAAGCCTCCGTTTCATAAAGTATAAAATAGCAATAGTAATTGTAAATATTTCATAAGGCTATTATGAAGCTAAATGACTTCATACGTATTGAGTGTTTAGTGCAATGCCTGGCACATAATAAGGACCCAATAATTATGTTAACTCTTGAGATTTTAATATGTGAAATAGATGCAAGCAGAGCCACTCCAGGTGAAGCCAGGCAGAGAACCAGAACCACATCGGGGGGCTCCAAGGGAAGCACTATGACTCTGCAGAACACAATTTAAAAGCTCCTGATTTAAGCCAACATCTGGAAACTAAGTTCCAGAAAGCCCCCAGCCCCTGATCACACATAACATTAAGCTTCCATCAGTAGATTTTCCCACCCCTAGCCAAGGTTCTAACTCTGCCACTGTCACTTACCGGCTGTATGATTGTCCGTCTTTCCCCTTGCCCGTAAATCTACAGCCCTGAGACAGCCTCTTTGGTTTAAACACCTTTTTCCAGGCCCTATTAAGCTGAGCAAAAGCGTGTGGCATCCCCTGGAATTGGCTTCCAATGAGGTGAAAGTGTCCTGAACTTGCACTTCTAACATCTCCTGCTCCTTCCTGAGCCTTCGACAGCTCACTGCCGGAGGGGGAATGAGTCATTTTGTTAAAAATAAAAACACTACCATCTTCCCTCTAATGGCTTTGTTCATGATCACTGCAGGCTGGCACTGATATGCATTGCAAGCAGCTAGGCGCAGCCCGTGGGCAGCCCAGGAAGCTGGCCTACCCGAAACCGCAGCTTTGTCATCACTTTGCTGAATCTCAGGGGTCCACCTTGGCTGGCTTGTGGGTAGTGTGGGACCATGAATGACATTAGCGTGGGATGGGAGGGATGGCCAGGTCCCAGAAGAGAAGGGCAGTGCTGGACTCAGGAGTCATCTAGTTAGGGGACAAATGGTAAACTTCATAGACCACAGAGAGCTGGTCCAATCTCTTCATTTTGCTGAGACCTAGGAATGAAGAGGAATAAGATGACTTAGCTGAAAGTGGAAAAGTAAGACAAGTACTCAGGGCTTCTGTCTATAATAATTATAACTACTACTGCTACTAGCGCTCTTACTTCTGCCTGCTGTTTCCAGCACTAGGCTAAATACTTTTTATCAATTGCCTCATTCAGTCCTCAATCCCATGAGGGAGGTACTATCATTATTCTCATTATACAGATGAGAAAACTGAAGGTTTGAGAGGTTAAGTTCCTTGCCTGTGCTGCACCAGCTAGGACATGATGAAGAAGTGTATGAAGTAAGTTAATTTTTCAGAGCTTGGATTCCCAAGCACTGAATCATCAGAGTGTGGGTAGTGGGAAGCGTGTTTCTTTGCCTGTGTGTGTGTGTTGAAAGAGCAGGGACCGTGTCTTGTTCGTTGTTGAATCCTCAGTGTTCATCACAGTGCCTGAACAAGAACAGGCACCCTGTAAATATGTTGAGTTCATACGTGAAGAGCATGATTGTTTGTTCCTTTGGAGCCTGGGGTTTTTTTCCCCCTCTAATTGAGGATGTTAGTGACTGCTGTACAACTTTGGTCAGAAGAACTTCCTCTGGCCATTTTGGGTATCATCTCTCTTCTCTCCCCATCAGACATCTGACTTATGCTCAGGCTTGTGAGAGGCAATGCATGTTAGGGCTGAATTGGAAGTTAATGAAGCCATGACAATAGTCTCGGTTCCACTGTGTGACTTTGGAGAAGTCACTCATCTTCTCTGAATCTCGATTCACTCAGCTGGAAGGAAACCAGATGGTTTCCAAGGACCTCATGCAACAAGAGCTTCATCTAGTCAGGGTGTAGAGAGAGGTTTCTCAACTCAGCATGACGGGCGTTGCGAGCTGGATCATTCTCTGTCGTGGGGACCTGTCCTGTGCATTTCAAGAAGCTTAGCAACATCCTTGGCCTCTACCCATCAGATGCCAGTAGCTCTTCCCCAGCCAGACATTGCTAAATGTCTCCTGGGGTGAGAAGGAGCAAAACCCCTCGTGTGAAGTAAGTCAGGCTCTGCCCTGGCTTTGACATCACCTATCTCAGTGTCCTTCGGGGAGTCCCTTGTCCTCTCTGGGCCTGACCCCTCACCTACAAAAGGAGAGTATTGTCCTATTTCTCCAGATGATGGAGCCATGAATGTGCTCCAGCTGTGATCCCCTCCTACCTGCGCTCTGGGTGGAGGTAACAATCAGCTGAGAGAATTTGGTACTAAGTGCTTTGATGCAGGCATGCGACTACCAGAATCCATTGCGTAGAGAGAGTATTACGTTAGCTGGGTTTATCAAACCTCACAATCATGTTTGCAATGCAAGGAAAATCATGTTAGCCCCATTTCAAACCTTCCACTAGCCTCTGATGCCCACACTCCAAGATCCTATCATATTCCGGTTTTTCATGATCTGACCCCTAACTCCCCAGTTCTTCCCCTACTCTCGTGCCATCTTTTTACTTTGAAAAGCTGCTACCTCTGACAGGAATACCCTTCTGTCTATCGTGCATGATAAACTTTAGATTCATCAATCCAAATCTGACCTGAGATATCACCTCCTCCAGGAAGTCTTCCCAAACCCCCTGTGTATATATTTAACCTCTAGGCCTTTCGCATATCACATAGTGGCTGCCACACGTGAGACTCAGATATGCAGCACCACTTCTGTAAGCTTCAGTGTTTTCACCTGTATAATTGGTTCTGTTTCTCTGAAGAACACTGACTGATGTAAGATATTCATCATCATCATCGTCACTACTGTTCACACACCATTTGGTCAAACATGTATGCCAGAAGCTGTGCTGGGCTCCAGGTTTATAAGAATCAGACACCATTTCTCAGTGCGAATCAGAGGCCTTGGTTATGCCTCTTTCTATTCTGTGACCACAAGCTTCTCTCAGGAAGTGAGCATGTTATGCCACCTCCCTCTGAGGGATCTGCTGAGTTTCTCCAGTGAGATAAGAGGTGTAGGAGCCCTTTTTAATGTCAGATGTCACCCCACCCTTGTAAGGGGTTATTATTTTGGAATCAGGGAGAATTCATCAGTTCTGCAGAGGTTAAGCATTCCAGAAGCAGGATTTTGTCTTTGTCCACTGCTGTATGCTCCGTGTCCCGAGCAGGGCCTTGTTGAATAAATAAATGAAAGGCCTTACCCTTCTGGTCTCTGGCTCGGAAAGCCAGGGTAACTTTTATCCATGTTCATATTGAATACATAGATAAACATCCCGTCATACAAGGAAATCCAAACCTATCCAAACATGGAGAATGATTTTCTATGAAATCTTCTGGAGCAATCGTTTTCAGATTCCCTTTGAGGAACAGGTCACCCTGTCTCTTCTTCTACTCCCTCTTTTTCTAACTTTTCTTGAAAAACCGTAAGCCTGGAGAATACAATTTGAAGAGAGTTGGCCATAAATATTTTGAGTAAAATTTGGTGTTGGAAGAGCACTGTGCAAGGAGTCTGAAGTTTCAGCTTAGCCTTCTTTCTGCCTCTGACTCACTGTACTCAGAGACATCTGACACTTCTCTGTGCCTCAGTTTTCCCATCTCTAAAGTGGGCAAGATAGAATATCTTTGAGTGGTCCAATCAGATGTACTAATCTATGAACAGAGGAGGCGCTCAATTAATCAACC
This sequence comes from Balaenoptera ricei, assembly GCF_028023285.1. NCBI lineage: Eukaryota > Metazoa > Chordata > Mammalia > Artiodactyla > Balaenopteridae > Balaenoptera > Balaenoptera ricei. Next base: position 106,245,450 of record NC_082644.1, on the reverse strand, counting down.
TATTTCTTCCCCCTTTTGCAATATCCCTTTTATATTAATTTTTGTTTCATCTGTTTCTTCTTGAAGAGAGCAAGGGCCCAAGGGGGACCCAGTGGAATGTATCCAGATGATGGAGCTTCAGCTGCAGCATCTGAGCACCTTGACGGGGTTACTGTGGCAACCTGAGCTCTCAGATGGTGAAATTAGGTATCTGCATGACCTGATCAGAAATGACATGGGAGAAAACAAAAGAGCCATAGTTGTGACAGCAGCTGGGACTCCATGTTTGGCTCCAGCAGGATGGAGGCACAGTGCCGGGGGCCGTGTTCCAGCAGTTAAAAGAAATATCAGCATCTATTTGCCAACTAATTACAGAATATCATTCACACATTATCTGGCCAGAACCTGCTCTCTGGTCCACACAGGGCCCTGAATGATAACAGTCTGTTTTTTCCTCTTTTCATTACCCCCCTAATATCAGATGAACATCTTAGAATTTTCTTGGCATAAGCTTGGCTATGGTGGGACTTGCTTTCTCATGATGCTCTTTTCTGCTGTAAAAATGTACACATCTCCTCTTTGCCTGATGTTCTGACTCAAATTTTTCAACTTGCTTTTTCTTGCATCCTGCCTGATGTCAGGGAGCTAGAAAAACCTAACTTCAAATCTTGCTTCTGCCATTTCTTCCTGGAGTAATCTTTGACAACTTCTCTGACTCTTGGTTTTCACGTCCACTATGCCTTCTCAGTCAAGTTCCCAGGTTTATGAGATTATGAAACTATTCTACGCGTTTTAAAGTGCATTACAAAGTGTAAAAATATCACACATATGTTAATGTTTGTGTAGTCTAAATGGCTATTTACATTTACAAACATTTTCACTTCACTAATTATTTCCCAAATTGGGTGTAAAGGAAGTCTAGTTCTATGAAATGATAATAAATGTGCTCTAGGGGAAAAAAAAAATTTAAAGCATTCACAGAATAAATAAAATTGAATTTTAATTATGCAAATTTCTTTGTGCAGACCTCCTCAGTGCCTTTATGCTAGAAATGTTATCTGACCCACAGAAGTTTTTGTTTTCCCTCAGGAATCACTTATTACCATATCCTAGAACTAGTTTAGCAGAAAATAAAATTCGAGAATTACTGAACTACACTACCTTCTATTAAGAAAAGTACACTATAACAACTGCTTTAAAACTAGAAAAATTAATTCAGGAAAATCTAAGAGAGTAAGACAGAGAAATTAGGTCACTTCATTTTTTTCTAGGCTCTGTAATTGTTTTTCGTTGTACGTTTCTTTTTGTTCTTCTCTCTCCGTGTCTCTCTCTCTGCACCCTCCTCCCCTGCTTGCCTTCTTTTTAAAATCACTTGGTAACTTGCCATAAATACAAATTTTCATGCCCCTCCCCAGATCTACCAAATCAGAAACTCTTTTGAGTGGAGCTCAGCAAAAAGTGATTCTGATGGACACTAAAGTTTTCACTTTAAATCACGGATTTATTTACTTATTAATAGTGCCGTCTTTCAATTCCAGATGTCCCAACTTGGACTCTAAATTATGTCATCACCTTAAATATGGCTGTTTTAGCCATCCTGTGTTAGCTAAAATATTTTGATAATAATTTCATTCCTTTTGGTAGACAGCAGTTGCACACACACATGTGCGGGGACACACACACACACACACACACAAACACATATACACCTGGACAGTCCCGCCTCCTCCCCTGGATGCACTGGGCAAATAAACATTCCAGCTACTAAAGAATTAATGCCAAGCACAAGAGATCCTTGTTCTGACACCCTGGACCGAGTCCTTTCTGAAGGATCAGTGCCTTACTATGACAGTTAAATGATAATTGTGTCAAGTGCTTGGCACAGTATACAGGAAGAATTCAATAAATAGCAGCTATTTATACTTATTTTCTACTTTTTCTGACGCCTTCCTCTATGTCAGAAACTGTAGTAGGTTCTGGGCATTAAAAAATGAAGCAGACAGACATGACCCTCCCCCGACCCCCGGACTTTACGATCTAATTGGAAATACTGACTGCAAACAACTATGATCCGAGGTGACAAGGGCTGTGGCTGGACAAGCAGGAGTGGTGGCAGCAGAGAGGAGGGGGTCGATCCACCCGGCCTCGGCAGTGGCGGGCAGGAGCGGGCAGGAGCGGGGGAGGGGAAATAGACATTCCCTAGGCAAAGCAAGAGTATGCGGAGAAATCCAGGGGATGAGAAAGAGCGTGGCTGCTTGTGGACATTGTATGCAGCTCAGATTGGCTGGAGTTCACAGTCATGCTGGGGAGAAAATGGGGAATAATGATAATGACGAGAGATGAGTCTGAAGATGTTGGCAGGGACCTAATCATTATCAAGAGATTTTGGAGCCATGTTGGAAAGTTTGAAAATTGTTCTGAGGGCAATGGGGAGCCATGGAAGGGTGTTCAGCAGGGGAGTAGCGTGTTTCGTATTTTATGAACCTCACTCTGGATGTTGTGTGGGGTACACACGACTGAATGAGAGATGATGAGAGCTAATTACACCCCATCGTAATTGGTGGTGTCCTGGATGAGGAAAGTGGAGTGGGCATGGGAAGGTGTATCTACAACCACATTTATTGAATTTTGCTTCCAAGTTATGAAATAGAATATTTATTGTTTTCTCTCTCATCATACATCATTAAGTTTTGTTTTAGAAAGTAAAATGATAGCAGTATTTTGTGTGCATTTGGATCCCTAAATGAGCTCTTGTTTTGATTGTTCTTGCTACCTTTGCTGTCCAGACCTTAAGCCTCAGTATAGACCTCTATCTAATGGAACATTTATTAGTCCATCTAAATATCTAATATCTATACATTACTTCTAATAAAATTACTGTGATATTGTGATTTATAAGAAATATGTATTTGGTCATGTGAAATAAGGTCAAATTTGGTCAAATGACCAAATATATATTTCCCATCTATGTTTGGTCTCAACCCATAGTTCCTGGCTCAGAGCTCCCAAAACCCTTGCAATTTCCTGAGTGATAAATAAAAGCAGTGGGAACATCTTCTGTTATAATAATTTCTCTGTAGTCCTCAGTAAAGGCAAAAGGGTTGTCTTGTTATTCAAAACAAGCTCCTTTCCACCAAAACTGGGTTTATATTAATGAAGGTGACTTTTGGAAAGCACCTAAAGATGGGGGCTAGTTGCCAGGGGAACAAACCAGGAATAGAGGGTTGGAACTTTCAGTTTCACCCCTTGATTTCCAGGAAAGAGAGAGAGGCTGGAGGTTGAATCGATCACCAATGACCAATTATCTAATCAGTCATGCCTATTAATGAAGCCTCCATAAAAACCCAAAAGGATGGTGTTTGGAGAGACTCTGGGTTGGTGAACATGTGGAGATTTGGAGAGAGTGGAGTGCCTGGAGAGGGCATGGAAGCTCCACACCCTTTCCCCATACCTTGCTCTATGCGTCTTTTACATCTGGGTGTTCCTGAGTTATATCCTTTTATAATAAGCCAGCAATCTAGTAAGTAAAATGTTTTTCTCAGTCCTGTGAGCCGATCTAGTGAATTAATCCAACCCAAGTTCGGGGTCACTGGAACATCTGATTTATAGCCAGTCACTCAAAAGCACAGGTGACAACCTGGACTTGCAATTGGCATCTAAAGTGAAGGGCAGTCTTGTGGAACTGAGCCCTTAACCTGTGGAGTCTGGTGCTATCTCCAGGAAGATGTGCTAGAACTGAGCTGAATTGTAGGATACACGGCTGGTATCCAAGCGTTGCTTGTTGGTGTGGTCAAACCACCTCCCCCACCCCCAAATACACACATTGCAATTTGGGACCAGAATCTTAGTTATTGTCTTCTCATTTGATCTGCAATATAGATCTGTGAGTTAGGCCAGGTAAAATTGGAAGTTGAGACCATGAGGGGGTTGGCCATGTTCATACAGATGGCAAGGTGCCTGGTCTTCTGTCTCCAAATCCCATGCTCTTCCACATCATCACTCTGCTTCCCACTCATGTATCAGTGTGTCGGGAGGGCTTTGGGAGAGCCAACATTTGAGAGCTGGAAACTTTTGTGAAGGTTCAAAACCAGTTGCTATGTTCTGCCCACATGCGTCCTTCCTGGGCTCAGGACAAGAGATGACAGAAAGGAAAAGGATGAAGGAGGAAGAGGGAGGGAGAGGGAGAAGGAGTGTGTCACCTTCTAATACTGCAAGAGCAGCAAAGGTGGCACTAGAGGACACTTTCCACCAGACCTATAGCTCCTGAGCAATCTTAGAGCTGCACCAAAATGCCCCACACTCAGCAACAAATGTTCTGCTGACGCTAGATCCAGGGCAAAGATAACCACTAGCACATTAGGAAGATCACTAGGCTGAGCCTCAATTCTGCCACTTACTAGCTAAGCAACCTCCCCCTCTCTGAGCCTCAGTTTCCCCATCTGTAAATGAGGACGTTAATGATACCTATCTCCCAGGGTTATAGTGAGGGTTATTTCCTGTTAATTTTTCTATTGAAGTATAGTAGATTTACACTATTGTATTAGTTTCAGATGTATGGAAGGTATGGAATATATGTATGTGGTATATAGATACATACCACATCTTCTTTATCCATTCATCTGTCAATGGACATTTAGGCTGCTTCCATGTCTTGGCTATTGTGAATAGTCCCGCTATGAACATTGGGGTGCATGTATCTTTTTGAATTAGAGGTTTTTCTGGATATATACCCAGGAGTGGGATTGCTGGATCATATGGTAATTCTATTTTTAGTTTTTTAAGGAACCTCCATACTGTTTTCTATAGTGGCTGCACCAACTTACATTTCCTATGATGAGGATTATTGAGAGGATTAAATGTACTAATGCCTGGTATGCTCTTCCCCCAAATAGCTGCATAGTTCCCTGACACAGGTCAGGCCTTTACTGAGATGCCTCCTCTCTGAGAGGCCTTTCCTATCCATCCCATTTAAAACTGCAGCACTTCTCCCTCTTGGTCCTTCCTATCCCTCTTCTGGCTTTACTGTTCCCCACAGAACATATTCATTGTTGGACAATGGGTAGCACTGAACATACCTCCATCTAACAAAGTAAATATTCTACTTATTTATTCATTGTGTCTCCACCTTTCACAGGAAAGTAAGGATGGTTTTTCTCTTCTGTTTATCACTTTATCACTAGTTCCTAAAAGGATGCCTAGTGCAAAATAGGCATGCAATAGGAACTAGATGAATGAAGGATGAATGAATAAACAAATAAGTGAAAACATTTCATTTGTTGGCTTTGCATTTCCAGACCTGTGTTATGCTCTTAGAGTTTCCAGTAAGCCAAATTTGTTTCTTAATACGTAATCCATGAATATGGTCTCACACAAAAGAAATAATCATTACAAGAAAACAAAGTAAAAATACACAAATAATTACAGCAAAAAAGGGCCTCCTTCAACATCCTTATCCTGCTTCTTCCCCCTAGATTTACTCTTTCAAATCTATCTTATTCAGTCAGAGGCATAGAAATGTTTAGATGTAGAAATAAATACAAGAGCAAATATTTTTGTGGCACTTAACTGCATGTCAAGCATGTTTCTAAACACAATGTACACTAACTCACTATCTCCAGAACAACACCATAAGACAGGTGCTATTTTTACCCCCAATGTATAGAGAAAAAAGCTGAGACAGAGTTGCTATTTCTTTAATATATAAATGGGGTCATACTAGACCTATTAGCTCACAATGTGCTTGTTCCATTTAAAATATGTTGTATTTAGGTACACCTTGATATTTAAACTCAGACTCCATCTGTTCCTTCCGTATTCATTTCAAATTAGCGTAGGGCTTTAATTTCACTCCATTTACTGGTTTTTAATCTTGTCATCAGTCTCCTTCCTCCTGGGAGCTGAACTGAATGCCCTCAAAATGCCTTTCTCTAATGGCCCATGGTTTTGCTCTGCCAGCATCTCCCCAGCTCATCACTGTCTCTGCAGTTCTCTCTGGGATAAGGTGCAGGGTATCTCCTGTTCCTCATCCCTGAGGTCAGTTCTACTTAGGAGTTGCCACAAGCCTCCTTTGAGTTTCCTATTGTACCACTATTTGATTCCTTGCTCCTTTGCACCAAGAAATGAATCACTTCCCACTAAGTGGGGATCTTAGAAGGTGGGGAGAGGATAACTTCAAGCATTCTTTAAAATCAACAGATACCCAAGGAAGTCAAGGAGGGGAAACAGCTGCTGCTATTTTTACTAATTTGCTGAATTTTAAAACCAGTTGTTCAACTTCTTTAAGTCTCCAGTTTCTCATATATTAAATGATAGTAGCTCCCAGCTTACTACCTCATGTGTCTGAAGTCTAGTATTTTGGGAGAGTCTGCATAATCATAATGAGTTCTAACAATCTCTCACACTTACAGAGTGATTTACAGCTCACCAAGTACTTGTTGAAGAAGGATATTTCCTAGACGCATAAAATTTCAGAGGTGACCCTTACAGATGAACATATCCAGTGGTTCCCCAACTCTGCTTTACACTCCCTGGCAAGAAGAGCCCAAAGGTATAATGGCAGTCCATGAACACTTCAACATTTCAAAAATGCTAACGGGAATCATACATTTCCGCAATAAAATCAGACTTTAATTGCTTTTGGTGGGAATTATATCAACTAAAATTGGTACTTATTGGAAAACTCATTATCCCTTAATAAAGGTAACTTAATAGACATAACCCCTTGAAACATTGGGGGTCTATGGGGAAAAAAAATTATAGAAGGAAAACTTAATCGTGAAATGATGAAGGATTTGGGCCACAGAGATCCCCACATTTCATAGATGAGGAAAGTGGAGCCCAAAGAAGCAAGTTGTACCCTGAAACTCCTCCTCTTCTTCATCACTCCTGTCTTAGATTATGCCTCGTGTATCCTCTGTTGGAATTATGCACTAGTGTCCTGTCTTATCCTAGTCTCTACTGGCTGCTTCCATCTGCCCCTTGAACTGCAACCAAAGTCACTTTTTAGTATGCATCCCACCTCTCCTTTGATGGGTTCACATTCCCTGAAGTCTCCCCATCGTCGTCAGGATAAAGACACACTCTTCTGTTGGCACCCAGGGCTCTTCATGATCTGGCCTCAGCATCCCTTAAGATTCATCTTGAGCTCCAGCCACACTTAATGATTTTTGGTCCCTGAATGCACCAGGCCTTCTCACCGTCCCTCTGTGCCTTTGCATAAACTGGTCCCTCTTCAGAATGCCCTTCCTCCACCTGCTTACCTGTCAACTTAATGCATCTTTCAAGTTTCAGCTACATCACACCTCCTCCAGGAAGCCTTCACTCCAGAATGGACTGAGTGCCTGCTCTGGGCATCTCAGCACCCCATGCGCCCATCCAGTGTACGCTTCTGTTACTGCATTGCAATCTCCTCAGTAGACAGGAAATTGTTAAATGAACATGACTTCCCCAAGATCTCATGGCAGAGGCAAGAGGCAAATGCTAGGTCTTCTCCTGGCTTCATGGCTCTGTGTCCTATAGAACGTTGAAGTGCTGTGAAAATCTCAAGGTTTGGCTTTTCCCTCCATGGATCCCACATTTTGAGAAAAAAAGAAAAAAACCTGTCCAACATGAAATTTATTAAGGGATAATTTTAGGGCTACCAGCAAGGAAGAAGGCATACCATTAGGGTAGTCAGATTCTATCCTCCAGACTGGAAACACTAGGAGAGCTTTAAGGGAAAGAGCCCAAAGTGGAAGCACCTTTAGGCAGAGGCACATAGGGCAGCTCTGCCACGATTACTGTGCAGGTGCAAACAAGGCCAGAGAGACCCCGCCACTCGTATGAGAGAGAACCCAGATAAGGATTCGGGAAGCCTGGTCCCATTATGTCAGGCTCACTCAAAGGGCGTTTTCCCCTGGCCTCTCTGCTTTTTGAGACCCGTTAAGTACAATGCCAGGCAGGGAGGCCAGCATCTACTCTCACATGCTTACAGATACGGTGCTGCTACCCACCAAGGCCTTGGCACTTAAAGAACATGGACCCACCTTTAGAACCTCCAAGTCCTGGCCTCCAGCTGCTGCTTTAAGGGACCAAAACCAAAACAAAACAAACAAACAAACAACCGTGACAAGTAGGAGGATCCCCCTCAGCTTCTAATCAGGAGACCCAATGTTTGCAATAATTAAAGACACTACACTTGATTCACAATATATTCAGTCTGCATTATTAGGACCTATAACAACCCTGGACAATTGACAAGCCAAGGACAGTTGTAATGTTGTCTCCTTTTTAAAATGAGAAATCCAAAGCTATAAGTTGTTTAATGACTTTCCTGAGATCTGATGAATGTATGGAACGTCTCTGTGCACCAACAGGGCCATCAATCTGAAAATGTCAATCCTTACCTCAACCTTGCTGTGCAATATTACACAAGTTACTTAACCTCTCTGATATTCACTTTCCTCATCTCTAAAAGGGAGATAAAAATATCACTCTCACATGGTTATTGTTAGATGAAGTGAATTAATGTACTGAGTACGTTAATTCACTTCATCTCACAATATAGTACATGGATCACTGCACTTGATACCTAGAACTGAAAGACCCTGGTCTTCTGACTCCAAATCCCCCCATCCTTTCTTTTTTTTAAAATTGTTATTGGGGTATAGTTGATTTACAATGTTGTATTGGTTTCAGGGGTACAGCAAAGTGAGTCAGTTATACAGATATATATGTCCACTCTTTTTTAGATTCTTTTCCCATATAGGTCATTATAGAGTATTGAGTAGAGTTCCCTGTGCTACACAGTAGGTCCTTATTAGTTATCTATTTTATATATAGTAGTGTGCATATGTCTATCCAAATCTCCCAATTCATCCCTCCCCCCACCCGTGCCCCGTCCTTTCCGATTGTTCTGCTTCAAACACTCTCTGAGACTTTGGATAAATTATTTAGTCCTCTGGGTATAATTTTTCCATCTATAAAGGAGGTTCTAGTGACCTTACACAACCTCTCTGAATCTCAGTTCCCTCAACTCTAAATTGGGAGGAATAATTACAGTCTCCTCCTTATAGGGTTATTCTGAGGAGTGAAGTAGAAAATGTTTGGAAAGCACTTAAGACAGTGCCTGGCACATAGCCAACACTAAAAATAAATTAACTGTTATCACTGTGGTTGTTGCTAATGTTAATATTATTAGTCCCTCCCATTATAAAATGGGATATATACCCTCTTAGTCAAGTGATCAAAACTCAGTTCTATTTGGATCACAGGGAGAAAATAAAATTTCTGTATTTTTACTACCAAAGCCCCCCACACACAGACACTCACCCTTTTTCTTCTTGCCCCTGACCTTAAAGAATCACAGCCTCTCAGGCCTAGAAAAGTTTTCAGAGGTCATCCACTTGACCTGTTCTCCATTTTTTTATTTCTCTCTACAACATCTCCACCAAGTGGCATATACTTAAATACCTCTGGTGATGGGGACCTCACCACCTTATACAGTAGCTCACTCTGAACACAGTTCTGTGTGCTAAGCTCTCTTTTGTGAAGCCAAAATGCAAGTCACAGTAGCTTCTTCATTTTTTCTCACTTTTACACTTCAGCTCTAGCTGGATTCACAGAAGTGAATTCACAGAGAATTTGCAGAAGCCAAGCTTCAACAACATTTTTCTCCAGGCTGTAACAAACTCGAATTGTATTTGTTGGTCATTTTTTTCCTCCCTCTTTCTGGAAAAAAAATCTTAAGCACATTTCACCATTCGAAAGATTTTTTTTTTCTTTCTCCCCGTCTGCTGGTTCCCACTGGGATGAAAAGCAATAAAAAGTTAGAAAGAACTATAGGTTTGCCTTCTGCCTTTGTCACTTAGATGAATAGCACCATAAAAAACGGTGAATGCTATCGGTTAAAGCGAACTCCTTCCTCTCCCTCATACGTTTCACCAAGTTCTGATGCAAGGGGTTTGGACAGGAAAACCTTTTTCTGAAGATGGATAAGATAGTGAGTTAAAGATTTTGCATTAAAAACAGATTCTGGTTATAATATCTTCCTGACAGTGGCATTTTGCTACCCCTGTTTTGTGAGTCCTGTAAATAAAACTTAAGGGGGCACATCAGTTGGGCAGGGGATATCTGGGAACCTTGTGAGGTGTCTGCCAATCAGGGCATAATAAAGAGGAACAGTTCCAAGCCAGCTCCTGCAGTTCTCAAGGGGTCTTTCTGCATTCTTTCTCCTTCCCCACCCCCAGCACTGGTGCTCCCTTCTCCTTTTTTTAATGTTCTTTGTATTTCCAATCAGCTCCCTGATCTGGCACCAGCTTTAGGAAGTCGTGTGAATAGACAACATGAGAGGATCTTGTAATATTTCACACTTTCCAATGAAAAATATGCTGGTTGGAAACGTTAATATTTAATAACAGATAAAGTGTCTGAAAAGTTGCAGGAGAATTTTCCATTAAGATATGGAGATACTCAGAAAGTATACTCACTTTGTTAGAAAACCTTATCAGGCTGGGGCAGCAGCCGTGGGGCTCAATCTCTTGCCCTGCTGGGGGTTAAATATGAATTGCGAGCCCAGAGTAAACACAAAGCAGAGAAAGTGCTCCTTGATCCAGTGCATGTCTCTGACGAGCACAGGCAAGATTAGGAACTGAAAGGTGGTCATTGGACTTTGAGTCAGGGCAAGAGGGGCAGAGTCTGGATGTCAAAGATTACTTTGAACTTTTCTCCTGTGAGAATGGTAGCCCGATGGACACAATAATAAATCATAAGCTAAAAGTTACATTTGTGTTGCAATATATGTTAGAAAGTGTCTTCTCAGCTCTTATCTCATTAGACACTCCATCATGGATGAATGATATGAATCCCCCTTTATGGAGGAGGGTACAGAGCCTCAAAGAGGTGAAGTGATTTGTCCAAAGTCACAGAATAGATGTATGGTTGGGTTTTTAACATAGGTCCTTCTGACTCCAAACCCAGTGTTCTTTGCACTAAAGCATATTATCTTCCGTCAGGAACAGAGGTACAGGTCTTTTGTGGGGAAGATGATAGTGATGATGATGACGAAAGATGATGCTGATAATTAACACATTATCTTCATGTTTCGAGTCCTACTAAGTGTCAAGCCCTATGTTAGATACTTTCTGTGAAACCTCTCATTTAATCCTTATAACAGACATAAAATGCATTATTACTATTATTATTATTTCATTTTACAGATGATCAAACAGGCTCAGAGAGGCAAAATGACTTGCCCAAGATTATATAAGAGATTATTCAAACCTAGCTCTGGATAGATTTTAAATTCCTGAACTTTTATTTAACAATGGAAAAAGGAAAAAAGTGGGAGGTGGGTGAAGAGGAGGATTTAGGGCTGAGAGATGTGGAGTTCAGAGGCAGTCAGGAAAATTGATTTACATAGATAATCCTCCAGAAGTTCACGTACTTAGGGGTGCTCAGAAGGCAACTGGAAACTAACAGGGGCCTGGAGTTGAGGAAAGACATAGGAGGCAGACCTGCAGAGCCAGTGTGTCCTAGGCATGCATTGAGCACCTAGTGCATGCAATTCCAATATGCACAAGGACAAGTTGGATGTGGATCCTGAAAAAAGCCCTAAACTTTGTAAAGATTTTCTAAGATCACTTGGTAGCCTTGGGGATCCGCAGAGTGCAGGAGGCTAGATTACAATGATGTGTAGTCATAAGGGGAAGTGAAGAAGGGCAGGTACCGGCAAACTATGGAGAAGTTTGTAGTCAAGGAGCACAGTGGCAAAATGGCTTAAAGGATTATCAGGGTCAAGGAACTTCCCCCCCTCTTCTTTGAAGATAAGAATTGAACACTTTCATGGGCTACAGAAGGATTCAGTGGAGAGGGAGGGATCAAAGATATAGGAGAGAGAAGAAATAATCAATAGTGCAATTGAAGGCAGTGTTGGAGGATTGCACTTCAGAAAGAAGGGTCACTTTCCTCTGCGACTTCAGGCACAGTAAAGATTTGCATCAGTGAATGAATCATATCAGATTTCTGGGGTGGGAAAATCTCAGGGTATGAGCAAGGCAGACTTAGGTTCGAATTCTGATTCTGTCACTTTCTAAATCTCTGATCTCGAATAAATCGATTAACCTCTTGGAGCCTCAGTTTCCACATCTGTGAAAAATATGCAAAACAGAGATGTCACCACCCATAACAATGTTATTGGATTGTTCCAAAGCACAGATTCCCAAACTTGCTTGATTCACAGTTTCTTTAGTATCTCAGTAGTTTTTCACAGGGCCCCTAGGCCAAAATAAATACACAACAGTTCCATGTATTAAGTAGTTGGGTTCAAACAATTTCAAAAGTATGTATGTCCTATCACTTTATATACATAATTTGAAAGAAAGGTAACACTATCATTTCATTCTTAAATAAACACCATCACCTAATTACTCATGGAATGTGTGGGACTGTGGACACTGTACAATCAGATTGAATACCGATATCCCTCTTTCCTGTTCCACATTGGTGTTTGCAGTTACTTGCCTGTTTTTGTTTTTTTGTTTTTGACCATACCATACAGCAGTGAGAGCACAGAGTCCTAACCATTGGACCGCCAGGGAGTTCCTCTGCAGTTACTTGCTTTGTTATTAGAGCAACTCACTAAAACCCAGCATCACCTATATATGATGTCATTGAATGGACTGTAGTGTGATCTGATGGTGAGATGGTAAGCTCTCTCACCCTGGTAATTCCAGGGTATTCAGCAGACGTTAAATATCACTGAGCTTCTCCCTAAAGTGTTAAATATTTCTTCATGCCCCTTTAAGTTTTCTGTGGCCCCCCTAGGCACCTTGGCACAATTTGGGAACCGTCATTCTAAAGATTAAATTAAATAATACATGTATAATATGTATTATATGCAATTTCTTATCAATTACAGATTGGTAAGAAAAGGTGGAACATCCCAGTAGAAAAAGGAAAAGGATATTATGGGCAAATATCAGAAGAGAAAGCCCTAATGCTAGTACAAGCCTAAACTAGCATTAGGTTCCCCTAGTTGTTAGAGAAATACAAATCAAAACAGCAATGAGATAACATTTTCTCCCAACCAATGCACGAAAATTAAAGATTGATTCCATTTAGTAGCTGGCAAAGGGGTAGGAAAATAAAAACTGTCTCATATTGCCAGTGAGAATATAAATTGCTGTAGCATTTTCAGAAATTAAGCTAGAAGGATCTAATAAAATTTAAAACCTGTCTACCTTTACCACAGCAATCCCATTTGGAGGAATCCAGCATACAGAAATAAAAACACCAGTATACATGGATAGTCAAGGATCTTTATTAGATAATTGTTTATTATAACATAAAACAGTCTGGAAACAACCTGAATGTCCATCAATAGCAGAATAATTCTTATGCATCTATCCTCTGGAGAGTTGTTTAGTTATTAAAAGAAAGAGTTTGGTCTATGTGTATTGACAGAAAGGAATGTCTGCGATATATTGTTAGTGAAAAAGGCAAATGTGGAGTAAATAGGCATAGCAGGTTATCGTTTTTTCTGTAAGGAAGTAGAATAAAAAGAAGCCTATGTTTATACAAGCATATGGGAAATCCAGGTAGGACAAAAGCTAACACACTTAATTGTTGATACTTAGTACAATGTGTGTCTTGCTGGGGGCGGGGTATAAACATGGAAGGGAAGATTACTGGTTTTGTCTATGTTCATATCTGAGTAGTTTGGCAGGTATTCATCTATCAACCAGCATAAGTTATACTGCCCTTCATAAGCTAAAGAGAAAACCCAGTGAAACGTCCCCCCCAAAATGCATTTGGTTTACCTAACATTGTGCGTATCACATGACAGGGATTTTGTATGCCAGTGTTCTGTCTCTGGTTTTCTTTCTGTAGGTCTGTTATTCCATTGCATTTCCCTCTACCTAGCTGCATCTCTCCCGCTCCCTTTTCCTCTCCCTCTCTCTCTTTTCTTCTCTATTCTCTCCCCTTGCCTTTATGCCACATGATGTGGGGACACAGACGAGGAATAAGACAGGGCACCTGCCCTTGAGAAGCTTACAGTCTGCGGGGCTGAAAACCAACACATTTTCAGAGAGGGAGAAAGGAAGTGGAGGAAGATGGCACCAGATGGACTTAGTTCTGCGGAAGAATGGGTAAGTCCCCCTACTTAGGAAGAGAGGAAGCTGAGGACTTATGGGGAGTGAAAGTGGCTCCGGCTGCAGTACGGAGTCAACAGGAGATCACTGGAGGGATTATCTTTCAGCCCTTCTCCCTGGGTGGCTTCAAAATTCATCTTTCTGAAGGCAGGAGTCTGGCACAGGCACCTCAGAAAGGCTCTTCAGGATCTGATTCCTTCATTTTTCAGGTCTCTGTCTAAGACGTACGGGCAGATGGACCCCTCCCCTACCTCATGCTAAATCTTTTCTATTTTAGCTGTGCTCAGAGGCCAACTGTCCTTACCCATTCCCTCCACAGCCTGCCTCACCCATAAAGAGAAACGTCAGACTCAAACCAACTGTACCATCCCACAGCCTGACCCTCCTTCCCCCACCTCTCACCCCATACACCATCCTCTGTACCATCCTCTTGTCGGCAGCCAGCAGACCACTGTTCCTGGGCCAGCTCTGCCTCTGTCTCCCTAGACAACGGTCCTTGCAGAGACAGAAGAAGGGTCAGATGTCAGGGCCGCTGGGCTAGGATCCCACAAGCTGTGTCCTAGTTTTCCAGGATAAGCTGTCAGGAGTTGCCTCAATGCAGTCCCCTCTTCCCTCTCCCCAAATCCTATTTCTGAGCCTGAAGAAATGGCTTTGCCAGCCTCAGGGGAAGCCTCTTGCCCAGGGAAAGCCAGGCTTGAGAAGCTGCCATCAGACCCCATTGTCTGTGTCCTGGGACCACTGCCAAGGCTCGGGCATCTTGGCTGGGGTGGTGGAAGGGCCCTGTTCTGATCCCATCTGTTCAGAGTGAGGGAAAGAAGCCAGGTTCCCTCCCCTTTATCTCTCCCCCCAAACCCCAAGCTTTATGGATGAGTGGCTTTTCAGAGATGAAAAACCAGAGCCCTGTCAAACAAGTCTTCTTGCTTGACAAAGATAGAATCTAAATATAGAAAGGTACAGCTAAGCTCTGCAGCCGAGCGAGCAACCCCATCTGGCACACAGCTTCAGGGTGTTTCCTCCCCTACCATGGCACCTAGCCCAGTGCCCAGGACACAGTAGAGGGTCATCAAATGTTTTGTTGAACTGACCTCCTGAATCTTGCTGAACACCCCTCCCCTACCAGCAGAGAGATGCTGTACAAACATCCCCATGACACCCACTGAAGCTGCCCTGGACCCCTCACTTCCCACCCACACATAGCCCTGGCCCCTCTCCTATTGAGAACATCCTTACAAAAATGCCACTGCCTTGAAAGAAATCTCCCTGAGATGGGGGTAGGGGGCTAATGCATATATTTTTCTTTTCCATGTTATCAGGCACTGTATATCCACTACCTTATTTAATCCTCACAATTATCAAGGATATAATTACTCCCATTTTATAGATATGAACATTGAGGCTAAGAGGTTAACTGACACATCCAAAGCCTTGCTGTTGGAAAACTCAGGTCCATTTCCCCTGCTCCAGAGAACACCATGGAATGGTGAAGGGGGTATTCATGCTGCTAGACCCCATTGACGGCCATGGTTCCCCCCGGATAATTCTCCTTAGGAGCTCTAGAACCCTTCTTTGGTTTAACTAAAAATGATAGAATCATAATTCGTGGAGCCAAAAAGTATTCCAGGAGAGCATGGAGCCCAGGCTCCTGTTTTCAAGAAGATAACATGGTATTCAGATGGTGTGTTTGTTTCCTAGGGCTGCCATAACAAATCACTACACACTTGGTGGCTTAATACAACAGAAATTTATTCTCTCACAGGTCTGAAATCAAGTTGCTGGCAAGGCCATGCTCCCTCCAAGGCTCTAGGGAAGAATCCTTCCTTGCCTCTTCCTAGCTTCTGGTGGTTACCAGCAATCCTTGGCGTTCCTTGGCTTGTAGGTACATTGCTCCAATTTCCGCCTCTGTCTTCACACGCTTGTCTTCCCTCTGTGTGTCTTTCTGTCTGACTCTCCTTCGTCTTCTTCTTATATATAAAGACACCAGTCGCTGGAGTTAGGGTTTACCCTAATCCAGTATGGCCTCATTTTAACTGGATTATATCTGCAAAGACCCTACATTCAAATAAGATCACATTCTGAGGTTGGGTGGACATGAACTTCGGTGGAGCACTGTTCAGCCCAGCACAGTTGGTACAGCGTGGTGCCAGGAGGGTGGGCTCAGGAGTCAGGCTGCCTGGGACCGTAATCCTAGATCTGCCACTTGCTCGCTCTGTGACCTAGAGAAACTCAGCCTCTCTGAATCTCAGGCTCCTCATCTGTAAAATAAGGATACTGGGCTGGTTGGGAGAAGCCACTAAGGTAGTCCATGCACAGAGCTTAGCCCAATGCCCGGCACAAAGTAAGTGCTCAAACGTTAGCTCAGCTCCCTGTATCTTGGTAGTTAGGGGCACACACTCTGGAGTCAGGTTGCTGGGGTGAAATCCTGGATCTGTCCATTGTGGGAAGATGGACACATTACTTAAACTCTCTGAGCCTTAATTTCCTTATGTAGAACAGGGATAATAACTGTATCTGCCTCATGGTTTACGGTAAGCAGCACATGAAGTAATTCAGATAAGGTATTTAAGAATATCTTGCATGTATGATATCATTTATATGTAGAATCTAAAAAATAATACAAATGAATATACATGCAAAACAGAAACAGGTTCAAATATAGAAAACAAACAAGTGATCACAAAATAGAAGGGGCAAATTAGGGGTATGGGATTAAGAGATACAAACTATTATGTATAAAATAGATAAGCAACAAGGATACATTGTATAGCACAGGGAATTATAGCCATTATTATTTTTTTTAATTATTTATTTATTTATTTTTGGCTGTGTTGGGTCTTCGTTTCTGTGCAAGGGCTTTCTCTAGTTGAGGCGAGTGGGGGCCACTCTTCATCGCGGTGCACGGGCCTCTCACTGTCGCGGCCTCTCTTGTTGCGGAGCACAGGCTCCAGACGCGCAGGCTCAGTAGCTGTGGCTCACGGGCCCAGTTGCTCCGCAGCATGTGGGATCCTCCCAGACCAGGGCTCGAACCCGTGTCCCCTGCATTGGCAGGCAGATTCTCAACCACTGCGCCACCAGGGAAGCCCAGCCATTATCTTGTAATAACATCTAATGGAGTATAAGCTGTAAAAATACTGAATCACTATGCTGTACACCTGAAACTAACATAATATTGTAAATCAACTATACTTCAAGAATAAAATAAAATAAAAATAAAAATTTATTAAAAAAGAATATCTTGCCTATAGCAGGTTCCCAATAAATGGTGGCTATTATGGTATTGGTGTTCCCAATTCGAATCCATATGATATTATATAATCCTGTAACACCATAGGGACAGGCTCAGCAGAGGGGTCCTGGGTTTCTAGCAGAGAAGGACCAGAGTTTTGTGGGCATCAGAGAAATGTGCCTTTCCCCAGAAGGGAGGGACCCACAGGTCTGATGTACTGAGACCAGGTGTCTCTGTCCCGGGCAGTGGTCCAAGAGGCTGAGCCTGTCTCCTCCTCTCCTTTGCGGTTGGCTCACACTCAGCGTATACCCAAGGGATCTAGGGACCTGCTCTAGCTCCAGGGCTGGGCGCTTCCCCACACAGACTCCCATCAGTCTCCAGCTGCCAGATGAAGGTGACTTAGGAGATCTGGGGTGGAGAATGGCTGGGGAGCCGGGGGCAGAGAAGCAGCATGAAGCTCATTAGTAACTGACTACTCTGGTGGAACAGACCTCTCCCGGGGGCCGTAACTCTGTCCCTGGAAGAAAGAATGATGATTGGGAGGTGACTGACACTCGTGCAGCCCACATATGGGGCTAGGCAGTAGGAGCAAAGCTGAGTCCCTGCTTTCTCCAAATCCCCAGCATATCCGTGGAGAAAGAAGAGCTGCAGCATGAAAAAGGGGGGGAGAGGGTGTGATTTGAAAGGAAGCTGAAAAGCATACTACAGAGCTTCCATTAAGTAGGCAGCAATACTGACAAGGTGTCTGGACTTCCACCATCAAGGAAATATCCTGGAGCCAGGCTCCCTTGGATTTTATTGGGTCCCCAGACTTCTGGGTGATCTTAGATAACTCAGTCTCTCTGAGCCTTAGGTTCCACATTTGAAAAATGGAAATATCTATTTTTCAGAGTTGTCATAAAGACTACATGATTTAACTTACATCGACCTGATTTGTACTGGCTCATCAAGCTCAGCGCAGTTGCCCCTCTCTGAGGACGCCACCGTCCCCAGCACAGCTAGGTTAGGAGCCCTGCCAAGCCCTTACACATTCCTCTGCCATAACATGAACGCTTTGTTGCTGAATTATAATTTTATGTTTCCTTGTCTGTGTCCTACACTAGGCTGTGAGCTCCCTGAGGACAGAGAAGGTCTTGTTCATTTTGGCATTTTCAGTGTCCAGCATAATTCCTGGCACAAGCTGAGTGAATGGATGAATGAACGAGTCTAGTTGGGTAAAAATAAGTCTAACCAGGCAGGTTTTTAGGCAGCAATTTTAACCAAACCATTCTGGAAGGCACAATGGGTTGTATACTGATGAAAAGTTTCTCTCTCTCCTAGGTAACTTTAGTAGAGGTGTGGTAAAGGAAAGTTGCAAGGGGTGATAGAACCAATAAATGGGGAAATGCTGCTGTGTGGGAGGCATTATGCTATGCGTTTTTCATTAATCATGAATTATTACCAACCAGCTGTATTTATCCTCATTGTGCATGTGAGGAAACCGAGGCTCAACGAGACGAATTACCTTGCCCAAGATCACAAAGCCAGTAAATAGCAGAGCCGTGGAGTGGAACCCTGATATGCCTGGCTACCCAGCTTATGTCCTTTTCTTTATCCCCTTCTGATATAAAATTGAGGATGTTGGAAAATGAGTAGCTCCAAAAGAAGAGGGGAGGGGTGGGGTGGAGGAAGCAGCAGTTGAATTGTCTAAGGCTTATTAGATTTAAACCCTGCATAGCGTCTTGCCTTTTCTTCCTTCCCCATTCATTGGCGAAGCAAATGCCAGATAAAGCATTTTGGACACTGAGGTATCAGGGGGCCACTGATGAATTAAAACCCTGTTTGTCAGGGACAGACATTCTTCCAGTCTTGATTATAATGGAAGTGACTTAGGGGTCATAGGAGTCTCAGAAGGGCCTGGGGCTGTGAGGATGCAGAATGCAAAAGAGGCAGAAAAATGTCCTTTTGCTTTTCTCAGAAGGAAAATATTGCCTAGATATTATAAATTGGCCAGAGTTGAGGGGACCAGTGCCTTGCTGTGGGCTGTGGAAAAAATTCAAGCATCTCTCAGGTGGAGGCAATCCATTGCTTATTGAGCCTGCATTATGCACCGGGGGGCTTTATATGTGTTATCTATTTTAGTTCTCACAAGGCCACCCCCATTTTACAGATGAATATAATGAGTCATGCTGCTAGGATGTGGCATAACTGAGACTCTTACCCGTGTATCTAGCTACAAAGGGCGTTGTGGTTGGAATCTTTACAACTGGAATGAAGCAGAAGTGTAGATACTGAGATGCAAAGTCCAATCTAGCATAAATACAAGTTTTGTTTTTGTTTCATTTTACACTGAATTACCCAAGTATGAATTTCAAACTCCCTACATGCCACTCCTCCCTCTCACCCTTCCTCTGGCCTAAGAGCAGTACTACCTTTAGGATCCTCCTGAGGCCAACCAGCTCAAGCAACTATGACAAAGAACACACCACCCCAAGGACATAATTAAAAACATATGTAAAGATTTAACTACAAGGATGTTCAACACCGAACTATTTATAATATCAAAAAAAATAAGTAAGAGGGAACTCCCCAAACACTCAAAAGCAGGCACTTGAGCGAATAAACTATGGTGCAGTCATTATATATGGAATTCTATTCAGCAATTTAAAATTATTTGTGTGACAATATTTAGGGACATAAGCATGATCAGGGGTTTACAAGATATAATGTTGATTTTAAAAAGCAGGTTATAAAACCATTTGACTATTGGCATTGTAAGTGGTTTTTAATTCTTTTTGATTATTAGAATGTTTTCAATTTTCTATATTGAATATCTGTTGTTTTCATAATAAGGACAAATAATGAAAGGTTATTTATAACATGAATAATAAATATTCCAGCCTCAACTCTCCTTCAACTGTGATAATAAAAACACCAGTTTTGGGCTTCCCTGGTGGCGCAGTGGTTGAGAATCTGCCTGCCAATGCAGGGGACATGGGTTTGAGCCCTGGTCTGGGAAGATCCCATATGCCACGGAGCGACTAGCCCCGTGAGCCACAATTGCTGAGCCTGTGCGTCTGGAGCCTGTGCTCCGCAGCAAGAGAGGCCACGATAGTGAGAGGCCTGCGCACCGCGATGAAGAGTGGCCCCCACTTGCCGCAATTAGAGAAAGCCCTCGCACAGAAACGAAGACCCAACACAGCCATAAATAAATAAATAAAATTTAAAAACAAACAAAAAAAGCACCAGTTTACATGAACACAAAGAGAAAAGAAACCCTAAGTCTGCAGAGAAATCTGACTAAATAATTGGCATCTTTGTTCAAGGAAAGGGGAGCGTCTGCTTTCTGTCTCCCCGAGAGGGGACATGTTTGAACGACAGCAAGCTGGATTGGAGTTGAATACAAGGAAGCACTGTGTTAATGCAATTGTCATCCAAACACACCATAGACATCTACCCAGTGGGTGTCGATAATCAGCATAGTTAACCAAACTGAGAAGAGTCACGTCACAATGAGGATGGCAATACCAGCTACAGCAACAGCTACATGGCCTATGTGCCATATGCCTTCTATGATTCAACTGTAATCATTAGATGACACTCATTTAACATACGAGGAAACAGAGGTTAAATTAGATGCTTAGCGACGCACATCCAGAAAGTAGCAGGGTTGATCTTGGAACCCAGGTCTGTCTAGTGCTAATGCCCAATTCCATACACTATGCTGATTTCCTTGGCTTCCTCCTCTACCAAAAAATATTCTTCTCACCAAGCTTGCTGTAGTGTGCAGTATTTTTTAATAAACTTGTTAAATTTTAGAATACTTTTAGATTTACAGAAAAATTATGAAAATAGTACAGAGTTCCCCTATAACCCGCAGTGAGGTTGTCCTACAATGAACATCTCATATTAGCATGTCACAATTAATGAACTAATATTAATATATTATTATTTATTAACATGTATATAGTATCTAGATTTTCTTAGTTTTTACCTAATATCCTTTTTCAGTTTCAGGTTCCCACCTTACATTTATTATCTGGTCTCCTTAAGCTCCTCTTCACTGAGATATTTCTCAGACTTTCCTTGTTTTTGATTACCTTGACAGTTTTTAAGGAGTACTATTCAGGTATTTCATAGAAATACCTCAATTGGGATTTGTCTGATGTTTTTTCTCATGATTGGACTGGGGTTATGGGTGTTGGGGAGGGAGATCACAGAGGTGAAGTGTTATTCTTATCACCTCATACCAAGGGTACATTTTATCAACATGACTTATCACTGATAATGTTCCTCTTGATCACATGGCTAAGATAGTGTTTTTCAGGTTTCTCCACTATGCATTTACTCTTTTTTTCCCCTTTCAAACTGTAATCTTTGTAAGGGAGTCATTATGCGAAGCCCACTTTTAAAGAATGGGGGGCACTTGAGGACAGAGTAGGCAGAAAAATTATTTGGAATTCTGCGTGGGAGATTTATCTATATTCCCCTATTTATTTATCTACTCAATCATTTGTCTACATCAGAGTGAACTCATGGATATTTATTTTATACTTTAGGCTATAATCCAATATAGGTTTCCCCCACTATCTGAAAGTATGGTAAGACTATGCTTAAGTTTTGTAGGAAACTGCCAAAATGTCTGCTAAAGTGGTTGTATCATTTTCCATTCATACCAACAATAAATGAGAGTTCTTCTTGCTTGGCATTCTTGCCAGAAATTGCTATTGTCAGCTTTTGGATTGTAGCCATTCTAATAGGTGTATAGTGGTGTCTAGTTGTTTTAATTTGCATTTCTCTAATGATAAATTATGTTGAGCATCTTTTCATATGCTTCCTTGCCATCTGTGTATCTTCTTTGGTGAGGCTTGTCCAGATCTTTTTCCTATTTTTAAATTGGTTTTTTTGTTTTCTTGTTGTTCTGTTTTTGAGAGTTCTTTGCATATTTTGACTGCAAGCTCAGATCTGTGTTTTGCAAATATTTTCTCTCAGTCTGTGGTTTGTCTTTTAACTCTCTTAAGAATATCTTATACAGAAAAAAGTCTTTAATCTTACTAAAATCCAACGTACCAATTTTTTCTTCTATGGATCATTCTTTTGCTGTTGTATCTGAAAACTCATCTTCAAATCCAGGGTCATGTGGATTTTCTTTTGCTTCGAGAAGTTTTATACTTTTACATTTAAACTTAGGTGTATGATTCACTTTGAGTTAATTTTTTTGGGGAGGTCCATGCCTAGAGGTTCATGGTTTTTAACACATGGATGTCCAGTTGATACAGTGTCATGTGTTGAAAGGACTATTCTTTCTTCATTAAATTGCCTTTGCATTTTTGTAAAAAATGAGTTGAGTATACTTGTATGGGTGTATTTTGCAGCTTTTTCTGTTCCATTGCTCCATATGCTTATCTTCTTCCACTAATACCACACTGTCTTGATTACTGTGGGTTTATAAGACTTGAAATCAGGTAGTAGAGTCTTCCAATTTTGTTATTCTCCAGGGTTGTGTTGCTTATTCTAGGTCTTTGCCTTTCTGTATAAACTTTATTTTATTTTATTTTAACATCTTTATTGGAGTATAATTGCTTTACAATGGTGTGTTAGTTTCTGCTTTATAACAAAGTGAATCAGCTATACATATACATATATCCCCATATCCCCTCCCTCTTACGTCTCCCTCCCACCCTCCCTATCCCACCCCTCTAGGTGGTCACAAAGCACCGAGCTGATCTCCCTGTGCTATGCGGCTGCTTCCCGCTAGCTATCTGTTTTACATTTGGTAGTATATATAAGTCCATGCCACTCTCTCACTTCGTCCCACCTTACCCTTCCCCCTCCCCGTGTCCTCAAGTCCATTTTCTACGTCTGTGTCTCTATTCCTTTCCTGGCCCTAGATTCTTCAGAAACGTGTTTTGTTTGTTTTTAGATTCCATATATATGTGCTAGCATACGGTATTTGTTTTTCTCTTTCTGACTTACTTCACTCCGCATGACAGACTCTAGGTCCATCCACCTCACTACAAATAACTCAATTTCGTTTTTTTTTTATGGCTGAGTAATATTCCATTGTATATATATGCCATATCTTCTTTATCCATTCATCTTTCGATGGACACTTAGGTTGCTTCCATGTCCTGACTATTGTAGATAGAGCTGCAGTGAACACTGTGGTACATGACTCTTTTTGAATTATGGTTTTCTCAGGGTATATGCCCAGTAGTGGGATTGCTGGGTCGTATGGTAGCTCTATTTTTAGTTTTTTAAGGAACCTCCATACTGTTCTCCATAGTGGCTGTATCAATTTACATTCCCACCAACAGTGGAAGAGGGTTCCCTTTTCTCCACACCATCTCCAGCATTTATTGTGTGTAGATTTTTTGATGATGGCCATTCTGATCAGTGTGAGGTAATACTTCATTGTACTTTTGATTTGCATTTCTCTAATGATTAGTGATGTAGAGCATTCTTTCATGTGTTTGTTGGCAATCTGGATATCTTCTTTGGAGAAATGTCTATTTAGGTCTTCTGCCCATTTTTGGATTGGGTTGTTTGTTTTTTTGATATTGAGCTGCATGAGCTGCTTGTAAATTTTGGAGATTAATCCTTTGTCAGTTGCTTCATTTGCAAATATGTTCTCCCATTCTGAGGATTATCTTTTCGTCTTGTTTATGGTTTCCTTTGCTGTGCAAAAGCTTTTAAATTTCACTAGGTCCCATTTGTTTATTTATGTTTTTATTTCCATTTCTCTAGGAGGTGAGTCAAAAAGCATCTTGCTGTGATTTATGTCATAAAGTGTTCTGCCTATGTTTTCCTTTAAGAGTTTTATATCTTGTAGTCTCTGGCCTTACATTTAGGTCTTTAATCCATTTTGAGTTTAAGTTTGTGTATGGTGTTAGGGAGTGTTCTAATTTCATTCTTTTACATGTAGCTGTCCAGTTTTCCCAGCACCACTTATTAAAGAGGCTGTCTTTTCTCCATTGTATATTCTTGCCTCCTTTATCAAAAGTAAAGTGACCATATCTGCGTGGGTTTATCTCTGGGCTTTCTATCCTGTTCCACTGATCTATGTTTCTGTTCTTGTGCCAGTACCATACTGTCTTGATTACTGTAGCTTTGTCTTATAGTCTGAAGTCAGGGAGCCTGATTCCTCCAGCTCCGTTTTGCTTTCTCAAGATTGCTTTGACTATTTGGGGTTTTTGTGTTTCCATACAAATTGTGAATTTTTTTGTTCTAGTTCTGTGAAAAATGCCATTGGTAGTTTGATAGGGATTGCATTGAATCTGGAGATTGCTTTGGGGAGTATAGTCATTTTCACAATGTTGATTCTTCTAATCCAAGAACATGGTATATCTCTCCATCTGTTTGTATCATCTTTAATTTCTTTCATCAGTGTCTTATAGTTTTCTGCATACAGGTCTTTTGTCTCCTTAGGTAGGTTTATTCCTAGGTATTTTATTCTTTTTGTTGCAGTGGTAAATGGGAGGGTTTCCTTAATTTCTCTTTCAGATATTTCATCATTAGTGTATAGGAATGCAAGAGATTTCTGTGCATTAATTTTGTATCCTGCTACTTTACCAAATTCATTGATTAGCGCTAGCAGTTTTCTGGTAGAGTCTTTAGGATTCTCTATGTATAGTATCATGTCATCTGCAAACAGTGACAGCTTTACTTCTTTTCCGATTAGGATTCCTTTTATTTCTTTTTCTTCTCTGATTGCTGTGGCTAAAACTTCGAAAACTGTGTTGAATAATAGTGGTGAGAGTGGGCAACCTTGTCTTGTTCCTGATTTTAGTGAAAATGATTTCATTTTTTCACCACTGAGAACAATGTTGGCTGTGGGTTTGTAATATATAGCCTTATTATGTTGAGGTAAGTTTCCTCTGTGCCTACTTTCTGGAGCGATTTCATCATACATGGGTGTTGAATTTTGTCAAAAGCTTTTTCTGCATTTATTGAGATGATCATATGGTTATTCTACTTCAATTTGTTAATATGGTGTATCACATTGATTGATTTGCATATATTGAAGAATCCTTGCATTCCTGGGATAAACCTCACTTGATCACGGTGTATGATCCTTTTAATGTGCTGTTGGATTCTGTTTACTAGTATTTTGTTGAGGAATTTTGCATCTATGTTCATCAGTGATATTTGCCTGTAGTTTTCTTTCTTTGTGACATCTTTGTGTGGTTTTCATATCAGGGTGATGGTGGTCTCGTGGAATCACTTTGGGAGTGTTCCTCCCTCTGCTTTATTTTGGAAGAGTTTGAGAAGGCTAGGTGTTAGCTCTTCTCTAAATGTTTCATAGAGTTCGCCTGTGAAGCCATCTGGTCCTGGGATTTTGTTTGTTGGAAGATTTTTAATCACAGCCTCAATTTCAGTGCTTGTGATTGGTCTGTTTATATTTTCTATTTCTTCCTGGTTCAGTCTTGGAAGGTTGTGCTTTTCTAAGAATTTGTCCATTTCTTCCAGGTTGTCCATTTTATTGGCGTACAGTTGCTTGTAGTAATCTCTCATGATCCTTTGTATTTCTTCAGTGTCAGTTGTTAACTTCTCCTTTTTCATTTCTAATTCTATTGGTTTGAGTCTTCTCCCCCTTTTTTTTTTTTGGTGAGTCTGGCTAATGGTTTATCAATTTTGTTTATCTTCTCAAAGAACCAGCTTTTAATTTTATTGATCTTTGCTCTTGTATCCTTCATTTCTTTTTTCATTTATTTCTGCTCTGATCCTTATGATTTCTTTCCTTCTGCTAACTTTGGGGTTTTTTTGTTCTTCTTTCTCTAACTGCTTTAGGTGTAAGGTTAGGTTGTTTATTTGAGATGTTTCCTGTTTCTTGAGGTAAGGATTGTATTGCTATAAACTTCCCTCTTAGAACTGCTTTTGCTGCATCCCATAGGTTTTGGGTTGTTGTGTTTTCATTGTCATTTTTTTCTAGGTATTTTTTTTTCCTCTTTTATTTCTTCAGTGATTTCTTGGTTATTAAGTAGTTTATTGTTTAACCTCCATGTGTTTGTATTTTTTACAGATTTTTTCCTGTAATTGATATATAGTCTCATAGCGTGCTGGTTGGAAAAGATACTTGATATGATTTCAGTTTTCTTAAATTTACCTAGGCTTGATTTGTGACCCAGGGTATGATCTATCCTGGAGAATGTTCCATGAGCACTTGAGAAGAAAGTGTATTCTGTTGTTTTTGGATGGAATGTCCTATAAATATCAATTAAGTCCATCTTGTTTAATGTATCATTTAAAGCTTGTGTTTCCTTATTTATGTTCATTTTGGATGATCTGTTCATTGGTGAAAGTGGGGTGTTAAAGTCTTCTACTATGATTGCGTTACAGTCGATTTCCCCTTTTATGGCTGTTAGCATTGGCCTTATATATTGAGGTGCTCCTGTGTTGGGTGCATAAATATTTACAATTGTTATATCTTCTTCTTGGATTGATCCCTTGATCATTATGTAGTGTCCTTCTTTGTCTCTTGTAATAGTCTTTATTTTAAAGTCTATTTTGTCTGATATGAGAATTGCTACTCCAGCTTTCGTTTGATTTCCATTTGCATGGAATATCTTTTTCCATCCCCTCACTTTCAGTCTGGATGTGTCCCTAGGTCTGAAGTGGGTCTCTTGTAGACAGCATATATATGGGTCTTGTTTTTGTATCCATTCAGCCAGTCTATGTCTTTTGTTGGAGAATTTAATCCATTTACATTTAAGGTAATTATCGATATGTATGTTCCTATTACCATTTTCTTAATTGTTTTCAGTTTGTTATTGTAAGTTTTTTCCTTCTCTTGTGTTTCCTGCATAGAGAAGTTCCTTTAGCATTTGTTGTAAAGCTGGTTTGGTGGTGCTGAATTCTCTTAGCTTTTGCTTGTCTGTAAAGGTTTTAATTTCTCCGTCAAATCTGAATGAGATCCTTGCTGGGTAGAGTAATCTTGTTTGTAGTTTTTTCCCTTTCATCACTTTAAATATATCCTGCCACTCCCTTCTGGCTTGCAGAATTTCTGCTGAAACATCAGCTGTTAACCTTATGGGGGTTCCCTTTTATTTTATTTGTTGTTTTTCCCTTTCTGCTTTTAATATTTTTTCTTTGTACTTAATTTTTGATAGTTTGATTAATATTTGTCTTGGCATGTTTCTCCTTGGATTTATCCTGTATGGGACTCTCTGTGCTTCCTAGACTTGATGTCTATTTCCTTTCCCATGTTAAGGACGTTTTGAACTATAATCTCTTCAAATATTTTCTCAGACCCTTTCTTTTTTCTTGTTCTTCTGGGACCCCTATAATTCAAATGTTGGTGCATTTAAAGTTGTCCCAGAGGTCTCTGAGACTGTCCTCAATTCTTTTCATTCTTTTTTTCTTTATTCTGCTATGTGGTAGTTATTTCCACTATTTTATCTTCCAGGTCACTTATCCATTCTTCTCCCTCAGTTATTCTACTATTGATTTCTTCTAGAGAATTTTTTATTTCATTTATTGTGTTGTTCATCATTGCTTGTTTGCTCTTTAATTCTTCTAGGTCCTTTTTAAACGTTTCCTGTATTTTCTCCATTCTATTTCCAAGATATTGGATTATGTTTACTATCATTACTCTGAATTCTTTTTCAGGTAGACTGCCTTTTTCCTTTCATTTGTTTGGTCTGGTGGGTTTTTACCTTGCTCCTTCATCTGCTGTGTGTTTCTCTGTCTTCTCATTTTGCTTAACTTACTGTGTTTGGTGTCTCCGTTTCACAGGCTGCAGGTTCATAGTTCCCGTTGTTTTTGGTGTCTGCCCCCAGTGGCTAAAGTTGGTTCAGTGCGTTGTGTAGGCTTCCTGGTTGAGGGGACTAGTGCCTGTGTTCTGGTGGATGAGGCTGGATCTTGTCTTTCTGGTGGTCAGGACCACATCTGGTGGTTTGTTTTGGGGTGTCTGTGGCCTTATTATGATCTTAGGCAACCCCTCTGCTAATGGGTGGGGTTGTGTTCCTGTCTTGCTAGTTGTTTGGCATAGGGTGTCCAGCACTGTAGCTTGCTGGTCGTTGAATGTAGCTGGATCTTACTGTTGATATGGAGATCTCTGGGAGAGCTTTTGCCATTTGATATTATGTGGAGCAGGGAAGTCTCTGGTGGACCAATATCCTCAACTTGGCTCTCCCACCTCAGAGGCACAGGGCTGACACCCAGCTGGAGCACCAAGACCCTGTCAGCCACACGGCTCAGAAGAAAAGGGAGAAAAAAAGAAAGAAAGAAAGAAAGAAAGAAAGAAAAAAATAAAATAAAGTTATTAAAATGAAAAATAATTATTAAACATTTAAAAAATTAAAAAGTAATAAAAAAGAAGAAAAAAAAACAGAAGAAAAGATAGATAGAAAGAAGAGAGCAACCAAACCAAAAACAAATCCACCAATGATAACAAGCACTAAAAACTATAGTAAAAAAAAAAAAAAAAAATCCCCCAAAACGGACAGACAGAACCTTAGGACAAATGATAAGAGCAGAGCTTTACAGACAAAATCACAGAAAGAAACATACATACACACTCACAAAAAGAGAAAAAGGAAAAAAATATATATATCATTGTTCCCAAAGTCCACCGCCTCAATTTTGGGATGATTCATTGTCTATTCAGTTATTCCCCAGATGCAGGTACATCAAGTTGATTGTGGAGATTTAATCCGCTGCTCCCGAGGCTGCTGGGAGAGATTTCCCTTTCTCTTCTTTGTTCGCACAGCTCCCGGGGTTCAGCTTTGGATTTGGCCCCGCCTCTGCATGTAGGTGGAGTGAGGTCGTGTGTTTCTGCCCAGACAGGACGGGGTTAAAGAAGCAGCTGCTTCGGGGGCTCTGGCTCACTCAGGCCGGGGGGAGGGAGGGGTACGGATGCGGGCGAGCCTGCGGCGGCAGAGGCCGGCATGACGTTGCACCAGACTGTGGCGCCATGCGTTCTCCCAGGGAAGTTGTCCCTGGATCACGGGACCCTGGCAGTGGCGGGCTGCACAGGCCCCCAGACAGGGAGGTGTGGATAGTGACCTGTGCTTGCACACAGGCTTCTTGGTGGAGGCAGCAGCAGCCTTAGCGTCTCATGCCCGTCTCTGGGGTCTGCACTGACAGCCGTGGCTCGCACCCATCTCTGGAGCTCGTTTAGGCGGCTCTCTGAATCCCCTCTCCTCACATACCCCAAAACAGTGGTCTCTTGCAGGTCCAGACTTTTTCCCGGACTCCCGCCCAGCTAGCTGTGGCGCACTAGCCCCCTTCAGGCTGTGTTCACGCAGCCAACCCCAGTCCTCTCCCTGGGATCCGACCGCAGCCCGAGCCTCAGCTCCCAGACCCCGCCCGTCCCGGCAGGTGAGCAGACAAGCCTCTCGGGCTGGTGAATGCTGGTCGGCACCGATCCTCTGTGCAGGAATCTCTCCACTTTGCCCGTTGCACCCCTGTGGCTGCGCTCTCCTCCGTGGCTCCGAAGCTTCCCCCTCCGCCACCCTCAGTCTCCGCCCATGAAGGGGCTTCCTAGTGTGTGGAAACCTTTCCTCCTTCACAGCTCCCTCCCACTGGTGCAGGTCTCATCCCTGTTCTTTTGTCTCTGTTTTTTTCTTTTTTCTTTTGCCCTACCGAGGTACGTGGGGAGTTTCTTGCCTTTTGGGAAATCTTAGGTCTTCTGCCAGAGTTCAGTAGGTGTTCTGTAAGAATTGTTCCACATGTAGATGTATTTCTGATGTATTTGTGGGGAGGAAGGTGATCACCACCTCTTACTCTTCCGCCATCTTGAAGGTCAGAATGTCCATATAATCTTTAGAATAAGTTTTCCAATAGCTACATAATACTCTGCTGAGATTTTGATTGTGATTGCATTGGATCTCTAGATCAAGTTGGGAAAAACTGACATCTTAACAATATTGAATATTCCAGTTTGTGAATATGAAATATCTTTCCATTTATTTAGTTTTGCTTTTATTTTTTTCATTAGTGTTCTGTAGTTTCCACATATATAGATACTACAACAAATTTTTGTTAGATTTATACTTAATATTTCATTTTGTGGGTGCTATTATAAATGATATTTTTAGTAGTAAAATTCATTACTGGTACATAGGAGAGCAATCAATTTTGTGTATTATTCTTGTATCCTGAAATCTTGCTGTCATCACTCATTAATTCCAAGAGTTTTGTTTGTTTGTTTGTTTTTTTAATCAATTCTTTGGGATTTTCCACATGGCATCTGAGAATCATGGTTTCATTTCTTCCTTCCCAATCTGTATGTTTTAATGATTCTTTTATGATTGCT
Source organism: Balaenoptera ricei (assembly GCF_028023285.1). Taxonomy (NCBI): domain Eukaryota; kingdom Metazoa; phylum Chordata; class Mammalia; order Artiodactyla; family Balaenopteridae; genus Balaenoptera; species Balaenoptera ricei. Next base: position 106,214,882 of record NC_082644.1, on the reverse strand, counting down.
TTAGATGAAACTTCCATTATGATATTGAATTGAAGTTGTGAGAAAAGGTTTTCTTGCCTTGTTCCTGATCTTAAGAGGAGAGTGCCATTAAGTTTGACATTGTTATAGGATTTTTTAGCTGTCCTTTATCAAGCTGAGGACATTTCCCTCTATTCCTAATGTTCTGAGGGGTAATATTTTATCATGAATGGGTACTGGATTTTTTCAAATCCTTTTTTGGTGTCTTCTGATATGATCATATGCCTTGTCTTCTTTGTCCATTCATATGGTTGATACATTGAAATCACACATTGATTTCAAATGTTGAACCAGCCTTGCATACCTAGAATTAATCTCATTGGGTCACAGCATATAATTGTTTTTATACAATGTTGGAATTTATTTGCTGATATTTGGTTGAGGATTTTTACATCTATGACCATGAGATATATCGGTCTGTAGTTTTCCCTTCTTGTAATCTCTTTTATCTGGTTTTAGTTTTAATGTAATGCTGGACTCATAAAGTTAGTTTGGAAATTCCCTCCCCACTCCCAACTTCTATTTACTGAAAGAGATTGTGCAGAATTGGTATTCTTCCATGCTTGGTAGAATTCACCAGTGAAACCATCTGGGCCTGGTGTTTTCTTTTTTGGAAGGTTGCTATTATTGATTCAATTTCTTTAATACTTACAGGGATATTCAGGTTACGTATTTCTCTTTGTGTGAGTTTTAGTAGTTTTTATCTCTCAAGGAACTGGTTCATTTCAACTAAATTATCAAATTTGCAGCCATAGAGTTTTCATAATATTCTTTTATTCTCCTTTGCATATCCATGGGATCAGTAGTAATAACCCTTCCTTCATTTCTGATATTGGAAAATTGTTTCTCCTCTCTTATTTAATTGGTTAGCCTGGCTAGAGGTTTATTAATTTTACTGATCATTTCAAAGAAACAGCTTTGAGTTTTGTGAATTTTCTCTATTTCCCTATTTCCAATTTCATTTTCTATTCTAATTTTTATTATTCCCTTTCTTCTGCTTGCTTTAGGCTTAAATTGCTCTTTTCCAGTTTCCTTCTCTCTAGTTATACTACCCATCTGTTCTTGTATGTTGTAAATCTTTTCCATTAGAGCCTTAACACATTAATTATAGTTACTTTAAATTCCTTGATAGTTCAAGCATCTGTGTCATAAACTGAATCTATTCTGAGGCTTGCTTTGTCACTTCAGACTGTGCTTTATGTGACCTCATAATATATCTTGTAATTTTGTTGTTGTTGTTGAAAAGCAGACATGTTGTATCAAATAACAAGAATTGTGGCAAATAGTCCTTCAGTGTGAGGATTTATGAGAAACTGGCTAGGATTTGGGTGTGTTTAATATTTTGTGTAGCTTTAGGTACCAGAGGCTTCAACTTCCTTTAGGTCCTTGTTTTTGTCTCCCCTCTTAAATTCAGGCTTCCCTAAGTACTGTTCCTCAAAAAGAGTCTGTGTCTTTCAGCTGTTTCATGGGTAATCCACAGTCATTATTCTGTAACCCTGTTGTGGTGTTGGTAAGGCATAGGAACGGGGAGCTGGATTAGTTTCCCATTGTTGCTGTAATGGATTAACACAGACTTAGTGGCTTAAAACAACACACACTCTAGTCAGAAGTCTGAAATCTGTGTCACTGGGCTAAAGTACAAATGTCAGCAAGGCTGGTGTCTCCTGGAAGCTCTAGGGGAGAATCTGTACATCTGACTTCTAACATCTGGCAGCCGCATGCATGTTTTGGCTGGTGACCCTTTTCTTGAATCACTCCAACCTCTTTCTTCTCTTTTCACATCTCCTACTTCCTTCTTTGACCTTATTGCCTCCCTCCAATAAAGACCCTTGTGATTAAATTTAAGGCCCATTAAGATATGATAATCCAGGATAACCTTCCCATCTCAAGATCATTTAACTTAATCATATCTGCAGGTCCTCTTTACCATGTAAGGTAACATATTCACAGGCTCTGGGGATTAGGATGTGGCTATCGTTTGTGGGCCACTACTCAGCATATCACAGGAGTATTCTAGAATCTTCTCATTAAAATTCAGCATTTCGCACCAGAGGGCAGACAGCAGAAGCAAGAAGAACTACAATCCTGCAGCCTGTGGAACAAAAAACACATTCACAGAAAGATAGACAAGATGAAAAGGCAGAGGGCTATGTACCAGATAAAGGAACAAGATAAAACCCCAGAAAGACAACTAAATGAAGTGGAGATAGGCAACCTTCCAGAAAAAGAATTCAGAATAATGATAGAGAAGATGATCCTGGACCTCAGAAAAAGAATGGAGGCAAAGAACGAGAAGATGCAAGAAATGTTTAACAAAGACCTAGAAGAATTAAAGAACAAACAAACAGATGATCAATACAATAACTAAAATGAAAAATACACTAGAAGGAATCAACAGCAGAATAATAACTAATCAATAGCAGAAGAACGGATAAGTGACCTGGAAGACAGAATGGTGGAATTCATTGCCACAGAACAGATTGAAGAAAAAAGAATGAAAAGAAATGAAGACAGCCTAAGAGACCTCTGAGGCATTAAATGCAACAACATTCACATTATAGGGGTCCCAGAAGGAGAAGAGAGAGAGAGAAAGGACCCGAGAAAATATTTGAAGAGATCATAGTTGAAAACTTCCCTAACATGGGAAAGGAAATAGCCACCCAAGTCCAGGAAGTGCAGAGAGTCCCAAGCAGGATAAACCCAAGGAGAAACACGTTGAGACACATAGTAATCAAATGGACAAAAAATTAAGGACAAAGAAAAATTATTGAAAGCAACAAGGGAAAAACGACAAATAATATACAAGGGAACTCCCATAAGGTTAACAGCTGATTTCTCAGCAGAAACTCTACAAGCCAGAAGGGAGTGGCATGATATACTTAAAGTGATGAAAGGCAAGAACCTACAACCAAGATTACTCTACCCGACAAGGATCTCATTCAGATTCGACGGAGAAATCAAAAGCTTTACAGACAAGCAAAAGCTAAGAGAATTCAGCACCACCAAACCAGCTCTACAACAAATGCTAAAGGAACTTCTCTAAGTGGGAAGCACAAGAGAAGAAAAGGACCTACAAAAACAAACACAAAACAATTAAGAAAATGGTCTTAGGAACATACATATTGATAATTACCTTAACCGTGAATGGATTAAATGCTCCAACCAAAAGACACAGGCTTGATGAATGGATACAAAAACAAGACCCATACATACGCTGTCTACAAGAGACCCACTTCAGATCTAGGGACACATACAGACTGAAAGTGAGGGAATGGAAAAAGATATTCCATGCAAATGGAAATCAAAAGAAAGCTGGAGTAGCAATACTCATATCAGATAAAATAGACATAAAAATAAAGAATGTTACAAGAGACAAGGAAGGACACTACATAATGATCAAGGGATCAATCCAAGAAGAAGATATGACAATTATAAATATATATGCACCCAACATAGGAGCACCTCAATACATAAGGCAACAGCTAACAGCTATAAAAGAGGAAATCGACAGTAACACAATAATAGTGGCGGACTTTAACACCTCACTTACACCAATGGACAGATCATCCAAACACAAAAGTAATAAGGAAACACAAGCTTTAAATGACACAAGAGACCAGATAGATTTAATTGATATTTATAGGACACTCCATCCAAAGACAGAAGATTACACTTTCTTCTCAAGTGTGCACAGAACATTCTCCAGGATAGATCACATCTTGGGTCACAAATCAAGCCTCAGTATATTTAAGGAAATTGAAATCATATCAAGCATCTTTTCTGACCACAACACTATGAGATTAGAAATGAATTACAGGGAAAAAAACGTAAAAAACACAAACACATGGAGGCTAAACAATACGCTATTAAATAACCAAGAGATCACTGAAGAAATCAAAGAGGAAATCAAAAAATACCTACAGACAAATGACAATGAAAACACGACGATCCAAAACCTATGAGATGCAGCAAAAGCAGTTCTAAGAGGGAAGTTTATAGCTATACAAGCCTACCTCAAGAAACAAGAAAAATCTCAACTAAACAATCTAAATTTACACCTACAGGAACTAGAGAAAGAAGAACAAAAAAACCCAAAGTTAGCAGAAGGAAAGAAATCATAAAGATCAGAGCAGAAATAAATGAAATAGAAACAAAGAAAACAATAGCAAAGAGCAATAAAACTAAAAGCTGGTTCTTTGAGAAGATAAACAAAATTGATAAACCATTAGCCAGACTCATCAAGAAAAAGAGGGAGAGGACTCAAATCAATAAAATTAGAAATGAAAAAGGAGAAGTTACAGCAGACACCGCAGAAATACAAAGCATCCTAAGAGACTACTACAAGCAACTCTATGCCAATAAAATGGACAACCTGGAAGAAATGGACAAATTCTTAGAAGGTATAACCTTCCAAGCCTGAGCCAGGAAGAAATAGAAAATATGAACAGACCAATCACAAGTAATGAAATTGAAACTGTGATTAAAAATCTCCCAACAAACAAAAGCCCAGGACCAGATGGCTTCACAGGTGAATTCTATCAAACATTTAGAGAAGAGCTAACACCCATCTTTCTCAAACTCTTCCAAAAAATTGTGGGGGAAGGAACACTCCCAAACTCATTCTATGAGACCACCATCACCCTGATACCAAAGCCAGAGAAAGCTACTACAAAAAAAGAAAATGACACACCAATATCACTGATGAATATAGATGCAAAAATCCTCAAAAAAATACTAGCAAACAGAATCCAACAACACATTAAAAGGGTCATACACCATGATCAAGTGGGATTTATCCCAGGGATGCAAGGATTCTTCAATATATGCAGATCAATCAATGTGAAACACCATATTAAGAAACTGAAGAATAAAAACCATATGATCATCTCAATAGATGCAGAAAAAGCTTTTGACAAAATTCAACACTGCTTTATGATAAAAACTCTCCAGAAAGTGGGCATAGAGGGAACTTACCTCAACATAAAAAAGCCATATACTATAAACCCACAGCAAACATCATTCTCAATGGTGAAAAACTGAAAGCATTTCCTCTAAGATCAGGGTCAAGACAAGGATGTCCACTGTCGCCACTATTATTCAGCATAGTTTTGGAAGTCCTAGCCACAACATCAAAGAAGAAAAAGAAATAAAAGGAATACAAATTGGAAAAGAAGAAGTAAAACTGTCACTGTTTGCAGATGGCATGATACTATACATAGAGAATCTTAAAGATGCCACCGAAAAACTACTAGAGCTAATCAACGAATCTGATAAAGTTGAAGGATACAACATTCATGCACAGAAATCTCTTGCATTCCTATACACTAATGATGAAAAATCTGAAAGAGAAATTAAGGAAACACTCCCATTTACCATTGCAACAAAAAGAATAAAATACCTAGGAATAAACCTACCTAGGGATACAAAAGACCTGTATGCAGAAAACTATAAGACACTGATGAAAGAAATTAAAGATGATAGAAACAGATGGAGAGATATACCATGTTCTTGGATTGGAAGAATCAATATTGTGAAAATGACTATACTACCCAAAGCAATCTACAGATTCAATGCAATCCCTATCAAATTACCAATGGCATTTTTTACAGAACTAGAACAAAAAATCTTAAAATTTTTATATAGACACAAAAGATCCCGAATAATCAAAGCAGTCTTGAAGGAAAAAAACAGAGCTGGAGGAATCAGGTTCCCTGACTTCAGACTATACTACAAAGCTACAGTAATCAAGACAATATGGTACTGGCACAAAAACAGAAATATAGATCAACGGAGCAGGATAGAAAGCCAAGAGATAAACCCACGCACCCATGGTCAACTAATCTATGACAAAGGAGGCAAGGATATACAATGGAGAAAAGACAGTCTCTTCAATAAGTGGTGCTGGGAAAACTGGACAGCTACATGTAAAAGAATGAAATTAGAACACTCCCTAACACCATACACAAAAATAAACTCAAAATGGATTAGAGACCTAAATGTAAGGCCAGACACTATATAACTCTTAGAGGAAAACATAGGAAGAACACTGTTTGACATAAATCACAGCAAGATCTTTTTTGATCCATCTCCTAGAGTAATGGAACTGAAAACAAAAATAAACAAATGGGACCTAATGAAACTTAAAAGCTTTTGTGAAGCAATGGAAACTACAAACAAGAAGAAAAGACAACTCTCAGAATGGGAGAAAATATTTGCAAATGAATCAATGAACAAAGAATTAATTTCCAAAATATATAAACAGTTCATGTAGCTCAATATTATAAAAAACAAACAACCGAATCAAAAAATGGACAGAAGACCTAAATAGACATTTCTCCAAAGAAGACCTACAGATGGCCAAGAAGCACATGAAAAGCTGGTCAACATCACTAATTATTAGAGAAATGAAAATCAAAACTACAGTGAGGTATCACCTCACACCAATTAGGATGGACATCATCAGAAAATCTACAAACAACAAATGCTGGTGAGGGTGTGGAGAAAAGGGAACCCTCTTACACTGTTGGTGAGAATGTAAATTGATACAGCCACTATGGAGGACAGTATGGAGGTTTCTTAAAAAAACTAAAAATAGAATTACCATATGACCCAGGAATCCCACTACTGGGCATATACCTAGAGAAAACCATAATTCAAAAAGACACATGCACCCCAATGTTCATTGCAGCACTATTTACAATAGCCAGCTCATGGAAGCAACCTAAATGCTCATTGACAGACAAATGGATAAAGAAGATGTAGTACATACATACAATGGAATATTACTTAGCCATAAAAATGAATGAAATTGGGTCATTTGTAGAGACGTGGATGGATCTAGAGACTGTCATACTGAGTGAAGTAAGTCAGAAAGAGAAAAACAAATATTATATATTAACGCATATATGTGGAATCTAGAAAATGGTACAGATGAACCCATTTGCAGGGCAAAAATAGAGACACAGATGGTAGAGAACAAACATATGGACACCAGTGGGGGAAAGTGGCAGGGGGTTGGTGGTGGTGTGATGAATTGGGAGACTGGGATTGACATATATACACTAATATGTATAAAATGGATAACTAATAAGAACCTGCTGTATAAAAAATAAATAAAATAAAATTCAAAAATACCCCACAAAACTCAGTGTTTCACTGAGTGTTTCACTGAGGCTGTGTCTTTGGGCTGTGCCCTTCACAGTTGTCTCCTCAATGCTATAACTTTATTTCTCTTTTTTTTATACCCGCCTCCTATTCCTTTCCCAGGATGAAGCATTCTCAATCAACGTCATTGAACCCCAAATGCTATGGACTGTGCTCCTCTTCCTTCTCCCCGTAGGTGAAACAGGAATGCTAGAAGGAGTAATAGAAATGTCCTTCCTCTTTCCCCAGCTGGAACAGGGCTCTCACCTGGAGTGCACGCATTTGTCATGAAGAGGTTCTGGGAGTATTTCATAAATATTACTTATCCTTTCCCATTCACCTGCCAGAGACACAGGGTTCTTCTCACATCTTCAAAATGAGAATCTGGTGGGGTTCCTGAAGGTAAAGCCCATAAAAAGTGTAGGGGAGTACCCTGAGACTGAGGTCCCCAGGCATTTTTGCTCCCATGCTAGTCAATACTCAGCCACAAGCAATTCTCAAAATTACTGTTACAGTGTTCTTACCAGTGTATGGCTCCAGAAGCTTTTGGAGGGAGTCTAGCTGTGTCTTTCTGGATAGGACTCTCTCCCCAGATTTCAGAAAGGCAGGATCAGTTCTCTAAAGGGTCCAAGAACAGTCTTTGGTTTTCCGTTTTTCCAGCGTTGTCTTGTTTTTAAGATTGAAGTGATTAGTCCCAAGCTCTTTATATGCTGGAGCTGAAATCCAGTGTCCAAGATTTTCACCATTATTTTCACTAATGCTTTGTGCTAAGTCATTGGTATCTCTTAAGTTACTGTATCAGTCATGTACCATCTGGGAATGAAAATGAGGAAGGTTTCTCACGTCAATTAATAGATGGAAGAGAGCTTGGTCCCAACCTTCTGTTTTTCAGATGAGAAAATTGATCATAGGTGAGGGAAAAAGAGTCAAGTGAAAACATACAGTGAATTCCATCTATATTTGCCACTGAGACCAGCTTAAAATCGTCTAACTTCTGGGACTATTTAAAAGCAGATTTCCAAAGGATAATTTGCTAAAGATGAAATGTCAAACATGCCTTATGTTTGACATTTATGACAACATAAATGTCAACAGCACTTATGACACAGAGCAGGTACTCAATAAAAGTGTTTTATTTTTGTTTTAAAATGAATCCATGAAATAAAGAGGTCATTGCATGGCCTCTTACACTCAACTCTATAGGTAGTCAAGATCTTTTCTACTATGAACAATAAAACTACAGTTAGATATTTCATCACAATTTAAAAATTTCAAAAACTACAATTAGAGATTGGACAAATCTGGTTAATGGTAAACTCACGCTAGGTTAATATTTCTTTCCCTTTACTTTCTTTTTTCATAATGTTACAAAAAAGAAATGTTATACTTGAAGGTCTCCATTGTAATATTTATAAGAGTTATCAACTGCTGCCTAACAAATCATACCAAACTTAATGGCCTAAAACACACATTTTTTTTCTCTTGAGTGTGTGTATCAACAGAGTGGTTCTTGTTGTTTTAGCTTGTCTTATTTGTGAATCTGCCAGCAGCTGTGTGTCAGTTAATCAACTCTGCTGACTGTAAATTGCTCATAGATGGCCTCAGCTGGGCCCTCTCCATAAGTAATTTGATCCCCCAAAAGGTTAGCCAGGGCTCTTGACGTAGCCAATGATTGGGTTCCAAAGGAAAGTGAGCAAAACACCTCATTAGGCCTCGATTTAGAATCACTGCACTGTCACTTCCATTATATTCTCTTAGCCAGCCTCAGTCACAAGGCCACATTCAAGGGACAGGGAACCAGACTTTACCACTTGACGGAAGAGGCAGCCAAGTTGTATTGCAAAGGATATGGATATAGGGGAAGATTAAGAATTGCAGCCAGTTCTGCATTTACTCTACGAGCTTCTAATAATGGAACAATTTCTCCTAATTTTCCAAAATGCTATTTGGCATTATATTGTATGGATGCTGAATTTAGAAGTAATGAAAAGGTGAAAGCGGGGTCACTTCTCTGGTCAAATTATATTCAGGAAATGTATTCAATCACCAATTTTCCGTAAGCAAATCACCAAGGTGCCCGAGTCTCTGCTGCACTGAGGAGGGGCGTCTGCTGAGCACTTCACACCTTCCCAGGTAGATAACCACGGCCCGGGATGACGGTGTCTGCGTTCGGTGGCCAGGCAATATAGACATCACTTTGGAGCAGCAAGTTCCAAACATGAGACCCAGATCATTCCTCTGACTTTATAACTCACTAGTGAATCTATTAATAAAGCATGCAATTTGTGTGTGTATCTAGGATTCAAAGTCTGCTTTCTCTTTCTGACCATCTTTGCAAACTGAGCTAATGGCCAACAGGACTTTCATATACATCACATCATTTGATCCTCGAAACAGCCTTGCAAGCTGAACAAAGGCTGTCACCCCTGTTCTGCAGATCAGATCATGGAGGTATTTCAATTTAGCTAAACTCACGCATGGGTTAATCACCAAACCAGAGCTCTCTCTGAGGTTTCCTAACTCCTAGGCTCACATTTATAGGGGATTATATTCCTCTCAAGCACTTCCCTCTGAATTTCAGAAAATGGGCAAGTTTGGGGTTGAACACTTCCCTGATGAGCCACTGTCTCAGCTACCACGTGTTGTAGCCACCACCACTGTGGGCTTTAAAATGCATTTTTATAGACTGATTCATTTACTCCAGTCTTCTAAGTGGGCCTCAGGGAATTTTAAGAGAGAAAGAAACACAAAAATAGACAAATCCAAATCCTGTTACATTTGGTATAAAGAAAAGAATTATTTTTCCTCTCTTCCTACCCAGTAAAGATTTGAAGCCACAAAGAACCCTCATTAACCTCCTATCTTACCCTTATAATTATCAATAATAATAATCAGAGCCGGTGGGTCAGTGCTTCAAGGATTAAATTATGAACCCAACGTTGATAATGTTATTATTGTTCATAATAATGATGGCATGATTAGATGCTGCTTTTACATTTTCACCTCCCGTCCCACACCTCCACTGATTAATTCTATAATACACCCTATTTAATTAAGTATCTTTGCCCTTATTTTGCTGATGGTAAATTAAGGCACACAGAGGTTAAATGCCTTTCTCAGTACCACTGAGAGAGGTTGTTTCTGGACCTTGGTGTCTGAGCTTTGCAACCCAGGAGGCTTGGAGGAATGAAAAGAGCATGAATTTAAAAATAATACCAACCAGGATGTGAAGCCTGGTTATGCTACTTTCTAGCTCTGTGACTTTGAGCAAGAGATTGACTCTCTGAGCCTCAGTTTCCTCTTGGGTAGATGGCCTGGCAGGATTACGGGAAAGAAGTTCCTGGCCCTCAAGGAATTTGATTGATTGGGAGGCATTCCGTTAAGCACATTTTATTTCCCTTCCAACTCATTCCTAATGTCGAACGAAAAAAAAAAAAAAATGCACAACCGAAAAGTAGAGAATTATATTTTATTTGGCAGAAAAAACTGAGGACTTAAGCCCGGGACACAGCCCCTCAGCGAGCTCTGAGCGATTGCTCCAAAGAGGTAAGGGAGCAGCCAGGATATCTAGGGGTTTTTGCAACAAAGACCGGGTCGTCTGTGAAATACAGAAAACCAGGTATCTCTAGTTAATGAACTCAGCACTTTCCTTTGTATGGGAAGATGCAAGAGCCTGGGCTCATCGAAATCATTCCTTTGATATGCATCTTAGCTGTCTAGGGCCAGTATGCTGTGCTCTCCCATCCTGAGTCCCTCAGGGCGCACCGTTGGGGCTGGCCTCCGTGGCTGAGGGCTTGGTGAAGGGCAGTCTGTTTCTCTCCATCCTGAGTTCCCTCAGGCTCACCATAGGGGGTGGCGGTAGTAACTTGATGGCTGTAAATCCCTTGTTTATTGATATGGCAGGCAACATTTTTCACTCACACTACGAGTCCCTTCAAATATAAAAACTCAACAAAAATAACAATTCTTGAAACTGCTAACCCCTTAGTCTACTCTTGCATTAATCTAGCACTCATTTATTGCATACATTTTGTGGGCAAGACACAGTTTTCAGTGTAACAGAGAAATGTTTTTGTAAATGTGGTCTTTAGACTTAACAATAGGATCACCTGGGATAATTGCTTGTAAGATAGATTCCCAGGTGCCATGGGAGATTGACTGAATCAGAATCTCTGTAGGTGGAGATCAGCTATCTCCAAGTGATTCATCTGCACCATGACATTTTATATCTACTATAATAACACTTATAAGCTGCAGTACCTATTTTCCAGGGTCCTAAAGAGTAGGAAAGGAAAGTTATGTGTGCAAATTAATATAGTAAAATATATGAAATGATCAAGTACTCTAAGGAATGTTCAAACAAACTACTAGGAAATTTGGGGCAGATGAGACCAGTTAATCTCAAAAGTGATCAGGAATTCCCTGGCGGTATAGTGGTTAGGACTCCACGCTTCCACTGCAGGGAGACCCAGGTTCAATCCTTGGCTGGGGAACTAAGATCCCGCAAGCCTCGCAGTACAGCCAAAAAAAAAGAAAAGTGATCAATAAGTTCTCCCACCAAAAGGTGATACAAGTTTCCCATGAAAGTGTGACCATGATAAAGATTTAAACTTACCTTAGTACCTTTGGCCAAAGCTAGTCTTTCCGGAATTGTAGGTGATTGTCTTTACCCAATGGTGGCCTCTGGCATCATGGCAGGAACAAATTCAGCACTTATCCATCATGCAAATCTTGGGCCTTTTTTTTTTATAAATTTATTTATTTATTTTTGTCTGTGTTGGGTCTTCGTTGCTGCGCGTGGGCTTCCTCTAGTTGTGGCGAGTGGGGGCTACTCTTTGTTGCGGTGCGCGGGCTTCTCGTTGCGGTGGCTTCTCTTGTTGTGGAACACGGGCTCTAGCTGCGCGGGCTTCAGTAGTTGTGGCACATGGGCTTAGTTGCGCCGCGGCATCTGGGATCTTCCCGGTTCAGGGCTCAAACCAGTGTTTCCTGCACTGGCAGGCGGATTCTCAACCACTGCACCACCAGGGAAGTCCCAGGGCCATTTATTTTTTTATTTTTTATTTTTTTCCATTTATTTTTAATGTCCAGAATCCTGAAATTCAAACTCCGTTCCTTTTGAACTATTGTCAAAGTTATCGATTCCAAATTCAAAGGCTAAGAATTGATTTTTTTGTAGCCTACTCTGCTGGAACAATGCTTCCCTGAGGGTGTGAAAATGGAATGCCCCTACTCCTGGTTCCAGGGGATGGCCACAGTGTGTAAGGTAATGTGAGGTAAAAACATGTTAGTAATTCAAAATATTATCCCACTCTATTGATTATTAAAGAATGATTTCCCCATTGCATCCTTTGTAATCTTCCCTCATTTCAGTAGCTCCAACACCATAACAACACAAGGTGAACTCCACAATAATAATAATAAGAGCTAATACTTCTCATCTCCTAACCTGTGATAGGTGCTGGTCTAAATGATTCAAATATATTATAACTGATTTTCTCATTAATTAATTTAAGCTGTGAGGGAATGCTCAGAAGAGGCAGAGAAGCAAGACCATAAGAAACCACTGCCTCCAATTCAGAGATGTTTGTACTCAAAGGTCTTGTCTAGAAAGTTTTCTTCTCCTTTTGACTGTTGGCATCTTGTGATTTAAAACACCTACCAAAATTTCTGGGATATGCCCACCATCTGGCTGCAAGTGGTATCCATCTGGTCCTTGCTCATATCTTGCCTTAATTGATTAAACATAAAGTAAAAATACCTAGATCCTACATATCAACTAGGAGACAAAGTAAAATGTTCTAAGAAAAACAAAGAGGTGAAGGTTTCTCAACAGGTGTCCCTATTTAATTAATATTTAAAACAAAAAGTGTTAAAAGGCTGAAAAAAAAAAGTTCTTATTTCTGGTGAATAAAGATAAGGAAGAATGAATGTTAGCTGAGGCTGATATTTCCCTAGATCCTTGCCACTTCTCTAACTTTGAGTGTGTATTTTCTTACTCCTGTGAACAGGCAGGAGGATGGGTATACAGTGGACCCTTGGCATACCCAAGGATGTGGTACCCATATGGAACAGGTTCAACCAACTACAGATCAAAAATATTTGGGGAAAAAAATTCCAGAAAATTCCAAAAAAACAAAACTTGAATTTGCTGCACTGACAACTATTCACATAACATTTGCATTGTGTTTATAAATATTTACGTAGTATTTACATTATATTAGGTATTATAAGTAATCTAGAGATGATTTAAAGTACATGGGAGGATGTGCATAGGTTATATGCATAGACTGTGCCATTTTATATAAGGGACTTAGGCATCCACAGCAGATACTGAGGGACAACTATAATTTGAAAACCTGGAAATGTGATAAAAGAGGATATTCCAAAAGGAGGGAACAATCTGGATATAAAGAGGTATCATCACCTCCAACAGCATCAGTGTCATCATCTACCCTCTGTTGGATTTTTCTATGTTTCAAATAATACGACCTTATTTATTCTACACAGAAGACCTACAAGGCAATCATCACTTTAACCATTTTGTAAATGGTGATCCTGAATTTCCAAGAGACTGAGTTACTTCATTGAGGAAATGCAAATCGAAACCACAATGAGACACCACTTCACAGCTACTAGAATGACTGTAATTTAAAATTTTTAATTAAAAAAAAAATAGGAAATAGCAAGTGGTGACAAGGATGTGGAGAAATTGGAACCCTTGTATTACATTGATAATGGGAATGTAAAACAGTACAGCTGCTGTGGAAAACAGTGTGGTGGCTCCTCAAAGAGCTAAACTTATGGGAATTCCCCGGCGCAGTAGTCAGGACTCCACACTTCCACTGCAGGGGCCATGGGTTCGATCCCTGGTCAGGGAACTAAGGTCCCGCAAGCCGCGCAGCACAGCCACAAAAAAAAAAAAAAAAGAGCTAAACTTAGAATTGCCATATAACCCAGCAGTTCCACTTTCCAAGTATATACCCGAAAGAATTTAAAACAACGACTCAAACAGATACTTGTACACCAGTGTTCATCACAGCATTGTTGGAGGAGGTAATCAAGAGGCTGTGACTGCCAGTTGACCCAGGAGCTGGACCCAGGCAATCCTTACCCCCTCCTGTCCTCGGAATGTGCATTCTGCACACGTTTCCCACAGTGGGTGCTGCTTTCAAGGATGCAGCCTTGAGAGAGCAATGTGATGTTGAGACCATCTGTACGCTATACATGACTGAACCCCGTTAAGACCTCTATATAAACTTTTAATTAAGAGTCTGGTGGACAGGTGCAGAGATCTACTTGTCTTGCAGCCGCTCAAGACAAGCCTTGTATGTAAGTTCCCTTGCACTGCCACCTACCAACCTGGAGGGGTCTGCCTCTTTCTTTGCTCTCTCCCTGCCCTCTGTGTATGGGGGCGAGTTTCAGAATTCACCTGGGAAGCTCCTGAGGTTTCAAACCAACAAGTATCATTCTCAGTAGTCAAAAGGTGGAAACGACCCAAATGTCCACCAGCAGATGAATGGATAAACAAAATATGGCAAATTATACAATGGAATATTATACAATGGAATATTATTCAGTTTTTAGCACATGCCGACACATGCTACAAGATAGATGAATCTTGAAAACATAGTACTAAGTGGCATAAACCAGACACAAAAAGACAAGTATTGTGTCACTTAAATGGAATAAGGCAAACTCATAGAAACAGAAAATACGTAGATTAGAGGTTACCAGGGGCTGAGGGGAGAATGAATGAGGGGTCATTATTTAATGGGTAGAGAATTTCTGTTTGGGGTGATAATGTTTGGAAATAAATAGTGGTGATGGTTGCACAACACTGTGAATGTGATCGATGCCAATGAATCATACATTTTAAAAATGGTTAAAATGGCAAATTTTATCTTATATATATGTTACTACAATTTTTAAAAAGAAGAGGTTGAGTTACTTACCAAAGTCACACAGTGACTAGGTAGCAGAGGTGAGAGGCAAAGCCATATCTGTCTAAATCAGATCTCTTACATACTAGATTGTTCCACTTTTCTATACTCATGAACTTGGGGAAATTGCAGATTGCAATGGAGACACACACATTAATTCCTTTATTTTGTGCAGAAAAACTCTCTTTAACTCTTGCTTTCTTGTCTCCTGCATCTAGCAACTTGGATCAAATCATCATTTTCCATGACCTTAAATGTTGTAGTTTAAGAATCTTAACCCCCATTCCTCCATCACCCCAACTGCTGAAAATAACAAGCTTTGGATATATTTTCATTCATTTCATAGCCTTACAGGAACAAAGACATTGTACCATGTTAGTGACCTTTCTGTTTTCTCTGTTTATCTTTTTTAAAAACATCTATCAGTCCTGATTCTGTGGGAGGAGATTTCAATGCTATGGTCTATGCCAGAGTTAAACAGATGTCATTGAAACTTTGCTATTCTTTGAATTTGAAGGGGATAAAATGTAAAATTATCAGGCTTTTCTATGTGGTCCTCACTTACTTTAGAATTTAGTATAAAAATAGTAGCAGTTGGAAAACCTAGCCTCTGGCCTATTTTCTTCCACTGACTGGCTGGGGACCTTGGAAAAGTGACTGACACATATTCAATGCTGAATAAATAACGGTGGTTGTTATTGTTATCACTATTATTATTAAATGTCAGCGATACCTTAGTCGATGTATGAATAAACTAAAGAAGTTTTGATTTGATAATTTCTAAGGACCCTTTCTGCACGTATTTTCCAGAATTCTAATTTTTTATTAAAAACATCAGGAGAAAATCAATCTGCAAATCTCTCTCTTCTAACCCTCTTCTAGCTCCTCATTGGGGAAACTTTTTTTCTAACTTTCAAAGGTTGCTTTTGTTGTTAACGATAATTTATTGTTTTCCCACACTTGGTCAGATTTTTCTTCCCTGGTCCCATTACCCCTCAGGTGAAATTGACACTTTCAAGGCTTGGTGAGTGGAGTGTGAAATAATTAAATTTGACAAGCTTTCAGATTGAGTCCAACTCTCAAATAGTGGGATTGATTTTCCTCCAACTTAGGACAAGAAATGGGTCTGACAAGTTACCACTCAAAAGGAGGCTTTTCAGAGAATTTCAAGCAGGTGAAAGTTGGGCTTATATTGAAAACGGTCCTCCCTGCTATGATGCAGCTAACAATGATTGAACTGTGTAACTCATCTACATAGAGCCAGAGCTGTCATTTGTACTAATTAAGGGAAGGCCAGTCTAAACTCCAGAAGTGCATGTTTTAGAAGTTAATTCAAGTCCCTGTGGGGACATGTTGATGGAAATAGAAAAATATTCATTGGTAACTAGCATATAACATGCTAGTTATAACACAGTGCTTGAAAATTGTTCTCTTAAGGAGTCTAATCATTCTGTGTACTCTAGATTAGTAAGCTTTAACTTACTTGGCAAACTTTGCAGATAATGAAAGGAATTTTATTCACTCTTAGTGGACCCCTGAAATAATAGCATTAAGTGGAATGGCTTATACTCAGCTTCTCATATTTCCATGTAAAGGAACTTCCATTAGCATATTATTCTTGGTCTTTCTATACCCCCAGGGAAGTGACTTATCTGATTGGTGAATTCTACCCAAAAAATGGGTATGCGAAGCTCAATTTGCATCTTTGTTTGTTTGTATTGTTTTTTTCAGGTCTGCCTGCCTGTAAGGAGGGTGCCTGCTCAGCTGCCCTTTGTCATGTGCTAAGCTTAGTTGAGCAGTTTTCTGTCTGCATGGAAGACTGGGATTGCCCACTGTACCAGTGACTGGGCAGGTAAGCTTAACTTATTCAGATATAAAGTGTTGGTAGGCCCGCCTGGGCAACAGACCCAAAGCCACATCATCTAAGAGCTTTGACAGTAACAATGGTGATAGACTGATTTTTCTCTTTTGGTTCCTGTGCCTACCTCTCAATTGGTTCTAAACACGGGTGGAAAATAAGATGTCATTTATTGGAACAAACATTATGTTCCATAGTGATATACAGGGCATGAGCCTAAAATTAGCTCATCGTGTCTCTGTGTGGACGGGGAGAGACTGAATATGTATATTTTGCACACATTTGTGTAAAGGTCACAAAATTAAAGGTTAGGTGATCCAAGTTCAAGTTGAAGCTCTATCTAACTAGAAAGGCAGCGTGGATGGATTCTGGAGCCAAATCTGCCTGGATTAGCATCCTACACCTGCCAAGTAGTATATAGCTTTACTAACTTCGGAAACATTCCATGACTTCCCTTTATCTCCTTCCCTCTTCTAAATGGGAGAGAATAATACCTACTATGTGAGGCTGCAGTGAGGATTAGATGTGATGGTATGTGTAAAGAGTGCGGGACGTATTTTGCCTTGGAAAAATGGCTTTCCCTCTGACAGCCTCTGTTTCTTCATTTGCAAAACTAAGTGGCAAGACTCAGATGTTTAAAACGTTTCTGCAAGTCTGAAGGTCTGTGATTCTGTTCTGAAGACTCTGAGAGTAAAATCATGGTGCCTGTGAATTTGTGTGTATGTGTGAGTATGGGGTTTATGTCTGTGACCCACAAATTCTTGTTTCCTCTCTAGATCTCCAAAATTTTACCATTACTGGAAAACACCAACAGAGGGCATCAGGATTTAATTCTGGGTGAGTTGCTGCTGGAGGCTGAGGTTCTGGTTGCCTGACAGGTCTCTAAGCAAAGCTCTTTCCCCAAAGGCACGATAAAGATCTCACTCTCCTTCTGACACTGCAGTAACCTCAGCCCCTTCCTTCCCATCTGGCGCTGGGGTACATGCTCTGGCTTCTGTTTCTAGAGTTTCTCCCCCGGGGGTATCTGCCTTTGCCTGGTAAGGGTGCTGACGCATTTATGGAAACAGAACAGTGATTAATGACATCTGAGCTCTCTCTGCTGAGTGCTGAACTGAGATATGCGGGTCTACCCAAGGGCTGCTCTCCTGTCTAAAATGACACCAGGGAACCTTCCAGCAGGCATACAGAGTAGGGCGGCCAAAGCAGAGAGGAGAGTAAGGAGGGAACCCAGGCAAACAGGTGGTCCGCTCTGTGCTTCAGTTTACCCTCTTGCTAAAGGTGTAAATTACACTTCACTCCGGGGACACTTCCACATCATGCTGAAGGAAAAGGGCTACATTTGGAGCCAAGTGTCCTGGTATGATCTCTGTCACTAAATGTATTCTTACGGCAAGAAACAAATTCCGAGCTTCACTGTCTTAATCTGCAAAATGGGAATAATCCCATCACAACTTCCTTGTGGGATGGTGTTGAGAAGCAATGGGGAGGAGGCATGAAAAGGCATTTTGGAGAAGTGTGAAATGTCTACATAAAGGGTAGCCTATCGAAAGCACCTTTAGGGCTTGCAATGATTCTGGTGGTGGCGGCAGTGGCATTAGTCATGTAAGTTGGGTTGTAACCACACTCAGAGATGCTGGGAGTGGGTGCCGTTCGGAGTGCCAGCTGTGGAATCAGATGGTCTTAGTTCACATTTCGTCTTGCCATTCACCTTGCAAATCACCTGTAATCTATAAAGTGGGAATAATAGTCGTAGCACCGACCCCATGTTTTGTGAGAAACATACCAGATGTTGCACGTAAAGCACTTAGTACATGTCCTGGAATTGATTGAATGCTTAATAAATTGTAGTGATCATTTTTATCATAATTATTGTTTCTTCCTGGTAAGAGGAGACATTCCTGAAGGATGTCCTAATGCCTCACACCTGGAGAACCTTTCCAGATGACTGTGACTCGCAAAGGCTCCCCCTTTCCCTAAACTGCCTTAACACTTAAAATCTGTGCCAGCAGCCCCCAGGCATAATCCCACCTTACATGGCCTGGAGCATCTCATAGCAGCTTGTATAAATTCTGTCCCCACTTGGCATCCTGGTTCCTGCATGCTGGACACTGTGAGCCCCTCTCCTCTCCTTCAGCACCCAAAATATTTATATTCTCATCTAGCATTATAGATGCATTGGTATGCAGATATGCAAATACATCCAGGGCCACTCACTCACACTGGCTGACTCTCTGCATTTGGTCTCTTTCCAGAGCGGGGACCCCCCCCCCCCAGGGGGAGTTTGAGCTGGAGATGCCCTGGGGCCAGACCTTGGGCCAGTGTAACTGGGAATTAGCCATGCCTTTGCTGCTGTGTCCCTGGACTGTGGGATGGGCCTTCGCTCTCAGATGCTCCACACCAGAGGGACTTTGGTGGCAGGTCGGGCCGTGGGGTCTGCTTAGGTCTCTGCAGGCTGACCTGATGGGAAGGGAAAACTCAGAGAACAAAATGAGACCTGTTGTCACAGTAAGGGAGTTCTTCTGTATAGACATGTACCCTGGGATCAGCTTGTGGTCCAGGAAATTATTTCCTCTAGCAGGGCACAAAAGAAAGAACGGTGAGCAGTCTTGAATCTCACAAAAAAATTATAAAAGAAAAGGAACAGCCACAACAATGAAAATAATCAAAATTATTTACCCTACTAGGGTATAATTATTTGGCTGCTTCCCCGCTCATTAGTAAGAGCCAACATTTACTTGGCCAGGCACTGAGCTAAGAACTTTACACTTACATCTTACAACAGTGCTGCTGGGCCTCTTATTGTGCCTGTTTTGTAAATATGAAGAACTGGAACTTGGGAAGACCCCGCGACTCTCCCTGAGCCGCAAAGCAAGCACGTGGCAGAGTTCAGGCTTTAACCACTTTCTCCGCTCCTTGCTCCTCCCCGCCTGTGCTTCCGCTGCCCCATCTGCAGCATGCGACTGTCGTTCTGTCGAATTAGATCGAAGGTTCCTCCAGCTGCCTGATCATCAGCATTTCCCAAGGTGCTCTTGAAAAGTGCAAAACCCAGGCCTCTAGGGTCTTAAATGAGACCTGCAATGTGTGTTTTTTACGATGCCCCGGATAATGGTGAGGACCAGCCAGGTCCTCATCTAAGGGGATCCCAGAAGACACGACCAGGTTCAAGATTCCATACTTCTTGTGTCCTTTTACCTCTCGGCTGGGAAGTAAGAAAAGGGGGTTGGGCCCCATGTAGAGACAGCTGAAATAGGGCCTGGAGCCAGTCTCAACCCTTCCCCCATGGGCCTGCCCATAAATATCAGCCTTTTGGGACTGGAGCCAATGTAGATCAGAAGCGTTTTCCCCTCGAAGCATCTAACGTCTGGATATGTCAGGCAAGTGGAGCAGCAAGACTGTACAGGCTTTGCTGGTGTTTGGACGGCAGCAGCTCGTCTGGACTCACAAGACATTAACCACCAGCCTTTGCAAAGTCTCTGTGCAAAAAGCGTTTTCTCTGAGCACTAACATTTGGCCCATCTAGAGAGTCAGTCGCTGGTATCCTCTTCCTCCTCCCACATCCACTTGGGCCAAACTTAGCTTCCTAAATTGTTCTCCCAAAGCAAGATTACCGTCTGAGGTTAGCTGCGAGATCTGGGATCTAGTTCCAGCTCTGCCTGTGTCTGTGTCCTCCAGACAAGTTTCTTTCCTTTCCTTGCTCCTAGATCCTCACATGGCTTCTTGAACTGCAAAAGGGGTAAGGAAACTAATGCTTGTTTACTCAGCTGAGATATAGACTCAAGTCACTATAACCTGGTGTTTAAGGGCAGAGGCTCTGAAATTCACACCTTGAGGTCACATCTTCTCTCTGCCACTTACTGGCTGTGCAACCTTAGGCTAGTCAGTTTACCTCCCTGGACCTTACTTTTACCATCTGAAAATTAAGGATAATAACAGTACCTAAGTTATAGAGCTGTTGGAAGGATTAGATGAATAATGTACATAAAGTGCCTGGCATTTAGCAATTAGTAACTATTATTGTTACTACTATTATTAAATAAGCATATAAACAGATAACTATACTCTAGTGCCATTCATGTTTGAATAGAAACTGCAGGTGTCTCTGAGTTCCTGATAAATGATCCAAACCAAGCCCAAGGTCCCAAAAAAATCCTCTGGCAGGAATCTTAGGCTCAAGTTGTTGTAAAGATTGAGTCGCGGCTTTCCAGGCAAAAGCCAAAGAGACTTTCCCAGGCAACATGGATTCTCCGTGCCAATACCGCTGAACCCGTCCCCAGCATCTCTAGCTATCTTCCCATTCCTGGCATGTGCCCAGACATTCCACCTCAAGGTCATTGTACAGCTGCTTTCCCTCTGCCCACCCCCACTCATCACCAGGTGAGCCCTGCTCACTCTCCCTCCCACCTGACGCTGCACCCCTGAGGCCTGTTTCTGCCCTCTGCCTCCAACGCTGGTTTCCCTATTCCCTGTGAACTTGCACTCCCCTCTTGAATGCAACAGGAGCCCCTGATACTGAGTTTGCCTGGTAATGAACTTGTCTGTTTCTTTAGGTTCAAGCACCTCTGTTTTATTTCTGGCTATTCCGGGCAACTGTCCACTCCCATTTGGATTCTAACCCACTCTCTCAGGATACCCTGGTGTCCACAGACGTGTGCTCTGGGAATAAGGCATCCCGGGTGAAAGCATAGCTGACAAGGGTCTTCCAAAGTCAGAGAATGGTACAAGGCACTTGGAAAAAAATCTTTTTCATTTGTATGCTTATTTAATCAGTAAATATTTATTTCACCAGGTGTCACAATAAGAACTGGGATATCATTATGAAGAAGGTCTACTGGCCCAACACTGAGGAAATGGATGGGACAAATAGGAGGACAGATAGCCAGATAGAACAACTTATAACATGGAGTGAAGGGGAAGTTCGGGGGCTGTAGGGGCACAGAGGAGGGCGTACTGTCTCATTCAGGGTTCTCAGCTGAAAACAACTCTTTCAGCAGAAAAAGAATTGAGGAAAGGAATGAATTAATGGTGGCTTGCAGAGAACCAGCCTTGCCCACCACACAGCACCCAAACCATAGTGTGGGAATGTGCCAGCAAACCCCACCCTGCCAGCCCCTGCCCAAAGATGGCAGCACATCCCACTGGCCCTGGGTGCTGGACACCAGAACTCCCTCTTCCTGTGGCCTGAACCCCAAATGCTTCTACTATCAGCAGGAAAGAGAGTCTGTGCAAATCTCCTTCCTCACATTCCTGACTTTCTACTCAAGGTTTCTCTTGGGTGTGCCCAGTTGGTCAGGCTGGGATTATAGCCAATCAAATTGGAATAAGGCAGGACATTACCCAACCAGAGTGTGTGTGGTGTGTGTGTGCGTATATGTGTGTGTTCAAAAGCTGCTGAGTAGCAGAAAAAGCAAGACAAGGATCCATTACAGATCCCCACAGGAGAGTTGTGGGGGCTGGAATGTGGAAGGGAACATGACCAATTTCTCAGAGGCATTGATCTCTCAGCTGAGCTCTGAAACAAGGAAAGAAATTAGCCAGGTAAAGACAGGCCTGGGGGAGTGTTCAAGACAGACAGAATAGCAGGTGCATATGCTTGGAGATGGAAAACAGCAATAGTTCAATGTATCTGGAATAGATTTGGATGGGGGCATGGTCAAAGTTGAGGCTGGAGAGGTCAGCAGAGCCAAGGTCCTAAAATCTTAAATCTCCTGGGCTGAGAAGCAGAAGCAAAAAACAAGGCAGCAGTGTTCTTTTGAGAGACCAAAAAAAGATGATTACACATTCCAAGACTGTCTCTGTGTCTCTGATGTTTCATTTCTTCTTTTATTGAAGACTCTTCATTGCAGCTCACTTAAAAACTCCCTGTAAGTAGAAATCCCTCACCATTATGGAGAATTTCTTCCATAATATCACACAGGCATGGGCTGTTTACGGAAGCATGAAACATTCCTTGCAGGAGACGTTATTTAGCATTCATGATGGAAATATTATCAGTCTCCCTTTGGAAATTAACACAAGAGCTGCATTCTTCTGCCTCTGGTCTGCAGGTTCACCTTGCACCTCTTGACCTGTGCAAGGCACAGTTTATACCCCATCTCCTGCATGCAGACTTCCTCAGCGGCACCCATCCTTTCTAATCTGACTTCCTCTGGCTTTGAGTACCTCACAAACCTCATGTTCTCAGGTGCATATATACTATCTTTTAACCCTCTTGCGATGAAAAGCAAAAGGAACTCTTAACTACTTTTCACATGTTGAGATGCATTTTTGTGAGTTCTCTCCAGAGGAAGAAGCTGGACCATAATCTGGGTATCTAGATTTACTGTTTTATGGAAAATAAAAGCTCCTCGCCAGAGCTCCTTTGCACACAGTGGGCTTAGTTTCAATGCCAAATTAATATCCAGGCCAATGCAGAGCCCCACAGGGAAGTGTTCTTTCCCTGAGACAGGGTCCACAACAATAAGCAATGCAGGGGTGTGACATCACTCCTGCCTGTCCAGCTATTCATCATGGCAAGTCACGGGATTCAGAGGGGAGAGATCATTGTTCCAATGCTGTGTAAATCTCTTCTGTTCTTGAACCTGGGCTTTGTAGAAATGAGTGAACAGGCATCTACAGAAGACATCGTTTTCTTAGTTTTGTCTCTATTTGATACTAGAGAGATTGCATTATCTCTTTAAATCACAATAGGACTGTGTGAAAATCACTTTCTCTAAGCCATTTATTTGCCTTTAAAATAAAGAGATGACAAGGAAAGTATGTTATTTCTTCCATGAAACACTGCCTCTTAAGAGCTCAAATCCAGAGCCCTTTCCTCTAGGTAAATATCCCAACATCTGGAAAAGTGATCCTCTAATAACTTTTGATGGCACTTTTGCTTCAGGACCCTTTGAAGTGCACCTTATGTTGGTTGAAATCAAAGGATCTGAAACGTCATGGAGACCTGGAATTTCAGAATTGGCTTCAAGTACCCCGAGAAGAGGGACTGAGAAGCCTCTAGGATCCGAAGCTACTTTCTCATTTTTGTTTTATTTTGTTCCTCTTCTCTGCTTCTCTCTTGCTTCTTGTCCTTCTTCCTCGGTCACAGCATCCTCTGCTTTCTGCTTGTCCCTGGCTCATGGTGGCTGACAAAACCCCCAACTCTCTATTCCTTTTTCAAAAGCAGCACCCACCATACTGAGCTGATTCAGCTCAGCTACGCTCATTCATTAAGAGTTATATAAAGGTAGCTTCTCTAAACTGGGATATGGACAGAGCAGAATTTTCAACCTGTATTAGTCATCTATTGCTGCATAACAAATTGCCCTAGAACTCTGTGACTTAAAATAATAGTAAATATTTTTTATCTCAGTTTCTGTGGGTCAGGAATTTGGTAGCAGCTTAGCTGAGGTTCTATCTCAAAATCTCTCTTGTGGTTGCAGTCAAGATGTCAGCTAGGGCTACAGTCACCTGAAGGCTTGACCAGGGCTGGAGAATGCACATCCAAGGGGGCTCACTCACATGCCTGAAAGTTGATGCAGGCTTTGTCCAGGAGGCCTCAGTTCCTTCCCATCGGGCGCTTTTCATGAGCTTCTTGACTCTCTTCATAATATGACAGCTGTCTTTCCCCTGTGTAAACAATTCAAGAAAGACTATGAGAAAGCTGCAATGCCTTTTATGACCTAACCTCAGAAGTAGCACACTGTCATTTCTATAATAGCTTATTGGTTACACAGGTCAGCCCTATTCGTGGTCGGAGAGGACCATGCAATGACATGAATACCAGGTGGTAAGAATCACTGGGGACCACCTTGGATGCTGGCTACCACAAGAGCCGGCACTAGAACAGGTTTCTAGGGACAGAGATGCAATATCTTCATTGAATGGCTCATGCCAGTGTTTTCCCCTGGGTGATCAAGAAGCTCTCTTTTAGCTACAACCTGAATATTTTTTGCTGTAAATTCTGAATTAAAACCCACTCTTTGTGCCATAGAGTGAGAGATGCTGTACAGCTGGTTAACTACATATTCATGATTTGTAGGACACCACTCACCCAAGAGATCTGTTCTAGTTTCCTTGAAAATGTGTTGCACGAGCCCCTGCAGGGAGCCATGCCCAGCTTAGTGTGAAGCTCTGAGGAGTGGGTGCCCATGTGTATTAATTGATGACGATGATTCATAGGTTGCTGAGTGGAGATGCTCTTTAAATGCTCTTAAAAGAAGGTGGGGGACAAGGCAAGGAAACTCATCACTTCCGTGTGGGAAATCTGAACAGTCAATAGCTTTGACATCTGCAACGTTGGCCACTTTCTCAGAATCCGGAGTTGGCAGAAAAAACAAAGAGCTAAATAGAAAATAATAAAAGAAAATTGTATGTGCTCTGTGCCAAAAAAGGAATGATTCTAGGAAAAAGGTTAAATTCTGAACCCTGGGCTGTCACAATAATGCGTGCTTCAAAGCCCTTATGAGTGCGGAGAAATATTCTGTGGCAAACCCAGAAGTTGGGAGACCTGGCTCCTAATCTTCAGATCAGGTGCACTGCCTTTGGATTCTCCAATGCAGAGTACACCAGGACTAAAAGCTGAATTTTGAATTTTGCTTTCATTGTACAAAAAGTCATTGAGAAAGGACTTTACCACTTTGACAGCAATGCAAAGTTGGGTAAGTATTGTCATCTCCCTGAACCTCTGAGTCCCCATCTGTTAAAAAAAAAAAAAAAAAGCAAAAGAATAGTAGTAACCACTTTTCCTACTTCTTGATGCTGTTTCAGGTATCAAATTCTGGAAAACAGTTACAGATTTGTAAAGGTCCAAGGAAGCTCCTTACTGGCCCAGTAAGGACTGGGGACCCTTGTAATGCTTGTGCTTTAAAGGCAGCTGCTCCTACTTCAGGCATGTGAGGAGGTAGGGCAGAGGAGCTGGTCCAAGCACCAGACACAGAAATCAATAGTTATCCACCACAAGGGCCTCCGTGACAACGATAATAATCATCACTTTCATACTGGGCTTTATGGACATATTAGGAGCAAATATTGGACTAGTCTCTCTTTGGGTCCAAGTGTGTGAAAAATAAAGCTCAGAATCTGTGGGCATGTGCTTCTCCTCTGTAAGGAACAGGGATTTGAAGATGTAACTCTGCAGACAGACAGAATGAAGAAGAAAGCAGGTGTAGGTGATAATAGAAAGAAATAAGGAAAAGAGACAAGGAGAGCATCCTAATGCTGTTTCAGTTCCTGGTTCCCATTGTTTCTGACGTCCAGCTGCATTCCTGCCCTTGGCTTCAAGAGCCATCCCCTCCCCCCTTATAATAATAAATTTCCCCTTTTGCATATGTTAAGTATGAGTCTGATTTCTTTTATTCAGAATCAAAATAGTTCTAATATCATTCTTATAAAAAGAATGATCTGTGTCAATTTATGATTCCAATAGAATTGATATTGGTGTTCATGCAGCAAAGACTATGGTATTGTTGAGAAACATAGAAGCACAATGACTGAGAGTTTAGACCCAGGATCCAGACCACCTGGGATCAAGTCTCTGGACAAATCCCTTAACCTCTCTGTGACTCAGTTTCTCTATCTGAGAAATGATGATAAAAAAATAGTAATACCTACCTTAGAGGATTGTTGTGAGGATTGAATGAGTTTTTACATAATCAAGGTCACTTATCATTGCTTCATCTTATGGGAAGAAAAGTCACCAAGTTCCCAGCACTGACGCCAATCTGGACATCTAAAAAACCTATTTATAATTATACACATACAGCGTGAAAAAAAAATGCCTTTTGAGTGTTGAAAGGAGCCATTGTTCCCTGTGATAATGGGATAACTTCAAAGTAATCAAAATTTCATGTTGAAATTGGCTACCACTGCCACATGGAAGATCTCTGAGACCCCAAGCTTCAGATGGGGAGCCCCTAGTGAAAATGTACGTCTGTGCTCAAAAATCCTGGAAATAGGGATAGATAATTGAGATTCTGGCTAAAGCAGAGTGAACAAAGATGCTCTAATTAAATGCTGCATAGGAGCTAATTAACCCATTTATGTGTTTTCTTCCTTTGTGCAATAGGGGAAGCAAATATCAGCGTTCATATATTTGCAACCTATCAGTATGTTGTCTGGGATTCTTTTCCTCTTGAGTACGGTGGGAGGATGCCCACCACGGGATCTCCAAGCCCTAATTCATCTGTCCCGAGGCTTCCGCTTAGTTTTGACATTAGCTCTGGGAAGCACATGCAGGCTTTGCTCTTTGGGCCAATCGCAGAAGTAACCCTGGAAGGTACCACCAGTAATCATATCTGTCTTCTGACACAGGGTCCTTCAGACCATCCCGGAGCTGGTCTCGAGAGTCACCTTGAGGAAAGGGCCTTGGTGCTGGTGGTCCAGTGTGGGCAGCTCTCCTGACTGCTCAGCGATCAGAGAGGCTCTCCTCACTACGGTGCTAAACGATTGACAGACAGGGTATTTCAGGATGCAGAGTCCTCCCACCCACTGCAGCCATGTGGCACAGGTATTTGCTTCCTTGGGAAGGAAGTGATTTATCTGTGGGAGAACACTGTTTTGGCAAAGCTTGCATAGGGACAGCCTCTGTCTCTGCAAGCACGTGTGTGTGTGCGCGCGTGTGCATGAAGCAGTGAGAGTGAAAGATAAAGACAACGTGAACGCCCTAAAAAGGCACTTCTTTATACGAATGCTCGAAAACACATGCTGCAGAAAGACATCAGACCACAGAAATGAATTTCACGGCTATACTTTCTTCTTAGCTGTACTAATTCAACACAGCTGTACTTCTTTCTTCTTCAGAATCAGGAGCCTGCCTTATCACTGGCTTTATTGTGAAAACCTTCACAGAGAGGAAATAGTCTTAGAGGGAAACGGGTGGAAGAAAAGAAGAAACAGAGAAAACAGAGCTTGGTGGGAGGGTTCTGGGTAAGGGAGCAAAGAAAATGCATTTGCTCCAAGTTTGAGTTGAAAGTGTTATAAGTACTCTACATAGCAGTGTAACTA
Organism: Balaenoptera ricei; assembly: GCF_028023285.1. Taxonomy (NCBI): domain Eukaryota; kingdom Metazoa; phylum Chordata; class Mammalia; order Artiodactyla; family Balaenopteridae; genus Balaenoptera; species Balaenoptera ricei. The sequence continues at coordinate 106,186,943 of NC_082644.1, read as the reverse complement.
GTTGGAGTTTTATAGTTGCATATGTATATATGCTTTGCCATTAGCTAGATTACCTAAACATTAACCCTCTGGTTACTTGGCCTAGTGTTTAAATTCAGAGAAGAAACAGTTTCCCTGAAGGATTTTGATCCTTAGTGATTTAATTCAGTTGATTTCATTATAAGCCAGGTATGTAACCAAATGCTTTTAACTTTAGATGAATATAAGTTCATGTTATTACCAATTACTCATTTGTTTCTAGCATTCACCATTACACATATTAGTAAAGCACAAGGACCCAATTTTTATAATCGAAGAAATTGATTTCTTTGGTCAATCAGGAAGATATAACAATTAAAAATCATTCACGTATCAAAAGATCGTATTTTAAGACTTTATTAAACATTGCACAGCAGGTTGAGTCACTGGCAATTGTCCTTAACACATTTGAATGTATTTTATCACAAAGTAGAGAGCTCACTGACACTGGATTGGAAGGGTTTGATTAATTGGCCATTATGACACCTTGGGTCCCATCCCTAGTTGCATAAGGATTGCTGTGTGGCCTTGGACAAGTCATTTAACCTCATCTGCAATGTGAGCACAACCATGTCTTCCTCACCTGCCTCATATTATTGCTATGCAAAGGAAACAAGGTTCGAGTCATGGAAGTTCTCTGAAAAGTTAAGCCTCTGAATGAAATGCAAGTTTTTATGGATACACATACACATACACTATTCACGATCATGAATACATAAGGGGCGCCACGTTGAATATGCTGTAGGTGTTTTGTGCTTTGAATGCATGTGCCTGGAGATCCCAGCCCGTAACAGCACATAATGGGTGTCCTCTGTGGGATGTAACCTAGGTGACACTCCACACATTAAGCCACACCTGTGCTCTGACAGAGACAGCGGTGTGCAGAGAATTTGGAAGATCAGCAGGTGCCAAGGCAGAGAGAGAACGGAGCTGTGCAATGGCAGCACCAAGCCTGTCTGTCCCTCAAGGCCAAGCAGAAATACCACTTTATCCACACAGCTTCCCAGGGCTCCTGTCTCTCCCTGAAACAATTAATTTCTCCCAGATCTGTGTAGTTGGGGCACTTTATTGGGGTAGCCCTGAGCTTTAAGCACCCATGCCAACCCTCACAATATTCAACTGGCACCAAATAAATAGGGTGCCCAACCCGCTCTGAGTTTGCAGCCCTGGTTCTAAAACTCTGACCCTGAACCATTCCTCAGATTAGATTCCACCCTGTTTGGATGCTCCTGGCTTCCAACTCAAGCCAAGTCAATAAATAGTTAGCAAGAACCTGGTATTTGCTAGGCTTGTGCTAAGTCATGGGACACAGCAATGGGCAACAATTCATGTGCTCGCCTTCATGGAGGTTATCATCTAATGGAGCAATAGACAAACAATTCCAATCTCCAGACTGAGGAATCCATGGAGAAACTTCCAGAAAAGGTGATGTCCAACCTGAGACCTGAAGGCTGAGAGGGTGTTAATCAGATGAAAGGAAGTTGGGAAGGAAGAGAAGGCAGAATATTCCAAGTAGCACATCCGGGAGACAAGAGAGAACCTGTTGCATTTAAGAAACTGAAAGATGTTTAGTCTGGACAAAGGTAAGTGGTAAGCAAAAGCCAACTTCTTTATGTCTTTATTTCCAGCTTCCCCTTAGATTTTGCACCTTCACACCTGATGTTAATCTCCACCAACTTCAGCTCCAATCCCTCCCCCACAGACTATTAAGCACCTCCCAGCGTGATTGGGTTTGTATAATATCTTCTGGGTGGAGCCTCCATGAGGAGATTGGTGCCCTTATAAGGGGATAAGAGACCACAGCTGACCTCTCTCCACCCCGTGAAGACACTGGTGAAGGCAACCATCTGCAAACTGAGAAGAGAGCTCTCACCAGACATGGAATCTTCCAGCATCTTGATCTTGGATCTCCAGCCTCCAGAACTGTGAGAAATAAATCTTGTTGTTTAAATCCCCCAGTCTATGGTATTCTGTTATAGCAGCCCACACTGACTAAGCCAGGACTGATTTCCCCTGGCCTTGTAAGTGGAAACCAATCTGTCTCAAGTCTTCTTTTACACGTAATTGAATCACAGCTCTCTGACTTTATTTTATTTTGCCTATTAGACTGCCAAGGCACAGATGATCTTGTATTTCCTCTCAAGTACGTGGGACAGTGCCTAGCAATATGTTTTCCTATAACAAATTTCTATTGTGTCGCTTTTTGGTTTAAAAGCCTTCAGCGATTCTGCATTCATCTTCAGACAAAACCCTATCACTAAGCACGGCTCACAAGTCCCAGCCCCTGTTAGCCTGCCACCCCCACCTCTGTGCCTTTCCCCTTCTCACTCCCCACTCCAGTTTCACTGACCATTCACGTTCTCAGTGGCTCCGAGCTCTCCTGCCTTTGAGCTCTCACACATGCTGTTCCCTCTGCTTGCCCCGTCCAACCCCTTCACTCGTACTCATCTCCAGAGTCTCAGCTTATATACCACTTCTTCATGGAGGCTTTCCCTGACACTTGCTTACTTGTTCCTGCTAGAGCATGGCACTTATTACGCTTTACTGAAATTGCGTGTTGGAATTTCTGCTCTCCCACTGTCTGAGCCTTGGCACTCTGGATCATTTGGACTGGGTACCTCTGTTGTGGGGCTGTTCCATGCACGGGAGGATGCCAAGCAACGTGCCTGGCCTCTACCAGCTAGATGCCGGGCTCTCTCCCCACCCCACCCTGCCCCCACGGTTAGGACAACCAAGAGAGTTCCAAAGGTCCCCTGGGAACAAAAGTACCCTCACTGGAGAACCACTGTGCCAGACTCTTCCAAAGGTAGAGACTATGTCTTTTGCACAAGTCTGTCCCCAGGCTGGCAGGTATAATAGTAGAAGCCCACTAGTCATATGCTGCAGGAATGAACAGAAGTTCCTACTATAAACTCCTCCTGAACGAATGAACGTTGGGAAGGAAGCTGTGTCAGAAGCACTAGTAGCTCAGAGCCCTGCATTTCTCTTTAATGAATGGGTAGGACCTGAACAAATGTGGTGGTCTTCTCACTTTGGAACCAGTCTCCTCCCTGCCTGTTACATCTGTCCTGGTAGGCAACAGGTCATCTAGTCTTCCACCCCCTCCCCACACACACATCTTTGGGCTGCCCTGTCCACCCATCTCCCCTCTACAGAACAGAACAAAGGTTCCGGCTCTCTGAGCTTCCTGCATCAAAGATGTTTAAGCTTTTAATGCGAATCCTGATTAATTAACAAGGGCATAGGACTTACATGCATTTCAAGTTGCTTTTATCTCTGGAAGAAAAGATGCCTTTTGTCAGATACTTTCTGTTCACTGTCTAGTTCAGCATTTCAAAGGGCATGCTTTGATGGGCTGAGCAGGTTACCATTTTTTGTGTGTGAAGGGCAATGACTAGTAATTAAGGTTCAGACCCCTTTATGTCAACTCAAGGAAGAAGAATCAAATTCAATCTCGGCTTCATCCAAAATTGATTTGTGTCAAAGCTGGAGGGCGCTTCCTGGTGTCAGAAGGTAGAAGCAAGAAGGGAAGAGTGTGTGCAATGTGGTAATCGTTGCATCCTTTTGGCTTTCAATTTAAAAAGCTAACATTTGTTGAGCACCTACTGTGTGCTGTATCACCTCTCCCACAAACTCTGTGAAAGAGTAATATTATTTCCTTTACAGATTGAAGAAACTAAGTTTTGGAGATGTTAAGTAATTTGTCCAAAATATAACAAGTGGGCCAGCCATGCTTAGAATATGGTGGGTCTGATGGTGGGCTTTCTTTTTGAATTCTGTATCCTTAGTGTTTCACACAGTGACTGGCACAGAGTAGGTTTCAAGAAATAGTTGTTGAATTGAATATTTACTGAGGACCTACAATGATGAGGTTGCTGGTTGCTTCCAACACCTACTTATCCCTTCTTCCTTAATAAAATAATACTCATTTTTACCTGGAAGGTCATAACTCCGACTAAATGACTAAAAAGACATCCCCAGCTCCTTTTCAGTTAGGAGTAACTGTGTAACAAAATCTGGTCCATGAGATATAAGCAGAAGTGTTGTGTTGCACTTCCATGAAGTTTTCTCTTACTCTCTCCTACTATTTAGATCATGCATGTGATGGCTGGAACTCAAGCAGCCATTTTGGACCAGGAAGATCAGAGCCACACCTTGGGGATTAAGAAGCAAATATATAGAAGCAATCTGGGTACCTGATGGCCAAAGAAATGCTAGAACAGGTCCGTACTATTTCCAGACTTGTTTTATAAGAGAGATAAGTAGACTTCTATCATTAAATTCACTGTTTTTGATTTTTTGTTACTTTCCACTGAACCTAATCCTAGCTGATATAACTACTAAGTGCAGAGCACTGTTCTAGGGATTGCGAGGCATGCTGACATGCCTACCCCATGCTTGTGTGAAGCTCACAGCCTGTAGGAGAGCTTTGATGCATCCATATCTGATGATTATGTGCCACGCTACACTGCAGTCATATAAATTTTCTTTTCAGCCCCCAAATGGTAATCACCACAAGAGAAGACAAAATGCTCAGTGGGAGATGAATTGGGAGATGCCACTTACAGCGGGAGGGACCATGAAAATTTTCATGGAGGAGACACCCCTTGAATCTGGTCTTGAATATTCGTGAGAGTTGGGATCTGCAGAGAATGGGATGATGTTGAATACCCCAGGAACAGGAAAAATATAGGACGTGTTTGGCAGAAGGCCAGAGATTCTGTCACATAAAGTACATGAAGCAAGCATATTGTGTAGTATTTATGAGCGTGGGCTCTGGAGTTAGATGTCTTGGGTTTGAATTCTAGCTCTACTGTTTACTAGCTATGTGACCTTGGCTGAGCCACTAAACTTCCATGAACCCTGTTTCTTCATCTGTAAAATGAATGAGGGTAGTAAGTCCTGTCTTCTCAAGTTGTCAGAATTAAGTGAGTTTATATGTATAGAAGGCTCAGAGCAGTAGCCATTTCAAATAAACAAGCCCTAAATGTTATCTCTGCCAGTCATCTCAAAAAGCTGGAAGAGTTAGTTGAAAAACAGCACACAGAGCCACAAATGCCAACTTAAGACCATTATTATGAAGGTACCAAAAAGCTGCTGAAGGTTTGTAAGCAAAATTGTGGGTGACAGGAGAGCTATTTTGGGGGAAGTCTTAATGTGTCAACATTTACCATCTTATCATGCTCTCTCTCCCACTCCCACCCTGTCAGCCTACTGACCCGGGTACCTCCTGGTCCCAGGGCACATCAGTACTCAGCAATTCCCCTAGGCCCTTCTCCTGTCTCTGGGGATCCCAGATCACTGACTTAGGCAAACCTGGCTGCTTCTCAGAGCCCTGGGAAAGGAAGCCCTCTGGCTCAGAGCTCCTGGGTCTCCTTGTTCCTTTGGGATTTGCTAAAGCATCTGATTCCTGTCTCACTCTTCTGCTTTCTCTGCCCCAAATTCCCCTGCCCCCAACCCCTCAGGTTTGGTGTCGTCAGTGCTGACATTCTGACTCTCAGCTGTGAAATACAGGCCAATGATTACATCAGAGCTGGGTAAGATGAGCCATTTTTTCCTCCTTGGGGACAGTGGGAACCATGCCACCTTCACAGAGAAGGTTGACCATACTGTATGCTATGGACTAAATTGTCTCCCCCAAATTTACATATTGAAGCCCTACCCCTCAATGTGATGGTATTTGGAAATAAGGCCTTTAAGATATAATTAAGGTTAGATGAGGTCATGAGTGTGGGACCCTAATTCAATAGGATTGGTAGCCTTATAAGAAGAGGAAGAGCTCTCTCGCTGTCTCGCTCTCTCCACCCTTGGCCACAGGCACACATCAAGGATACAGAGAAAGCAGCCATCTGCAACCCAAGAACAGAGATCTCACCAGACACCAATCCAGCTGCTCTTTGATCTTGGACTTCCAGTCTCCAGAACTGTGAGAAAATACATTTCTGTTGTTTAATCCCCCCAGCCTGTAGTATTTTGCTATGGTAGCCTGAGCAGACTAATAACATTATGTCTACATGTACAGTGCATTGTATGCCTGCTGCTGTACAGATGCTCCTCTGAGCTTGGGAGCCAATTGCAGACCTCTTCCGTCAGCAAGTTGCAACCCTCTATTGATAGCTTATCAATAGCCTCCTCCTCTTCCATGCCAGTTGATGAAAGATGCATTGGATTCCCTTGTCCAGATTCCAGGTTGCCAAGCTCAAAGTCACGATCCTATTCTACCTGTGACCATTTAGCCGCCACAAAGAGAGTAGTTTCAGCTTTTCTCCCCCCCCCCCACTTCTTCTCAACTTAACATTTTATTGACATTTTAAGCATCTTCCAGTTAAGACGTCTGCATGTGGACATCCAGTGAGACACGCATCACAGCTACAGAGACTATTACAATACAGACAGTATCAAGCCAGGGACCTGCCTTGGTCTAGACAAAAATAGAATAAGAAAAGTTAAAAAAAAAAAAAAAAACACCCTACATGTGCATTGCTGTTTCACCCAATTTTTATTCCCTCGGAAGATAACATGGAGATGAATATTCATGGTGAGAAACGTGAGGCTTCAGCCTTGGAAGCATAATTTATCATTATTTCGAATTTCATTAGCGCTTTACATTTGTAAAACCCATTTTGGGTCAGGCATTTTGTTTCTTTCCTCCCTTGACTTTTTCTTCCATGCTTCCATCCTTCCCTAAACACCCTGTCTTCTTCCAAGAGCTAAATCAGACACTCACTGTCATTTTTTTTTTAAACATCTGTATTGGAGTATAATTGCTTTACAATGGTGTGTTACTCACTGTCATTTTTTACAGAAATGAAAAATCAGGAGTGAAGAGGGGAACTGACTTTGAAACAGAAATAACCAATCGTGGCAATGGAAATAATTACTCTAGAAAACTTGCTCTGAGGCTGTCAGGCCATCGTGTGTGCTGATGATGGAGCTGCAAGCTCCTGGTACAAGAGGGTCCGTCACATGCTGCCTCTTGCTTCACTTCCCAACCTCAGCAAGGAGCCAAAGTGGAAGCATTGATACAAGGTATCCTTGAGTTTCCTTCCTCCACCTGTGTGACTGATGATCTTAACATAATTTTGGGACTTTTACTGGCAGGAACTAAAACTTTTCTGATTGATCAAAGAGGTAGGAAAGGGAACTATTTTTTATTCAACAGGAGCTATGTGTCAGACACTGGGCATAGGTATATATGAACATTCTCTGTACTGGTTACCTGTTACTGCTTAATAAACCACCCCAAAATTTAGTGGCTTAAAACCATTGTTTATTATTATAGCTTACACGTCAGTGGGTTGGTTGGAGGTTGGCTATACGGGCTACGCTCATCAATGCATCTGCGAGTCAGCAGGGATTCAGCTCGCAGCACCTTAACTGGGAAATCTCTGCTCCACGTGTTTGTCGTCTTCCTTCTGAGACCAGTAGGCTAGCCCAGGCCTGTGCTTCTAGCGAGTGCAGAAGCATAAGACAGAAAGCAAGAACACACAGGGCTGGGAACTGACCCACCATTCACTTCTGCCTCATTCTATTGGTCAAAACAAGTCACATGGACATGCCCTGATTCAAAGAGTGCAGAAAGAGATTCTGGCTCTTTAGTAAGAGTAAAGACACCTGGCAAAGGTTGAAGACACTGAGAGAGGTGAAGAATTAGGACCATGATATGATCTACTGCATTTCATTTTTCAAATGATTCAGGGAGCACCTTGCCTAGGCTACCATATGGTGAAGTGAGAACCAGGTATTTTGGATTCAACCTTTCCCTTCCTTTTTATTTGTCTCCTACAGTTTGGCCCTGAAGACCACACTTAAACTTGCACCCTTACTTTTCAATCAACCATTTCTTTCAGTAGAAACATTCCAGAAAATACTCTCATGCAGTGACTTTTCTTGTTATGGTACCTAATAATTATGATCATAATAAAATGATGATGATTTTAGCTTCCATTCATTGTATGTCTGATCTTGATGATGAAAGGGGATATGAAGTAGGATTTATAACCAGGAGCTCTAGAGTAAGATGCCTGAGATCAAATCCTGGCCTCATCACTTATTAGGTGTGTGACTCTGGACAAGGAATTTCACATTTCTTAGCTTTAGTTTCTTTATATGACAGATGGCGATGCTTACAGTTCCTAACTCTTACAATTGTTGAAAGGGTTAGCTGAGATTAGACCTTCACAACATTTAGCATACTGCCTGGTATACTATAGGGACTCAATCAATGATAGTATTATTATTTTTGTTGTTGCTGTCATACGCTAAATAGTGTACTAAATGTCGTATGTGCGTTATCATATTTAAATTGCACAGTGATTGGAAGATAGATCTCTGTTGATATTTGTCTACTTGACCAAAACATTTACTTTCTTATGGCTGCTGTCCCCATTAGGGTCTGCTAGCACATCAAAGTGGCATTTATTGAAGGTAGTAAAAAATTCCAACTTACTCTTTCAGGCTAAGAGACGCTAGTTTTGGAAATGGCCATGCATTTCTTTTGGCGTGTCATTCTCCAAGCCATGCAGAAGTTGCCTTTTCTCTCTCACAGTCCGTCTGTACTAGCCACCTGCTCTTTCAAAAACACAGACACAAACAGAAAGCCTTAGGTGATATTAAAGCACATGCTGGATGAATTTTGCTCCCCAGTGGCTGGTGTCCAAGGCAAGGAAGCTGGACTTAACGCTTGGTTCTGCTGATGCCTTCCATGATTCAGGAAGTTTAGCACTCTGATCCTCATTCCTAGAGCTCCTTGTGTTGCCAAATGGAAGTCATCAGCAATAGGCTACTTTAGCCACACCTTTGGGGTGAGTGGGTGGGGTAGGCAGGAAAGTGTGACAGAAATGCTTAATAATCAGGAAAAGCTCTCAGAAAAGGGCATTGAGGTCACACTGTCAAATCTAGACGTCATGGATCCAGGTTTTTGATTTACGGATGATAACGGCGTTTAGGCTCAGCCTGCCAAAAGCCTCTCCATGATAGGGGAAAGGGATAGAGGTGTCATTCAGCAATCAGAAAATGACCCACCAGTACCTGTCCCTATAGATTTCAATTTTACCCTTGGGTCAGCTTCTACTACTCATTTTCTCAAATGGATGCAAATTCCTCCCATCTGTCTGGGGATTTGCTCTTAACCTGAGATAATGGGAATCAGCAGTGAGAGAGGGATCTTCTGCTCTTTTTCTATCCATTATCACTTCTCTGATTATTTTGCTGCCTTCGCATGCGATTCAAGGATAATCAGAGTTTGCACGTTGACTGCATTTATGAATTCCTGATTCTCGAGCCTTCCCAAGCCACCAAGGAGCATCAAGACACCAAGTCTGGCTTTTTTTAGTACTGAATACTGTTCCTCTAGTACAATGCCTGACACAAAATAAGTATTCAATTAATTCTTGTTGAACTAATGAGTACATTAGTGTTACTGATTCTTGAATCTTGAATTTCTCTCTAGAGTTCTTTAATCATTCATTTATTAATCCATTCATTTGTTCAAAAAATATGTATTAGGATTGTGTTTTGGAATTTTGCATGAGTGAAAAAAGATGAATCAAACTCTCCCTAGCTTCAAGCAATTCAGAGTATAGGAAAGGAGTTAAAACTTTGTATCAGTCAGTGATTGGCACAATAATGCTGTGTAATAAAACTATTCTAAAACTCAGTGGCTTAAAATGGCAATAACTTATTTTCACTCAAATATCTGAAGGTTGGCTGGGGGAGTCTGCTAATTTGGGTTGGCTTGGCTAGGCTTGTCTCCAAACTATGGGTTACGTACAGATCTTCTATCATATCTGTCACCCTACATGGACCAGTGAGCTAGACAGGGCATATTACTCACATGACAATGGCAGAAGCACAAAGAGACAGCATCACTGCAAAAGCCTTGGCTCATATCACGACTGCCAGTACCTCACTAGCCAATGCAAGTCACATGGCCAAGGTCAACATCAACAAGTTCTGGGGAAGACTCTCTACTCACAGAGGAAGAAGGGAATGAATATTTATTGGACAATAATCTAAAGCATCACAGCCTTAAATGCAAATAGGATATGTGATAGAAAATATTAAATGTTATAAATAAGTTATACAAGGAATAAGGACATACAAAGGAAAAAACTATTGCACATAAAGGATATGATGAGAATCAGAAATGGCCCTGAAGGATGGATGCTATCTGTGCATGCAGAATGCTAGTTAGGGAAAAATAATCTAGACAGAGGTAACAGGGAATTTGGAGTGTGTACAGGGAATAGTAAGGACATCTCTTTTGATGAGGGCAGAGATTACAGGAAGAAAAAATAGCAAGACAGTAGATCAGAAAGGTTGTTTAAGAACTTAAATATCATGCTAATGGGTTACATAAGACTTAGAGCAGCAACAATTAATTAGAGAATAACAGGTGAGAATTAAAGCTAACAACAAAAAAAGTGCATGGCTCATTGTCAAGGTAGGTGTTAGACAATATATTAGTTCCTAAGACTCTCCATAGATGTCAGGGAGAATGGGCTACCAAAAGACCGAGGTGATAAATACTAGACATTACACTTTTTCAAGTATTGTTTTTTCCCAGTGAATCTTAGTGGGCATCTCAAACCCCAGGCTTAATGCCACGGCTGCAGTATATCTCTCCCCTGTGCACCTTCCTCTGCTTTCCCATCCTGTCACCTTGAAGAGAAACCCCTCCTGCCTTCCAAGAAGAGGGTGAGAACCAGCTATTGGCCAGCTGTTCAGACAGAAGCTATGCTATTGAGAGCCCAGAAGACCCAGTGCAGGGCCAAAGGGAGTCCTACATCTGTGCAGTCTTCCTCGTCCCCCAACCCAACTTCGTTTAAAATGCCACTAACTTTCACAAGAACGTAAAAAGTAGAGATTGACCTAGCCATTGTTTTTAAGTTACAAAATAAATTCCATAATTAATAAATGCATGCCCGGGGGCTTCCCTGGTGGCGCAGTGGTTGAGAATCTGCCTGCCAATGCAGGGAACACGGGTTCGAGCCCTGGTCTGGGAAGATCCCACATGCTGTGGAGCAACTGGGCCCGTGAGCCACAACTACTGAGCCTGCGCGTCTGGAGTCTGTGCTCCACAACAGGAGAGGCCGCGATAGTGAGAGGCCCGCACACCGCGATGAAGAGTGGCCCCTGCTTGCCGCAACTAGAGAAAGCCCTCGCACAGAAACGAAGACCCAACACAGCCATAAATAAATAAATAAATAAATAAATGATTTAAAAAAAAATAAATAAATAAAAAAATAAAAAAAATAAATGCATGCCCTTGTTAATTTTCCATCAAATACTTAATTGAGCACATCCTGTGTGTCAGCGTGTCTCCTAAGGGCTGGATACACAGCAGTGGATGAGAGAGGCAAAATCCCTTTCCTAGTAAAGCTTATATTTGAGTGACGGAGGCAGTCCATCAATCAATCCGTGAATCAGCTGTGATGGAGAAAATATCGACATAGAAATGATGGTGAATGGGTGGTACTTGTGGAGTAGGGAGTCGTGAAAGTCCTCTCTCTGGGGATGACATCTCCACCGAGACCTCAACAAGCAGAAGGAAGAAGTGAGTACCCCATCTGTGCCGGCCGTGCAAACTGGGATGCATAATTCAAAGCCCCTCTCGCCTCAGTTCCCTGATACACAGAGAATGATAGTACACCTTCCTAGGTTTATAGAAAGATTAAATACATTGTTATTTGTAAAGTGCTTAGAACAGTACCTGGTACATCAAACAGCTCCAGGTTAAAGGTGGAGACAGAGGAGCAGCATATTCTCTTCTCTGCTCCAGGTTGATGCAAGGTGCTAGGAGCAAAGAAAGGAGGGTGTCTAACTCAGCCTGGGGCATCAGGGAAGCCTTCCTTGGGGGAATGATGTTAAATCAAAGCAAAGATGAGGGAAATTAACATTTATTGAGTACATAGTTCTTGGTGCTAGGTGATTTCTCTTATTAGTTACAGAATTTACTTTTCACAACAATTTTGTAAGCCAGGTATGCTTATGTCTGCTTTATAGATGAAGAACCAGCTCACTGATTATATACCTTATCCATGACACTATGGCAGAGTCAATATTCTAAACCCAGATACCTTATATTAAACCCAAAGCAACTTTTATTTCACCAGTATTGCTTTAGACCAAGAAGATCTAAGATACTATAATAACTAACATCTATTGATTATATGTTTATTGATGATTAATATAGGCTAGACACTCTTTCATTGTTTCATGCTTTTAATCTATTAGCTCATTTAACGTCATCCAACTCCATGAGGTAGTTACTTTTGTTGTTCTCAGATAAAGAAACCAAAGTTCAGAAAGGTTAAATAAATTTTCCAAGGTCACACAGCAAGTATCAAGGTCAGGATTCGAACACAGACAATCAATCTGATACCAGAACAATTGAGCTTATTCTACATCTATGCTGCCTCTCACTCTAGGGTGAAAAGAAGCTTGCACTTGGAGTTGAGGACCTTGATTCAGGACCCAATTCTTCCACTTATTTGTCCAAACTTGGTAAGTCACATCTTTGAATTTTGTTCTCACCACTTATAAATTGAGGCTAAAAACTCTTGTCTTGCTGCCTCACAAGGTTATGGAAGTCAAACTTATGGTGATGAATGTGGAAGCATTCACTGTAAATGAAAGTTATTGTTAATTTTTGTTGTTTTTATTTTCATACCCATACAGAGAATAGTGGAGGTAGCTGACAGGGACAGTCATTTCTTGAAAGGGAGAAGGAGGTAGATGCCTTCAAATACTTGGAGAATTTTTATGAAACTTGCCCCACATAGCTTCTCAAATATATACAATTTGAATCCATAGTGGTAGATTAAACAAGGAAAATATGAATCGGTGCATTCTATTGGTCAGAACCAACCAAAGATAGAACCAGTTTTCAATGGAGATAATGAGTACCCACTATCAGTGTGTGAAAGCTATAGGACCTCACGGTGGGGGGATATTGAAATGGAAAAGTCTGCGTCCTAGAGAGGTTTACACCTGGGCAGCTGTGATGGACTCCATGCTAGACTCCTGCTGTTCTGTCTTGTACGATTCAAATCCATCTCTACCTAAAGCCAAAGAAGCATTTTAAAAAATGTATATCTGACTATGCCATCCTCTTACGTAAAATTGCCCAGGGCTTTCCATTTAAATTAGAATTAAACCCAAACTCCTTGCCATGGCCTACATAGACCTGAATAATTTAAGCCATACTAACTTTCTGAGACTCATTTTATCCTTTTCTAGTCTTCCCTCTCAACTGCCTAGCCACGCTGACTTCAAATGTTCGGCTCCTAGAATTTGCCAAGTTACCTCTCATAGCATTTGGGCCTGCCGCTCCCTCTGCCTGGATTTCCCCCTCACTTCCCTTCCCGTAACAATGCTATTCATTGTTCCTTGTTTCTAATTGACCGCCATGTTTTCAGAGATGCATCACCTGGTCCTCAAATATAAATCAATACATCTCTCATCATTCCACTTCATAGAACTATGTTCTTTTCTATCACAGAACATTTAAAATCATATATTCTCTTTTTTATTGTAACAAGAGTTAACATGAGATCTACCTTCTTCATAATTGTTTATGAATACAGTATAGTATCGTTAACTATACAATATAGTATTGCACAGTGTTATACAGCAGATCACTAGAACTTGATCATCTTGCAAAACTGAAACTGTATACCAATTTGTTGAATAGCATCTCCCCATTTTCTCCTCCCATATATTCATTTTCGATTATTTGTTTTTGTCTGTCTCTTGACTAGACTGTAAGCTCTGTAGGGGAGGAAAACCTTTCCCTTCTTCCTTTCTAGTTTGTTTGTCTGGTCTAATAATTAAGTTGACATAAGACCAAAAAAAAAAAAAAAAAAAAAGGAAAAACTAATTTAATTTCATATGTATGGAAGCTCATAAAAGTCTGAGCCTCCAAGAAGTGACCAAAGCAGGCAGCTTCTATATCTTTTAGACAAAAAAACAATAAATTTCTAAAGAATTGACAAAACAAAGGAGTTTGGGCTTTGGGCAGCTAATTAGTGAAGAAGTAACAAGTTTGTTTATACAGCCTTCTCTGCCCTGAATTCTCTGTCTCTGGTGATAAGGATGTCTCTCTGCCTCATGGTACAGAGAGGGTACTTTTCACATGGAAGATGTATTTCCTATTTTCAGGGTACAAAGGAGGATCAGAGTTCCTGCACCGGCTGTTTCTTAAGTAACTTTAATTCAAAGCAATCAGTATGCCAAGGTGGCATATTTTGGAGTGGCATATTCTGCTCCCCTTTAGCTCCGTGAGTGCAGGGACCATTTTAGTTTTGATCATCACTGTATCCACGTTCCTGGAGTACAGTATTCCATAGTCCTCCATGAATGAGAGATAAGAGGAAGAAAGGGAGGGAGGAGGGAAAAAGGGAGGGAGGGAGGAAGGAAGAAAGGGCTCTTTTGAGTTTAAATATTTTTTTCTTTTTCCCTCCATAGACCAGAGTCTCAGTAAAAAAAAAAAAATTACATGTATATTATATATAGTGCCTAGAGCTGAGATGAGGGACTTTCAATAAATTTCGCTGAAAGCCTCTCTAAATGAGATGGAATGCAGCTGGACTTTCAGGAGACTTAGGGAGCCTGCAGAGCCCCAGTCTTGCTGAGTCTGCAGATTCTCATACAATAGTCATCAAATATAGCTTGGTAAGTGGGTCAGGAGTCGGTGATGTCCTCCGTATCCCTGAGATACATCTAAGCAGAGGCCCTTGGAGTCATGTTTACATAAAGCTCCTTAAGATAGTGGGAGAAATAGTGAAAGGAGGCCGTGGAGTTGGGAGTTTAGGGCAATGAGATCCCTGGTGTAATAAAATGTGCAGGGGACTCGAAAACAGGCAGTCTTGGGGTTTCACTCCAGATCATCAACCGAACTAGCACTTGTCCTTGAGTATAATAGAGAGACTGCATTATTCTCATTTTATAGATGAAGAAGTGATGCTTGAAGAGAGAATTAACTTGCCCAAGGCATCAAAACTGGCAACTGGGAGAGCTGGGATTTGAACCCTGGTTTGCCTGACTCTAAGGGTTGCTAAATAAGATTACTTAAAAATTTAAAAAACTATATGCATACAACAGCATGCGTCAACAAACTTAAAGATACAGACTGAAAGATGCCTGCTCTCTCCCTTATGTGTTCAAGGTCACATGGGTATTAAATGGCAGAGCTGAAATTCAAAACCAGTGTCATCTTATGCAAGAGATTGTTCTTTTAACATTCATTCATTCATTTAACAAATTATCATTGATGACCTAACACATGCCAGGCAGCAGAGAACAAAATTGACAGGATTTCTGCCCTAGCGGTAACTATAATTTAACAGGGAAGACAAATGTCAAATAACACTCCTGCAAAGTGGTTGTTATCATCGCTGTTACAAAAGTATGGAAACTCTTAACCCTTACACTATACTGTCTTGTTGGAGGAGGTCACAGAGAGGACGTGACTGCCAGTTGACCTGCGAGCCGGACCTGGGTTCCTTACCCCCTCCTGGGTCTTCGAAATGTACATTCCATCCATTGTTCCTGGAAACATGTCAAGAACGCAGCCTTGAGAGAGCAATGTGTTGTTGAGACCATCTGGACGGTGTATGTGACTGAACCCCGTTAAGGCCTCCATACAGAATTTCAAGATTCTGGCAGACAGGTGCAAAGATCTACCTGTCTTGCAGCATCCAAGACAAGCCTTGCATGTAAATTGCTTTCATCTTATTAGCACTGCCACCTGCCAATCTGGAGGAGTCTGTCTCTTTCTTTGGTCTCTCCTTGCCCTCCGCCTATGGGGCTTACTTTCGAATTTCAACCCAAAGAAGTTAGAAGGACTTCATTAGATGTAAATTGCCTAGTATATTGCAGGCAGCACATTTTCTACGTGTTCCCAATTGTCTCAATGTAAAGCTGAGATTAACAATTGCAACCTCACAGGTGGTTGTGAGAATTAAATAAGAAAATATGTTTTGTGCCTAACTCATAGTAGACACCCAGAAAATGTTGTAGAAATAGTCACTCTATGCTGCCATCACCTTCACCAGTTCAAAATGTAATAGTACAAATAATGTGCTGCAGAAAAAAAAACGACCTAGTACTCGCTAGCAGAGAATAAAGCTTACACTTTTCATTAGTAACATACATTCTAATGTACCAGGTTAGAAGTTCAGCTTGAATAAATATAGAGCGATACTGCAAGGCTTTTTTTTTTTAAAACTAAAGCAGGGTTCCAGAGAGAAAATATTCCAGACAGGAAGAGCCAATGGAACCCAGACAGAGGGTCCTGAAAATACACCAGTAGTAAGATTTGGAAGGAAAAAAGATCCAGAGGAATATCACCTATTGCTATGTGCTAAGGATGAAAGATGACAAGAGTAACAAAGGAAGAAGGAAACACGAACAAGTGAAATGATTAAGTAGGCAAAGAGGTACAGAGATTTGGACACAAGCAAATGAATGATGGGGATGAATTAAAGATGAGAGAACTTGGAAAAGAGAATGCAACAGGATGAATGAGGAAAGAGAGTCTTTCAAGGAGTTTTGCGAGGATTTTGACTAGATGGTGTAAGAAGGATTTGAAATGACTGCGTAAATCATGGAACAAGAAGGGGTTGATTTAGAGGACCGGGGACAGGGAATGTGGGAGGTAATGAAAGGTATGAGCTGGAGAAAAAAGATAATAAATTTGAGAACTGTTAAGGGAAAAGAGTCAGAGAAGTCCTGGGTTGAAGCAGAAATCAGTGAAACAGATGCAAGTAGAAATGAAGAAAGACAACGGTGATTAAAATATTCTTTCATTTTTCATGAAGGAGAAGTTAGAGACAATGGTAAAAGTTTGCTGTAAATGAGATATAGTGGAAATGTTCTGGAAAGGGAGATGAGAAATGGAGGGAGGAAAGCAAAGAGACAGAAAGGTCACAGAAGGACCAAATAAATAGACATTTGGGGTTGGAAACAAGCTAGTGTTACTGAGGACCTACTATGTGCCAGAGAGCACTCAGTGCTTCCACTTATACCTGCTGGCTCATCCAACTTTCCCATCACCCAACTTACAAGAAAGATAATTAAGGCTCAGAGAGGTAGTGAATCACTAAAATTAGCCAACTAGTAAGTGATAGAGAAATGAATTTGAGCTTAGGTCAAAGAGAGGTCTGAGTCAAAGAAACAGCAGCAATAGAAATATTTACAGTGATCTAATTTGGAGACATCAACAGTAAAAGGAAAAGCTTCAAGACTGACCTTCGTCTTGTAATTGCTCCTGTACCAGCGGATGGAGTTGGGCCCTGCATGGTTTAAGATGCTGAGGTTGGCAGACCTAAAACGAGAGAGTGTCTGGGGGGAGGTGGCTGAAGGGAAGAAAAGGAAACCATATGCTGGG
This sequence comes from Balaenoptera ricei, assembly GCF_028023285.1. Taxonomy (NCBI): domain Eukaryota; kingdom Metazoa; phylum Chordata; class Mammalia; order Artiodactyla; family Balaenopteridae; genus Balaenoptera; species Balaenoptera ricei. The sequence goes on along the minus strand of NC_082644.1, from coordinate 106,169,533 downwards.
GGGTAAATGGATTCAACGTGCTGCAGGGAGTGAGGCAGGATTAAAAGAACGAGGTGAATTACAGAGAGGGCCATGATTGAAGCAAGAGAAAACAAACGGTGGACATGTGTGGGTACGAAGAGGACTGATGGAGGATTGAGCTTAGATAGAGTAGAGATGGAGCAAGAGATAACAAGCTCTTCTCCTGAAGTGGAGTTTGTGTTCTAGACATCATTTTGAAGCTTAAAGAAGAAAGACTGTTAAAAAAAATCACTAGAATCATGGAAATCTGGGAAGGGAGAAAAGAAGGAAGGAGGGAAAGAAGGAAAGGAGGAAGGAATAAAAGGAGGGAAGGAGGGACAGACAGACAGAGGGACTAGGAAAGGGTACAGGACTTGTACTCATTGTGGAAAACCAAAAGGATGGGTCTCCTTTCTTCACTGCAGAATTATGGCTAGTGCCTTATACAATACCTGTCTTAGACTTAAAAGTCAAGAAAGGCGTGATTATTCATTAACAAAATACTGATTTTGTGTCTCTACCCTATGTCAGCTACAGAGCTAGCTTGTACGAACAGGGTGGTAAGCAGGACCTACATGGCCTTTGATCTCTTTGAGTTCCCAGTCTAGAGGGGAAGACGCATCAAGGAAACACACTAATAAATGGACAATTATTAAAATATGTAATGAGTGCAATTAAAATATACATGAGGAGATATGAAAGGAAATAACAGGGAAGTCAGAGAGGAGCTAGCTTAAACTGGGGGTTTAGTCATCTTAGAGAAAGTGCTTTATTCACTAAGACTTACATGTAAATGAAAGGTAGCAAGGTGAAGTCTGGAGGGAGATCCCTCCAGGCAGAAGGAAGAACCTTTGGGAAAACACTGGGGACACAAGAGCTTGAAACATTCCAGGAACAAAAAAGAGGTGTATCTGGCCAGAACAGAGTGATGGTGCTGAAGATCTTGTCAAATGGGGCTGGAGAGGAAAACAGGGAGTGAGATCCCAGAAGATGTTTGGATTTACTTATAATGTTAATAGAACCCATTATGGGCTAGGCATTTTCACATATGTGATCTCATTAAATTCCCATAATGATCCTGAGAAATGGGTACTACTTTCCTCCTCTCACAAATAAGAAAATGAGGTCTAACAGGGGCATTATTGAGTGATTTAACCCAATAGGTAAATAGCAGAGATGATATCTCAGCCAAGCCTGTCTCCCCCCAATCCTTGCTTCTCCAAATACACTAGGCTGTCTCAGTCACGTGGTCTGAATAGATGGAATTTTTAAAAAACAGGATAGAGTAAGGTGGGGGAAGAAGGAAAGGAGAAAAACGTTACAAAACTACCTAGAAAGGCAAATATGAAATATTCAAGATGAAGCAAGAGGAAGCATTTGCTGGGGAGCTGGGGAGCTGGAAGGGGTTAGAAAGAACGAAAAGGAATTTCAGATCAGTGGAGTCAGAGATGGGGATATGTGGGGACCCTCTAGGAGACTAAATTACATCAGTCATGAACTGTAGCTAATTAAATCAATCATGAACTGTGACTTAGGAGGAGAGGGGAAGGGTGAGAAGAGTGGTACCACTGGCCACAAGACAGGGTATCAGAGTGTGAATAGGGAAGTCCTAGCATCCTGAGGGTAGGTGGGAAGGGTTGGGGCAGAAAGGTGGCGTGCTGTGGCAGAGAGAGCAAGGACTTAGGAGTCAGGCAGATGTGTGTTCCAACACTTGGTAACTGTGTGATCAAAGTCAAGTTTCTTAGCTTCCCTGAGCCTCAAACTCCACATCTATCAAATGGGGATAACAAGCCTCCCTCCAGATGTTGCTGGAATTAGACATCAAAACAGCAGTTATAATTTATTGAGCACCTACTGTGTTAAGCACTTTGCATAATGGTTTCTGAAGCCTCACTACCACCAGGAGGCAGGAATTGTTATCATCACTCATTGATGTTCTGCATAAAGTTTTGAAGCTGCAGAGTATGTGTTCAGAAATATGAGTTCTTTTCCTGTGGTTGTTCCCGATTCGACACTGCCTACTAGACAAAGTAGGTCCTCCTTCAAAATGAACAGCAAATTCCTTGCCTACCTTTTTTTGTCTTGTCTTCAATCTCTCCTCTCCCTCTCAATGAACTTCCTCCATTTCCCTTCATGAGCTTTGCCCTCGCTGCCTTCCATTTGTTTCCACTTTCTGTTCTCGGTCAGGTGTGTTAGTCACAAGCAACAGAGACCAATTCTGTTAATTTAAGCAGTAACAGAATTCAGTAGTGATATTACTCAGAATATCCAGGAGAGCACGGTATCTGGGCTGAAAGTCTGTGAAGTTGAGAGCTCCACTCCAAATCACATCACAGAACTGGCTGATGGAGCTACTGTTGTAGCTGCAGCCAGGCACCAAGAAGGCATTTCACACTTCTGACACCATATGACACTGGGCTCTGAGCAGCAGTGTTAGAACCATTTCTACTAGTGATGAAATCTGGATGTAACTGCCCCACCTGTTACCACTTTGGTCCCCAAGTGGATTCTGCCTAATTCCAGCTTCCTTCCCAGAATCTGGGGTGGGTGAATCTGATTGGTGAATTCTGAGTCACGTGCTCAAGTCCTAGATGCAGTGGAGGCTGAAAGTATCTGGAAATTGTCGCCTCTTCATGGGAGGTGGGCTGTGGCTTAGAGAGTAAAGCCCCCTCTAAGGGATTCATTCAGATGCTGAGCAGTTGCCAGGAATGCCAAATGGCAGATTTAACCCCATGCTGCTAGTCCTACATGGCTCAATTCCAATGCCACCTCCTCTGGGAAGCTTTCTTTGATTTCTCCAAGCATATGTTTCAGAGCACCTCATAAAAGAAACACATGTCTGTCTGTCTGCCTGCCTGCCTGCCTGGTAGCTGAGATATTTCTGTGCTCTCTCATCCCCACACCTCCCTCCCCATCGTTATAAACTCTCCAAGGGCAGGAGTTGTGTTTATGCATCTCTGCATCCCCTTATAGTGCCTGGTAGGAGCCCTAGATATTTGGTGGTGAATGAATGAATGAAAGTGTTAGTCTCATTCGACAGGCCTTTGTACCAGGGGTCCATGAAGGACTTGCACAGACTCTGCCTTACATAAGGGAGCCCTTTTTTCCTGGTGTGCACTTCTATAAATGGACTATGTCAGCATATTTGAAGAAAGGGGCATAGAAAATCAGAAAGCCCCATTGCAGAGGATAGTGGCGGATTGTAAGGGTACAAAGGAGAGACTGAGGGAGCCAGGGCGACATATTTTGGAGGGGTAAATGAACTGGAGCAGGCATCAGAGAGGCAGGAGACAATTTAGAATCAGAGGACTTGAAAAGCCAGATTTCCACACCCCCGCCCCCTCCTTGGGTTCACAGATTAGTAAACTGAGACAGGAGAAGCATACCTTACAAACCTCAGAGCTGAAAAAGACCCAAATGCACTCATGCAGATGTGCCTTTCACAACATCTTTGATAGGTGGGCTTTTCCAAGGTCACTGAGGACAGTGTGTTTCAGTGGAAACAGCCAAGGCTTTGGAGCTTGGAGTTCAGATCTTAGCTCTTGTGCTCATTAGCTGCGTGACCCTGGGAAGTCCCTTTACCTCCCTGACCTCCTGATCTCAGTTTCCTCATCTTGAAAATGGGAATCATAATACCCATCTCATTGGAGTATGTTTATGTATAAAAGTTAACATAGGTACATGTCTAGCACTTGGAGAATGCTTAATAAACAGTATAATTAAGTCCAAGTTCACAAAACAGGTTTTGATTTTTTCTTCTTTTGAGTCCTCTCCCTTTATCCAAAGTCATGAAAAAGTAAATAAAATGTGCTGGGAGAGGGGAAAAAGGCCTTTCCTATGAAGGGTTAAATACAGAAAGGAGAAAAGAGGCAGAAGAGGGAAGAGCTAAGATGAGAGAAGTTAATGCACGGAGGAGACCACACCAAAGGTGCAGACGGGCAAGAAATACCGGGAGATGGGAAATGGCTCACAAATAATAGGTAGGAAGCATTTATAAGATTAAAGTCAAGACAAGGTTAAGAATGAAATGAGTGGAGAGATGAAAGAGAGAACAGAGAGAGGAAAGATGAAGAAAAGGAGGGGAGTAGAGAAGGGGGGCCACTCAAGGTCCAGATTCCTGCAGAGGTGATGGCTCGCTGGGGGATACCAGGTATGTGGGTCAGAGAGAACCTGCCCAGGGCCAAAAGGCTGCCCTGTGTCCTAGGACCTAGGTTTAGAGCTCAGCTTGAATGCAGGAGAAAAACGACCGGGCTTGGGGGTGGGGTGGGGCGGGGCGGGGTTGAAGAGTCGGTGAACAGACCTCTCCCCCGGGAGGGGGATAGAGGATGTGGGAGCCCATGGGAGCCAGAAGCAGACAGAGTAGTAGGTCTCCATCTCGCACCCTTTTCAGGAATTTTACACGCAGAGCAGCCAAGTAGTGCTGTCCAGGTTGGGAACGGGATCCAGAAAAAAGCGCTGGCTTGCAGGGCGGCAGCTGGGGGCCAGAGCATCCTCCTGGAGTCAGTGCAGGAGGGTGGGGGCCTTAGAGGGTGGAGTTCGACAACGCTTTGTCCATTAGCTGTTGGTGCAACCTCCGAGGCCTGGGTAGATGGGAGAGGTGGGAGAAGGAATGCCTGAGTTGTGGGCAAGTGGGTGGGCAGGGGTCTCTAAGGCCACGAGGAATATTTCAGGGACTAGGAAAGGGCACAGGACTTGTTATTGCGCTTGAGGGGAGACAAAGTTGTCTTGACCATCCTCAGGCGCCCCTACCCCCCAGAAGGCGGGGTCTGGAGCAAGGTTGGGCTAAGGCGCGCCCCCAGGTGCAGCCTCTGGGTTGGGCCAGGGGTGGGGTAAAGCTGGGCGACCTGGGTTGAGCCCGGGGGAATAAGGGGAAGCACCCGGGGTCCCTAAGTCTTAGGAATTTGCAGAGGGGTGCTGTGGCTAAAGAATATTGTGAGGGCGGATTGGGGGATCCTGGGAAAGGAGAGGGGGCGACTGGGATTCGCACGAGGCTGGGCGGAGCCTCCGAGACGCTCGGGGTCTGAGTGGGGAGCCAGAGAAGGGGCGGGCGGCGGGGCCCGGGGAGGCGGCGCGGGGGGGGCGGGCCAGGGCCGATCGGGAGGCGGAGCCCGGAGCCGGGGGCTGCTAGCAAGCGGCTCCCACGGCTCCTTAGCTCCGGCGTCCTGGTTCGCTTCGGCGTCCGCCGCCGCCGCCGCTGTCTCTTCCTCCTCCTTCGCCACCGCCGCTCGCAGCACCGCAGCCCCTCCCGCCATGGCCGCCGCCGGCGCCCGGCGCAGCCCCGGCCCCAGCTCGGGGCTCTGGGGGCGGCTGAGGCTCGGCTTCCACCCGGCGCCGCCGCCGCTGCTGCTGTTCCTGCTCCTGCTGCCGCCGCCGCCGCTTCTGGCCGGCGCCACCGCCGCCGCCGCCTCGCGGGAGCCCGACAGCCCATGCCGGCTCAAGACAGTCACGGTGTCCACGCTGCCTGCCCTGCGGGAGAGCGACATTGGCTGGAGCGGCACCCGCGCCGGGGCCGGGAGTGGGACCGGGGCAGGAGCCGCCGCCGCCGCCGCCGCCGCGTCCCCGGGCTCCGCTGGCTCCGCGGGCACCGCCGCCGAGTCGCGCCTCCTGCTCTTTGTGCGTAACGAGCTGCCGGGGCGCATCGCGGTGCAGGACGACCTGGACAACACAGAGCTGCCCTTCTTCACCCTGGGTAAGGCTGGGCGCCGGCACACGCGGGGTCCCAGGGAACCGGGAGCCCCCAGGTGAAGCCAGACGGGTGGGGGCGCCCTGGGGATTCCCGCCCCGGGCTGCCCCGAGCGGGGTTGAGTGAGGGCAGCTGAGGGGCCCGGAGGGCGTACAGGTGGTTGGAATGAGTCTGGGGCAGTATCTGGGCGAGCGCGTGGCGGGAGACCGGGGGCGTGCCAACCCTCCCGCGGTGGGGACCTGTCCGTCCGTCTCTCAGTGCAGACCTTGAGCTCTGCCGCGATCCGTCGCTGACGCCGAAACCCCAACTGCCTGAGTGTGCTTGAGCTGGGGGCCGCGGTAGTCCCCCGCTCGGGAGCCAGGTCTGGGTCCAGCCGCCCACTGCTCCTGGGGCACGGCCACTGGCCGCCCGCGGTCACCGCCCCCTCGCTCTCGCCTCGGAGTCGTCGGCTCTGCTCTTCCGGTTCGATTTTCTCGAGAATGGGAGCGGAGTCGCTCCATGTAGAATCCCTCAGTCCGCATAAATTCGGCCTCCCGATGGGTTGGGTGACCTTGGCCAAGTCGCTTCGCCTCTGTGGGCCTCAGTTTTAGCCATCTGTGAAATGGGGCTGGGGAGGACTGAGTGATTTCCGAGCACTGGCGTTCGGAACCCAAGGTCTCCCTCCACTTTCAGATTCTCCCTCCATCCCCGTGGTCGCATTCGCCTTCCTACCCCCCTCCCGGCGGAGAGCACGTTTGTCCCCGCAGCTCACTCACTGGGCTAATAATAATAACTTAAAGGCTTGAAGAAGGAAGGGGAGAGGAAAAGGATGGGGGTGGGGGCTCAAACGTAAAAGTTAATCAGAAAGTTCGCCCGCAGCTTGCTGCCTGCTGGTTCCCAGCGCGAATCCCGGAGGAGTCGGCCCTTCCAGGTAGCTGTGGGAGGCGCAGCTGATTTCCCTGCCGGGTAATTGATCGCTTAATTATCTCGGAGAGCGTTTACAAAAATGTTGTTCCCCCTTAGCTCTCCCGCGCTCGCCGGTCTCTCTCTCCCCCCTCCCCTCTTGGGGGAGCGGGGTGCGATTGGTTGTCGGAGTCTGGCCAACAGCAGCTCCAGGAAGGCGCCGGGGGCTCGCGCCAGACTCCAGACCTCTTCCGCGGATCCTTGCCTCCTCGGGATCCGGCTCAGCTCCGGCACCGCGGGGGTGTTGGGCCTTCGATGTCAGCGCCTTTGGGGTCCCGGCTTGAACCTCTGAGGTTAACTCCTTGCTCGCCCGAGAAGCCCCAAAGAGTAATCAATGGACTAGACTCCTCTCTCCTGGGAGCCATAATATTTTTGATGTATTTTTGTGACGCCCCCTTCCCGCCCGCCCGCCGGCCGCTTCCCTTTCGTGCTGGCCGCCTTTGGAGACTTGAGCGAGTGCCAGGCCCTCTCCTGGTCTGAGCACGTGCCTCGGGTTTCTGGCCCCCGGGCTCTCCCCAGCTGGCTGTAACTTGAGCGTGCTGAGCTTTCTGGGATGCTAGGCGGGAGAGCGCCTTGCAGGTTCCCAGGGGACTTTCCGCGGCGGCGCGTCTGGCGTGCCACACACACGTTCAAGCATACACACGCGTGCGCGGACACACACATATGCACACACACATACACACACACCAAGAGCCATTTCCACGTGCACTCGTGGGCTGCCCATTTCCAAGTAAGGGGATGGGGGTGAAGATGGGGTTCCTTAGGGCGAAGAGCTAACCTTGGGCTCATGGCCAACTCCTATGACCCCGCCGCAGGGAAGGGTCCTTCGAGAGAAACGGAGGGTGTCCCTCACCACTTCCAATCCCAACCTTCTCCCTCCACCCTCGAGATCTCTCTACTCCCGGATGTCCGGAGAGGGAGGGAGTGGGGATCCTTCTAAATGGCTGTTCAAATGAGGGGGAAAGGGGGGGGAACATCCTTGGGTATGGCATGACTTGGAAGCGAGGACCCCAGAGCGTTTCAGTTTCCCTAGGATGTGGAGGACCTGGTCCAGCCAGCTACAGGAGTCGCTCCAGAATTCCTGGAGCTGGCAATCTCTGCGTTCTTAAACTTTGGCTTTCAAGAGGAAATGGGTACCCGGGAGCCCAGGGCAGGCTGAGTAAGGAACTGAGTGTGGAGCTGGAAGTGTCAAATCCCCCAGACCTGTGCTTCAGCATGAGAGTCTGCTGGTGATCTCCACTTGGAGGCTTCCGCCTTCTCTGACTCAGGCGGCTGAGCCTTGGCGGCTGGGGACCGCCTGCTGTGGAGTGGCAGGTGCCGTCCTCCTTGGAAGCCCCGAGCCCTTTGGGGAATCAGGTTCCTCCTCCTCCTCCTTCCCCAGCGCCCTGGACTGGCAAGGCACTCCTACCGGGGATTTGGCTAGCGGGGTAGTCGCCAGATGGCCGAGTACAGCAGGATCTGTGTAGGGAGGCGTGGGCTTTTTATTTGTGTTGTTCTCCCACTGTTTGTGTGTAAACACAGAGTGCACAGTGAGCTCTGGGAGGGCCAGGCTGGCTGAAAATGAGGGCGGGGGGGGGGGTACTATGAGTCATTTATGGCCGTATCTCCCCCTGGGTCCCCAGGCAGCCCCATCCCATCATCCCATCTTCAGACCTTCTAGACATCCTTGCCTAGTGTTTGTCTCTGGCGAGTTGGGTGAGTCTTTCACTACCAGGTCACCAGTTCAAGGGATTTGGAGATGGCTTGCGCCACAGATGCACATGCAAAGTCGGTAAATGCTGAATCCTGCCAATAGCGCGGTGTGTGGAGCCACCACTAGGGGGTGATAGTGTCTACCAAAGCCCTCAGGCCATGCTTTGGGTTGTGGGTCTAGAGTTGGTGGTGGTAAAATGTCCCTGGTGTGAAGGGGCGGTGAACAAACAAATAAAAGGTAGAGTTCCCATTCTACTCCAAGTCCAGCTGGGGAAGCTCAAAATTATTTTGCACACGCTGTCTACCATCCCTGTTCACCCAAGTCACCGACATACCTGGCCTTCCCTCCCTCCATTCTGCCTGCCTCTCTTGTTTGAATTATTGGCTCTGTAATTGGTAGTGCCCAGACTTAAAAGACTTTTCTTCAGGTCTTTTCCTCTTCATGTTTCTAATCTTCCCTTCATGTTCCAGCCTGCTTTATGTAGGTGGAAGTTTCCCTCCGAGGTGAAATACCCCCCAAGTTTCTATGTCTGGGCCTCTTCTTTAGAATCTAAGTCAGTGGTCCTGATAAAGTGAATTTCCTTGAAATTGATCAAGGAATAGCAAACAGTTGTTGAATCCTTAATGTGGTGCTCAGAGCTTTACTCTTGCCTTTTATTATTTACTCACATAAAATATATGAAGTGGGCACTGTTGTAATTTATTCCCATTTTACAGGTAAGGAAACATTCTTTAGAGAGGTCAGGTGCCTAGTCCAAGGTCTCACTTTGAGTAAATGCAGACCTGGGACTGGGATCTCAGCCCATCAGACACCTACATTCTTGGTAATTGCTAAACAGCCATCTTGAGCCAAATATGCACTGAAGGGCTGGTTACATTTATGTAGGGCATGGTGCAGGGTCCTGGAGAGGAAACATAACAATCAGCAGCACGGCAAGAACCTTTCTCAGGGGAGCTTTAGCTACATTGGTGCTGAAGTATGAGAGTGTGAGAGTGAGGCATGAGTTAAATGACCTCCAATGACCCTGCCAACTCAGAGTTCCATGACTCATGGGACGTCAAAGGGCATTCTAGGTAGCGGTGCCAGTGAGTGATGGATATGACACATTCTGTAACATCAGGGAGGGAGATATCTCTTTAGACTTAGAGAAAGCTGGGGATATTTCCTGGACAGGAAAAAAACAAAAACAAAAACCAAAACCGAGTGAGGTCATGGAGAATGGGCTGGAGGAGAAGTTGAATGCTCCAGTACAGCTTGGGGACTTGATGTTGCTTAGGACCTGGAACTCTCAGCTGTGGCCCGCTCTGACCTTGAACAAGTCATTTATCCCGGATCTTCAGTTCTTTGTGCAATAATATGTGGGGGTAGGTGAGCCCTAAAATAATCCTTCGGTGCAAAGATTCTATGAACTTGAAGTGTGCTGACCCACTCTGTAACTCCGACTAGCTGCTCTTGCTTTTCACTGTCTCCTTTCCTTTGCTGGTAATGTGGGGGTGTTGGGAAGGACTGACGGAAAAGAAAGAATTTGAATGGGAGCAACTGTCCGTGCAGGGCTTCTGAGGTGAACCCGCACATCACCCAGTTCTCATCTGCCCCCAGGCAGCTCCAGAGTCTGCTTGTGGATTTAGCTTTCAGGCCCACCGCTAGGGAAATGGCATCCTTCTTGCTGTGCTCGATAGTGGCCAGGCTGGACTGTTTACCATGAGCCTTGATTCAGCAGAAGGGGGAAAGGAGATAAAACTGAGGAACCACTCACTGTCAGCATCCGTTACTAATTTACCTTGTCCTGTAAATCACACAGGTGAGAAGTGTGCTCTATATTTGGGGGAGGGTGTGTGGAGAAAGAAAAACCATCCAGTAGTATGTTTTTAAATGCATCTGCATGAGCAGATCTGGCAGTGTCCTCAAGATCTGTCCTGAAAGGATGCTGTTGGCAGGAAGCTGATTGGTCTGGGTGGAAGACAAAGATGCTCTGAAGTGCCCACTTGGTCAGGTCTGCAAAGATTCCTTAAAATACAGACAAAAATGGACAGCAAAAGAGAAAAGCCCCCAGAAGGAGTGAGGGACCAGGCACAAGGTCAGAAAGGTTGCTAGAAGCAGGGAGTTTAGCCTAAGGACCGTCCACAAGGGCTGGAGAAGCTTTCTTCAAACGTCAACAGGGAATGAGGCACGTGCTTTTTTTTCTGTCTGATTCTAAGGAATGTCCTAAAGGTGCAAATACTAAGGGGATGGAGTACAACATGACAGGAGGATGTGTCCCTGGGAGCTGTCCAACAACCAAGCATTCTGACCTCAAATGATGACAGGGTCCACATGGGAGGAAGTCTTCAAGCAGGGACCACACAGCTATTTGGCAGGCATTTGGAGAAAGGACCAGAGGCATTGAGGCTATCTGCCCCTTTTGGTTTCTGCCTTGATTCTGAAGGTTGATGACAGTTATTAAGTGGGAGAAAAAAAACAGATACAAATAGTATAAGCTGGGTTTTCTGTAGGGATTTCTGACCACAGAATATTCATTAAAATCAATTCCAGTATTTTTTCCAGAATGGGTAAGAGCGAGCGATTCTGGGGTGGGTGAGAGGGCGAATTTGATGTTTTCAAACAAAGCTAGGCTTAAAAAATGTTATTTTCTCATTTGGGCTCCAGGTCCCTTATCACTAAAGTATTTCAGTAGCACTCAGACTTCAAGGTCCCGTCCTGCTCTGATGGTCCAGGTTTCTGGGATATTGTAAATAAAGGGGGGTGGGCGGCGGTTCAGTGGTCTCTGATCTGAGTTTTTCCCCCTTTTCACTCACTTCCCTTACTCCATCCCCACCCCTTTGCCAGTTCAGATCTGATGAACTCTATTTAACAATTAGGGCAGAGACAGATATATTATCTGCCCTCAGAAAGTACAATTAGCCCTCCGTAGCCATGGGTTCTACATCCGTAGTTTCAACCAACCGTGGGCCGACTGCACTATGCCATTTTATATAAGGGACTGGCACGTCCTTGGGTCTTGGAAGGGGGTGGGGTCCTGGAATCAATCTCCTGCAGATACCAAGGGACCATTATACTATGTTACTGAGAGGGTGATGGGGCAGGGTGAGAGGAGGATTCGTTTTAGCTGTTAGAGAGGCCCAGGTTGGGTCAAGGCCATCCAGATTTGCTGTTTCTGGGGGTCAGGAACACTAGCCATCAAGACAGCACAGCTCTGCGAGCTTTTGTGACCCAGCGCTTGATCATTATCCTGAATGGGGCCCTCAGGCTGCAAGATCATTCAATGATACTAATTTACAGCAAGTCCAGCAGCAGGTTTGCCTAGGCCCCTGGCAGGCAAAGCCTCCTACTTCTTACCTCCTTGCTTGGCTGTAAGCTAGGCGTTGGCTGCCATAGGATGGTGTGAACACGTGTGCTGGGGAGAGAGAAGGATGGAGAGTGACAGCGACTTCTTTGGGTAAAGCCATGAAAGCTGTTACCATGACCATCATCTCTGATGGCCTTACAGCATCACAGACTCTCAGAGCACATTGAATCTACCCCCTCCATTTAAATGGTAACACTGAGTCCCAGACAAGGGAAGTAAGCTACCTAAGGACCAGCTGTTCACACTTAAACCCAGTGGTCTTGAATCCCTTTCCATCACACTGACTACCAACACGTGGCTCTGGGTTAAATATGCCTCAGGTCTGCAACTTGGTTGAACATCATGAGGTGCACCAAGTCTCTCCTCCTCTCCCTGCGAAACAAACAAACAAAGAAACAAAAATCTAAGGAGAACGATATCCCTGGGGAAGTTGAATTTGTTCTCCTGCCCAAGGTATCCAGCTTGTTGGCTCCAGTCTCTCCTGAGAGCCTGAGCCAATGGGTTTTGTGCTGGGGAGGAGGGAGCCTCATTGCTTTTCACTCTAGCTGCCTTGAGGGTGATCAGAAGCCTGCTCTTTTCCAGAAAAAGAAAGAAAGAGTCAGATTTAACCTTGAGGTGCAGCAGCATTACGGGGATGCTTTCTTTGCAGGGCTGATACTTCCCCAAGTTCTCATACTGACCAGCTAGTGGCAACAGAAGATTAACTATAGCGAGAGAGAGCCGGCTTTTCTTTCCTCCCAGCAGAGCTTGCAGCCTCTCGGCCCCGGAGAAGGCAGGCGGTGCTGGGCAGGGCTCGCTCTCCTCTCACTGGCTGTTCACTGCCGTCTGCAGTTCTTTAGGACAACAGCCCCCAGGAAGACTGTTCTTTGGTTTGGAAGCGGGTGGGGTGGTGACAACCCAATGTAAGGTTCAGGACTGGAAGATTTCTAGCTTCCTTACTGGCATACTAGAGCGCGCAGGCGGCCCCTCTGTGAGTCGAAAATTGACAAGGATGTTGTATGTCATAAGCCATTAGGGTTTTCACCTGAGAAGGAACCCTTTCTCCATGCCCGTTGTCACGGCCCCTGGCAGGATCAGACGTCAACACTTCTCTCGACTACGATTTCAGCTGTTAACTCACTGGTCTATCTTCCTCTAGTCTTATCCTCTCTAATCCATCGTCTGTACTTGCAGACAGAGGGAGTGCATTAAAAGCCCAAATCTGATCATGGCCATCCTCTCCTAAAGCACTTCACTGGCTCCCCATAATTCTTAGTATGAAGTTCAAGCTCCTTATTGAGCTACAAGGTCCATGATCAGACGCTGCCCAGACTGTCCTATGCTAAGAAGCCTTCTTTCTTGTTCTGTAACTCTGCCCCAAAGGCCCTGGGAAAATTCCTTCTTACCTTGCAAGGCTGAATTCAACTATGAACTTACCTTTGAAGCCTTTCCTGACCTCTTGGCACGAAAGTTGGACACTCTGGGCCTTGGTGCCCACTAGCGATATAAAGACTGGTGTAACAGTGGCTGGTCCCTTAGAACTACTGAGCGCCTACAACATGCTAGGCACTGCTCCAGCCACTTAAGATGTATGGAGAACAAAAGACATAGATTCCTGTGTTCAGAGAGCTCATATCCAGGAGTACGTGTATATATGCATGTGTGTGTGTGTGCATGTGTATGTGTGTTGGGGAGAAGATGATAAACATAATAGATGGGAAAATTATGTGGTATGTGAGGTGATAGATTCTATAAAAAAAAAAAAAAAAAGGGCAAAAAGAAAATGAACATTGTTGAGGTGAGGAAATCAGTTTTAATATTAAATAGGGCCAAAGGATTGCTTACTGAGATTATAGGATTGGACCAAGACCTGAAGGCCATGAAGGCGTCACCAAGCAGATACGTGGAAGAGTATTCCGGGCAGAGAACGGCTCCAGCAAAGAGCTCACTCCAGAGCACACGTGGGGCGTTCAAGGGCCAGCAAGAAGGCCAGCACGGCCGGAGTGGAGTGAGTGGGGGGGACAGGACAGGATTTAGGCTGTTACTGTGAGTGCCATGGAGAACCAGGCAGGACGTTAAGCAAAAGAGTGTCCGTAACTGACTTCTGTCTCCAAGGAATGACTCAGGCTGCTCTGTAGAGGAGCAAGGATGGGAGAGGAAGGTCTGTAGGAGTCTGTTCAGGTGAGAGATGACAGTGACTTGGGGCAGAGTGAGAGCAGAACTTCACGTGTTTCTCTGTCTGTCTTGTGCCGCTTGCCTGAAGAGCTCTGCAGGCAGAGAACATCCCTCCTTCATCTCTGGGGCTGCGGTGATACACCCTGTGCTTGGCACACCCTAGGTGTTCAGGGCATCTTAGATGACTAGAAACTTAGGTTTGCCAAGTCTCATCTCAGAATCCTTACTGTGCAGAACTGGAGAGGTGTTGAAATTCCAGTCCTCTGTTAAGGCTGAGCTGGAATGCCACCTCTTCCATGAAACCTTCCCTCTTCTGAGCTTCCACAGCTACTGCCTCTACGTTCTCCTGCCTCCTTATTATTCTGGGGTGTTTGTAGGATGAGGAATGAGACCAGTTTGATTAGAGGAAAAAGAGTTGGGTTTAGGGAAGACCTTTTCTTGAGAATCATGGAAGCCAGCTAAGGGATTGGCACCTTTGCATCGTGCCAAACAGAGAGGCACTGAATGTCTGGGGGGGAGAGGATCCATCATGGTGTTGGGACCATCACCTGCCATAAATGGTAAGAATTTAGGACATTTTCTAAACGAAACCCTTTTATATAAAGATGGAGAAGTCAAGGTCACCATAGCAAGGCGGTGGTGGAGCAGGAACCAGAGCCAATCTATTGACTCCCAGTCTGGTGTGCCTTCCTCCCACCTTAGTCCAGGCCACTGGGGGTGGGGGGAGCTGGTATGCTGGACTTCACCCTTCTGGCATGGGGTAGGCTATGAAGAAAGCAACCATTCATTGAACGCTTACTAGGCCCTGGATGCAGTGCTGGCACGTCTGTTATTGCATTTCCTTCTTTCCATAGTGCTGAAAGACAGATAGGATTCATCCCATGTTATAGGTGAGCACGGAAGCTCAGAGGAGTTAAGAAACATACCCAAGATCACACAGCTCTCATACAGCTGAGCTGGGTCCTATCCCAGGTGTGCCTGGTTCCAAACTCCATGCTCTCTCTGCCTTCCATACGGCGCAGAACTAGGAGTGCTCTTGAGTTTTCACCTCTTTGACAACCTCTTGTATTTTTTCTCTCTTCCTCGTCTCATTACCGAGAAGTTGCAGACGTTTCTTATAGAGGAACTTCAGGTGTGACAGCCTCACAGGCCTGAGGGACTGAACACCTCATTTCTGGGCTGCCAGGAGCTGACTCAGCATCTCCCCAGGCCCTGTCGCCCCTTGCTGGTTTGCCAGCAGAGCACCGGGCCTTGTCTCATCTTCTCTAGATGTCACTCGTTTCCCCTGGACTACTTGCCAAGCAAATTCCGATGCTGCCGTGCCTTCTTCATTTTCCTCCTTCCTCGCTTCCTCTTTCCCTCTCTCCTTCCCCTTCCTTCTTCCCTTTCCACTTCCTTCTTCTCCCAGTGCTTAGGGAATTCCCACCTTCTGCTGGGCACACTGTTACACTAGGGGACCTATTACCTAGACCTTCCAGGAACTTAGAGGAGCTCTACATTCTTTTTCTAGAAATTGTCAAGCATCTGTTATCTGAGATGCAGCCCGTTTGACTAGGTGAACTTCCTTGTCACTCCTCCCCTTCATCCCAAGTTGACTTTTGTCCCCTAGTGCTTCTCAGCAGCATTGTGCAGTTTTTATGCTCCTACCTTGAAAATGGAATTTATATTACATTATCTATACATATGGGATATATATATAATAATATATAATATTTATATATATATATTATAATGCTATGAAAGTCCTAATAAATAGTGTATAGTTCTCCCAGAATATTAGAACTGGGTAAAAGAATGCCTTTGAGATCCAGCCCAACTCCCTCATTTACCTAGCAAAAAGAAGTACATTTGCAAGGTCCCACAGCTAAGCCATGGCAAAATCCAGTCTGTAGCCCAGCTCCTCTGACTGGGTGTGCCAGCTCTGAAGACCCAAAGCCCTGGGGCTGCACTACTCCCTAACTGTAGACCTCTGTATGCCCATGGAGAAAGTGAAGGTGACACAGCAGGTGTTACTCACACTAAAGCCGTATGATCCTTGCGGAGACAGTGTGTGCAGAGCACCTAGCACAGCGTCTGGCACTGTTTGTGCTCCGTGCCTCTTAGCCACCTGGAATCCTTTTTATGGAAGGAGGTGGAGGTACGAATAACTAATGAATGCAAATTCCCTTTCCCTTCCCCCTCTTTCCACTCCAGCATGCTGGCTTTGGCCTCTGCCCTCCCTCCCTCTCTCCCCACCAGCGAGGAGAAAAAGGATGAAATTGACCATTGATCTCTGCTCCCTCTCCAAGAGCAGGGGGAAGCGGTGGGGTGGGGTGGGGGTGGGGCTCCCAGGTTGTCTGAGGACAGTTTGGCCAGAAAAACTCGGAAAGCTGAGTCTAAGGCAGGCGGGTCTTGGGGGAGGCAATCGGGGCAGAACCGTCTCCCTTCTGGTGGCTGCCTACTGACAAAGCCTTGCTCTCAGGCCCCGGGGGAAGTCACGAGTGGCTTTGCAAGCAGCCGCAAAGGGAAGGAGCATTTCCATTGGCAGAATCCGCAGTAAAGAGACTTCCAGTCACACTCATAGCTGCATTTGGGGGAATCATTTCGGTGGTGGCTGTGGGCTGAGGAGGGAAGGAGGCAGGGCGGCAAGGAGAGGCATGGAGACGTCTATCTCCTTGCAGGAGCTGAGAGCGCCAATGAGAACCAGGTACCAGATGCCTAGGGACTCTTGGGGAGCTGGGTGGGTCCTTGCACAAATATTCTGGACCACCTACTTCCATCCAGATGGACAGAACCCCCTTCTCAGGAGTCCCCTTGGGAGGCTGCAGGCTTGTTCTCTGCTGCCTTTGCTCTGATTACCTGGGTTACTCTTTTCAAGGCTTCACAGCCGGCAGCAACTTCCTAGGCTTCTGGGATTTGTCACTGGGAAAGGTCCCAGATTA
This sequence comes from Balaenoptera ricei, assembly GCF_028023285.1. NCBI lineage: Eukaryota > Metazoa > Chordata > Mammalia > Artiodactyla > Balaenopteridae > Balaenoptera > Balaenoptera ricei. Next base: position 106,152,794 of record NC_082644.1, on the reverse strand, counting down.
TTTAACCCAGTTTTTCCCAAAGTTAGCGACTCCTCAGAATCACCTTAGAAGCCAGGTTTTTCCTTCCAGACCAGTGGAAGCGCCTGGGAGGGGCCTGGGAATCTGTACTTTAAGAAGTGTACCAAATCCTTGGTGTGTCCCTGGACACCCTGGGTGCAGTGGTCCTGGGTATCTCTTCGGCCTCACCTCCTGACGTTCCCCATGGCACTTGGGGCTCTAGCTTCACTGATGACTGGCAGATTTCTGGGGGGAGCCAGGCATATTCCCCCTACCTGACTCCTGAATTGAAATGCTGTTTTCTCTGCTTATAATGCTCTTCTGGGTTCTCATTCACCTGGCCATCTCCTAGCCTTAGCTCAGCTATTAACTCTTCTGAGGAACCTTTCTTTCTCCTCCAAGGCTACCCCCCCCTAGTAGGGTTGGCATATTTTGTGAACAAAAATAAATGCAAAAAATAAAGTGCCGGATGTCCAGTTGAATTTCAGACAATGAATACTTGCTCAGTATAACTACATCCCATATGTCCCATGCAATATTTGGGATGTAGTTATGCTAAAAATGACTCTCTGATGATCAGAAATGCCAATTTAGCTGGACAGCCAGTATTTTATCTGGCAACCTGCAGGGACCCTGTTTCTCTGCTGTCAGGAATCATATTACCAATGTGTGATTTGTCCCCCAAACCTGCTCTCCCCACATCCCTTCCATCTCAGGAAACCAGACTACCATTCACCCAGTTATTCAAGCAAAGGAATCATCTTTGATATCTCCCTTCCTTTGCCTCTCTCATTCTTTCAGTCAACCAACCTTGTTGGTTTTACTTCTAAAATGACTCTCAAAATTCTTCACTTCTCATGATGTCCTACTGCCATCACCTTTGTCCAAGCTCACTTGGGCTATTACCTCAGTCTCCTAACTGGTCTTCCTGCTGCCTCTCCATCCTCCTTATCCTTTCTTTATATTTTTTGATATACAGCACATGGGCCAAATCCAGCTTGCTGCCTGCTTTTGTGTGGCCTGTAAGTCTATTTAGTTGTTTAAATACTTGAAAAAGTCAAAAGAAGAATAATATTTCGTGATATGTGACAATTATATGAAATTCAAATATCAGTGTCCATAAATAAAAAAGATTTATTGGAACACACTCACACTCATTCCCTTGTGTATGTATTGTCTGTGGTTGCTTTTGCTTTACAACAGCGGAGTTGAGTAGTAGCAACAATGAGTATCTGGCCCACCAAGCTTAATATATTTCCTAATTGTTCCTTTACAGAACAAGTTTGCCAGCCCTGCTGTATACAGTAACCAGAGTGATCTTTTTCAAAAAGCAAATTGGATCTTGCCACTCTCTTGTTTAAAGCCTTTAAATGCTTCTCATTGCTTTTAAGATAAAATCTTAATTCTTTTTCACAGTCTAGAAACTTTAAAAAATGTTGCCTTTTTCTCTGGCTTCATATTTCCTTTTCTCATAGAACTCAAGTCACCTCCTCCAAGAAGTCTTCCCTGACCAAAGCCTTCCCTGGTACACCGTCCCCCTCATAGCTTTCTATCCCGTTTATTAAAAAAAAAAAAAAAAAAAAAAAAAAAAAAAAACCCAAAAATTTTATCTGGCAGCTCCTTGATGGTAGGGAATGTGTGTTGTTCAATTTTTTTTTTGCTCTTCTCCACTATATAATGCATTACGCAGCACATAGTAGGTGCTGAGTAGATGTTTCCTGACCAAATGAATGACACATGGGCAGTGGTAGGGGTGGTAGTTTGTGAACACCATCTTACAAGGTAGCCGCCTCATTGTGTTGTTCTGTTGCTTATCAGGAGATTGCTATCAGGATTCCAAGAGCTAAAGTTTGTAGAGCATGTAGACCAGTGCCCACCACTCAGCAAATGCCATCTAGGTGTCTGTTAAATAAACAAAGATAAACAGACCTATACTTTAATCCCTAGGACACATCCCCTCCCCACTTTATTTGCAGTTGGAGCATGTTTAGGGCAATTCACAGGAAGTCCTGTGAGTAAAGACCTCATGGAGCCAGGGGGCAGGGTCATCCGGTGGCTGGAACTAGGAGCCAGGGGTCCTGGGGTTTGGTCCCAGTTCTGCTGGTGTCTGTGGTCAAGTCCCCTTCCACTTTCTGGGCTTCCTACCGTTTCTCACGTGATGAGATTAAAACAAGTGATATTTGAGGTTCTTCTCAGCCCCCTCAGCTCAGCAGGAGCCCAGGAGGGTAAGAAAGATTCCCTTTAGGAGCTTCTGAGGCTGGAAGCTCTGCTGCAGCAGGATAAAGCCGACTCCCTCCCTTCCTTCCTCCATCTCTGCATCCTTTCTGGGGCGTCTGAAGATCAAACCCTCAGCTCTGAACCCAGGTGCAACTCAAATTTTTAAGCCCAGTCTCACACTAATTTGTTCAGGCACCTTCTTCAATTACTTTTTCTCTAGCCTTCCCCAGGGAGGGAGACTGGAAGAAGCTGACCGCCCAAAGTAACCAATTACTTGTCTGCCAATAGCAGGACTCCTACCGTCCCTCCCTCCCTCCTTTTCTTTCTCCACTTTATTCTGCTGGCCCGTAAACCATCTCCAAACTGCAGAACACTCCAGGGAATGGCCCCAGTTCACCTGCCTCCCCCCCCCCCCCCCCCCGCCCCGGCTCCCAGCTGGGGAAGAGAAGGTAGCCCCTCCCCCAAGAGAGACAACAGGTGGGAAGGCTGGTGGCCGAGAAGGGGCAGCTGCGGATCTTGGAAAGCCAAGCGGGTTTTGCAAGCCTGCTAAATACCAGACTGTGCTAGATTAGAGGTGAATGCTTTGGGCTCTAGTCCTGTTTCTGCCGTCTACTTGCTGTGGCCTCAAATAAATGACAGTTCCTCTTTGGGCCTCAGATAAGATTAAGTGAATATTGTCAGAGCCATCTGTCCTTCGGGTAGGTGGGGAAGATTGGACTGCATAAGATACTCCATGAGAGAGGAGGAACCTTCCGGACCTGTCCACTACTGGAATCGCAGGTGTCTAGAGCTGTGCCTGTCACATAGTAGGCACTCAGTAACTATTAGTTGAATGAAGGAATGAATAAATGGAAAATGTGTGTGATCAGACATTGCTAATCAACTTAATCACAGCTTCAGATGCCTCATCAGTGACTAGGATCAACTGGGGTTTGCATGGATGATGAATTCTGTTCACGTTCCCTGGACTCAACCAGTTCACCCAAAACCTGTGGTTCACCTTAAGTTCCCCTTGCTTGGAGCTAAACCCCTTCAGTCATTATTCAGTCGTTCTTCCATCCCAGACGTTGTGCTGAGTCCCTTGGGGGCACAGAAATGCAGGGAGTTCACAAACTATTGGGATAATAACACCTGAACTTTTTGATTAAAAAAAAAAAAACAAAACCTCCCTTTCATGGGTATTTTTAGCATCTCCATATTAGGGATGAAGATGTAGCCATTCAAAGAGATCAAGTCAGTTGCACAAGGTCACATAGTAAATGGGATTAGCTGTATTTATTTTTTAAAAGGAATCTTCGTATCACTCTCACAAATGGAACACCAGAATAACTTGCTATAAATGGAAGGTAGCCTGTAAAACTTAGCGTAGTGTCCATGTGCCGTCTAAATTAATCTCTCATACCACACTTTGGGAAACATGGATTTAACCCAATCGCTGAGAAAAAGATATTCATTTAAAATTTAAATTTTGTCCACTTAATTGTGAGATTTCCTTTAACGTATACATTTAAATAATATCTTTCCTGCCTCATAACTCCTACCCATATTTTAAGATCCAGCTTGAATGTGCCTTTGCTGCTTCCAAGATGACTTTCCTGGCTCCCCCGAGAACAGTTATCTCGCAAGCACTTTGTATATTCACTGCAGTCCGTATTTTCATGAAAATATTGTGATTGTTTAATTGTCTGTCTCTCTTGCTAGTCTTGTAAGCTTCCTGAGTTAAACATCATGTCTCTTTAATATCTGTAACTCCAGCAATGAGTGCATACATACTTAGTAAATTTTTAACCTTAATTTTAGGTTTCAACAAAAGGAATGCAAGCTTGTTGTAGTAACAAATTCAAACAATTCAGGAATATTATACGGGAAAAAGTGAAAGTCTCTCCCCCGCCCAATCTCATTCCCCAGAAGTGATCATGATGAAGAGCTTGCTGGCATCCTAGTGAAATGTAGAATAAGTATGTGCCTGACCAACCACCTTTGGTGATGCGACAGAGAGGAAGTGACTTGTCCAAGGTCATCCGGCAAGTTTCTTGCAAGCAGCTCAGGGATATTAATGAAACCATCTTTTGTTAGGGCATTGGTTTTTCAAACTGGGTTCCATGATAGATCTGGGGAAGATGAGTCGCTCTGGGCTTCAGCTAAAGAGACGCTCCAGTATTAAGCCAGCTCCGGGTCCCAGAATCTACTTGCATACTTGCAGATTCCTTCCAGACCACAGGCAGGGAGTCCTCTTCTTGACTGACCCTATGTAAATGTATATATATATATATACACACACACACACATATATAATGTGTGTTTATATATGTATATATACAAACGTGTGTATGTATATACGCACACACATATATATACACGTATGTGTGTACATACATATAGATACATATGAGAGATAGAGAATAGGATAATGATTCTTCTCTCTGCAGAACTAAAAGAAGAAGCTGAACCCAGCAAGGGAGGAGCCAGAAAGGAAACAATTATCACGAGTCTGGGGTGGGTGTCTCTTTCTTTCTGGCACAGTATTTGACATGATGGGTAAAGCAGTTCTTCTTTTCTTCCTTAAATTATTTTCTCACTTGAGTGGGGAGACAGACTAGTCAGGAGAGGGTTACCTGGGCTTAGGTTGAGTTGCTTCCTTTAGAAGCCCTCGTTTATGAAGCCATGTAGATTGGCAGCTGGTCGAGTTAATAGAAAGAGTGTATTAAAGCATGGAATCCTAAATAAATAATAATGCACATAAAACGTTTCCTTTTTAACTTAAAATTCGTAAATGTGTATACGTTTGCCAATGATTTGATGTAGGCCCAGGGCCTCTTCTTCGAGTCTGGGTCAACTGATTGGAATTCCATGTCATCTTTCTTGTATAAGCCATGCTCATAATGTTCCGAATATGATCTCCAATGTTGGTCTCATTAAAGGGGACTGAGAACTTAAAGATGCTTGCCAAGTAATTCTTCTAGAGTTTTATGATTCCTTTCTAAATTTTTATAGTTGTCACACCTGACCTAACTCAATAGCAATATTTAAGTGACTTTATTTTTATCGTAAGATCAGCTCAGTCCTCCTAGAAGCCACTTTCGTTTGACGCTCATAAATTTTTAATCTGCACAACATTTCATTATATTTTAGAGTTATGAGAAACACAACAGGCATAAACAGGTTTGGGAAACTGGCTCTGTAAAAATGCAGCTGGCGGTCAGTGCAGAGAAGCCTAGCTGAAAGCTTTTTTTAAAAAATTAATTAATTAATTAATTATTTTTTGGCTGCGTTGGGTCTTCGTTGCTGTGCGCGGGCTTTCTCTAGTTGCGGCGAGCGGGGGCTACTCTTCATTGCGGTGCGCAGGCTTCTCGTTGCGGTGGCTTCTCTTGTTGCGGAGCATGGGCCCTAGGCGTGCGGGCCTCAGTAGTCGAGGCTCACGGGCTCTAGAGCGCAGGCTCAGTAGTTGTGGCGCACGGGCTTAGTTGTTCTGCAGCATGTGGGATCTTCCCGGACCAGGGCTCAAACCTGTGTCCCCTGCATTGGCAGGCGGATTCTTAACCGCTGTGCAACCAGGGAAGCCCACTGAAAGCTTTTGAAATTTATACATGTTTCAGGTTGACAGAGGCATTAATGTCACAGAAATTTTAGTGGTTGAGCCATTAGATAGCACTCTGCCCAAAAACCCTTATTTAAAGAAGAAGAAAAGGGGACCCACTTGCACTTTTGGGAGGAATGTAAATCTTTGCAGCCACTATGGAAAACGGCATGGAAGTTCCTCAAAAAATTAAAAATAGAACTACCATATGATCCAGCAATTTCACTTTTGGCTATTTATCTGAAGAAAATGAAAACAGTAATTCGAAAAGGTATATGCACTCCTATGTTGATTGCAGCATTATTTACAGTAGCTGAGATATGAAAGCAACCTAAGTGTCCATCTCAGGATGAATGGATAAAGAAGATGTGGTTTATACATACAATAGAATATTATTCAACCATAAGAAAGAAGGAAATCCTTCCATTTGCAACAATGTTGGATGGACCTCCAGGGCATTATGCTAAGTGAAATAAGTCAGACAGAAAAAGACAGATGGTGTATGATATCACTGATATGTGGAATCTAAAAACACCAAACTCATAGAAACAGAGACTAGCATGGTGGTTACTGGCGGGTGGGGGAAATGGGGAGATGTCGATCGAAGAGTACGAATTTCCAGTTATAAGATGAATACATTCTGGGGATCTAATGTACAGCATGGTGGCCACAGTTCACAATACTGTATTATGTCCTTGAAAGTTGCTAAGAGAGTAGCTCTTAAATGTTCTCACCACAAAAACAAAATGGTAATTATGTGACTAGATGAAGGTGTTAGCAAATGCTCTGGTGGTAATCATTTTGCAATATATAGTTGTATCAAATCAACACATTGTATAGCTTAAACTTACACAGTGTTATGGTCAATTGTCTCTCGGTAAAACTAGAAACTTTTTTTTTTTTTTTTTTTTTTTTAAAGATGGGAAAACTGAATCCCAGACCTGTGTCAGGAACTAAGGTCAGTTAGGCTCTTGGAGTTCATGGCCCCTCCTGGGACTCCCCAGCAATTGTCATGATGCCCCCTTCCTTTTGGGTGGCCTCTGAAGGGAGGCACCCCTACACTTCCCCTGTTTTACAGATGAGGAAACTGTGGTTCAGATACTGAAGTGACCTAGCATGGGATGCAGAGCCCGATGGAGCTGCAGTTCAATTCCCAGATCAGGCCAACTTCCTGCATGCCATGCCGAATATCCCTTTGCTCAAGGGTAGTTTTTCAATATCTTTTAAAATAATTAGGTCTTATCAACTATTTTTTTCCACCTATGACCACTCCTTATCTTTCCTTCACTTCAGGAGGGAATGAGAACAGGGGTTCCACTTCAAGTCCTCTTTGTCCTCACCCCAGATCTTTCTATAAAGGCCCAGCTTTACAGGGGATCTTTGTAACTCTGTCCATCCCTGAGCCAACATTGCAGGCCATCCAGATTTAGAACTCTCAGGGCCCTCAGGCCTATCCAGACCAGCCCTCTCATTGCACAGAGGGAGACCCAGGCCCAGGGGAGGCCAGTACCTTACTAACGTCAAGGGGCGGGGGCTGCTTCTGAGTGCAGACCCCAGTCCCTTCACCTCCACTGGGCTGCCTGCATGGCCCTGGGCCTCCCAGCATGCCTACCTGCTGGGTACGGTTGGTCAGGTAACGAGAGGGCAGTGTGTGTGTGTGTGCAGGTTGCCAGGAGTTTCCGTGCTTTATAAGGTGCACAGTATAATTCAGTATAAAAACCCATTTTGGGGATGTCTTGCCCCGTAAAATCTCCTCCAGCAGGAATGGCTGGGAATTTGTTTTGACTTCCCTAGCACATGTTTTTTTAAATACCTTCTCCATCTCATTTTGCTCTTTGTTTCCTTTTTTCCTCCGAGTTCTCTTTGGATGATATGCCCGTAGTGGCTTATGAGGGGACACGGTGGGGATGACACTGGGGGAAGGGATCCTGCAGTATAGGTTAATGGGCTGGCAAATCGTTGTGAAAAAGCTCACCTTTCTTGGATGATTCTGTCTCTGCAAAGACTTTGGCTCAGGACATGACTTCAGGGAACTGCCTTCAAGAATTATAATCAGACTTTTAGATGTCATTCTTTTTTTTTGTTTGTTTAATTAATTTATTTGTTTTTAAAACTTTTGGCTGCGTTGGGTCTTTGTTGCTGCGCACGGGCTTTTCTCTAGTTGCGGCGAGCGGGGGCTACTCTTCGTTGCGGTGTGCGGGCTTCTCATTGGGTGGCTTCTCTTGTTGCAGAGCATAGGCTCTAGGTGCGCGGGCTTCAGTAGTTGTGGCCTAGGGTGCAGGTTCAGCAGTTGTGGCACATGGGCTTAGTTGCTCCGTGGCATGTGGGATCTTCCTGGACCAGGGCTCGAACCCGTGTCCCCTGCATTGGCAGGGTTCTTAACCACTGCGCCACCAGGGAAGTCCCGAGATTCAGTTTTAAAGAAAGAAATTCACAGAAATTTACTTAAGACACACCAAGGTTTGTTAATAAAAATATTGCTTCTTAGGCTTTCCTTTGCAAAGCCTGATACATCTTATAGTCTGGGATGTCTTAGGTTAATCCATTAATGACACTTACTGGTAGGAATTCCAGGTCCTTGATGGGTCATTTCTCAGCCATGCCTTTTCTTCCCATCTTAATCCCCTCCCTCCCTTCCCAGAGCAGGTCCATCCCATAGCTGGGACTTAGAAAGAGCAGTCCCAGGAGTTCTCATTTCCTGGGAGACAGGTGTGGAGAGACCTGTCTGACACGAATGCACAGGTTTGCGCTTCCATTGTTGCTTCCTGGAAGATTTGTGAGTGTTTCTTGGAGAGAGAATTCCTGAAAACTCTGCCCTGTGACTGATGGGATGAGAATGGGATACAAGGGTCTCTCTTTTTTCTCTTGCCCCATCCTTTTTCCTTCTTCTCTTTTCCTCCTAAGTTTCTCTTCATGTCCACTTTCTCTCTTCTCTCTTGAACCTCTTTTCTCTCTTCTTTGTCTTTCTCTCCTTTCTTCTCTTTACTACTCTTAATGTCTCTTTCCTTCTTTCTCCCTACCTTGCTGTGTGTGTGTGTGTGTGTGTGTGTGTGTGTGTGTGTGTCTTCCTCCTTGTATCTCCATGCCTCTCTTAACCTTTCTGTCTGCTCCCCACAGCCTTGAGTTCTCTTAAGAATTCCTGAGCACAAGTCCCTCCTGTCTGCCTTCCCTGATCAAGCCCCTTGTTGACCAACATGGAGCCGTGCACAGCTCAGAACTGGCTACCTCTGGTCTTCACCTCTGGCCCAGAATGGTATTTGGAGTGGAGACCAGAGGTGCGCGGGGTATTGCAGGGTGCAGGTCTAGCTTGCTTCTAGTGTCAGGGCCTCCCTCCTCCTCCTCACAGGGCTGCCTCCTTGCCTGGCCCTGTTGTCAAATGTGATTCCAAATGTCCTGAATGAGTTTAGAGGCCTCGATGACCATTTGGTCCACATTGGACACATTTGACTGTGACCTTGATTTTCAGTGTGAGGTGGGTTTTTGAGAGCAGCTGGTACAAAGCATCTGAGTGTCTTAAAGTTTCTGTTTTGCTAAATATTCAAAGCTCTTTTTCTGCAACTCTGGTGGGCTCCTTTTTCTCAACCCCCTCTGCTGCTCTAGCACTATTCATCAGCTCTCTTTTCCCTCAAGGCATTAGAAACATCTGCTGGAGAGTTTCAGAAGAAAAGTTGCAAGAATGGTAAACCTTCTTAAGAGATCATTTCTTCTGAAATTTCAACCCTTGGCTGTAACTGACAACAAAAGGCGTCGGAGCCAAGTTACCTTATCCCCCAAATATCATGTGCCCTTTTGAGATTGGCCTTAAGGGCATATGCTCAATTATGAAACTTGCAAGAGTTTCTTAACTTTAAAATAGCAATTGGTCCTGAGTCAACAGGATTTCTTGTTCCAAAAATACAAAGCAAACAAAAGAACAAAATAAAGAAAATGGTGAAGAAGAAGGACAGGAAGAGGAAGAAGAGGTAGAGGGAAAGAGAGAAGACAGAAAATAAAATAGTCTAGTCATCTTATGTGTCTATCCATAGGGTAGACTTAAATTTGCTTCTGGAGCAGGAGTGGAAGTATCTTTTTACAATCCTTGCATTTCTCTTTGTTTCCTCCCATTTCAATATTTAACCTGTAACCACAGCTTATTAGTTTTCCCCCCAACATATGTTTTGAATGCATCCATTTCTTTCTGTCTTTATCCTGGTACAAGTTCCTTTCATCTCTGACCTGTAATTCAGTAGACTCCTAACTGGTCTCTCAGATTCATTCCTGCTCTCACTCCCCTCCCAGCCCTTCCCAATCCATTCTCAAACACGACCAGAAGGACTTCGTAAACTTGTGCACCAGATCACACCTCTTCTCTGCTTAAATTCATAATGACTTCCCATTGTGCTTATAATGAAATACATAGTCCCCAACCAAGGCCTACATGATATTCAACCATAGCTGCACATTAGAATGCATGGGAAGCTTTTAAAAATGCTGGGGCCTGGAATCTACCCTAGACTAATTAAAGCAATATAACTGGGAGTTACACAGTTCAGCAGTTTCTTACAAAACTAAACATGCTTTTACATATAATCCAGCAATTGCATTCCTTGGTATTTACTCAGATGAGTTGAAAACTTACATCCATGTAAAACCCTGACTGCGAATGTTTATAGCAGCATTATTCAAAACTGCTAGAGCTTGGAAGCAACCAAGATGTCCATCAATAGATGATAGATAAATAAACTACGGTATAGCCAGACAGTGGAATATTATTTTGTTTGTTATCTTCCCAGGTGACTTAGGGGTTCTAACACACAGCTGGGGTTGATGGCCACGGCCCAGGGGGGCTCTGCCAACCTCTGCCTCCACCCATGCTGCTTCTCTCTTACTTGCCAAACCCCACAGAATCCCTCCCTGCCCACCCGATCTAAACTGTACTTGGCTATCTGTCCGTGTTTATTGTCTGTTGGCTTCTCTAGACTGCAGACATTTTGAGGACAGGGGCTGTGTTTAGCACTGTGCTTCTCAAAACGTGTGTTTCACGGTTAGTCCTTAGTAAATGTTACTGAGCAAGTGAACAGATGGATGGCTAGGTCTGAAAGTTGAATAGATCCCTCCTTCTTGCCCCCATAATGGCAAGCAGAGGAGACTATCGGGGAAAGCGGTGATATCTGGAGCTGGGTAAGATGAAATGTACACACACCCTCCTTCCACTCCTGAAGGGACCTACAGAACACAGAATAATTTCTTTAACCACCCATGGGCGTTCCCCTCTGATCTTTTTGCCCTCCAGCTGATGGCCTGGGTCTCCCACGTTTAAGTTAGGGAATGGATGAGTTAAACTTGTCTCTGTCATTTCCGTTTTCTTTCTCTGCAATAAAGTTAGGGATTGCTTGGTCAAACCGCAGTATAACGCAGTTAGGCTCGTGTGTTCCCATCTCCTTCAGGTGCCTTGGGAGTGACTTAGGCTACTGTAGGAAACAGCTCTGTAGTCAGTGAGCAAGCTGAAAGAAGAAAAACCAAAAGCCCTACCCTTGGCCTTCCAGTGCCAGTCCCCTTTGCTGCTTCTTTCATATAAGGAAATTAAATTGCCTTTAGATTGTGAGCAAAGGGAAGAGTGATATAGAAACAGGATATTCACAGGTGCTTTCTGAAGCAGGGATAATTGCAAAGGATTCCTTTAATCCTTGCTTAGTTGGGAGAGAGACACACACATACCATTGGAGAAGCAGAGTCAGGAAGCAGTTAAGAATGTTTCTTGTTTTTGTTTGGCTTGGGTTCTAGCTCCCGGCATAATATCTGTACTTGTTTCTCTGCACATTCAGCAAATTATCTTCTAGCCAATGAGGAGTGACTGATGTCAGATTTATGGTGAGGGACCCCGAGGGCAGAATAGCCTGTGAGCTCTGTTGAAGGATATAGAGAGGAAGGTAAGCAACTATATTTTTTATCCTCATGAGACTTAGAGGAAAAGAGGCTGGGAAGACAAGGCAGAATACTAGGAATTAAGGACCCAGTTCAAGTGGAGCTGCAAATAGTTACCAACCCAGGGAGCCCCAGGCTGTGGTTGAAGAGCTCTGATTTCTAATCTTGGGTATACTTCTAACTCTTTGAGTGCCCTGAACAAGTCATCCATACAACCTCCAACTATATCAGGGGGGTCGCAAGCAATGGAAACCAGCTCTGTTTACTTAAGCATAGAGACTTTATGGGGTGACTCAGAAGGATGGAAGAGCTGAAGACACAGGCTCAGAAAGGACAGCTCTGGGGATCTTGAGAGCAGTAACCTCTCCACAGTCTCATCCGGGCATCCCCATCAGGACAGAGGGGCTCCAAGTGCTTGTCCATCCTTTCCTCTCTCACTTCGGCATCCGTTGCCTCAAAGTGGTCTCGTATGTACCCCTCATCTAGGGAAGAAGAGGACACCTGGATTGACATTCCCTCCAGGCTGCACTTGTTGGAGAGAGAGCTATATTTTTCAAGTGAGTCTAGGGGCTGATACCAAGATGGTTTCTAGGTAGCAAAAACAACACATGTCCTCATCAGGGACCTCGGTATTCTCATCTGTAAGATGATTGTGGTTTTCCAAATCCTCTTTTAGCATCTGAAGCTTTCCTTCAGATAGAATCTTGGGCAACCTACTGTAAAAACCAGAGGAAAGCAGTATTGCTCGGTTGAAGTAGGGGTGAGGAGGCCCAAAGCCCTGCCCTTTAGGCTTTCTCTTCCTCCTCCCCTGAAGCGGTCCTTGAAATATCTATTTAGAACCTAGAGATCCATGAAGTGCAGTTAGGTACCAGTGGACTATATGATCTCCAGGACCGTTTTCAGCCCTGGCCTTTGCAGCAAAACAGAGCATCTAAGTCAAGAGCTCTATAAAGACTTGCGTAGAGGAGAGGGGGATTCAAGGAAGTAGTTACTGGGCTGAGCAGCCTCTGATTTGCCTGGCAAAGATGATGACCTTCATGTGACCTGCTGCACTCATGCCCCAAAGCATGCCCAGAAGAGTCAGGACTTAGCATCTCCCTCTAGAGAGAAAGGCTTTGCCTTAGGGAAATGATGCTAGGTAGGAGGTGTGTGGACCTTCTGGTTCGAGCCCTGTTTACATCTTGCCGGTCTCCCTGTGTTCTCTGTTTCTCCGTCTCTGCTGGGCTTCTTTCGATTCCTCTAATGTAACAATCCCCCTTCTGCCTCTGGGCCTTTGCACAGGCTGTTTCCTTTGCTTCTTATGTCTGTCTGACTCCTACCAATTTTTCAGATCCTTAATTAATATCACTCCTTCAGAGAAGCCCTTCTGACTTCTCAGGTTAGAGCTGGTCTCCCTGTTTTATATATAAGCTCCTGTTATTGGTAGCACTTAGTGACAGATTTTAATTATACATTTATTTCTTTTTGAGGTTTATCTTTTCTACTAAACTGTAAGCTCAGTAAAGGCAGGAATCAAACCTTATTAGATACCAAAAGATGTATGTAGAATGGAGAAATAAATATAGAGCATCATACGATTTTCAAAGTGTTGATTCAGTTCCATATTTACTGAACTGAACACCTTCTGTATACCAGGTCCTCTCCTAGGGGCTGGAATGGATCTCTAAATAAAGACATAGATCCAACCCCTGAGTTGCTCATTTTCTTGGTCAGGAAAATTTTGCTGTTTCTCATTTAATCCCCAGCCCACCCCCAGGAGGTCAAGAGATGTAGACTGTAAGGCCCAGAGAGGTCAAGTGACCTGACCAGTGTCACACAGTGAGTTGGTGGCTATGCCAGGATTGAAGCCTGAACTTCCTGACTCCTGGTCCAGTGCTTCTCTGTTTCTCCCATTCTTATGGAGAATAATGTAATTAGTGGAAATGGACTTTTTAAAACTTAATTTTTATTTTATATTGAAGTATAGTTGATTTACAATGTTGTGTTTCAGGTGAACAGCTAAGTGATTCAGTTATACAAATACATATATCCATTCTTTTTCAGGTTCTTTTCCCATGTAGGTTATTAGAGAATATTGAGTAGAGTTCCCTGTGCTATACAGTAGGTCCTTGGTTTTTTTGTTTTTAGGTTTTGTTTTTGTTTTTTCTTTTTTTAAAAAATTTTATTGGACTATAGTTGATTCACAGTATTGTGTCAGTTTCAGGTGTACAGCAAACTGAGTCAGTTATACCTATACATAGACCACTCTTTAGGAGGTCCTTGTTGATTATCTATTTTATATATAGTAGTGCGTATGTTAATCCCAAATGCCTAATTTATCCCTCCCCGCCATATTTCCCCTTTGGTAACCGTAAGTTTGTTTTCAAAGTCTGTGAGTCTGTTTCTGTTTTGTAAATGAGTTCATTTGTATCATTTTTTTTTAGATTCCACATATAAGTGATGTCATACGATATTTGTCTTTGTCTGACTTATTTCACTTAGTATGATAATCTCTAGGCCCATCCATGTTGCTGAAAATGGCATTAATTCATTCTTTTTTATGGCTGAGTAATATTCCATTGTATATATGTACCACATCTTCTTTATCCATACCTCTGTCAATGGACATTTAGCTTGCTTCCATGTCTTGGCTATTGTAAATAGTGCTGCAGTGAACATTGGGGTGCATGTATCTTTTTGAATTATGGTCATCAAAAAGTCTCCAAACAATAAATGCTGGAGAGGGTGTGGAGAAAAGGGAACCTTCCTACACTGTTGGTGGGATTGAAAGTTGGTACAACCACTATGAAGAACAGTATAGAAGTTTCTTAAAAAACTAAAAATAGAACTACCATATGATCCAGCAATCCCACTCCTGGTCATACATCTGGAGAAAACCATAATTCGGAAATGGACTTCTTAGCACACAACCGAAAGTGCTTTCCCCCAGGGAGAAAGTAGGCTTGGCTAGACAAGGGTGAGGTGTGTGGGTGCAGAAAGAGGAAGTAAGGGCAGGGGTTTAGCAAAGGAGGGTGCAGCAGCACACGTGGGTTTCTGCAGTCCAGATGCTCCCCGTGGTACCCAAGGCAGCTGAGGAATTGAGCTGGCATCTTAGAGTGCTATGCCCTCTGCTGTCAGAGAGAGAGAGAGAGAGAGAGAGAGAGAGACGTTCATTCTGTGACCTCAGGGAACTTGCCTTCTCCTTTGCATCCCAGGTCCCTACCTGCTCCGCCTCGCTTCCCATCTCTTTCTCAGCTCTCTCCTCCAGAAATGTACTCTGAAAGCAGCTCATGCTCCATCATGGTCCCAGTAGTGTTGTCCCCAAAACATTGGGTCCTGATGTGCTACAAAGGCTGCATCAGTTCATTTTAGCCCTGCTGGTTAAAAAGAGCACCATGTTTCTGGGTCATTGAGACTCACCAGATCACGGCAGCAAAATGGGTACAAATCCCCCTTCTTCTCGCCTCGCCTCTCTTATACCCCATTTAACCTTGCTGGAGGCTGTCAGCAGCTCCCTATTAATTGGAAATAGCTGCTCATTCCCAGCTCTCTCTAAGCTGGCGACAGAGGGTGGTCCTGGTGAAGGCAGAGTCTTCTTTGACTGCAGGCAGAGTTTCTATGATTGTGGAGCTAGCTGTATTATTTTCTTCTTGTCTAAGTGTATGAAATGTCTGCTTTCATTTTTTTCCCCCTTCCCTCTTGATCTTTGTCAAAGAGTGACAGCTTCTCTAATTAGGCGGTTGAGAAGGTAACCTTAGCAACTCAGAGCTGGCAGTGGAGAAAGAGACAGGGTTCCAGGTGCCCCACTTGCCCAAGCACTGGGTGCTCTGGGCGAGGCACGATTGCTCCCTGCAGGCATTAGCGAACTCCAGACCTTCCCCACCAGAGCTGGCTCCAGAGCTGCCTGGCCATTCTCTGCTGCCGCAGGAAATTCAGCCTCATCCTCGTCCTTTTTCAACTGAGGATGAAAACTCCTAGATGCAGGGAATTCCCTATGTTTCCTAGGGCAGGCAGAAGACTAGAGATTTATGCACTCTCGGTTGGCACTTCCCTTGCTGAGCTCCTCCCAACCCTCCAGGACACTCCTGCCCCCATGGTCTTGATCAAGCAGTTGTCAATATCCCCATCCTCTCACCCTTGCATCTCCCCAGTCTGCTCTGTGCTCATCCCCTGCACAACTGCTTTCCATCTTCCAAAGCTCTTTCCTGGGAAATCTAGTTACCTGCACTCCCCATTCACACATATTTCTCTCTGCCTAAAACTCTTTATTTAATGCTTATCGTCTGGACCACATAATCTAGAAACAGTTTGTTTTAAAAAATTAATTCTTTTATTCTTTGCACGACGTGGTTTTCTGGATCTGAGTTATGCTTTCCCATAGGTGAAGGGCTCACATATTCCCTTATATTCTTTTCACAGTTAGCATATTAATAGGCACCACGTGTGCTTATAATTCACGTGCTTATTGTGAAACAAAAGGAATGTTATGGTCTGTTTCCTGAAGAAGGGGCTTCAGAAAGCTCTGGAAATTACGAGAATTTATAAAATGGGATTTATCACAGTGGGAACTCCGTGTACTGGGACTGAGCTATGGTAGTAAAGGAGGTGCTGAGATATTATCTGTGGATGTCTTTCTTCCCATTTCTCTGTTCTCCAATATTCCCCAATTGCCTGTCATCCATTTATCCATCTTGTCATCATACCACTGATTAATCCATCAGCCATCTACCCATCCGCCCTTCTGCCTCTTCATCTACCATCCATCCATCCATTCTCTGTGCTAAGAATTATGGGATTAGTACGCTTAGGGAGCATTCAGGGCAGGAGAGGTTGGGGTAGGAGGGATGACGTATGCTCAACTGTAATCCAAAGTGCAATCTAATGAGAGCCATGAGATAAATGCCCTGAGTCTTCTGAGCAGGCAAGAGCAGAAGACTGCAAATCTGGGAGGGTCTTTAGCGATTTGTCACCTTCAGCCCTCTCACCGTATAATGTGGTACCCAAGGTTCAGAGGAAGTGACTTGCTCAGCATCACCTGTCAAGTTGGAGAACCAAGGTTGGATGGAAAGAACTGTAGAGCTGAAAGAGATTGCTGACTTTGCTCTCCCCTTCTCACAGATGGGGAAAACAAGGCTCAGAGGTGGGAAGGGTCTGGTACCATGTTACTACTACCATTCATCTGGCAGCAAAACTGACATTTGAGCAGAAATCTCTTGACGTGGTTAGGCTCAGTTGTGTGTTATGCTGAGAAAGGACCAGTGATTTGCTTAGGTGAAGGTTATATTGGGATTCACTTTTGTGTTTGAATCACCAGTCCACTTCAGTACTTTCTCCAATGAACCACACCACTCTATCCCCAGATCTCCCAAGACACCTTGAGCTCTAGGTAGAACTAGACTCCGCAATCCATCCCTTTTCACGCAACCCAACCTTGTCCTGTGTTACCACGCTGTCTGCTCACCTTGCAAGGACCACCATTTTTACCCAGTCCAGCCCTGCCTGGTGGCCCAGTTTTACTACCCAGACGTGGACTGCTCTCCAGATATTCCCAGGCTTCCCTGAAGCCGGCAGCTGAAGCCAGGTCCCAGGTGCCGAGGAGACAAGGTTCTTGGCTGCCGACAGGAGATAAGTGGAGACGTAAAAGGTGATTTTCTGGCCTGTGAGCCCCTGTTTGTGGATTTCATCTTTGAATGGAAGTGCAGTAAATAAAAGCCGTTTTCACAATACGCCAAGCAACAGGTCAGAAACATCTGAGCCGCTGGAATTGATAGAAGGGAGCTGAGCGTAACAAATCTCCCCAAATTGCACCTGGCTCCACTTGTATCAGCTCCCAGACTGCATCCCCCAATTATTGTGCAAGGCAATTATTTCTGAGCGGGAGCTTAAGGCATGTGGATGGGGGTATACTCTCACTGCTTCTCGCCAAATAGAATTTTTCACCCCATTTTTTTGGTTAGTGTTCGAGCCCTGATTGAATCTTATCCCCACTCCCCTTCAACATTTTCTTCCCCACCTTGGAAGCTGAATTCATTCTTCAAGGCTCATTCAAATGGCACCTCTTCCGTGCCGCCATTTCGTACCCGCCCCAGTGTTTCAGTTCAAAGCAATAGTGTTAAATTGAAGCTAAATTTACATACAGTGAAATGCCGAGCTCTCTGTGTACATTTCAGTGAGTTTTGACAAAGGTCTACATCCATGTAACTAAGAACATTTCCATTGGGATTGACATATATACACTACTATGTATAAAATAGATAACTAATGAGAACATACTGTATAGCACAGAGAACTCTACTCAATGCTTTGTGGTGACCTAAATGGGGGAGGAAATGCAAAAAAGAGGGGACATATATATATGTACAGCTTATTCACTTTGTGGTACAGCAGACACTAACACAACATTGTAAAGCAATGATATTCCAATAAAAATTTAAAAAAATAAATATAAAGAACATTTCCATCACTCTAGAAAGTTCCCTTGGGATCCCTTCCAGTCAGCCTTCATCCACCCATAGGCAACTACTGGGCTAATATGTATCATTATTAATTAATTTTGTCTGTTCTTGATCTCTTATAAATGGATACATATAATACAGGGAACAGAACACTATGGCCTATGGGCCAAATATAGGCCATCACTTCTTTTTGTATGACTTATGAGTGAATTTTTTTTTTTTAGGGAATATAATAAACGCTATTTTTTTTTTTTTTTTTTTTTTGGCCCACAGCACAATATAATTTAGGTAAATTAAAATTAGTCATAGGAAGCAATCTGTGTTTTGCAAGAGCACAAATAAATGGGAGGAGCTACACTGTGATAGTTTCCTAGGGATGCTGGGAAATATCACAAACTAGGTGATTTAAAACAACAGAAATGTATTCTCTCGCAGTTCTGGAGTCCAGAAGTTAAAATCAAAGAGTCAGCAGGGCTGATTTCTTCTGGAGGCTCTGAATCTGTTTTGTGACTCTCCTAGCTTCCGGTGCTTGCTGGCAATCCTTGGTGTTCCTAGACACATCACTCCAGACTCTGCCTCTGTCTTCCTTCTCTGTGTATCTGTGTCCAAGTTAATTTCTTCTTTTTTTTTTTTTATTATATTTTTTTAATGTTTTTGTTTGTTTTTTAAATTTATTTTTATTTATTTATTTTTGGCTGTGTTGGGTCTTCGTTTCTGTGCTAGAGCTTTCTCTAGTTGTGGCGAGCGGGGGCCACTCTTCATCGCGGTGCGCGGGCCTCTCACTGTCGCGGCCTCTCTTGTTGTGGAGCACAAGCTCCAGACGCGCAGGCTCAGTAGTTGTGGCTCACGGGCCCAGTTGCTCCGCGGCATGTGGGATCTTCCCAGACCAGGGCTCGAACCCACGTCCCCTGCATTAGCAGGCAGATTCTCAACCACTGTGCCACCAGGGAAGCCCCTATTTCTTCTTTTTTTTGAAATCTTTTTTTTAAATTTATTTTTTATTGAAGTATAGTTGAATTACAATGTTGTGTTAATTACTGCAGTACAGCAAAGTGACTCTGTTATACATATATATCACTACATTCTTTTTCATATTCTTTTCCATTATGGTTTATCACAGGATATTAAATCTAGTTCCCTGTAAGAATGGTTTTTACATTTTTAAATAGTTGGCAAGAAAATCAAAAGAAGAATGATATTTAATGATACATAAAAAATATACACAATTCCAGTTTCAGTGTTCATATATAGTTTTATTAGCACCAGTCATGCCCGTTGGTTTGTGTATTGTCTATAGCTGCTTTCAGGCTGCAATGGCAGGGTTGAGTGGTTGCGACAGATTATCTGGCCAAGGCCTAACCTGTTGATTATCTGACCCTTCACTCAAAAAGTTTCTCCGTGATCTGTTATACACTCTTCTTTCTGACACCTTTGCTCAGGTTACTGTTTTTGCG
This sequence comes from Balaenoptera ricei, assembly GCF_028023285.1. Lineage (NCBI taxonomy): Eukaryota > Metazoa > Chordata > Mammalia > Artiodactyla > Balaenopteridae > Balaenoptera > Balaenoptera ricei. Next base: position 106,133,211 of record NC_082644.1, on the reverse strand, counting down.
ATTCATCTATTGTTGTGTATAAGGGTACTTCACCAGTGGCTATTTCTAATTCCTTTCGCTAGAATGTTGTGTCTTATTCTTTGAACTCCCAGAGCGGAAATGGCAAATACGGTGTGCTTTCACCTCTTTCTGTGCCCATGGCTTCGATTCCTGATCAATCATGGTCTGTTTTCCTGCTGGCCTGAATTTGGGCTCAGAATTCATCTCAAGTCAGTGCTCGAGGCAGTCACTGCGAAAAGATCAGAGTTGAGTATGTGTTGAAGGTCACTTGCCGTCCTGCTCTAGGAGCATTATAGTGTTGAGCAAAGATGCAAAGAACTTTGGCATCAGACAAAACTGGATTTGAATTCCTGTGCCGCCACTTACCACTTCTTTGTATTTGGGCAACTTGCAGCCTCTCTGAGCCTCAGCTTTCCTCCCTAAACAGTGGGAGAATGATAAAACTAATCTCATTGGTTTCTGGCAAACATTAAAAGAAGTACACATATAAAATGCCTTGTTCAGTTTTGACACACAGTAGATGCTAACTAAATGTCTCTGTAGAACAGACTTGTTCTACTTGCCCAAACCTGCTATTCCTCCTGGTTGGTGAACTCAGAATCCTCCCCGTCATCCACTCCCAAACCATCAGACTCATAGCCTGTTCCCTCCATGTACACACGCCCACCCCCGTCACCCTCTCTTGACCTGACACCTTCTCTTGCTTTGACCTGTGCAACTGGTCACCCTCTACACCCTCCCTGTGACTCCCTCCGATTTATGCTGCCTAATACAGGCAAAGTGAACGTATGACACACACACAGCTCCCACCAATATCCCGTTATTCTAAGGATACAGACTAAGCTATTTAAAGTGGCCTAAAAGTACCCATGGTCAACCCCTGCCTACATTTCTAGTCTTAGGTACCATCACTCTCCCTTGCTCCCAACAGCCAGCCACATTGACCTTGACCTCAGTTCTCCTATGAACCACAGGACCACATCTCCCCTCCCACGGTCATCAATATATTTTCTCCCCTCTCTTGGGAATGATAATCACGCCCATCATTTGGGGTGATGAAATGTTCTAAAAGTTCAAAACAGCTGCACCATTTTACAATCCTACCAGCAGTCAGGAGGGTTCTGACTTCTCCACAGTCTTAACAAAACTTTTTAAAAATTAATTAATTAATTAATTTTTGGCTGAGTTGGGTCTTTGTTGTTGCACATGGACTTTCTCTAGTTGCGGCAAGCAGGGGCTAGTCTTCGTTACAGTGCATGGGCTTCTCACTGCGGTGGCTTCTCTTGTTGAGGAGCACGGGCTCTAGGCGTGCGGACTTCAGTAGTTGTGGCTCGCCGGCTCTGGAGTGTAGGCTCAGTAGTTGGGCCGCACAGGCTTAGTTGCTCCGCGGCATGTGGGATCTTCCTGGACCAGGGCTCAAACCCGTGTCCGCTGCGTTGGCAGGCGGATTCTTAACCACTGCGCTACCAGGGAAGCCCCCAAAACTTCTTATTGTTTGTCTTTTTGATTATAGCCATCCTAGTGGGATGAAGGTGGTATTTTATTCACCTAGTTTTTTCTTCCTTATCCTTTAGATCCAAATAAAATATCAACCCCTTAAGGAAGACTTCCCCCAATGGCATCACTCCTAACTAGAACAGGTCTTACTGTTCTTTCATAGCTTCCTGTGACCTTTTCCTCCAGAATCCTTATCATGCTTTTTGAATTGTATATGTATTTTTATGATGTTGGATTATTCTGTGACCCCCACAGTCAACACCGAGCTCAAGGAGGGTAGAACTCATCTGTTGTATTTTGAGGGTCGGGCACACTGCCTTGCATGTAGTAAGTGCCCTACCCCCAAAAAGATCTGTTGAATAAAAACATGAATCGATTCCTTCATCTTCTACTGTATACTCCCATGACCTGTGGTTTCTTGTTTTCTAAAATCTTTCACATTAACTTCTCATCTTTTTTTCGGCCCCTAGCCTTGCCATTTTTACCCATCATCCACAGAACTGTCAGATTGATCTTCGTAAAATACTTTAAAAAATCATGCCACTCGGAAAATATCCATGGCTACCTATTATATTTCAAATAAAGTGCAAAATGTTGAGCCATTTTGATGAAAGCCCCCCAAGGTGATATGTACTGTAGTTGAGCTCTTGATGAAATATACAGAAGAAAGGGCAGTTATGGAACTTTCTTTCTTTTTTACCTTATTTTTGAGTTTTCTCCCTTGTTTTAAGTTTGGTTGGCACACATCTTACTGTTCTAATGAGCTATAAGCTCCTGGAAGACAAGAAAGTATCCTATTCATCTTTGGATGTCCCACTATGCCTCACAAGTGCCTGGTTTAAAGGAACTGTCAGTAAATGCTTGTTCACTTGGATTAAATTTTATTATTCCTCCCAAGAGAAACATTTACATGCTAACAAAGGGCTTGGAAGATTTAACTGGAAGGATTAATGATGGAATTCCAGGCATCTAACGCAGGCTGGTTGGGGAGATATTTTTGGAGCCAGCCAATCACCACCACCTCATGTTGTCAAGGCCACGTCTTTACATGAACTTGAAGCTAGTTCTCCCTGAGTCAGGTTAGTGACTCTCCTTCTTGCAAGCTGCAGAACCCTGGGTGCCTTTTTTTCCTCCAAGGGGCATCTAGCCTCACATGCCCCTTCCTGTGCAGACCCTCTGGCTCCAGACCCCAGAGATGGAGAAGCACATGGAACCCTTTGTTCCTGATGACAGAATTTTGACCCAAAGACGTATGTATTTTTTCCTCCTGATAAGTAGGAAGGATCCAAAGGCATTCAGAGAATTGTGGGGTAGGGGGTGGAGATAGGGGTGCACACTAAAATATAGAGAATGTTTTAATGCTGGAGAAAAGGGAATCCTCTTGCACTGTTGGTGGGAATGTAAATTGATACAGCCCCTATGGAGAACAGTATGGAGGTTCCTTAAAAAACTAAAAATAGAACTACCATATGAGCCAGCAATCCCACTACTGGGCATATACCCTGAGAGAACCATAATTCAAAAAGAGTCATGTACCACAATGTTCACTGCAGCACTATTTACAATAGCCAGGACATGGAAACAACCTAAGTGTCCATCGACAAATGAATGGATAAAGAAGATGTGGCACATATATACTATGGAATATTACTCAGCCATAAAAAGAAACGAAATTGAGTTATTTGTAGTGAGGTAGATGGACCTAGAGTCTGTCATACAGAGTGAAGTAAGTCCGAAAGAGAAAAACAAATACCGTATGCTAACACATATATATGGAATCTAAAAAAAAAAAAAAAAAAGGGTTCTGAAGAACCTAGGGGCAGGACAGGGGTAAACACGCAGATGTAGAGAATGGACTTGAAGACATGGGGAGGGGGAAGGGTAAGCTGGGACGAAGTGAGACAGTGGCATGGACATATATACACTACCAAATGTAAAACAGATAGCTAGTGGGAAGCAGTCGCATAGCGCAGGGAGATCAGCTCGGTGCTTCATTGTGACCACCTAGAGGGGTGGGATAGGGAGGGTGGGAGGGAGATGCAAGAGGGAGGAGCTATGGGGATATATGTATATGTATGGCTGATTCACTTTGTTATAAAGCAGAAACTAACACACCGTTGTAAAGCAATTATACTCCAATAAAGATGTTTAAAAAAAAGAAGGAGAATGTTTTAGACTTTCTCAGATGCTACCAGATGGGTCTAGGGTGGAGCAGAAATTCAAACCCTGAGTTTTGAGATGCACTCAACCTAATTGTCCCTGACCTTTTCCAGGAGAGATATCCCTCTGATAAAAGAAGGGGAGGGGATGAGTGAAACTGCACACCTTAGATTGGGACTCCAACCCAGCTTAAACCCAGATTGGGACTTGAACCCACAGTCTTTTAATTAGAATCACTCATCTGGTGCCTGGACTTACTGAGGCTCAGGTTCTTTGTGTCTCAGTGCAGAAGGAATTCAGCGAAAGGCAAAGTGATAGGCAAGAGGTAGATTTATTAATATAGGACACTTGTGAGAGATGTAAGTGGGCAGGCGAGCAGGCTCTGCCCCGAGGATTAAGTGGGCTACAATTTTGTAATCAAAGGAAAGTGGGGGAGGGGAAAAGACCGCCTTCTTCCAGTGGACGTCAGGCTTACGTCATTAGCTCCTCCTTCGTATCAGGCAGGAGAGTGTCTGATCCTGTGAGGTCAAACTAGGGCTGTCATAGCGCTTATTCACATCAGTAGAAGGGTGGTAACATTTTTCTTTCACCTAATGAACTGGGGCATGTCATGCTTTTATTTATGGCTTTATAGTTAAGCAAGCCTGCTTCATTCCACGATGTTCCAATAGTTTCTTGAGCGATCATTAACTTACAGTGGTCTCCCAAAGTTTCCTAGGTTTCCCTCTCTATCTATAATCCCCTACTGGGACTTCTACAACTACCTGTATAACTCTCCTCTTCTATCCCCATCAGTGGCAGAGATAACATCCTGATTCAGGCCACTTGCAGCACACGTTCCCCGGGAGTCTCATGATAATTAAAGTTCTCCTGCTATCTAGTGGGAATGTTCCTTCATAACACGGATACCCCAGGAATCCAGGCCTTGAAGGTGGTGGGAACAGCTCTGGATTGGGGTCCAGGAGGCCTGGGTCTACTCTCTGAACCCACCAAGTGACCTTGGACAGATCACTCCCTCAGTCTCTGTCTGCTCTCCCCATCCAAGAAATACAGGACTTGGATCCACCTGTCGAGCCTCTTCCCACTCTCATCAACTGTTGAAATGGGCTTCATTTTTTAAATTTACACTTTTCTAAGTTACATAAATAATATATAAAGCCATTCTTTTTGTAAAAATATAAACAAAATCACACGGAGTAAAAAGTAACAGTCTGCCCTTGGCATCCCCCATCTCCCTTCCTACCTAGAGATAATCACCGTTTGTTTGGTATATATCAATCCCAATTACTTTTATCTTTATTTACATCCACATGTATGTGTAAGTTCAAGCATATATCTGTGCTTTTACCCATATGCAGGATTATGGCTCTTTTTTTCTGAGACTTGCCTGTGTGTGTTTTTCACTTAGAGATAATTGGAAATCTTTCGATATCAGAACATTTGGATCTACCTCATTATTTCTAATGACCTCATTTGGTAGTATGGATATACTATAATTTATCCAATGCATTTTCCTATTGATGGGCATTTATGTTGTTTCTAATCTTTCACTGTCAAAAGCATGCTACAGTGAACATTTTGTATAGAAAGCTTTCTACTGTGTATGAGTATTTCTATAGGTTAGATGCCTAGGACTAGTATTGCTAGGTCAAAGAATATGAGCATTTTCGATTTGAATAGATACTGCTGAATTGCCCTCCAAAATAGCTGTACCAGTTCACACTCAAACTGTCGAAGTGGAATTTTAAGGGCATCTTTGTGGGTCCAGGATGCTGTCCATCACCTTTCAAAACACCCTCTGCAAGCCATTAGTGATTCCGTTTACAGGTCAGGCGGGTCCTGCCCCCAGTGCCTTCTGCGTCTGGTTTCCTGCAATTCAGCGCTTGCATGGCTTCCAAACAGGGTTTTAGAAAAGGCTTTCTAAATGAATGGGGAGGTGGCTTGATTAACCTCCTGCCCAGCTCAGAGCCCTGGGTTTCCTGAGAATGTCCCAGTGGATCGCCAAGGGCTGGCAAACAGCTGACTAATAGGGGCTGCGGCATCTGGCCTCGCTCAGAGATCGGCCAAGTCCCGAGGAGTTCAAAGGACCTCTCCAGCTCCCTCGCCCCTTCCTGACAAAGGCCCACCACCCAACGCCCTGAATAATGCATTGTGTTCATCCTCTCTTGGTCAGATGGATGGCTGCATTCTTCCCTCCACCTGCCTGTTTTTCCTCCTTTGTCTGCCTTGTGTCTCTTAAGCTTTCAGCCACGCCTGCGGTCTTTCTTCAAACAAAGCCCACTTGTCTTTGTTTCTTACTCTGAAGCCTGAGTCAGGACAGAGAAAGAGAGAAGATTAAAATGCCCACATTTATTCAGCTCCTACTCTGTGTTGGATATAACGTTGGGGAGGCACGTCATCAGCTCTTCCCAAGAAGACCTTGTTGTCCCTATTTTCGAACGAGGAAACTGAGCCCAGAGCCATGGCATAACCTACTTATAGCTGGAATCGGGAGCTGGGACTTGAATCTACAGTTGTCTGACTGCCTAGCCCAGGTTTTCTTCCCCCACTGTGCGTGACTGCTGAGAAGGAGGACTTTAAAAAAATATATTTATTTTAGTTTGTTTTATTTTATTTATTTTGTTACCTTTAGCTGCATGCATCAGCATTCAACTAACCCCCAAACATGTATTTCTTGGTATTTCCAAAGATTCAAAGCATCAGATCCTTCACAGCCATTTCCTGCCAACCCAGAGAATCACTAAGTCTGTCTTGAAACCTTCCCTGATGATTATTCATTTGGATTTGGCTGCTTATCTGTTTGACTGTGCCAAATGGTTTATCTAGCTTTGACATTTTCCTGGAGGCTGTGTCATGGGAAGGGGGGAAAAATGGACTTTGAAGTTAGACTGATTTGGGTTCAGACTTCCTTTACCTTTGCCACTTGCGCACACGTCCCAAAAGGCTCGCTTTACCTCTGTGAACTTCGGTGTCTTCTTTAGGACAATGGACTTACTATTTATAGTTTCTACTATAGTTATGTGTGCGTCTGCTGTCCTGTGGTGTGCTGAATAACTGCCCCTCCCAAGATGTCTACATCCGAATCTCCTGACCTATGAGTGTGGTATGGCATATGGCAAAAGGGACTTTATATTAGATTGATTAACTCAAGAATCTTGGGATGGGAAGATTATCCTGGATTATCTAGATGGGCCCAATATAATCCTTTTAGGAGTGAAGCACTAGCCTGAGAATCTGAGAAGGAGATGTGGAGAGAGAGACAGAGAGAGACTTTTACGGGGGAGGAAGGAGCCAGGAGCCAAGGAATGCAGCTGTAGGAGCTGGAAAAGGCAAGCAAGTGGCATTTTTCCTAGAGCCTCCAGAAAGGAAGGCACCCCTGCCAACACCTTGATTTTGGCCCAGTGAAACCTATTTTGGACTTCTGACCTCCAGAACTGTAAAATCGTGAATTTGTGTTGTTTTATATCACTAAGTTTGTGGTAATTTGTTACAGCAGTGATAGGAAACTGATACATATCCTCAGTAAATGGTGGGCTTCTTACAGTCTATAAGGCAGACAAGACAAAATGGAGCTTGAATCTCTCACTTCTGTACTTACAAGCCGTGGGTGACTTTATGCATCTCGGAGCCTCCCTTTCCTCATGTGCAGTATGAGGTTAGTGATGACTCTTCAGTAGGATTTGTGAAATTTGCGTAAGACCATGTGCTAAGCAATATGCCTGGCACAAAACAGATGCTCAGTCATGAAGATTATTAATTTCCTTGACCTATAGCCATGAACTGGTGGTACAGATATCGGTGGTGGAGGATTGTGGTGAGCTGTGTAGTAGAGTGGAGAATACTTGGGCTTTTGTGCCAAAGAGATTGGAATGCCAGCTCTAGTATTTGCCAACTCTGTGATCTTGGACAATATGCCTAAACCTCTATGAAGGACGATGAATCTTCTGAACATAAATTCAAGCAAGGTTAAACGAATACACTGTGCAGACCCTAGCTCAAACATCCTCGTCTAGCTTGAGCTTCTGGAAGGCGAGGCAAAGACTCCTGCCTTGTCCATCTCTCTATGATCTAATGCAGTGTGCGTCACATAATTGTTCATGGAGATTCTTGTTGCATAAGCTGAACTGTGATGGGAGGGAGTTTGGTTTAGTATGATCAGCGTGAACCCCACACCTTACAGGTGAGTCTGGGTAAGGACTAGAGCTCAGGGAGATCCATCAGCAGGAAGAATTGGTTCTAAAGATCAGCCTGCTGGTCAACTGGAAAGGGCAGGGTGGGGACCACAGTGGTTAGGCAGGACCTGACATAATGGGCCTCTAATTCTGGGTTGATGGTATTTGGTACATCCAGATATTCAGGCTTCTGTCCCGCCTAATTCCTCCTTTATGCCATGCCCACAGCTCCTCTTTTGTAGGTGTTAATGGTGAGAAAGGAAACGTCCTTATCTGGACCTTACTTCTTCTATTAACCCCAGGCCTCAAATGAGGCTTCGTTCAACAAGATTCCTTCACCCAGCCCTGCTGTGCATTACTAACCAGACGGGAGGATTCATAAAATGGCATTGTGGGGGGCTCTGAGCTCCCCTGACTTAGTGCCTTCCCCTGTATTTGAATTACTCCCACCATTATCCTTTGTTTACTGCCTTGGAGCTAATTTTTGAGTCTTGCAGTTATACAGCCTCTCCCAGTCCATTTGAATTAATTTTGCGAGAAACGTTTTTGAGTTATTGTGGTCCAGATTAAGTCATTTTGTGATCTTTTCATCCACTGTCTTTGTAATTCTGTTGAAAAGCTATCATGTTTATGGGCTGTGATCGGTGCTTTTTTTTTTTTTTTTATAACCCCGGCCTTATGCAGTCTCATAATTCCTTTGTTTCCCTGGGCTGTGTCCAATTTGTTAATCCTTGGTGTAGAAGGGCAATAAAAATGGTAAGACATGGGCCCTGCCAGAGCAAGGCAAAGACGGGGGTTGAATTCCAGCTCAGGTAGGGACGAGCGGCTGTCCTTGGTCAATTTGCTTCCGCCTCTTGAGGTCTGGTTTCCTGGTCTGGAAGATGGGAAGACCCCAAGCCTGGCTTGTAAGTGGATGATTGAATGAGATGCCCTGTCTGACAATGCCTGTCACATACCAGCTGGAGGTATTTCCCTCTTCTCTTAGTTCTTAAAGCTCCTACTTCATGTATTTTTCCCTTCTGCCTAAAAGATCAATATGATATTTGATGTTTTAAAAAATTTAAGTATATGTTCTGTTGCTCTTCTAAAGTGACTTTTCAGAAATAATTGTTAAGTGCTTCACTAACTATATTAGCTCTTCTCTGGAACACCTTAGGATACATGCTGTCCAACCTGCTGATTTGTGTTTTCCCCCAAATCGCTAAGTATTCCCTTAACTGCCTTCTGTCATAGCTGTTTCTGTGAGAACTTAATTACTTCCTAATTGTCCACATTTCTTCTCTTTCCTTTTTTTTTTTTCTTTTTCTGGCAAAAGACAGATTATCAAAGACGGGTTCAGGATCTTTGCCACCTTAGAATCATCGTTAATTTCCTTTCTTCCTCATTATGAAGGCAGGAATATGTTCCAGTTCGCTCTCTGATTTCCCACCTGGATTCCTTCTAAGAACTCTTGATAATCTCAGCCTCTCTGAAATCACACCTCCCCTTCAAAAGAGACCTTTCTGAGCAGATGCTTCTCACACTGTACCAGCACATTTCACTGGTCTGCATCTCATCCTTTGACGTGATGGTTTTTCACGGCAATGGACAATAATTTACTCATGTCTGTTAAATGTAAGGCACCATGTGAGGTACCAGGGAGGCAGAAGTGAAGATAGCTCTGTCCTTGGTTTGAGCACCTCGTGTAGATAAACACACGCTCAAATAACAAACAGTAAAATGTTAAAGAGCGTATTAGCAGCTAAGGGAGTGCAAGCCAGACTGACAGTTTGAGCAAGTGGACATCAGAGAAGACTACAGAAGTGAGATCTTAACCAGGTATTTTGTAAGATGTAAATTTCCGCATCTATAAAATGGAAGGATTAACACTAACTGTTCAGTTTGCACGTAAAACCAGGTAAGTTTTTAAATGCATGGCTTATGCTTAGCATTTGATAATTATGAATATGCTCCTTCACTAATAATAATAATAATAACAATAATAGCAATGCTAGTGACAGCAACAAAAATGTGTATATCACCTTTTCCCACACTCATTTTATGGTGGCAGATCAGGAAATGCCATCATCCCCAGTGGAGAGATGAGGAAACTGAGTCTCAGAGAAATTCAGTGACTTACCAGACATAATGCTACAACTTAGAAGTGTTAGAACCATGGGAACTGAGTGGAAATCTGTCTCCACATTCAAATGTTCACTTTATCTTCTACCTTCCAATGTGCTTACAGACAGGAACCTGCCGGATGAATTTGCAAAGTATTCCTCCAGGCAGCCAACATCAGCCAGGAGTTAGCAGGGAAGGGGTGGTGAGCTGCAAAACCTTGGGATTTCGAGCATACATTAGCCAGAATGTATTTTTAAAAAATATTTTTAATAATAGATAAAACTTATTCAGTACCTACTGTATGTCAGGCATTGTGCTGTGTGTTTTGCATTTATCATCTCATGTAATTCTTGCAGTGTTTTGAAGTAGGTACTACTGTTCTTCCCAGTTTTCAGATGGAAAGACTGAGGCTTAGTGAGATAAAGTGAGTTGCCTACATTCCATGGCTAACAAGTGGCAGCACTAAGGATTTGCACCCTCCAAATCCAGGATCCTAGCTTGCGACTGTGGAAACACCCCTCAACTCTCAAATGTCCATATGAATGGGGTTCGTGTTCCAGCCATTGCACTGGAAGCCTTGGTGAGGGTTGCTAACTAGTACCAGTGTTTGATCAGCCACTCAGAAGCTCTCCCCTCCCCTCCTCACCCCCTAGGGGGACAGAGTCAATGAGCCATGAAATGACTAAGGGGCATCTGTAAGAGAGAGGAAAAGCCAGGCACATGGCTAATCCACCAAGGACATAATCAGCCTTCGAGTCATTGCATTGGCTGGAAGTTAATGTGCCCACACTGGCCCTGGGGACTGCAGTCTGGCCTCGTGCAGCTCTTGGATCGAGGGTGTTCAACAAGATGTTGGAAATATCAGTAGCTGCTTTGCCAAGCAGCATTAAGGATTCCCTGAAAACTCTACTCAGCCAAGGCCAGCCCACCACTTCTCACAAGCAAGAGAGGGAAGCTCTTTGCAGGGGAGCAGTCCTGTGGGGATAGGAGACTTTGAGGAAAGTGTGCATTTGCAGCAGGACCGCCATCTGGGCACAGGAAGCCATCACTGGTTCTCTGAGTGTTCTGGTGCCGAGGTGGGAGGAGGGGCTTCCTCTCTCCAAACCTCAGTTTTTTCCTCTGCAGAATAAGAAAATTAGACTAGATGACTCTGCAAGGGCCTCCCCGACTTTGCATCCTATGATCCATCAGCGCTTTGACATCTAACGATGATAATAACAAAATTTTATGAAATGCTTTCCATCTTCCAGACACTGTCTGAGTGCTTCAGGTATTATCTCATTAATCCTTACAACAACTCTGTGGGGTGAGGTGCACTGTGATGCTGGCTTTCCGGATCAAGAAACTGGGGCACAAGGAGGTCACAGGTCTTGCTCAGGGTCATTCAGGGTGACCCTTATTCAGGGTGAACTGGGATTCGAATTCACATCATCTGGCTACTGAGTCTGCATTTTTAACCACTGTGCCTTGCTGCTTTTCAGTCAGTCTTCCTTGGAAACATGGCTCCCCACCTCCCTGTCTGCAGGTGACAGGACACTTTTACGGGAACGGTACTAAGGGAATTTAAAGCATTGCTATTTTTGTTCAAGTTTTGCTTGGATGGGGCAGGCAAGGCAGGGAGTGATATTACTATATTAAAGTTTACATAGGCCCTTTTAGTTCCTCTGCTGGGATGAGCTTGCATTGGAATAAATAGAATACCCCCAGTTGGGGATGTGGCACTTCCAGCTGGATTTAGTCTTGGCTCTCCCTTGGGTCATGAGGGCCATTTGCTAATGTGGAGTTTAAGAGTTTGGCCTACGGGGTTCAAGGGACCTGGGTTCATATCCCAGCCACTTGGTAGTTGTTTGATATTGAGCACATTACTTAATTTTTCCCATTCCATTTCTTATTAATAAAGTAGGAATTCTAGTAGCACCTACTTCCAAAGGTGTTTGTGAGAATCAAATGACCGAATGTAGTTAAAATGCTTTCTAAACTGTAGAGGTTCCTACGGATGATTGAACATGGCCCGGACTGTAGATAACCTTTTGTGGGTCTGTTTCTCATCCTGATCCTTCTCTCTCCCACTGCTGCCTCCCTGAGGACTGGCCTGCAGCTCAGGGGCCCTGGGCCTTTGGTGTTCACCGAGGCATTGCTAGGGCCCGGGAGAAAGAGTGTGATTGATTTGCTTTGCATTGACTGCGCAGGCTGAAAAGTTGTTTTTTTTTTTTTTTTTTTTCCCCCTTCTCCTTTCTTCTTTAGTCCTGGGAATTCTATTTTTCTTAGAGTGTTTTTAATGGAAAGCACTGAACCAAATTCCCTCAAATTGAATTTGGCTGCCTAAACTGTCAGCTCTCCATCTACTACCCTCTGCATCCTCATCTACCCCCAAGCAGGAGCCTCCATGTTTATACCCACAATCACTCGTGGGCTTCCAAACTGGGCTGAGAGAGAGATGGGGGTGTGGAGGGAGGTGGGCAGTATACCTGGGCTTACGGCTGGCCTGCAGCTCCTGCCTACTGCTTGTCAACCAATGTGTCATGACACAGCAAATAGACATGTTTTTGATGCTATCAGGTGGCAGCCTGGCCCTGCGGATGGCCAATCACACCAAGAGTCAGAGGGTTGAGGGTGGGGTCCTGGCACCAAGCACTTGACAGCTCTGTGCCCTTGGGGAAGTCGCTTCACCTCTTAAGAGTTTCAGCATCCCTGTTTATTAACAGAGAACATATCAAGTAATCTCCTTGCCTCAGAAGAGATGTAAGAATTCACTCATTTGCTCATGTGTTCATTCATTCTTTTAGCAAATATTCGTCAAGTGCCTGCAGTGTTCCAAGCTTTGTGCTAGGTAATGATGTTAGGACTCTGAATAAGATACATTTCCTGCCTTCCAAGAGTGTTTAGTCTAAAAGGATGACAGATAATAGATAGTTAACAAGTAACTTGAAGGTCACATGAAATGCCATATTTAGAGTGAAAATGGCCTGGATCTTGGGGTCAGGTAGGCAGGAGTTTCAGTCCCATCTCAGCCACTTATGAGCTGTGTCATCTTAGGCTGGTTATTTGACCTCTAAGGGCCTTGGTTTCCTCCCATATAGAACTAGTGTTATAACCTCCTTGTAGGGTTATTGTAAAGATTAGAGATATTGTGTTTACTGTTCACTGAACAGTGCCTGGACCCTAAAACGCTCACAATAAAATGGTAGCTATTATTATTAGTAATGATAATACTAATAATGGATGGGAAAGTGCTTTCCAGGCTGCAAAACCGTACACAAATATAATGAATCATTATAATCACGTTACATAGAGACTCATTTCCCAAGAGATTCCAAGAGCAATCAGGATCACTGGTGCCTAGAAAAATAAAATAATATTATTAACGAGAAGAAGAATGCTTTACGTTTGAATAGCACTCTTCCAGTTTTAACAAACAGCCGTGGCAGGGAAGAACACTTAGAGAATTCATTAATCCCAGCTGGCCTCTACTTTTTTTGGCAGGTATTATCCTGTGTGTGTTGTAAGATTTTCTGTCTTCGTGAGCAGCGCTTTAGTTTCCCCTAAGTAAACGATGGTTTCTATAGATTTGCCCCATGTTACTTGACCTAAGTTCAGCCAGGACTATTCCGTGCCGACACCTGCCATCAAGGTTTGGGGCATTTCTTAAGCCTACAACTGATTATGCTTCCTCCCGTGCTACATGCACAGTAATCCTTGGAGACTTGGCTGACTGTGGCTTTGTGATAATGGGATTTTATATTTATAAACCAACATGTTAGAAACGTGCGTTATTTTTATGTACAAGTTTTTCAGATCAGAACTCTTAAACAGCACATGACAATCATTATGGTCCCTGGGGAACCAAACAGTTCTGTGGATTAGTGTAGACAAAAGAGAGCTGTTTACTTTCCTTTTCAATAGAGGGTTAGGATACTATCTCCCACCCACTTGTGCCCTTAACCCAGTGATCATTTGAAAACCTTATCTGTTACATACACTGGGAAGATTAATAAGGGAGATGGAAGGTATAATCATATATTTTCCCTTACAAAATACGTGGAATTAGTTTAGTCTAAACCCTCTGGAATGAGGTGCAGGCTTCATAATGGAAACCATGTATGAGAACCTCCTTTGGCAGTTCTCACCACCAGGTGAAAAGAGGTCATTATTTAGGATATTGGCTACTTTTAGCAGGTTTAAAAAAGAACTCCTATGACTCTTGTTTTGTTTTTGTTTCAGTGGATGCCTTCTTTAGTTTGTATTGGGTGTGATATTCATAACTGTGAATGCGTGTGTGTTTGTGTGTGCACATGCTCATGGTATATTTCCCCAAACCCCTAATAAGAATTCTAAATCTCTCAGATTTATTCTTGTCAATTCTTGTACTTTTCCAAAGTCAATGAAGAATTACTACATAAATATTACACTACCCTTGTGAATTCCTGATCCTTAGTTTCTGCTTAAGCCATGTCCATTCCCAGATTGTTAGCTACAGGAAAGCCATTTTTGATTCATTTTTCTTGTGGTCAGGTTGCTATCTGTTTTACAAGTGAGAAACTGAAGAATTACAAGTGGAAGTTGTTTGTTAAAAGAGCACATACTGCACGCTGTGTAGAGGGATACTGTACAGAGCTCATCGTATGGAAATAAGACAGGGCATTGCAGAGATGACTTTTGCAAGTGGATGGGGCTGGCTTAGAGTCCTTTCTTCCTCAAGGTTTCTGTGATTCTAACTGAACCTAAAAATAACATTGGGTGAAAGCTAGCCAAGTTCTATGTGTCTGAGAAGCAAGAGTATCAGTGACTTGATAGATAAATATCTGTGTGCACTCAATCAAGTCCCATAATAATTTCAAGCGTTGATAAGCAGTGACCATAACCCAGGCACTGTGTTACATTCTGGGGAATCGGCTGTGAACAAGCAGAGAGGACTTCAGCCTTTAGGAACTTCCCATCTAGGGGAAGGCAGACATGAGGAAATGATTCATGCACTCATTGTTTATCGTGAGCAGGGCCTCTGCCAGAGCTTCATATGCATCCTCTAATTTATCTTTACAACAACCCTAAGAGGATGGGGAAAATGTCCCTCCTTTTGCAGAGAAGGAATTTGAGACTTAGAGGTGTCAGTGAGGAGCTGAAGGTCACAGGGCTCGTAAGTGGCAGAGCCAACTCTAGAACCAGATCGAGCTGACTCGTAGGTCTCAGGCTCACAAATAGTCACCAGACTGCCTTTCCCATTGCTTAATCGCTACAGACCTCAAGCTCTTCATCGACGAAATGGGTGGCCCTGCTTCATCGAAAGCACTCTTACAGGAAATGGTCCAGAGAAGCCTGTACAGTAATATGACTTGTTTTTATTGTAGTTGGTTTGTGTTTATCATTGTTGCTCTAAAACACACAAAATGGAGAAGTAGTGAAGTCTGTGTAAGCCCGAGCCTCCATTCTGCTCTGACGATGTCCCCACTGATTACAGAACTCACGGAAGAAGATGTAGTTGATGCTATTTGTAGTTCAGAGCAGGTGTTCCCAGAGAGCGGGGGTTGCTGGAGCAGGAAGGCAAAGCCGGTGGCTGTCGTGGGGACAGGGAGTTCACACACCAAGATCAAGGCCAAGGTCATAAGGATGGCTCAGGTGTCTAATCTGCACGATGCAGGGAAAGACTGAGTCCACTTATTACAGTAAGGGCTTATTCCCTTGTTATGGGAGGAGTTAGGGAGAGGAGAAAAATTCTTACGGAAAGATCATGGGCAAAAAGTGCCCAGCTCTAGCTTAACTAGCTAGATGACCTTGGGCAAAGTCCCATTCCCTCTTGGGAACCTCAGTTTCCTCATCTTTAAGATGCTGATGACAATTTCTGCTCTGCTTTCCACACAGGGTTAATGAAAACATCAAAAGAGAGAATAAAGGTGAAAAGGATCTGTACATTGGAAAGAGCTCCATCCATGTTATTTTCTTCTTGATGTTTATCATTAATATTATTAGCTGATCACTGACATCGTCAGTATTATCGTTGTATGCATTCATTGGGACATCCACAGAGTTGGCTGGGCTGAGTCCTGGAAGTCATTGTTTTTTTGGAAATTTTAATCTGTTCGTTTATTAAACAAACATGATGCGGTGAGCGCCTCCAGTGTGTAAAGAAGTATGCTAGGTTTTGCAAGATGAGTCAGACAAGGCCTCTGCCCTCAAGGAGTTTACAAGGGGAAATGAGCAGAGACCCGGGATAACTGCAGAACAGGGCTAAGTGGTGTAACGCGTCAGGAGCACAGAGCAAACAGAATGCTGTGTTAACTTGTCACATCCCGCCGAGGCGACTCTGTGCTGGGAGAGCGCTGACAAGGAGCTCGGAGAGCATCACACACGCGCAGCAGGGCGGGGATACCTACCAGCTCCCAGGCTGGTGCCTTCCGCCACGGATTCAAGCTGCCTTCTCCCTTTGCTGGAAAGCTCAGAGGCTTGCTCAGCCTCCCGTGTCATCAGGACACGGCAGGCTTCCTGGGGGCTTGCGTTGGCCAGACCCTGAGCACTGTTTTGTCCAGTCTTTCTGATGCTTCTCCTTTCTGAGTTCATGCTAGGCTTGCCCATCCTCCTGGCTTACTGTTCTTTGCGAGTCTCCAGTAACTACACTGTGAGTACAAGTGATCGGTGCCGCTTACGGGCCAGAGCATTTTACCTGCCAGGGGAAGGCCCTCCCGAACTCCCTTTCCTTCTCATGTGGAGACGGGCAACATTTGACCTGGTGGCTCTCCCCTCCGCCTGGGTCACTGAGAGACTAGTGAGTGGAGGTCCCCTGTTGACGTGGGATGGACGTATAGTATAGCATGAGTAGAACATCCACCGTGATCCTTTAAGCCCCTGAGGTTTGGGAGTTGTTCCTGAAACAGGCTGTAGCGAATGTTAACTGGTATAGGAGCAATGTCGTGACAGAGGTGGGGAGAGTCCAGTGATGCCGGTTTTCTTATTTATTGAGCCTCTTCACAGGGTCCCTGATGCTGCGGTGTGGGGACTCAGAGTTCCTGATGCACCTTGTAATCCAAGTTTGAGCCCGGCCACATCTGTTAGTCTAGGGTGATTTTCTTGCGCTTCCTCAACTAGCATTTTTTTCTTCTTCGAAGCTGCCAGAACTTCATTCCCTGAGGCTTCACTGCCTCCTGTTCTGCAACCATATTTTACACCCCATCCCCTGGCTGTTTATCTTCTGTAGTCTTTTAGGAGGTACCTCATCAACAGCGTTTGGAAAAACTAAGTAAATCATCCTGCCTTTTATTCCGCACTTGATTAAACTTGTCGGAGAATTCAAACAAGTTTATAAGGCTCGTGTTTTTCTCTGCTCACAGAAAGAAAGACCCACCTGATCTGTTTCTCGGTTTAACCTGCCATGTGTGATAGCAGATAGGAGTCAGCAAACTGTGCCCTGTGGCCTGCAACACAAGCCCTTGGGGATGAATTTTTGGTGGTTGTTGTCATATGTTTTTTATTGATTAATTTATTTTTAAATTTTATATATATATATTATTGAATGAAAGAATCTTTAAATTCTGTAGTGCTTTACAATTTTCAGAAGTTTCACACACAAGATTTCATATAATCCTGTAATAACCCTTTTTTCCCCTTATCCCTGTATTGCCCCTCCTCCCTTCCCTCTCCTCACTGGTAAACTCTAGTTTGCTCTCTATATATGGAAGTCGGCTTCTTTTTTGTTTTATTCAGTAGTTTGTTGTATTCTTTTAGATTCCACATGTAAGTGATCTCATACAGTATTTGTCTTTCTCTGTGTGACTTATTTCACTTAGCGTACTGCCCTCCAAGTCCATTCGTGTTGCTGCAAATGGCAAAATTTGATTTTTATGACTGAGTAGTATTCCATTGTGCGTGTGTGTGTATATCTATATATGTCTATCTATATCTATATCTATATCTATATCTGTACCACCTCCTCTTTATCCATTCATCTGTTGATGGTCATTTAGGCAATTATAAATAACGCTGCAGTGAACACTGGGGTGCGTGTTTTTTTAAAATGAGTGCTTTTGGCTTTTTTTGGATATATACCCAGAAGTGGAATCGCTGGTCCACTTCTGGACCAATATATATGGTAACTCAAGTTTTAGTTTTTCGAGAAATCTCCATACTGTTTTCCACAGTGGCTGCTGTAAGGCCATCTGCCCCCCAGACCCAGTGTAACTTGTACAAGTAGGTGATGAACAGATGCTTGATGAATGAACGTGCTCCTGGACCTTCAGTGTTATTTATTTATTTTATTTATTTTTGCTGCATCAGGTCTTAGTCGCGGCATGCAGGATCTTCGTTGAGGCATGCGGGATCTTTCCTTGCGGCACGCGGGCTTCTCTCTAGTTGTGGCGTGCAGGCTCCAGAGCACCTGGGCTCTGTAGTTGTGGCACGCAAGCTCGGTAGTTGTGGCACGTGGGCTCCAGGGTACATGGGCTCTGTAGTTTGCGGCACGCGGGCTCTCTCGTTGAGGCTCGCAAGCTCGGTAGTTGTGGCACGTGGGCTTAGTTGCCCCGCAGCATGTGGGATCTTAGTTTCCCGACCAGGGATCGAACCCGTGTCCCCTGCGTTGGAAAGCGGATTCTTTACCACTAGACCACCAGGGAATTCCCTGGACCTTCAGTGTTATATCAGTCAGGGCCCAGGAAGGAAACAGACAGCTCCCTTCTGAACACACTCAGAAGAGGGTAGAGAGTTTAATGGAGGGTGTGGCACGGGTAAGGGGACTGACCCGGGGTCATGAGGCATTCTAGGTTAGCATCTGGGGTGCCTCCGTCTCCTGGCAAAAGCAGGAGGGATTCCCACCCAAATCTGGTTTAGGTGTTGAGTCCGATGATCTCACACACATACACACACACAGTATGAAAGGGTTGATTATTCACATAACTGAAGTCCTTGTGGTGAGCTGGGTAGGCCTCTCAACAGGTCCAAATGGCTTGAGAGCCAGCAAAAGGGACTGGCCTCAGTTTTGATTTGGTTCAAGGGTGGGGCTGGGGTGAGAGATCCCACGCATGGGCAGAGGCTTGCAGAGTTTGAATCTCCAGCCAGTGCCAAAAGGAGGGAGCATTCAGGCGTTCTTATGAGCTTGTTCAGATATAAAGCACAGAGGCGAGACGGAAAGGTGAGGCTTAAAAACTGTCTGTGGTCAAACATCAAAAATAGGAGCCAGACTGCTCATTTCAAGGGGGAAGATCTTGCCACCGCAAAGGAGGCAGGAGAGGAAACAGTGATGCCAGGAAGGGGGACCCCGCTTACAGGGACTGGCCACATGGGATCCGCACTCACTGTGTTGAGAACACAGTTCAGCAGGGAGGGAGTGAGCATGATTAATACTCCGACCTGCTGCTCACGCATCTCCTGCCACTGCGTCTCCTGAGCAGAACCCACTGGAAGCAGAAGGCAAGAGAACCTGGGTGACATGGTCTGGAGAGGTCAGTCAGCATCCTGGGGTTAAGGGCGTCACAGAAAATGGTTTGGGGATGGGGCAGAGCGCGTGGAGGACACCCAGCAGAGAGGGATCCAATAGAAACCAGTGAGATTCTGAACCTTTGCTAGCCGCCATGTACTACGCACACTTCATGTGCCAGGTGTCGTGCTTGATATGCAGGATCTTTTCTAATCCTCACAACAACCTTAAGTAGGTACAACTTTTCACAGATGGGGAATCTGAGGCTCAGAGCGGTTAGAGTCTTAAAGATGGTTGGAGCTAAAATGTACACCCAACACTGTGTAACTCCATCGCCGGTATGCTTTACACTGGACTGTGCCTGTCCCTTCTCTTCTTGGGGGCTGGAGAAGCCCCCACGTGAGGTGTCTGGCACCAGAGAGCTGGGAGCCACAGACCCTTCCTGCCAGCTTTCCACAGAGCCCCACCTTGCTTTAGTTTCAGCTCCTCTTCATTATGCAGCTTTGTTTTACCCTTACTGTGATTCCTTGAGGAAATGATAGTGGCTTCACTTTCCAGCAGGGGAAACCAAGTCTCAGAGCAAATGAAATCACTGGCCTGAAATCACACAGATTTGAATGGGGTAGGGCTCCAAGTCAGTTCTGCATGGCCCCAGGTTTTGGGAATTCCTGCTCTGCCTGGCTTTGCTGGCTCCTTCCTTTTGAGAATGAGAAACAAAGATCCAAAATTCAGTTCCCTCAATATGCTGGGGGTCTTTGAGATGCATCCAGAGGGAAGCTGTTTCTTTTGTCTTTTTACAATTGCCCTACTTTACGTGTCTTTCTTTCCTTTTTTTTTTTTAAATGTCCTTCTTCCCTCCAGCCTGACTTGGTACAACATTTTCCTTGGGTCCCGTGGAGGAGCCAAATCCCTGATGGAGGTCACAGGAGTGGCAGCCCCCATTTATCTCCATGCCCCTGGGATTGAGAATTTATTTATGATGGCAGGCCTGGGCAAGATTTAGAATAATTCAGCGATTTAAGTCCTGAGGATATGAGAAATAAATAATGTTACCCATTCCACATAAAGGGGCCTAATGTAGAAGAAGAAGAAGAAGAAGAAGAAGAAGAAGAAGAAGAAGAAGAAGAAGAAGAAGAAGAAAAAATCAACTGTGATTCTATGAGAAGTAAAGAACAAATCCTAAAAATTGCTAAGTCATTCTGGAGCATAGAATTTTCGGTGGAGAAAGGTATAGATGATGGTCTGGAATAGTCTCGTCTTTTACAGATGGGGTGAGTGTGGCCAGAGAGGGGAGAGCCTTGCTCATGGTCACACAAAGGCTACTAATAAAGCCAAGCCTTGAAATCAGGTCGGCTGCTTGGTCTCAGTGTCCACTGCATTATACCCTGCCCACCACGGATGCAGAGTCATGAAGTGGGAAGGAACTTCATGTGATTCCGGTTGTTTGTACAGCTCCGACTACACTCTATCCACTAGACTGACAGTGCCATGAGGGCAGGAATCACATCTTACTTAACTGTGTGTCTCCAGCACACTTGCTATTTCCTTTCTCTGGTATAGTTTTCACTCTTCTTTAACTGACTACCTTTGATTCATCCTTCAATTCTAACTTGCACAGTATTTCAAATGGGAAATGCTCTCTGACTCCTGGCTAGGTTAGATACCCCCTGTTGTATATTCCCATATTCCCTGGACTCTTTCCTGATTTCTACATTATGCTTCGTTTTCATTACCTGTTTAATTCTCTTACCCGCTAGACCAGAAGCTTTGTGAGAGCAGGGATTATTTACTCGTATTTATTTCAGTAAGTATGCTTAGCACAGGGCCAGATATACTCCATAAATGTTTGACAGATCCATGAAGGATGAAATTAAGAGGGTCCTAACCTCAGAGTGTAATCCAAGGATCTCCGAGTGCTGGACAACTACCCACATGTCCTGAGACTCAATGAGTCATAAAGACACTCATCAATTTCTACTACTTCATGTTTAGCAATCAGTAGGAGACAATAGGTTTGCATCCACTTTCTTTTTCCCTGGTTTATCCCTGCTGAGAAAAGCTGTTGTCCACCCTTATTTGACTTCCTAACTCCTAATTCTATATTTTGTTCTTCATCAAGTTGTCCTTGGTTTCTATAGTCATTGCATCCTTCCCTCCTGACTTTCAGGGAAACTGAGGCTCAGAGAAGTAAAGTTACTTATACAGGCTCATATCAAGACAGAGAGTCCAGGTCAGAATTGCGTCTGTAATCCCTGAGTTCACTCCTCTCTCCTGCCTCTGATAGTTTAGGTCTAAGTTCCTGTCTTCCTTTTTCAACTTGTATTGCTCTCATCAGAGAACCTGGCCCAAATCTGAACTGCAGTACTGAAGTTTCTGTTAAATATTCATGCAGTAATTTCACAAATACTGACTACATACTGACGCTGTGCTGGCTATTCACCAAAAGACTCCCACTCTCCAGACAGGGGCCCATAGCTTTTAAGAACCATATATGATTCAACAGTGTTAAGGCATATAGGCCAATTCTTTGTATGGCGTTTTGATGGCATTCTAACTCTGGAACCTCGATGGGTGTATAGGTATTTAATGGTTATCTTTTAACTCATAGTTGAACGACTAAACCCTTATCTCAGCATATAATAGGTACAACTCGAAGACAGCAGTTTGCCTTTCTTGAGTCACAGAAAAGGGAGGAATATCGGCTTTGTTACTTTCTTTAACACACCGGTTGTTCCCTTTGGAGTGGTAGTAATAATCATTCCTGGCATTTATATTGCATTATCATTGCCTGCAATCATATTTTGCTTTCTTTTCAAAACAACCCATCAGGGTTTAAGCACTTTCTTCCCATTTTACAGATGGGGAATCTGAGGCTCAGTAGCAGGAAGGGGCTTGACCAAGGGCACAGCATTAGGAAGGGGCAGAACCGGAACAATAACCAAGGGGTCCAGAATATAAGATTGATCCTCTTACAGTAGCCAGTGTTTATCATTGAGTCTGTGCCTTGCGTTACGTGGAAAAAAGGGCTCTGAACGACATCAGGGACCAACCAGGGTTTATTCCTAGAGTAACTGTATTTGGGTCGAACTCAAACTGTGCTTAACTCCCCACTCCCCTCCCAGTTCACAGGTAGTGGAAATTGACGTGTCAGGAGCGGGGGAGCGGGAGGTGAGTTGGTGTAGGCAGGTTCTGGGAGAAAAGTGGGATTTATGAAGGGAAGTGTTGAAGAATGGGTAGAACTTCAACAGCAGGTGTAGAGAGAGGCATGACAGGATGAGTGAGGGAAGCAGAGGAAAGAGATATGTTTGAGGAATTTGGGGGGAGGCTGTTGAACTGTTGGATGCAACGGGAGGAGATTACATTTCTCCAGCAGCCCGGAGAGCTTTCTTCATTCCCCTGCTCTTGGGACTACTAGAGAGCAGATGCTGAAAAGTCACTTTCAGGCACTGCCTGTTGTAAATTACATGATAATTTCCACACTCCATGTCAGTGCCACAGGAGGCTGGTGGTCTGCAAGTTTGTGATTAGAGGTGGTGCCCAGGGTGATGTAAAGACAATTGCCCCCAGTTTAATGTTGGCCCCTTTCTCATTCAAATGATGGGAAAGGAAATGGAATTTCCCATTCAGCTGTCATGCCCAGAAGGAGAGTTTTCAACTCCGGGTTGGAGGTATTTGTAATATGACAACTCAAGCAGGGGATATAGCCATGGCCGCACCCCTATACTGTCCCCAGGTCTTGAACCTCGCATTGCCCCTGATTTACTCTCTCTGTGTGTGAGTGTGTACATGTGTGTATGTATTTGAGTGTGTGTGTGTGTATTACCTAGCCTGTCTGACCTTTACTGTCTCTCTGCAAATTCTTAGAAATTATACTGTCTGTGCAGAAACTAACAGGCGGCATATCCTGACTTTTGGACAAACTAGATAGAAGAAGGCTTCTTAAACACCAAACATGATAGATCCTCCCTATAACACTGATTTTACTATAAGTGGATCTGTGATAGGATCATCCATAATATCCTAAATGCCCAGTATTAAAAGGTCTTTCAAATTTATATATGCCTGTATCTCTCCTTTTTCTGATAGGGGAAACCAAGGCCCAGCAGGGGAAGTGACTTGCCCAGGTCACACACATTTACGATGGAACTGTTACTACAGTCTGTGTCTTCTCACTGCCATTCAAGTGTTCTGTCCATTCAAGAGGTTATATACTCAAACTTCCAGAAGGACCTTATTAGAAGGAAAGCCTTGCAACAATGCCAGGAAAGCAACATTTGCAGATTTTCACTCTTAAAAAGCAAAATTAAGGACTGTAGCTAGAATAGGCGGGGTTTGGGTTAGGCATCAAAGGCCTGCTTAGCCATTGATTGGGTATTGATTTCAACCTCCAGAATCCCATTAGGTTCCAAGGACCCATAATAAGTGTGATTCTTGAAATGGAGAAAATGGTAAAGCTTAAAGGTAACTTTAATTTAGCCTTCTCTGCTTGGCATAGCCAAAGGGGAAGTGCCAGCATGAACCCAGGAGCATAATTCCAATTCTCTTGATAATGCTAGAACCTCAGCTCTGCCCATGATAATTCCATGCAAGTGTCCATCAGAACATAGCTGAAAACGCTCTTCCCCAATCCCGTTCATCCTCCTCAGCTCAGTTTGGCTGCACATTCAATGGCCAAGGTTATATAGTAACAAAGTCAGCAGACAGGCAGCTTTATGACATTTGAGGGACTAGGCACTTGTGCCTTTGTGGGCTGTTCCTCTATAACATTTGAAAAAGTTATCTTATTATTGTCATTTACTTTAAAAATTGTACAATTGTGTTTGTATAAAGATAAGGATATTAATATCATACATGGAAACATTTTCTTTGAACTAAACGTTATTTTTGCTTCTGGTTTCAAGAAAAGTTAAAACATTTTTGTTGGTTCCTAAAAGGTCTGTGGGCTCCAGACACAGTGCCTGATGGATAATCCAGCCCTGCCAGGACATGCTTCATATTCAATTCTTTATCTTTGCTGAGATGATATGAAGAGGGATTTTTTTTACCTTCTTTCATCTTTTCTCTAAAGGCCCCTTTCCTAACCACTCTTGACATACTTCAACTTCGTTTTATTTTTTAAGCAACCATACTTACATGAAGCCCATAAAAATGGGAAGTGAGATTGAACAGACATGGTACCACTGTTTCATTGTAGTGTAGAGCCAGTCCCAGCATATTTCTTGAGAAAAGGTAAAGGAGCTGGCTTTCTGCATTGGTGTTGCTTCTCCTATTCTCAGAGTGAAATCTAAAGACCTTGGTGTGTTTTAACTGCTGGCCCTGCCGCTTGCAGTAAATGGCTTCGCCTCTCAGAACCTCACTCAGTTTCATCATGTCAAATATGAAATAATAATCTCATCCCCACAGGTTGTAAGTGATGGCCCATAGGGAGTGCCTGCTGGCACATAGTAGGTATACGAGAAGAATCAGATCCATGATCATCTTCCTGGGAAAATCGAACCCCTCTCAGTATTTAAAAATTTTGACTTTACGTTGGAGACTCTTGCTTTGGATTGATTACAGGGTACTTGGAGACAGACTAGGGCAGACTTGTAACTCTTGTCTCAGCCTTACCTTTATACCCTATAACTTTGAGCATGACATTTCCCCTCTACCAGCCTAGGTGTGTGCATCTATAAAATGGGCATTATAACACTGATTTCAGTAGGGTTTGGGGGACGATCTAATGAGACTAGAAGTTATAACACTTCGGAACCTGTTGCACACTCTGCAGTTGTAAGGGGTTGTTTCCATTACTCCTCTGTCCCCTGACCCCCAGGACAAGCTGCTCCCCTTCTCTGGGTTCTTGGGGGAAGCATTTTTTATTAGCAGTGCTGTGAATGGGGAAATCTGTCATCCACCACTTTAGCTGTAACCTGAAGCTGAGGTGCTCCTGTGTCCCCCAGCCTGTCCCCCAGCAGCAGGCCAGCCTCTGCCTCCACATTTCCAATTCCAGCTGCTCAGAGGTAGCCAGAGGGTGTTTGATTGCCCACAGACTCTGGCATTACAGCACAATCCAATCAACTCTCTTTCAGAGAAGAATCCCCCTCAGATTGTAATCAGGGTCCATTCTGTCTCTCCCCATCTGGCTCTGGTCCCCAGGAATCAAGAGGGCTCATTTGCTTCTCTGTCCTGGCAGCTTCTCAGCCTCTGTTCTCACCCTGGGAGCCAGCAGCCTGGCATCTGGTTGGCGCCTCACTCACTACGTTATACATGGCAGGTCAGGTTCTCTCTGTGAACTCCATTACCCATTTCTAGATGTGGGTTTCTATCACCCAACACCGACATTACTGAAAGAATAAGGTGAGAGAGCATGCTTGAAAAATACTTGGTAAATGAAAAGAACTGTTGTCATCATACTCAGAGCATTATGTTTGCATACACTTGCAGTGGTGTCTTCAGTCAGAAATGCAAATGGTGCTGAATAGTTTCTACCATGAAGGAGTGGAATAATTCATTTATGCAAGGATTCCTGAACTTCTCATTCATTTGTTCATGCAACAAATACTGAATTTGCTGACCACTCATTCTGTGTCAGAGACTGTCCTAGACCCTGGAGGTAAAAGAAATACAGTCATTTTACAAATAATAATTATCACCCACCCGGACCCTAGAGGGGTCTCTGGAGGATAGAGAAATTAATCCATTTATTCACATATATACTGGTAACGTCTGATATGGCAGGAACCATGGGTACAACTGTGGGGGGAAGAAAAAAAAAGGACAACAGGGTAAGAAGCTTAAAGCCTGAAGAAGAAGATAAGAATTAAACAAATATTTTTATAAGTAATTGTTGAGACACATTTTTAGTAAATGCCTTGAAGGAGAAAGCATTGACTATTTTGTGAATGTATAACTCGGTTGTTTATTTTAGGCTGGGAAATCAGGGAAGGCTTCCCCAAGAGGTGGAGTCTGAGGTCAGTTTGCTGAGGTTTAGCTGGGGAGTGGGTTCCAGCAGACGGAAGAGAGCCAGCAGCCAGAGGAGTTCTGGTGTGTTCTAGGATGGTGAGAAGGCCAGTGCTTGGCTGGAAGGAGGGAGGGAGGCAGGCGTGACGGGGCCTTAAGAGATTGCCTGGGGCCAGGTCATTGCAAGATCTGGTGGGGAGGAATAAGACCTACCCTGGAGCAACTGAGAGGTTGTTAAAAGAGAAGATCAGTAACAAAACAAGGATAAAAACTGTGATATTTATTCAGTGCATGACCGGCAAACGAAGGGGGTATTAACTCAGTTTTCATGGCTCAACAAAGTGTTCAAAGAGGGGGATTCTGGTTTTTAAAAGATATGCGGGAGTCTACCAAGCATCTCCAGTAGAGAGATGAGGAGCATTCAACTCTGAGGGAAGAGCAAATGCGAACACGGTCTGTGGGAGAAGTCGCTGGTGAGCTTAGGGAACTGGCACGTGGCGTGAATCTCCAGAGCAACGAGAAGGGGTCTGGAGGAGAGGCAGGGGCCAGATGATGAGTGAATTTTACCTTTTAGTGTTTTTTTTTCTTAATTGACTTTACTTTTTAGAGTAGTTTTAGGTCCATAGCAAAACTGAGCAGAAAGTACAGAGTTCCGTTGACCCCCTGCCCCCACTCCCAGGATCTCCCACTATCAGTTTCCCCCACGAGAGCAGTACATTTGCAACTGAGGAACCTACACTGACACACCATTACCACCCAATGTCCATAGTGTACATTAAGATTCACTCTTGGTCTTGTAAGTTCTGTGGGTTTTGACAAAACGTGTATCCACCATTATTATTCATACAGAGAAATTTTACTGCCCTAAAAATCCTCTGTGTTCTACCTATTCATCCCTCCCTCCTTCCCTGAACCCCTGGCAACCACTGATCTTTTTACTGTCTCCACGGTTTTGCCTTTTCCAGAATGTCATGTAGTTGGAATCATACAGTATGTAGCCTTTTCAGATTGGCTTCTTTCACTTAGTATATGTGTTGAAGGTTCCTATTTAGTGGAGATTTTAGAAAGCAGATGACATGATCAGGTCTGCTATTATTAAGGCTGCTTTTCCTGATGGATTGGAGGTAGAGGTGAACCAAAATCAAGGAGACAGGTTGGAGGCTGTGCTGGTTATCTTTGGAGCTTAAGTGGCTATTCTTTAAATTAATTAAATTAAATTAAGTTTTTAGTTGCTCAGGCATATTAGCCGCATTCCAAGTACTCAGTAACCATATGTGGTTAGTGAGTACCATATTAGATAGTGCAGATGTAGAACATTTCACTGTGGAAGAAAGTGCTGGATTAAATGGATTAAAACAGCAATGGATTAAATCTTTGAGGACCTCTTTATGGTTTTCTGGAAAGATTACAGACTTCAGAGTCATAGATAGGTTTTGAGTTGTTGTCAAAACATTTAGTAGTGATGCAGTTTTTTAAATCAGGGTATGTATATGTACATATATAACATAAAATTTGCCATTTTAACCATTTTTTCAGTGTACAGTTAATTAAGTGGCATTAATTGCATTCACATTGTTATGCAACCATCACCACTATCTGTTTCCAAAATCTTTTCATCACCCCAAACAGAAACTCTGCAACCATTAAGCAGTAACTCCCCATCTCTCTTTCTCTCTCTCACTCACTCACAACCACCACCCCGCCCCGCCCAACCCCTGGTATTCTCAGTCCACTTTCTGTCTCTATGAATTTGCCTATTCTGGATATTTAATATAAGTAGAACCATTCAATATCTGACCTTTCATGTCTGGTTTCTTTAATGTAGCATAGTGTCTTTAAACTTCAAGTTGTAGCATGTATGAGAACTTAATACCTTTATGGCTGAGTGGTATTCCATTTTATGGATATACCACGTTTTGTTTACCCACTCATCTACTGATGGACATTTGGATTGTTTCCACCTTTTGGTTCAGTGATGCGATTTTGAATAATCTACTTAATTTCTGAGCTTCATTTCAATAAAATGGGTATATTAATACTTAAATCCTAGGATTACGCTGAGGATTAGAAGACTCGCCAAAGATAAAGCAGTTGGGATAAGGTTTCCAGTTCGGCAGTGTTAATTTTCTTGCCCCTTTTCCTTCATCTCTGTCAACCACCCTCTCGGTGCCTGGATCCTTGTGTGTTAGAAGCTCAGCAACTGTTTGCCAGTTGTTGATTCTCTCTGGGCCCATTAGCTCAGCTCTGATTCTTGGACTGTGGAGTGTGAGCAGAGTATTTTATTTGACCTCTGTGTGTTTAATGTGTGGGAGGTTCCAGGTCGGTGGAGATAATGCCTCTGAAGCTTCGCAACTCCTAGGATGCAGATGACGGCCTGTGTTCCTCATTAAACTAATAATTCCTCTCAGAGGAAGTGTGGAGGAAATCAGCACTTGACATTTAAAAGTAGATGAAGTCATAAGGAGATTATGACTTGGCCTTGGATAGCATATCTTGGGCCAGATTAGAAATTCACATGAGAGAGTAATTGTTTTCTGGGGTCATACGCTGTGTTCTCTCCTTCCAGGGCTGGAGGCATAGATTCTGAGTCGCAAGGGACTGTTTCTCTCTGAAAGAGGTACATTGAGAAGTCCGGGTTTTCCTCTTAAAGGGACTCAAATGATAGGGAATTCTCACATTCAGTTCAATTAAAAAGATATTAGTCAGTGTCTTACTTAGGATACTTTCACCTGTATCCCAGAGGCTTAGACAGTGAGGACATTTAATCATCTCATGTGACAAAAAGTTTGTAAATTGGTGACTTTGCAGCTGAAGACTGCAGTACCCAGGGTTGGAATCTCTCTGGTTGTCGTAGCCTTCTCCTTGGGGTTCCCAGTTCCCAGGTGGCTTTAGAGCCCCAAGATTCATGAACTAACGTATAATCTAAAGCAGTGATGAAGGCAGGGCAGGCAGAAAGCAGCTTTCCTTGTGAGCTTTTTCCTTTATTAGAAGAAAAGCCTTTTCCAGAAGTGCCTTCAAAGTTTTCACCTTATGGTTCATTAGCCAAAAGTGAGGCACATGGCCACCTCTATTTGCAGTGGAGTCTGGGAAAGTGAGCTTTTTCATTCTTTATAGAGAGAAGACGTGGCTAGGAATCGGGCACTGGGTAGCCAGCCAACACTATTTACCTAAACACCTGTGTGCAAGGTGCAATGGAAATATAGATACTGATAAGGTATGGACATGCATGCTCCCAGCAAACCAAAACCATCATAAATGGAATACATCCTAAAACAGATACATAAGAAAGCTGGGATGTAG
This sequence comes from Balaenoptera ricei, assembly GCF_028023285.1. Classification (NCBI taxonomy): domain Eukaryota; kingdom Metazoa; phylum Chordata; class Mammalia; order Artiodactyla; family Balaenopteridae; genus Balaenoptera; species Balaenoptera ricei. The sequence continues at coordinate 106,103,640 of NC_082644.1, read as the reverse complement.
AAAATTGAAGGGAGGAACGGTTTACACTGTCTGTGTGGTCAGGGAAGCCTTCATGGACACAGTGACATGTGCATGAAGTATTAGGATCTGGGCTCAAGTCAAGGCAGCTCAGGCTGAGAGAACAACTTACACAAAGGCACAAGAATTGGAAATTCAAGTTTTTATTTTTATAGGATGTAGAGTTGAAATATCTGTAGTAAAGCAACAAAAAAGAAAGTGAGATATAAAGGTAGTTTATTGCAAATATAATAGGTGTTGAATGCCAGGCTTAGGTGTTTAGACTTTACTCTGGAGACATTAGGTAGCTATTAAGGTTTTTGAGTTGGGTTTGCCATGATCAGTTTCCCTAAAGCCTACTACTTCTTCATTATCTAGTGATAGATTTGCCGTCATGACTTTATCTTAATGTTTGTGACTCCATTTCTCGGTTGTATCCAGTTACCCATATCCTTCTCCCAGTTCTCTGAGTAGCAGTGTAGACACGGGTGTTGCAAGCAGAACAAACAGACTTCCACGTTCGTGGTCTTTATGCTTTCAAGTCAAAAAGCATGAAAAACATTTCACTTTCTCCCATCTGCCACTCAACATAGAAGTCACATCAGAGCAGGGCCCACATAGGATGGCTTCATTGTGATTTTATTATACTTGCTGTTTTCCCCATTTTGCTGCTTCCATATTAAACAGGACTTGCTGGTTGTCTTTGCCAACTCTTCTGACTTCTAGACACTTTGTTCCTATCTTACAGGCTTTCTCTGCTCTAAAATATTCATCGACTCACTAACATCTTTCACCTAAATTAGTAGATTCTTTGTGCTGTTGTCTCTGATACTCAGTCTCTTTCCCTCTGCCCAGCAGCCCTCCTGCCATAGCAGGTACACAAAGTGCTCTGAACACATCATCACGCTGTACACATGTTTCCCTCTGATGACAGTGTCTTCCTATGGTTTTTATTCCTCCCTCCACCAGACTGCTTTACAGGAGTAATTAATCTCTCAAAACCCTTCTTAAGCACAATATCTTTTTATCTTCTTAGACTTTTTTTTTAATTTTGGAAAAGTTTTCTAAATATATAGAAAATGGGCACAGACAGCACAGAGATGTTCCATATACCCTGTACCCAGCTTCCCCTAAGGTTGACATCTTACATTTGTACATGTACAAATGTTAGATGTCAACCTTTGGTATATTTGTCAAAATAAGAAATCAAAACTCCCTCTTGCAAGAGCACCGGAATCGCAACTAACTGCTGAACAGTCATCGACAGGAAGATATTGGAACTCACCAAAAAAGATATCCCACATCCAAAGACAAAGGAGAAGACTCCTACCAGTGAGATGATGGTAGGGGCACAATCACATTAAAATGAAATCCCATAACCACTGGGTGGGTGACGCACAAACTGGAGAACAATTATATCACAGAAGTCCACCCACTGGAGTGAAGGTGCTGAGCCCCACGTCAGGCTTCCCAACCTATGGGTGTGGCAATGGGAGGAGGAATTCCCAGAGAATCAGACTTTGAAGGCTAGTGGGATTTGATTGCAGGACTTCGACAGGAATGGGGGAAATAGAGACTCCACTCTTGGAGGGCACACACAAAGTAGTGTGTGCACCAGGACCCAGGGGGAGGAGCAGTGACCCCATGGGAGACTGAACCAGACCTACCTGCTAGTGTTGGAGGGTCTTCTGCAGAGGCGGGGGTGTGGCTGTGGCTTACTGCAGGGACAAGGACACTGGCAGCAGAAGTTCTGGGAAGTACTCCCTGGCGAGAGCCCTCCTGGAGTCTGCCATTAGCCCCACCAAAGAGCCTGTAGGCTCCAGTGCTGGGTTGCCTCAGGCCAAACAACCAAAGGTAGGGAACTCAGCCCCACCCATCAGCAGACAAGCGATTAAGGTTTTAGTGAGCTCTGCCCACCAGAGCAACAGCTAGCTCTACCCACCACCAGTTCCTCCCATCAGGAAACTTGCACAAGCCTCTTAGATAGCCTCATCCACCAGAGGACAAACAGCAGAAGCAAAAAGAACTACAGTCCTGCAGCCTGTGGAATGAAAACCACATTCACAGAAAGATAGACAAAATGAAAAGGCAGAGGACTATGTACCAGATGAAGGAACAAGATGAAACAGCAGAAAAACAACTAAATGAAGTGGAAATAGGAGACCTTCCAGAAACAGAATTCAGAATAATGAAAGTGAAAATGATCCAGGACCTTGGAAAAAGAATGGAGGCAAAGATCGAGAAGATGCAAGAAATGTTTAACAAAGACCTAGAAGAATTAAAGAAAAAACAGAGATGAACAATACAATAACTGAAATGAAAAATACACTAGAAAAAATCAATAGCAGAATAACTGAGTCAGAAGAACAGATAAGTAACCTGGAAGACAGAATGGTGGAAATCACTGCCATGGAACAGAATAAAGAAAAAAGAATGAAAAGAAATGAAGACAGCCTAAGAGACCTCTGGGACAACGTTAAACGCACCAACATTTGCATTATAGGGGTCCTAGAAGAAGAAGAGAAAAAGAAAGGGTCTGAGAAAATATTTGAAGAGATTATTGTCGAAAACTTCCTTAATATGGGAAAGGAAATAGTCAAGCAAGTCCAGAAAGTGCAGAGAGTCCCAGGCAGGATAAACCCAAGGAGAAACACGCCAAGACACATAGTAAGCAAAGTGACAAAAATTAAAAACAAAGAAAAATTATTAAAAGCAACAAGGGAAAAACGACCAATAACATACAAGGAATCTCCCATAAGGTTAACAGCTGATTTCTCAGCAGAAACTCTACAAGCCAAAAGGGAGTGGCATGATATATTTAAAGTGATGAAAGGGAAGAACCTACAACCAACATTACTCTACCCAGCAAGGATCTCATTCAGATTTGACGTAGAAATCAAAAGCTTTACAGACAAGCAAAAGCTAAGAGAATTCAGCACCACCAAACCAGCTCTACAACAAATGCCAAAGGAACTTCTCTAAGTGGGAAACACAAGAGAAGAAAAGGACCTACAAAAACAAACACAAAACAATTAAGAAAATGGTCATAGTAACATACATATCGATAATTACCTTAAATGTGAATGGATTAAATGCTCCAACCAAAAGACACAGGCTCGCTGAATGGATACAAAAATGAGACCCATATGTATACTGTCTACAGGAGACCCACTTCAGACCTAGGGACACATACAGACTGAAAGTGAGGGGATGGAAAAAGATATTCCATGCAAATGGAAATCAAAAGAAAGCTGGAGTTTCAATACTCATATCAGATAAAATAGACTTTAAAATAAAGAATGTTGCAAGAGACAAAGAAGGACACTAGATAATGATCAAGGGATCAATCCAAGAAGAAGATATAACAATTATAAATATATATGTGCACCCAACATAGGAGCACTTCAGTACATAAGGCAAATGCTAACAGCTATGAAAGAGGAAATTGACAGTAACACAGTAATAGTGGGGAACTTTAACACCTCACTTACACCAATGGACAGATCATCCAGACAGAAAATTAATAAAGAAACACAAGCTTTAAAAGACACAATAGACCAGATAGATTTAATTGATATATATAAGACATTCCATCTGAAAACAGCAGATTACACTATGTTCTCAAGTGCACATGGAATATTCTCCAGAATAGATCACATCTTGGGTCACAAATCAAGCCTTGGTAAACTTAAGAAAATTGAAATCATGTCAAACGTCTTTTCTGACTACAATGCTATGAGATTAGAAACCAGTTACACGGAAAACACCGTAAAAAACACAAACACATGGAGGCTAAAAAATACGTTACTAAATAACCAAGAGATCACTGAAGAAATCAAAGAGGAAATCAAAAAATACCTAGAGATAAATGACAATGAAAACACGACAATCCAAAACCTATGGGATGCAGCAAAAGCAGTTCTAAAAGGGAAGTTAATAGCAATACAATCCTACCTCAAGAAACAAGAAAAATCTTAAATAAACAATCTAACCTTACACCTAAAGGAACTAGAGAGAGAAGAACAAACAACCCAAAGTTAGTAGAAGGAAAGAAATCGTAAAGATAGAGCAGAAATAAATGAAATAGAAACAAAACAATAGCAAAGATCAATAAAACTAAAAGCTGGTTCTTTGAGAAGATAAACAAAATTGATAAACCTTTAGCTAGACTAATCAAGAAAATGAGGGAGATGACTCAAATCAATAAAATTAGAAATGAAAAAGGAGAAGTTACAGCGAACACCGCAGAAATACAAAGCATCATAAGAGACTACTGCAAGCAACTCTATGCCAATAAAATGGACAACCTGGAAGAAATGGACAAATTCTTAGAAATGTATAAGCTTCCAAGACTGAACCAGGAAGAAATAGAAAATATGAACAGACCAATCACAAGTAATGAAATTGAAACTGTGATTAAACATCTTCCAACAAGAAGTCCAGGACCAGATGGCTTCACAGGTGAATTCTATCAAACATTTAGAGAAGAGCTAACACCCATCTTTCTCAAACTCTTCCAGAAAATTGCAGAGGAAGGAACACTCCCAGACTCATTCTATGAGACCACCATCACCCTGATACCAAAACCAGACAAAGATACTACAAAAAAAGAAAATGACACACCAATATCACTGATGAATATAGATGCAAAAATCCTCCACAAAATACTAGCAAACAAAATCCAACAACACATTAAAAGGATCATACACCATCATCAAGTGGGATTTGTTCCAGGAATGCAAGGCTTCTTCAGTATACGCAAATCAATCAATGTGATACACCATATTAACAGTTTGAAGAAAAAAAAAACATATGATCATCTCAAAAGATGGAGAAAAAGCTTTTGACAAAATTCAACACCGTGTTATGATAAAAACTCTCCAGAAAGTGGGCATAGAGGGAACCTACCTCAATATAATAAAAGCCATATATGACAAACCCACAGCAAACATCATTCCCAATGTTGAAAAACTGAAAACATTTCCTCTAAGATGAGGAACAACACAAGCATGTCCACTCTTGCCACTATTATTCAACATAGTTTTGGAAGTCCTAGCCAATTCAATCATAGAAGAAAAAGAAATAAAAGGAGTACAAACTGGAAAAGAAGAAGTAAAACTGTCACTGTTTGCAGATGACATGATACTGTACATAGATAATCCTAAAGATGCCACCAGAAAACTACTAGAACTAATCAATGAATTTGGGAAATTTGCAGGATACAAAATTAATGCACAGAAATCTCTTGCATTCCTATATACTAACAATGAAAGATCAGAAAGAGAAATCAAGGAAACAATCCCATTCATCATTGCAACAAAAAGAATAAAATACCTAAGAATAAACCTACCTCAGAAGGTAAAAAACCTGTGCTCAGAAAACTATAAGATGAAAGAAATCAAAGATGACACAAAGAGGTGGAGAGATATACCATGTTCTCGGATTGGAAGAATCAATATTGTGAAAATGACTATACTACCCAAAGCGATCTCCAGATTCAGTGCAATCCCTATCAAGTTTCCAATGGCATTTTTTATAGAACTAGAAGAAAAAATCTTAAAATTTGTATGATGCCACAAAAGTCCCTGAATAGCCAAAGCAATCTTAAGAAAGAAAAATGGAGCTGGAGGAATCAGACTCCCTGACTTCAGACTATACTACAAAGCTACAGTAATCAAGACAATGTGGTACTGGCACAAAAACAGAAATATAGATCAGTGGAACAGGATAGAAAGCCCAGAGATAAACCCATGCACCTATGGTCAACTAATCTATGACAAAGGAGCCAAGGACATACAATGGATAAAAGACCAGTAATCACTCTTCAGTAAGTGGTGCTGGGAAAACTGGACAGCTACATGTAAAGGATGAAATTAGAACATTCCCTAACACCATACACAAAAATAAACTCAAAATGGATTGAACCCTAAGTGTAAGACCGGACACTATAAAACTCTTAGAGGAAAACAGAGGAAGAACACTCTTTGACATAAATCACAGCAAGATCTTTTTTGACCCACCTCCTAGAGTAATGGAAATAAAACCAAATATAAACAAATGGGACTTAATGAAACTTAAAGGCTTTTGCACAGCAGAGGAGACTATAGCAAGACAAAAAGGCAGCCCTCAGAATGGGAGAAAATATTTGCAAACGAATCAATGGACAAAGGATTAAAATCCAAAATATACAAACACCTCATGCAGCTCAATATTAAAAAAAAAAGCAACCCAATCCAAAAATGGACAGAACACCTAAATAGACATTTCTCCAAAGAAGACATACAGATGGCAAGAGGCACATGAAAAGCTGCTCAACATCACTAATTATTAGAGAAATGCAAATCAAAACTACAACGAGGTATCACCTCACACTGGTTAGAATGGGCATCATCAGAAAATCTACAGAGAACAACTGCTGGAGAGGGTGGGGAGAAAAGGGACCCCTCTTGCACTGTTGGTGGGAATGTAAATTGATGCAGCCACTATGGAGAACGGTATGGAGGTTCCTTAAAAAGCTAAAAATAGAATTACTATATGACCCAGCAATCCCACTACTGGGCATATACCCAGAGAAAACCATAATTCAAACAGACACACACACCCCAGTGTTCATTGCAGCACTATGTACAATAACCAGGTCATGGAAGCAACCTAAATGCCTATCGACAGACGAATGGATAAAGAAGATGTGGTACATATATACAATGGAATATTACTCAGCCATAAAAAGGAACGAAATTGGGTCATTTGTAGAGACGTGGATGGATCTAGAGACTGTCATACAGAGTGAAGTAAGTCAGAAAGAGAAAAACAAATATCGTATATTAATGCATATATGTGGAATCTAGAAAAATGGTACAGATGAACTGGTTTGCAGGGCAGAAATAGAGACACAGATGTAGAGAACAAACGTATGGGCACCAAGGGGGGAAAGTGGGGTGGGGGGTGGTGGTGGGATGAATTGAGAGATTGGGATTGACATGTATACACTAATATGTATATAATAGATAACTAATAAAAAAAATACATCTCAAAAAAAAAAAAAACAAGAAATCAACCCTTGTATGTTACCATTAACTAAACTTACAGACATTATTCAGATTTTACGTGATTTCCACCATTGCCCTTTTTTCACTCCCACGACCCAGTTCATGTTTCCGTGTTGCTTTTAATCATTGTGTCTCCTTGGTTTCCTCTGATATGTGATAGTTTCTTAGTTTTCCCTCCCTTCCTTCCTTCCTTCTTTCCTCCCTCACTTCCTTCCTTCTTTCCTTGATCCCTCCCTCCCTTCCTCCCTTCCTTCCTTCCTTCCTGCCTCCCTCCCTCTCTTCCTTCCTTCCTTCTTTCCATTCTTTCTTCTTTTTTTTTTTGTTTTCAATTATCTTAACAGTTGTTAAAGAAACTGGTCAAGTATGTTATAGAATGTCCCGCATTTTGGGTTTGGTATGTTTTTTCATGATCAGACAGAGGTCATATGGGTATGGAGAAGCACACTGCAGAGGTCATTGTATCATATCAAAGAGTATATAATCTCAACCTGATGTTACCCTGATCACCTCGTTAAGGTGGTATCCACCAGGTTTCTCCACTGCAAAGTTACTATTTTTCAAATTCTTTATTCTGTTCCTTAGAAGCAAGTCATTAAGTGCAGTCTACATTGAGGGAGAGGGGAATCAAGCTCTACCTCCTGTAGGGGGGCATAACCATCTCCTTTTTTGAGCCTTCCTCGCCCCTTAAGAACCAGGGAGCTATTTCCTTTCAGTACTTTTTCTGATCCATTGGCATTCACTTGTCTTCCGTCCTTCCCCCCAGCCCCCATTAAGAAGTGGACTGCTGAAGCCAGGGGTCATGTCTCATTTGTCTGTCTCTTCAGAATTTAGTTCATGATAGATGCTCAGCAATAAATATGACCCCAACTTAACTTCTCCCAAATTGGGTGCTTTTACTCTGCTGTGACCTTGGAGACCTCTTCATGGGAAGGGCTAGCGAGGGGGGGACCGAGTCTCTGCCAGTGCCCTTAGCCCCTGTCTGCTGCATCTATGTTTGAGCTTGCCATTTAGATTTGAGGACAGAAGATAAAATCCTTTTTGACCCACGTGCCTGATGATCAATGGCCTTCCCGACATGCTTCACTGCCCCCGCCTAGCTCTCTATGGCACCAGTTGTCACTCGATAAATCCATAAAGAGACAACTCAATTGTTTTGACTTTCGTCCACCTTTTCCACTGATTCTTCTTTTCCAAGTTAATGGAGCAGAGGGAGGGGGGGCAAACGATTAGAAGCTACACACACTTTCTTTTTCGGCAGAGACAAATGCCTCTGTATGCTGACAGGATCATAAAACATGAATTAAGAAATCAGTTATTAATGAAATACTCCAACCTAATATCATAGCAATGAAGCCCTTGGCTTTACACAAAGTGTCTGGCACTTGTAACATAAAAGCTTAGAGTTCTTTCCTTGCCTCTATTTTTTCCACAGTAGAATACAGCTGCAACAATCGAAACCAGAATTTTCAAGCTCTGATCTAGAATAAGTGTGGACAAATGGCTCTCTACACCCAAACACACACATATACAGACACATTAGAGATTCATAGTACAAATCAGTGTATCAAGGAAGTACGCCCTGAGCAGCTTTACAGGAAATAGATGCATTTCTCTTTGCTTGTCTCAGCATTTCCTAAGTTTATTCGACCAAAGAAGACTCTATTTCCTATTAATGACTAACAAATGTAGGGTTCCACAGAACACATTTTGAGAAACAAGAATGTAACTGACATTGCCCAGCACCTCTTGGATCACATGGACGCAGAAGAGTGGTGAATTGAAATAAGAATGTGTAGACTTAAAAGGGAGATACAGCAAATCACCAGTATTTTTTGTGCTCAGTTGTGTTGCTTCTTCAGTCAGAGTGAGAAATTTTAGATTGAAGTGGCTGGAAAATTGCCTTGAATCCCTGCTTCATTTTTCCTTTGGCCAAATTGCTTAGTCTTCCCCATCCTGGGAGCAGGGTTGACCTGAACTCTCAGGCCCAGGCTGAGCAGGACCCCCCCCCCCCCCCAGTTACCTACCTACTTACTTATAAATAGATTGTGCTCCTTTCTGATTTTAAGCTTGGTGCAGTGTTGGTTAGAGACATTAAAAATAATGAGAATGTAGGTTAAGTGTAATCTTCTGATCTGGTAATAGACTCTCTGATTAGCATTTTTTCATTTCCTCTAGATTCCAGCTAAACAGCACGCACAGGGCTTTGGAATCTAAATGACTGTGACAGTTTAGTTTTCAGAAAGCTGAACATGTAGCACGCAGGTCCCTGGGCCTTCTCTGCCCTTGTCGTCTGGTGCTGAGTGCTTTACCCAAGAGTCGTGAGGTCAGATGCACCTTTTTGTTCCCTTTTAGCAATTCACACCTTCTCTGCCCTTGAGAACCTGCTTCTGTTTTTGTGGTTATAGCCATCATCTTCTCACTTTTTGTTTATTACCTTTTTTTTTTTTTTTATTTCCAGAACGACATATGTATATATAAAGGACAGAGCATTGAGTGTAGTGGAAAAAGGGAATTGCACTAGACAAAGCAGAAGACCTTACTAAATAGCTGTGTGATTCTGAGCAAATTGTTAACCTCTCTGAACCATGGCTTTCTCATTGATACAATCTTGGATAACAGGAACAACCTCCCAGGGTGGTGGTGAAAGCAAATGAGATACTGAAGTAGGAAGTGCCTGTATGATTACTGAGAACCATTTACAAGTGAGCTCTCAGTATAATATGTTTAGGTAGTAATTTCTAAAGTGTCACGCTCAAAAAATTCACTTCTCCCTGAAGTCTGTTAGTCATTATAGAGAGTGCTTCCTAACTGGAAGCCCCTTAATGATTTTGGAGCCATGTTGCATGTGCCTTTTCTCCTTGACTGCACCTCTGTTAAATATTCCACAGTTTCCACTCCAAAATCTGCTCCTTGGATGTCCATGGGTACCAGATATACCAGGTCACCCTGCCTCAGGTAACACACACCACTGAAGCAGCAGGATACCCTTCAGGTTGTAGGTTGGTGGTAGACTAGTAAGCGCCGACCAGTTTGATGACACTTACCTGCATCTCTGACTCTGGTCAGTTACCTTGCATTTCATTTTCCCCAGATGTTAAAGGGAGTGCATCTGTATTGAGCACGGATTATTTGTAAGCATCATGTCCAGTTCTTCTCATGACTCCCCATTTAATCCTCATCCCAACCTTAAATATGTAGGTGTGAGTGTCCCCATTTTACAGACAATGAAAGTTAAGCTCAGAGAAATTAAGTAAATTGGTCAGAGTTGGCAGTGATAGAGTTTGAACCCAGATCTTGTAATTTCAATACTGATGTAGTATGTACATCCCCTTGAGAATATAGAGATGGCTTCGGGCAGATTCATTCACATCACTGGCAAGAGAAAGAGATGGAGGAGAAAATCTAAGGCACTTATATTCCTCCTTAACATATGAGGGCAATTTAATTGTTTATTTCTGCTTAATGATTTATCAGTAAACTTAGCTTCTGTTCTTGGCTTGGTTTCAGTTTCTGTGTCTGCAAAATGAGAGAATTGGGCAGCCCTTCCTGCACTAAGATAATAGGATTCTAGAGGGTGAGTGCAGGTGAACGTGTTAGTTTGGTTGATGGTGGACAAATGCTGTGTAAATAGGTGGTCAAGTTCAGAGCTTGGTGGGATGTGCAGTTTTGGGTTCTACCTGAGAAACTAATAAATGCTATATTGGTCATACTCAGTTTCCTAGTTTTCTATGCTTTGCCTTGATTTGATATCTGCAAATGCTTTTGAAAAGTAACAAGAACTCTGGTGGAATAGCGTACTGCACTGGACAGAGAATCAGTGCACACAAGTTTAGTCTTGACTAACACCCACGGGCCACGTAGCTTTGGGCAAATGTCATAACGCCCCTGAGTCTCCACAGGGGATTAGACAAGATAAAATCTAGAAGATGCCTGGTGTCATCATGCCCTCTCCTCCTTTCCTTTCTCTGCCCATCAGTTGGCCTAACTGCGAAGTGAAGATTAAAATATAGGCCAGAGTGGGAGCCACAAGAAGACCTGCATAGTGGGTGCAGGGAACTAATTAATGGGACTAGGAAGGTGTTAGAGGGGAGAGAGAAAACGACAGAATGGAGAATGTTAGTAATGGAGGAGCCAGAGTACAGGGATATAGGGTAGAAGAGAGAAAGAAGAAGAGATAAAAGAGAATGGGCTAAGGAAGGGTGCGTGTTTTCTTGAAATCAGCTTCTTTCTTGCTTTTCTCATAGCCAGTTTCTCCACATCTGTCACCTCCTTCGGTTTCAATGTCACCTCCTCTGAGAAGTCCTCCCTGACTGTCCTGTCTTAAAAAGTCTCTGCCTCAGTTATTCTCTATTGCTGCATGCTGTTCATTTCCTCTGGTACTTAACACCGATTGTAACCATGCACTTAAAAAAGTTTTTTTTTTTTAATTTTTAAATTTTTATTGAAGTATAGTTGATTTACAATATTTCATGTGTACAGCAAAGTGATTCAGTTATACATATATATGTATATACTTTTTCAGATTCTTTTTCCTTATAGGTTATTACAAGATATTGAATATAGTTCCAAGTGTTGTACAGTAGGTCCTTGTTTTGTTTTGATTTTTGGATAAAGGCCAGACTGCTTGGGTTTGAAAACCCAGCTCTGCCACCTCCCAGCTGTGTGGCCTTAGGCAAGTTCATAGTCTGTGAGTCACAGTTTCCTCATCTCCCATCCAGGGATTTTGTAAGGATGAAACGATTTACTACGTCTTAAGCACTTAGAATTGTGCGAGGTACATGGAGAGCTCTCACAAAGCAGCTGTGGCTGTGATTCACACTTGGTTATGTTCTACATACATCCATAACGGCAAGGATTTTGTCTGTTTCTTCTCCACTGAACACCCAGAACCTAGTCTATGTCTGACACATATTAGGTACTCAGCATATACTGGCTGCATGACTAAAATGAATGTAAAATATAATAATAACTTAAAAAAAGAAAGATAAAAGAGTGAGCGTTAAGGGCAAGGCTTGCAGGCTGGAGGATTCACGGACACAGGCGTGGCTCCAGGCAGGCCCTTCCTGGGCTCCTTTGTGCTGCGGCAAACGCAGTTCCAGGGCAGAACATTGGGGTGGCTTCTTTTATTCTGATGGACCCTCCCACCTGTCACCCTGGCTCCCTTAGGATCCTGGGTCTCTTCATTCAGCCACAGCCTGTCCGTGCCCTGGGAGGGGAGGTGATGGGGCACGTCCTCCACTCTTGTGCAGGCTGCACGTGTGAGCATGGCTTTCCACATTCTGGAGAAAAAATAAGTAAGTAAAACTAATTTATGTTTGGATGAAAAATGCACTGGGGCCCTTAGGAGACATGAGCGATGGGAGGGCAGCGCTGGCATTAGTATCGCTCACAAGACTTCCGCCGGCTGTTCCCCTCCCCGCCACTCTTGCCTCACGCTTTTCATTACTCTTAGGTCTAGAGTTGAAACCCATGTTCATTCTTTCCTCTTCCCTTAGCTTCAGGCTGGGGGGATGAAGAAATGAAAACAAAATAAATCATCAAGAAATAGGGGGAACTGCAAGAAGGAAACAGGGCTTCGAAGCAGGGAGAGGTGTTACCTGTGTGTCTGTGTCACTCTGCGGGGTGTGTGAGCCTGGGGTGTGGGTACACACAAATTAATATGGCCACCCCTGGGCACTGCTGTCCTCCAGAATCCAGAGAGCTTCCCCAGATGTCTGTGGTGCTCAGAGTTAACATGGCCCTTTTCCTTTTGGGACTTCCAGGGTCCTGGGGGTGAACAAAGCTGGTGAGGGACAGGGTCTCTGGGGTTCGGGGCTCATTAAGGCTTCGACATCTCCACTCTGCCTCTGCTTTCATCACCCTCTGCACAAGGCGTCCTGGCTCCCAACCTGCCCGAAGGATTCATTTCCATACGCAGAGGGCTTTGAAGTCTTATTAGCTGTGCCATGGTGTAAGGTTTAATTTTCTCTTGTTAATGTTGCTTTTGGGGATGGGTTTTCCCTCCACGTGTTTGTGTAGACTTTTGTGTAGTTTCTCTGGCTTCTTTTCTCAGTCGTGCTATGCTGGAGCTCTGTCTCCTCTCTCTTTCTCTCTCTCTCCCCCTCCTTCTCTTCCTCCCTTTCCCCCTCTTTCCGTATGTCTCTCTACTAGAACTAATGGTGGGGCCACCTTGGGAATTTGCTTCTCCTGCTTCAGGAATTTTTGGAGTAACATCTAAGTGGCAGACTCTCCGGGTGATACTTTGTGAGTAGTTCTAGCCCTTCACCCCTCCTCCTTCCCTTTTCTCTTCTCCTGTTTTCTACTTTCTCCTGTTCTCCGTACCTTCCTTGATCTCTTCTTCCTTAATTTTCTCTTTTTATTTATTTTTCCCTTATTCATTTATTCATGGCACCAAGGATTAGGCCAGTGGCAGGAGGGGTACAAATCTGCAGAAAGTGCTAGCTCAGCCTTTAAGAAAGGCACATTTTAGGGGGAAAGAGAAAGTTGGTAGAGAACTAATTAATGTGGGGTAGAATGGGCTTGGGAAGCAGGCAATGAGCAGGGGAGTAGAAAGTATAGATTGTGTTGAGAGCTGGGATCCTGGAACCATACACATGGGTGGGGCTGGAATCTCTTTCCACCCCTGGTTGGTTAATCCATCTTGGGCAAGTTAAGTTACTTAACCTCTCCAAGTCTCAGTATTCCCATCTCTGTAATGGGGATGGAAATAAGAAGATCGGCCTCACAGGGTATTTGTGAGGATGCAATGATGTTATTCATTGAAGCGTCAGCCCTATGCCTGAGTTTTAGTGCTACACAAGCATCATCTGTCAATACCACTTTTCAGTGACATCATGACAGTTCAGCTAATGTTTTCTGTGAGGCTCTCCCAGGAAAAGTGAGTTCAGGTACTGGGGTGATCTGAGAAATCGTCTTGGATGAGTTATTTTCATATCAATTCTTAAGGGTGAGTAGACTCTGTACAAGTGTATTTGTATTTGGGGTGGGAGCTGAGTGTACTTCTCACAAAAGGAACAGATGAGCAAAGTGACAAAGGGGCCCTGGAGATTTTCTCTTTGCAGAGTTTAAAAAGCTTCCAAGGTGAATTATCGGGTGTACTTGTTTGCATTCTTAAAGTTTGCATTGTGACTATGAATAAAGAACAACAATATGGTGGGCTGAATAATGCCCCACCACCAAAAAAAAGAAAAAAAAAAATCACATCCTAATCCCTGGAACCTGTGAATGTCACCTTATAAGGAAGAAAGGTCTTTGTAGATGTGATTAAGTTGGTGCTCTTGAGATGGAGAGATTATACTGTATTATCCAAGTGGAACCTAAAAGTAATCACAAACATCCTGATAAGAGGGAGGCAGGAGGAGATTTGACTTTAGACAGAAGTAGAGAAGGCAGAGATTGGAGTGACGCGGCCATAAGCCAAGGAATGCCGGCAGCCCCCAGAAGCTGGAAGACACGAGGAACAGATTCTCCCCTAGAGCCTCCAGAGGGTGCACAGCCCTCCTGACACCCCTTGCTTTTGGCCCAGTTAAACTGATGTTGGATTTTTTGGCCTCCGGAAATGTGAGAGAATAAATTCCTGTTGGCTTAAGCCATCAAATTTGTGGTAGTGTGTTACAGCAGTCAGAGGAAACAAATACAAACAATAATGATATTTGCGTGTGTTTCCAGCCCAGCACAGGGATGGCCTCTTAGTAGATATGCTGTCCCTGTGTGGGAATGAAATGGCAGTGGATAGGATTCCTTTTGGCTGCCTCTTCTTTCCTAAAGCTTTGCTTCTCTTATCAGCTCTCCCTGTCTTGTTTTTTTTTTTTTTTTTTTTTCCGTGATGAGGGTGAAAGAGCAAGCATGACCGCATGACCAGTAGCCATCCTGATCAGAAGCCAGCTTCGCAAGCTGAAGTCAGGAAAGCGCTGTCCAGCAAACCAAGCTCCTGAAATTCCCACAGCACCTCTCCTCTGTGGTCTCACAGAATGTCCTTAGGACCGCAGAGTCACTGAGACACTGTTTTTTCTCATTGTATTCCACAATGGCCTGGGGTTCTCCAGAGGAGATGCTACTGAAGGTAGTCAGGGGCAGGGGCAGGGGTATAAGTGGGACTTGTGGCCCCCATGCCCACGAAAATATCCACTCTCATTTGCTAGGCATGTTCTACTTGTACTTCTGTATAAAGCTGTGTTTGAAGAAATGATTCTGTTCTAAAAACACAGTTTGAAAATTGCTAAATTACATGTCAAGTCCACCCCCCTCACTTTGTATGTGAAGAAACAGGGACTCAGCCAGGGGAGACAAATGACCAAATGTTGCTGGTGAATCAGTGGCAGCACAAGGAGTTAAACAGGAGGTCCCTAAGCTCCTCTTCCTGGCGCTGAAAATCCAACTCTAAGTCCACATAGTGGAGTGGGATCCAGAGATAGCACTCAGTTTGGGAAGCTCCAATTCACTGCAAACTAGCCTTTCCCAAATTCTCTATGCTTCCCACAGACTTTCTGCCGTCCTTGCCACGTTAAGTCGAATTATCTCGCCAAGCATGTATCTTTTTGTTTTAGTTTTCACCTGATAATACTGAGTTTCAGCAGGACTAAGTGACTTCCCAGCAGTCAAGCAGCTAGAAGTGGCAGGATGGGGGATTCAAACTCCTGACCATCTGGCACTTTAGCTTATGCATTCTTGCAACTCTGAACCTGATTGTGCCATTCACAGAATGGAGATGCCTTGGTGGGTGTGGACCTTTCAGGGATCTGTGTTTGGTTAACGACAGTTAATGAATAGCTCTGTGCTGCTTTGTAATAGATGCCATGAAATGGAGATGTTAAAGATTACCTCTTCAGCCACGGGGAGAGGTGATGTTTGACCAGGTGTCCACCTAGCCAACCATACCAGAAAATAGCCATGGCTATCACTGCAAACTCGGGTCCACACTTCCACTTGAGTCAAACAGCTCATATATTCTTGTTTCCCTAAATGAAGGATGCACTCAAGCAATTGAAAACAACTTCTGGGACAATCTTGTTCCATTATGTCTAATGGAATTGAGTGTCTGTGGCGCACAGTGTGTGCTGATATTTTGCAGAAACAAGGCGGGATTTTCCCATTACTCTCAGGATGGATGAGACGTGAAATGAACTCCCCAGAGACCTCTCACTTTGTCACAATAGAGCTAGTGAGTCACATTAGGAGATTTGGGGGAACAAAATGCATTTTTGGTTCCTGCTTTGTATCTACCCCTACACTCTGTGCCTTCTTTCCCATGCATTTCTCTTTCTGCTAAAATTGGGTGGCAAGAGACCCATATGAAAAAGGCCTATATAAAAGGATTCATCTTGCTGTTTAAAGAAATGTCACTGCTGTTTGGAATACAGAGACCCTGCTCTGAACATGGCATTGTCTTTTTCAATGATTGTTTGCTGCTTTACATTTTTTTCTTTTCTTTTCTTCCTCATTTTGTTTTCTTAACCTCCGGCTCACAAAGATGAGGAAACTTACTGCCTCTAGCTTGGAGGCTGTGTCTGCCTCTGTCTCTCACCATCTGTCTGTGTATCTCTGTCTCTTGTGTGTAAAAATGTTTTGGCAGATCATTCCTATCTCAATGAATAAAGTGCCCATAACAGAGCAAAAGGCAGTGACCAGAAAAGAAACTATTCGATTCATGAACATATACTCTCTCTGGGGTCCATTTCTACCTGGACTACTTCCTTGTTTCTTTCTGTCCTCACTTTTATTAAGTTGTTTTCTCCTCAGAGCATGACATGAAACTTCCTTGCCCAAGGACTTTAAGAGACACAAAATGTCCCATCTCACAAAATGTGAGAGCGACAGTAGTTCTGAAAGACCATCTGATCCTCTCTCTCTCTGTCTCTCTCTCTCTCTCTCTCTGTCTCTCTCTCTCTCTCCACTCCAACCTTAACCAAGGGTAGTCTTGGGTCTGTAGAGAAGCCAGCACCATGGCCAGCCTCCTCCTGAAGTCTCCTCCGGGTTGTCATAGGCACGAGGCTGTGCAAAGGTCCTGAGGGGTTATCTAGCAGTGGTCCAGGCTGACTGTGTTGCTGATGGCCAAGCTGAGGCCCAGAGGGATGAAGGTCACATGTGATAGCTGCTCAAGGTCACACGTAATAGCTGGCAGAGCTGGGACTGCTGGCCTGGCTCTCTTTGCTTTTACTTTCCAACTCATCCTATAGACATAAAGGGATGGGGATCTCTTCCAAAAACAACATTGTCATGCCTTTTATGGTACTTTACAGTTTATATTAAGGGTTCCCTGTCGGTAACCTCATTTGACCATGGAGGCAGCGATTCCGTGAGATAGGCTAAGACTGCCATTGGTATCTCCTTTTTACAGAGGCAGAAAGTGAAGAGAGCTGTCCAAGGTAGCAGTCAAGAAAGGGGCAGAACCAGACTCTTCCACTCTGTGGGTTGGGACCACACATTTCTGCTGCTGTTTTGGCTTCACTCCCCCAAAGGGCTTAGCATGGAAGAGACTGGTAGCCATGAGGCAACTGACGGATTCTTTGGGTGCGGGTATTTAGCAGGGCACACAGGCATTTTTCTTTTACAACCTCTCTTCCTGCCAGGCTAATATCTCCTCCGACATGGTCACACCTTCCCTCTTTTCCATGTGTCTTTCTGTTGGCCTGGAGGGGTGTGGGTGAGGGAGGGGGTATGCTGTCTCAGGAAAAGAGACATCTGTCCTTCCCATGCAGGGAATAGAGGTTTCTCTTTGGGCCCTACCTTTTCCTCAACAAGCCTCAGTTCCCATCTCAACGGTGTGTCAGCATCAAGATGAGTCTTCTTTGTCTTTCTTCAAAAAAGTTACTTTTTGGTAAGGGTGAATATTTCCAGACTTAACAGATCAGTGCATTAAAATCCATAAATATTTGATCAGCATGTGGTCCTCAGAGAGGCTCTTGTCAGAATAGCTGAGTGGGTGTGTGTGCCTCTCTCCCCCTTTCTCTTTCTTCCTTCACCCTCTTCCTCCCCTCACCCCAAACATTTGGGTAATCTATTTACTAATGAACTCAATGTATCCATTTTTCTCTGTTAGTGTCAGATTTCATTAGGAAACATGGGAGGCCTGACATTAATTGTATGAAAAATGGGTCTCAGGGAAGCTGTTGGGTTCTTGCTTCTTAACAGAGAAAAAAGTTTCTCCCGGAGAAAACATGGTGTTTCTCTGCTGGTCTGATGACATTGGAGATGTGGCAGCAACAGATTATGTGCGTGTGTGTGTGAGAGAGAGAGCTATATCTCAGGGGACCTTTGGGATTGGGAGCCTGTTCCCATGCCTCCTCTTGCCTCTGCAATACAAGGATCATCTGTACCTTTCAAATCTCAGCTCCAACGTGGTAGAAATATCAGTCATTGTGGAGTTAGACTCATTTACATTCCTATCCTGACCCTATTCCTTGAAAGTTCTGTGACCTGGAACACTCGGAGCCCCAGTTTCCTCCTTGGCAAAATGGGAAATACTAATACCAGTTGCTAAGAGCAAAATGGGGGGATTGGCAGTATTGTAGCCAGGAACCCAGCGATGCCTGGATCCTGCCATGCCCATCACCTCTTCTTCTCCTGAGGGATCCAAGGTCACCTGGAGGGTTACTTTGCAATGCTTGAGAGAAGGCTGGGATGAAACCAGCAGCTTAACAGCAGCCCAAAATGGGGTCTACACGTCCTCCATCATCACCTCCCAGATGGTCTAGACTGTGGGATCTAAATATCTCTGGATAGCTGCATGAACCCTCATGGTTGATGAGAGAGAGCCATCAAAGCTGGGTGATTGAATGTATCCATGAATTTATCCACCCGTCTGTGGGGTCAGGAGACGTAGAAAAGGGAGGGATGTGCTGTTTGATTTCAGTGACCCAGCCTGAAAGTGAAGGTGACCCAATCATTTTCATAGGTCTCACCGATCCATTTAAGAGCTAAAGCTTGGGAGATTAGTGGTTGTGATGGGGGTGGGAGAGAGAAGACACACCTCCCTTTATATTTATCTTATATAATTGATTTATCTTATTGTTAAAAGAAAGTAAGACGGTAAATGAAATGTGCCTAGTGTGATGCCTGACACATATTGGGTGCATAGTAAGTGAGAGCGCCCCTCTGCGGTGAGGTGTGTCCTGCTCTCCCCCTCTCCTTTACCTGCATTTGCACAGAGACAGATCTTCGTCTTTCTTACCCTAGTGCATTTATCACTTTCTTCTATGTCTCAGAGTATGTTACAAATATCATCTATATTTACAATTAGTTGCTAAGCCCTTTAGGGCAAGGATCCTGTCTTATGAGTGCCCATCACAAGGTACTCCATCTGAAAAAGTTTTCGGACAGATTTTCAGATGGGTGGTTGGATGGATGGATGAACAGATAAATGGAGAAGAGCTTGGGCTTGAGTGCTTGTCTACTTAAAGAAGGGAGTCTTTAGGTGTAGATCTAGAAGGAATAAGTAGGCATGTTTTATTTGGGGAACTAAAAGATTTGGGGGGGGGGGAGACACATCTGTTAAGATTATGTTCAATGTGACTCAGGATATTAGATGTCCTAAAGGCTAACGTGAGTAGAAAATAATAATTTTTTAAAAAAGTCAGCTATTACACAGAGTACTGGTAGCTTCACTTTCTTATTTGCAAAATGGGAATCTTTCCTAACCCCCCTGTTCTCTCCAGGTAGTCTGTGAAGATGAAAGGATGATTAGAAAGTATTTCACATTGTAAAATTATAGATAGATAAATGATAGATAGCGGTTCCGTATTTGTTTTATTTTTCATATGAATAAGAACAGAATTAGATTCAGATGGATATTCGGCAACACTTCAGCTGCATGAGGGAAAATGAGCTGACTTACTGTTTCCACTAGATCGGCTTGCCCAAGGTCATGAGCACTGGTCAGCGCATTGCCGTTGATCCTCCTTGGATATTAGATTAGTTGTGTGTGCTTCTGCGTCTCCCCTTGATTCTGAGCTTACTCAGCGCGCCCTACACAGCGTTTTCACTTAAAACAGAGTCTGTACTTGTTGGTTATTTGCGGAGAATTCTCCACTTTCCCCCCCGTTGTGATGCCTCACTACCTGAGATCTGCTTCATTAAGAGGGAATCTCAACAGTGAAAACTGCAAGGGTTGGAGTTAGACATACGTACTGACTAGGTGTAAAAGCTGTTCTGTCTCCAGAAAGTCACTTTCTCTCTCTCAATATCCTCGATATCCTCATCTGAAAAATGGGTGTACGGTACTACTTTTAATTCATGGTGTTTTTAAGATAATGGAATGAACTACAGTAATGCGTGCAAACCACCCTGTCTAGTGCCAGGCATGATTGTTCACATGGTCTTGTGCAACATATGGTGCATAATAAACACATGAAAATGACCTCTCTTTTCATTGCTCTCTGTTATAACTTCTCTAGGATTGTTAGGTTGGAAAAATGTGCAAGGATTTTGATCTCTGGAACCCAGAAGTCACAGGTCATTGCCCTGCAACTAAACAATTTTAATTCCTTGAAGAAGCCATTTAACTTCTGGCTGCCTTTCTCCCATTGCGCTCTGTGGACCCATCTGTACGATAGGAACTCATGTAGGAATTCGCGGTAATTTGTTACATGGGGCAGAGGTGCAGGAGGGATGTGTATGATTCCTTGGACCCCTCACATTAAGTGTGATTTGCATATGGTATTTTTAAGATCCATCTTCATTCATTCAACGTTAGCACTCTTTCTTCTTATGTATGTATTTATCTATATTGCTCCTCTTTCCAAAAATAATGTCACATGGCTTATGTATTCATACAAATAGTGGCAACAAACAGATACACAGCTAAGGGGGAAAATGGAAGGTCTACACTTTTGAGTATGGACCTAGTGTTGTTTTGCATGTCTTTCTTTTTTTTTTTTAACATCTTTATTGGAGTATAATTGCTTTACAATGGTGTGTTAGTTTCTGCTTTATAACAAAGTGAATCAGTTAAACGTATACATACATCCCCATATCTCTTCCTCTTGCATCTCCCTCCCTCCCACCCTCCCTATCCCACCCCTCTAGGTGGTCACAAAGCACTGAGCTGATCACCCTGTGCTATGCGGCTGCTTCCCACTAGCTATCTATTTTACATTTGGTAGTGTATATATGTCCATGCCACTCTCTCACTTTGCCAGCTTACCCTTCCCCCTCCCCATATCCTCAGTCCATTCTCTAGTAGGTCTGCGTCTTTATTCCCATCTTGCCACCACTAGGTTCTTCATGACCTTTTTTTTTTTCCCCTTAGATTCCATATATATGTATTAGCATACGGTATTTGTTTTTCTCTTTCTGACTTACTTCACTCTGTATGACAGACTCTAGGTTCATCCACCTCACTACAAATAACTCAATTTCGTTTCTTTTTATGGCTGAGTCATATTCCATTGTATATATGTGCCACACCTTCTTTATCCATTCATCTGTCGATGGACACTTAGGTTGCTTCCTTGTCCTGGCTATTGTAAATAGACCTGCAATGAACATAGTGGTGCGTGACTCTTTTTGAATTATGGTTTTCTCAGGGTATATGGCCAGTAGTGGGATTGTTGGGTCGTATGGTAGTTCTATTTTTAGTTTTTTAAAGAAGGTCCCTACTGTTCTCCATAGTGGTTGTATCAATTTACATGCCCACCAACAGTAAAAGAGGATTCCCTTTTCTCCACACCCTCTCCAGCATTTATTGTTTGTAGATTTTTTGATGATGGCCATTCTGACTGGTGTGAGGTGATACCTCACTGTAGTTTTGATTTGCATTTCTCTAATGATTAGTGATGTTGAGCATCCTTTCATGTGTTTGTTGGCAATCTGTATAACTTCTTTGGAGAAATGTCTATTTAGGTCTTCTGCCCATTTTTGGATTGGGTTGTTTGTTTTTTTGATATTGAGCTGCATGAGCTGCTTGTAAATTTTGGAGATTAATCCTCTGTCAGTTTCTTCATTTGCAAATACTTTCTCCCATTCTGAGGGTTGTCTTTTGGTCTTGTTTATGGTTTCCTTTGCTGTGCAAAAGCTTTTAAGTTTCATTAGGTCCCATTTGTTTGTTTTTATTTCCATTTCTCTAGGAGGTGGGTCAAAAAGGATCTTCCTGTGATTTATATCATGGAGTGTTCTGCCTATGTTTTCCTCTAAGAGTTTAATAGTGTCTGGCCTTACATTTAGGTCTTTAATCCATTTAGAGTTTATTTTTGTGTATTGTGTTAGGGAGTGTTCTAATTTCATTCTTTTACATGTAGCTGTCCAGTTTTCCCAGCACCACTTAGTGAAGAGGCTGTCTTTTCTCCAATGTATAGTCTTGCCTCCTTTATCAAAGATAAGGTGACCATATGTGCGTGGGTTTATCTCTGGGCTTTCTATCCTGTTCCATTGATCTATATTTCTGTTTTTGTGCCAGTACCATACTGTCTTGATTACTGTAGCTTTGTAGTATAGTCTGAAGTCAGGGAGCCTGATTCCTCCAACTCCATTTGTCTTTCTCAAGATTGCTTTGGCTATTCAGGGTCTTTTGTGTTTCCATACAAATTGTGAAATTTTTTGCTCTAGTTCTGTGAAAAATGCCAGTGGTAGTTTGATAGGGATTCCATTGAATCTGTAGATTGCTTTGGGTAGTATAGTCATTTTCACAATGTTGATTCTTCTAATCCAAGAACATGGTATATCTCTCCATCTATTTGTATCATCTTTAATTTCTTTCATCAGTGTCTTATAATTTTCTGCATACAGGTCTTTTGTCTCCTTAGGAAGGTTTATTCCTAGATATTTTATTCTTTTTCTTGCAATGGTAAATGGGAGTGTTTTCTTAATTTCACTTTCAGATTTTTCATCATTAGTGTATAGGAATGCAAGAGATTTCTGTGCATTAATGTTGTCTCCTGCTACTTTACCAAATTCATTGATTAGCTCTAGTAGTTTTCTGGTAGCATCTTTAGGATTATGTATAATATCATGTCATCTGCAAACAGTGACAGCTTTACTTCTTCTTTTCCAATTTAGATTCCTTTTATTTCTTTTTCTTCTCTGATTGCTGTGGCTAAAACTTCCAAAACTGTGTTGAGGAATATTGGTGAGAGTGGACAACCTTGTCTTGTTCCTGATCTTAGTGGAAATGGTTTCAGTTTTTCACCATTGAGGATGATGTTGGCTGTGGGTTTGTCATATATGCCCTTTATTATGTTGAAGTAAGTTCCCTCTATGCCTACTTTCTGGAGGGGTTTTATCATAAGTGGCTGTTGAATTTTGTCGAAAGCTTTCTCTTCATCTATTGAGATGATCATATGGTTTTCCTCCTTCAGTTTGTTAATATGCTGTATCACATTGATTGATTTGCATATATTGAAGAATCCTTGCATTCCTGGGATAAACCCCACTTGATCATGGTGTATGATCCTTTTAATGTGCTGTTGGATTCTGTTTGCCAGTATTTTGTTGAGGATTTTTGCATCTATGTTCATCAGTGATATTGGCCTGTAGTTTTCTTTCCTTGTGACATCTTTGTCTGGTTTTGGTATCAGGGTGATGGTAGCCTTGTAGAATGAGTTTGGAAGTGTTCTTCCCTTTGCTATATTTTGGAAGAGTTTGAGAAGGATAGGTGTTAGCTCTTCTCTAAATGTTTGATAGAATTCGCCTGTGAAGCCATCTGGTCCTGGACTTTTGTTTGTTGCAAGATTTTTAATCACAGTTTCAACTTCAGTGCTTGTGATTGGTCTGTTCATATTTTCTATTTGTTCCTGGTTCAGTCTTGGAAGGTTGTGCATTTCTAAGAATTTGTCCATTTCTTTCAGGGTGTCCATTTTATTGGAATATAGTTGCTTGTAGTAATCTCTCATGATCCTTTGTGTTTCTGCAGTGTCAGTTTTTACTTCTCCTTTTTCATTTCTAATTCTATTGATTTGAGTCTTCTCCCTTTTTTTCTTGATGAATCTGGCTAATGGTTTATCAATTTTGTTTATCTTCTCAAAGCATCAGCTTTTAGTTTTATTGATATTTGCTATCGTTTCCTTCATTTCTTTTTCATTTATTTCTGCTCTGATCTTTATGATTTCTTTCCTTCTGCTAACTTTGGGGTTTTTTTGTTCTTCTTTCTCTAATTGCTTTAAGTGTAAGGTTAGGTTGTTTATTTGAGATGTTTCTTGTTTCTTAAGGTAGGATTGTATTGCTATAAACTTCCCTCTTAGAACTCCTTTTGCTGTATCCCATAGGTTTTGGGTCATTGTGTTTTCATTGTCATTTATTTCTAGGTAGTTTTTGATTTCCTCTTTGATTTCTTCAGGGATCTCTTGGTTATTAAGTAGTGTATTGTTTAGCCTCCATGTGTTTTTATTTTTTACAGATTTTTTCCTGTAGTTGATATCTAGTCTCATAGCATTGTGGTCGAAAAGATACTTGATACAATTTCAATTTTCTTAAATTTACCAAGGCTTGATTTGTGACGCAAGATATGATCTGTCCTGGAGAATGTTCCATGAGCACTTGAGAAGAAAGTGTATTCTGTTGTTTTTGGATGGAATGTCCTAAAATATGAATTAAGTCCACCTTGTTTAATGTATCATTTAAAGCTTGTGTTTCCTTATTTATTTTCATTTTGGATGATCTGTCCATTGTTGAAAGTGGGGTGTTAAAGTCCCCTACTATGATTGTGTTACTGTCGATTTCCCCTTTTATGGCTGTTAGTATTTGCCTTATGTATTGAGGGGCTCCTATGTTGGGTGCATAAATATTTACAATTGTTATATCTTCTTCTTGGATTGATCCCTTGACGCTTATGTAGTGTCCTTCTTTGTCTCTTGTAATAGTCTTTGTTTTAAAGTCTATTTTGTCTGATATGAGAATTGCTATTCCAGCTTTCTTTTGATTTCCATTTGCATGGAATATCTTTTTCCATCCCCTCACTTTCAGTCTGTATGTGTCCCTAGGTCTGAAGTGGGTCTCTTGTACCCAGCATATATACGGGTCTTGGTTTTGTATCCATTCAGCCAGTCTACGTCTTTTGGTTGGAGCATTTAATCCATTTACATTTAAGGTAATTATCAATATGTATGTTCCTATTACCATTTTCTTAATTGTTTTGGGTTTGTTATTGTAGGTCTTTTCTTTCTCTTGTGTTTCCTGCCTAGAGAAGTTCCATTAGCATTTGTTGTAAAGCTGGTTGGCGGTGCTGAATTTTCTTAGCTTTTGCGTGTCTGTAAAAGTTTTAATTTCTCCATCAAATGTGAATGAGATCCTTACTGGGTAGAGTAATCTTGGTTGTAGGTTTTTCACCTTCATCACTTTAAATATGTCCTGCCACTCCCTTCTAGCTTGCAGAGTTTCTGCTGAAAGAGAAGCTGTTAATCTTATGTGGATTCCCTTGTCTGTTGTTTGTTGTTTTTCCCTTGCTGCTTTTAATATTTTTTCTTTGTATTTAGTTTTTGATAGTTTGATTAATATGTGTCTTGGCGTGTTTCTCCTTGGATTTATCCTATATGAGACTCTGTGTGCTTCCTGGACTTGATTAACTATTTCCTTTCCCATATTAAGCGTATTTTCAACTATAATCTCTTCAAATATTTTGTCAGTCCCTTTCTTTTTCTGTTCTTCTTCTGGGACCCCTATAGTTCGAATGTTGGTGCATTTAATGTTGTCCCAGAGGTCTCTGAGACTGTCCTCAATTCTTTTCATTTTTTTTTCTTTATTCTGCTCTGCAGTATTTATATCTACTATTTTATCTTCCCGGTCACTTATCCGTTTTTCTGCCTCAGTTATTCTGCTATTGGTCCCTTCTAGAGAATTTTTAATTTCATTTATTGTGTTGTTCGTCACTGTTTGTTTGCTCTTTAGTTCTTCTAGATCCTTGTTAAACTTTTCTTGTATATTCTCCATTCTATTTCCAAGATTTTGGATCATTTTTCCTATCATTTTTCTGAATTCTTTTTCAGGTAGACTGACTATTTCCTCTTCATTTGTTAGGTCTGGTGTGTTTTTACCTTGCTCCTTCATCTGCTGTGTGTTTTTCTGTCTTCTCATTTTGCTTATCTTACTGTGTTTGGGGTCTCCGTTTCACAGGCTGCAGGTTCGTAGTTCCTGTTGTTTTTGGTGTCTGCCCCCAGTGGCTAAGGTTGGTTCAGTGGGTTGTGTAGGCTTCCTAGTGGAGGGGACTAGTGCCTGTGTTCTGGTGGATGAGGCTGGATCTTGTCTTTCTGGTGGTCTGGTGGTGTGTTTTGGGGTGTCTGTGAACTTATTATGATTTTAGGCAGCCTCTCTGCTAATGGGTGGGGTTGTGTTTCTGTCTTGCTAGTTGTTTGGCATAGGGTGTCCAGCACTGTAGCTTGCTGGTTGTTGAGTGAAGCTGGGTCTTGGCGTTGAGATGGAGATCTCTGGGGAATTTTCGCCATTTGATATAACGTGGAGCTGGGAGGTCTCTTGTGGACCAGTGTCCTGAACTTGGCTCTCCCACCTCAGAGGCACAGACCTGATGCCTGGCTGGAGCACGAAGAGCCTGTCACCACACGGCTCAGGATAAAAGGGAGAAATAAAAGAAAGAAAGAAGAAGATAAATAAAATACAATAAAATTAAAAATAAAAAAATAATTATTAAAAAAATTTTAAAAAGTAATAGAAAAAAAAGAAAGAAAGAAGAGAGCAACCAAACCAAAAAACAAATCCACCAATGATAACAAGCACTAAAAACTATACTAAGAAAACAAACAAGCGAAAAAACAGACAGACAAAACCCTAGAACAAATGTAAAAGCAAAGCTCTACAGACAAAATCACACACAGAAGCAAACGCATACACACTCACAAAAAAAGAAAAATGGAAAAAAATATATATATCATTGCTCGCAACGTCCACCTCCTCAATTTTGGGATGGTTCATTGTGTATTCAGGTATTCCACAGATGCAGGTACATCAAGTTGATTGTGGAGATTTAATCTGCTGCTTCTGAGGCTGCTGGGAGAGATTTCCCTTTCTCTTCTTTGTTTGCACAGCTCCTGGGGTTCAGCTTTGGATTTGGACCCGCCTCTGCGTGTAGGTCGCCTGAGGGCATCTGTTCTTTGCTCAGACAGGACAGGGTCAAAGGAGCAGCTGATTCAGGGGCTCTGGGTCACTCAGGCCGGGGGGGAGGGAGGGGTACGGATGCAGTGCGAGCCTGCAGCGGCAGAGGCCAGCGTGACGTTGCACCAGCCTGAGGCGCACCATGTGTTTTCCCGGGGAAGTTGTCCCTGGATCACGGGACCCTGGCAGTGGTGGGCTGCACAGGCTCCCGGGAGGGGAGGTGTGGATAGTGACCTGTGCTTGCACACAGGCTTCTTGGTGGCGGCAGCAGCAGCCTTAGCGTCTCATGCCCGTCTCTGGGGTCCGCGCTGATAGCTGCGGCTGGCGCCCGTCTCTGGAGCTCTTTTAAGTGGCGCTCTGAATCCCCTCTCCTCGTGCACCAGGAAACAAAGAGGCAAGAAAAAGTCTCTTGCCTCTTCGACAGGTCCAGACTTTTTCCCGGACTCCCTCCTGGCTAGCCGTGGCACACTAGCCCCCTTCAGGCTGTGTTCACGCCGCCAACCCCAGTCCTCTCCCTGGGATCCGACTGAAGCCCGAGCCTCAGCTCCCAGCCCCCGCCCGCCCTGGTGGGTGAGCAGACAAGCCTCTCGGGCTGGTGAGTGCTGGTTGGCACCGATCCTCTGTGCGGGAATACCTCCGCCCTGCCCTCTGCACCCCTGTGGCTGCGCTCTCCTCCGTGGTTCCGAAGCTTCCCTCGTCTGCCACTCGCAGTCTCTGCCCGTGAAGGGGCTTCCTAGTGGGTGGAAACCTTTCCTCCTTCACAGCTCCCTCCCACTGGTGCAGGTCCCATCCCTATTCTTTTGTCTCTGTTTTTTCTTTTTTTCTTTTGCCCTACCCAGGTACGTGGGGACTTTCTTGACGTTTGGCAGGTCTGAGGTCTTCTGCCAGCGTTCAGTAGGTGTTCTGTAGGAGTTGATCCACATGTAGATGTATTTCTGATGTACTTGTGGGGAGGAAGGTGATCTCCATGTCTTACTCTTCCGCCATCTTGAAGCTCTGCATTTCTTTTTAAATTCACCCTTTATAGCAGAACTTGTCACAGCAGCTCAGGCTTCCACTTGGGGGGAATTGACATGATATGGCCCAATGAAGGCACAGACACACGGGGACCTGGAACTTCTGAGTACAGAACAAAGGAATGAGAAACCATTTGGGAAGTGGGAGGAGTGATGGGGATGGTCCTTTACTACAGGAAGTCACTTGGCTGGAGGGTGAATAATCAAACCTCCTCAGTGAGGTCGGGGACACTGTAGAAGACTGAGCTGGCTGGACGGTGATAGCAGTCAGGTGGTGGGAGTTGGTAAGGTGCTTGCAAATCAGTCAACACACACGAGGCACAGAGTAGGTATGAGATAGTGTTATTACTTACCGGTATCTGGAGACAGGATGGAGCAAATAAGGACGAAGGCAAGCTTCGTCTTTGTCCCCTTGGGGAAGCAGGGCGGCAGGTGCTAATTGCCCAGGCTTCTAGGGCCCCGAAGCCCTGACTTCCCCTTTTCACCTCTTGAAGAACTTTCTTTAATTCTCCTCTGATCTCCCCAGCTGAATGTCAAGGAAACAAAGAGCAAATTAATCCCGGCATGAAGGGGGTGGAGGTTAATTTGTATAACAGATGAGTGACATCTTACGAATGGATTATTACCCATGTAGTCTCTTGGGAGCTGTGTGAGCATGCGTGCACACACTCACACACGCACACACACAGGTCATGCATGCAAATCTTTCAAACTCTCACCATACTCCAGTGTCTCTGGTTTGAGCCGTTGTTTTATAGACAGACTTAGAAAAGATCAGAATGGGAAGATTTCTGTGTGCCTTCTGGTCTTTTTTTTTTTTCCCCCAGACCTCTTGCCTCCTTAAGCTGCCTATACTGGTTGCCAATTTGTTCAACAAAGCTGTCGTGTATTGTTAATATTGTCAGGATTTATGAGCATTGCTAAATGTGTGCCTGGAATAATTTCTTTTCCTTTTCTTTCTTTTCTGTTTCTCTCCAAAGAGCAGCATGGAGGGTGGAACTCTGGGTACAGACAGACATGGGTTCTAGTCTTAATTCTGCCACTGACATGCTGTGTGATCTTGGGCGAGTCCAATTTTCTCTCTTGCCCTGAGTTCTCTGTCTGTATTATCAGATGGGGTGATATTTAAGGGACCTTATGGCACTACAGTTTTATGACTTGACTGATTTAAGTGGTTCCTCATTCAGTGAAGAGGAAGACTATGAGAAAGTCCATTCTCCTTTCTGAGCCTCAGTTTCTCTATCAGCAAAATGTAAGTAGGGAGGGAGTTCAAGGATGCTTGCAGGTCTAATTTAATATGGAGATTAATGAAATGGCCTTTCTGCAATCTGGGTGCAATGCCAGCTCTTGGCAATTAATGTCATTAGAGACCCAGATCATTCCAAACAGTATATCTGAGTTCCAAGTAAATCTGTACCTAACTGAAGGGTATATCATTAGATTGACCTTCCTAACATGGAGGTGTTTATATTATATTCAAGCCCAGTACTCCCCAAACACAGGAGCTTAAGGTGGAGAAGTCAATTCAGAAAATTGTAGCAGTGTGGGGGGAATCATTATTCCTTTTTTTTTTCTTTCAACAAATATTTACTGAGTGCCTACTATGTTCCAGCCACCATTTTGATTCTAGGAAACCAGAAGGATCCAGTAAGATTTTTTGGAGCATAGAGAGAAACAGACAATAAACAAGTAAATAAATACATAAGTGTTGGCATTTAAGGTAGCGGGAAGGGCTATGAAGAAAATAAAGCAAGGTGATATGATAGAGTGCCTGGAGGTACAGGGTAAAATAGGGGTTGTTGATTTAGATAGTGTTATCAGGAAAACGCTGCCAGGAAGTAGCAATTGAGCAGAAATTAGGAAAATGAGAAGAATGAGCTGTAGGAAGGTCTGGGGGAAGAAGGCATCCCAGGGAGAGGCACCTGTGAGCGTAAAGCAGCAGAGTGGGTAAAAGGAACTTAGCAAGGTAGGCGCTGTGGCTGGAGCTGGGTGAGAACAGGGAGCCAGGTGGGTAGAAGCAGAATGATGGGAGATGAAGGCGGAAAGTGGGGCTGGCTTTGCTGATCATCATTATTCTCCGCACTGTCAAAGGAAGCCCTGACTTACCGCTTCCGTGTAATCCTTGCAGTATCCCCTAGGGCAAACACTGTTGTCGCCATGTTGCGAATAAAGAAAGGGCTCAAAGAGGTGGCCGACTTAGTCTCGTCTCAGAGGTAAGGGGCTGGATGTCTGGACCTGAAAATCTGCCTGACTCCAGGTACAGGGCTTTCCACCCAACCGCACTGCCACCTGAGGCAGTTCTAACAAAGGCATTGAGGAGGGGCCGCTTGCCTCATCATATCCTGCCCCTTCCATCCCTGGGGAGAGACATGAGTGGCAGTGAGGGCGCTGTTCAGGGCAGGAGTCAGCAAAGGGTGCCCTCCTCCCCTATCTGTTTTATGGAAACACAGCCACACCCCTTTTTAATGTGTTGTCTGTGGCTGCCTTCCCACTACAGTGGCCAAGTGAATTGCTAAAGAGACCACGGCAGGCAAAGCCAAAAATATTTACCATCTGGCCCTTTACAGAAAAGTTTGCTGACCTCTCTGGTTTGGAACATGAGTTGGTGAATAGAACCAAGTTCTCCAACCTCGTCTTCTTGCTCCAGGCCATTAATCTGGGCTAAGAGGAACCTGCGATTTGGAGGGGGAGGAAAACTAGCCCTCTGCCCGGCCCTAACGTTAACTCACCACGTGACTCAAAAGAGACCTTTTTTCTCTCCTGTGTAAATTATCTTATGTTTAAAATGAGCAAATTGGACAAGATCCGTGGCTTCCAAACTATCTTATCCGTATTTTCCATAAAAATCTTATACGGAAGCCCAGCATGTAAAATAGAATTTAAAAACTGCTCTGTTGAGCCTCCCAATCCCCCTGCAATCCCCCTGAAGACCTTCATGGGCATCTTTAGGGGATGACACTTTGGGGCCATTTGAAAATCACTGGATTAGATCATTTTAGGATCTGTTCTGGCTCTCAGATTCTCTGTTTATAATGAGCACAGGTGGGTACCTCCTCTATGGAGATGTTGAGAAAATCAGTTTTCTTTTCTGTAAATTAAAATTGCCTTTGGAAAGAGAACACATTATTTTTCCACTCTGGCTCTCAATTTCCTCATTTATGGAATGAGAACAGTCATCCACACCTCACAGAACCATACTGAGAATTCAGTGAGGTGGCACATGCCAAGGGCCAGGTGATGAGGTGGAATAAACAGGAATCGGAAGCCTTCCAGACATGGTTTCAGGCATCAGCTTAAAAAAAAAAAGAGGTTTATTGAGCTATGTCACATACTATAATTCACCAATTTAGCTTATACAGTTCAATGGATTTTAGTATATTCACCAGTGCAGCCATCATTAGTCAGTCTTAGAGCATTGCATCATTTAAAAAGAAACCCCGTGCCCTTTAGTGAATACCTCCCTAAGGAATCACGAATCTACTCCCTGGACACTTCGTATATATGGAATCATATAATGTGTGGTATAATATGTGGTATTTTACGACTGGCTTCTTTCACTTAGCATGATGCTTTCAAGGTTCATCCATGTGGTAACATGTGTCAGTAAATTCCTTTTTAAGACCATCTAATATTCCATTGTATGGATATAGCATATTTAGTTGATCATTCATCAGTTGATGGGCACTTGGGTAGCCTTTTGGCCATTGTGAGTAATGCGGTTGTAAATATTCATACACCATTCTGTGTGTGGGCAGGCATCAGCTCTTGCCTTGGGTGAGCAGCTTAAGCTCCCTGAACCTCCATTTTCTCCATTTTTTCATCCATTAAATAGGCTGAGCCTGCATGCGTGTGGGCTTGTTGTGAGGGTTATAAGAGAACCCATGGTAAGACATCTAGCATAGAGCCTGCCATAGCATAGATGTCTGATAAGTAGTTGTTTACTCTTATTATGAGACAAAGCAAGTTCTCAAAAAACAAAAAGGAGTTTGTCTCTTCCTCTCTTTACTTTTTGTGTTAAGTCTACAGGCTCCTTGGTGGCAGGGAGCTGACCCCCTCCCCCATAGTGGGCCTTATATTTTCTAGATTTTGGGGTTCTGTCCCTTTCAGGCAGAAGCCGAGGAGCCTTCCTGGTGAAGTCTGAAAGAAAATTATCATCTTAGAATATCTGTGAAAATTAAATGGAGCATAAATGGAGCAGTTGTTGAGGAGAAATGTTCTTGGAAGGTTGTAGAGAGAGGAAGGTAATTATCCTTCAGCTTTCCAACTTTAAAAGGGTAAAGAGACCCTTCCTAAGTGTTTTTGCAGCAAAACTCAGACATTTAACTCACAGACCGAGCTTTTTTTTTTTTTTCCCTGTGTTTGATAGTCTTTTGGTTTATCTTCAAAAGATCCGATAGGGAAGGTATATTAGGACTGTGTTGGTGATTAACAATGTTCCGAGTGCATCCACGATGGGCCACGTGCTTGGTGTACCCTGCCCATTTATTCATCAGTTCTTTATCCAGCATTCACCATGTACCAATAACATTTTGCTAGCGTTGCTGGATAGATATGCCAGTGATCAAGACTGACACAGCCCTTCCTCCATCGGGATATAGCTTAGCTTATTTAACCCTCAGAGCCCCATTTAATGGATGAGAACACTGAGGCTTGGTAAGTTAAGCTGTCTAGTAAGTGGTAGAAACCTATTGGAATTCTAGTCTGTCTCAAGACTTTGTTCATTCTATTAACCTGCACTGTTTGAGGATAAACACATGACATAGGAAATGTGACTCCTGCAATCAAGACATTCATAGTCTTCACCATCTAATCCCTTCTCTCTGTGTAAGTATTGATTAAGCTACAAGTAACAGGAAATCCAACACTCCAGTGGCTTACACAGGATAGATGGTTGCCTCTCTCGTAGGTGTTTCTGGCGTAGGACACTGTGTTGGGTCCTTTTACCTTGTTGCACGTGGCCTGCATTCTCAAATTCACCTCCTAGACCAACACGGTTGTCCCAGCAGCATCCACTGTGTCCAAATTTTAGCCATGTGAAGGACAAGTGTCCAGGAGAAGGGCATGTCCTCTTCATTTCATTTCGGGTAGGGTTAAACTAATTAGGTCGAGTTCAACTAATTTCCATTTGCATCCCTGTAGCCAGGACTCAGATGTATGGTCACAATCAGCTCCAAGGGAAGGTGAAAATTGCCCAGCTAAGCTTGGGGGATTCTCTTCCTGCTGAGAGGGGAAGATTGTGTTTTCGGTGTGTCGGGTGGAGCGTGAACCATCTCTGCTGTGTTCGCTGTCCCTACTTGTATTCTTGGAGGCTGGCACGGAGGAGGGGTGTGGTGAGGAGGGGGCAGAGAAAAAGTTATTTGGGTGGAGGCAGGATCTTGCACCAAAGGTCCAGCTGAAGTGTTGAAGTCCAGATGGGGGGCTGTGAGCTACTGGCTGCTTTCATTCCCGGAGTCCAAGGTGTGACGCCTTTCTCTCTTCCCTTCTGTTCTCTGCATTGGCATCGGTCCCCAGGGAGTCCTCCAGGAACCAACCGAGAGGGGCTTTGGAGAGGGGCTCAGGGTGAAAAGCTCTACTCTGTGTTTCCATCCGTCCCCAACATCTGGCTACGCTTTCGTACTCTGTGTCTCAGGTGGACTCATTCTTAACCATGTCAGTTGGGTTTCCTGCAGGCTTAGGCAGAGGCTGTAAAAAAAAAAAAAAAGGCGAAGGAGTTCTTTACCACCTTTATTCCCTCTTGGGAACTGGCTGGAGTGACCTAGCGGGAGGGTGTGATGAGGGCAGCCAGGCTCGCTTGGGGATCTCTCCTTCAGGGTCTCTGGCCTCATCAGCTTATTTCCCTGGTAGTGGAGAAGCTGTAGGTGCAGACAAGTAAGTGCTCAAATGGGTGCATAGAGGTTAGGAGCAAGGGCTGTGGGGTCGCAAAGTCCTAGGCTTGAGTCCCTGCTCTGCGAGTCACTGGTGACCTTAGGGAAACTACATAACCCCTGTGAGTCCCAGTTTCTTTGCTTAGATTTAACGGTGATAACAGTTCATACTTCACAGGGCAGATTAAGGATTAAAAGAGCTAGTGTACAAGAATGGCCAAGTACAGGCTCCCAGGACAGTGTGTGCTTGAAAACGGTCATCATGTCGATTATTATTTAAGTGTCCAGCTCCATTCCTGGAACACAGTAAACAATAAGTGGAAGCTATTATCATTACAGTCTCCTGGCTTTTCTGGGCCCTGCATTTATGACCTCAGCGGCAACCGAGCACAGCCCGCTTTACATGGAGTCCTGAGAGCTTGCACCTCTTGCCAAGTGATCTTGGAGAAGTAAGTGCACGTGGCCCCTCTTTTCACCTTCACTCCGTGCTCCCCTCCTTCGTCATTTAGTTGATTAAAAACAGCAGGGTTTCTTTCTTCTCCCCCTTTCTGGGTGGTTCTCCTCCCCTCTGTTCCTTTAAAATGCTATCCTAATTCATCCTCACCCATCAGTGACAGGGATCCTGAATGCATGTTAAAAAATGAGAGACTTGGGAGCAGCGAGTTGGACAAATTAACTGCTTGTCCTGAAGAAGGTGGTGCAGCTGCGGCTTGCTCAGAGCTGTGACAGTAGCTCCCCATGTCTGCTCTTTTTTTTTTTTTTTTGACCTGTAGTTCTTTAAGGGCAGTCAACTCAAATACGTCCTCTTTCTGTAAGTCTTCCCTGCCCTCCTATAGAAGGTCACCCATCCCTGGTCCTCCAACTAGAGGTGAACCTGCTATGACCCTCTTACCAGAGGTTACCTTTCTCTGGTGAGACATCTCCTATAGGCCCAGACTCCTTGGGATGGTACCCAAGCCTTCAGTTTCCCTTTCAGTCTCCAAAGAGCATCCACTCTTCTTTTTCTCTCCATGAGACTCTTATTCATCACCCACTCTGTGAAGGGTTCGCCATCGCTTTCTTCTTGCAGTGACTCGTTGCTTATTCACTCAATCACTTTGTGCCTCTCTGGCTGCATTGACCCTGGGGCTGGTGATGAATGGCTGTAGAAAGACCCCAGGTTCCAGTCTCGACTCAGCCTCAGCCTGACTGAGTGACCCTTCAGCCCCTTTCTGTGCCCATTTCCCTGGGATGAAAAATGAGGTTGCTCAGCAGTCTCTACCATGCCCAGGGGTGGTGAGGGATTAATTAACACTCATCAGGAAAGTGCTTTTCTGCAATGTATGGAATATCTAGAGAAGACCAATGAACTCAGTAATTATAATAATGCAAGTGATGGGAAACAGCATTGGCCATTCAACCTGAGGTCTTTACAGGGGCAGGTCAAGGTAGAGAGGTGATTCTGGAAGTTGGCAGATATCCAGCTCTACAGCTCTGAGTAGCCCCAAAGGTTCCCGAATCTGGCTTTCCTCCCCTTCCTCTTCTTGGCCCTCTATTTTTCCAGACTCAGAGGTTTCGCACATATTATACTCTCTTCCTCCATCTCAATCTACCCCATTTTACCATGATTTCAATTTCACATATGACTTTTGGGACATAGAAGCTTGGAACTTCTCCAAGCTCCTCAATTTTGTAGATGTGGAAACTGACCCCCAGGCTGGGAAAGGGAATCGTTTAGGGTTGTATAACAATTACAAAGACTCAAGAGAAATCCAGAATCCTGATCTCAGAATCAGAGATCTTTTTCTCCCACCATGCATCTTCTCTCTCAACCATGCCTTTGAGCTCTGCTGGAATTACTCAAACTTGGTCCTTCGATTTATCCTTTGGGCCTGTCCACTTAGATGGAGCAAACCATCACTGAGCACTTACTCTATGTCAAGCTCTGTGCTTGGCTGTCAAGCAAATGAGGCTGAAACTTTCTTCTCAATGTGTGCTTTGTACATGCTGGGTGTGCAAGATATGTATTGAATGGTTGCTTTCTTCATCACTGGATCTCCAGCTCTTAGCATAGTGCCTGGAACATGAGAGTTGTTCAACAAATAGTCACTGAACAAGGACTTTTGAGCTCTTTCTTAGCAACCTTTCAAGAGGCTTCTGCATCAGGTTTTTACCCTCCAGTTCACTCTATACATGACTCTTGTAGTGTCGCCACCTCTGGTCTATGTTCACAAACTTTCAGCAACTGTCCATTTCCTGCCTAACATATACGTACTTCTTTGTTTGGCACACTCGGCCTTGTCAGGTGTGGGCTTGACTTCCCTCTTCAGGCCTGCCACTCAAGGCTATCATCTTGAACAAATACTGTAGCTGAAATGACCTCTGCTTCCCAGCTACATATACTCCCTCTGCATTTCCATCTCAGGACCATGCTTATGTGCTCCCATTGCCTGAAATCCATGCTCTCCACTCAGTCTCAAATGTCCCAGTCCTTGAGGGTTAACCTATAAGTCATTGCCCCTATCCATGGTCAACTAATTACCTTCAAACTCCATCTTAAGTGTCATTTTTTTTTTGAGGATCTTCTTGTCATCATCACTTCCACATAAATTAGACACCCCTTTTTTTGGCCCTGTTTCTTTGAAGATTCTTTCTTGGCACTTGCAACGCTTTATCACCCCTATCAATTTATGGGTCTGCCTCCCCCCGCTCCAGTCTACCAGCTGCTTAAAGGGTTGGGATTGTGCCCATGTCCCCAATCTCAACCCCCTAATACAGAAGTGGGTGCTCCAAGATTCTAATACGGAAGCAATACATGGTTCAGTCTCTTCCATATGAAGCTTTTTGTCTACCCTTCCTCCTTCCTCCACAGCCACCACTGGAAGTGATTTCTTCATTTCCCACTGTAGAATTTTCTTTGTGCAGTTGGATATCTCAGCTTGCACTCATTAGTAGTATTTACATGCCTGTTTGATTCCTGGGATCTGTGATCAGCCTCCAGTGTTTGGTATTGTGAACAGCGGGAGGGTGGGATATCAAGAAAGCTTGTTTGCGTCTTGGCCGACCGTAAACTTGCTCCATGACCGTGGGCAAGGCCCTCTTTGACTCTGAATGCCTGTGTAGTCTCCACGTCTGTAAAGAAGGTGTTGGACTAAAATAGCCATCTCACACTGGCTGCCTGCAGGCCACATCTGGCATGCAGATATCATTTTGCTTGGCTCGTAAAATATTTTACTTTAAAGAAGTGGATAGGTTTCTAGAATGAAAAAAAAAATACATGAGAAATTTCACACAACAGCTGGATTTCTAGCTTCTCTGGAAAAATTAGAAGAGCTGCCAAAACTGGGCCTCTTTCCTGCATGGCAATGCGCTGCTGGGGCTCCATTGTGTTGATTCTTCTGAAAAGGATATGAAGTCCCCGTCCCTCCCCCCACCGCACCCCCCAGCCCCGGTAACTCCCTGAGGCCAAGTGTCAGTTGTCATTTATCATCATGTACATGCTGCTGATTTTCCCCCATCCATTCTGCGCCCCTCATTTAACTACCAGCCTGGCGTCTGAAAGGCTTTGATGTTGGGACTCCTGAATTGGATGAGAGTTCAGGGCTCCTTTCGTGCATTTCCACCCCCTTCCTCCATTCCATTTCCCTGACTCCCCTTCCAGCTTCTCCATCTCTAAAAATCCCCCAATCCTGCTCAGTCATTTGTCAGGGAAGGGGGTGGTGGGAAAGTGGCCTTATCTTGATATCTTGATGGCGGAATACTTTGCCTTCCTGTAATCCCTGCATGTCCATCCTAATTACTTCCTTATCAGTCTCCATGAGGATATACAGCAGGTAATTAGGAGGGGAATTGATGAGCCACTCTTCATCATTAAAGAGTCTGGTGGGGAAGGGAGAAGGGAAGAGGAGTCTCTGAATCCAGGAAGGACAGTGGGGCTCCAGCCCCGAGTGCCCGGCTCTTGGTCATAGGATCAGTCTAGGTCAGCCTAGCTCAGACTCGCCACTGGCTGGGCTGGCTGCTCTCACAGACATCAGAGAGGGCACCTGGAGAGCCCACGGCCACAGAGGAGATGGGAGGAGGGCTGTGCTGTCTGTGTCTGTGTTGTGGAGCCAGGAGGTGAGAGGTGAGCCCCTGCACTCTGGCCCAGACCCCTCCTGTGGACAATCCGGAACAGTCTAGTGCCTTCTGGAAGGGCAAGCCAGTCTGTGCTGGACCTGCAAGAGTCTGGCCTGTCATCGGCCTCTCCCTCAGGGACGGGGGCCAAGAATCTCCACTTCAGATGGCGTCTCTTGTCTGCCTGCTTTATTATTAAATAAGTTACACGGGCGATGCCACAGTCTCTCGCCAACCAGCTGCTCCAGCAACATCTCACTCCCGCCCTCTCAAGTTTGTCGCTCCTGAAACACAACATGCAGTGTGCTCGACCCCTTATTTCCCCTTATGCCCAAGCCACCCTTGCTTCTCCAGCTGTAGGTCACCCAGGCCGGGTCCTGCCTGCTGCAGTACGTTTCCCTCAACACCACTCCTAACCCCCTCCAGCTGCCTTCAGATCTGATCTCTTCCTTTCGCAGTAGAGGAGGAGGAGGGCCAGCCTACCAGTCTCATCTCTTTTTCAGGTGCTTAAATCTCTGTAGAGGCTCCTTTTGGATATCAGGGGAAATTCCAAATCCTAAGCATGACCTGCAAGGCCTGGCAGGACCCAGCCCGCTGTCCATCTCGCCAGCCTCATTACCTACCGTGGCCTTCTTCCTGCTTCCTCAAATCTAGATATCAGCTATGCTGCATTTTTTTCCCCCAGTTTTTTGAAGGATCCATATTCACCATTTTTTCCTGTATATTCACATGTGCTTCCTCTGGATGGAATGCTTTTGTTCCCCTTGTCCTCCTTGAAAACTCAACTGACCCTATAGCTCTCAACGGAGATGTTACCTCCTCCCATGAGCCTGTAAGACCATGCTAGGGTTGGGTCTCCTCCTTCAACTCCCATAGCCCCGCTGTGCTCAACTCACTGAGTACTTTCCACATGGCTGTGGGTACCATATGGCTAATTGGCACATGTTTCTTCGCATCTAGGAGGGCACATGGCCATGTCTGTCTTGTTTCTCTTTGTGTCCCCTGAGTCTAGCATGGTATCCAGCTGATAGTTAGGCAGTTAGTAAATATTGGTTGATTGATTACATAAATTGAGTTAAATACAAGTAGATTCAACTCATTTTACTTTGAGCCTTTATTTCCTCATCTACAAAGTGTGTTACGTCATATATCTACCTTCCTACAATGAAGATGAAAAGCAAAAATGTACAGGAAGAAAGAAAAACAATTAGAATGTCTGCTACATGATTCCATACGAGGGACATAAATAATATTGGGATGAGAGTCAATCCTGGACATAGTTCATACTAAAAGGATATTGACCTCTCTTTTTTTTTTTTTAATTTATTTTTGACTGCGTTGGGTATTCATTGCTGCGCGCGGGCTTTCTCTCGTTCATGTGAGCAGGGGCTACTCT
The DNA here is from genome assembly GCF_028023285.1 of Balaenoptera ricei. Lineage (NCBI taxonomy): Eukaryota > Metazoa > Chordata > Mammalia > Artiodactyla > Balaenopteridae > Balaenoptera > Balaenoptera ricei. The sequence goes on along the minus strand of NC_082644.1, from coordinate 106,064,195 downwards.
TCGTTGGGGTGCGCGGGCTTCTCATTGCGGTGGCCTCTCTTGTTGCAGAGCACGGGCTCTAGGTGCGTGGGCCTCAGTAGTTGTGGCGCGTGGGCTCAATAGTTGTGGCTTGTGGGCTCTAGACCGCAGGCTCAGTAGTTGTGGTGCACAGACTTACTTGCTCCACGGCATGTGGGATCTTCCTGGATCAGGGATTGAACCCGTGTCCCCTGCATTGCCAGGTGGATTCTTAACCACTGCGCCACCAGGGAAGCCCCAAAAGCATGTTGACTTCCAATACTGAAGGTTTCTTTGTGGTCATGGAATCTTCCCCCACCCCTCCCAACTTCTTTTCATGAATACAGTGTTGGTGATTCAGGATGAAGCAGGGGGTGGGATGGTATTCTGCAGAGTGGTGGCCTGAGTGGAGCCTTTCACCAGGACTTTGGAAGGTCTTTAGTTGGCAAAGCCATAAAGCTTTTTGGAAGGTAATGTTCATGTTCCCTGAAGAGACTCTATCTGGGAAGGGCCAGAACGAAGAAGTCAATTACAGACACTGAGTGAAAGCAGGTAGGATCATATGGTGGTGTGGTGCTTGGCCAGAGCGAAGGTCTTTTTTTTTTTTAGAACCTACAATTTTTGACATTTATTTATTTATTTATTTACATCTTTATTGGAGTATAATTGCTTTACAATGGTGTGTTAGTTTCTGCTTTATAACAAAGTGAATCAGAACGAAGGTCTTAATTGATTGCCTGGAATGTCAGTTTACATTTGAGAATGTGCCTTCAGGAATCAGAGATGGGGCAGACAGACTGTGCCCAGATCAGTTTATTGCAGCTGATTTTTTGTTTTTGTAAAAGAAGTTGTTCTTTTCAAGCTGTGTGCGTGCGTGTGTATGTGTGTGTGTGTGTGTGCATAAAAATGGCTCACTCTATGTCTGCACCAGACCCGTTATGGGAATGGATAAACTTCAGCCCTCAGGACTGTCAATCTAACATCACAACTAAAACTAAATTAAAAAAACAAAAAACAGAGAGAGGAGGAATTGGAATACCTTAGTTTTTTGTTTGTTTGTTTTTGTTTTTGTTTTTGTTTTTGTTTTAACCTTTATTAAATTCTGGTCTTGACTCTGGGAGAGGGGGAAAAAAAATCATTGTTTCTATTCTAACCCCCGAAGGTTCCCATTACTGGGTAGGTTGAAGGAGTGTAATAACACTGCCAGAGACAGGAGAGTGTGTTGAGGATGCCCACATCCTCTGCTTAGGAAGCAGAGCTGGGGAGAAGCCTGACTGCTGAGCTGGAGCCCACCTGTGCCTGCGCTGTGCTGGGGGCAGGACCCACCATCGACACCACACACACCCCCCTGCCTGCTGCCCCACTGCCCAGAGCCAGCAGGGTCGGGAGCCCTGGCGAGAGGAAGCAGTGGGGGGTCCTTGGAGCCCCAAGGACCTAAGGCAGAGGGCTCTGCCATCCGGCTATGGTAGGAAGCAAGGCAGGTGAGCCCATGAGTGGAAAGCCAGGAGGTCAGGCTGGCAGAGCGGGAGCCCACAGACTTAAGTGCACACGCCCCATTGTGCCATTTGCTGCCTGTGTGACACTGGTGAGTCCTCCCTGCTCTCTGGGAGTCTGTTATTCACTAGAAACATGTGGTGATAACAGCCCATGATGCTCATGGACATCAGCATGACGACATGCAGTCATAAGATGCCCGGTGGGCCTGACATGTCCTAGGCAATCGTTAAGGGTTAGTGTTCCATTCCTGCATTTATTTACTCAATCCTAGGCCACAGTATTAGGAGCTTGGGATTTAGACATGAATAAGAATGCAAGGTTTCCTTCAAGGGTGCAGAGAAATAACCACAGTGTGACCAAGCGAGCATAACTTGCTTGTAGACGTGGAAAGCATCTCTCTGCTGTCCCAGTTTCAGGAGGCCCTGGAAGGCTTGGCAGAGGAAATGGCCCAGGAGTTGGGGAGCAGTAGAGGCTTGCCAGGTGGTGCGGTGGGGACGGGCAGGGAGAGAAGATTCCAGACGGAGGGAACAGAATGGGCAGGTGGTGAGAGATACCATGGTGCATTCAGGACCCTGGGATTGATTAGTTCTGTATTACTGGGTTAGTACATTTTTATTATTTTTACTCTAGACCAGTGGTTCTCACCAGGAGGCAATTTTGCCCCGTTGCGGACATTTGGCCATGTTTGGAGACATTTTTGTTTGTCCCAGCTGGTGGAGGCAGAGGTGCTACTGGCATTTAGTAGATAGAAGCCAGGGATGCTGCCCAGTGTCCCAACGAGCACAGGAGGATCCCCACAACAAAGAATTATCTGACCCCAAATGTTCGTAGTTCCAAGGTGGAGAAACCCGGCTCTGGAACATCAGAACCTGGCCTGGTAGAGAAGGTGGTTCCTTAGGTGTTGCCTCTTTGATTTTAGTTAAAGACTCATCCCCCATCCCTGTCCCAAATATCCCCTAATGTTGTCATGGTGCTGACCACTCCCCTCTTAGAACTGAATGTTCATGACAGTGACTGAAATGCACATGGGATCTATGACTTGATTCCATCCATCTGAATTAGGCATTAGCAGCCATTTGCAGCTTAGCCTGAATCATTTCATCAGATTATTCAGTCATTTAGCAGGGAACACAGCTTTGGATGTGGGGGGTATGGGGACCGTAAAGTTCTGGAACTGGGTTGCTTAGAGGGCCAGGAAAGCCACATTGGGTTCTGTAGCTAGAGAGGTGTAAGTGGTTTTCCCAGCATCACAACTATTCCATTGATCATCTGCTCTTGACCCGGTACTGATCTAGGTGTGTCACTGAATCATTTCTTAGGGACTCATCAGTTCCTCCATTTGGTCTATAAATATTCACTGAGCATCCACTGTATGCCAGACACCTTGTGCAGTGCTGGACCTCGTGGTTTGGGTATTACCACTCCATTTCACAGATGAGGAGACTGAGGCCCAGAGAGGGGATGCCACTGCTAAAGGCCACAGAACCAGGACTCACATCCAAGGTGCCTTTTAACAGCCAGGTCGCCTTTCCATGGATTGAAGTGGCTGTGTCCCTCTCACCAGCTGGGCTAGGACTTTGGTTTCGGTCTGTGTCTGACAGCATTAAGTGAAAGAAACTTGATGGAGTGTAGTATGTAGTACTCATCCCTGCTTGACAGAGTGGTGGAGGAGATGTGCCTTTTTATGCATCAGGAATGTGCGCTAGCGGACAAGGAGCTGGAAAATTAGGCTGCCCATCAGCCCGGGCCACCTCTGCACGCTTCACATTTTAATTTCCAGAGGCTTTCTTTGATTCTTGCTGTTGTGTTTGTCCCAGGCAGGGAAGCAAAGAGGAAATGGGTTGCTGTTCTTTGGGCTGCGTTCTTTGGGCTTTGGGTGTTAGTGGGTGGCCCTTATGGGGAGCCTGGGGTGGAGGAGGGACTGTCTGACTTCTTGGTTAGGCTCTAGGCCAGGAAAGCAAAGAGCTATGAGAGGGGCGATTAGTACACCTGACTGAGCTCATGTCCAGAGTCCTGAGAACACAGCAGAGGTTCTGCTCTTCCACATGCCTTGAAAGGAAACAGAAGGTGCTGGTTCTGGTCAGTAAGGAGGGGCAGAGTGACAATATGGGGTCAACATGGACTTTAAATGTAGACCTTCATGGAGTACAAAGTCCAGAGCTACCACTTCCTAGCTCTGTGACCCTGGGCAAGTTACTTAACCTCTCTGGGCTTGTTTCTTAGTCAGTTGATTCTAAGAAGTAAATGTGGTCCTATATGCAAAGGGCTTTCCGTCTTCTCCTCTGAAAGGCACACAGAACAGTCTTGTTTGATGATTCTCAAACTTGGGCACAAAGTCATCCCAGGCGGAAGCTGATGAAAATGCATATGCCTTGGCTCCTGCCACATTCCTGTATGAGTCCAGTGAATGTGGGCCTTGGGAATATGCATTTCAAGGAACATCCCAGTCATCCTTACTGGGGATAAATAAGCAGGGGAAACAAACCTTTGTTATCTCTTAAATCAACACATCTCTCCCCTGCCGGCAAAACAAGCTCACTTGGTGGCTTCATTTGGTTCTCCCTGCTGCCTGGTAAAGTAGATATTTTCACTATCTTCATTTTGTGGATGAGATAAGAGGACCAAAAGGCTGATTTAAAACAGTTCCTACATTTACATCAGCTTTCAGTGTGTCAGTTCCAATGTTATGAACTCGAACCCAGGGCATAGTAGAGAAATTGTGGGGCTGGGAATTGGGCAGCCTGCCTCTCCCACTAAGTGTCTTGTGGGTCTTGGGCATTTTTACCTCCATGTCCAGATCTCTTGGCCTCAGTTTCCTAATATGTGAAATTGGGACCACTGACAGGGAGTGAACTCAGACTCCTCACTTATTCTTTTTCTTTAACCTCTTTATTGGAGTATAATTGCTTTACAATTGTGTGTTAGTTTCTGCTGTATAACAGAGTGAATCAGCTGTACATATACATATATCCCCGTATCTCCTCCCTCTTGCATCTCCCTCCCACCCTCCCTATCCCACCCCTCTAGGTGGTCACAAAGCACCGAGCTGATCTCCCTGTGCTATGCGGCTGCTTCCCACTAGCTATCTATTTTACATTTGGTAGTGTATATATGTCCATGCCACTGTCTCACTTCGTCCCAGCTTACCCTTCCCCCTCCCTATGTCCTCAAGTCCATTTGGGGATGAATTTCTTATTCCCATTTTATAGGACAGTAAAGTAACTTGTCTGAGGTTTTACAGTTATAAAGTGAGAGAATCCAGGTTTTATTTTTTTCCTGCTGGGCTGGAGGCCTCACTGTGCTGCCGGGAGAAAGCACTGGATTAAAATATAGGTGGAATCGCATTGAGTATTAGTCTGTCACATGAAGGCACAACTATAGATCTGCATGAAGCAACTCATTATGGGGCCTCACTACATATTTAATAAAAAAGCATGTTCAGAGAGGAGCACGACCCTTAATGATTACTTTGATCTTATCAGAATAAATGGTTCCTTTAGAGCGAAAGGCTCACTCCTTGGAAGAGAAGGGATTATTCCCAGGAGCCTTTGGAAGAAGCAGTTTTCTAAGTGGTGCCCTGTATAAAACACATGTGCCTTAATTTGCCTCTCACAGTGACTAGTTGAGTCCCCTCCCCTCAGAGCAGCAGAACCAGCATCGGGTTTGGTCCTTCTGGAGTACTCTGTGTTCACAAAGTGCTTTATGACAGCTAGGTCTGGTGGCCTCTGTAACCCCAGGCCTTCCTCCGGGCAGCCCTGCGTGGGAGAAGTGGCAGCCAGTGGCTGAGACGCAGGACTTGGTTATCATCCAGCTTGGGCACCTCCTGGGTGACCGTGGGCACACCTTTTCCACTGGAGGCCCCAGGTTTCCATCACAAAATGAGGGCATTGCATGCATGCATTCTGAACCCCCTCCAGAGTCATGCTGCACGTTTGAGTTAGCTCTCTTATACTCGGAGCCCCAAGCTGGGCCAAGAGGAAAGGGGTGACACATCCCTCAGAGAGCACAACACCACTAAATCAGCCCCGACCTTGGATTCCTGGCCTCCCTTATACCAGAGGCTCTTCAGTGTCTGCTGATTCTCCCAAGTGTCTTCTTCCTTCAGCCAGGAAGAAAGAAAGTCTAAGATGGACCAAGCCTGGAGCAGGGGCCTGGGGAGTTTGGAGTAACCTAAACTGTGAGATGGCTGTGGTCGCGTTATATTCAGATGCACGATGATAATAATAATAGCTAGCATTTATAAAATGTAGATTTTCCTGCCAAAGTTGTAAGCGTGTTACACATTATAACATATCTAATCCTCACAAAATTCAGGAATAGAGGAATTATTATATCCCCATTTTATAGATGGGAACACTGAGGCCTAGAGAACATGAGCAACTATTGAAAGGCCCACAGACCAGCGAATGGCAGAGGAGGGATTTGGACTCAGTCAGGCCCCTTACCCTGGGCCACTCAGCCTCACTAGTGAGCATCTTGTAACTTGGCAGGACAGTTCCATTCTGCCTGCACTCCACTGTGGCTCCAACAGGAATCCAAAAGAAAGCAGAGGCATTCTGGGCCACCTTGGATCTGGTACCTTGCTGAGCCACCAGCGTCTCTGACCAGGGGTTCAACTACCCTCCACACACCCAGTCCTGCTGGCTCTCTGCCCTGGCTCCCGGCCCCTCTCTGGAGTGGGCAGCTAGGGGCTGGCACTTGGCCTGCCTTCACCGAGTGTCGGAGCCCTGCCAGTACTGTAGCCGGGAGGGCTGCTCCTGTATCCAGGACCCAGCTCTCTGGGGACTTCTCCCTTCAGTTCTCCCAAGGCTGGGGGGTGGTCTCTGCAGCGGTGTTAATAGCTGGCAATGGATGGAAGTGCTGCTTCTCCCTGGAGGATCTGCAGGGTCACAGGGGTATCTTCAGTGCCTTAAATAAAAGGCCTGGGTTTGACAATCCCAATAGTGAGGGGGGTAAGAAATGAGATGTGAGGCAAAATCTTGGTTCTGTTATTAACTCACAGTGTGATCCTGGGAAGGAGACTCAGCTGTCTTGGAACCTTGGTTTCCCCACCTGTAAAATTGGGGTCAAGAACTTACATTTCATTACTTTATTCATTCAACAAATCTGTATTGAGTGCCTGCTATTTCCCAGGCATGTTTTAGGCTCTCCTGACTCAGCAGTGAATAACAGCTGAGTAAAGCCAGCCCCAGGTTCCTTTTCAGTCCTGGCATTCGATGGGCCCATGAGCTTATGGCGGGTGGGTGGGGAGGCGTATATGAGGCAGAGATGTGGAGATGCTTCCTGAGGCTCTGAAACCTCATCTAGGGGTGCAAGCCTCCAAAGTTGTTTCATTTCTGCGTCCTGAGGGAGAAGAGATTGTGTGTGTGTGAGCGTGTGTGAATGAGAGAGAGAGAGAGGAGGGGAGGAGAGAGAGAAGAGACGGTGTGGTGACGGATAGAGGAGGGACAATAGACAGAAAAGTAGAAAGCGGAAGGAGCAGTGAATAAAGGAGGAGGAGGCAACAAAGGGAAGAGGTGAGAAAAGGGACAAGTAAACAGAGCCAGAGGGTTCTCTGTGTATGCTCCTGGAGCCCAGATAGACCCACAGAGTGTACCCTCCTGAGCTCCACTCCGCTTCCCTCCACCTTTCATGGATTCTGGCATAGCTTCTCATCTCCCTTGGCCTCAGAGGCAAAAGGATCCCGGGACTCGAGTCCGCATTACACTAGGATCCCACCAGCTGTCTGTGTGTCTGTCAGGAATCTGCCGGCCGCACACTGGTCTGTGGTTTGTTCTCCTCCCCACAATGCCCACTAGGAAACCTGAAAGTGGAAGGCCCAGCAGTACTCAGATTTTAGGGAGTCCGTGTCCAGCTATTCCTGGGGGCAGGGATGCAAATCTTGGGGGTGATGCCCTCAGCCAGAGGGCATGTGAAGAGGGAGAACATCTCCTGTATGTATCCCTCCAGGCAGGGCTCCGGGCTGCTTCCTGACCACGTAGAGTACCATGGCCCAGGAGTCAACAGCTTCATCCCTTTCAGTGCCTCTCCTCCCTCCAGCCCCCCAAGAGGCTCTTGTAAGGGAGAGAGTAAAGATGCTGCCATAGAGAGAAAGCCTACCATACCTCCTTCCTTCCTTTCTTTTTCTCTCTCTCCCTCCCTCCCTCCCTCCCTCCCTTCCTTCCTTCCTTCCTTCCTTCCTTCCCTCCCTCCCTCCTTCCTTCTTCCCTTCCTTCCTTCCTTCTCCTTCTCCTTCCCCCACCCCCCTTCAATGAATTATCAATACTGTTTGTCAAGTTATGTTTATTTTTTAATTACCCCTGGTTTATGGATGAGATCCCCAAGCACAGAGAGAGGAACTGGCTTACCTGGAGGTACTCAGGCAATCCGTGTTGGACCCTACACACTTCACAATGCTGCCTGATTCCAAAGCCCACAGTCAGGGAAGCCACCACAGAGGAGTGGTTAATTGCATTGGGCTGGATTGCCAGAGAGTGTGTGATTTGCAATCAGTGATCAAATCTTTCAGCACTTCACGTTTGTCATTTGTTTTCTTCATCTGTAGGATAGGATTGGTATGAATATTTACCTCCTAATATTGTTGTGTTCACTTAGAAGTTCTGGGCACACAGCAAGCCCTCAATTGATATTACCTATTATTACCATCTGACCACAGTGAGTGGGAGATTCAAATTAAGATCCTCCAGCAAAGATGTATCTTAAGAGGTCAGAGTTAGGGAAAGCTGGCTCACTCCATCCTGGACTGAATTTAGGGAACTGAAATTTAACACAGTGAAAAGTGCTGCTCAAGTGTTCAAAGAAACAACTGCAAAGTTTTGAAGAAAGAAACGAGGGAACAAATATTTGCAGAGAATTTCTGTTTGCCAGATGTTGGGTGGATCACAGAAGCCCTGGTGAGGAAAGTGCTATGATCCTATTTTTTTAGATAAGGAATCTGAGTTTTAGAGAGTGAGAAGGATTTGTCTAAGCTCACATGTCTGGTAAGAAGTCCAGGTGGGATTGTAACCCAGGCTGGCTTCAGAGACACATGCTTGTCAGTCTCCCAACTGTGGGCCAAGGTTGGCAATTGCGGGAAAGCTGGTGAAGCAATTGACCTTCAATGTCTTAGCAACTCAGCTGAGTAACATGGACAGTGTCTCTGGATTGTTATTCTTAAAGAAAACTGGAAAACGGGCTCGACCCTTTCACTGCTGAGGATTCTGTAAGGACTTCTTAAATATTGCTGTGCTTATTCTTTGAAATACAAAAAAGGGGAGAAAACTACCCTGTATAATATTTTAAAGTTCATAAAACATTGTGAAGTACCTAGGTCATTTAGGAAGGTGTGATCACTTATGGTTCTCGCAAGGCTAGAGGTTCTAAATTCAGGGGATTTTGATGGAAAACATCAGAGTATATTGGAGTAAGTATTTGTTATTCGTGTCATGGATTTGTTTCGAAGGAGCCAGTCCAAAGGTACCCTGCTGAGCAGTTCTCTTGTGGCCCTGCTGCAGTATCTCAATTTCAGATCATTCTCGGTTCCTTCTATGTGGAAACACTTCCCAAGGGTTTTCTTTACTGACATAGGTGGCCTTAGGGAACAATCTCGGGTACGCTACGAATCAGCAAGAAGCTGAGCGTTCACCTATAAAAATATCAAAGGATAGGACACAGCAAGGGTAGGTTTCGGTGACCAGTAAAGATCTGAAAGAATTTGTCCTTAAATAATCATACTCAGGTCAGAGCTGGGTAGGGGATGATCCAGAAAACCCTGGAAGCTAAGAGGACAACTGTAGGGCCACAGGGCCTTGTCTTGGAGTTGGTAAAGTGGGGAGCGATATTTAGATCTTGGCAAAAGAGATCTGAATGGTGTTTTGGGAGATGGAAGTGAGCTTCAGGTTTGGCCACTGACGCCCGTTCTCTGAACCCTGTGTCTTCATTGCTAACGCAGACCCTGGTTGTCCTGGGATGCTCTTTGTTCAAAATGAAATTAGGCTTCCATCTATATGTCACTTCACTTAAACATTCAGGATGGGGGTAGGCAGACTCACTCTGTGTGTGTCTGCCTGTGAGTGAAACAGACACGTTCTTAGCAGTGTTTTATGAAAACAATAAAATCCAAAGCCCCAATAACTACAGATTCTCTCTCCTTTTCAACTAGGTGTCCTTGGGGATTCAAGCCTTAAGGCGTTGTCTTGCAGTGCATTAGAAACCTGTTAAAAGCCTCTGCCTGTTAGTTAGGGAAGTGATACATAGTGTTTTTGTTTTGTTCCTGAGAAGAAGGGGATTTGCAGGAAGAGAGAGGTGGAAGGAACGCTTAGGAAGCAGTGACATCAGTGTCAAAGCACAAAGGAAGAAAAGAAAGTTCCAGAGAACATTTAGAAGGTTGAGACAGGTCTCCTCTGGTCTGGCTTTCAAAGCCTCTATACCCTTTTCCAAATTGCCATGAGACACGGAGGTCCTGGTCTTCATTGCACATCCATGACTGTATCCTGAGCGATCTGATCACAGACGGACCACATGTCTCACGTGTGAGATCATCCCCCAGTGTCTGACACCTGTCGGGACTGGCCGGTGCTGGAGATTCACGTCTCAGAGAGGTTTGGTGACTTTGCAAGGTCACCCAGCAGGCAGTGGCCCCAGCATCGTGAGTCAGGGACACCCAAGGCCTTGTTTATCTTCAGCACGGGGTTTTGCACTTTCTTGCACAGAAAGCTTTTAGAAAGCTTTTCCCATCTTCACCTGACAAACATTTGACCACTCCTCATGGGTGCACTGGGACACCGTCTGTCCAGGAAACTTTCCATGGTTGCCCCTTAAGGTAAAGTTAATCATCTCCTCCTGTGCATTAGTTCTCTGTCGTGTGCGTGATTCCGGAGCTGCATTTCTCACTCTGGTGCGTTGATGAGCTGAATGCTCACCCCACCAACCTGAGGCCTCACTGAAGCAGGAGGAGACCTGGTCTGACTCCTCCCTGTCTCTTGGCCATCTCATGCTCACAGGCTCCTTGGAGCTGGAGCTCAGTAAATATGAAATAATCCAAACAGAAGAGCCAGGTCAGAAGCAAAGCCCTGGGTTGCAGTGTCCTGAGGGTCTGCCGTAACCACACATGTGTCCTCCCCAAGACCCTTTCCATCAAAACCCCACACAGAGGACCTCAGTGCAGACAGTGAGGGGCGAAGGAGACAAAGTGGCACCCAGAGCTGTGTGTCAACAAAGGGGGGCTGCAATGAGTCAGGTTTCTAAACAAGGAGTCTTAATGCTGGCTTTATTTCCTTTGTCAGGAGTTGGGCAGGGAGGGGGGAAGCAACATAAAAAGTGAAACCACGTTAGTAAACAAAGGGATGCCACAGTCTCTGGAGTCTGTAAACTTTCATCGGGGAGTGAGACATCATGAAGATAGGCGCGGTGGCCACATGGCTTTGATGCATTTTCCACGGGTTTGTTCCAGTTTTTATTGCAATCCTGAAAGGATTTAACACATTTCAAAAATGTTCAGAAGACTTGGACTTCTGAGCCCTTCATTTTAGGGGTGGGAGGATGGAGGCTCCGGGAGGGGAATGGGTATCTATTCAAAGTCATAGCACATAAGTGAATGTCAGGGTTGGATCTGGAGCCCTGACCCCATGTGCCTATTCTAGGGAGACTTATGAGCCAAGTCTAGACCGGAACTCCCAAACCTTCGTCATTTCAGGGATATCATCATCATTTCGGCCATATCTGCATTTTCTTTTTTACTTCTTTTTTTCCTTAAAGTAATATATGTGTTGTAAATGGAAACTTTAATATTATGATGATAAATGGAAAACTAGCGTCACTTACGAAAATTAGAAGGCCTCTATAAAAATGAGTATATTGAAAGCAAAGCAGTGCTATTACATTCTAGCCCCTGGTGCTAGCAGCCAGGGGGATTTGAGCCTGAGGGCTGCTCTCTCTGGCTTGTTAGGGACCTTGTAGCCCCTCACCGATACTTCCTCCTTGAGGTTAGCGGAAGGGCCAAAAGACACTGGAGAGGATATAGCTTTCTCACGTTGTTATTCTCTCTTCATTAATTTGATGAAAATGGACTGCATGCGGTCATCCTCTGCACCAGCATCCGTGCATCTCCCTGCACTTTGGAAAATTTCCCCTAATATATTAGCAGCAAGAGAGAAGCCTTAGGGGCAAGAGGGCTTTTCTTGTTACCTTAATGATAGCTAATCTGTACTAAGTGCTTACTCTGGGGTTCGTATTTTACCTACTCTACTTCCTTTGATAGATACAGTCAACTGCCCTATTTAAAGATGGAGAGACTGAGGGTCAGTGACGTGCCCATGGTCTCATAGAGGCTAACTCACAGTGGACCCAGGGGTCACCTTGGCTGTCTGGCTCCAGGTCCCCATTTTACCATGCTATTCTGATCATAATGGGGGGACAGCTCAGAGACCCTTTGGAATTGTTTCCCCCAAGGAAAGCCAGAAAGAGCTTTGGCAGGGATATACTATGGGTACCATGAGAAGAGCATTTGCTCAGTTAATACATACTAATGAGCACTTAATATGTGCCAGGCACTGCACTAGGCTCCTGGCGGACACAGCAGTGAACAACACAGGCAAAAATCCTTGCAGCTGTGGAGCTTACTTTCTAGTATGTATGTGTGTATGCATAGGGCAATTAAAAAGAAATAATAAATCATAAATGATGATGTTTATTAGGTAGGCCACCTGATTTCTTCTTTTGAACTTGCCCTTTATGCATTAGTTTGGCATATTTGGGCATATTTCTGTCAGTTTCTGAATCTGTAAAACAAAGGGTAGACAAGATGTTCAGTTTCTAGGCTCTGAGATTCTGGGTGGGTTTGTGCTTCCCTTTTGCTGCTGAGTCCAGGAAGGGAGTGGATGGTGATTCCTTGAGCTTTCACTTGGGGTTGGGTCCTAGGAGCCAGAATGACTGGCATCTGCCTCTGGCGGGAAGTGGGGCCCTGAAAATCAGCCCTGACTGGTCATGAGCAGGGTCTGTGGACATGATTTCACTAGGAGGATAAATTTAGAAATCAATTATAAACGTTCTGTAGTCTTCTCATGTCTTCTCATAAAGCAGCTTTTCTTTGGTAGGGGGAGGGTAAGCCTACCGTTTATTGAGAGCTCATGTCTATGCCTGATGCTTTATTAAGCACTTTACATGCATTATCTTAATGAAGCTCACAGCAGCTCTGTCTTAAATTAGGTTCCTCTAGAAGCAGACCCTGGGACAAGGAGATGAGTGCAAGTAATGTATTTGGCAGTTGGTCCCAATAAGCCCCAATAGGGCAAATGAGGCAGGCCCAGGCAGGGAGCCAACAAAGGGTGTATAGCTGAGCAGGGGGCTCCTGTGGGCATCAGGGACTCAGTCCCACTGAGGAACTCTGGGTGACAGTCTAGAACATGCCAAGGACCATCCCAAGCTGGGGCATTTATTCCCCACCTCCCATCTGTCATTGGCTAAGGGCTATGACATTGAGGGATGGGGGGGAAACAGGTGGAGGACATTAAAACTCCCTGGCATTTCTGGCCTCTTCACGAGGGTTAGGAAGGGCCTGGGTGGAGTGCAGGTACCTACAGGAGAAAGCGCTATCGCCTGTGTAGGGAAGGTGTGTCCCAGGGAGGATACGGGTAAGGCACAGACGGTGTTGGCTACACACCCTGCCAAGATAGCACCATCACTAACTCATTCAGAGTTGAGGACACTGAGGCTCAGAAAGGGGAAGTGTCGAAGACAGGACCAGGGATGGCATTGCAGGGCCCATGCAACATGAGAATGCGGGGCACCTTGTTCACAAATTATTAACACTTTCGAGATGGTGACAGCGAAGCCTTAACTAAGCGTAACTAAGCCCTGTGTGATCTCACAAGTCATACACCGGGAGCTGGCTCTGGTCAAGGATCTCAGAGTTATAAGTGACACCTCTGAAGCCACTGGTGTGCCTGTCACCACCCATTGTCTTTTTTTTTTTTAAACGTTGGGCTTATTTATTTATTTATTTATTTATTTATTTATTTATGGCTGTGTTGGGTCTTCGTTTCTGAGTGAGGGCTTTTCTCTAGTTGCAGCAAGTGGGGGCCTCTCTTCATCGCAGTGCATGGGCCTCTCCCTGTCGCGGCCTCTCTTGTTGCGGAGCACAGGCTCCAGATGCGCAGGCTCAGTAATTGTGTCTCACGGGCCTAGTTGCTCCGCGGCATGTGGGATCCTCCCAGACCAGGGCTCGAACCCGTGTCCCCTGCATTGGCAGGCAGACTCTCAACCACTGCGCCACCAGGGAAGCCCACCCGTTGTCTTTTTAACATCAACATTCACTGGCTTCCAGTGCTGGTCAGAGTACATTCTATGAAAGGAGCCTGGATTTTGTTGGAGAAGCCTGCTCCATTTTTTCCTCAGGCAAATCCCTTCCTCTCCATGGGCCTCCGTTGGCTCATTTGTTAAAAAAAAAAAGGTTATCCTGTTGCCTCTGGGATGGAAGGATTACTTCCCCTGCAGCTCTTTCACCCTCGTCTAGGAGAGGAGAGCTCTCTCATATCTGTTCCTGCTTTTGGGTCAGTGACCTCAGGGTCAGGATTTCTCATCTTGAAAATGCATCGCCTGCCACAGAGCACATTCGGAAAAGAGTGTTGATCTGGGGGTCAGAAGGGCAGGCCCTAGTCCCTGTCCAGACATTTATTGTACAGTGACCTTGGCCAAGACACTTCACCTCTTCCAACCTCAGTGTTGCTAAATCTGTATTATCTCCGAGGGATCATCCAGCGGTGCTATCCTCTGCTAAATAGCCAATATTATCGAGATTAGCTAGCTACCTCAGGTAGTAGATGCAGCTGCAGGAGGGCCAGTAAGAGGAATGAATACTGTAGGGTGAGGATCATGGACTTAGGCTGTGTGGGTCTGAATGCTACCTCTGCTGTTGAAATCCCTTGTGATCTTTGCTTAGCGTCATTTCTCTGACCCAAATGTGTATGTATGTATGTGTGTGTGTATATACAGATATATGCATCCATATGCACACACATACACAAATATCTATGAACATATAATGGGTTGTAATAACTGTCTTGAAAGGTGGTTGTGAGGATTATGTGGGAAAGTATGTGTGAAAGGGTTGGTGGGTAGTTAATGCTTCTCATTGTGGCAAGGGGCAGAGGGGTATATTAAGGTCATTTTGCATCTCTCTTTCCTTGCTGCTTTGGAAAGTAGTCGTGCAAATATTTTTAAAACATCTAGTCCAGATCCTAGGGAGAGGACTGGGGTTGGCTGTGTGAACACAGCCTAAAGGGGCTAGTGTGCCACAGCTAGCCGGGAGGGAGTCTGGGAAAAAGTGTGGACCTGCTTAAGAGGCAAGAGACCATTGTTCCAGGGTGCGCAAGGAGAGGGGATTCAGAGCGCCACCTAAACGAGCTCCAGAGACGGGCGCCAGCTGCGGCTGTCAGCGCAGACCCCAGAGACGGGCATGAGACGCTAAGGCTGCTGCTGCTGCCACCAAGAAGCCTGTGTGCGAGCACAGGTCACTATCCACACCTCCCCTCCCGGGAGCCTGTGCAGCCCGCCACTGCCAGGGTCCCGTGATCCAGGGACAACTTCCCCGGGAGGACACACGGCACACCTTAGGCTGGTGCAACGTCATGCCGGCATCTGCCGCTGCAGGCTCGCCCCACATCCGTACCCCTCCCTCCCCCCGGCCTGAGTGAGCCAGAGCCCCCGAATCAGCTGCTCCTTTAACCCGGTCCTGTGTGAGCGAAGAACAGACGCCCTCAGGCAACCTACACGCAGAGGCGGGTCCAGATCCAAAGCTGAACCCCAGGAGCTGTGCGAACAAAGAAGAGAAAGGGAAATCTCTCCCAGCAGCCTCAGGAGCAGCAAATTAAATCTCCACAATCAACTTGACATACCCTGCATCTGTGGAATATCTGAATACACAACTAATCATCCCAAAATTGAGGAGGTGGACTTTGGAAGCAACTGTAGACTTGGGGTTTGCTTTCTGCATCTAATTTGTTTCTGGTTTTATGTTTGTCTTAGTTTAGTATTTAGAGCTTATTATCATTGGTAGATGTGTTTAGTGATTTGGTTGCTCTCTTCCTTTTATATATATTTTTTAATTTTTTTTTCTCCTTTTTCTCTTTTTGTGAGTGTGTATGTGTATGCTTCTTTGTGTGATTTTCTCTGTATAGCTTTGCTTTTACCATTTATCCTAGGGTTCTGTCTGTCCTTTTTGTTTTTTTTTTAATTTTTTTGTACAGTTTTTAGTGCTTGTTATCATTGGTGGATATTTTTGGTTTAGTTGATCTCTTCACTCTTTCTTTCTTTCTTTTTTTTTAATTACCTTTTATTTTTAATAATATATATATATTTATTTTAATAACTTTATTTTATTTTATTTATTTTTTTCTTTCTTTCTTTCTTTTTTTTCCTCCCTTTTCTTCTGAGCTGTGTGGCTGACAGGGTCTTGGTGCTCCGGCTGGGTGTCAGGCCTGTGCCTCTGAGGTGGGAGAGCTGAGTTCAGGATATGGTCAACCAGAGACCTCCAGGCCCCACATAATATCAAATGGCAAAAGCTCTCCCAGAGATCTCCATCTCAACGCTAAGACCCAGATCCACTCAACGACCAGCAAGCTACAGTGCTGGAGACCCAATGCCAGACTAGCAAGACAGGAACACAACCCCACCCATTAGCAGAAAGGCTCCTTAAAATCATACTAAGTTCACAGACACCCCAAAACACACCACTGGACACGGTCCTGCCCACCAGAAAGACAAGATCCAGCCGCATACACCAGAATACAGACACCAGTGGCCTTCACCAGGAAGCCTACACGACCCACTGAACCAACCTTACCCACTGGCGGCAGACACCAAAAACAATGGGAACTACCAACCTGCAGCCTGTGAAAAGGAGACCCCAAATACAGTAAGTTAAGCAAAATGAGAAGACAGAGAAACACACAGCAGATGAAGGAGCAACATAAAAACCAAACAGACCAAATAAATGAAGAGGAAATAGGCAGTCTACCTGAAAAAGAATTTAGAGTAATGGTAGTAAAGATAATCCAGAATCTTGGAAATAGAATGGAGAAAATACAAGAAATGTTTAACAAGGACAAAAATATACAAGCAGCTCATGCAGCTCAATATCGAAAAAACAAACAACACAATCCAAAAATGGGCAGAAGGCCTAAGTAGACATTTCTTCAAAGAAGATATCCAGATTGCTAACAAAAACATGAAAGAATGCTCAACATCACTAATCGTTAGAGAAATGCAAATCAAAACTACAATGAGGTATCACCTCACACTGGTCAGAATGGCCATCATCAAAAAATCTACACACAGTAAATGCTGGAGATGGTGTGGAGAAAAGGGAACCCTCTTGTACTGTTGGTGGGAATGTAAATTGATACAACCACTATGGAGAACAGTAGGGACCTTCTTTAAAAAACTAAAAATAGAACTACCATACGACCCAACAATCCCACTACTGGCCATATACCCTGAGAAAACCATAATTCAAAAAGAGTCGCGCACCACAATGTTCATTGCAGGTCTATTTACAATAGCCAGAACAAGGAAGCAACCTAAGTGTCCATCGACAGATGAATGGATAAAGAAGGTGTGGCACATATATACAATGGAATATGACTCAGCCATAAAAAGAAACGAAATTGGGTCATTTGCAGAGACGTGGATGGATCTAGAGACTGTCATACAGAGTGAAGTAAGTCAGAAAGAGAAAAACAAATACCGTATGCTAATACATATATACGGAATCTAAGGGAAAAAAAAAAAGGTCATGAAGAACCTAGGGGCAAGATGGGAATAAAGACGCAGACCTACTAGAGAATGGACTTGAGGACACGGGGAGGGGGAAGGGTAAGCTGGGACGAAGTGAGAGAGTGGCATGGACATATATACAGTACCAAATGTAAAATAGATAGCTAGTGGGAAGCAGCCGCATAGCACAGGGAGATCAGCTCGGTTCTTTGTTTCTACCTAGAGGGGTGGTAAAGGGAGGGTGGCAGGGAGACGCAAGAGGGAGGGGATGTGGGGATATATGTATATGTGTAGCTGATTCACTTTGTTATACAGTAGCAACTAACAGAACATTGTAAAGCAATCATACTCCAATAAAGATGTTAAAAAAACAAATCTGGTCCAGCTTTAAGATGAAACAGATCTTGGCCCCGCTAGTCTGGGAGTTCCCCAGTGGAAAATCCCGCCGGCACCTCTCGCGGGACTCAGCAGCAGGAAGGGGCTCAGCGCACATTATTAGATGAAAGATGGACTCTACCACCTCTTCAGCTGCTTCCCTTCGTCGCCATCTTCACTTCCTCCCTCTCTTCCCAACACTGTCCTGTTCTCCTTCCTGACTGCTTCCCTTCCTTTATCCCCCCAAACGTACTCTCCTTGCTCATCTTCTCATCCAGTTCCCTGTTGGCTGGGAAGCACCTCTGCCGTGCACTGAGAGCTCTGCTCTGGAAGGAAACTCCTGAAGGTGCACCTGAAGCCAGGAAGATTCCAGAGGCCAGGCAGGAACCCAGGGCTGGCCAGCGTCCCTCCAGGTTCCCCTGAGTCCAGAAAGTGCTCTGGGGCGAGAGGAGCCAAGTTCACATTTCCACTCCTGCCGTAGCACCTTAGCACGTGCCTTCACCTCTTGGAAGGCCAGTCTCCTCTCTGTGAAATGGGCTTGCTTGTAGCTCCCTGGGGAATGTCCTGAGGATCAACTGAATTCACTGTGTGACGACGCTGAGCATCGTGTGTGGCCGTCAGAAGAGCGTGGGGAGGGCTAGGAGCACGTTATTTCTGCTCCGGACTCTCCAGCCCCTGCGTCCAGGGCACTGGCTCCGGCTCGCCAGCCAAGCTGCCTGCACAGGACGTGGAGTCAGAGCCTCGCGGGAGTGTCACCAGGGCCGCCGGGGGCCCGGCATCAGCGGGTCTCTTTCTGCCTCATGTGAGTCTTTCTCTTTCAAGGACATCAGCCTGTGGGCTGAAATAGGAAATTTTCTTTTCCCCCATAACAGAATCAGAGGGCATTAAGTGGATGGGCAGGCAGGGAGCAGAGACTGTTCTGTTCTTCTTGCTGCACGATGGCCTGTCAGTCATGCTGGGGAAGGGGAAACAGCTTTCAGAGACTGTGGGGGAGAGGGTTTGGTCTTCCGCCGTGAGTGCAAAACCAGGCCTCTTGGAGGACAGATCCAGAGGTAGTCCCAGGGCAGAGAGGGGCTTTTCCTGATGTCGGTTATATGAGGACATAAATGAGTGCCCGGGTATATCCTTAGGCTGGATGTAGTCCTAGCTGTAGGCGTGTGCGCGCCTGAGCACATCTGTGAATTTCTACCCATGAATGCGGCCATCTGCACCTACGTGTAAAGATACGAGTGCACATACATGTGAGTTTGGATATGCAGGATAGAGCATGCACGGCAGTGTGCAAATGGGGTGAACACACGGTGAGAGTGTGCATGTGTGAGGATCCTGCATGCGCCTGTGGTTGCTGTGTTGTCAGTGTCCACATATGTATGTGGATATGTACACGGAGACGCGTGTTTACGTGTGTCGGGGGATGCATGGATGCGCGTGCACGCACAGCTACTCACGATGCTAGTGTAAGGAAGGGAGCAGTTTTGAAAGATGTACATGTGAGCGTACATGCAACCACACATATTCTGTAGCATTGGTGTCTGTATCGTACATAAATGCTTCGATCTGTGTATTCATGCACGTGCATGAGAAAATGACTGTGTGTGAACACGTGTATTTGTGTGTGCAAGGAGATGTGGATGCCTTCCAGGAAGTACACTGATGCAGACATTCGTGAGGAGGTGCACGTGTCTGTGAGCACAGCCGTACTTTGGGAGCACAGACAGATGAATGTGTATGCTCACCTGCTGGGCGTCTCTGCAGGTACTTTGAGCTTGTGCAAACCTGACTTCCTGCTTACCTATAACTCCCCTGGGCTAATTCCCTTATATATTCTCTAGAGATGATTTCTCTAACTTTGTCCTCACTTCCAGTGCCAGCACACTGCCTGGTTGCCCCTGTGATGGGCACACCTGCCAATCACAAGAGCATTCTGGTAGCACGGTTTTTTCTAGCGTATTCCACATCACTCTGTGGACAAGAACCTGGGTGGTGATGATGGTGGTAGGAGTTAAACCACGAAGTGGTCATTAAAGAGCAAAATTCAGAAAAGATAAAAAGCCTGTCAGGAAGGTGTATGGGATGAGTGCTTGGGACACCATGTTGGGGGGGCCCTCTGCTCCCCATTTCCATTTGTAACTATCATGTGATAGAACTGACGCCTGTGGATGAGAGTCCCCATGCAGACCGTGAAGTGGGAGACATGGTTCTCTATGTTCTCTGATAGCATTAAGATACAGAATAGGGTCCAAGAACCTTTCCCACTAGTGACATTCTCTAGTAAATCCTCTGAACAGCCTCTGAAGATGGCATGGCTGTTCCCATTTTACAGGTGAGAAAAGTGAGGTTCGGAAAGGGAAGCAGGTCATTGGTGGAGCCAGGAGGCCAGTTAGAATCTGGCAGATGGAGTATAAGAGTCTGTCCTTGAGGTCAAGAGGCTGGATTCTTGCCGACCCAATCCCTGATTTACTAGGTAATCTGGGACCACACCCTGTCCTCTCTGAGTTTCAGTTTTCTTGACTCTAAATGAGAAGTGGAGATTCAGGAAAATGATGCCTAAAAACTCCAGCACAGGGCCTGGCATGGCAAAGGCTGAGTGGGCTGTGTTGGCTCAGTCTAAGTGTAGTTTCTGTGGTTCCGGAAGTGGAGCCGGCAGGTGGTGTGAGGGTGGGGGAGGTGTGACACTTCAGAGATCACTGTTCCTAATCCCATGGCCCGAGGATATTCCAGGTGGTAACCACAGTGCCCTGAAGGGGTAATTGGACAGATGTGATTCTTATTCTCCAGAAATTTACAATCAAAGACAAGCCCCGGAGCTTCAGAGCAAGCAATCCCCAAACTCCACATTCACTGGCATAAAAACAATGAGTCTGTGTAGCACAGAAGAGTTGGTGGGAGAAGCAGCACATTCTGTTACAGACCTCATTGAGCAAGTGCTGGTGCCAGGTCTTGTGCTGACACGTTATCTCAACGCTGCACACATGTGGATTTATTATGATCTGTAAGCCATAGCGATGTTGGGAGGAGGAAATGAGATGAAACATGCAAACAGCTAGGAACAGAGCTTTAGCACATCGTAAGCACTTCATAAGTGTCAGTCATTCCATTCTTTCAGGGTAAGTGGCTACGTTATAGCAGGCGCTGTTCTAGGCACTGGGATACAGGGATGAAGAAGACAGTACGGTCTGTGCCTTCCTGGAACTCACACTCCAGTGATTATTATGACATTATTCCCCCCAGTTTATGAGGAAAATGAGACCTTGGGAAGTTAGGTGACTTCTGCAAGGTTACTCAACAAATAAAGAGAGTGGCAGGGGTGAGAACCTAGGTGGCTGGTTTCAGAGACCAAGCCCTGCCCCTGTGCTGTATCAGGGAGCTGGGGTATTAACACATGGGAAGGAATTGTGGCCTTTCTCATTGAGCCTCTTGGTTTCAGTTTTCCAGACATCTTCCATCAGGTTGAATAGTATTAATCATAACTATGAATTTGGCACAGACAACATTTTATTCAAAGGATCTTCTCATGAATTTCTCCCTTTACTTATTCCAGTCTTCTAGTGAAGGAGTCAGGGGGAGGGATCAGTCCTCCCATTTGACAGATGAGGAGGCTGAGGTCTCACCTAGGGTCACAGAGGCAAGATGAGAGTGGAATTCGTCTTTCCTGACTGCTAGCCTGGCAATATGGGAACCACATTCTGTCCACTCACCGGGGAGTCTGGAATTTAAATCGAATAAAAAGGTGTCCAGCAACGGTCACAGGAGTCCTTGGGCCTGAGCCTGTCGGAGAAGTCCATGATTTGCCATCATTAAGGCTTCACTGTCCTGGTCCAGAAGGATATTGGACATCCTGAGCCTTTTTCTCCTTCTGCTGTGACGCAGTCAAAAAAATCAAGAGGGTCCTTTCACCTTCCCCAGCCCCAGCCTGGCATCCTCTTATCCTCCCTTTCCTGCCACAGGGCACCATCTGTAGCAGGTTTAAATTGGACTGAATGGTGTGGAATTGCAAGTCAAAAGGATCCTGTGATCATTCCGCCCACGGCCCGGGGCTCTGTGCTCTGCCGCGTTATAAATAAGAGTAATGGAGTAAAGGCTGAATTACAATCAAGGCTGCTATGAACACACCGAACAGGCACGGGGCTTATTTAAGGAATATAGAGGCAGATTATGCTCCCGAAGCTATGCAGTCAGAGCCAGTCAATACCTACTCACTCTTTCAAATCAGGGCCACGGAGATTTTGATTAGGAGGAGGAGAGGCTGGGGGGATATGGTAGGATCCCGAGTTCTGGGAAGTTTTCAGAATCCATTTGTTCTGTTCTACACGTGCCCACCACTGATCACCTCTTCTGAGCTAGGTTTTAGGGAGACACCAGGCAGTAAGGGAGTCTAAGGCTTCTTAAAGAAGCTGGGAGACTTGGGGAGCAGAACGTAGGTGAACTGTGAAATAACTAAATTGATAATTATAATACAATGTGATAAGCACAGCAGTGAAAGGAAGCAGAGAGCAGGGGCCCCAATGCAGATCTGGAGGGAGAGAGGCTGCATGAAGGAGGAGACATCTGAGTTGTTCTTCTGGTTAGCTACTGCTGTGCAACAAACACCCCCGAAACTTAGTGCTTAGAGCAGTTTTTAAGCTCATAATTTTGCGGGCTGGTACTTTAGGCTGAGCTTAGGTGGGCACTTCTTCTGCTGGTATTGGAAGATATCCTCCGGGCTCTCTCATGTTCTTGTGGTCAGCTGGCAGTTCTGCTGGGAGCCGGATGATCTGGGATGGATTCTCTTGCGTGTCTGGTGGTTAGCAGCAGGCTTCGTCTGGGGTGCTGTGGGCAAATGGGCCATGTTTCTCATCATTCAGCAGGCTAGCCCGGGCTTCTTGCCATGGACGTTTCAGAGTTTTCAGGAGCAGCAAGAAAAAGCAAGACCCTGGTTCACAAACACTTTTCAAGTCCCTGCTTGTGTCATTTTTGGCGTTGCCCCTTTGGCCAAAGAAAGTCATGTAGCTGACTCTGATTCAAAGGGAGAAGAAGCAGACTCGTCTCTTGATGGGAGGAGTGGAGATCTGCACTGTCACATTACACTGGTGTAGAGGTGAGGAGGAGAAGAATTGTTGATGGTTTAGTTTACTTACAGCTGAATTCTGAAGATTAGGCAAGCAAAAAAACAGTGAGAAGAACAGCCTAGGGAGAGAGAACAGTGTGAACAAGAGCATGGAGGTATGCTTCTAAAGGCAGGGAGACAGGGAGGGAGTGACACAACTGGAGACACAGACCAGGCACAGGAGGGTCACTTGTCATGATTTGACCTTCAAATGCCATAGGATCCAGGTTGGTCCTGTTTTGATAGATGCTGCAGAGGCTATAGAGTGTGATGGGGGCGAGGGTGGGGGACAGGTGGACCCATATGCTCTTAGGATAAGAGACTTTACCCAGTTCCTTCTACTTCTGGGTCTCCATCTCTCTAAGTACCTTTGGCACCCACTGTGCCTTAACATTACCATCTGTGAATTGGACCAGGGAGTCTCACCCTCTTGGACCTCTATTTTCATCTTGTATCAGCCTGTATTTATCAAGCAGCTGTTATTGCAAAAAATGCTGAGCTACCATGAGGGAGTCAGAGGAGATAATAGGGATTCCTGGCTCAAAGGGATCTCATGATCTAGCAAAGGAAATGAGAATCATGGACAGGTGAGGTTGTTGAATCATGAGAGGGAGTAGAAACCCGGCAGAGGAGTTCAGAGCTCAGAGGAGGGAGAGGGCATTTTGGGGAGGGCTCTTCAGAGGGGTCGGTTCAGCTGGGTTTTGCAGGGTAGGTAACGTCTGTGCGCAGAAGAAGAGATTAGAGCGTCCCAGGAAGGAGGCAGCATGAACCAAGATTGGGAGGTCGGGCTGTGCTTGGGGCCTGTGGGCTGTGGCTTGGAGCACAGAGGCAATGGGCTTAGTCCAGAGTATGGCCCTGGAATGAATCCATCATGTGAAGATACTCCTCCTGGTCCAGCCCCTCACCCCTTGCTGCAAATAGCTGGTAGTCAGTGGCAGGTGTGTTCACTCTCTTCATCTGCTCGTTGCTGGGTTTTAAGGTGTCATTTTTCCTCTCTCAGCACCCACAGCACTGCACGGTGCCATGCTCTCCTGACTCATCACATTTTGTGACCTGTCAGGTCGCAATCCAAGCATGTGACACTCACACGTGGAACCCTGTGGGCTGAGGTGAAGGTGCTGGAGGTTGACAAGTCAGACTCAGCAACAGACATAAGGAGCCTCCCCGGTGGCATCTTCAGGAGGGGCTGAGGGAGACCTGGGGTTATGAGGGAATTCTACACACTCCCGCGTTGCTGCAAAATCCCTTTTAGGCATCAGAGAGGTTCCACATCTCACCTCTGTGCTGGTCCCTGTACATCTATGTCTCCTCCCCCCCCCCCCCACCTCTGTGGTAAATCCTTGTTTCTGGCACCCCTGTAATCCATGAATGGCACTGGATTGTGAAGCTGTGTGTCTTTGGGCAAATTGCTATCTCTCTCTGGTCCTCATGTTCCCAGTCAGTACAGTGGTAGACTAGATCATTGATCACCATACCTTTGCACTCTTTTCCTGTTGTGATTTTCCATGCTTCCAGGACAGAGCCAATAGGAGTGACTTAAAAAGGGTGGAGGGCACTGGGAACCAGACAGAAGGGTCTTGAAGACTCCAAGTGAAACGGGAAGTTTTATCTCTGTGACCTCTGCCTCCTTTTTCTCTATATTTGATACCGTGTCATCCTCCACTGCTCTCAGAACAACCTGATTGTTCTTGTCTTGCCAGTGGCGAGTTAGAAAAAGAGTAAAGAGAAGGCAGACAACTGACAGGGAATGTGCATACGCTAAATGCTGGGCTGGCTCCTCCAAACACTTTATCTCCCTTAATTCTCACAAGATCACAAGGCGTTGCTTTCATGATTCCCATTTTCCATGTGAGGCAAGTGAAGCTTAGAGAGGTGAACTTAACTTGTGAAAGGTCACCCAGTGAAATATAGGAAGGAGCAAAATGGTCCTAAAACTTCACTCACTGTAAGACAGAATGCTTCCTATTCCTCTCTCCCAGGGGAGATTTGCATCTTAAAAAACAAAAGGCACACCACTTAACCCTGGCAAATGACTTTATAAGAAGGGATGTATAGACAGAGCATCTGACTCACCCAGGTGGATGCCTGCCTGGGTACTTTTATCACACCTGCAGTGTGGACTTGAGCCCTCAGTCTATTTACTCCTTTTCTCAGCCCTAATCCAGAAAACACTGGATTTGGAATCAGGAAACCAGAGCTTGAATTCATGCTCTGCCACTTACTTAGATGGAAGATCTTGGGAAAGCCAGTCACCCTTTGGGGCCTCAGATATCTCAGGTGAAAAATGGGCATTCTTTTACCTACTGTATCCATGTGGGTTTCTCATGAGGGCTACCAAGGCAGTGAATGAAAGCTCCGAGCTTAGTGCCTTGCACATAAGTAGGCACTGGTGAAAGACCCTGTCTTCCTTCTGCATCAGTTTGTGGAATGGCGGAGAGGGGCGGGGAGAAAAACTCATTGACTGTTTGGATGTAATTTTTTTTTAAAAAGGAAAAAAGAAAAGAAACAGCAAACCCACAAAGAAACCAAGGGTGCATAGCGAAAGCTAAATGACAAAGAAAAACAGGCAAAAAAATGCAACAAGGAGGGAGGAAAATGGTTCAGGAGAGAATAGCTAGGGGTAATGAGAATCAATTCCATCAACCCTCCATCTATTTTCAAATCTAATCTGAAATGATATGCTCTTCTCTCTTGCCAATATCTCTTTTTTAAAAAAATTTAATTGTATTTACTTTTTTATACAGCAGGTCCTTATTAGTCATCAATTTTATACACATCACTGTATACGTGTCAATCCCAGTCGCCCATTCCATCACACTACCACCCCCAACACCCTGCCGCTTTCCACCCTTGGTGTCCATACGTTTTTTTCTCTACTTCTGTGTCTCAATTTCTGCTCTGCAAACAAGTTCATCTGTACCATTTTCTGGGTTCCACATATATGCGTTAATATACAATATTTGTTTTTCTCTTTCTGACTTACTTCACTCTGTATGACAGTCTCTAGATGCATCCACGTCTCTACAAACGACCCAATTTCGTTCCTTTTTATGGCTGAGTAATATTCCATTGTATATATGTACCACCTATTCTTTATCCATTGGTCTGTTGATGGGTATTTAGGTTGCTTCCATGTTCTGGCTATTGTAAATAGTGCTGCAATGAACATTGGGGTGCATGTGTCTTTTTGAATTATGGTTTTCTCTGTATATATGCCCAGTAGTGGGATTGCTGGGTCATATGGTAATTCTTCTTTTAGTTTTTTAAGGAACCTCCATACTGTTCTCCATAGTGGCTGTATCAATTTACATTCCCACCAACAGTGCAAGAGGGTTTGCTTTTCTCCACACCCTCTCCAGCATTTGTTGTTTGTAGATTTTCTGATGATGCCCATTCTAACTGGTGTGAGGTGATACCTCATTGTAGTTTTGATTTGCATTTCCCTAACAATTAGTGATGTTGAGCAGCTTTTCATGTGCATCTTGGCCATCTGTATGTCTTCTTTGGAGAAATGTCTATTTAGGTCTTCTGCCCGTTTTTGGATTGGGTTGTTTGTTTTTTTTTAATACTGAGCTGCATGAGCTGTTTATATATTTTGGAGATTAATCCTTTATCCGTTGATTCATTTGCAAATATTTTCTCCCATTCTGAGGGTTGTCTTTTCATCTTGTTTATGGTTTCCTTTGCTGTGCAAAAGCTTTTAAGTTTCACTAGGTCCCATTTGTTTATTTTTGTTTTTATTTCCATTTCTCTAGGAGGTGGATCAAAAAAGATCTTGCTGTGATTTATGTCAAAGAGTGTTCTTCCTATGTTTTCCTCTAAGAGTTTTATAGTGCCCGGTCTTACATTTAGGTCTCTAATCCATTTTGAGTTTATTTTTGTGTATGGTGTTAGGGAGTGTTCTAATTTCATTCCTTTACATGTAGCTGTCCAGTTTTCCCAGCACCACTTATTGAAGAGACTGTCTTTTCTCCATTGTATATCCTTGCCTCCTTTGTCATAGATTAGTTGACCATAGGTGCATGGGTTAATCTCTGGGCTTTCTATCTTGTTCCATTGATCTATGTTTCTGTTTTTGTGCCAGTACCATACTGTCTTGATTACTGTAGCTTTGTAGTATAGTCTGGAGTCAGGGAGTCTGATTCCTCCAGCTCCGTTTTTTCCCTTCAAGACTGCTTTGGCTATTTGGGGTCTTTTGTGTCTCCATAAAAATTTTAAGGTTTTTTGTTCTAGTTCTGTAAAAAATGCCATTAGTAATTTGATAGGGATTGCATTGAATCTGTAGATTGATTTGAGTAGTATAGTCATTTTCACAATATTGATTCTTCCAATCTGAGAACATGGTATCTCTCTCCATCTGTTGGTATCATCTTTAATTTCTTTCATCAGTGTCTTATAGTTTTCTTCATACACGTCTTTTGTCTCCCCAGGTAGGTTTATTCCTAGGTATTTTATTCTTTTTGTTGCAATGGTAAATGGGAGTGTTTCCTTAATTTCTCTTTCAGATTTTTCATCATTAGTGTATAGGAATGCAAGAGATTTGTGTGCATTAAATTTGTATCCTGCAACTTTAGCAGATTCATTGATTAGCTCTAGTAGTTTTCTGGTGGCATCT
This sequence comes from Balaenoptera ricei, assembly GCF_028023285.1. Lineage (NCBI taxonomy): Eukaryota > Metazoa > Chordata > Mammalia > Artiodactyla > Balaenopteridae > Balaenoptera > Balaenoptera ricei. The sequence goes on along the minus strand of NC_082644.1, from coordinate 106,036,875 downwards.
TTAGGATTCTCTATGTATAGCATCATGTCATCTGCAAACAGTGACAGTTTTACTTCTTCTTTTCCAATTTGTATTCCTTTTATTTCTTTTTCTTCTCTGATTGCCATGGCTAGGACTCCCAAAACTATGTTGAATAATAGTGGTGAGAGTGGACATCCTTGTCTTGTTCCTGATCTTAGAGGAAATGCTTTCAGTTTTTCACCATTGAGAATGATGTTTGCTGTGGGTATGTCATATATGGCCTTTAGTATGTTGAAGTAGGTTCCCTCTGTGCCCCCTTTCTGGAGAGTTTTTATCATAAATGGGTGCTGAATTTTGTCAGAAGCTTTTTCTGCATCTATTGAGATGATCATATGGTTTTTATTCTTCAATTTGTTAATATGGTGTATCACATTGATTGATCTGCATATATTGAAGAATCCTTGCATCCCTGGGATAAATCCCACTTGATGATGGTGTATGATCCTTTTAATGTGTTGTTGGATTCTGTTTGCTAGTATTTTGTTGAGGATTTCTGCATGTATATTCATCAGTGATATTAGTGTGTAATTTTCTTCTTTTGTAGTATCTTTGTCTGGTTTTGGTATCAGGGTGATGGTGGCCTCATAGAATGAGTTTGGGAGTGTTCCTTCCTCTGCAGTTTTTTGGAAGAGTTTGAGAAGGATGGGTTTTAGCTCTTCTCTAAATGTTTGATAGAATTCACCTGTGAAGCCATCTGGTCCTGGACTTTTGTTTGTTGCAAGATTTTTAATCACAGTTTCAATTTCATTCCTTGTGATTGGTCTGTTCATATTTTCTATTTCTTCCTGGTTCAGTCTTGGAAGCTTATACATTTCTAAGAATTTGTCCATTTCTTCCAGGTTGTCCATTTTATTGGCATAGACTTGTTTGTAGTAGTCTCTTAGGATGCTTTGTATTTCTGCGGTGTCTGTTGTAACTTCTCCTTTTTCCTTTCTGATTTTATTGACTTGAGTCCTCTCCCTCGTTTTCTTGATCATTCTGGCTAATGCTTTATCAATTTTGTTTATCTTCTCAAAGAAACAGCTTTTAGTTTTATTGCTCTTTGCTATTGTTTTCTTTGTTTCTATTTCATTTATTTCTGCTCTGACATTGATGATTTCTTTCCTTCTGCTAACTTTGGGTTTTGTTTGTTCTTCTTTCTCTAGTTCCTTTAGGTGTAAGGTTAGATTGTTTATTTGAGATTTTTCTTGTTTCTTTAGGTAAGCTTGTATAGCTATAAACTTCCCTCTTAAAACTGCTTTTGCTGCATCCCATAGGTTTTGGATCATCGTGTTTTCATTGTCATTTGTCTCTAGGTATTTTTTGAGTTCCTCTTTGATTTCTTCAGTGATCTCTTGGTTATTTAGTGACGTATTGTTTAGCCTCCATGTGTTTGTGTTTTTTACGTTTTTTTCCCTGTAATTGATTTCTAATCTCATAGCGTTGTGGTCAGACAAGATGCTGGATATGATTTCAATTTTCTTAAATTTACTGAGGTTTATTTTGTGACCCAAGATATGATCTATCCTGGAGAATGTTCCGTGCATACTTGAGAAGAAAGTATAATCTGCTCTTCTTGGATGCAATGTCCTATAAATATCAATTAAATCTATCTGGTCTGTTGTGTCATTTAAAGCTTGTGTTTCCTTATTACTTTTGTGTTTGGATGATCTGTCTATTGGTGTAAGTGAGGTGTTAAAGTCCCCCACTATTATTGTGTTACTGTCGATTTCCTCTTTTATAGCTGTTAGCAGTTGCCTTATGTATTGAGGCGCTCCTATGTTGGGTGCATATATTTTATAATTATTATATCTTCTTCTTGGATTGATCCCTTGATCATTATGTAGTGTCCTTCCTTGTCTCTTCTAACGTTCTTTATTTTAAAGTCTATTGTATCTGATATGAGTTTTGCTACTCCAGCTTTCTTTTGATTTCCATTTGCATGGAATATCTTTTTCTATCCCCTCACTTTCAGTCTGTATGTGTCCCTAGGTCTGAAGTGGGTCTCTTGGAGACAGCATATATACGGGGTCTTGTTTTTGTATCCATTCAGCAAGCCTGTGTCTTTTGGTTGGAGCATTTAATCCATTCACGTTTAAGGTAATTATCAATATGTATGTTCTTATGACCATTTTCTTAATTGTCTTGGGTTTGTTTTTGTAGGTCCTTTTCTTCTCTTGTGTTTCCCACTTAGAGAAGTTCCTTTAGCATTTGTTGTAGAGCTAGTTTGGTGGTGCTGAATTCTCTTAGCTTTTGCTTGTCTGTGTAAAGCTTTTGATTTCTACGTCAAATCTGAATGAGATCCTTTCCGGGTAGAGTAATCTTGGTTGTAGGTTCTTCCCTTTCATGACTTTAAGTGTATCATGCCACTCCCTTCTGGCTTGCAGAGTTTCTGCTGAGAAATCAACTGTTAACCTTATGGGTGTTCCCTTGTATGTTACTTGTCATTTTTCCCTTGCTGCTTTCAATAATTTTTCTTTGCCTTTAATTTTTGCCATATTGATTGCTATGTGTCTCGGTGTGTTTCTCCTTGGGTTTATCCTGTATGGGACTCTCTGCGATTCCTGGACTTGGGTGGCTATTTCCTTTCCCATCTTAGGGAATTTTTCAACTATATTCTGTTTGAATATTTTCTCAGGTTCTTTCTCTCTCTCTTCTCCTTCTGGGACCCCTATAACACGAATGTTGTTGCGTTTAATGTTGTCCCAGAGGTCTCTTAGGCTGTCTTCATTTCTTTTCATTCTTTTTTCTTTATTCTGTTCCACAGCAGTGAATTCCACCATTCTGTCTTCCAGGTCACTTATCTGTTCTTCTGCCTCAGTTATTCTGCTGTTGATTCCTTCTAGTGTAGTTTTCATTTCAGTTATTGTATTGTTCATCTCTGTTTGTTTGTTCTTTAATTCTTCTAGATCTTTGTTAAACATTTCTTGCATCTACTCGATCTTTGCCTCCATTCTTTTTCCAAAGTCCTGGATCATCTTCAGTCTCATTTTTCTCAGTTCTCTTTCTGGAAGATTTCCTATCTCCATTTCATTTAGTCGTTTTTCTGGGGTTTTATCTTGTTCCTTCATCTGGTACATAGCCCTCTGCCTTTTCATCTTGTCTATCTTTCTGTGAATGTGGTTTTTGTTCCACAGGCTGCAGGATTGTAGTTCTTCTTGCTTCTGCTGTCTGCCTTCTCGCCAATATCTCTTAATTCTTCTCTTCCCCTCCCTTATTTAACCAGGTATAACTATATTATTTATCTCCACCATGTGGCTGGGGAAAACAGTTTTGTGTAAAAGATGCATTTCCTAATGGAGGTGGGAATGGGCAGATTGGAGGCAAAGGCAGAGATGAACGCTGACAGATGGGGGCTGGGAAGGAGTGGGTCTGAGGTTCTCCTGGGACTTTCTCTTCCAATTGCTGCTGCAGGGCCTGGCTGGGTCACTGCCCCTGCCATCTCTCCACCTTCTATCCCTGCCCTCCCCAGGGGGCCTCCTAAACCTAGCACCACAGTGATGCCATCATGCAGGCATTTAACCTCACCAGACATCAGGATCTCGACCTATAAAATGTCCAGCTTATAAACTCTGACTGCTGGCCTCATCCAAACCTGTGATAAACGAGGAGCGTTAACTCAACTCTCTTGCATGTTCTTGTGACATCCTGTGCATACTCTCTCATGGAACCAGATGGTGATCTCTGTTGATTTCCCTTTTCTGCTCTCCTAGATTATGATTTACTTGAGGACAGGAAACTTATAAAATGTGCATCGAGTGGTATGTTTATTCAACAAGTATTTATTGAACACCTGCTGTATGCTAAGCACTGAGGATAGCAATTACCTAGACAGACACAATTCTCTGCCATGAATGAATGAATGAATGAATAAGTGGATGAAAGAATGAGTGAATGGAAGCAAGAGGAAATGGTGCTGCTGTTGCTTAGTGGGAACAGAGGAAAATCCAGACTAGAATGGAAGGTCTTTGAAGGCAGCAATGAAATGCATCTTTTTATCCAATCTATCCACAAAACCTCACACTGTGCTTGGAACATTTTAGACAGTCAATAAATATTTATGGTAAGGTACATTGTTGAATGATGGGAATCATGATTGTATTTGCTTTCAGGACTGGCCATGGGACTTTGCAGATTTCTAAGCACATTGCTAGGGATGACCTTATTTTCTCTCAGTTCTACATTAGATGTGATGTAAGTAGGACAGATCGTGACCACCCCCCCTCCCCGCTGCCGGCCACACACACTTTTAGAAAGAAAGAAAGAAAATCATAGAAGCTTTGTGATTTGTCCTCAGGTAAACTGTCCAGTTGGTGCAGAGGTATCACACAAACCTAGGCTTCCAACTCCAAATTCAATGTTTCTTTCACTAACCCAGGCTGTGTGATTATTGATGAAGTCAGAAACATAAGAATATATCCATCCATCCATCCATCCATCCATCCATCCATCCATCCATCCATCCATCCATCTTTTCCTTTTCATTTATAGCATTTGAAGAGATTCATTAGCCTCTGAACTAGGACTTGGTCTGATTGCATGAGGGAGTCCCAAGTTGGACCTAACACTTTTTATTCTGCTAGCAGATTGTCCATAGGTATAGCATGGTAACCCCCTTTTTACTTTCCTCTCTGCAAAATGCTGTCTCTCTGTGTTTCCTCTGCAATGATGAGCTTCCGTATTTTCTACTGGCATCCTCCCACTTCACTCCTCTGCACGCGTGCAGCCTTCCTGCCTTCTTGTCTTTGTGCCACTCCTCCATCCGAAATACCCTTTACTACATGGGTACCTGTTGAAATTTTGTCCTTCCTTTAAGACTCCTCTCTGAATACTTTCTATATTCAGCCAGATGTTCTCTCCTCTGCTCTAAGCTTCCTGTTTTGATTTATAGCTACTTATAGCATGATTTTTTTCTGTTCCTTGGACTGAGCTCCTGAGGATAGTTTCTTTATGCCAGATCTCAGAAAAAGTTGGTTGACTAAGTGAATTTTAAGGTGAGCACATATTTGCATCTGCTACAGAGGTAATATATATTCAGTGTAGAAAATGTAGAGAAAAATGAATCATAACATGATTAAAATCATCTCTGATCCCCCCATTCTTGATGTTCCAGTGTTTTTCTTCCCAGCTGTATATGCATATACTTATCTCTAAACAGAATCATAGGGACCGTGTATTTTCTATATAAACTTCCTCTTCTGCTCCATGAGAATGCAACCTCCTTGAAAGTTAAAGTTCTGTCTTTCTCTTCATTTGCGTTCTTCAGGGTGCTTAAACTTGAGCCAGTTGTTGAATAAATTTCTGTAGAGTAGTTATATGGGCATCGAGCCGTCATTAGCGTCCTGAGTTGCCATCTCCTTTCTCTGTCTTCTGGGGATGCCCATCTGAATTCAGATATGAGGACAGCTCAGTTCAACTCACTAAAGATTTATGGAACCTTCTTCTCTGTATTCGGCTACTGTGTCAGGCATGAGGGCACACGGATGGCTCTGATGTATCCCTGCACTAGAGCCCAGTGAGAGAGGTCAGCTATGTAAACAGACCATTTTAACATAGATAAATACCATGTTACAATAAGATGCTATCACCTCTGTATATGAAGTAATATGTAACAAATGGAACTGTGGAATGCTCACTGAGGATCAAGATTAATGTTAAAAGCTAATTTGTTTGTATTATCTCATTTAATTCTCACAACAACCCTACTAAGCAGGTGCTGTTAATATTATTCTCATTTGATAGATGGGGAAACTGAAGCATGAAGAAGCCAAAAAGCTTGTCCAAAGACATACAACTTGAACACAGGGGAACTGGGGTTCAAAATCCAGCAGTTGGTCTCCAGTCTATAATGTTGTGCAGCAGGCAGTATTTCCTCTTAATGGAAGCATAAAGAGGGGGTCATACGGGGGGGTCAAGGAAGTCTTCCAGAGCGAGGGGTGGGGTTTGGTAGGAAAGGTTATACCTTTCCCACCAGGAAAGGAAAGCTCTGAGAAAATGTCTTCAAAGATGTTGAAGTAAGAAACAGGATAGTGTGTGTGGAAGATTACATAAGTATTTTGATCAGATTTAACATATAAGTGCAAAGAAAGGAGTGAAATAAGGTAAGGCAGAGGAGAAATGCAGGTGCTAGGTTGGTGAAATTAAGTTTTATCCTAAGGGGAATCAAGAGCCATTGAAAGGTTTTCAGCAAAGGAGTGGCATGAGCATATTTATAAGTTAGACATGTAATCATGGTAGCCCTTTGAAGGATGGCTGGAAGGAAGGAAAACTGGGGGCAAGGATAACGGTTGGGGCTACTCGGTAGTCTCCATTTGCCCCTTGAGATCCACTCTCCATGCTTTTCCCCCCTGCTCTGTGCCTTGGAAGGCTGACCCATGTGATTTGCTTCGCTGGAGCACCCTTGGGTGTTTGGTTGGGGTTTGCCCATGTTAGGCACCTGTAAGAGATTAGCAGGTACAAGGAGGGTGAGGTTGAAGCATTTATTACCCCATCACCTCCATGCTTGGTCATGCCTTGTCAGAGTTAGGTTATTCTGCTGGATTATACTGAGGTAGGAGATAGGTGGGCCCCAGGCTGAGCAGCTGCAGCCAGTCTCCTGCTGACACTTTGAGATAAGATACTAGCAGGTGCATTGGGCCCTGAGTGGGTGGGTGCAAAGAGACCACGATTTCCTCATTCCTGTGGCCAAGGGGATTTCGCAGCCCGACACATGTGCAGAGAGGGTCCTCAGTCTAGGGAGGAGCCCAAGGAACGAGGAGACACCAGCCCTTAATATGTCCTGCCAACCTCCCAGAAACCTTCGCGTTGGAATCCATCTTGGCTGGGAGATGTGCACACCCACCAGGAAGGACCCTGAGTCAGGCCAAATATGGGCACAAGCAAGATGATTGGCCAGAGACCACCTGGAAGACTGCCTCCCCCGTAAGCGACCTTAGTTGCCCCTATTGGGGGCAACTCACTCTGAGTTCACCTGTGTGCTCTTCCACATGCCCACTGCTTCTAATAAATGCTTTATCTGTTTCACAATCTTGATCTCTTTGCTAAATTCCTTCTTCAAAGAAGACAAGGACTGAGGTCCTTCTTCCAGCCGCCTCACCCCTGAATTCAATACTACCTGAAAGCCACAGCAGCTGACTAGCAGCCCTTTCCTACAGCTATGGCTCTTTCAGGGTGATAGAAGCCTCCCTCCCTTTGCCCCTTCAGGCCTAGGGTGGTGACAGCTCCTTGCTGTTGCCAGCTTTGAGGTGCTTCATCATTGCTTGGCCTTAACCCTGCCTGTGATGATTAATTTCATATGTCAACTTGACTGGGCTAAGGGATTTCCAGAGAACTGGCAAAACATTACTTCTGAGCTCGTCTGTGAGGGTGTTTCTGGAAGAGATTAGCATTTGAATGCGTGGACTAAGTAAAGGATAAAGGCCTCTGTCAGTGTAGGTGGGCATCATTCAGTCCCTCTAGGGCCTGAATAGAACCGAAAGGTGGAGGAAGGGGAGATTTGCTCTCTGCCTGAGCCAGGACATCCATCTGTTCCTGCCCCCTGACATTAGCCCTCTTGGTTCTCAGGCCTTTGGCTCAGACTGGGACTTACACCATTGGCTCCCCTGGTTCTCAGTCCTTTGGGTTTGGACTGGAACCACAGCACTGGCTCTCCTGGGCCTGCAGCTTGAAGATGTCAGACTGTGGGACTTCATAGCCTCCTTAATCATGTGAGCGAGACCCTCATCATAAGTCTCTTTCTATATAGCTATATATGTTCTATTGCTTCTGCGTCTCTGAGAACCCTAAGACACTTCCAAAGCCTTTGTAAATGGTCCCATTATTAAACACTTCTCAGTCACCTTACTGAGTGTGTCTTCTCTTTTCTGATGAGACACTGACTGGCACAGAGCCATTTGAAGCAGTCCACAAGAGAGATGATAAAGGTTCGCAGTAAGGCAACCACTTAGAGATAACAATGTAGAGATTGATATTGTAGAGATGATAAGGAAGGGTGTGTATTTGAGATCTGTTTCCCAAGCCCACTCCTCAGGACTTACTGCGTAGAGGTGACCGCCCATGGAGGCTGGAACAGCTAATGTCAGGGGTGTGTGAAGTCAGTGTCACTACCTTTCCCAGCTCCTTCTACCTAGGCAGTGAGTTCATCTCACAGAACATCTGCTTTCCCCCTCCTGGCGAGGCAAAGACCATTTGCAAACTCATCAGAAGCGCTCTCTGGCCTTACGTGCATAACCTGCAGGAGGGTCAGTTGGTGCTGTGGAATCTGAAGACGGGTTAGTTAGCCACTTGGGAGACGTTACCAAGATGGCTGGTGATCAGAAGAGCTGCTTATTTTCATAATGACCTTCAGGAATTAAATAAAAATACAATGAGTGCCATAGATTAGGGAGAACAAGCCAATTAAAACCACAACACGCCTTTGGGATTTTTTATTTCTTTTCCAGGAGGCTGAAAGGCATCCGTGGCTGCTGAGGCAGGGTGGAGGTCTTCCCAGAATCACTGATGAAGGCTGATCCTCTTGCTTGGCTTTAGCGGGCAGTGGAGGGGATTTGAGCCTATTGAATATTTCACGAGTTGCAGCCCATGTGGGGAGAGCAGTGAAAGGTGAAGAGGCAATCCCTGGGTTTCTTTACGATTCCACTATAAAACTAAGCTCTTCGGGGTGGGAGGGAGGCAGGCATTGGAGTCAGTCTACCGCCGGAAGGCATGGTGCACCAATTCTCCCACTTTAATATCTGCTGTTTCATTTTATATTCCTCATGTCAGCATAATCTGCCTTTATGGGAATCATCTTTGTTACCAACCAAATGCGTTTAGTCTCCCTTTTGCTTTAAGTTTGATCGTAATATGACTTGAAGACTTCAATGAAATGTTTATATGCAGGGGCTAGCGGAAGAGGAGAGGGAAAATGCAATTGGAAAATCAATCATCAGGGAATTTCAAGAACCTAGCCTTGGTTATGCTACTGTTTCTTTGACCTGTTTTTAATGGACCCAGGACCGGCTCTCGGAGCAAGTCTACCCGCTGATTCCCTACTGCATGCTGAAAAATGTATACTCTGTTGCTAGACATCCAAAACTCTTAACTCTATGTCTGAACGATATTCCCACCCTGACATTCTACTGCCCTCCTTCTTGTGCATGTGGCTTCACTGCCCTGAGATACCCAGCCACCCAGCCCATCTCTCTGCCTCCTTCTCTCCTCCGAGGGCTAACAAGATGCCCATCCTCTGCAACACTCATGTTACCACGTTTTGGGAGTGGTTCTTGGTCTCAAAGCTAGGAAAGTCCTGTCCCACCCTCGAGTTCCCAATGGACCTTTACTTTTTCTTTATTTCCCTAATGAATCTCAACACTGCTTTCATCTTATTATGGATATGTATAAACACATGTGTGTATGAGTGTATATGTGTGTGTGTATTCATCATTCAGCAATTCAGTATTTTTTTAATTGATCACTTATATGTGCCGAAGTACTTGAAATGTGGCAGGAATAAGACACACAGGGTCCCTGCCATCCTGGAGAGACAGGTATTAAATGCATGTTCAAGAAAATACATGAAGTAAAATTCTAATAGTGAAAAGTTCCATAGAAAGTGTTTGTAAAGGTGGTACAATAGAGCGTGCATGTATATGGAGAGAAGTACTTTGTTATTTTTAATCTTTTTTTTTTTATTGAAGTATAGTTGATTTACAGTGTCATGTTAGTTTCACGTCTACAGCACAGTGATTCAGTTTTATTATATATTTTTCAGATTCTTTTCCCTTATAGGTTATTACAAAACATTGAGTATATTTCCCTGTGCTATACAGTAAGTCCTTGTTGTGTATCTATTTTATATATAGTAGTGTGTATATGTTAATCCTAAACTCCTAATTTATCCCTCCCCCTCTTCCCCTTTGGTAACCATAGTTTGTTTTCTATATCTATGGATCTATTTCTGTTTTGTAAGTAAGTTAATTTGTATCTTTTTTAAATTTTAGATTCCATATATAAGCAATGCTGTATGATATTTGTCTTTGGCTTACTTCACTTAGTATGATAATTGCTATGTCCATCCATGTTGCTGCAAATGGCATTATTTCCTTCTTTTAATGGCTGAGTAATATTCCTTTGTGGATATGTACCACATCTTCTTTATCCATTCATCTATCAATGGGCATTTAGATTTCTTCCATGACTTGGCTATTGTAAAGAGTGCTGCTGTGAACATAGGGGTGCATGGATCTTTTCGAATTATAGTTTTGGAGAGGAGTACTTTACGTAAGAGTGGCATGGCCTCTCTGAGTAGGTGTCAGTTGGACTGAGAGACAAAGGCTGAGAAGAAGCCAGCTTGCAAGCTTTGGGTGGAGAGTTCCAGAGACACTGGACAGAAAGTCTGTATGTGCTGAGACAAGAGGAAGCCTGGCCTGTGTGGGGAGTAGTTGTAATTCCTGTAGAGCTGGGGCATGCGATGAGCGGATGATGCGGGGGGGATCCTGGGTCACATTAAATGGAAAGCGTGCACCTTTGTGCACAGTGACATGGGGCAGGGGTAGAATTTCTGCTATTAAAGGACTGTGAGCTTCCCAAAGGCAAAGCTATGTCTCATTTCACTCCGGATTCCAAGCTACTAAGCCACCTGCTATTGAGTAAGTCCTCAGTAAGGTGTGTTGAGTGTCTAAACAGAGAAACACATGAATAAATGAATGAAGGAGAGAACAAATGACCAAGACCTTCTGCTTCCGCTGAGGCAATTTTCCCTCTGAGGTTTCATGCCCCTTCTCCCCTCCCAACAATAGTTTTGGGGGTTTTTTTTCCCTCTTTGTAATAGAGTAAGGCCAGAGCTGTTCTCTGTGATTCAATATTTACTGTTTCACACACTGTTATTATCATTTAACGTTTACTGTCTGCTGACTGTGCACTCGTTGCCGTAGCAAACAAAGAGCTCAATTGGTTCATGGGCTAATTTAGTCAAGGAAAAGGAGATGTTATAAGAGCAACTGGCATAGTAGAAATTATATAGACTGGAAATCCACTGGGTCCAGCTGGGTACCAGCTCACCAGTGACCTTAAGCAAGTGACTAACCCTGCGTGGCCCTCTGTTTTCTAATCTGAACACGGGGATGGCAAGCTCCTTTAATGGTGGGGTTTCAGGCACGGGTGGGGAGAGCTCCAGAAGTAAGGGGTGCAGATTTCAGGAAGGATTCCTCCGCTTCCTCTGCCTGCTCCTGTCCCAGGCTGTGTCAACCAGATGTGGCCTGCCTTGGGGCTCTCTGCCGGTGCCATTGCAGGGACTCTTAACACAGTAAGTGCCTGCCCAGCTGACAGCACACAGACCCTCCTTCTTGAGCTGCTTAATGAGAGACAACAATTTCCAGAGGCAAATCCCAGCGCTGGGTTCCCTGGACATCTGGTTCTGGCTTTGATGCACAGAGAGAAAAATGAGCAAGGCACTGAGCAAGGCCATTCACCATAATGTCTTCGCGTTGCCTTGGCCCAGCTGGCCGGCTGCCAGAGAAGCTGCTTCCACGTCCTCCGATGCTGAGGCTGGGAGGCTGGGGAGAGAAGGTGCTGGGGAGAGACGTGCTTCATAGACTAGGCTCCCAGCCAGTCTCCTCCCCGGGGCCACACAGGGTGCTCTGGGGGCCCTTTGGGGCCTAAGTTCTAGGAGCCGATGTACTCCTGAGATGATGTCCAGCCTTGCTCCACTCTTACTGCAGCAAGGGAAGCCCAAGCAGGTTTTCACTTGGACTAATAACTTACTATATTCCAGCCACTTTGCCTTTGCCTTGGGATGAGGTGGGAGGCTGTTGGTTTAGAGCAGAGTGGTGACGTGAGCTGACTTATGCTGTGGCAGGATTCTTCTGGCTTCTGGTGGAACATAGACAGAAGAGGCAAGGGTGGAAGAAAAGAGTCAAGTTAAGGAGCCCGTGCAGTAAGCCAGGCAAGAGAGGAGGGTGTCTTGGCCCAGGTGGCTTGCAGTAGAGGAGCTGAGAAGGGTTGCATTTCGGATGCCTTTTGAAGGATTTCCTGATGGACTGGATGAAGAGCGGGAGAGAAAGCAGGCAATCAAGAATGTCTCAAGAACGTCTGAAGGGTGAATTAGATCCTGTCCCTATTAATAATAATAATGATAATAAATATTAATAGCTAACTTTTTATAGCACTTATTCAGTGCCAGGTGCTCTTCCCCGAAGGACTTTTGATTGTGAAATTGAAGGAGTTAGAGTCTACTGGGAATGGACCATATAAGAATAATTCAGTAGAATTTGGTGAGCAAATATCATCATCTCATCTCAAGGTGACTCTTTTATTCAGTGTCACCAGGTGTGATGGGGGCTGCCGTGGGCATGGGGTGAGCTGACTAGAGAAGAAGTTCTAACTCGTCTTCCTCATCAATCCTCCTCAAGCTCATGTCTGTGTGCATGTACATGAGGTCTTTGGGGACTGTAGAAACACTGTCTCTAGGTCAGCTCTATAGCTTCGTCCAGAGGTCCAAACGTCAGACACTATTAAGGCCACTTGTCTATTGATGGATTGATTGCCTCTGTTTCCTACAGTAACTCTCACTTGAGGAAAGATCTGATAATTCACCAACCCCATCAGCCTTCCCCTTTATTCACAGGACACATTGATAGGCCTTGTCCTTCAAACTATTTTCAGGGACACATCCCTTTAGCAGATAGCACTCGGAAAAGATTGTATGATCCCACTGCAAGGACGCTTTTGGTACTGTATGCTCTCACCCTTCTTAATAAGAAGCTATATTGGTACAATTACATTGACTGGAAGTACTATTAAAGTGATACTTATTATTTTGTATTTTCAGAGGGAAAAACAGCATAGAGGCAAGAGTTAGGAAGTTCAAGTCAGGTGACCTTACAATTGACTAGAAAGTCCTAACTTCCCATTGGTTATAAGAGAACATTGAAGTAGGAAAGAGGGTTTTCAAGTATTTTTAAGCCATGGAAACCTTTGTGCCAGTACTTCCTTGCTTGAGAGTACAGTATATACAATATGAGGGAAAAAATGGAGTGGCTCTGACTGAAGCAGGAGAAATGGCTCAGAACAACCCACTTACCAAGCTCCTTTCCCTTAAAGGGTGATCCTGAGGTACCTCAGCTGGGCCAGATGTTCTTTTGGGCCTTGCCGGCTCTGAGGTTCTGCATTTCTGCCATGAGCACTTCCAGCTCAGCTTCTGAAGAGTTCACACTCTGAGCTCCCAACTCTTCAGAGATGTCCTTCCTTCACCTTCTTATAGTTCTGTGGCCTCAGAAGAACGTAAGCACATTCACCTCTTGCTTAGTTCGCCTCCACTGTGGGAGTAGAATGAATTACCTTATCACGCATGCTGGTACCAAAAGGGCACCAGGCAGACCTGGGTTCGAATCCTGCCTCTGCCACTCTGTTGCTTGGGGATAACCTTGGCTACAGTCGCCTCATCTGTAAGTGGAAGTGATGATCTCTGGCTCAGAGATGCCATGTGGGGAGAGGCATCCCGGTACAGGTAGGTGCCTTCAGAGCTCCTGATCACACGTGGCCCCTCTCCTCCGCGGAGCGCCGAGGCCAGACCTGCCGCTCACCCAGCACCTTGGGTCTTGTCTTGCAGAGATGTCAGGCACGGCAGCGGACATCTCGCTGGTGCACTGGAGACAGCAGTGGCTGGAGAACGGCACCCTGTACTTCCACGTCTCCATGAGCAGCTCCGGGCAGCTGGCCCGGGCCACTGCCCCCACCCTCCAGGAGCCCTCGGAGATTGTAGAGGAGCAGATGCACGTCCTCCACATTTCTGTGATGGTGAGTGAGTGGGAACGCACTTGGGGCTTTGGGGGGTGGCTAAAGGGAAGGGCGAGTGGAGAGACCGCGGCAGGAGGCAGGGGATTGCCAGCAGGTGGAGGGAAGGAGCTGGCCAAGTGCGAGAGGTTAGAATGATAAACAGAAGGTCGGATGGATCCCGTGGTGTCACTTGGACTGATGCATACTCGTCCATCATCTGTCAGCTGTGACAAACTAATTGTGCTTCAGAGGAGAAAATAAAGGGTCTCCAACTCCTTGGCCTTTTGGCCGACATCTCTGGGAATAGCTGCTTAACATCTGTCACGTGCTTGACCTGCTTTGCCGAGGGCTGAGGTTCAGCGCTCCACAACCGGCCGTTCCAAGAATGACTGAACAAACAAAATTGGAATGGGGCTGCCCTTTCCCAAGTGCCCTTGATGTGCCAGGTGCTTTAACTCTCACAACACCCCCTGCAGTGTAGACCGTGCATGGTGGTCCCTGGAGCTGGACTGGGCAGAGCCGGGGCTGTCACACACCAAAGCCCCCTCCATTACCCTCACTTTATAGCTGTGAATACTGAGTCAGAGGGGTAGAGAAACTTACCCAAGGTCACATAGCTAGGAAGAGACGGAGCTACTCTTGGGTATTTGAACCCATGTGTATCTGGCTACAAAAACTGAACTATGTCCTCTACACTCTCTCTCTCTCAATGCAAGAACTTTTTGACTATCCACCATACGTGAAGCACTGCACCAGGCACATTCATGGACATGATTTCATTGCATTCTTACCAAGAAGTCAGGCATGTCACTTCCATGTTAGAGATGAAGTTATGGACACAGAGAGGTCTATTGTCTGTTGGCCCCAGGATCTGGAACACTCAGGCTGCTGCCTCCTCAGAAAAGGATGCTAGGACAGAAATCGCCTGAATGGTAGTCTAAAGTGTATATAGATTCACATTAATGATGTATTAGAAAAGCTGTAATTAATGGCTTTGCACAGTATATAGAAAAAAATGCAATGTGCAGAATGTACAGGGTCTAATTGGCTCAAGAAGAGATCAGATAATAGCTACAGCTGACATCACTCTAGTGCTTTTCACTCCTGAAGCCGTTCTTACGTTATTTTCCCCTTTTTACCTTTAGCACAGCTCTGCCAGATGCAAGAGGGTAGGAAAAGTTATTCCCAACCTATGTGTGAGGAAGGTAGGGCTCAGAGAGGTAGAGTGATTGACCTAAGGCCACTCAGCAAAAGAAGGCTATAACCCAGCCCTTCATTTTTTCCTTCCATTCAATAGTCAACAGTACTTACCAAGAGCCTGCAATGGAGCAGATCTTGCCTTTTGGGCTCTGTTCTCCCGGTCCCTCTTCAACCTGCACTGTGCATTAGACATTCTCATTAGGGCTGAGTAAGTGCTTGGAAGTTTTCTCTTTTTGGAAAAGCACACACATACCCCAGCCAGACAGCCACGTTAAATTTGGACCTAACGTATGCTCATCACGTGGGGGAACAAATCAAGGCCTTTGTGTTATTCACGGAATGAGTGTGATAGACTTTTCCCATTTTTATATTTAGCGAGTGATGCAGCCACATGCCAAGCCAAGTGGGTGCCTGCATGCTAAGTTTGGGTTGCAAGTTTGTAAGCACCCTCTCAGGGTCCTTGCTGAGTTCCTCAAGGGGCCTGGGGCTGATGGGCGTGACGGCTCTTCTCTTAATGTCTGAGTGAGACTCGGTTTGAACTAATATTTATTAAGCATTTTCTGTTCGGCATGGCGTTTACTCACCTCCGTCCTTCCCATAACCCAGTGGCCTAGACAGTATTATCTCAATGAGCAGTGAGTCCTGCATGGGCTTTCTCTGCTTCCATGCCCAGTGTTAGTGTTACTTAAATCAGACCCCTCCCCAAAGACTAAAGGCATTTCTCACTTTTTTCTGCTCAGTGAGTTTAGCTTGGAAAGAAGAACTCACTAAGACCCAGATGTCGCTCCAGTTCCCTGTAATTCAGGATGTGGCTGGTGGAGTAGGTCACGTGGAGGTTGCCAGTCTCTAGACCCTCCCTGCCCGCAAGCTGGAGCGGCCCAAGGCTACCACCTTGTGGTCCCACCCATTCTTTCCCCCTTCAGTGCTCCCAGATCTTCATCTTTCCTGTCCTCCCCTTACCCTCAGCAGACAGTCCTGTCCAGGAAGCATTGGTCCCCTTTGCATCCGTTGATGGCAGCCCAGCCTCTCAGAGGTGGGACATGCCTCAGAGAACCCTGCCCTCTACGCAGAGGTAGGATGACATGGTTATAAGCATAGACACCTGAGCCCGAGTCCCTGGGTGTAAAGTTTCACTCTGCCACTTAGCGCTCTGGGTGATGTTGGGCAAAGTATTTAACCCCTCTATGCCATGTTTTGTCATCTATAAAAATGAGGATTATACTAATACTTACTGTGCATCAGAGCACTGGTATCGGAGGAGCTTGGCATACAAGGGCATTAGCTTTTATTATTAGGCACACTTTTCTTATGGAGACGTGCTGATGTATTATACCCATTCATTTCATAGATGGATAAACTGAGGTCCAAATACAGACTAGGACTTGTCCAGGACCCCCAGCCAGACAGCGGGGCTTGGCCTGGAGGACAGACCTCTCCGTGCCTCAGACTCTGTCCTTGCCATTCTGGCCACAGATAATTCAGCAAGAACAAAAAGAGCGTTTGGTTCTCCCCACTCCCACCTTACCAGTCTTCTTAATTTTTAAAACACATCTTGAATCTTTTAGATTTTTAAATCCCAAACATTTAAAATGGCATTCATGGTGGCTGGGACCTGCCTTCCCATTTCACAGATGAAAAAATCTGAGATTCAGTGAGTTCAAGTGACTTGCCGAAGGCTGCCTGGCTAACAAGAAGGCACTTCTGGGCCCAGGCTTTTCCAAGATTCCAAACTCATGTCACGGGGCTGCTGAGGACACCATGACTCTCCCTCTGTCAAACTTTGCGTTGTTACCATCTTCAGTGAAGATCTGAGATGGTTTGTGAGAAGACCAAATCATCCAGTCAGATCTCAAAAGGAACCTGGAGGTCAGAGTCAATGTTTTCCGTCTGCTTCCCTCAGCATAAATATCCCGCCCACCCACGCAGGGCAACCAGTTGCAGCTCAGTCACTGGAATCTGCTACAGTCCATGCCTACTGGAGTGGAACCAGCATGCCCTTTTGGGCTTGTTAAGCCCTGAGTTGAGCATCTACTTTATCCCAGAAGGTTGCATCATCTGACTATTAATATCCCAAGAGTCAGGCAACAAAGAGGTGTACTCGGTGAAACCCTGGGCAGAGGAAGAAAGTAGAGGGTCATTCATCTAGTCTGCAGCCCCAACTTCAGCTACTCTGAGCAGTCCCATGCCTGCCTCAGCCATGCGGGGGGCACAAGGGATGCAGAGAACAGAGCAGAGGTTCGGAAGGCATGGTCTTTCTTGCTTCCTGCTTCCTGATGGTTTTACTCTTGGGAGTTCCATCACCTCTTTGAGTCTCAGTTTATCTATGAAACAACTGATCTTACCAGTCTCACAGGGTTATTGAGAAGAGTGGAAGAAATATATAAATCGTACCTAATATCTAGTCTGGCACATTGTGGGTATACAATAAACGTGGCTATTACTACTACCGGTGCAGCAATTTTAAAGGACTCTAAGGTAGGAGTAAGGAGACATTGGACTGAGTCTTCTTTTTGCTGCTATCTTGCTATCTGATCTAGAGAAATATTCACAATACCTGACATTTTCTGAGTATTCACTACATTCCAGCTAGTGTTCCAAATTTTGTTTTACATGCATTATTAAATTTAAGCCTTACAACGGATCTTAAGGTGGATACTATTGTTATGTTTATTTCATAGATGTGGAACCTGAGATGTTAATAATATCTATAGCTATTGGTGTGAGTTGGTCAAGGTTAAATGGTAAAACCAATATTTAGTTCTATAGAGGCAGACTCCAGATCCTCTGCCCTTAATCTGTAAAGCAGACCATCATTTTTCTTCTCCCTGAATTAGTTGCTGACTTAAATTATAAGATGTTATGGACAAATTAATACAAAGACTCCCACCTCATGTGGAATCTGTGGGTGTGTTAAGAGGGGTTATGACTTGGGAGTCAACTCCAATGTTAAACAGTATCTCTGTTGCTGGCTTTATGACCTTGGCCAAATCAACCTCATCATCCGTAAAATAGCAATAATATTTCCTAATTCTCAGATTATTTTCTAAGTACTGAATGAGGTCACACACGCATAATAAAAACAATGGCTACCCTCACTGAGGACTTTCTGTATGCCAGGCACAATCTAGGTGTGGTACATGCAGCATTCCACTTAATTGTTCTGGTTCCTCTATAAGATAGGTACTGCTCCTGTCCCTCATTTACACATGAGGAACCTGGGAGTTAGTGAGATTTTATAACCTGCTGAAGTTCACATCACCAATGAGTACCAAAGCTGGGATTCCAACTCCAGTCTGCCCAAATTAATAAGAATCTTTGCTCTTGGGCGTGATTCTGCATGGTGCAGTGCCTGAAATTCAGTAAGTGCTCACAAAGTGGTAGCTGTCATTAAAATGTTAGCTGTAGTGACAACAGTGACGAATATTGTTGCCACAATGTTTTGAGCAAAGGGATGAAAGGAAATGTTTGATTTGATGTGTGAGAAGAGAAGACCTTTGAGGACATGTTTCTTTCAAAGGGACCATCCCACAGAAAATGCCACAGATTTGTACTGGTGGGCCCCAGTGAGGAGGGCTTACAAAGGACCAAGCATCCAAAGTGTTTGAGCTCTCCAGAAATGGAGGGGACTGAGTCAGAGGGTAGTGAGGTCCTTGTCTTTGAGGGTATGCAAGCAAAGGCTAGAAGCCGTATTTGTCAGAATTTTGAGAGGAATAATAGTTAAATTAGATGACTATTGTAGTTCCTTCAAACTTGAAGATCTATGATTCTATGGCATAATATATAGAAAAACACTTTGAGGATTATAAACTGCCCCATAAATCGAAGAAATTATTATTACCATTCTCAATCAGTAGCTTTGTTTAAAGGATCTGTGTGATATGGGGATAGTACATTTTAAAGCTTTCTGTGAAAAATGGCTTTAGATCATTTCCCCAGTCATTGCATTTATTCATTCACAGCATATCATGCATTCCTTAGTTTATTGATTTAATCACTCAATCATGCAATGCTTTACTTGCCCACTAAACCCAACAATGAAAATCCTATCTGGTAGAAAAAAAGAAAAAAAAACAAAAGGCTCTAAAAAATCAACCACAGGGTCAGAACAAGCCAACTCTGTGGGATTTGATCTTTAAAAGGGGTCTTACGTTTTAAGTTGTATTCATGAAAAACCAGTTTTCTGAGCAACTAGTTTTAGAAGGTTCTAGGTGAGACTTGAAATATTGTGTTTACTTTTGGGGATCATATGTTAAGATAAACAATAACTGAGTAGAAAATGTATGAGAAAATAAGACAGCGAAGAGTCTTAAAATAATAATGCTAACAAGCACTGTTATAATGCTTAGTTAGTGTTATAGCCATTGACAGATTGTTAACTCATTTAATCCTTCCGATAATCCTAAATCAATAGATGTCATTATTACTCCTGTTCTACTTTTGAGAACATGTAGGCATAGAGAATATAACTACCATGCAAGAACTGTGGACCTGGTAGCCCAAGGTTCGTAACTGACTTACCGGCCATGTGACTTGGGCATGTTCCTTCCCTCTGCTTCTTCCATTTCCTCATCTACAATGGAGTGAGGATGGAAATACCTGCCAAAGGATGCTGTTGTGAGGATCACCTAAGATGATACACATAAAGCACATATGCTAGAGCCTGACACAGAGTCAGGTCGTCATAAGTGTTAGGACTCTGCTATTTACAAGTATACGTTTCCTAGGGCTGTCATGACAATGTACCATAAACTGAGTGACTTAAACAACAGAAATTTACTGCCTCACCGTCCTGTAGACTAGAAATCTGAGATCAAGCTGCGGGCAGGCCAAGATGTGGATCTGTTCCAGACCTCTCCCCTAGCTTCTTATAGCACCTGGGCTTGTGGCAAGATAACTCTGTTCTTCCTGGCATTCTCCCTGTGTGGGTGTCTATCTCTGTGTCCAAATTTTCTCCTTTTTATAGGACACTGGTTGCATTGGATTGAGGCCCACCGTAATGACACCATCATAACTTGATTACCTCTATATGTAAAGATCCAGTCTCCATGTAAGGTCACATTCTGAGGTACTGGGGATTTGGAGTCCAACATATCTTTTTGGTGGGGACACAATTCAAGAAATAACAATAAGTGCTATTGCTGTGTTATTTATAAGTGATATTAATGAAGGATGCCCAGGGCAGCCAAGGTGGGAGAACCCAAAGCCTTTCAGAGTGAAGGCAGAGTAGAAGGGGAAACATCATGACTAAGAGGAATATTTTTAAAAAGATGACAGCAAAAAGCCAGTGGTAGGAAAATCATGTGATACACATAGCACAAAAAACTCTGGCCTGGGACTCAGCTGTCCCTGCCCTGCCCCTCATGTGCTCTATGACCTTGAGCAGGTCACATTCCCTTCTTAGCCTTAGTATCCCCATCTGTAAGTTGAGATCCTCAAGCTTATAACTATTGCCAAGACATGATGAAGTTTGGAAGTACAAATATCCCAAGTACATTTTTATATGTGTGCCATACCTCGTGAATCCCATTTACTTTTTTTTTTCCCCAGAAAGTGAAATTTTTAAAATCACAAATACATTTTTTTTAGTTTTAAAAAATGTAAATCATATGTACCTTGAAGCTTGGCCATGGCTTGCCTCAACAACAAGGATTAACTGAAAGCCCACAGGGTCTCTAGCTAGGCTAATGGGAAGATTAGGAGAATAAGCCATAGCTTCTGTCCTAAAGGAAATATGGCTTATCTCCCACAACATTTAGGGATGCAGCTTAGGGAAGTATTGATGGAATGAGCCTGAGGTGGTGTCAGGAGGCCTGGTTTCCAGTTAAAACTGTACCTCGTACCAGCTGCAGAGATTTGGACAAAGCTTCACCTCTCTGAGCTTCTCGATTGGTCATCTGCCAAATGGAAATAAAATTAGAATCATAACATTGAACTGAGATAATGCACATGAAAGCATTTGGCTAGGTTTCCCCCCAAAGAAGTAGAACCATGCAGTTTGGTTGGAAGGTTGGAGCTGAAAACACCTTAGACCTTGCAGAATCCAATTCTTGAGATGTCAGCTTTTGCTTGCTTTTTCTGTGAACAGATCACTCTGAACCTCAGTGACTGACCAAACAATGCTTTATTTCTCATGCACGTTACGTGTCAGCAGCTGCGGTCACGGTGGCCCAGATCTGCTTGTCTTCTCATGCTGGGCTGTGGCTGAAGAGGAGCCCCAGCCTGAGACGTTTGGTTTTCATGGCAATGAGCAAGACAGCAGGCAGAAATCTAGGATGGCTCTTAAACCAAATGCTTAGACATGGGTTCTCTCACATTCTGTGGGCCAGAGCATATCGTGTGGCCAAGCCAGTGGGAGGGGTGTACGGTCCTATATGGAGAATGGGCATGTGAACAATTGCAGATAGCAATTAGATGAGACCACGCCTCATTTTACAGATGGAGAAAAATGAGGCCAGAAAATGGACGTTCTCCATCCCTACTCCATTCGCCTGGGCCAGCAATCAAGCCCAGCTGGAGAAGGCTGACAAAGGCACCCTGGATATGCATCTCAGGAAGGGGGCCTGGAGGCAGTTCCTTTGAGCCTTCTGGTCAAAAAGAAATGCAAGATGGGAATGTATATAAGAAAAAAAATCTGCATAATGGGGGGGGGGCAAAGAGATAGGAAAAACAGACATCCACCAGTATTTATTGAGCAACTGTTGTACACTAGATGTGTAGAAACTACTAGCGGCAGAGAGAAATAAAAGGAAACAGAAAAAGGGAGCCAAGGACAATGAGAGAGATGTAGAAAAATAAAGGGAAATTGGCAGGAACAGACAGAAAAGGATTTAGCAATAGAAGCAGAGGCGGGGAAAGAGGAAACAGAGAATAAAAGACATGGAGGAAACCACACAGAGACAAGTAAACAGGGAAAGAGAAACAGCAGAGTTGAGAGGGACCAGATAGATTGGGATCCCCAGAAAGAGCCTTGGAGGGTGGACTGACGGGGTGAAGGGTGGGGTGCTAGGAGCGAGGAGGAGGCTGAAGTCCGGAAGATGGGGCAACATCCAGCAGAGACAGGGAGGGTCTGAGGTGGGGCTTTGGGACCAGCGGATCTGAGAAGAGGCCGCGGAGGTTGAGGTGGGTGAGGCTGCAGTGCCGAGTCCTGGAGGGTGGGGGGGGATCCAGAGACTGCAGAGAGGCAACACGGGGAGGGGCCGGATGGGCTGGCAGGAAAGTCAGGGAGAATGTCCTCTCCATGGCCACGCCCCACCTGCTTTCCTCCAGCCTCTTGTCCACATTTCATTTTCCTTCAAGAACCCAGGGCTTTCGTATGGTGTTCTAGCAACAGGGAATGAACGAATGGGGGTGTGTGTACAAGTGGGGTGCCATGTTCCCACTGTTTACTCCCCTTCCCACATGTTCTGAGTCTATCCGCAGTAAAGATCGAGGTGGGCTTCCTTTGGGTTCATTAGTGGGCTTCCACTTCCTGCTTCACTTAACTCCCCTTTGTCCCCTCTCCCCATTTTCAGGAGGCAGCTTGGTTTGGTGGAAGTGATGTGTGTTTGGAGACAGACAAGTGTGCATTCAAATCGTGCTCTTTCCCATATTGCTGTTTGACCTTAGATGTATTCCTGAACTTCTCTGATTCTTACTTTCTCCTGAATTTCCAGTGAGGCTGTGAATCTCTCATTCATGGGGCTCAGGGGAGAAATAAATGATAAAAGACGCATGAAGTGTCTTAGAACAGTGCTCAGAGAAGATCCCTTTCTTTTCCTTTAGCCTCCTAAAAATTCCTTTCTAATTCACTGTTGGGCTTGGCCTTGGAAAACATCCTTAGAGCTAAGTTGGTCAGGAGTTATTAAGAATATTGACTCTAAAATACTGATGTAAATAATTGACTAAGAAATAAATGGGATAGAAGAGATAGCTCTTTCTTACAGTGGAATTCCAATTAATAAATGTAGAGGAAAGAGGGAACTAGAAAGTCACCATTAGACCGTCACCACTGTAATAATTACTACCAACAAGATCCACCCATGTATACTAAAATTCATGGGTGAAACTTCAAGAAGCAGCAGGATATTTGCAGTCTCAAAGAATTACACCACCACCCACCCCCTCGGATATGTATTACTTACAAAAAGAAAATGGTGACTTTACAGTGGAACAATCTGGCAGATACCACTTGCATTAACTTCCTAGGGCTGCTATAACAAATTACCAAACACTGAGGGGCTTCAAACAACAGAAATTGATGTTGATGCTTTCACAGTTTTGGAGACCAGAAGTCCAAAATTAAGGTGTCAGCAGGGCTGCATGCTCTCCGGGGCTCTAGGGGATAATCCATTCCTTGCCTCTTCTAGTTTATGGTGGCTCCATGCTTCCTTGGCTTGTGGCTACTTGACTCCAATTTCTGCTTTCATCTGCATCTCACCTTCTCCTCTGTGTCCTTTCTTCTGTGTCTCTCGTAAGGACATGTGTCTGTGGATCGAGGATCCACCTGGATAATTCAAGATGATCTCCCCCTTGCAAGATCCCTAGCTTACTTACATCTGCAAAATAAGGTCATATTCACAGGTTCTGGGCACTGGGATATGGATATATCTTTTTGGGGGTCCACCGTTCAACCCACTACGTCACCTTAACCAAGCGATCCAAGTTAGCTTCACCAGGAATAAGACATATGGACAACCTGAATCTCCTGATAGGATGCACTGAGAAGAGCACAATGCCGTTTCTCTGGTTTTCTTGCCAAAAAAACGGTGTAACTTGATTCTAATCATGAGAAAACATTAGAGATAAACTCAAAGTGAGGGACATGCTACAGAATAGCTGACCAGCATTCTTCAAAGGTATTAAGATCATGAAAGACAGGGAAGACTGAGAAATTGTCACAAATAAGAGAAGACAAGGGAGACTCGAAAATTAAATGCCACGTAGGATCCTGGGTTAGACCCGGCCCCCACCTTCCCCAGCCCCGAAAAAAAAAAACGTTGATGGAAAACCTAGTGAAATCCAAATAGGTCTGTAGTTTAGCTGATGGGATTGTATTGTTAACTTCCAGGTTTTGATTATTCTACGGTTGTCCCTCAGTATCCATGGGAGATTGGTTATAGGACCCCCACAGAGACAAAAATTCATGGATGCTCAAGTTCTTTAGATAAAATGATGTAGTGCAGTTGGTCCTCCGTATCCATGGGTTCTGCATATGTGGATTCAACTAACAGAGGATCGGTTGAACCCATGGATACAGAACCTGCAGATAAGGAGGACCAACTGTATTTTGTTATGAGAAATGTTACCTTTAGGGGGAACTGAGTGAAGACTATGCAAGAACTCTCTGTACTAACATTGCAACTTCTGGTGAGTCTATAATTATTTCAATATAAAAGAGTTAAAAACAGAAAGAGTATTGCTTTTGGAGCAGGACTGTTTGGGTTAGGTCCTGGACTCATGGCTGACCTCTCAGCATGACATGGTTAAGTTACTCCCTCGTGCCTCAGTTTCCTCCACTGTAAAATGTGATAATAATAGTTTCTACCTCCTGGAATTAAAATGAGGTCACACATGTAAACTCTACACAAATGTTGTATCATCAATTTCATTAATATTGCTACTGTCATTGTTCCTCTTTCACCAATGATAAAACCAAGGCCTCGACAGTTAAAACTACTCTTTTCTAAGATCACACAGCCAGTGCCTGAGCCCAGAATTAAAGTTAAGTTTCTGATTCCAAGTGATCTCTCTCCTCTATAGTATTTCTTCTGTTACAGGGGCAAGGATGGGTAAAGACCTTTTAGGGGCCCATCTTCATAGTCATCTAGTTAATACTTGACTCTGTGTGTTGTTAATGCAGGTCTGCCCTTGGACTGTGGAAGGAGGTAGCGTATCTTCTTTAGAAGTGATGAGAGCAGACATTTCTGAGGTTCCCCCCAAAAAACAAAAACAGCTACTTTAAAACTCCTCTAGTCCAACTCCTTCATTTTAGAGTGAAAAGAAATACAGAAACTAAGCCTGTAGGTCTCAAAGAGTGACGTGGTCAGTGTCATGTGGCAGGTCAATGACAGAGCTGGCCTTCCCATCTAGATCTCATGACTCTGTGTGTGTGTGTGTGTGTGTGTGTGTGTGTGTGTGTGTGTGTGTGTGTGTGGCCCCCACTGCACCACACTTTCTAAACCTCCCCCAGCTGTGATGTGCACTCAGTAGATGGCCCCTCACTCTGTGCTGTGGGAGCCGTAAACATATAGGTTTGGCACAATGATATTTCACTTCATTGTGGTAATCATGCTGTCTGCAAATCTACCAATACAGTCAAACAATCACCCAATTCAAACTTCTGCGGCTAATGTTCCCCAGCTCAAGGGTGTCTTTAATAGCAAAATCATACTTGTGTTTCCTTCCTCCCCTCTCTGTTTTTTTCCTAATCTCTCCCCGATGAGACATAACGTTAATTACAGCAGTTAACGGAAATTCTGTCTCCATTACTGCCTGCCACCTTCTCCATCTTGACTTCTGCCTCCAAAATTTCTCTCCTGAATGAAGGGAGGGGGGTTTATGCAGATGTGTGATTGTCTGTATTTACCTTTTCTCTGCCCACCTCCTTGGTGCTGAATTTTAAGTCAAGCAGGATCAATATTTTCACTGGGGGGGTGTGCGTGAGTGTGAATGTGTATGCATTGTTTGTGTGTGCCTGCTTTGTAATCTAGCTGTCATTTTGAGCTAATTGTGTTGTTTCCTCTTGTGTGGAAGGAAATCTTATCTGTTTTGGATTAAAATTCAATGAAGGTCATAGCGGCTGGAAAACTTACCAGACTGCTGCAATTAATGTTCATTTGGCTTTGATAAATTGGTACGTTCCCCTCAATAGGACTGGAGTGGATTTCAGAGGCAATAATTCTTCCATTAACTCAATGATTCTGCCTGTGATGGAGGACCTTGTCCTGCTTTTGTTTGTCATCTGTCACTTGGAGGAGCTGGGCATATGTCGGAGATGATTTATCATGATTGCAGTGCCTGCTTGTATCAAAGCATTTAAAACCACAAATTATTTTTACCCCCTGTAAATTGCTTGATTAAACAAACGTGAGGTTGGAATTAAGGTAGAAAGAAATTTTTGTGCCTCTGTTCCCACCCCTGGGTTTCCACAGTTATGGGGTTATTGCAAGTTCCTTTCAAGCTCAAGGTGAAAATGCATTTGTAGAGGAATAATACTGAGCACTTACTGTATGCCAGGGATTGTGCTGGGAGCTTTATGTGCATTATTTTACTTAATTCTTAAAATAATTCTGTAGGGTAGTTTGTCTTTATTACCTGGGAAGAGGTTGAAATCCATAGATGATAAGCATTTCATCCAATATAAGCAACGTAAGATTGGAAACCAAGTGTCTTGATTCTAAAGCCCTTGCATTACCATTCTATGCATTAGGATTTTTAAAAAATTGCCTAATATTATTAAGTTCTACTGTTTACTTCTGGTATTTCACTAGATGTGGAGCCAGATCTCTTTTCTGTACATAAGAATTACCTCAGGTGTTTGTTTAAAAGGCAATTTCCTGGGCCCTGCCCCAGGTCTGCCAGAGCTGAACACCTGCTGTGGGGTTCTGGGGAATCTCCACTATGGCAGGCTCTGCCCCTAATGCTTGCTGATAGCAAAGGTGGAGAATCACTCACCTGCAGCTCCTTGAGACCAGCAGTGGGAAACCCACAGCCTCAGCCCACTAATTTTTTAAATTATTATTTAGTACTCACGAAACCCTGCCATGCAGGCATTGGTATCACCATCTTACAGATTGAAATGTTGAAGTACATCAAGTTAAGTGGGTTTGTTCAAGGTCACACAGCTAGGGAGAGGCCAAGCTGGGGTCTAGACCCTGCATTTGCCTCACTGGCTGTAAAGCTCTTAAACAGCATCCCCATCTCACCCTCTCCTGCCCTTGACCCTCTATGTCCCCAGCCCTCCCTCCCTTCTCTCAAATTCTGCAGGGGCACAAGCAAGAGTGGCTCTGTGCTTTCCCCATGGACACTCTCTTCAGCTCCTGTTCTATTATAGTCCTTATGTGTCCTGTTGTTCCCCTAATGAAGCGTCTAGAGGCCTGCCCTGTCTTGGCCTCCCTTTATAGGGAGTGAAATATGTTGGTGTCTGTGCCAGGGGCTTTGTTGAGATGGTTCATAGAGCCCCCGGGAGGAGATGTGGGGGGGAGACGAGACCCCCTTCCCCTCATTGCAGATGATCTCAGGTAAAGGAAACTCATGCAGGGCAGGTCTGTGCCATTACAATGATTACAGAAGCATGGCTGAGAGGGGAGGCTGATGAGCTGGACCCGGATCTGACAACCTTTTGCGAACTCTGTGATCTTGGGCTAGCTACTTGCCCTCTCTGAACCTTGATTTCCTCCGATGGAAAATAAGCGTAACAATAGTACCTCCTCTAATAAAAACATTGCCAGATACGGAAGCATCCATGGTAAGTGCAAGCTTGGTATATGATACCTAGAAGTTTCTCAGTACTTTGTAGCTGTTCTTAAAGCTCTAACACTGTTGACCCATTCATGTTAATAGAACATGTTGTCATTTAACATCTCAATGAAAGCTTGACAATCTATTAAGTAGGTGTCCATTTTAACACCCTTTTATAGCAGGTCAGGCCAAGCCTCAGAGAAAGGGCTTGCTTAGGGTCACACAGTTGGTCAGCACCAGAACAGGAAGTCTCTGGATCCCTGACAGAACTGGGTAGGTGGGGCCGTTGGTGGATGGCTGCCTGAAGTCCCGTAGCAGGTAATTTAGGGTCCACGGTAAAATTTGGGCTGGATACTCTGCCTGCCCTTCATTTTTGAGATTGAGTGGCAGGTGTTATGAACTGAATCGTGTCCTCCGCCCCCCAAAAAATCATATGCTGAAGTCCTAACCTCCAATGTGACTGTCTTTGGAGATAGAGCCTTTAAGAGGCTAGTTAAGGTTAAATGAAGTCATAAGAGTGAGGCTCTAATTTAATAGGACTGGTGTCCTTATAAGGAGAGGATGCAGGAACATAGTGGAAAGACCATGTGAGGACACAGTGAGAAGGTGGCCGTCTACAAGGAACCCTTACCAGAAACCAGCCCTGTCAGCACCTTATCTCCGATTTCCAGCCTCAGAGCTATAGGACAATACACTTCTGTTGTTCAATCCACCCTGTCTGTGGAATGCTGTTATGGCAGCTTGAGCAAACTAATACAGAAGAGAATTGTGATTAGTGCCTCCCTGGCCGACAATGGCTGAATGACAATGGCTGGAATACATATTTTCCTTTTCCTCGGCTCTTATTCCTGGGACACAAGGGAAAAAGAAAGAGGGGAGGAAGTGATCACAAAGCAGAAAGGGGACAGGATGGAAAGGGGAGAGAAGAAGGGAAAGAGGTTTTTAGAGTGTCTGGCATATACTAGCAGCTCAGTAAACTGTTAGATGAATGGATTGGGAGGTAGATGATTGGATCCTGTCATGTGTTACAGTTGTTAACTTTTTGCAACATTGTAACACTGGGTGCAGATTCCCAGCTTGCAGGGAGAGGCGCTGATGGTAACAGCTTCCACTTAGTTATTGCAACAATTATTTGAGAGTGCCTTTTATATGCTTGCATGGTCTTCCTCACACACTACTTCATTAAAATTTACAAAACTGCCTGTTAGTGATTATTCACAGATGAGATGTGTAAGACTGTGCCCATTTGATGGATGAGGAAACTGAGATCGCCCAAGGTCACACGCAGCCAGAGACCTGGACTCTTAGTCTCAAGGCCATGCTCTCCCTGTTGGCACGTTGAGGCCAGTGAAACTGGAAGAACAGCTCACTCAGAGGAGAGACCCACACATTGTTAGGTTTCTCTTTACCCAGTTACTACCTGTGTGACCTAGACAAAGTCGTCTAACCTGACAGAGATCCTCACAGTGGTGGAGGGAGGCTTCAACGAGGGAGCACAGTGCGGTGCTCGGTGCCTTGTCTGTAGGAAGTGCTCTGTAACGGGCAGCTCTGAAGTTGTGCAAACCTTCCTTCTTGTCTCCAATATCCTGTTTCCTGGACCTTAAATCAAGAAGAGCAACTCATACCTTAAAAGACTGTGTTGAATGAAATGAGATAACCCAGGTGGAATACCAGGATAGTGCCTGGCACGTAAAAGATGCTCAGTTCATGGTGACTGTGATTATGATTACCTGTAGTCTCCCAAACCCCATGCAGATTAGGGAGTCCTCACCTTGGGAATCTCTTACATAAAGCGAAGACAAAGATGATGCTTTTCTGGCCTGTCCCACCCCAGGTTGCTAGTGGGAGGCCCCTGTATGGAGGAAGGCCAGCAGCCACGGGAGGTGACAGCTGGGGTCTCGGAGCCACCCTGGGGACCACCTCCTGCTCCTTGGAAGGTGAAGACATGGCTGGCCTGCCCAAGTGGTGCAAAGTGACAAATGAGGTTGTGAAGCAGCAACAACATCTGTGTCATCATTTCTGCACCAGGAGGTCAACTGGCTTCATAAACCGTGTTGCTGCTGGAGCAGTCTTTGTTTAGGAATTAATTAGGAGAAGCGAAGAACGGCTGCCCATGCAGATCCCGGTCTCTGGAAGTTATAAAAAGCAGATGGATTTTAAGCAAATGCGGTTTTCACCCTTTAACATCAGGTGAAAGGGTACGTATTAGAGCAGGGGCACCCGGGAAACAGGCATTGAAAAGAACACCTGAGCCCTCTTCCTAATCCACTTCTGTGTGCCCACGTGCATGGCCCCATTCTTTTGGCTACTGCAGTTTGTGCATTCATACCACTTTGGTATTAATAATAGCAGAGTCTGCTGAGTCTTTTAATGTGCCAAGAACAGTGCTAGATGCTTTCCACACGCTTATCTAATCTCCATGAGAGTCCAGTGAGGAGGCTTTTCGTTACTGCCTTTTACTTGTGAGAAACCCGAGGCTAAGAGCAGCAAATTCTTTTCTTAGAAGTGATGGAGCTCAGGCTTGAACCCAGGCTTGTAGAAGTCCAAGCTCGATGCCTTTAGCTGCTGTGCTATAGTAGGACCTCCTCACCTTCTCCATGAAATGCTCTTGAGTATCCATGTGTAACAGATATCCTAGTATCTGTTAAAAGCTGAGTGAGGAATTTTGAAGAGCAGATCTTGTAAAACACAGGGATTCTCATGTGAGGGCCAATGAGGACCATTTACACTTTCATGCATCAACTCTATTTGGATTTGGAAGTTAATTATCCTCAAAGAATGCATTTTATCCTAGCAATAATAATACTGTTAATGCTAACTAATATTTTACAGTGCTTTTGGCAGTTTCAAGACAATGTTCACAGCATCTACTATTGCATTTTATCTTCAAAAACCATCCTTGGGTATTTAGACATTGATATTGTAGCTATTATTATTATTATTAGCTCTGCTTGAAGCTTAGAAGGGTTCATCATGTCAAAAATCACACAGTGACTCCGTGGTAAAGCCAAATCTCCTTTTACCAAATATCTCAGCATCCCCTGGGGATAATTGGAAGGTTAAGGTTGCCCTGTGGAGGCAAATAGGGAAGAACTCGTGTTGGAGAAGCACATACAATTATGACATATTAGAGGCACAGGGAACCTTTAAATCTCTGCTTATAAGCGTTTCATTTTTAAAAAGAAGTAAACCAATGCCCAGTGAAAGAAATTCACTTCTTCAAACTCACACAGTAAGTTAGTGTGACATTGATGACAAAAGATGGACACATTTGAGTTTAAACCCCAAACTTTCTATCCCCTCTACCTATGACTTTGGGCAAGTTAATTTATTTGAGCCTTAGTTTTCTCTTCTGTAAAATAGAGAAAAAGTACTACCAAACAGGATAAGGATTCAGTGAGATGATGTATGTGAAACGGGTGGTACAATGCATGTCCGCAGAGCACGTGCCCACTGAGTGAGAGTCTCTGGGATGGTCGATGAGGAGGAAAACACATGGGCTGGGGACCAGATAGGCCTGAGTGCAACTCTAAGATCCTCCATCATCAGCTCTGTGACCTTGGAATCACTCAAATCCTCTAAACCTCAGTTTTCTTCTAGAAAAATTAGAATGGTGGTTATACCTACACCATTTTGTTTGCTGTGTGTGTTAAAACTAATTTATGACAAAGATCAGCCCAGGGCTTTGCCCACAGTGAACTTGAACTCTCCTGGGTCCCAGTGTGTTCTGCTTGTCCCATCCCACGATTTTGTCTCTCAGCTCCATGCTCCTCAAGCAAACAAAGAAAGCCCATGGCTCCTTCCCTGAAGCACCACTGTTGATATTCTTCCTTTGGACACTGGAGCTGGGAAGCAGTTTTGGATTCCAGCCATTTCTATAAAAATCTTCCCAAATTTGTGGAGTGATGTTGTCCCCTCCATGCACAGAGCTAGAGGAAAAAGATAGCATTAAGTGTAATTAAATATGCACTCCTGCATTTGGGGAATGCATTGGGGGGGTTTGTCTTTAAAGTGTCGTCCTATTATGCTAATGGTGCTGCGTTAGTCTCTCAACTGGGGGCCTGGATGCTTTCTTAGCAGAGCGACTGTGTGTACATTACACATGCTGCACTCCATGGTCTAGCATGTTTTGCTTTTTCTCAAATGTAAGCACCTTGGATTCTTAATTTGGCCTCCATAATGAAGCACGTGGCCGGGAGAAGTGCTAAAGTGAGTCCCCCCATTGGAGAGAATGCCTGATGGGAAAAGACTAGAAGAGAAACAAACATTTGTTGGGCAATTGCCATGCACCAGGCGTTGTGCTGAATGTACGACCATCCTCTGCTATTTAATCTTACCACAGAGGTGCCAGGTAGGTATTTGTAGCGTTACTTTACAGATAAAGAAACAGAAACTCAGAGAGGCTACAATTTAGTATTTATAAAACTAATATTTCTTTTTTTTTTTTTAATTTTTTTTGTTGTTTTTTTGTTTTTTAAACCTTTATTTATTTATTTTTTATTTATTTTTGGCTGTGTTGGGTCTTCGTTTCTGTGCGAGGGCTTTCTCCAGTTGCGGCAAGCAGGGGCCACTCTTCATCGCGGTGCGCGGACCTCTCACTATCGTGGCCTCTTCTGTTGCAGAGCACAGGCTCCAGACGCGCAGGCTCAGTAGTTGTGGCTCACGGGCCCAGCCGCTCCACGGCATGTGGGATCCTCCCAGACCAGGGCTTGAACCCATGTCTCCTGCATTGGCAGGCAGATTCTCAACTGCTGCGCCACCAGGGAAGCCCAAAACTAATATTTCTTGAACAACCACCCACTGGATGTCAAGTACTGTGTCAGACCCCTGGGCTTGTGTGATCTGGTCTATAGGGTTTAGGACACAGGGAGGGGGAAGGGTAAACTGGGACAAAGTGAGAGAGTGGCATGGACATATATACACTACCAAATGTAAAGTAGATAGCTAGTGGGAAGCAGCCGCATAGCACAGGGAGATCAGCTCGGTGCTTTGTGACCACCTAGAGGGGTGGGATAGGGAGGGTGGGAGGGAGGGAGATGCAAGAGGGAGGGGATATGGGGATATAAGTATATGTATAGCTGATTCACTATGTTATAAAGCAGAAACTAACACACCATTGTAAAGCAATTATACTCCAATAAAGATGTTAAAAAATAAATAAAATAAATAAATATAAAAAATATATATATATAGGGTTTATTAACAGCACTAACCAGAGGCTGACTTGAGATTGAGGCCCCCAAGGACATTAAGCGACTTTTCTAAGGTCACACTCTAGGAATTGGCAGAGCTGGAATTCAAACCTAGATCTCCTGGAGTCCTGTTTAGATTCCTTTGAACCAGGAGGCCTGGAGCTTGTTCCTTCACTTCTTCTACTTTCATGGAGCATCTCATATGCACAAGTCACTGTGTTAAGCATGACACTGGGTTCTGAGATGAAGGTTTCATATCTTTGGGTAGGGGTGTTGAGTCAAGTATTCAAGGAAGACAGGGTAGTACCGTGTCATTGGCTAGATCAAAGACAGTGGGAAAACAGAGGAGGAAGAGGTAACTTCTAGCTGGAGGGATCAAGGGAAACTTCCTGGGGAAAGGGAAAATTCATCCAGGTCTTAAACTGTGGCATGGATTTGGACATCAGTCAGTAATTGACAACTTCTGCCTCTTTGTCAAGATCTCTCTGCAGTAGCTGATATTAGCAAGACTTTGGGGTCAGGGATGTGTTCCACACTCATCCTCTTTCCCAGAGGTTATTAGATTCTTAGCTTCCTATTCACCAATTCACGTGGTATTGACCACTCTGTCCCAAGACAAGGGCAGGGGACTGACCAATCTAGGTAAACAGACATGGCTCCTCCTATGAAAATCTCACAGACTAGAGAAGGAAGGGAGTGTTTAAGTCCTTTTTAGTTAATTCAGGGAAGCCTTGGCAGGGGAAGGTGAACGTAAGTTTAGAAAAGAACCGTATCAGTGATCGATTCCAGTATTTTTCAACATTTTACACCAGAAACCTTCCATCTAAATGAAATGTCATGTAGATACCTAATATGTAACAGACAAAAATGGATCTGTTTTGGCTGGAACTTTGGAATAGTTCATGGGGGGTGAGGGTGGACGGGACTTGTGTGGCATAGCCACGCCCCGCAAAGGCTGTGCCCTGTGAACATGGCTTGAATATGACTAAGGCACCGTCCACTCCCCATCGTGTAATAGATGGAGGGGCTGCCCTGAGAGGGGAACTTACTCAAGGCCGGAGTCAGTGAGCAAGCCAGCACCAGGCGCAAGCTCTCTAGCATCCTACCCCAAGGCTTTCTACAACACCATTGAGAGAAGGGATGGTTTTGGTTTTGGGGGTTTTTTTTGGGGGGGGGGGTGATGGTGGTGGTGTTTTTTCACTTCTTATTTTGAAATAATTTTAGATTTACAGAAGAGTTGCAGAGAAAGCACAGATAATTCCCATATACCTTTAAGCCAGCTTCCCCTAACGTCAACATCTTTCATGACCATGGTATATTTGTCAAAACCGAGAAGTTAACATTGATGCCACATTGTTAACTAAAGACTTTGTTTCCCCAGTTTTTCCACTGATGTCCTTGTTCTGTTCCAGGACCCAATCCCGGGTACCATATTACATTTAGTTGTTCTGTTTCCTGAGTCTCCTTCTCCTCAGTCTTTCTTGCTTATCACCTTGACCTTTTTGAAGAGTATTGGGTCAGGTATTTTGCAGGATGTCCCTGCATTTGGGTCTGTCTGATACTTTCTCATAATTAGACTGGGATTGTAGACTTGGAGGAAGAACACCACAAAGACCAAGTGGCCTTCTCGTCACATCATATCAGCAGGTATGTGACATGAACAGGATTTATTACTGATGATCTTAACCTTGATCACTTACGTGAGGGGGTGTCTGCCAGGTTTCTCCACTGTAAAGTTTATATCTTTCTCTTTCCATACTCAGTTATTGGAAGCAAGTTTACAAAGTCCAGCACACACAAGGAGAGGGGGATTAAGGGCCACCTCCTGGAGAGAGAGGTGTCAAAGAATGTGTGGGTATTTGTTAAAACCACCACCGTAATTAATAAATATTTGGGATAGATACTTTGAGACTCTACAGATATCCTGTATCTCCATGAGGTTTTTTCCCACTAATTTTAGCATTCATCAGTGGATCTTGCCTGCAGTGATTTATTACTGCAGTGGAAAAAAGGAATTTTAAAGCAAAATAAAAACAAAAATATAAGGGGGAAAAAAGGAGACAGGAAAGGAAGAAGAAAAAGGGTGCACGCTTATTAACGCCAGCCTCTTTCCTAGGTGGTGGACCTGGGTCAGGGCAGGTGTCGTGGAGAAAGGAGCTGCGGCATCCTCACCGGCTTTGCCGACCTCCTCTCAACGTGGAGTGTTCTAATTGGCGTCACCATGGCGCTGCCAGTAACCATCACACTCTGAGGCTGGGGGAGGCTCTTTTAACCCTGTTAGGAAAAGGTCAGCATGGAGCAATATAATAGCACCGAACTTGCCTATTTTTTTCTCCAGATTTCATTTTAAAATACACCTGGTTGAGGAAGCAGGAACCTGGCAGACACCCCCTCACATAAGTGCTCAAGGTTAACATCATAAGTAATAAATCCTGTTGATGTCACACACCTGCTGATATGATGTGATGAGAAGGCCACTTGGTCTTTCTGGCATTCTTCCTCCAAGTCTGTAATCCCAGTCTAATTATGAGAAAGCATCAGACAGTTTCTATGCTTCTACGTGTATGTGTGTGTTGTATGTGTGTTGTATGCGTGCTTCTTTTTTTCTCTGTATGTATGTTTACTACTGGGTCCCCTGGAATTTAGGGAGGAAGGGAATAATGGATCCTTCCTTTGCCCGTATCTTAGCTTTGAGCAGTCACTTAGAGCAGCTTGAATCCTTGGCGAGGTTCCATAAGATCTAGATGATAAAATACAGCTGACTCGAAGCTCAAGGATGGGGAAGCACAGGAATGTATAAACTGCCCATGCCTGGCACATCTAGGGTGTATCTGGTGCGGGTCACTGAGTTAAGTATGTCAGATCATCTTGTTTAGCCCTTGGAGCAAATCTAATGGAAGAGGTGACCTTTGAGATGGTGCTTGAAGGGATGAGGGTGGCAGGAATTATTCCAAACAGAAAATAGCATGCAAGAGCTTAAGGATCTTAGGAAATTCCCTACCCATGAAAATACTGGGCGGCTTCCTACTCATTTTGCCTAGAATTATATCTCTGATTCTGAGGAACTGTTGTGTAGGGGTGTGGCTGCTGGCATCAGTAGAGTGATCAAGCACTTGAATGTTCTCTCTCTAACATCTTGGAATAGTAACACAGTATTAATGATTGTTTCTTAATTGATTAGTGGGTTGGTCGGTCTGCTGGTTGGTAGCTTTAGGCTCATTCAGAGACTCTGCCTCATTACCGTTTGAACTTTGGAGCAGACACTACTGGTGTCCAGCTCAGATCCCCTCAGCACTAACCCTTTCCATGCATGCTGGCTTGACTTCCAGTTGCCAGCACGTGTGCCTCTGGCTAGAGGCTCTCTGGCAGCTCGGTATCCCTCTGCCCAGGCTTGAGGCAGGCTGGAGTGCCAGGGAGTCATCAGCTCTGCAGTGGCAGCCCTTAGCTGATGATTGCTGGAGGGTGGTTAATACATACGCCCCTGCCCCTGTCACCCCAGCAGGACAGACCTCCTGTGGTCCACTGTGGTATCTGGCTTAATAAACCATCCTTTACTGGACTCCTTCCCTTCCCCGCCTCATTTCCCCACTTCTCTATGAGCGTTTCCTGGAATCACTTTCCAAATAACCACGTGCACTCAGATCCTTTTCTGAATTTCTTCTGGAGAAAGACAGACTTCAGTGGGCTTCCTCTGTGGCCTCTTTGACCAGGATGTTTGGGCCCAGAAGAGAAAAAGAAAAAAGATGACCTTGACTTCCAGTGACTCTGAAACTGATTTGCTGGTTGACATAGAGCCAAACACTGTCACTCTCTGAGGCTACATTCCTTACTTGTAAGGGGAGACATTGGCTCAGGTGTTGCCAAAGCCCCTCCTGAAGTTTTTGTTCTGAGGTTTCAACTTCCAGACACTTTCATTTCCCCCTGTGTGTGTGATTTCCAGGAATTTATTTAATTTGCTTTAAGGAAATTTGTATGCTTCCTGCCTACCAAGTCCCATTTTCAAAACAAACTCTTTAACACTTTCAGGGGTAGGGAAGTTTGGCTATCCTGTCTTCTAGGAGTACTTGTCTTTGACTTTGGATGTAAACCCAGAATATGGGGAAGGGTAGTCGTATTTCCTCTTCCCCCCTCCTCCTCTTTCTCCGTCCCTCTACCTGCACTAACTTTTCCATTTGCACACACGGAAGAAGACAATCCTGAGCGTGAAAGCTCTGACCTATTTTTTTTTTTTTTGTTTCCTGATTGAATATAATAGTAGGTACCGTTTTTAAGAGCTTAGTACATGAGAGGCACTATGCCAGCACTTTCCATACATTATCTTGTTTATTTCTACAATGGCCATATAAGGAAGGTACTATTATTATTTTATCATTAGGAAGCTAAGATTGGGAGAGATTATGCAGTTGTTCAAGGTCATATAACTGTTAGTGGTAAAGCCAGGGTTTGAATCCAGGCTCATCTGAATTGAAATCCTGTATTTTACCTATTCCCTGCTTCTCTACATGATGAAATTCGATAGGTATAACTCTAAAGACCTCTGTGTACTTCAGAACGTTAATCGTAAGAACTGGGTAAATGTAGAGGGAGGGGCAGAGAAATGACGCAGCAGCACCTTGGAAAAACATAGGTAGGTTTTATTGGACAATAAACTGAGTGAAGTAACAGTGTTCAACAGCAAAATATTTTTTTCAATTTAGATTTCATCAGTATAAGTTCTTACCTAGAACAGGGATATTCTGATCTGCTTAGTCATTTCTTGGAATATTGTGCATAGTTGTGGTATCATCTTTAAAAAAAAAAAGCATAATCAGAATCGAGTGTGTCTGAGGAAGATTAACCACAGGGTAGTGAAAGCATTCAAAACCATATTACCAAAGTTCTGAAGATGACTGGGAGGAATTTAGCCTGGAGAAGAGAAGACTAGGGGATCTTGGAGGGGATTACTCTTTTAAATCCTAAATATCTCTCAAGGGGAGATGGGAGTTATATTTGTCCTGTGTGGCCTTTAGACATAAGAAGCAGTGGGGGGAAGCCACATGGCAGCCGATTCCAGCTCTATTTTAAAAAGAAACAGTAACAAAAGTATCCAAAATTGGAATAGGATATTTCAAGAGGTGGTATTCACTCCACCATGCCTGTGTTAGGATTTTTTTTTTTTTTTTGCAAGTGATATAAATCCAACTCAAACTGACTAAAGGATAAATAAGGTCTTTCCTTCCTCAAGGAACTGAAGTATCAAAGGCTAGCTTTAGTGCAGGGATGGTTAGATCAAAATGTCCATATAGAGTCTTTAGGAATATGTCTCTGTTCCTTCACACTGGTTTCCTTTGGGTAGGTTTCATTCTTGGGTGAACTCTCCCCAGGTCACGATAAGATTACTTTATACTTAGCACCACCAGTAAGGAAAGAAAGTGCTTCTTATTTTTAAGTTAAGTGCCTGGACAAACTATCATTTGCTCATGTGTGTATCCTGTGTTAGTTTTCTATTGATGCTGTAACAAATTACCACCAATTTAGTGGCTTAAAACAATACACCTTTAGAGAACAAATGTATGGATACCAAGTGGGAAGGGGGTGGGGTGGGAGGAATTGGGAGACTGGGATTGACACAAATACATTATTGATACTATGTGTAAAACAGACAAGTGATGGAAACATACTGTACAGCACAGGGAACTCTACCTAATGCACTGTGGTAACCTGAATGGGAGGGAAGGCCAAAAGGGAGGGGATATCTGTATGTGTATGGCTGATTCATTCTGTTGTTCAGTGGAGGCTAACACAACATTGTAAAGCAACCATACTCCAATAAAAATTAATTTAAAAAATACACCTTTATTATCTTATAGTTCTGCAGTTCATAAATTTGAAATGGTCCTCGCTGAGTTACTTTCATGCTGTTGGTGGCAGGACTATGTTCCTTCTGAAGGCTCTAGGGGAGAATCTGTTTCCTTGCCCCTTCCAGCTCGTAGAGGCTGCTCACAGTCTTTGACTTGCACCCCACTTCTTCCATCTACAAAGCTAACAAAATTGAGGTGAGTTCTTCTCACACCACATCACTCTGACCTCCTCTTTTGCTTCCCTGTTCCATTTATAAGGACGCTTGTGATCATATTGGGCCTGTTCGTATGATCAAGGACACTCTACCCTTCAAAAAGCCAGCTGATTGGCAGCCTTAATTCCATCTGCAACCTTAATTTTCCCTTGCCATGTAACCTAACATAGTCACAGGTTACAGGGATAAAGACGTAGGCCGATTGGGGACATTATTCTGACTACCACAAACCCTAAATAAGTTACTGTGATGCTCTACTGGTCAACTCTGGGTCAGGTGGCCACGCCTAGACTTAAATTCCAGTAAGCCAGAGCCAGACCATGTCGACTGAGAGTTTTGAAGGGGTATCATGTAGTCTCTCAAGGAAAAACTAGGTCCTTGTTACAAATGAAGAGGAAAGAGATGCTAAGGGGGTTACAAAAATCAACCACAGTGTGGGGTGGGATATTCAGTATTAAGTAGGGGATGAAATTAGTGATTTCAAAGATTTTTTTTCATATTCTGATGTTTGAATACCATATCTGATGGCTGTGCTTAACCACAGAGAAAGGATATAGCTTATTTCTTTCAATGGATAAGAATTCTATTCTCTATTCCTAGATAAGGCCCTGGGGATTCCTAAGCCCAGACTTACTGTCTTGTTTATATGATTTCCTGGTTCCTAGATGAGAGAATCAACTAGTGAGAGTCATGGGAGACATTTTAGGAGAAATGGAGTGGTATTAATTAATTTTTTTCATACTTTAGAGTCCCAAATGGTCAAGCAGGATTCTTGACCACTGCAATAATGCTAATCAAAAACGTTCTGGTATCATACATATTTTTTTTAAGAAATGAAGAACCCTGTCTTCCTCACCCGAGAAGGATATTTTTAAGGACATATTCTAAAAGATTCCATGCAAGTCTTCAGCAAAATAATTCCAAAGGGACAACAACAACAGAAAAAAACCTTTCTTCCCAAACTTTGCCTTAAGAAAAGCAAAAAGTATGGGTCTGCCCATAACTGAACATTTCCCCCTCCTTGCCTGATGCTAGCTGAAATAGGATGGGACCATGAAATCCTAACCAGTTTCACTCCACCACAGGTGCCTGGAGTGATACATTTCCAGTCATATGCACACTTTAGGGCTACAGATGGTGGAAAATATAGAAAGCAGAGGTAAGAATGAGAAGAGAGTCATCAGAGGTGTTTTAGGGGAAGTGATGTGCTATTAAATTTTTTTCTGACTTTTGAGT
The DNA here is from genome assembly GCF_028023285.1 of Balaenoptera ricei. NCBI lineage: Eukaryota > Metazoa > Chordata > Mammalia > Artiodactyla > Balaenopteridae > Balaenoptera > Balaenoptera ricei. Next base: position 105,996,999 of record NC_082644.1, on the reverse strand, counting down.
CCACAGTGTTTAAGCAGGAAGCTTGGCTGGGGCACTTAATGGGGAAACCTTTAGTGATATAGACAATTCAGGCATAGCTATGGAAGTGGAATCAGGTCCTGCATACAAAACACATGCACTTTGAGGATCTGTAAGGTCTTTTAAGCCAAAGTCAGATTGAACAGATCAGCTGCCCCAGCAATGCCCAAGGCATAGCTACTAGACAGGGTGCTGTCCTGGGTGCTGAATAAGCACATGTCCAAACTACTGCCTGGTCCGATTTCTGCCGAACACAGCCTCAACTTGTCTTGGCTCCTATTTGTGACCAAAACCCCACCCCTAATTATACCTCCATAACTGGGTGAAAAAGCCCAGGGCTCCTTCTCTTCCCCCTCAGATGTGACATTTTCATCCCTAGAATGTAAGCTTTATGAAAGCAGAGACTTGATTATGTTCACTGTTCTGTCTACAGGGTCTCAAATCTCATTCATACAAAACACTTGCTAAGTTTGGGTCAGAGGGATTTACTAGTCATATTGTCCTCACTTTCCACTCACTCACTGGAATAATGCATACCTACCTATGTACATGCATACACACACACACAATCAAAAGAGCTACAGTCTTCCTGTAGCACACCTTATAATGTATGGAATTCATCATGTATGGAATCCTTCCAAATTCAGTCTTCCTAATCAATTTAAGCTATATGTCATTTGCCTCTGTATCTGTGTCTAGCTCCGTGTCTGCAAAGCACATGGTAGGTATGCAGTATTTTTGTTGAACTGAACTAGGTTAATTTTACAGACTAAAAAACTAAAGTTCAGAGAGAGATGAATGGCCCAAGGTCATACAGTAAATGGAGAACAGTGACATTTCCCTTACCTCCTCCTACACAGTGTCACTCTCCAGACCTTTCAGTTCCCCCACTTTGGTGACTAAATTTAAAGACCACCTGAAGGAATCACGATTCCTGACCTTTTAATTCTCTCAAAAATATTCGTGTTTTCCTAACACCAGGTATGGTGTGGATCTCTGTCATTTATACACACACACACACACACACACACACACACACACACACACACACACACATATAAATATATAGCAGGTTTGGGGGGGAATTTATGTGTAAAAGTTATGAAGTGTGTTACCAAGAAGTAAGTTTTGGAACTAAAATCACATTGCTTCAGATCTTCCCTCAATCTGGGCACTTGTTTACTAGGAAGTAGACTAGAATGATGAAGTTTGCATCTAAAGATGGGTCCTCAGTAGAATAGCAGGAATTCTCAATTCCTTTAATTAATAATAACCCTCTCACCCTCTGTTCACATGGTGGCTTGCTCATTGGAGCTCAAAGCGCAGTGCAGGGGCAGAACCACTGTCATCTCACTGCTCTGCATTCATGTGTCCCGCTGAAGGGGTAGAGAGCTTTGAAGTTGTATCACGGTCCTCAGGGATAAAGCTGGGCTGTGCCTAACCCCTTCACCCAAGGCCACGAGAATTCCAGAATCATACTTCGGGGAAAAAGGAAGGTGTGAGGGGCTAGTAAGAGAAGAAATGAAGGAAGGCAGGACGAGAGGGAAGGATAAAAGTAGAAGAGGACATGAGACAATGAGCTAGAAAGCTTTTAACGAGCTTCCACTCTGTACCTTCTCCTACGAAAGTCACTTTAGCATTCATCATTTCGATGATTTGCATCTGACATATATACTGAAAGCAGGGGTGAATGAATGAATGTGTTTAATCTCCCCAGCCCTCTAGAATTTAGTGCATACACTTCACATATGAAGAAAGTGAGCTGCAGAGAAGTGAAGCACAGAGCAGCTAAGAGGAGGGTTTTTGGAGAACAAGAATCTACGTTGATACTTTCACCCAAGGAGAGCTCTGAAAGGCACTGGGAAGGTGGGAGGGCTGAAAAGGAAAGCCTCCTTTATAAGCGGTCACACTAATATCTGCGAAGGATGTCGTTTTATTTATATCTGAGAAAACAGGGGATTGGAAACTTGAAATGTCTTGTGCAAAGTTACACTCTCATTCATTCATAGATTCTACTTTTTTTGAGCCATCTACTCTGGACAAAGGGTGAAATAGACAGTCCCTGCCCCTCAAGGCTCTGTTAAATTTGGTGTGTGTGGCTTTTACTGTGGCCAGGGTCCTCTGGATTAAAGGATGGTAGATGGAGGTGAGGTGGAGAGCAGAGAGGAGCAAATAAAGGCGTTCCATGCAGAGGGCATAGCACATGCAGACACACAGAGGCTTCAAGATGTGAGAGCACGGTGCTTTTTCAGGAGTGGAAGTGATTTGTTGTGACTGAGGTACAGGTTGCTTGGGGAAGCATGGTGGGTGGTAAGGCTAGAGCAGTCTGACGGTAGAGACTTGAGTTTTATCCTGCAGGCTGTGGAGAAACAGCAGGTCTTCATAAGCGAGCACAGCATAGACTTCAGAAATGAGAGTACAGAGCGGTGGAGCGGGGGTGTGGGCTTGGGGCTTGGCTTGGCCCTGCGTGAATTCTTGCCACTGCAGTCTAGCTGCCTCCCCTGCTGCAAGCCGTAGTGCAGACCATGGCCAGGCAGGTGCTTCCAAAGGCGCAGGGATAGGGAACAAATGAGTAACCCAGTGTGAGTCTGAGTTGAGCTGTTGAGAGCCTGAGCTGTGTGGTAACAATTTGCAACATGAAATTGAAATTAGGTCTGATTGGCTGGAAAGCACTTGGCCTACATTAATGCCCGGGGAGACTCTCTGGGTCTGATTAAGCTGCAGATTTTGCTGGGCCCTCTCCTGATGATCCACCATTATTCATGTCAGCACCAGGCCTGTCAGCCTCCCTCCACCACCAAAATTAATGAATTGAACTCCATGACCCACACGTTTGATGGGATAAGACTCTCTAAGTCAGCACAAGGCCATGGGGATGGACCACAATTGCTCGTTACTTCTTTCCTCCAAAGGAGAGGCTAAGCTGCACCCTACTCTTCCCTTCACCTTCTTTAGCTGCTGAGCTGGCCTCATGAGTGGTGACAGGGAACCCAGGAATAAGGCAACAGGAATACCTAGAACCTGAGACCAGAAATAGTCCTTGGAGATGTAGTTCAACTGTATCCCCACTGCTTAGCTGGGAAGAATGAGGCTGTGTCCCACAATGAGAAAAGAACAGAGGAGGGATTAAAACAAATCTCTCCTGTTCTTTGATTTCCTGTACTCTTTTATACCTTGACTTGCCCCCTAGACTGCTATTTTATTCCTCATTCCCCCTATTTTCTGAGAATGGAGAGAGGTGTGTTAACATTTCCCATTTTGCCAGTGGAATCAAAATTCAGCATCTCTGTTTTTCCTCTGTGTCCTCTCTGACATCAAAGCCAAATTTTCTGTGATGGCTGCTGCCATAGGGAGAAAAATGAGAAAAACAGACATTAAATTGTATTTCTAGTCTAGAAAGAAACTTGGGGGTCACCTTCAGTTCTATCTACAGCATCCCTGCCAAGTGATCTTCAAGCTTCAGCTTGTATGGCTCTAGTGCCAGGGAGCTCACTACTTCCCAAGGTGATCTTTCTTTTTTGGACAGTGTTACCTATTTAGAAAGACATCTTTATGTTGACCTAAAATTTGTGTTCATTTTCCACTCTTTGGTCATAGTTCTGCCATCTCTAGCAGTGAAGCGTGAATCTACTTTTTCTTCCATATGGGAGTCCTCTGGATCCTTTGAGCTGGTTCATGCTTTCATGCTCTGAAAGTTCATGGTTCATTCTCAGACTGCTGTGTTTGACTCATTAGTAAGCTATTCAATCCATTTAATGAGTCAGGACCATCGCTGTCTGCAACAAAATAGAATGGAATAGAATAGAATACAATGGAGAATATCAGGATTGGTTTTAGAAAGTAAGGACCAGTCTTGTTTCTGAAATTTTGTTGTTTGCATGTGTGTGTGTGTATGTGTGAATATGTTGAGTGGGTCCCCTTGAAAAATGTTTTCTTCCATGTCTTGGCTATTGTGAATAATGCTGCAATGAATATGGGAGTGCAGATACTTTTTCAGCTTAGTGATTTCGTTTCCTTCAGATGTATACTTCGAAGGGGGATTGATGGATCATATGGTAATTATGTTTGTAATTTTTCTGAGAAATTTCCATACTGCTTTCCATAATGGCTGTACCAATTTTCATTCCCACCAACAGGGTATAAGGGTTCTTAAATTTATACAGTATTGCTTCTCAATTATATCTCAATAAAGCTGGAGAAAAAAAATTTTTCTTACCATGAGTAGTGCTATAAAAACATTGCAAGGAATATTGCTCAGTCTTCCCTTTTTTAGGCTAAACTTTTTTTGAATTGGGTATCATTCCAGCTTTGTAACTATCTTTCAACAATTATTTAACCTTTCTGAACCCCAGTCTCACCATCTCTTAGATGCAGAGAAAGTGGCATGCATCTTTCCTCTCATCATTTTTGTGAGGATCAAATATGGAGTTGAATGTGAAACTAACTTAGAAAGTGAGAGGGTCTGAGTTATAATAGTAGTGGTGGAATGGTAGTACTCATGGGAGAAAGAGTAGTGATAATTTCTCTGATTCCTTCTTTTTTTCCCCCCTCCTCCTCTTCCTTTTATGCTTTCTCCTCTTTAATGCTAGTTTAGCACAGTCTAGATTTCCCATTATTGTTTCTTTAATCAAGAGACATCATGATATGGTGAGATGAACTTGGGCTTTGTGAACACACAGACCCAAGCTCCAACCCAGCCTTTTGCACGGTTGTACGATCTTGACAAGTCTTCTAACCTCTCTAAGCCTCAGTTGCTTTACCTTTAAGGTGGGAATCCCAGCCTGTAAAAACGATAAGATTTCATGATTGAACAAGTTATCCAATGTGCATGACACATCATAGAACTCAGTAAATAATAAGTTCCTTTCTCCTGTCCCACCCACTCCCAGATCCCCACCCTCAGAAGGACTCATATTCTCATAGGTTGAAGTCAGTCTCTTCAACCAGGATTGGGGTGAGCCCAGATCCACTAACAGGGAAGGGAGATGTGTATGAATCTCTCCAAGAGGTTTCTTGGCGATGAAGTTGCTCTCTAATAACCTTCTGGAAATAGTGGCATTTCTGAGGCTTGTGCCAGAAGCAGATGCCTCAGGATTCCAGGAATCAGTGTTTGTGCTGCCTCACTTTGGTAGCAGCCTCTGCAAAAGGAAAGGAGATTGGGTTCCCTGGAAAGCATGGGAAGAGGAAGCATAGAGCTATAACAGGAGTTCTGGGTGAGGCTACACCAAGCCCTGAGTGTTGACACCTAAGTCTCCATTTCCCCGTCATCACGCAGAGAAAATGATCATCTCTGCCTACTGACCTCACAGGCTGGGTGTAAGCATCAAATGAAATTGAAAATGAGGCAGTGGTTTTTAGTGATCCAAATGGGAGAATTTTATTTTTGTCTACATAATTTTAATTCAGACCAAGTCTGTTTTTTCTCCTGGAGAGATGATGGCCAGCTCTGGACATGTGCTTCTAAAGAAGTAATTTGTTCCTGCCATGAACTGTGCCCTTCCCACATCAGGGCTGAAGCTGAACCTCTGCCAGAGGCCTGTCAACCCTGCCCTTCAGCCTGGGACTTGCCCTGGAGGGCCCCCACCAGACAGCCCAGCCACCTTGCTTTTCCCCTCCCCCCCCCCGCTCTGTGTAGCTTCCAAGCACCACTGAAATCCTCTCTCTCTCTCTCTCTCATGCAATCTGTACCCCAGCCAAATTTGGCTTCTCCATGTTCTCCCAACACGCTTTGTAGCTCCAGCCTTCTTCCTGTATTTTGCTCACACTATTCTTTTTTTTTTTTTGAGAGGCAGAGGAAAGGCTTTCCTTTGCCTCTAAAGATAGAGTCATCTCAGAAAGCACCTCCTCTGAGACCCTTTCTTAGATTGCTCTAGCTAGAACTAAAGAATCTGAGATTTAAACAACCTGGGTTTAAATCCCAGCTCTAATATGTATCACTGTATGACCATGGGCTACTTCTGAGCCTGTTTCTTCATCTGTAAAATGGGTACAACGCCAATAGTCTCTCAAGGGAACAGTGGGGGTTTAATGTGAGGCTGTGTGTAAAGTACTTTAGTACTTGGTGGGCATTTGATAAATCCTCATAAGGGTAAGAATCATCTTATTTAAGCCCAGCTCTAGCACTTGGCATGGCACACATAAGCATCTGGTAAGTATATACAAATTAACTGAATTAACCAACAATTTAAATCATCTCCCTCCCATCCTTTCTCCAAAAGCCTAGGAGGGGGCTCTTTATAATCAATATCAGCCCTAAGTCATCCTCACCAATTATTAGGGGTCTAGAAAGGTGGAAGTAGCCAGTTAATTCTGGGCCCTCACCCTTTCAGCCAGAGTAACTCCAATTATTTTTTTAATAATTATAAGATATTAGTATTAGCTAGGATTTAATTTCAAGAGAGTATCTCAGATATAAATAACTGGAACAAACAGCTTCTTTATATTAGTGATTTTTGAAAGATAGGTCAAAACCATTTAATGGGCCATAAAATTTTGAGTGGCTTGCAACAAACATTTTTAAGAGATATCAGAATATAAAAGCATAGAATGGAACAAAATAGAAAATAATAGAACAGAATGCAATGGAAAGGAATGATACAGATCAGAATAGAATGAAATAGAATAGAAAAGGATAGAAAATGACAGACCAGAATATAAAAGGATAGAGTGGAATGGAATAGAACAGAATGGAATAGAATAGAATAGAATAGAATGGAATAGAATAAAACAGAACAGACATTTTGGCATTCATCCATTATACTAAAGGCGAGTAGTTTTTAGTGTGTGAAACTTTTTTTAGGTCAGTTACATACATACATACACATATGTAAAACTATGTATGTCTTATTGCAAGCTCTAATGGAAAATAAATTCACTACTTTATGGTTTGGTAGTCAGCTATGCCCTTGTTTTACTGCTTAAGCTAATGGTCAGTTCCCTGACCAGGAACTGTAACTAATCCCCATCTGGGTCTCCCCATCCTCTAAACCTGGGCCTGGCCATTTATAGAAGCTCAAGATCTATTGGTCAAATTAAATGGCCAAGAAAACATTGAGCTTTGTGGCAGTCATCCCTACAAAAACATGGAAGCTGAAGTGTATAGTGGATTTAAGGAAATATATCAATAATAGCAATAAGTTCTACTTAGGGATATCAGTCACTGCTCACATGTTTAGAACAGGGTCTGGCACATAGTAAATGCTCAATGAATGAGAATTATCTTCAGTATCACCCCGCCTCCTCAACTACCACCATTTATCTAATGCTTACTAGGTGCTTTGATGCCTCTTGTCCTATATTCCTCACACCATCCTTTGGCGGTAGCTATTAATGTCCCCATTTGACAGATGAAAAAATTTGAGGCTCGAAGAGACAGAGCGATTTGCCAAAGGAGGTAAATCCCAGTAGAAGCAGAGCTGGCATGAGAACTCCTACCCCACCCTCTCTGTCAGGTTCAAGAGTTCCGTGCTCTTTAAGCACTTCAGAGGCCGCTCAAGGCAGGTTAAGTAGACAGGCCACAACAGTTCAGACTTGGCAAGGCTTCCTGAAGCTGGCCACCCATGCAGATAAAAATCCGCTGGGTATGTGGCTGGCGAGACTGCCAAACAGAAGTCACAGGAGGGGATCAGGCAACTGTGTTTTCCAGGCCACTTGTCCCCGAGGTGAGTTCAGCCTTATTCTAGGACAGGAGGCTGGCAGGGGGAGTCGGGATCATTACAAACCCACTCGCTTCCCCATTGTGCCCTGAATCCCCCTTCATGGCTCTGAGTCAAGCGCTCTGAGTCTGCTATTGATAACCACCCAATGGGCCAGGCAGCAAAGGGGACACAGTATACACCACCTCTTTAAATGTTTGTAATTCTCATTGAACTCTGTGATGCATTGGTGTTCCCATTTCACAGAGGAGGACGCTGTGACTCAGAGATGAAGTAACTTGCCTATTAGTAATAATAACATCGACATCAGATACCCTCACGTAGCACTCACCGAGAGGCAGGTGCTGTTCTAAGTGCTTTAGGGTGTACTGGGTGATGCCTGGATTCACTCCAGGGCTGTCTGACTTCAGAGCCCAACTTCTGCAAAGGCACGAGGCTGCCCAGGACCGTGGAAGCGCTTTGGCCAAAAACCTGACATGGGTTTAAATCTGTGCTCCCACATCCCAGGCTGCCTGCTCTCTGGCACATTCCTACACCTCCCTGAGCTTCTGCTTCCTTGTTTGACAGATGAGAGTGATGATAATGGCCTTACAGAGTTGCTGATTAAATAGTACAAGACACGTCTAGTCCCTGACAAATATAAAACACTCTAACGAGGTAGCGATGATTTGATTTTTGTAATGGCCTTGTGCGAAGAATGTAGTCAGGAAACACTGGGCTGTTCACACCATGTGGATGCAAACTAGCTCTGTCCTGCTGCTTGTTTTGTTCTCCATGGCAGTGCTGTGTCTTTGAGGGTATCAGAAGCGTTAGTTGATGATTGACTAAATGAATGAATGAACAAGTAAACGAATGCAATTAACTTAGATATGTACAGCACCTTCTTGATTTCTTTCCAGGTTTTGTTGGAATGAAAACCACCACCTTTTAGTTCTGCCTCTCCATTCTTGGCCGTAGATGGCCAGGTGTATGCAGAGAGTAGGGAGGCTAGAAGTGCTGTCCAGGGGGTCAGCCTGCTACCCTAAGGCTCTGCCTTAGGTATCTACCTTACTGACTATTAGGTGAGCCTGGCCTTGACTTCCACGTGATTTAGACATTCATCCCCATCATTATTAGGCAGAACAAAAATTTTTTTTTCCTTTTCCAAAGACACCTCTCCTCCAACCCATAGACAGTGTAATTTTATCAGAGGCTGTTCTGGAAAGATTTAATTTGAGAGACTGTTCTTGCCACTTTTATGTTTAATCTCCAGAAATGGGAATAGCTCTGCCTTCCTGGAGATGTGACCTTCCTTCTCTGGCCTCTTATTAGCGGGCGGCAAGTCTTGGGCTGATGGTCTGCCTGAGGCTTCAGGTCCTTTGTGGGGGTCTTTCCTCTTCGTCCCTCTTACTACTCCCTGGTCTAGACCATCAGCTTCCCTGGCAAACAATAGTGCACTGCCTCGTCTCTGTTCTCCTGGCCCCCAAGTGTGTCTTTGTCGAATTCATCCTCTACATTGCTACCAGCATGGACTTTCTAAAGCCACATCCTGTCGTGTTGTTTTCCTGCCAATAGTAACTAAAAGGTCACAGGCTCCCTATCAGTCATGGGAGCGTAATATAGCATTGAGTATCAGAGCAAGGATTTTAAATTGAATGAGTGATTGAGTGAATTTCATTCATTCAAAATTTATTGCATTCCTTCTGTGTGCTGAGTACTGTTATGACTACCAGGTATATAGCATGAATAGAAACAAGTCCTTATCTTCATGGAGCTTACATTTTTGTGAGAAGAAGGTAATGCACAAACACATAAATTTATATTATATTATCAGACTGTAATAAGTGTCATGAGGAAAGATGAAGCAGGGTCATGGGCTAGACAATGACAAGTGGTTCTATTTTATGTAAGGTGACCAGGAGACAGTTCTCTGAGAAGATTTCATTGGCTTGGTTCTGTGAATGAGGCAAGAGAGTAAACAAGCCACTCAGGCATCTGGGGGAGTAGAGTTTCAGGCAGAGGGACAGACCTGGGTTGACAATCTACCTCCAGTTGCTTCCCGTTTGCGACCTTGGACAGATCATTTCATCTCTGTTGTTCTCACTTTCTTCTCTAAGATAATTTCTCTGGGATAGTTCTGACTTCTTAGTTTTACTTATAGCAACATTCAGGATTTGACCTGTGCTTACTCCTGACCCAGCCTCATCCCTTACCCCTCCCTGCCTGGTGCAGCCACACCAAACCCCTAGAGCCTCCTTCCACCTGCTCCTCTCTCCATCTGGGTGGTCCTCTGCTTCCCTCTCTCACCTTCATCCCATTCCCTTTTCCTGGATTACTGCAAGTCCATCTTCAGATATCAGCTTAGACATTACTTCTTCCTGGATGCCTTTGGTGACTCTCCCAGCCCAAGGCTGGGGTATGTGCCCCTAAGTGCTTCCATCAACTCTGTTTCCTCCATTCCACCACTGCCCACAGGATCACTAGTGTCTGTGCCCCTCATGAGACTGTGAGCTTTGTAAGGCCGACAGAGCCAACGTTTGCTACATAGTAGGTGCTCCTGAGTGTTTGTTGAATGAATGAATGAATGAATGAATGAACTGTTTGGGTAGAAGTCTGGATCAAATAATGATTAGAAAGGTCTTTTTAAAAAAGAGTCCATTAATAAATTAATGAACAAATGGAAATACTTGTAAAGTATTAACTGAAATTGATGAAAATGTCCTAAGGAAAATGATGGAAACCGTACCAAATAAAATCATTCCCTGAATGTGTGAAGTACTTTACAGCTTATCAATCCTTCCACCTTCATTGTCTCACTTGATTGTCAAACAAACTAGTGAGGTAGTGAGGGAAGTGTGAAGACCTCAAGGGGCAAAGAAGCTTGTGTCAGACAAGATCAACCAGGTTGAAAAGCACGGGACCAGATCTCAAACTCAGTCTTCTGATTCTCTGCCCACTGCAAGCTTTGCCAGCTCCTAGGACTGCAGCATTAAAGCCTCTGTGTGAGTGTGCAGGCGTGTGTGTGTGTGGTGTTTCCTACGAAGTCTCCTGCTCCCACCTGGACTCAGAAGTCCCGGCATGGGCAGCAAGCAAAAGAAAAGCCCAAGGCTCTGAGAATATGTCTGCCAGGTCAGGGGAGGCTGATACAACTGCTTCCAAAAAGCAGAGTTGGCACTGAGTGTGGGCGGTTAGTGAGTTGATTCTCCAAGGAAAGGGAAAAAGGAGGTGAGGAGGCAGTGACATTCTCTGGAGAGAATATCACCTTGAGGGCCCTTGTGGCTGTTGTCTCAACTGGCTGGGACAAAGAAGGCAAGTAGGACAGTGGCATACATGTGGGTCTGGGGGCCCAGAGACCTGGGTTCTAGTTCCAACTCTGTTACTGTATAGTGTCGCAGCTTGAGCAAGTGCCTTCTTTAGTCTGGGTCTCAGTCTCTTCATTTAAAAAATAATAATAAAGATTAGGTCAGTGGTTTTTAAATCATGCTTCTTGGGACTTCAGGGATTCGTGGCTGTGCTTCTGGGCCAAGAAGGAAAGTGGTGGAGAGCAGGGAAAGGTACAACATGCCCCCTCATTCTTACAGAAACATTCCTCTTACAGGTTTTGTATGTGGGATTTTGAGTATAAAGTGTCATTTGAACAAAGTGTTCTGCTACAAAATGAAGTTTGAAAACCTCTGGCCAAAATGATCTTAAATGGTTTTCCGGTTTGGGCAATCTGTGAAAGGAGAATCAGAGTGAAAATAAAGCCTTCAATTTCAAGTACTCATTCAAGGAAAGAAAGAGGGCAGGCTGCAGGGAGGCAGCTGTGGGATTAAATGGGGATGAAAAGAAGCTGCCGTCATTGTCTGTGACTTTGAGATTTAAGACCGGAGAGAAGTAGCTTCCCATGAACCTTTGCTTTCCCTCTTTTCCCTCACGATTCTGTTGCCTTTTTCCCTTCTCCTATTTCTGTCCAAGTAGCTACTTGAAGAACTTGATAGGACTTCAGCAGTTGTGCGTTATCAAGCCACAACTTGATCAGATCATCTTTGTTCTCTTACAAGCGTGACTTGCAGAAGTTGGCCATGAGAATGGATGTTGTCAATACTCATTGAAAAGTTTGTTGTCTCTAATTCAAAAGCATACATGCACCCAAATGTTCATTGCAGTACTATTTACAATAGCCAAGACATGGAAGCAACATAAATGTCCATCAACAGATGATGTGGTATACACATAAAATGGAATATTACTCACCCATAAAAAGGACTGAAATAAAGTTAAGCAAAATGAGAAGACAGAGAAATATGCAGCAGATGAAGGAGCAAGGTAAAACCCCACCAGACAAAACAAATGAAGAGGAAACAGGCAGTCTACCTGAAAAAGAATTCAGAGTAATGATAGTAAAGATGATCCAAAATTTTGAAAATAGAATGGAGAAATATAAGAAACTTTTAACAAGGAAGTAGCAGAACTAGAGAGCAAACACAAATGATGAACAAAACAATAAATGAAATTAAAAATTCTCTAGAGGGTATCAATAGCAGAATAACTGAGGCAGAAGAACAGATAAGTGACCAGGAAGATAAAATAGTGGAAATAACTATCACAGAGCAGAATAAAGAAAAAAGAACGAAAAGAATTGAGGACAGTCTCAGAGACCTCTGGGACAACATTAAACGCACCAACATTCGAATTATAGGGGTCCCAGAAGAAGAAGAGAAAAAGAAAAGGACTGAGAAAATATTTGAAGAGATTATAGTTGAAAACTTCCCTACTATGGGAAAGGAAATAGTCAGTGTAGGCCAGGAAGCACAGAGAGTCCCATACAGGATAAATCCAAGGAGAGACATGCCAAGATACATATTAATCAAACTATCAAAAATTAAATACAAAGAAAAAATATTAAAAGCAGCAAAGGAAAAACAACAAATAAAATAAAAGGGAACCCCGATAAGGTTAACAGCTGATGTTTCAGCAGAAACTCTGCAAGCCAGAAGGGAGTGGCAGGACATATTTAAAGTGATGAAAGGGAAAGACGTACAAACAAGATTACTCTACCCAGCAAGGATCTCACTCAGATTCAACAGAGAAATTAGAACCTTTACAGACAAGCAAAAGCTAATAGCATTCAGCGCCACCAAACCAGCTTTACAACAAATGCTAAAGGAACTTCTCTAGGCAGGAAACACAAGAGAAGGAAAAGACCTACAGTAACAAACCCAAAACAATTAAGAAAATGATAATAGGAACATACATATCGATAATTACCTTAAATGTAAATGGATTAAGTGCTCCAACCCAAAGACATAGATTTGCTGAATGGATACAAAAACAAGAACTGTGTATATGCTGTGTACAAGAGACCCACTTCAGACTTAGGGACACATCCAGACTGAAAGTGAGGGGATGGAAAAAGATATTCCATGCAAATGGAAATCAAAAGAAAGCTGGAGTAGCAATTCTCATATCAGACAAAATAGACTTTAAAATAAAGACTATTACAAGAGACAAAGAAGGACACTACATAATGATCAAGGGATCAATCCAAGAAGAGGATATAACATTGTAAATATTTATGCACCCAACAAGGGAACACCTCAGTACATAAGGCAAAGGCTAACAGCCATAACAGGGGAAATCGACAGCAACACAATCATAGTAGGGGACTTTAACACCCCACTTTCACCAATGGACAGATCATCCAAAATGAAAATAAATAGGGAAATACAAGCTTTAAATGTTACATTAAACAAGATGGACTTAATTGGTATTTATAGGACATTCAATCCAAAAACAACAGAATACACTTTCTTCTCGAGTGCTCATGGAACATTCTCCAGGGTAGATCATATCTTGGGTCACAAATCAAGCCATGGTAAATTTAAGAAAATTAAAATCATAACAAGTATCTTTTCTGACCACAACGCTAGGAGACTAGATATCAATTACAGGAAAAAATCTGTAAAAAATACAAGCACATGGAAGCTAAACCATACACTACTAAATAACCAAGAGATCCCTGAAGAAATCAAAGAGGAAATCAAAAAATACCTAGAAACAAATGACAATGAAAACACAATGACCCAAAAATCTATGGGATGCAGCAAAAGCAGTTCTAAGAGGGAATTTTATAGCCATACAGTCCTACCTCAAGAAACAAGAAACATTTCAAATAAACAACCCAACCTTGCACCTAAAGCAATTAGAGACAGAAGAACAACAAAAACCCAAAGTTAGCAGAAGGAAAGAAATCATAAAGATCAGATCAGAACTAAATGAAAAAGAAATTAAGGAAATGATAGCAAAGATCAATAAAACTAAAAGGTAGTTCTTTGAGAAGATAAATAAAATTGATAAACCATTAGCCAGACTCATCAAGAAAAAAGGGAGAAGACTTAAATCAACAGAATTAGAAATGAAAAAGAAGAAGTAACAACTGACACTGTAGAAATACAGAGGATCATGAGAGATTACTACAAGCAAGTATATGCCAATAAAATTGACACCAGGAAGAAATGGACAAATTCTTACAAAAGAACAACCTTCCAAGACTGAACCAGGAAGAAATGGAAAATATAAACAGACCAATCACAAGTAATGAAATTGAAACTGTGATTAAAAAGTTTCCAACAAATAAAAGCCCAGGACCAGATGGCTTCACAGGTGAATTCTATCAAACATTTAGAGAAGAGCTAACACCTATCCTTCTCAAAGTCTTCCAAAATATAGCAGAGGGAGGAAAACTCTCAAACTCATTCTACAAGCCCACCATCACCCTGATACCAAAACCTGACAAAGATGTTACAAAAAAAGAAAACTACAGGACAGTATCACTGATGAATATGTATACAACAATCCTCAACAAAATACTAGCAAACAGAATCCAGCAGCACATGAAAAGGATCATACACCATGATCAAGTGGGATTTATCCCAGGAATGCAAGGATTCTTCAATATATGCAAATCAATCAATGTGATACACCATAATAACAAATTGAATTATTAAAAACCATATGATAATCTCAGTAGATGCAGAAAAAGCTTTTGACAAAATTCAACACCCATTTATGATAAAAACTCTCCAGAAAGTAGGCATAGAGGGAACTTAACATAATAAAGGCCATATATGACAAACCCACAGCCAACATCGTTCTCAATGGTGAAAAACTGAAACCATTTCCACTAAGATCAGGAATAAGACAAGGTTGCCCACTCTCACCGCTGTTATTCAACATAGTTTTGGAAGTTATAGCCACAGCAGTCAGAGATGAAAAAAACTAAATAAATAAAAGGAACCCAAATCATAAAAGAAGAAATAAAACTGTCATTGTTTGCAGGTGACATGATATTATACATAGAGAATCCTAAAGATGCTACCAGAAAACCACTAGAGCTAATCAATGAATTTGGTTAGATATCAGGATACAAAATTAATGCACAGAAATCTCTTGCATTCCCATACACTAATGATGAAAAATCTGAAAGATAAATTAAGGAAACACTCGCATTTACCGTTGCAACAAAAAGAGTAAAATACCTAGGAATAAACCTACCTAAGGAGACAAAAGACCTGTATGCAGAAAACTGTAAGACACTGATGGAAGAAATTAAAGATGATACAAGCAGATGGAGAGATATACCATGTTCTTGGATTGGAAGATCAACATTGTGAAAATGACTATACTACCCAAAGCAATCTACACATTCAATGCAATTCCTATCTAACTACCAATGGCATTTTTCACAGAACTGGAACAAAAATTTTCACAAGTTATATGGAAACACAAAAGACCCCGGTTAGCCAAAGCAATCTTGAGAAAGAAAAACGGAGCTGGAGGCATCAGGCTCCTTGACTTCAAACTATACTACAAAGCTAAAGTAATGAAGACAGTATGGTACTGGTACAAAAACAGAAATATAGATCAATGAAACAGGATAGAAAGCCCAGAGATAAGCCCATGCATATATGGTCACTTTATCTTTGATAAAGGAGGGAAGAATATACAATGGAGAAAAGACAGCCTTTTCAATAAGTGGTGCTGGGAAAACTGGACAGCTACATGTAAAAGAATGAAATTAGAACACCCTAACACCATACACAAAAATAAACTCAAAATGGATTAGAGACCTAAATGTAAGACCGGGCACTATAAAACTCTTAGAGGAAAACATAGGCAGAACACTCTATGACATAAATCACAGCAAGATCCTTCTTGACCCACCTCCTAGAGAAATGGAAATAAAAACAAAAATAAACAAATGGGACCTAATGAAACTTAAAAGCTTTTGCACAGCAAAGGAAACCATAAACAAGATGAAAAGACAACCCTCAGAATGGGAGAAAATATTTGCCAACGAAACAACTGACAAAGGATTAATCTCCAAAATATACAAGCAGCTCAATATCAAAAAAATAAAAAGCCCAATCCAAAAATGGGCAGAAGACCTACATAGACATTTCTCCAAAGAAGATATCCAGGGTGCCGACAAACACATGAAAGGATGCTCAACATCACTAATCATTAGAGAAATGCAGATCAAAACTACAGTGAGATATCACCTTACACCAGTCAGAATGGTCATCATCAAAAAATCTACAAACAATAAATGCTGGAGAGGGTGTGGAGAAAAGAGAACCCTCTTGCACTTTTGGTGGGAATGTAAATTGATACAGCCACTGTGGAGAACAGTATGGAGGCTCCTTAAAAATAGAGCTACCATATGACCCAGCAATCCCACTACTGGGCATATACCCTGAGAAAACATAATTCAAAAAGAGTCATGTACCACAATGTTCATTGCAGCACTATTTACAATAGCCAGGACACGGAAGCAACCTAAGTGTCCACTGAGAGATGAATGGATAAAGAAGATGTGGCACATATAAACAATGGAATATTACTCAGCCATAAAAAGAAGCGAAGTTGAGTTATTTGTAGTGAGGTGGATTTACCTAGAGTCTGTCATACAGAGTGAAGTCAGAAAGAGAAAAACAAATACTGTATGCTAACACATATATATGGAATCTTAAAAAAAAAAAAATGTTCTGAAGAACCTAGGGGCTGGACAGGAATAAAGATGCAGATGTAAGAGAATGGACTTGAGGACACGGGGAGGAGGAAGGGTAAGCTGGGACGAAGTGAGAGAGTGGCATGGACATATACACACAACCAAATGTAAAATAGATAGCTAGTGGGAAGCAGCCACATAGCACAGGGAGATCAGCTCGGTGCTTTGTGATCACCTAGAGGGGTGGGATAGGGAGGGTGGGAGGGAGGCTCAAGAGGGAGGAGATATGGGGATATATGTGTATGTATAGCTGATTCACTTTGTTATAAAGCAGCAACTAACACAACAAGATAAAGCAATTATACTCCAATAAAGATGTTAAAAAATTAACAAATGCATATATGGTGCTTACAAAAAACAAAAAAAGGACTGAAATAATGCCATTTGCAGCAACATGGATGGAACTATAGATTATCATGCTAAGTGAAGTAAGCCAGACAGAGAAAGCCAAATACCGTATGATATCAGTTACGTGTGGAATCTAAAATACGATACAAATGAACTTATTTACAAACCAGAAACAGACTCACAGATATAGAAAACAAACTTATGGTAATGAAAGGAGAAAGGGGCTAGGGAAGGGATAAATTAAGAGTTTGGGATTAGCAGAAACAAACTACTCTATATAAAATAAACAAGGTCCTACTGTATAGCACAGGATATTACAGGATATATTCAATATCCTGTAATAAACCATAATGGGAAAAGAATATGTAAAAAATATATATGTATGTATATATGTATATATCTATATATATATATGAATCACTTTGCTGTACATCAGAAACTAACACAACATTGTAAATCAACTATATTTCAATAAAAAAAAATAAAGAATATTTTCTCAGAAAGTAAAACTCATTACGTACCTGGGGTAGATGCAACCATGGGGAGCTTCTGGTTCCACTGCTCATGGCACAGATGGGAGATGGAGACCTGAGGAGGGAAGAACCTTGCCCAAAGTCACGGCATCATCAGCGAGGCAGCCGATCGTCTAGCTATAAGGAGTGCAGTCACTGATGGAGGGACACAACACACAGAGTTGTTCAAAGGCACTGTGGGAGTTGCTGAGCTTGAATTTATTAATTTATTTTTGTAATTTTATTTTTTGGCTGCGTTGGGTCTTCTTTGCTGCGCATGGGCTTTCTCTAGTTGTGGCGAGCGGGGGCTGCTCTTCGTTGCGGTGCGCGAGCTTCTCGTTGTGGTGTCTTCTCTTGTTGCGGAGCACGGGCTCTAGGGCGCACGGGCTTCAGTAGTTCTGGCGCATGGGCTCAGTAGCTGTGGCTCGCAGGCTCTAGAGCGCAGGCTCAGTAGTTGTGGCGCACGGGCTTAGCTGCTCCGCGACATGTGGGATCTTGCCGGATCAGGGATCGAACCCTTGTCCCCTGCATTGGCAGGCGGGTTCTTAACCATTGTGCCACTAGGGAAGTCCCTGACCTTGAATTTAAATGCAGATTATTGACATTATATCTTTGGGGTCGGTTTGGGGTCTGTACTACACGCTACCTTTCTGCTTTTTGATCAAATACATGACTGTGCAGTAATGCAGGAACTACACGTACTCTGCTCCCGTCTCTAGAAAGGTACAGTCAACATAGATCTTATTTTGTTGATGTTCAAGATCGTGGGACAAGGGCCGAGGTCCCAACCCTGTCACTGGACACACATCTTCCCCCCTGCTTGCAATGTTCCATTGCTCTCATTCCCGTCAGGATTAAGTCCTAGCTCTCTGGCCTTGTATCTAAGGCAACTAGGGCATCCCCTGCCACTCCCAACCTCACATTTATGTCTGGGCTAGACATTGTGAATTTCTTATAGCATCTAAAATGCTCCATGATGTTTTAACCAGAAGGCCTTTGCTCCTACGATTCCCTCCACCTGGAATACTGACTCCTCTTTTTATTTCAGTCTACTTAAGTCAGAGTCAATATTCATTGTTTATAAGTCAGTTCAAGTCTCAGCTTCTTCACGAGACCAGCCTGGCTTTCATCCTCACTGTCTGAATTGTACAACTGTCCTAAGTGTGGGCAGATCATCTTAAGCTCCCTTTGACCATAACACTTTATTGAATCTGGTCAAGGGCCCCTCCTCCTGTCTGAAGTCCTGCAGGACAGGGAACATTGTGAGATCAGAGGCTCCATCCAATTCTCCAGTTAAGTGTTAGGTAAATAGACCTGCATGTGTCTGTTTACCTGAATACACCTGAGCCCCTTTGAATATCACTTTCTTTGTCTGAGGGATGCAGAGACTAAGGCTATTGGACAGCACTCTGTGAGAGGAAAAATTAGACCATATATATATATATATATATATATAAAGGGCTTCATAAGCCATGCCTCATATGGATAAGGGAGCTGTCGCTTTAACAGTCACACACCTGGATTGTGTCTCAGGATCTCCTGCTGCACCCAGAGCCTTGTGCCAAGCCCCTGAGAGATCTAGGAAAAGAGGATGACACAGCCTTCTACCTCTCCTCGTCCTTCAGAAATGAGGCTTTATTTCTAGAAGGGCAGCTCAGCTAGGTCTTGAGGCCAGTCCTTTAGAGGTGTGGGCAGCTGCTGGTCTGTAACTGCAGCCCTGCCTCTGCTGTGAGGATGGAGCTTCTGCCCTGGGTACGCGCAATGACTTCCTTGTTCTGCATACATCAGAAACCCAGACTAGCTCCAGGACCGTGACAGGACAAACCATTTCATACCCGAGACCCTCACACATTGCTTTTCTTGCCTTGAAACTTGTCTATTTGCCTTTTCATCCAAACAGGCTTTAAAAAAAGGAGAGCATTGTAAATCAACTATACTTCAATAAAAAATAAAATTAAATTAAAAAAGGAAATAAGAATTCAGGGAGTTTAAGGGAGAAGAAACTAGCTCACCGTTTCACCTACACTCAAAACTCCCCAAGGAAGGAGAACATGCACTACAGAGAGGGAAAGTTATTTCATTAGAGACATCCTCTCACTCTTTGGCCAGTATACTTTCATAAATGAAAACAAAACAAAACAAAACAAAACCTGAGGGACAGAGTATAAGGGTTTTTTCCCAAAAGCATGCGTGAATGTAGGGTCAGAGGAAGGACCAGTGCCTGGGACCCTCCAGCCCAGGGTGCATTTCCCTGAGCCACAAGGGTTTTACTGCTTGGCCACTTATTCACTGTTGCCCTTGGACCAGTGCCCCTTCCCATTCCTTTACTTCATTTTCCCTTTCTACAAACTATAGAGTCTATTTACCTTCTCTTTGAGATTCTTTCCAGCCGGAAGGTGCGTGTCTGTATATAGTTGGCCCTTGGTATCCACAGGGGACTAGTTACAGGACCATTGTGAATACCAAAATCCCCAGATGCTTGAGCTCTTTATATAAAATGGTATAATATAGTTGGTCCTCTGTATCTGTAGATGTGGAACCTGCAATTATGGAGGGATGACTCCACACACATGTACTGCATACACTTCATTTCATGATATAATAGTGTTTTGAAGTTAAAATATGTCCCTTTTCATTCATCCATCCATCCATCCATTAATCTATCCATACTTAATTCAATTCATTCATTCATATCTTATTGATTATCTACTAAATATTAGGCACCTTATTCAAGTTGGAGTCTCAGCTGTCATGAGGCTTAAGCTCTGGCAGACTCCAGCAGGCATTTTAGATCCAAAGAAGATTAAGATGCTCTTAAAAACCTTGACAGTCAAGAGAACAATATTCATTTTATTTTAATTGAAGTATAGTTGATTTACAATGTTGTATTAATTTTTGCTGTACAGCAAAGTGACTCAGTTATACACATATATGCATTCTTTTTTATATTCTTTTCCATTACTGTTTATCCCAGGAGATTGGATATAGTTCCCTGTGCTATACAGTAGGACCTTGTTGTTCATTCATTCTGTGTGTAATAGTTTGCATCTACTGACCCTGAGCTCCCAGTCCATTCCCTCCCCAACTCCCCTCTCCCCCGTAGCAACCACAAGTCTGTTTAAGAGAACAAAATTTTTTTTGTGTTTCTGGTTAAAAGTAGTCTTGCCAAAAGTATCATGTTTGTACATGATGCTTTCACGTATATTCTCATATATGATTTTAATAGTGTCCCCTTGTGAATTCAGCAGGATTAGAGAGGATTTTCCCATTTTGCAGATGAGGAAACCAAGGTCTAAAAGGATGAAGTCATTTTCCTTAGGTTCCCACAGACGATTCTTCGCAAAAGAGGCATAAACATGAATTGCCAGGGGTTTTGTCCAGGTGTAGATGACAGGGCAAGAGAGAGAAACGTTGTAGTGGGCCACCAGGCTTTGGGAACAGGGCTACACAGTAGGGCTCTGCTTACATCTGCTCGCACTGGGAAGAGGCTCTTCTGAGACATAGGATCCACCTCTGATCACTGTGTGAGGACCTAGCTGTAACTGGGGTAAGAGAGGTTTGGGTTAGTTCAAAGATCCAAGCACTGGGCAGGGATGCTCTCTTCCCTTCGTTTGGCTTCAGGTCCTATGTCTGCACAGTAGGAATGATGCTTACCTACCTACTTCCCAGCAATCCTGAGTGCCCAGTGAGACATGGTGCATTCCTTGAGCAAGACCCCAGGCAAGGCATCGTCTTCCTCCATGCCTGGTACATAGTGGGTGCTCAGTGTTGTTTGGTGATCGTGGGTCTGGAGTGAGGCAAAGCTTGGATGAAGGGGAAGGACATGAAAGCGCTCCTTTGTTCTAGGAACTATATTAGGTGTCTTTCACGTATCCTTTCCTTTGACCCTCTCATCACTCTGTGATGTAGGTGCTGCAGATGAAGGGACTTCAGACCAGAGAGGTTAAGTAACTTCCCTACCTCACTCAATGCAGGTGGACCAGAATTGGGATCAGAATCCGTGCCTCTGTTTTCCCTCTGTTTCTTGCATCTTCTTCAGTGATAGAGAGTCCGTTTGGGTAGGTTTCTGTCCTATAGCCAGGAGTGCAGCCTGAGTGATGAACAGCATAGGCAGTGGATGGCCTCGGAAAGCCTTAAGATAAGGAGGCAAGCCCTTAATCCTTGCTTTTTCTGTCTTTGTCTTTACAAGTTTCTTATTAGACATTCTCTCCTCACATTTTCAATTAACATTCCTTTCTGATTCTCTCTTATTTTTCTCTCCCGTTCTGCTACAGTTTTTCTTTCTCCATTTTTCTCTCCGAAGTTCTGAGAAGACTTCTGTCATGGTTCCTTTATTGGTGCTTTTGCCTCTTTGCCTGTTTCCAGAATGTTCTTTTGACTGCTAAATCTGACCTGGTCATTTTCATGTTCAAAATCCCTCACAAGGTAGAGTCCAGGCACCTTCACCTATTCCAGAAGTTCCTTCAGGATCAGGTCTGAACAGTTGTGTCAATGTCAATGCCTACCATCCCTCTGTTCCCACAGCTCACAGCTCTGCAGAGACACCTGCCATATAGTAACCATTTCTTCACCCGCCTGCGCACCTCACCCCCACCCACCAGGGTGGAAGGTCCTTGAGGGAAGGGCATGCTTTGCTCACCTCTTATACCCCAGTCTCTAGAATAGCACTTTGCTCATCACATAGTAGGTGCTCAGTACATAGTGAACTTAGTGAAGAAATGCATCAGACACCCCACACTCTCCTTTACCTCTGTCCTCTTCCCCGGGATGTAGAGATCGGAAATCCAAATTCCAATATCCACTGTCTGTTTGCTAGAGACACCAGCAGGAAGCTATTAAAGTGACACTTCCATAGCATTTTGCAGACTACAAGCCATTTTATACAGATTAACTGTTTGATTTTCACGACAACCCATGAGCTCGAGGGTGGAGATTTTCATTCCGTCGCACAGGGAAGGACAGCAAGACCCAAAGTGGCTGCAGGACTTGTCCAGGGCCATGCAGTCGTTTTGCCACGTGCCTGGATTTGCACCCTGCATGATCGCTTGCTGCCGTGGACCTTGGTTTCTCCACTAACAAAGACACTCTGTCTTAATTACAACTAATGAGGGAAGGAAAAGCCAGGGTAATTATTGGTGACACATTGAGCAAGTGTGAAGCTCTTAAAGAATTGAAATGCTTTCTTTCTGTACCTTCAAGGACTTTTTCATTACTCCTAATTCCTTAACATTTGTATATCAATTTGGAGGTTTGCAAAGTGTTTTTTTTTTTTTTTTTCCCTCAATCCTACATTTCATTTGCTTGCCTCTTACTCTATTTAGTGACATGGGCAGAACAAAGCTTTAACACACACATTTTTGTTTTATCTCTGTGCCATGCACTATGCCAGGCACCAAGGACATAATTGTGGGCCATCAGACGTTGCCTCTGCCCTCAGGGAGCTAGTAAACACGCAGTTGTGAGGATGCCAGGAACACAGAATGCTGTGTAGTATAGAGGGCCCTAGGTAAGTGGTGGCTGGAGAAGGTTTTCTAGAAGGAAGCAGTGATCTAAAGGATAGGAAGAAGTTAACTAGGCAGACAGTGGTGGGAAAGGATGTACCAGGCAGGGAGAGTATGTGCAAATTCCAGAAGGCAAAGTAAGTCTGGTTCAAGATTATTGCAGCCCTGTTCATAATCATGATAGCCTAGATGTAAAAACAACCTAAATTTCCATTGACAGATGAATGGATAAAGAAAATGTGATATATAGATATAGAATGGAATGTGTGTGTGTGTGTGTGTGTGTGTGTGTGTGTGTGTGTGTGTGTGTGTGATGGAATATTATTCAGCCTTGAAAAAGAAGGAAATCCTACCATAGGCAACAACATGGATGAACCTTGAGAACCGTATGCTATAAGTAAAATAAGCCAGACACAGAAGGACAAATATTGCATGATTCCACTTATATGCAGTCTCTAAAATTGTCAAACACATAGATGCAGAGAGTAGAATGGTGGTTGCCAGTGGCTGGCGGGGAGGGGAAATGAGGCATTACTATTCAACACGTATATATTTTTAGTCGTGCAAGATGAATAAGTTCTAGAAATCAGCCGCAGGGATCTCATTAACAGTACTGCATTGTACACTTAAAAGTTTGTTAAGAGGGTAGATGTCAGGTTAAGTGTTATTACCTTGATTTAAAAAAATGATTGTGAGCCATTCAAACGAGTAAATTGAAAGAGGAAGGGACTTGCTTGAGTTGCCCGGTGGATCCAGGGAGGATGGGAAGCCATGGCAGAGACCACCCGCCTCCCGGCCTGTGTCCAGACTCCTTGGACGCCTTTGCCGGCCTCTGCTTTTCAGGAGGCAGAAGGGCAGTTAGGGGGAGAGCCTGGGCCACGTGGGTTCAAACACAGATGCCGAGGACTAGCCGGAGCCGGCGCCAGCTGCTGAGACCGTGGTGCCCTGAGCCCCAGCCCTCTGCTGCCCTGCAGCTGGGCCTCGCGCCACTCAAAGATTAGTCACAGACGCTGCAAACACATCCACAATATTGTGTCAGGAAAAGGCGTGAGGCAGCATTCATATAGCAGGCTCATTAGCCTGTTGTTATCCATTCACCCAAATATTCCCACCAATCAGCCTTCAGATGGGCAGGATTAATTGGTTACAATTCTTGCACTGGGCACATCTAATTGAAATGGATGCATTTGCCTTTCAGAATGGACAGCTTATCCATTGCCATTACACAGAGCACGCCCTAGCCCATGGGTTTTGCTGTCAGGGCCGTGACAGCAGAGCCCACGGGGGATGAATGGAACCCTTTTCTCACCTTTGTTTGGGGCTGGAGCCCCCTTCTTATACCATGGTGATCAGTTTGCTACATATCCATCTTCCCTACAGGACTGGGAGCTACTTGAGGGCAGATCTGTATCAATTAGCATTGGGTCTGACTACATATAACAAGAAAGCCATAATAATAGTGCCTTAAACAGATGGAATTTATTTTTTTTCTCATACAGAACAAGTCTGATGAGAGGATAGTCAGGGCTGACAGAGCAGCTCTGTGATGTCTTCAAGGACTTAGCCCTTCCTCCCTTCCTTCCTCCCTTCCTTCCTCCCTCCCTCCCTCCCTCCTTCCCTCCCTCCCCTTTCTTCCTTCATCCTTCCTTCTTTTCTTCCTTATTTTCCCATCATCCTAAGGTGTAGCTACATCCTCATGGTCCAAGATGGCTGCAGGAAAGTCAGCCATCATATTTGAGCCTCAAGCAGCAGGAAGGGGAAAAAAGAAAGGGAAAATGAGGCACACCTCCTAGCTGAAGCAGCTCCCTTTAAGGAGCTTTTGGAAATCCCTCACAACACTTATACTTAATATCTCATTGACCAGAACTTATTCACCTGACAGATGCAGTTGTTAGCTGGAAGTGTACCCATTTAAATAACCTAAGGTCTGTCACTAAGGAAGAAAGGGAGAATACATACTAGACAGGCACCTTGAAGTCTTTGACAAAGTGTCTGGCTCTGATTCAGCTTTGATATCCCTCACAAGGCCTTCCTTGTACATCGTGGGTGTGGTTAGGAATTCAGGTCAGAAAAACCTTGGTATCAGCGCTGGCTCTGCTCTTTACTAGCTGTGTAGCTCAGGCAAGCATTGTGTACTTTCTGAGCCCAGTTTCTTTATTATGGTAATAGTCACACTGACTTTATAGGGTGGTTATGAGGATTAAATGAGTCTATTCTATTCAAGTGCTTAGTAGGGCTTCTGGCACACAGTGAAGCATCAATAATTGACAGCTTCCAGGGTTATGAATGATTGTCATTACCACCATATAGGTGGGTATTATATCCTATTTTAACGAATTCTGGGCTTGGAGGGAGAAGACCTATATTTCAGACCCACACAATGGCTGTGTGGCTCTGGCAAGTCATTTAACTTGTCTGAGACTCATTCTCATTTCTGGAAAATGAATATAATTCGATCCACTCCCAGTTATGAGAATCAAAGAATTTCTTTCCAACACACTATAAAATGTTATACTATTAACAAAGGTAGTGTTTTGCAATGAGAAAACCACAATTTTAGCGGGGTTGGGGGATCAGGAAACTTAGTTTCACACCCCAGCTCTGTCACTTCATAGATATGTGACTTTGGCACATATCATATGACCTGGCTGGCCCTTGGTTTCCTTACTAGTAAAATGGAATAGCAATACTTTCCTTGCAGATTTCTTATAGAATTGAAGAGAATTATCTATGCAGATGCAAAGTGCCTGAAAAATAGAAGACTCTAAATAGATGACATTGATGTTTCTGGTGATCATGGTGACAGTGACGGTGATGAATCACTCAGTATTTATGGAATGAATGAATAAGTGAAAGAATGAATGAGTCAGCAGGCAAACTGGAAGCTTGGAGTTGGTGTCCTCCATCTGCAGGGCCACACAGAGGGGACACACAAAAAGCCCTGTGGCATTCTGGCACCAGGTTTTGCTCTGGGCAGCCTCAGCCTTGCATGGCGGGTTCCACATGCCAACAGGGCCCACATGACATGTGTTGGGGAACCCCCCTAGGGACGTCTTCTTATCATGTTCCTGGGAGAGCAGGTTTCCCAGCCAAACATCACCTCCAGTTATCCTTGGGCCCACCTGCCTCCTACTGAGAATCAACTCCTAGCAGTGGCCGAGCCCTCGTCCATGTCTCCAGGCCACCTGTATATACGTAGCTGGGCAGGGTAGCATAAAGCCTTGATTTTGCAGAGAGGGAAATGATAACATTACTTATGCTTTTCTCTTCTAACAAGAGGCGATGAAACCTTTATGATACCTCCAGCCCACATATCCCTGTTACACTTCCATGTTATTCTTGCTTTTCCAGACTCCTCCTGACTTTCCTCCATTAAGTACATCAAGTACTAAGAACGCGGAGCTCATTTGGTACAGAGAGAAACTCAATTATATCCACCAGCAGAGTGTAAAAGAAATGGAGGTTTGAAATATATTTATAGGTTACAGCCTCTAGGTGGAAACTTGCCAGTTTTCAGTCCGGCAGTCTATAGGAATGCTCAGGAGGATGTCAGCTGAGTCCAGGGGAAACATTCCACATAGGAAGCACTCTCTAAGAGGATCTATAGTAATGCGAATGTCAAAGTTAGCTCCAAGTTAAATGAAACTAATTGGACCCTGTAGAACAGTTTGTAAACTGGGAGCCCAAGACCATCTCTAAGCCACAGATGAGTCTCATTTTGTCCACAGTTTAAAAAAAAAAAAAAATTGGTTGCCCAAAATTTGAAAATCAGGTTTCCAATGAACGTATAGATTATGTGTGTGTGCACGTGCAAAACTGCATGCCCTATGCACAGTGGATCCACATTCTTGGATGGCAACGACTGGCTGGATTTCAGTAGCTGATAACCCTTTGGAAAGATCACATGTGCTGTAGTTTGCCATTGTCCGCACCACTCCCTGTTGTCTCTTTTATTGTATCCTCCTCCCTTCCCTATGTACGTTCTCTGTAGATATTTGTGTTTAGGCCCCTTCTTCACAAGATACTCACTGCTTGAAGTGATACAAAAGTCAAAATGACCTCTAGTGTGAATGAAACCAGATGGATCCTTTAGAAGGTACTCCTGGCTTGTAAGAGTGCAGTTGTCAAAGTTTCTTCTAGCTGAAAATGTACCCAAACTAATCCATTAGAGAGAACTCATGAGTCATGCAGACTCTGAGGAGCTACAGTGTCAACTCTGAAAAGCATCATAAGGACAAATTTAACCAGGACTCAGGTAGTCAGGGAGTGAATGTGAACCTTGTGCTACAGCCTTATGATATGCAGAAGATGAGACTGAGAGTATGGTGTCGAGGGCTGGAGAGTGTCTACCAGGGAAGCAGAAAGCCTGGGTTCCATCCTGAGTTACATCCCTGATGTGCTGAGTGAGTCTGTACAAAACCCTTCCGTCTCTGGACTTTAGACCCCCATTTGCAAAACTGGGATTGGACTAGATAAGTTCTAGAAACCCTTTCAAAGATTGTTATCCTGGAGAAAGACCTGACACACGTTACGGAAGGGCAAGTCTGTAAGAAGGACCATCTAAGGGCAGCTCGAGCGTCTGCTCTGAATTTACGACGACTGCCCTGGATTATTGTCACTGCCTGGTCTCTTGGTCCTCTGCTCTCTGGCTTCGTGGTATGTCCCCACCTCATCTCCTCCTCTCCCCCTCCTCACTCTGCTCCAGCTGTAGCAACCTCATGTTCTGGGAGCATGCCAGGCACAAGCCGTGGAGGACATTGCTTCAGCCTGTAACTCCCTTTTCTTTATTCTGGCAGAATCCTACTTTTCAAGACTCAGTCCCTCCTCCTTGAAACCTTCCCAGTCCCCTTCCACTATCACACACACAGTCACACCCAAAGTCGACTGGCTTTGGGATTCCAAGTCCGGCTCTGCCTCTTACCAAGAGTGTCACACAGTTGGCAAAGGTGGCAGGGCCGGGAACCCAATGTCCCCAGTTCTTCCCACCAAGTCCCTGGACCTTCTACTTGACCAGCGACTCATCTTAGTCGCCACTGTGACCACAGGTAGGTTACTTGATCTCTCTGAGTCTCAACTTCTGCATCCAAAAAGGAAGGATCAAAATAACATTTATCTCATAATGTTGAGAGAATTAACGAGTAAGCATACTAACCACGTGATCCTGTGCCTGGCACCTAGGGCTCACTCACGTTCTTTAAATATAGAGAGAGGGCTGCATTCGTTTCTGTGCTCACTTGCAGCCCATGCCTGAGCCTAGCACAGAGAAGAAACACTATTCTAGGAGTCATGGGACTTTATGTTCGGGCCCTAGCTGCCTTATGAGCTCTGTGATTTGGGGCAGGAAGCTTAACTTCTGTGAGCCTCGGTTTTGCCTTCTAAGCAGTGGAAATGGCCCTGCCTGGCTTTCAGACAGCTGCTGTCTGCAGCACTCACTGGGGCTAATGAGCGGGAGTGAGAAGGATTGGGGATGTCTCTTGAAACCGGAGAGAACACTCTGCAAACGTGAGCCCTTGATTATCATTCCTCACACCAACGGCGTCCTTTCTCCAGTGGGAGCTGAGAGCCACTTGCTGCCTGACAACAGCGGCCCAGATGTTGTCAACATCTGTCTGCTTCGCTGGGCCTTTTACAGAGAGAGGAGGAAAAAAAGGAGTGAGGGAGGATCATATTCCGGAAACTGTGGACAGGTTTCCCTAACTCCTCCTGCTGTCCCTCCCCCACTTGCAGCCCCCTGGGAGGAGGGGCCACTTCTCATTCCTCTCTGGGCTCCAAGTGTCCTGCCCAGTGTCTGGCTTAGGAAACACTGGCTGACTTGATTGTGGGGACTCAGTGCTGCCTTTTGTCTCTGGGGGGATGCTGTTAGCCAAGGATGACAGGGCCTCTTGGTTACCCCAGTAGAGTATATGATGACTTTGGGGTTCAGGAATCCTGAGTCTGCTGCTGCCTTGCTGTGTGACCTTGGGTAGGGCAGATACACCCTCTGGGCCTCAGTTTTCACAATGATAAAGTGATGCACCTAAGGTTCTACGAAGAACCATTCCCTACCTGATGGATCCTTGAGTATTGTGGAATATCTTCCAGCTGAGAAAGACTGGAAGTTTAGTATCTGCATGGTGAATAGACCATTTTTTCCCCTTTTTGTTTGTTTCTACTTGGGAGAGTGGCAGCTTGGCAACTTGGAGAATAATAGCCAGTGCTACTGGGTACCAGGAACTTCACTCACATTAGCTCATTTAATCCTTACAGCAATCCTTCCAGGTGGGCACCGGCATCCTTGTTTCTCTACTGATTAAACTGAGACTCAGAGAAGAGAATTCATTCTCTTATGTCACACAGCTCGTCAGAGAAAAGAGTCAAAGTTTCTTCTAGGGTGCTCTGCTTTCCAAGAAGTAATGAGTCTCTCATCACTGAAGGGTGTTGTGGAAGAGATTCAGTCACGGGCTGGGCCAGAGCCAGAGATGTTGGTTGTGGCCTTATCAGTTCATACGCTCATAAGCTGTTCAGCAGTGGGAGGCCCCTTGCAGACCCCCTGGTACAATCTCCTTTCATAAATGAGGCTCTGAGAGGAGCAAGGACTTGACCAGCATCGCTCACCAGCCTCCCAGAGTCAGGCCGATCTGGGTTTGAACTCTGTCACCTACATCCCTGCCATCCCACTGTCCCTCAGTGAGAGCCTACAAAGGGAGCCCAGCCCCTGTTCCCAGGCCATGGATACACAGGGCTGGGCCAAGGGACCTGAGGGAGTACCTGCAAACCAGTGGGTCCTCTTGCCCAGAGCCTCCGGAGATGCACCTCCGCCCTTCCTTCCTGCACTGGGTGGGGGTGGGAGTGTCTTTATTAAATACCTCTTTCCTCCCTCCAGGGAGTGGGGTGGTAATTGCAGCTCTGTAAGACGGTGGGGTTTCACTTTGCCACCTTCCCAAAACCATGGCCAGTGGCAGCCCTCACCCTGGGCTCCTTGGGAAACATGACTGCGTGTCTCCAAGGACACTGGCTAGCCCGTATACCCCAAGTGCTGGAGGCAGGAGGCCTCGCACCAGCGTCTCCTCTCTGACTCCCTGCTTGCAGACGGGTGCACAGAGAGGAAGAGTGAGGAGTGCCAGAGCGTGGCACAGCGG
Source organism: Balaenoptera ricei (assembly GCF_028023285.1). Lineage (NCBI taxonomy): Eukaryota > Metazoa > Chordata > Mammalia > Artiodactyla > Balaenopteridae > Balaenoptera > Balaenoptera ricei. The sequence continues at coordinate 105,966,816 of NC_082644.1, read as the reverse complement.
CCATTGGGACTTGACCTTCAGAGCTACTTGGCCTCATTGACCAGCCCTTCTAACAAGCTTGAACAAATTACCTCCTCTCTCTGAGGCTCAATCTGGGAAAAGGGGATAATAATAGAACCTACTTCACAAACTTGTAAGGATTAAGTAAAATAATGTTGGTAAAGTGGGGAAGGCAGGGACTGGTGGGTAGAAGGTGCCAGACACTGGTTGTCTCTCTCCCTCCATGGTTCAGGCCTTGCTCTGCATTCTCTCATCTGAGGCCAGCAGTGGAGCCTGAACCAATGTCAGACACAAAAAGAAAATATCAGCTACCTCTGTTTTGTTTGCTTTTGGGGGCTAACTTTTCTTATTACTCTTTTGCCTAATTTATGTAGCACTTACGAGGTGCCAGACATTGTACCTAGAGCTTGGCCTATATTAACTCACCTTTCTCTCCCAACATACCCATGAGGTAAGTTGTATTTATTTTACAGGTGAGGACACTGAGGCAGAGAGAGGTTGCCCCTTGCATGGGGGCAGTGGAAGAACTCAGAGTCTAGGGCTCATTGTACCCGACTGAATCTCAAAGTCTGAGATTCGTCCATTACCTTGTCTATTATCAAGCCCCTGCTATGTGTTAGGCATCGTTTCAGGCACCGAAGATGCCAAGCATTGAACAGATAACACCCCTGCTCTCACAGAGCTTACAGCGCAATACAGAGGGAGACTCAAATGTCAGAGCCAGCCCCCGGGATCCCACATCCTGCCCTGAGTACCCTCTCCTTTGCTCATGACATTCTTTGGACAAGTCTCCAACCAGCCAGCAGGCTGGTGTTTCTTCCACTGCTTGCCCACTGCCCCATTGTCTCCAGCTCACTGCCTGCAGCCCAGGACAGCCTCCTTGGCACTTCCCCGGGATGGTAGGAAGCACAGAGCCCAGTTAGCACTGCTTCAGGATGGTGGCCATCTGCGGGCTCTCTCAGAGCCTTCACGTTTCTGCGTCTTATTCAGAATAATCCTCATGTTTTGGTAATGATGGAAGGCTGTGTGGACTGTGGGATCCTATCAGAACTGAATTTATTGCTGAGCTCTGCCACACCGTAGCCCTGGGTTCTTGCACAACTCATTCGGCTACTGTGTGCCTTGGTTTCGGGGTATGTGTAATGGGACTCAGCTCTACCCTAGCCCCATCACACCGACATCACCGGATTCCCAGGGCTGAGAGGCCCACAGCTGGCCTAAGAGGAGCTTAAGGCCTGGAGTCAGAAGGACCTGCCTTTAGTTCCCTGGAAATGTTATTTAATCACCTTCCTCATAGTAAAATAGTACAATAATACATTTTCTCCCCATTTCAGAGATCTTCAGGCTGTAGGGCTGGGGCTAGAGTAAGGGAATGAATGCTTCACTCATCTTGGGCATGGAATTGAAAGGGTTGTCAAAACACTCAGGAATGCATTCATTTTGATTTTTTAAAGTAGTGTATTAAAATATTATTTATCTTGATTACTGAGTTTTTGGCATCCCTTTACATTTTGCATGCAAGATGAGTGCCTCCCTCGCCTCGCCCTGGTCCCAGCTGTGTAATGCAGAGCTAGCTGCTCAAATGAGGGAGTACTGCAGGGAAAGGCTGTTAAACCTAAGTGCTGTGCAAATGATGCTGTTTTGTTGCAGTGGTGGTTGTTTATATTGTTTGCTTGTAGTTACAGTAATACGCTTTTAGATGGGAGGAGATTTTTCCAGAGGGGAGAAGAAACCCTCCCAGATTTTCTACTGAGTCTTACAGGTCTGGGTTCTGATCATGGGTCGGGTCTGATACAGATTCATTTTGGGACCTGGAGCAAATGACATAACTTCTTTGAGTTTTCTTACCTGCAAAATGGGTATGTTAGCACCAACCTCAGATTCCCTGTGAAGATTGATTCTGTTAGTGCAATTAATTTGTCAGTGCCGATGAATGTCTTGATATTCCCCTTGGCGAAATGAAAGAGTCCTTTTTTTCTAGTTCTGTTCCATGGAACCCTAGAAATTTCAGACTCCCAATCTTCACTTGAACTGGAAATTTTTTATGTTGTGTTTTTTTCCAGAAATGGGTACCCAATGAAGATTTTTTAAAAAGGAAAGTGTTCACAAACTAATGATAACAGTGTTGGCTAACCTGAAGAACTCTGAGTCCCTTTCTTTCTCTTCTGACAGTTGGAAAGGGAGATTTTAGTGTAGAAAGATGAGTGTGTCTGCTCCCGCCAGGTTTCTCTCCAGCCCCTGCCGAGCATGGCGTGAGCGTGGCATGAGCATGGTATGAGACGCGTGGCCTGATCAGGAGAGCTTAGCTGGCACTGGAGGACCGGGAAGAGAAAGGGGAAGCGGGGTCAGGGGGCAGTGGTCTGGTTGCCAGGCACGTCTGTATGGTCTCTGCTGAGTTTAACTGGTCTCGACTCTGCATCCCAGAGACCATCCATCCCTGCCCACAGCTGCCTTTGCAGCCAGGTTGCGGGCAGCTGGGTACCACTGCTGCCTTCTGTGATCTGGGGAGAGAGGGTTGTCTCTGCCTCTAGCCCTCTGCCAGTTACTTCTCCTGTGACTCGCCTTCCTGCTGCCCAGCCCTTGTATACAGCACTGCAAAGACACGCTTCTGTTACAGCGAGAGTCCATCAACATCTTAGCGGGGAGTCATTGGTCCAAATGGAATCTTCCAGGGAGGGATCTCCAGTTCATAAGACAGATACAAGGAGCGTTTTATAACAGTGGAGTCCTATCATATGCACATTTAATTTGCATGAATTAACCTATATATGTTTTATGACAAGAGATACGGAGACAGGAATTTAAGAAGTTGGGTCATTTTCTCACTGCTACACTCAGTGAGCATTTATAATCCAGAGGGAAAATGCGATGGGAAACATGAAACTGCTGTCTTCCTTGGTCAGCCTGAATGTCCACTACTCACAGTCGGTGCTGCTGTGTCCTGTGTGCAGTTCTCTTGTTTAAACATATCCTTTTCTTTCTTGCTTTTTTTTAAGTGTGGTTCTAAATTCAAGACAATTATTTCAGGTGCTGCGTCAGGTAAATAGTAACAGGGCCATTTCAACTGGATCTTGAAGGATGAGCAGAAATGTAGGTTTCAGTATTTATAATGCAGTGAGAGTTTTGAGAGTATATTTTAATTTCATGCATGTGTATTGCTTACATACATACACGTGTATGTAAATAGCACTTAGTGATTTTCAAAGCCTCTTCACCTGCATCCTCTCATTTGCTCCTCCCAACCACCCTGGGAGTCAGGGAAGGTAAATCATCATTGCCACTTGACTGGTGAGGAAAGAAGCTTGAGTGACTTGCCCAAAAATCTCATTAAGAGAATTAAGTTCTGAACTCCTGGCTTCCACTGAGCCTGATACTGATTTAGGTCCAGCAGTTTTCCGTGATATCTTCCTTTTGAGTGAGGAGCGATTGCTTGAGGGAAACTGGAGACAGGGCATCCTTCCAGAATCCGGCCCCTCCCTGCTTTCCTCAGGAGTTCCACTGCCAGCCTGCTCTCTGCCTCCTGGAAGGGCACGCAGCCCTGCATACAGGGAGGCTTCATGAACGGGAGACCCTGGCGAAGCCCCTAGAAAACTCCCTTGTTGACAGCAAAGGGGGAGGAGCCCCAGAAACCAGGCACAGACAATGGGAGGGAGGGAATCATGCCAAAATTCCTCCCTGTGCAGAAGAAAGAAACAAATATTCAAATTGAAAGTGTCCACTGAGAACAAAAAGGAGAGGAAAAACCCACACCTAGTTGCATTGTGGTGCAATTTCAGAACAGTATGGATAAAAGGCAGGGGGATGTAAAAGCTTTCAGAGAGAGAGAGAGAAACACACACACACACACACACACACACACACACACACACACACACAAATGTTCCCTATAAAGGAAAGAGAGACAATGCAGTTGTTGGTGAATATGATAATAGTAACAGAACAATTTGCTGAGAACATCTATGGACCAAGTAGTGGGTATTGAGCCACCCAGTTTGTGGTGACTTTTACGGCAGCCTTGGAAATGGATATCCCCAGCTTCCTTGGGGGCACAGGATTAAGAAGAGATTCAGAAACAGGGACTCTCTCTGGGGCAGTCCTATCCCACCTCCACCTGTTCCTCCAGGGTGTTCTGGTTGGTTCAAAATCCACAGGGCTCTGGAGGGGCCAGGAACCCAAGCTAGTTGTTCTTGATTGAGCTCAACCCGTCACCAACGTGGGAAGGAAGTGACTCTATGACATGGTCATTTAGTTGAGCTGCATCTAATTCCTCTTTAATTGACACAGTTCCTGGGCTCTCCCATACCTCATCCTTCCAGCCTCAGGCTCTAGTGGCCCCTGAATGATATGTCTTCTTGGGTGACTGGTTTGGGCGGGCTATTGCTGACCCCTTTAGGCTATGAAGTGCTGAGGTTTGGGGTTCCTGTACTTCACCCTGGATTTGAGCTAAGGACAATGTACAGTCTTGGAAGCCCAGCTGGGGCTGGATCTGAGGGGGGTCCTTGGAAGGATATAGATGCAGAATCTTAGGGAGGGACTGGGGAAGCAGAACTTGGAGAGCTGCCTTGGAGCAGCCCAGCTTGTGACAGCAAGGCCTCAGGGAACACGTTCTGAGGTGCTTAGCACTCATGGCGGGGGTAGGGGCTTAACCGTGCTTCAGTTGGGATGTTCCCTGAACAAGGAAGGAAAGCATCACCTACCAGCGCCCCCTGCAGCCTGTGCCCTGGGTTCAGGGCGGAGGGCATCACCTAGGTAAGAAGAGTTACTAAGGGTAAGGCAGTAGGTGGCTGGCGATTCTCTCTGCTAACTTGGGGTACTCAGGAAATGCTGAATTCTGTGTTTTTGAAAACTCAGGAGACAAGGAGCAGGAAGGTGAAGAGGAAAGGGTGAATCGTACCAGGTCAGCCCTGATGGCTGCAAGGAGGTCACTGAGCGATTTTTGCTTCCCGCCTCTGTCATTGCTCAAATCAGCCTCCCCTTGAGTCCCCTCTCTTCGCCGTTCTCATTGGTTGTCATCTTGTGCTTGACCCTCTGCCCTTAGTAACTACCTTTCCCGGGGTTTTCCTGATCAGGCCCAGTAGGGGAGACCCCCCCCAGGCGGTCACAAGACGCCTTCCAGACAGTTGACAGCTCCATCACTGGTGCTGGGAAATGGCAGCAAAACAGTGCCTCCAAAAGACCCCTAGTGTGTGACTTGTGATAAGTTTTGAAGAAACTTGATGGGTAGATTATGAAGGCATTGGAAATATTGGAAAGCCTCTGGGTTTACAGCTTTGCTTTCTGTGACTTCAGTGACTCTCTGCCGGAGTTACTGCTGGTATTGGGTTTCTTCTTTCTTTTTCAACACTTATTTTACTAAGCATTGCTCTGTGTAAATCACTTTGCAACAGAGAAAGTTCTCTTATAAACATGAGTCTCAAGATGGGTCCTTACATAAAGGGGAAAAGGTACCTGTTATCATGGTCTTTTTAAACATGGGGAAACTGAGGCTCAGAAAGGTGAAGTGGCTGACCCAGGGCTGTATGGCTGATCAGTGACAGCCAGGACTTGATGCTACATCATGGACGTCCCCTTTCACTTAAAGTCCTATTATTTCCATCCAGGTATAGGACTAGGAATAGCAAATAGGTATAGCTATCAGTTTGCTTTCTGTAGAAGGTGATTGTGCATGAATAATTGCGTCGGACATCACCTCACCTCTTTGCTTTCTGGTTCATAGTCTCCTGAGCATTTACAAGTAAGTAAATGATTAAACAGGCTTGGATTGCAGACCAACTTCTCCTCTTTGCCCCCAAAGCAAGGAGAAGTAGCCTGACTGTTGTCCTGTTTGCCTTTTAATTACCCACAGTGCTCCTTCCCTGGCCCTAGGAGGGGGCTAACAGCAGTGTGTGTGTGTGTGTGTGTGTGTGTGTGTGTGTGAATTCACTAAGTATCTTCCAGTCTTCTAGCCCTAGGACAGGACTCAAGGATGCTTCAGACTCAGCCCTTTCCCTTTTGGGGCTTCCAGGCCATTTTTGGAGACATCTATCTACCCACTCATTTATCCACTTATCCATCCATCCATCCATCCATCCATCCATCCATCCATCCATCCATCCATCCAAAAGATATTTAGTAAGCACCAACAAAGCACTGAGTGCTACTCTCAGCACTGACAATAAAGTAATGAACAAAATGGGGGTCCTATCTTATGGAAGTTCTATTCCATTAGAGCCATAAACAAAGTTAACACGTGAATGTATAATATAACAGCAGGGAGAGGTAAGTCCCCTTTGAAACCAGTTAAATCAAGGAAAAGAGATAGAGATGCTGTGATGGACACCAGAGTGAGGGGCGCCGTTCACCAGGGGTGCAAAGGGAGGTCTTCACCGATGAGGCTGTGTCTTGTTTGCAGACCAGCACCTCCACCAAACCTCCTTTCCCCACCCAAGATTTCTCAAGAAGCCAGCTCACGTGCGAAGCTCCCTGCCTGTATGAAAGTTATTTTGAGTGTATTAAGTGGTGACCAGCTTCTCCGTAGCCTCCGGCTTCCTTGAGAGTCCGAGCTCTCTTTTCTGTCTCAGGAGGCTGGGCTGTCGGCACAGTGGTTTAAGTTTGGCACAGTATTAGGGACCTCTCCATGGACCGTGTGTGTCTGCAGCACATTCCCTGAGAGCGATGCCCTGAGCAAAGGCCACAGGCTCCGGATACCACCGACTCTAGGGACAAACTGAGAGCTTCAGGATTATCATGGACTCTGGACTCTGGAACCAAATGTGTGCCCTGCCTCTAACTGACTCTGCGACCTTGGGCAAAGGCACTTCTAGGCGGCTGTCTTTCCTTGTCTGTTAAATGAAGAGCGCTTCACTCACAGGGCTGCTACGGCCACCTCGTTAAAAAATTACACATGAGCATCAGTGAACTTTCTGCAAACCTCTTCAGTTTATAAGGGAGTAGGGCCAGGGCTAGGACATAAGTTTTCTGATTTCTTTCTCAAGGCAGTTTTCCTCTGTCAGAATTTTTTAAACCGCCATTTACTGACCACTGGCTTTGTTCTAAACATCGTCTTGAATGCTTTGTGCATTTACTTGTTTAATTCTCACAATAGCCCCATTCTGTGAAGACTGCTCTCCTCAACTTCCCAGTGAGAAAACTGAGGCTTAGAGAAGGGCAATGGCCCACCCAAAGCTGCACAGCTGGTACACGACAGCTCAGGTACCGGAACGCGGGGCCATCACCTCCTGCATGGTTACCCAGGCTGTTTAGTTGGTTACCCAGTCTCTCTGTCACATTTTGGGTATGAGTATACTTGGTTAGATGGGCCAGCCGACTCCACCACCTTTGAACTTAACTGTAATTGGAATGACAGGGAAGTCCTTTTTATTCCCACTTCTTCTATGTTTTGCACTTAGAAGCTGTCAGAACCTTTGCTTCTTACTCTGTTTCCTTCTGGCATAGAGCTTATCAAACTGGGCATTGCAGTCATTATCTGCTTACTTATCTATTTCCCCAGACTGACCGCAAGTTCTTGCGGCCTTATCTGGGTATTCCTAAATCTAGGCAGAAGGTTTGGCACAGGGACGGAGTATGACAATAATAGCAGTAACAGTCAAGCCAATAACGGCCATGTATTGAATGTTTTTTTATAGGTCAAGGGCTGTATGACATATTTTACATACATCATCTTATCTAATCCTCACAACAGCCCATTTTGGTGAATGGGTTTATTCCATGTTAGGACTGCAAAAACTGAGCTTCACAGAGAGAAGGTCACACCACTGGAAAGTGATAGAGCAAGAACTTGAACTTGGGCCTGCCTGGTTCCAGGCATGCCCTTAATCTGGTGAATGAGTGAATCAGTGAATGAGTGCAAGGCTCCTCCACAGTCACTTGGGTTCATCTGTTTATCTTCATGACTCAAAGAATAGGAAAAAAATCAATCCTCTCAAAGGTGCCCCCCCGATCCATCTTCAGAGTGGGATTTCTGACAGAACTTGAGAGGCCACCTGAGGATGTGGAGAAGGATACTGATTTGTGCTAAGTGCCTCCTGTGAATTGTTTTCAGCTCTCTCTCCCACACAGATGGAGAATTGCCACACAGATGTAGGTATATGTCAGTCACCTGCCGTCAAAGAGGCATTTATAATGGATTCATTCATTAATTCTTCCAAGAAGTAATTGAGGATCTACTATGTACCATGTACCATTCAAATTTATTCAGAAATAAATAAAACCCTGCCCTTCCCTTCACTGCCTCTCACTGTAGAAATACAATCAATGCATAATGAGATCTACTCAGTATTGGACCCTGGGCTTGGTCTTGGGTACATGGAATTGATTAAGGATGCCCTCCAGGGGCACTCAGGGTGATGAGAGGGCAGTTGGAAGACAGAAGCATGAGTCACTGAGGGTCCTAACAGGTGAGTACTTAACCAGCCAGAGACAGCAGGTTTCACAAAGGCTTGCTGAGAACTCATGACCCAAGAGCTGAGGTTTAAAGGACTAGACAAAGAAGTGGGGGAAGGACATTTCAGGCAGAGTGAGTGGCATGAGCGAAAGCACAGCTGCGTGAGATGGTGCGAGGGATACAGGATGTTTCAGTGGTGTTAGTTCATGCTTATACAACTGAAATGCGAGGCGGGATGTCATGAAAATATATATATTTCATCTGTTCAAAAATGCTTTCACGTTTGCCTTTGCTTTTCTGATCTGGAATATTGGAGCTGGAAGGACTGTTAGAAACCAGCCAACTTTATCTACTCGCCCTGAAGAGGGGAAGGGCCATGGTCAAGGTCACACAGCTTGGAATCTGTAGGAGGAGAGCAGGGTGATCAGGGGAATGTTTTGGGAGACTGTACAGAGAATATCTCATACTTTAATGGAGGGAGTTTGGTGGCTTCACCATTGCCTTGTATCTAACTTTTCAGGAAACAAGGCCTTGCATCAATAACAAGGAAGCTAACATTTCCTGACATCTAGTGCTTGCAAGCCATTATGCTCAGTGTTCTATAATGCAATCTCATTTAATCCTCCCCAAACCCTCTCAGTTAGGTGTTAGTGACCCAATTTATAGATGAGAAAACTAAAGAAACACAAGTGATATAGCAGTGACACCCAAAGGAAAGATAGTACAGCCATGACTCAAATCCATATCTGCCTGACTCAATGTTCATTAGCTTTCCTCTTGATGAACTGCTATAGCATTCAAAATGATCGCCCAGGATTTGGCCCCCATTCTGATCTGATCTAAAGATGATTAAGAAAGTTTGAGCTGGATGGGGAGTGAGTATGTCTCAAAGAATTTCTGCATTTTTACTTTATTCCCTTGTCATCATCTTGGGAAATAAAATAGGGTCACTAAAAGATACATTATAAGTAGATGATTACTTTAAAAGAAAAAGATTTCATTTTCTATAATGGGACCTCCTTAAATAGGTCACCCTACATCTGTCTAGTGGCAAAGAGATAACTATAGATAAATATAGCCAGCTATATATATATATATATATATAGTTGTGAATATATTTTTATACACATGAATACATACATACATGTATATAATATATATTATATGCATGCACATCTTTGTTGTTCATTTATCCGCTCCTAATTGTTCACACGTGTAAACTTATCTCTTCATTTGATTCTGTGCTGGGATCTTTCATAACCTTCTGGGAGCTTACCTATGAAAAAAATTAACACATAGATAGATTCACCTCTAAGCCAGTGACAGAATCCACACCTCACTGTCACGTTGGCACTTTCTTTCTCTCCCCTTCCTGCCAATCAAACACCAATTCTTTCCACGCTGTGGTGTGTCTTATTTCTACCCCATTAGCTAACTACTCACTTCAACTGCCCTAATCTCAGGTCTCATCTTCTCTCTCTTAGACCAGGGCTTCCTCAACCTCTGCACTATTGAAAGAAATAATTTTTTGTTGTTCCTGGCTATCCTGTGCATGTAGGATGCTTACAGATTTCCTGGCCTCTACCCATTAAATGCCAGTAACACCTTTTCCCTAGTTGTGACAGCCAAAAATATCTCCATTACCAAATGTCTCCTGCGGGGCAAAATTGCCCCCAGTCGAGAAGTGCTGTCCTAGACAATTGTGAATAGCTATCTCACTGGTCTCCCAGTTTCCAGTCTCCTCACCACATACATCCAATGTGATCTCACCACTCTATTGCTTAAAAAAAAAAAAAAGTCTCGGATCCTTAACGCCTAAAGAATAGTCATGCCATTTGCACTATGGTTCTGACCTATGTTACCATCTTATTCTCCTGCAGCTCCAGTGGCCATTCCCAGTCTGTGAGAGAGTGGGCCTGCAGTTTTACTGGAAATAGCCCCAGGTGGGAGGTCTTATCCCATATATTTGCCACTGTGCTGTGTGTTCTCAAGCGAGTTTATCTTCCGAGCCTCCACTTTTTCATCTGAGCAATGGGTATAATCATCTAACCAATTGGGGAGCTTGAGCATCAGTAACTCTAATACAAGGTAGAAAATGCTAAAGCTCCTGAAGTAAGGGTTGAGATGAAGTATTCTGGGAATTCGGAGGGTAAAGCGATTCCTTCTGGCTGAGGCTGCAGACTGGGAGATCCCAGAGGAGTTCACCAAGGAGATGGCAGTGAAGGTAGCCGTGAAGTCTGCCTGATATTTCAGCTTACAGATGTGGGGGTGAGGAATAACAAGGAGGGCAGCATTCCAGGCAGAGGAAATCTCAGAACATTAAATAGGAACAGTGAGTTCCCATGTGGTTGAATACTTAGCATGGTGCCCTATCGTAGGCACACAGCAGGGTTGGTGGCATGGATGGGTGAAGCATACATTTTGAGAAGATTATCTCAGAGGTATACATTTTGAGATAGAAGTTAAGCTATTGATGAACATGAACTGTCAAACTGCAGGACTTTCCAGCTTACTCAGTGGGGAAGGGCTTTGTTTCCCGCTGTGCTTTAGTTATGATAGAAGATGGGTTGAGAACAGTGAAGGAGATGGAATAAAGCCTGGGAGATGGTTCAGAGTGTATTGAAATTATCATGGTGAAAGGTAATGGTGACTGGGACATAGGATGGAGAGAAAGAAGGGTTGGGGAAAGAAACTATTTTGTAGATCAAACTGTCAGGATTCATGATTTCTCAGCAACTTTGGGGAGTGTTGGCTATATAGTCTGCCTCCAAAACCATTTCAGGATGTTCTATGATCTCGGTCAAGTCACTTCCACTCTCTGTGCCTGTTTCCTTACCTGTAGCACCAAGGGTTTGGACTGTTTTCTAATAATCCCTCCAGCTTACACACAGTCTGAGGCCTGAAAGAAGATGTCCCAGAGAACTTGCAGACCCAGCCCCTTTCCCTGCTAGCTGTCACTCAGCAAATGGCCAGGAGAACACCCAGTGGATCATCAGGCCTCAGCTGTCCTGGGGCTGGCTGTCGGGACCAGACACAAGTGACGAGAAGGGAAGGACGTTACTTGGGAGAATATGCATGTTCGCAGCTCTGAGGATTAAAGGCCCATGTTCTTATCACTGCCCAACAGACTATTATAAATCCATTCTTAGAATACCAAATCCTTTTGTGGCTTGGCCGTTGTGAGGGAATATTAAAAAGGCCAAAGACAGAAATAATCAGTTTCCGAATGACACGTTGTCAAATAAAGCATTTCTCACATTATCCCTTTCTTTCCTTTCTCTGGCTCCTTCTCCTGTGCCTGGATGTTTTAACCAGAAAAATAGATTAAAATGGGGCCAGGCTGAATGGAGTTCTAACTTTGACTTTTCAGAAGGCTGTCTCGGTGGGGTGGTTTTGGGGGTGCTTTTTATTTTTCACCTCTGTGTGTTTTTCAGCGTTTGATATTGTGTATGTAAGCAAACCAGCTGGAGGCACGAGCATTGGGATAAAGGCAGAGCAGCAAAGAGGGGCCATACAAGGTCTGATCAGGTGCCCTCTGGATGCTGGGGTCAGATTTACATTCCTCTGGCAAAGTCTGGGCAAGATTTTAGGCTTCTGGATGTTTATTAAGCACCTTCCTGGGCCTAGCACTATGTTTTAGGCTGGATAAATGAAAGCTCAGAAACTAGAGTGGGAAAATGGTCAACCAGATGATTAGGTGGTAGCAGTGTAGCCGGATAACTGACAACCATGGGATTTGTGAGGGAAGGGAGCTCAGCCTCATCCCAACATGCAGAGGCAAAGGTGTTCCCTGAGGAAGTGATGTCCCAGCTGAGATGGCTGGCTGAGTTGAGCTGAGCAGATGAAGAGGAGTATATTAGCTTCCTAGGGCTGTCATAGCAAATTATGACAAACTGGGGGGCTTAAAACAACAGGAGTTTATTCTCTCACAGTTCAGGAGGCCAGAAGCCCCAGATCAAGATGTCAGCAGGGTTTGCTCATTTGGAGGCTCTGAGGGAGAATCTGTCCCATGCCTCCCAATAGCTTTTGATGGTTGCTGGCAATCCTTGGTTTTCCTTAGCTTGTAAATGCATCAATCTAGTCTCTGTCTTCACATGATTGTGTGTGTGTTTGTGTGTGTGTGTGTGTGTGTGTGTGTGTGTGTGAATGTGTGTCCTCTATTCCTTTTTTTAAAGTTTTTGTTTTGTTTTCAGTATATTTTCTTGGCCGCACTGTGGGACATGTGGAATCTTAGTTCCCCGACCAGGGATAGAACCCACGCCCCTTGCGTTGGAAGCGCAGAGTCTTAACCACTGGACCACCAGGGAAGTCCCCTCTATTCTTCTTATTAGGACACCAGTCCTTGGATTTAGGGCCCACCCAATCCAGTATGACCTCATCTTAATCAATTACAACTGCAAAGACCCTATTTCCAAATAAGATGACCTTCTGAGGTTCTGGTTGGACACGATTTTGGGGGTGCGTATTATTCGAACCACTACGAGGAGGGAATGATTGAGCGCTCTGGGCTGAGGAAGAAGCCATTGGGGAAGTGCTCAGATCATCACACTTTGAGAAGATGCTAATCACACAGTGTGACTCCAGGACAGGGTATGAGGTAGGACTTGTAGGGAAGGGAGGCATGAGAAGGAAGCAGAGACCTAGGCATGAAGGGGCTTAGGTGCCAGGCTAGGGATCTGGACATTATTCTGAGGGTGGGAGAAGGGAGCCAGGAAGGGGTTTCAAACAAAGGGGAAGGGTATGAAAGGATTGGATTTGGGATAGAGGAATAGAGAGGCTGAAGGACTGAGGCTGGTGGTGCTGACATTTGTGGAGCCAGACTTTTATCTAGATCTTTCATTGTCTTGTTTAATCCTTAGCTTAACCCTTCACATTGGGACCAATCAGCACATTTTTTAGGTGAGTCTGTTGTAGCACAAGGAGGTAGAATGTCGCAGCCAACTTGTCGTGGCCAACAGCAAGCAGGGACAGGGGCTCCCACGCTGGCCTGTGTGCCCCCAGGATACCTGCTTACCCCATCACATCACTCCGCCCTTGACATCGCCCACGCTCACCCTTGCCTGGCCCCACTGAGGGATCTGAGACCCGTAATAGAAGGAGTGAGCTTCTATCATTAGAGAGGCTTCTAGTAGGGAAGGTTCCAGGACGGATGGGAACACATATTCCTTCTCCTGTCTCTTTCCCACTTCCTGCCTGACAGCTCAGTGACAACTTCAGATTAACTTGCTTTCTAAAAGTTCACAGCCTTCTCCTTACGTCCTCTTTTCCCTCCTGGGCTCCCTGCTTGCCCTGCGGCGTTTTCTCCACCGCTGGGGTCTGTGTTTGCTCCTGGCGGGTGGCCTCAGTGGCTGGACACTCCGCCCTGCTCCCCTTTCCGGAGCCAGCGCCTGCTTTTCTGTTTGCTTGCCCTGGTGAAGGAAGACCGCAGAGAAGAGGGGGCTCAGCTCTGCAGGAGTGGAGCGGCTCGGCAGCCCGGACCCATCCAGGTGGATGCAGATCATAGTTTCTTCTCGATTTTGAGTTACTCATCTGCTTTCTTTGGGTGAAATGTTCCACTAGGACAGAGGTGGCTCTGTGGTTCTCTTGAGCTCCTTTGCCTGTGCACAGCACCCTTCAGTTGGCAGGGGCCGTCACAGCGGTGTTTAGATTTCATTTGCACAACAACCTTGCGGATACCATGACTGAGTATCGTGAGCATCACGGGTGTACCACGTGCCGGACACTGAGCACAGCACTCCGTGTCCAGGAACTCACATCTAACCTCCCTCTCTAAGGACGCTTTTCACACGGTCTTGTGAATGAAAAAATTGTGATTCAGAGAGGTTCAGCCCTTTGTCCAGGATTGCCCCATTTTTATGTGATCGCATGAGATTTTAAAGACGTCTTTCTGACCCCCAGTCTTTGCCCCTAACTATGTGCTATACTATTCCAAGTATTACCAAGCTGAATTTACAGATGAGTGAACGGAGGGTCTCTAGGGCATCTGGGAAATTCGAGATCACATAGTGAGTAGACTTGAATTCAGAACCTTTTCCTGCATGCTCTGAGCCTACCTCTGAAGGTAGGGCTGGTCAGTGGTGCTTGAAACATCACCCCGAGCTGCTGCTATGTCTTGGGTGAGGCCCCCTGAGCCCTTTAGGAGCCCAGCCTGGGGATGTCTGTTTCCGTTGGTCAGTGGCACAGTGAGACCTTGATTACTGGAATTCTCTTTTGGCCCAGTTTTCACAGTGAAACCCTGATCTGTAATGGAAGCTGTGTGGTCATTGGCTTAGCTGAGCTGGTGGGAGCGGAGGTCAGGGCAGGCTGGGGAGTGAGGGAAGGGAGCCTGTGCTCCAATAGGAGGGCTGGAGCCACTGGCCTGGGGTCATATCAAATGAATCAGCAGATCATTGAGCTAAAGGGACTCCCAAGCTCAGCTTCCATCAAAGTGGGCTGAGGGAGGTGGGTGGTCTTCCTCTGCCGCCTCCTTCTGGAAGCTCCCTAGGCTGGGAAATCTGTGCATGAAGTTGCCGAGGTAATTTGAGGAGGCAGAGGTGAGGCTGGGCAGGGGCTGACTACACCCTGGATGCGCCTGTCCCTTCCCACCGCAAGCAAAATTGTGAAGCCATGATGCAGTGAGCCTGAATCTCAGCAACACTACCTGGGTAAACAGCCTCCTGTCTCTGGGCCTCTTTCCTCAGGTAACATAGGACAACAACGCCTTATGTGCACATATGTAAAGGTAAATGACAGAGCATATGTAAGTGTTTGGTCCAGACTGAGAAGGATTTAGGGACCCAAGACAAGTTTTGCAGAATGAGCATTCAGGGGCAGAAGGTCAGTCATCCATTCGTTCATTCATTTATTCATTCAACATTAAATATACACTTGCTGAATGCCGTTGGCAATAGCAATAGCTAACAGTCTGTGAGCAGTTCCATGTGTCCCACATGGCACTAAATATTCTGCAGGCATCTCACTTAGCCTCACAATGATCCATTGAGGTGACCCTGAATACTGCCCTTATTTAACCAATGAAGAAACCAAGGCTCTGAAAAGTAGTGACCTAGTCAAGGTCACCCAGCCTCTTACGCAGTAGAATCTGGACTAAAACTGTGTCAGTCTGAGGTCAGCTCTTAGCCTCTGTGCCAGATACAGCTAGAGGGCTCTGGAAGCAAAGGATGGGGCTTCCTGCCCTCCAGGAGCTCCCTGGGGGTGCTTTATGAGCTGATCCAGGGCTGCGTGGGAATCCAGGGAGGCTTGTTGGGATACAGTGGGGGGAGGGAGGAGTGGTGGTGGTTGCCTGTGGACAGGTTCGTTAAGCCTCATCTTTCCCAGGTCAGTTTTGGTCCTGTGTCTGCCCACAGGGTCAAACACCCATAATCAGGGTGGGCAGAAGGGGCCGGGAATAAAGGGCTCTGGAACCAGGCAAGGTCTGCCCCTCACAGCGCATGAAACACCCAAAGGGGAGAGGATAGAGGGCTGAGTCAGGCAAGGCAATTTCCCGAAGGGTATCCATGGACCAAAATTAAAAGCTTCTCTGAAGTGTTTGCCTCGAGATGTGCCCACTGAATCCTGGATTTGAAAACAATGTTTTCCTTTTCCTTCTCGGGATTCCCTTTTACTTTGTGCACACTCACCATCTTTCCCACTTTTCCTTTCCCATCCTTTTCTCTGTAGAATCACTACGCTGTCAATTAGCCACTGGCTCTGCAGTGAAGAACTGGGTTCAGATCCCTGCCTTACCACATCCTGGCCTTTTATTCCCAGTTGGACCTAGGATCAAAACCTGTGTGACTTTAAGCAAGTTACTTAACCTCTCTGAACCACCTTTCCCTCATGTTATTTATGGAACAGAAACTATTACAGAGGATTGCCTTAAAGATTAAATAAAATAACATTAAGTAAAAGTAGTGAGAGGGCCTGCTACTGTTTTATTGAGTGATAGTGTTCTTCCTGCCTCCTTTTTCTCTTCACTTATCTTTCTTATTATCTCTTCTGTCCACACTCCCCCCTCTGTCTCTTTCCTTTCTTATCTCTGGTGTAAAAAACTGACAAGTAATACCATGTCACACATGGTTTCTAGATGTAGAGCAATCTCTATTGTATGTTCTGTGGAGGGAAAAAAGGGTTTGTTCTTGTTTTTCTAGGGCTCCAGAGGTACTAAACTATACACACACACACATTTTTTTTTGAATTTTAGAATTTTATTTATTTTTTTATATAGCAGGTTCTTATTAGTTATCCATTTTATACATATTAGTGTATATATGTCAAGCCCAATCACACACACACATTTTACATACACTTGACAGATCGTACCCACACACACATATACATAAATATGCATACTTATAGCTTTTTTTTTTTTTTTAGTATATTTATTTTTGAGTTCTGACATCCAGAGAAACCTTCCTGGGGATCCCACAGTAACTCACCGCCAGAGTCAAGACGGGGCTGTCAGCCATACCTGCAACCCTGGTCACCTCTTAGCCCACTTACCACCCACTCCCCATCCCCCGTGGAGGTGATGAATTCTAGCTTAGTGAGTTGAAGGACTTGCGAAAGGAAATCATCATTTTTTAATGTAGTCAGCAGGACAGCTGAATCATTTTAGTAAATAATGTTCTTCTTGGCCTAAGCAGGTATCCTTTACAGCAGTCACCCCCCCACCCAAGATAATCTATTCAGGGTTAGTTAACATCTGTCATCTTTGCTAGATGTTATACAAGTAGTTTTCAGAAATTGTCCTTGCCTTCAATGCGATCATAATTAAGGAAGAACAATCAGCCACATGGGTGTGGTTGAAAGAATACAGGCTTTAGAGCTAAAACACCAAACCAAACACACACACACACAGTGAGGCTCAGAGTTTGCTCTGCTCTGCACCATCCGAGTTCTAGAGTCTCTTGATTTATTTGCCTCTCTCCCCCTAAACCACAAGCGTGATCCTCCCCAAGTGTAGGGATTACACATCAGGGACTCAACGAAGTGGCCCCGAATCTCCCAGGCAGAAAGCACAATGTATAATGAAGTGAAGCAGGATAACCGAAGGGGCTACCCCTGTTCATTGGAGATGCTTCTGGCACAGAGTGAAAGAAGGGAGGCGAGGAGAATACAAACCTTCCACCTCCAGCCCTTGACAGGTTCTGTGGGGAACACAGACGTGCTTTGGAAATACCCCTGCCCTTGAGGAGTTCACAGAGCAGGATATTTCATGAGTCTCATGAATCATGCAAGATCCATTCGTAAACACTTTAGCCTGTTTCAATTTCATGTATGGTGTGCAGACTCAACCAAATATTTACTGGTTGGATGTGTTAAAGAAAAATAAACGTCAGTATGCCTTAAATTTCTGATTAAGGGAGCCCTAGAACAGTGCATTTGTTCATTCATTCATTCAACAAATATTTATGGAGCGCCTAGTTTGTCCCAGGCCCCCTGTTGGGAATCAGTGTTTATGATAATAAAAATATACATTATGCAGAAATTGTTTGACTTGACAACACTATTGTATATTCCCAGCAGGATGGAACAAAGGCTGCTGTCTCTTGAGCCCTCAGTGGACTCATTCTAGCCATGAGGAAGCAAGGCTGAGAGGGTGTGAGCAAATGTCCTGGGGTCACTCAGCTGGTGGAAGGCACATTCAGGACTCAGACACTGTGTGTTTGAAGCCACAGCCCTGACTCATCCCAGTGTTTAGCAGTCTGCATCACTCTGGCGTGACCGTTATCCATCTCATTTGCTCCTCATGGCGACCTTCTGAAGAAGGAAGGGCAGGGGTTCTTACTCACCCTTATACAAGTGAAAAGCAAGGTTCAGAGAGGTGAAGCAGTTTGTCCAAGGTCACACAGCTTGTTGACGAGAAAGCCAGGTTTGGAAATGGGGTCGCTCTGAGGGTTTGAGAGCCAAACCCAGGGATCTGGGCTGAGTGTGGTGGACGGAAGACC
This sequence comes from Balaenoptera ricei, assembly GCF_028023285.1. Lineage (NCBI taxonomy): Eukaryota > Metazoa > Chordata > Mammalia > Artiodactyla > Balaenopteridae > Balaenoptera > Balaenoptera ricei. The sequence goes on along the minus strand of NC_082644.1, from coordinate 105,948,504 downwards.
CCCTCTGGCACTCCGGCCCGAAGAGCAGTGGCCCATTTGCTTGTCCTTCTTCCCTCCCACTGCAGGGTGGCCTCATTGCACTGCTGCTGCTGCTGCTGGTGTTCACTGTGGCGCTGTACGCCCAGCGGCGCTGGCAGAAGCGTCGCCGCATCCCCCAGAAGAGCGCCAGCACGGAAGCCACTCACGAGATCCACTACATCCCCTCCGTGCTGCTGGGCCCCCAGGCCCGGGAAAGCTTCCGCTCCTCCCGGCTGCAGGCCCACAATTCCGTCATCGGCGTGCCCATCCGGGAGACCCCCATCCTGGATGACTATGACTACGAGGAGGAGGAGGACCCGCCCCGGCGGGCCAACCACGTCTCCCGTGAGGATGAGTTTGGCAGTCAGGTGACCCACACCCTGGACAGCCTGGGCCGACCAGGGGAAGAGAAAGGGGACTTTGAGAAGAAAGGTGAGTCTTCCTTGTTGCATCCCACCTTCCAGGGGGCATTTTGGGGAGCTGGGAAGAGGCGCAGGAGCTGGGCGGTTGGGGACACCGGAACTGTCTTCTGGGCTAAGCCATTTTTGATTTGTGGCCAACTTCCGTTGGGTTTTCAGAGTTTGTTTTCTCTGATTCTTCAGTGTTGATGGGAGGAAAGAAAGAGAGTGTCAATGTGCTTGGAATTGGAGTTTTGAGGAGCATCAGAAGTTATGTAGTCCAACATCTCTCCAGTGTCTCTTGATTACCTCCCTTGATGGCCTTCTCACTACTCAGGAGAGCTCTCATATCATTTCCAGACACTACTATTGGAAGGTTTTTCCTTATACTGAGTTGCAATCTGTTTCCGTGGCCCTCTGTGGCAGAAAGTGAATCTGAATTTTTCTTCTTCAAGGCAGCTCTTGGGAAATGTAACAAAAGGAAAAGAAAAAAATAAAAGGCACCCTGTAACTTTTAGAAATCAACCTCAATAAACAATCCCATTTTCTTCAGCTACCCTGATGTGACATATTTTGAGACATTTCACCCTTTTGATCACTTCTCTAGATGAAGATTGTAATTTGTCATGTCCTGGCGTGTAACACCAGAACTGACAGACGCTCCTCTTCCTCAAGGTGGGAATGCTCCTGTGCTGAGAAAAAAGCGATTTTCACATCCCTCTTGCTAGCTGTTATGCTTCTGTTGATGCAGTTTGAAGATCACATTTGTTTTTTGTGGGTTTTTTGCCGTTATTACTGGCCCATAGTTGGCTTTTTGATGACTAAAACCTCTCACTCTTTTTCATGTATGCTGTTGCAAAGACCCATTCCCTTTGTTCTGTTGGAGGACAATTGATTATTTGGACATAAGTGCAGGATGTGTTTATATTTGTCTTTATTGAGTGTTATGGCTCCAGCTGGCTTATAGATGGAATTTGGCTATTTTTTCCTTTAGATGAATACTACAAAAGTACTGTTCTGCTTTCTTCCCATATTGTCTTTGTGAGGCTGGTGATGGGTTAAAGGTTTGACCTTGAGGCCCCAGTGTTAGAACTACTCTTCTTTGTGAGCCATGAGGAACCATCATCACTGCTTGGCCCAATCCTGGAGCTGTGAACTCGACATTCTTTTCTTCCGTATCTAAGATCTTTCCTCTCAGATCCATGTTTCTGTGATGCTCAGTGGGCAAATAAGAACACTGGGGGCTTCTTAAAAAGAAGGCATTTTTGTTAAACTTAGAAACCCAGGGAGGGAAAAGAGTGGTAAACAAGCGAGAGTACAGGTTTTGGAGTTGTCTGGACCTGGGTTCAGATCTCGTCTCCTTTGTTTGCTGGGTGACCTTGGAAAAGTGGGAATTCAATCCTCCAAGTCTCAGCTTCCTCACTGAAGGATTTTTGGAAGGATTAAATATAAAAATAAAATGTGTGTAAAGTACCTAATGCAGGGTCTCGTATCTAGTATGTGTTGAATCCCTGAGAGCTGTATTTGTAGACCTCAGGCCCTTGGTCTTTCCTGGGCCCCTAAGATGCTCCCTAATCCAGCTCCCTGTTCTTCGCCAGCCTCCCTCTAAGTGCCACCATGATCTGCTCAGTGCCCTGGAATGTCTACTTCATTGCCCTTCTCCGCCTTGCTCTTCTATCTTTGAACTGTTGGTTTACTGACAGTTTCCTCAGTCTTTGCTTTCTCAAGCATTATTTATCTTTTTTTTCATGTGACTTCTCATCTTAGCACAAGAACAGTCTGCATTTATTTCATATCTTCATATTTTGTAGTACCTGCCTCGCACAGTGCCTCACGTGTAAAGAATGTCCAGTGAGTGTTGGACAAGAAAGATGACCCTAGAGAGTGAGGTTGTTTGGGAGCAGTGCGGTCAGGCCAGAGCATCGTGCCTCTCTTGTCTAATGTAGAAAGTCGCTTGGGTAAGACGGAAAGCATCTTCCCGTTTGCTTAGATTTGGACTTCTGCAGCCTAATTTACTGAGCCTCACTGTGTTTATGTGGAAAATGGGTGAATCAGCAGCCAGTCCGCCCATCTCATAGCTTTGCTGCGGGGATCAAATGATAAATGCATGGCAAGCGCTGAAGAAGTTTTCCCAGAAAGCTTCTAGGAAAGGTGTGGCATTTGTTTTCCACACCAGAATCTTCCCCAGCCTAGCCAAGAGGAGTGCTCCATGTCTCCTTCAGTTCCTGGAGCAGGTTGTGATTACTTATCACTGTTCAATAATAATCCATTTCTCTTTCTGTTTTCTACACTAACTAGACTTGGAGATTTTTTTAAATTTTTTTTTAATTGAGATATAATTAACATATAACATATTAGTTTCAGGTATACAGTGTAATGATTCAGCATTTGTGTATATTGAGAAATGATCGCCACAATGTCTAGTTAACATCCGTGACCTCACATCATGACGATTGTTTTCTTGTGATGAGAACTTTATGCTCTTAGCAACTTCCAGATATACAATAGGGTGTTATTAACTCTAGTCACCATGACGTACATTCCATCCCCATGATTTACTTGTAAGACTTGGAGATTTTTGAGAGCAAGGGCAGCGTTCCTTATCTTTGTTTCACTAGTGTCCAGCGCAGTGGCTAATGCTTAATAGGTGCTCTGAAAATACTTGTTGACTGGATGATTAACACAACCCCTCAATCATTTGGTCGATCGGATAAATCCAGGCGTTGGTGAGACTCCAAAATTCTCTAGTTCCAGACCTCGAATTATCTCATTGTCCTCAAATCTGGGGACCCTGGAAACCAAAGTGTTGGCAGAGGCCATCAGTAGTGATGACCAGAACCCAGAAAAGAGTAGCCACTGGTTGGGGGTGAAAACCCAGGAAGAGTCATTGATGACAGGTGAGTAACTACCAAGGAGCAGAGCCAAGAAGCCGGCAACAGAGGCAAATTCTTTCCCCGCAGCCCCCATCCCCACGCCCGCTGCCTCAACCAAGCTCCGTATGGAGAACGGAAAGCATCTTCAAAATGGGGAAGCAGGTCACTGCCGATAATCCTATCTGACTTCTTTTCCTTCCTTTCTTCCTTCTCTCCCCCCTCCCTCTGCCCTCCCCTCCCTCTCCCTCCTTCCCCCCACAAGCTGGAAGGTGATACAGTATGGAGATAAACACTGTGCTCTCAGGAGGTGGAACAGTACAGAAATTAAGTTTACCACCCAGCTTACTAGCTCTGTAACCTTGGATAAGTCACCTACTCCTCTCCCGCCAAAGGGGCATGATACTGGTATTCTACCTCCAGGGTGATTGGGAAACATAAATGAGGTAACACAGGTAGAGGGTCTGGTACAGTAAACATTCAGTACACATTTCTGTCATTGTTATTCATACCATCAGTCCTCAAAGTTGTCCCACTGTGCCAGAGGCCATGATAGACTCTGGAATAGAGGTGAGGAAAGCAGAGCCTTTGCCCTTAAAGAGCATGGCAGGAAACCTCCTTGGAAACCGAAGCTGAAGCTCGAACAGTCCTGGGTCTCTCTGTGCCACACAGCAAGGGGGTGGCAGAGTCGAGGTGAGAGCTCCAGCCTCCTGGCCAGAGAGCACCCTTGCCGTAGATAGCCGTCGTGCTCAGAATGGCCTACATGGCATCATGATGACGGCCCATTTCATTGGGGTTGGGGCCTGCCAGGTCTTGTGTTGCTTAAAGAGAACCCTCAAGCTTGCCATTCTAGCTGCTGGACATTCCAGTTATTCACGTGCACAAAGCGTAGACCTGACTCTTGAATGACAGAGACAGCCCAGGGGACAGAATGGTGCTGGATCCAGGGGATACAGAGGACTAACTCCTGAGAGATGGGGAGGGGCTCTGGCCTCCTCTCCCCACGGGGTCCTCCAGAGTCTGCACACTCTCAGGCTTACCACTGTGTCATGGCTTAAAGATGCCCCTGTCCCTTACGTTTTCTTTCAAGCAGAACTCTATCTCAACAATAACAAAAGCAGACTCTTATCTTCTGAAATCTCAACTTTAGGTGAGAAGCATACGAGAGAAATCGAAAGAGGATGAGTATGAATGCATGAGAAGCAAGACCCAGTCCTTGCAAGGCAGCTTGGTGGAGTGGGGGTGAACAGATGGGCTTGGGCTTGGCACCCCGCTCTTGAGCACACTGGCTGCGTGGCCCTGGCGACCCTCTTAGCCACCTGCAAATCCATGCCTTTGTCTCACCTGTTTTCATCTGACCACGTTATTTTTTTTTCACATTCCTCTGAGTTGGTTTTAAAACCGAGTACGATTTGGAATAAAACCAAGCACTTCATTTAATTCTGTATCCCAGCTGCCCTTAGATCCGATAAGGGGAGGAAAGGAAGAAACCTGGGTGAGAAGAAAGTAGAAGACACACTTTTTCCTGAGTCCAGACAGGATACTGGTCACCCTAACCGTGGGGACGTGGTGGCTGGGGGCTGTGCTTGCCGCGTTGTGGCCCCTGAGCTCCTGGTCCTCCTTTCCTGGACAGAAGAGGGATGATTCTGCCGGCAGATTGTGGAAGATACAACAGCAGCAGCTTAGACCCCATGTGCTTTCTGTTGCCTCAGGTGGCTCTTGGAGAGAACCATGAGACTCTTTCTTTTATGGGGGGACCTGGGGATAGCTATGCATTTTGTCCAGAGTGGGCAGGTATCAGAGGCTAGGCGATCCCTGTAAAAGTAATCCCAAAGGCCTTTGAAATTACATTGCCAAGGGTTAGTCCCAGCTGCCCCTCTCACACTTAGAATTTCCCCGTAGCTTCAGACTGCTTCATCATATGTGAGCACCGTCAGCCTGCTTTGCAGCTTGGACCTGCAAATAATAGAGGGACCATCTGGAGGCAGAGGGGGAAAGTTTCATTACCAAGAGACAAGAGCTTGGGTTCCCAGACCCCCAAGAGCGCTGTACTGATCGGGCTGACTTTCCGCTGATACACACTCACGTGGACATACCCTTTGTTCAACACTGAAATTCTTCAGTGCCGGTCAGTAAGAAGCTTGCCGCCCTGAGTACCCCTCCCCATGCCCTCCTGCTGCCCAGCCATCCCACCCCCTCCCGGGGACCCTCCTGAAGCCCCCGCTGTCCAGAACAGGGTGGCTTTAGACTGCTTCCCCACGGTTATGGCTGGCATCCCGTCTTGGTGGTTAGTGCCTGCGCCTTAGACATTCTCAGGTATTGCGACCATCACCCTTGATATCACCTTAGCCAGTTGCTAGGAATTTAATCATGTCAGTATGTGACTGCTCAGCACTGCGTTGGGTCCATGACAGAAACCTGATGCATTTTAATTCCAATTCTCCTTATCCGTCCTCAAATTTATGTTTCCCTTTCCTGAATATTACGCATGGAAGCTCAAGGATATTAAAATAACACATTTATCACTTTATCAAGGGATAGGGTAGGGGATGGCTGAATGGATATTGGGTTTTCTTAATTTTGTTTTATTATCGTGAAAGAAATGCATACTATTTGTAATGGAAGGGTGTGAGAGAGGGTGGGACGGAAGGAGAGAGAGAGGGGAAGGGAGAGAGAAAGAGAGAAAAAGAGAAAGAAAGAAAAGGAAGAAAGAAGACAGGGAGGGAGCAAGGAAGGAATAGGTCTGAGTTGTATAAAGCAAGAACTGAAAGCCCTGCCGTTGTCTCTCCATCCCATCCCACTAATGGGACCCAAAGGCTAATCTTTGATAATTGTTTGATTTATATTCTTCTAGAATATTTTTCCAATATACATACACATATATGGAATGTATGTGTTATATATGTATGGTATAGATATAAATATACGCATTTTGCACCCAGATATACACTAATAGGGCCATCTCAGCCACGTTCATCATTCTGCAGCAATTTCACAGTTTACCAAACAATGTATGAAAAGCATCTTTCGATGTCAGCCCTGCACACCTATCTTCTTCTTTTTGAAAGCTCTATAGGATCCCATCATGGGAACACACCAAACACTCCAACATTTGCTTTTCTACCCCGTTTTGTGGATCATTATCTCAATTTGCTGCACTTACAATGAGTCAGTAAACATCCACACACACACACACACGCACGCACGCGCACACACACACACACACACACACGTATATATTTTTGCAAAGTTTGACTGTTTCTGTAAAACAGACGCCTAAAAGCAGAATATCTGCCTTAAAGGGTGCACATTACACACTTGTAATTACAAATTACACATTTACAATTTGGGGAAGTACTGCCATATTTATTCACTTTAAAATTTGTTTTGTACTCTCTCGGGAGCCAGTATATCCTCTCACACACAGATCTGCACAAACCGCCCGCTACCCCCATCACGTTGACTATTCATATATTAGCATGGACCCTTCTGGTCTTTAACTATATAGTTGCCATCATTTTAAATGTGCAATTTTCTCTTTTGATTTTTTTTTTTTTTTCTGATTAACTTTGGTCCAAATTCTTTTTTTCTTTTTTGGTCAGAAGTCAGTCCTCATGGTTACCCTGAGCAATGATTCTTTGGTCAAGTGATGCCAAATAAAGGCTTTTCTTTGCTATCCCACTTCAGTTCAGGACTTAGGGTGGAAAAAGGAAAGAGAAATGGCATCAAATACCAGCAGCGGCCCACAGTGATAGATGCGGCGGGGTCACTGTCTCTCTGACATGGACCAGTAGGCTAAACCTTACTGTTGCTCAAGATAGCAGGCCAGAAAGTTTCAGGGTGAATGGGACCTTTGTTGAGAGGATGGGGAGGGCGGGACTTTATTGAATCCCTGTAGGAGCCCAGCTGCTGCCCTATACGTTATCTCAGTGAGCCATTTGTAATTAACCCTGCGGAGAAGGCAGATGGAAGAGCTGGCTAGGAAACCAGAACTGCTGCTACTGGTGACAAAGATGACAGCTAACCTCCACTTAGTGATAATCAGTGTCTGGGAACTTTCCAGAAATTATGTCATTTACACCTCACATCAACCCTATGAGTTACGTACTAATATTGCCCCACCTTACAAAGCAGGAGACTGAAGCTAAGAAGGGTTGAATAATATGTCCAAAGTCGCACAGGAGAAAGTGGCCGAGCCAGGTTAAAGCTCTGGCATGAGAGCTTCCATGCTCAGGGGCCGAGCTGGAATGTGAACACGTGACACCACACTGAATTACATGATCCTTGGGAAGGCACTGAGCTCCTGCAGTCCCAGGGATATAGCTGAAGCATAGAGCCCATGAGCTTGCGTCACTCACAAATATGGCAAGAAAAATAGGTAACTAACATCTATTCTCCAAGGCAAGATGCTACTATAGAGTAATTCTGAGCTTCTAAATCGGCAGAAGGGACTTTGCAACAGGAAGATCCCAGTTTTTCAGAGTGTTTGGAGTGGTCCCCAAAGGTGCAGGGAACTCATGTTTGGTGTCAATAAAGCACTCTAGGGTGACAGAGAACTGAGAAGCTGTTTATTAACTCACCCTTCTGACACCTCCTGTGAATGCCATGTAAATGTCACCCTTGTGCAGCACTTTCTGAAATTCCAGAGCTCTTTCATAGTCAACCCCTTATTCAGTGCCTTATCTTGGTGTTCAGACTTCTTTACACAGAGACTCTAGCCTGTTTCCAGCTCCCTCATCTTCACCCCTACTCATCCATCCCCTCTTCAAGCCACATCAGTCTTCCTGATGTCTCCAAAACACCTCATTCTCACATACCTTCCTGCTTGCATGCCTGCCCTCCCCTTCCATTCTCTACACAGCTTTCCCTCTGTTATGACCACAGTTCCATGCTTAAAGTTTTGCAGAGTTCTCACTGCCCTTGATCCTCATCCGCTATGCTCTAGCCACAGTGACCTCCTTTCTGTTCTTCAAACCTGCTAAGCTTCTTCCACCACCGGCTATTTGCATATGCCATGATTATCATTGTCTGCAAAAATCCCTCTCTTTCCTTCCCCAATCTGTCATGGCTGATTCCTTCTCATCATTCTGGTCTCAGCTTAAATCCTACTTCATCAGACAAAGCTCTTTTCCCTATGAGTTCTCCCCTTTTGTCTTCTGTAACAGCACTTTTTAATTATTATTATTATTTTATTATTTTTTGAAGAGTCCACACACTGTAATGCATTATTCAGTCTGAGATAACTTTTACATGGCACCACTATTATACTGTAGACTCGTACTGACTTCATAATCAACCAAAATCCCTAAATTGTGTTTTATTTGCTTCATCATTATTTTGATTAATTTATTAAATATTTTACTTCTTACTAGCCTCAGGGTTCCATGAGATCATGTCCCAGGTCAATTTGCATTGTTCTGTGACTATCAGAGTGACTGGCACATAATAGATGTTAAAATATGTGTTGGGTCAATAGATGGAGGAGTGGATATGTGAATGAACGGATAGGGAGATATCTTAGTGTCTTTCCACAAGCTGGTAACCTCTGCATGGACTCTTTATCCTTTTTCTGAACTGTATGAACTGTGTTTAGTATCTTCAAATCAATGATTTGCTGAATCTTCCCATCCATCTCACAAGGGAGAAATTATCCTTATCAAAATTTAGAGATCATCCCAAAGTTATACAGTTAAAAGTAATGGAGTCGTAATTTGAACCCAGCTTTGTCTAATTCCCAAACCCAAGCATGTTCTGAAGATTGCACAGCATAATCCTGTCCATTTATTTGATCAGGAGAGGTAAAACATGGGCTTAGATGCTAGCAAGCTAAGTCTCTTAGAGTTGTGTTTCTCAAGTGTTGAATACCAACCACAATGAGAAATATATTTTGCTGTGGCCACACACACATTCTTTTTTTTTTTTTTTCACACATTCTTTTTTAAATTAGAGTTGATTTACAATGTTTCAAGTATAGAGCAAAGTGATTCAGTTATATATACCTATATATGTCTATTCTTTTTCACATTCTTTTCCATAATAGGTTATTACAAGTTATTGAATATAATTCCCTGTGCTACATAGTAGGTGCTTGTTGTTTGTCTATTTTATATATAGTAGTGTGTATCTGTTAATCCCAAATTCCTAATTTATCCCTCCTGCCCCTATCCTTCCCCTTTGGTAACATAAGTTTGTTTTCTGTGTCTTTGAGTTTTGTAAATAGTTTCATTTCCATCATTTTTTTTTTTTAGATTCCACATATAAGTGCTATTATTTGATATTTGTCTTTCTCTCACTTACTTCACTTAATATGATAATCTCTAAGTCCATCCACGTTGCTGCAAGTGGCATTATTTCATTCTTTTTTATGGCTGAGTCATATTCCATTATATATATGTGTGTATTCCACATCTTCTTTATCCATTCATCTGTCGATGGACACTTAGGTTGCTTCCATGTCTTGCAAATATTGCTGCTATTGTAGATAGTGCTGCTATGAACATTGGGATGCACGTATCTTTTCAAATTAGAGTTTTCATCTTTTCCAGATATATGCCCAGGAGTGGGATTGCTGGATCATATGGTAATTCTACTTTTAGTTTTTTAAGGAACCTCCATACTGTTCTCCATAGTGGCTGTACCAATTTACATTCCCACCAAGAGTGCAAGAGGGTTCCTTTTTCTCCACACCCCCTCCAGCATTTATTATTCATAGACTTTTTGATGATGGCCATTCTAACCAGTGTGAGGTGATTCCTTATTGTAGTTTTGATTTGCATTTCTCTAATAATTAGTGATATTGAGCATGTTTTCATGGGCCTGTTGACCATCTGTAGATGGCCTTCTTGGAGACATATTCTTGTGACTGTGTGTCTATGTGTCTCTAAAATAAGTTTGGCAAAAGCATCCTTCCCCTATTACCTGTGGCGTGCTCTGATATTTTCTGTTCTTTTTTGTCATCTCTTTGATGCTGGTGTGAACCACTGAGTTGATTTCACAGTTTATGAGGAGGTCATAACCTAAAGTTCAAAGACCTTTCAGCCTCAGAGAGGCTGCATTGTGCTGGGATATCCACAGAGGGACAGATCCCTGATCACTGGGTCTGTGATAGCTTCCTGGAGGTGTTCCTTACCTGGAGAGCTGAAGGATGAAGATGATTAGACTCAAGGTAAGGGGTTGGTAGAGGAACTAGGAATGGTGCCTGAGACAGGCAAGGCCCGCATGATGGCTTTATGTCTTACACCACTGTCCCTGTGGCCAACCCATTGGGGTTTTTCACCCAACCCTCTGGCCCGCTGGTCCCATCATCTCCATACTTTCTCTTGAAACTGCTCAACCTGCCCTCCCAAAGGATCCTTTGTGTCACCTTTATCTTCTTTCCTTGTATATTTTCTCGTCTACGCTCACCCCCCACCCCCGAAGTTCTCCGCTTCTGCTCCCTGCTTAGGAAACTCCACCCATCCATTAAGCTGCAGCTCAACAGCTCCCTCTTCCCAGTTGTCCTGGAGCCCAGAAGGAGCTTCTCAAAGAGCTTGGGGGAAACTCCTTCCTAACGGCAACTCCCATTTTGACAGTGCCTTCAGGGTGCTTCCTGGGCTACCTGGGGACAAGAGGAAAGCAGAATGGGCAGTGTCGTTTTAAACTGGTTTACACACTGGGATTCCACTTAAGATTATTTTTGAAAGATGGGCAATCCAGCATAAAAAGAAGAAAGGTTTGGATATGACTTTCTTCCACCAAACTCCCCTGACGTCCTTATACCAAACTGCCTTTCCCCTCTCATTGTTCAAAACACCTTTTTTTTTTTTTTAAGGTTGATTGATTGATTGATTGCTATGTTGGGTCTTCGTTTCTGTGCGAGGTCTTCCTCTAGTGGAGGCAAGCGGGGGCCGCTCTTCATCGCGGTGCGCGGGCCTCTCACTATCGCGGCCTCTCTTGTTGCGGAGCACAGGCTCCAGACGCGCAGGCTCAGTAATTGTGGCTCACGGGCCTAGTTGCTCCGCGGCATGTGGGATCTTCCCAGACCAGGGCTCGAACCCGTGTCCCCTGCACTGGCAGGCAGATTCTCAACCACTGCGCCACCAGGGAAGCCCCCAAAACACCTTTTGAAGTCTGCGTTGGAAACCGTTCCAGGGGCTGTTTGGTGTGCCTTCTGTCTCTTGTGCACCTTCATCAGACATCTGAAGAAAGCTGACAATTTAGTCCCTGCATCTTCTCTTTGGGTATACCTCCCCCTCACTACTCAGTCATTCGTTTATTTAACAAATCTTTACTGAGCACCTACTATGTGCAAGGCACTGTGTTTAATGCAGAAGATACAAAGCAAAAATGGAAAATAGTTTTCTCCTAGAAGCTCACAGTTTAGAGGGGTATAAAACAGTAATAGCTGCTTTATTTTATATAGTCCTTTAACATTTATAGAATGGCTTCATAAACATTATATGATAAACCCTGTGTGTTACCGAATCCTTTTGAGAGACAAAGGACCTCACTCGGGCTCAGAGAAATTAAATCACATCCCACAATACTTAAACCTACATCTCTTGAGTTCAGGTTCACTACTGTTTTCATTTTGCCACACTGTATTTATCCCTGCAGTATCCTGAATATCAAGTTGTTTAACTTGTTACATCCACATTGCCTTCCCACTCTTAATTTTAAAGATCATAAACCCCTAGTCTTTGGAAGTATTCACACAGGATTGGGTAACCATTTGTCAAGGATGGTGTAGCAGGGTTGGAGATTTAGACGCAATTTAAGTAATCCCTCTAATTCTCAGATTGTAAAAGGGGGCTGAGATGTGTTTGAAAATATAGGTTCCTTAAAACTAGTTAGCCTGGAAAGTGTTCAGAATTGAGTCTTTTTTATTTTCTTTCTCTTTTAACTGCAACTGATCACTTGTAGAATGGTAGAAAGTTCATTTTTGCTCCAGTTAATCATACCACATAGTGGAGTTAACAAGGCTACAGAAGACCAGACCCTGACTCTACAACAGAGCTTTTTGACTTGGTTTCTAAGCCCCTCCCCTCCTGGACCTTGGCCCTGATGCCTAAAAGCCTAGGCTGGCAAAGCGGGGAGGGAGCAGTGTCTTCAAAAGACAGGAGCTCAGCGTCCCCAGACAGCCATCCTCTGAGCTGTCTCCACACTCTCTAAAATAAGATATAGACAGAGATTTGTCATGGAATCACAAACAGGAATGTCACCAAAGCTGTCAGCAGAGTCCCTTAAAATGTCACTTCCCAGCATTAATTGCCACAATAGAAAAACAAACGGGTGTGCTCTGAACATTTGCTCTCCCCCTCCTGCCTCGTGATCCTCTCCCTGTCTCCCTGTCTCCCCTCTCTCCCAACTCCCTCAGATCCCTCCCCCCTCCTCTTTGTCTCCAGGGACCCTCAGGGCATTCTGACTTGATTAGACTGTGCCCGGGAAGGCAGCCCCACCGCACACTGACAGATGAGGGTGAAGGAGGTTTGATAAATGTCAGGGGCTGAAGAGACTGTTCCCTGATTGATCAGAGCTGGAGCAATTTCCCAGTAGTCAGGGGACTCTCTTCCTCCCATCCTGGCCTCCCTTGAAATGACTGGAAATCACCCAGTGGGGGCCTGACTGTCACACAGGGAGTCCAGGCAGCTCAGATGCAAGTCCCCACGGGGACTCAGCCTGCCTATGGCTTCCGTATCCTCGTCCACCTTGGGGATGCAATAAAATGCCATCCTTGTCCAATTATGATTCGTCTTTATTTTTCCTAATACTTCCTGGTTATAAAAGTTATATATGCTTAATTTAGAAAACTTAAAAAAATAAAGTATAGATTATCACTTTTCAGAATACCTCAGTAAATTGCCACAGTAAGTTCTTACCATTTTTTCCTTTTTTCATCTTCTCTTCTTTTACGTATTGAAAGCAAAAACCTGTTATTTTACATGTTATACTTTTATTAAATATCATATTTCAATATGTTTATCATTCCATTGTAAAACTATCTCACAGTTGATTTATTGATGAACATTTCAGTTGCTTTTTTTTTCCCTTGCTATTTTTTTTATTATTATTATTTATTTTATTTTATTTATTTATGGCTGTGTTGGGTCTTCGTTTCTGTGCGAGGGCTTTCTCTAGTTGTGGCAAGCGGGGGCCACTCTTCATCGCGGTGCGTGGGCCCCTCACTATCGCGGCCTCTCTTGTTTCGGAGCACAGGCTCCAGACGCACAGGCTCAGCAATTGTGGCTCACGGGCCCAGTTGCTCCGTGGCATGTGGGATCCTCCCAGACCAGGGCTCGAACCCATGTCCCCTGCATTGGCAGGCAGACTCTCAACCACTGCGCCACCAGGGAAGCCCTCCCTTGCTATTTTGTTTTCATCAGCAACAAACATTTTTGTACTTAAATTTGTTTTTCACCATCCTGGTTTATTTCCTCAGGGTATATTTCCAGGAGTAGAATAACTGGGTAAAATGATCTGAATGTTTTAAAGTTCTTTTTTTTTTTTTTTTAATTTATTTATTTATGGCTGTGTTGGGTCTTCGTTTCTGTGCGAGGGCTTTCTCTGGTTGCGGCAAGCGGGGGCCACTCTTCATCGCGGGGCGCGGGCCTCTCACTATCGCGGCCTCTCTTGTTGCGGAGCACAGGCTCCAGACGCGCAGGCTCAGTAGTTGTGGCTCATGGGCCTGGTTGCTCCGCGGCATGTGGGATCTTCCCAGACCAGGGCTCGAACCCGTGTCCCCTGCACTGGCAGGCAGATTCTCAACCACTGCGCCACCAGGGAAGCCCCTGTTTTATAGTTCTTGATATACATTTAGCTCAACACCCCTGGTGTCAGGAAGTCTCAGTAAACATTTTTTTAAATAGGGAAACATTTGTTCATCTACATTTGTTCAGCGATGCCTTTGCATCGCTGAACAGTTCTGCCCCCAGGTATCTGCATGGTTTATTCCTCAGGTACCTCCAGGCAAATCTTTCCTTATAATCTCACCTTGTCATTGAGGCCATGTCTGGCCACCCCGTATGAAACAGCACAATACACACGATCACACGTACACATGCCACACTCTCTGTTCTCCTGTACTTCCTCTTCATAGCCTTTGTCACCCTTTGATCCATCATAAATATTTGTGTGTTTGTTGTCTGCCTCCCCCAGGTATTTTGTCTCTTTTGTTCAATGCTGTTCACTTGTTTAGAACATTGCCTGGCACAGAGCAGACAACAAATAAATAACTTCTCGAATGAATGGATAAATTGAATGAGTAAATGAGTCAATGCATGGCTGACATTGAGCGTTTTCTTCAGCTTGCTTAGGATTCAAAGAATGGACTGTTTGGCTTACCTAATGCAGGTTTATTTTTAGTTGCAATAGGAGTAATATTAGCTAGCCTGTATGGACCAAGCTCTGTGATCAGCACTCAATAAATATTTATACATTTAATCCTCAAAAAATTTGGTGTGGGGCTTCCCTGGTGGCACAGTGGTTGAGAATCCGCCTGCCAATACAGGGGACACGGGTTCGAGCCCTGGTCTGGGAAGATCCCACATGCCACAGAGCAACTGGGCCCGTGAGCCACAACTACTGAGCCTGCGCGCCTGGAGCCTGTGCTCCACAACAAGAGAGGCCACGATAGTGAGAGGCCCGCGCACCGCGATGAAGAGTGGCCCCCACTTGCCGCAACTAGAGAAAGCCCTCACACAGAAACGAAGACCCAACACAGCCAAAAATAAATAAATAAATAAATAAATTTAAAATTACCTTTCTAAAAAAAGAAAAAAAAATTTGGTGTGGTCAGTACCTCTAATTGCCCCCTTTTTCAGATGAGCCAACTGGGACTGGGAGAGCTCAGGTAATTTGCCCCAGATCACGTGCCAGGATTTGTACCTAGGTCTGCGTGACCTTGAAATGCTCATTTCTCACCAATACTCTGCTGCCTTTACTACTGGAGAACACAGGGTCCAGGGGTAATATAAAACAGTCTCGGGCTTCATGGAGAAGGAGCCATTGTTAGGATATATTAAAAATTGGCACATTGTTTCTGCCATTGTTTAGCTCTGCTAAAGTCATGAATGGGGTGTCTCTCTCTGAGACCCATGTGCCTCCATCTGGTAATGACCTCTCTTTATCTCCTAGGCTGTGCATGCCCACTGCTTGCTTTTACTGCCTCACAGCTTCTGCTCCTGGCTCCTCTGTGTTCCTTGTGAGATATACGCTCTTTGTCTCTATCTTCTTGTGTTTCCTATTCAAATAGCCCATGAAAGAATCTGTCACACTCGATATATTGAAAGTCCTAATGGGCAAATCCTCACACCAGGCCACACCACCACCCACCCGTGAATCTGGGGCTGTCTGCCTCTGCTCAGATGTGGAGCTCTGGTCCCATCAGCTTTGCCAAGATGGTGGAGTCTCAGAGTCCCCAGCAGGGCACCCCCTGGGTGATGAAGCACCTACATCTACTTTTCACTAAAGCAGGCATCTGTGAGTATGATATCCTGTCCAGAACAGTGTCCTCAAAGCATCATATCCTGTCCAGAACAGTGTGGAGTACATCTGCTTAGAGCTGGGCTGCTGTGTTTGCTTCAGAAGAACCTGGTTTGTGAGTAACTCAGCTCAGTGAAGAGATAAATCAGAGAGTGACAGATTATTTTCCTAAATGGTTCTTTATTTTACAAAAGCATTCACCACAGGATCCCTTTCAGTACGTAGCACCCCACCGGTGCATGGAAAAGAAGGTGGGATTTAACCAACTTTTTTTTTTTTTTTTTTAATAAATTTATTTATTTATTTATTTTTGGCTGCGTTGGATCTTCGTTGCTGTGCGCAGGCTTTCTCTAGTTGCAGTGAGGGGGGCGACTCTTTGTTGCAGTGCGCGGGCTTCTCATTGTGGTGGCTTCTCTTGTTGTGAAGCACAGGCTCTAGGCGTGCGGGCTTCAGTAGTTGCGGCACGCGGGCTCAGTAGTTGTGGCTCTCAGGCTCTAGAGCGCAGGCTCAGTAGTTGTGGCGCACGGGCTTAGTTGCTCCGCGGCTTGTGGGATCTTCCTGGACCAGGGATCGAACCCGTGTCCCCTGCATTGGCAGGCGGATTCTTAACCACTGCGCCACCAGGGAAGTCCCTTAACCTACTTTTAGCCTACCAAAATGTTGAAATGTTTAAACCAAAGCAAAACCGTAATGGCCTGGCTTTCTAAGAAATAGTCAGCAGCAGGGTGATGGGTTTGGAATGGGGCAGATGTGGGTGTGAATCATGTCCCCACATAACACCTCGATCTTGGACAAGTTAACTAACCTCTTTAAGTCTCAGATTCCTCCTCTGTGAAACTGTTTTAATAATTGTGTCAGATTCCTAGGGTTGTTTCGAGAATGAAATTCAGTAATATATGAATAGCTCTGTGTGGAGGCCACCTGCCATAAATATTCATGGTCTTGGAAAAATCTTATTTCCTTCCTGAACCTCAGTCTTGCCATCTGTATAATGAGCAGCTTGGACCTTTGCTGTTCAATTTCTACCCCTTTTGATACTGACCAGGGTTCTTCGCCTTCCCCAATCAATAGGAATTGATAAGAGGCAAGACAAGAAGTTCAGGCAAGGCTTTATTGGGCCCCTGCTGTAATATGGGGGAGCAAAAAACAAGTGACACGTTCCCTTGCTCACTCCCCGAGAGGGGGCGAGCTTGTTCCTTATATAGGGGTGAGGGAAGGGGCGGGTCCAGGGGTCGGGCCAGAGGCGGGGCTTAGGTGGCTTGCCCAGCCCTTGGGTGGTGGTGTGTGCAGGGGGCATACGCAGTACCCTGCTTTTGCTCCCAGCTCTTCAGAAGTGGCAGTTGGTTTTCAGTCTTTTTGTATCTTGTTGACCATAATTTGCCCCAACTGTGCATGCACGCAGTTATTTTTAGTCCCTTATGGTTTCTTTGTATTCTGTTCCTGGAGGAGACGTTTGTCCAGGTGCAAGCACTGTGGCAAACGGTCCCAGGTCCCAGCCTGTCTCACTTTCACCAGAATTCTGGGGCTGTGGATGCATGGGACCGGTGGAAACTGAGCTAGAACTCAGTGCCACATGCCTCGTTGGCATGACTAATGGTGTGTGAGTAGGGGGGAGAGGGTATTAGAAAAACCAGGAGGTCTCTAAGAGGAAGAGAGGAAGACTTTCTCTCACGCAAACCCTTATCTCCTCATACTCCTTGGACAGAAATGATGCAGAAAGAAAAGGGGCGCCAGTCACTTGCATTCTAACTGGGCTAATAGGTGGCAGAGGCCAGTCTCAAGCTTCTTTTTATAGCCTCCTGGCTCCAGGACTCTTCCCTAAGTGTCCCAAGGAGGTCGGCAGAGAGAGAGATCACTTCCTCATCATTTCCCTTGTGAATGAAGCCTTCCAAGACCAGATGCATCCACTTCATTATAATTATGTTAAGTGCCGCCTGATTGGCGCAGTACATCACCCCTCTGGAAAGCAGCCTCGCCAGTGGACAAAAAGGCAGCCTGCTTGGGCTCAGCACAGCTCCCCCTCATTCAGCTGTGTCCTTGGCAATGACTGCTTGTGGTACCCAAGGATCTCCTCTGGAGAAGAGGAAACCGTGGGGAGCGGAGGGGAGGGCACTGGCTTTAGCAGGGCGTGTGGCCCGAGTTGAGTCCTCCTCCCCCCTGGGCCTCAGCCTGATGATCAGATGCACCATGAGACCCCTACACCCTCATCCAGCTCTTAACCTGTCAGTATCTCAGGAGGCAGGTGACCTTAATATCCTTACAGGGGGTGCTCCCGGGTACTATAGGTTAATTTGGTCCTGGGGGGTCTGAATGTGTGGGACCCTGTGTCCTCACCTTGTAAGAAAATGAGGTTTGCCTCATCCTTCAAAAGGGCCAGAGCATGGTAGAAACTATTCTGATATCAAGGGCTACATCTTGTAACCTCAGTTTTCTATGCATGGGTCTGTGGAAGGGGGATGTGAGTTTCCAGAATTAAGAGAGTGTGGCTGGTAAGCCAGCAAAGACTCCATGGGAGTATTTAAGGCTGAGAAAGATCCAAGAGGGAAGATGTAGGGATGGAGCTAAGATCTCTCTAAAGGCTGGTGGTTAGGCATGTGGCTCTGGAGCTAGGCTGCCCTAGTTGACTCCGGATACTTTCTGAGATTTACTAGGTGTGCATAACCTTAACATAGGAGTGAATGTCCCCGTCTCTCACTGTCCTCATCTTTAAATTTATTTATTTAATTTATTTTATTTTTTGGCTGCGTTGGGTCTTCATTGCTGCGTGCAGGCTTTCTCTAGTTGCGGTGAGCAGGGGCTACTCTTCATTGCGGTGCGCGGGTTTCTCATTGTGGTGGCTTCTCTTGTTGTGAAGCACAGGCTCTAGGCGTGCGGGCTTCGGTAGTTGTGGCACAAGGGCTCAGTAGTTGTGGCTCACAGGCACTAGAGCACAGGCTCAGTAGTTGTGGCGCATGGGCTTAGTTGCTCTGCGGCATGTGGGATCTTCCCGGACCAGGGCTCGAACCCGTGTCCCCTGCATTGGCAGGCGGATTCTTAACTGCTGCGCCACCAGGGAAGCCCAGTCCTCATCTTTAAAATTGGGGAAGTCAGAGTTGCATCCATGAGTTTTCAGACTAAATGAGTTAAAACATGTCACAGGGCTTGGAAGAGTGCTTTTGACAAAGAAAAGCCTCCATTCATGTTAGTTATTATCATGTTGAGAATCTTCTACAAATAGATTAGGCATTTTGTAAGCTGCTTCATTTAGTTCTCACAACTACTTTTGGGAAGGCAATTCATTTGTTCATTCATTTACCAAAGACTCATTAGGACAGAGCAGCAAAAGTGACCAGCATGACCCTGCCCTGAGAGACATTGTCCTTTAGTGGGAACCCAGGCTTGAGACCTGAACTGAATTATCACAGTTACTCATTTAACCAACACGAAGCCTCCAGGAAAAACATGTGCTGAGTGTTCTTGGGGAGGAGAGGGGGTACTTGGCCTCAATTTGGCTGTTCAGGAAGGCCTTTCTGAGAAAGGAAGAATTAAGGCGAAGTCAGAAGGATGCACAGTGTTTGGCCAGATGAAGGACTGAAGAACAGCGGAAGAACTTTTGCAAAGCAAAAGCCTGGCCCGTTCCGTGACCTGGTAGGCCAGTGTGACTAGAACACAATGAGGGACTGGGCCAGAGTGCTCTATTACACATAGATGGGGAAACTGAGGCACGGCAAGTTAAATGTCTTTCCAGAGGTGACCTACCTGGCATGGAAGGGTTGGGTTGTGCCTGAGATGGAAGCTTTCCTTCCTGCTTCATTAGGGAGGATACCGGGGAGGCTGGTTCTGGCTTGCTTGTACAGGGAATGGAGAGCAGCTGTGTCTGAGCTGAGGGATGTAGACAGAGGGCAGTGACTTAGAAGGTGGTGGGGTGGGCCTCGAGTTTCCCAGCTGAGTTTGGACCTTATCTGTTCTAATTCCCTTAGGGTTACAGGCTAGAACTGGATTAATTTCTGAATAACCTTATCCACGCTCCAGGGTTTAATATCTCCTGTGTCCCCTGGGTCATCCTTGGCATGAGAATCCCCTGCTCAGATCAGTGGTATAAAGTGTTTTCAGTTTTTCGTAGTTGTGTGTGTGTGTGTGTGTGTGTGTGTGTGTGTGTGTGTGTGTGTGGTTTTCCTCCCCAGAGCTTGCTGACTTCACTGAGGGAAATGCATGGGACGTGGGTGAAATCTGATTTATTTTTTGGGAAGGCATGCAGTACAAAATCATTTCTCTCCCCGCATAAATATGCATGAGGCTGGCCTGCACGCTCCTCCTCAGGAAGCATGGGTTGTGTTGGGGCAGAGGGAAGGCCCCATGTGACTGGTGTCTCGGCCCTGCCCATGGCTGCGGGCACCCCGTTAATCAGGGGGGAACAGCAGCCTCATGAACTGTGAAATTGGCAGCCCCCTGACAGCTCCGGGGCCAGTGGAGCAGGGACTCTATTTCACAGCTGGAAGGTGGCAGGGGGGAGTGGGCAAGGAGGGTGCCGGGCTTAGCGGGCCAGAGCAACCGTGCTCCCCTCCTGGCCTTCCCAGACCCCAAATGAGCCTTGCTGTTGATTAAGGGGAGACACGGGGAGAAAGAGAGAGAGAGGAGCAGGCAAGGGAAGGAAGACCCTGAATGATAATGGCCATCATAACGCATGCTTATTGATTACCTGCTGTCTACTGAGGTCCAGGCTCTCACTATGCTATGCACTTTTGATGTACTTCTTTATTTAATCCTCACAAATATCCTACATGGTATCATTGGGAGCCCCATTTTACAGACCAGGAAAAATGGGACTCAGAGAGATGAACTGTTGGGTCTTCCCTGGCAGTCTGGTGGTTAAGACTCCGTGCTTCCAATGCAGGGGGTGCAGGTTTGATCCCTCATTGGGGAACTAAGATTCTACATGCCAAAAAATTTGGTGTGGCCAAAAAGGAAAAAGAGAGAGAGAGAGATGAACTGTTTCAAGCTGAAAGATGTAGTAGATCTAGGATTGGGACCCATGTCTGTATGTCTTTCTGGCTCCAGAGTCTGCATTTTGTAGCCACTGCACCATCCTGTACTCTAGCATGCTATTAAAACGAAAAAAGCAAGAGAGAAGTGTCTTATTCATTCAGTGGCCACCTACAAAGTGTACACTCCATGCAGAGACTTGAGTCGCTGTGCCAAGTGCTGGGGTTCTCTGGGGATGAACACCTTTGACAGTTCATGGTGTGTGAGAGATCTGGTTCAACAGGTTTGCACAGCAGTATGACATATATTTGAGAGTGGAGCCAGTGTACAGTCTTAGCTCTGACATTTACCAGCTCTGTGACCTGGGGCAAGTTATTTAACCTCTCTGGGATGCAGTTTCCCCATCTCTAAAACAGTTATACAGGAATACCCAGATTAAAAAAAATGCTTTGAGGATTAAATGAGATGTGCCATGTAGGGTATTTAGAACAGTGCTTGGTGCCTAGTGAGAAGTCCATAAATTATTGCTGGGGAGGTGCTGAAATGTGGAAACGAACAAGTATTCTAGGAGCACACAGGAAACAGCATTTAAACGTGCCGAGGGGGCCAGGGAAGGCTTTCCTCAGGAGGTGACATCTTGTAGATAAGAAGCTCATCAGTTAACCCAAGGGGCAAGGGGCGGGGATGTGCAAAGTCCTTGAGGCACCCAAGAAGGAAGGGCACATTCTAGGAGCTGCAAGAAGTCCACAGTGGCTGGATCAAGGGGACATGCGCAGGAATAGCAGACTGGAGAGGAACACAGAGGCCAGATCGCAGGGGCCTTGGACTTTATCTGGAAGGGACTGAGCAGTCATAAAAACTTTTTTTTTTTTTTTCATAAAAACTTTTGAATAGGGAGTGCCATGCCCAGATATTTTCCTTCCCAGAAAGATGATTGAAATGGCAGGATAAGCAGAGATTAGAATAAGGGCAGGGAGACTGATGGCAGACTGCCTCTGTGATTCAAATGAGAGATGAGGAGTTGGGATGCCCCAGTAGATGCCACAGAGTTTATCTGGGAATGGACCTCCCTGAGTTTGACTCAGAGCTCTTCTGCAGATGTGCCATGTGATTTGACTTGGCCACCCTGCTATGGACCTCAGTTCTCCCATCTGTTAAATGAGACCCAGTGATCTCTGAGGGGACATCCACCTCCTACTGCTTATATCGTTGGGAGGAAAGGTAAAGAGGATGGAGCTGTCTGAAGTGAGAAGATGGCTAAATAAAAGGAAGAGAGAGTAAGATAAGTCCCTAACCACAGATTTTGCACAGATCTGAGTGACAGATCTGCAGTAGGGCAGGGAGGGAAACCTGGGGTTGGAGACACAAGAGTCAGACAGAAAAGCCATGCTGCCGTCCTTCGCCAGCGAGCCTGGATTGCAGCAGGCAGACAGGGAGGGGACATCCCCGGTGTCCTTATGTTGCACCTTGATTTATTGAGGGGAAGAAGGAAATAGAGGACAAAGGAGAGATGCAAGAACGGAAGGCAACTGAGAAGAAGATGAGAGACTTCCCTTTAGAAGCAGGGAGAATATCCCCCATCTCTTTCTTTCTTTCTTTTTTTAAAATAAATATTTATTTATTTATTTATTTTTGGCTGCATTGGGTCTTGCTGCACGCGGGCTTTCTCTAGTTGCGGCGAGTGGGGGCTACTCTTCGCTGCGGTGCACGGGCTTCTCGTTGCAGTGGCTTCTCTTGTTGCGGAGCACGGGCTCTAGGCATGCGGGCTTCAGTGGTTGCGGCACGTGGGCTTCAGTAGTTGTGGCTCACAGGCTCTAGAGCACAGGCTCAGTAGTTGTGGTGCACGGGCTTAGTTGCTCCGCGGCGTGTGGGATCTTCCCGGACCAGGGCTCGAACCCGTGTCCCCTGCATCGGCAGATGGATTCTTAACCACTGCGCCACCAAGGAAGCCGCCCCCCCCCCACCCCCCATCTCTTTCCTATCACTATAAACCATGGGGTCTTGTATTAGGATGACATCTCACAGTACATAGTCCTTTTTATCTCTTGGAAAGACTGTTCCAGCATGTTGGAGATCCAGGAGAGCTGGAATCTGAGATCTGTCCCAGCACTTGGAATACTTCCTGGCATATAGTAAGTCCTCAATACATATTGGTTAAATAAATAAAATAAATGAGCTAATGGAGTCAATGTAGACTGTAAAGCGTTGTGCACATGTGAATTAATCTGTTACTACTCTTACTGGAGAGTCTCCATTTTGTCTACCATGTTGACAAAAAAAAATAAAGGAAGGAGAAGGCTGAAAGGGCTGTGAGAGCACAGGAGGCAGCTCAGCCTGCCTCCTCAGCCGTCAGCCTCCCACCCGGCCAGCCCTGTCTGCGGGTGGCGGCCCCTGAGCAGCACGGCCGCGGCGGTGTGGATCTAACAACTTAATTAGAGCCGGTGCCACTGGCGCAGCCCAGCTGGGCCCAGCGCTCTCCCCCTGCAGATGACATTTTGTCAGTGTTCCGTGCTCTGATTCCTTGTGGGCTCCTTCTCTGGGGCCTTGTTAATTAGATCTAAGTGCAAGGGGTCTGGTGCCAGGCTGGGTGGACCTTGAGGATCCCATTCTTGGGACCCAAGAACCTTACCCTTTCAGAACATAAGTGGCGCCACTTCTCTGCTTGCCCCGAGCAGATAGTTACAGGCGTTGGGGAAATTGCTGCCACTTTTTCTCTGTGATGTCCCCTGGCATTGCACACGCATTTTTTTTTTCCTTGTCCTTAGGAGCCCAGAGTGAAGCCAGTCTACCCTATGATGCTGTCAAGGTTGGACACACGGACATGTCTAAAACAGCGTCCAGGAGTCACAATCATAAATCCCAACTAAATTCTCTCCCTCCCTTCCTTTTCTTCTGTTCACCAACACTCACTGAGCACCTCCTGTATGCCAGGCACATTTCCGATGGTGGGGACAGAGCAGTCCTCAAAGTAGACACAAGTCTTTGTGCTCAGGAGCTAACGTTCTAATGGGGTGGTGGGGGAAAAGACAGACATTCATCATAGGAGTCCACTTGTAGAAACTTTAATGCAGGGCCGTGGTAAGTGAATGATCGGTAGGGACATAAAGAGTGAGAATAGTTGGGGCTCGGCTATTCTGAGAACATAACTCCCAAGGCTATGAGATGGGTTCCAACAGTGGAAGACACAGTGGGGATGGAGCAGAATGAGAAAGGGGGAGAATTATAGGCTCTGAGATGGGAAACTTCACGAGGGGCCAGATCACCCCAGGCCTTAGGAGTGATGACAGAGAGCTGGGATTTTCTAGGTGTGATTTGCAGGCCCTGGAGGGTGTAGAACAAAGCAGCGGTAAGTTCAAATTCCTGTTGCTGATGGGAGTATAGAGATTGTAGGGCACAGGAGGAGCATGGAAGCTGGGAGAACAGTTAGGAGATTGCTGCATATAACAATAACAATAGTCACTGCTATGCACACAACTGCTACTTATTGTGTGCTCTGTGTTAATTACATTAACAGTCCTCCCAGATTAAGAATACTCAGTGCTGAGAATTTATATCCATGGTTCACTGAATGAGAATATGCAATTTGTTCACTCCTTTCCAAAGTAGGGGGATTTTAATGTTTGAGTTGTTTCATGTTTGAGTTTTCCCCTGAAATTATTTGCAAAATTGGGGATATCTTCAATTTTGTGACAAAAAGGATGCACAGCTTTGTCACTCGATGAAAAAGCTCCCAGACATAGGCAGGAGTCAGGAGCGCTCATTTCAGTTGCTGGAAAAGTCAGACCTTCAGGCAGCTGCACACCCGGACCACTTTACTTTAAGATCATAAAACAACTTTTATGTAACTGGCTTTGCTATAATGACATTAATACAGGGTAATGGAGAGCCAGACTGTCTAAGTTCTCTTCCAGGCTTTTCCACTGCATAGCTATGGGATTGACGTAAACTGTTTACCTCTTTTCCCCTCAATTTCCTTATACATGAAATGGCGATCATAAAATAAGGCTAGTTTTAAGTATTAAATAAGCTATAAAGCATGAACTGTTTAGAAAAGTGGCTTGGCCTACACAGGAGCTGCTTTTGTCATTAGCCCTTGCTGCAGTTCACTCTGAGAAGGTCTAGTTGAGGATATTGTTTAATAACTTACACAGGGCAGCAAATAATGAACTTTGACCTCAGGAATCAGAACCAAGATCCCCGTGTTCCCTGGCCAGGTGATTATTTTAACGTTATGGACATTTGAGTCTTGTAACCAGTTTCCCCTCTCTGTGCTGTCTGCTGGGATGCTCAGAGTCTCGTGTGAAACTGAAACTCTAGGAAGCTGTTAATTTTTAGATGTTAATTTTGAGTGCCGCTCTTTCCCTTGGGTTCATCTTTATATCCTTATATCTATTGTTTTTTTTCGTGGATTACATCTTTTTTTAAAATCCTCCTAAAATATATTTTATTTTAGATCATGAGCTACTTTAACCATGCAGTAAACTAAGTGTATAATATACAATGCATGTACATACATAATATATATAAATATTTATATATTATATATACAGTATATATACAGTATATATATTCTTACCACTGAATTAGAACAAATATAAATATTTTGTAGTATACATCAGATATATTTTTATAAACAAAATACTAAATTACACAGCTAAATCATTTCCTCCACTGATTGCATGCCTCACTACCCCAGAGTTCATGTCTCCCTCTATTTGAATGTTTATGCTTTGACTTCAGGATCATATCTGGGCTGGTCTCCCATGCTTTTAAATTTTCTATTTTATCACACTCCCACCAGCAGTGTATAAAATCTACTGTTTTCCCAAATTCTTAACAACACTTATTATCAGACAGTTTATACTTTGCCTGTCTGTAAGATATGAAATTACGATTTCAGTGGTGATTTAATTTTCATGTCAGAGATTCCTAGAGGTTAAAGTATATTTTCGTATATTAAGTTTTATTTTTCTGTCAATTTACTCATTTATATCCACTGCACATTTTTCTAGTGGGTTGTTTTTTTTTTCTTATTGATAATAATAAAATTAACAAAAATATGTAGCCCTTTGTCATTTGAAAATATCTTCTTCCAGTTTATGACTTACATATTGATTTTGTTAGGAGAATCATTTCCTCATTTTGACAATTTTCATTATAATGCTATAAAATTATTATTTTTATTTCTAGTTTATAATTCTTGTGAATGATGGAAAAATATCTTTCACTCTCTTAATGTCTTAATGATGTTCCTGTATTTCCTTCTAAATTATTAAGATTTGGCTTGCTACATATGGGTCTTTAGACATGGGTTTGTTTATATATGGTATGATTTAGAGGCCTAATGGCTTTATTTTTCACATGGATAGCTAGTTTTTCTGCCCACTCCCCTAAGAGTCCATCTTTACATCTTTACTCCACTGGTTCATAATATTGCTGTCATGTAATAACAAGTTCATGTATGTGGAGGACAGTTTCTGAGCCCTCTCTTCTTTTTCACTGGCTTACTTATTGATCCGTGCTCTAGTAACATGCTGCTTTTCATTATTAGAGTTTTATAATGTCCTGGTATCAGATAGAGCAATGCCCCCTCACTGTTCTCACTTAAGTATCTTGGCTGTTCTTTTCTCTTGACTCTTCTGTGTGAATTTTAAGATAACTTTCTTCCATTTTAGGAAATGTCTTTCTGTGATTGGTATAGTGATTGCATTGAATTTACAGATCGATTTGCAAAATTCATAAAACTCAGACTTCCTATCCATGAAATAATAGGTCTCTTTCTTTAGGTCTTCTTTTATGTCTTTGAATAGAGTTTTAGAAACTTATCTATACACCTATCATACCCTTTTTATTATATTTAATTTCTAGGAGCATCCCCACTTTCTATTATTATTGCAAATTGTATCTTTTCATTTTTATTACATTTCTTAATTGTTGCTTTCTTGTGTATAGATATACTAGGTTTTCATTGATCTTGAATCCGGAAAATATGATTATTTTATTACTTTTTGCCTATAGATTTTTCTGTGTAAAAAAATCGTGTAATATACCATTAACAGTCATTTTGCAGATCTGTATGTCTTATATTTGTTTTCTCTTGTCTTACTGAACTTACAGTCATTTTTGTTACTGACTTTAAAGGGAAGAATCCTAAAACTCTTTCGTTACATATTATGTGTCTATAGGTTTTCCATAGATAATCAAATAGTAAAAGCTAGTAAGCTTTTAATAATAAGGAAATTTCTCTTCTATTCCTAGTATATTAAGAATTTTAAAAATCATGATTGAAGGTTACATGTTACTAAACAGTCTTTCTGCATCAAGTGAGATGATCATATTTTCTCTTTTAACCTGATTGTGTAGTGTCTGTATATACATACACATTCTACATATATACATATTCTATTAGTAAACAATCCATACATTTTCTAACATCTTTGACAAGTTTCAATACCAACATTGTTCTAGCTTCATAAAATATGAGATTAAGCAGCCTTCCCTCTTATTCTATCATGCTGTTATATATAACTATTCAAATGTATAACTATTATATGAAATGAGAGCTATCTCATTCTAACATTTGTTAGAATTAATGCTTAAATCTATCTGGGCCTGATATTTGTCCGTCTGTATGTTAGATGGTAAATTCTGTCTACTGATTCACGTACTTATATGGCTATTTCAGTTGTCTATTTCTTCTTAAATCAATTTTGGTTTTGGATAATATTCCTTAGAGTCATTGTTTTTTGTCTACATTGTCCCATTTATGGACGTAATGTTTTGTGTTTTTAGTCTTATGTGTTAAATATTTAGCAAATAGTATTATATATGTATGTATGCATATGTGCGTGTGTAAGTATGAGTGCGTATGCATATCTCCCAAATATTTACCATACCTATAATTATATCCTCATTTTAATTCCAGACATGGGTTTATTTGGGCCTCTTCTCTCAATCTTTTTGGTGTTATTAATATTTTTTTTTAATTAAGCCACAGTTGAAACTCTATGCTATTTCTTTTCTATATTATTAATTTCTGCTATCTTAATTATTTTCTTTATATCCTTTATTATTACTTCATTATTCTTTTGTAAACTATTGAATTAAAAGCCTAGGTCATTAATTTTCAAACTTTCACTCACTAATATTTGCATTAGATATTTAACTTTATTCTATGTATTGTTTTAATCTCTAGAGGTCAGGTTTTGCTATATAATGTGCCTGCTGTTATTTAGTCCTAAATATTTTTTAAATTTCTTCTTCTTTGAACAATTAATTATATCAAATGTTTTTTGTTTAAATCTCTAAATATACATTTTAAAAGCTTTTTTTTGTTATTGACACTAATTTTATTATACTTTGTCAGAAAATATGACCTGGATACTATCGTTGCTTATTTGTTGAGACTTGCTTTGTACCCTGGGACATGGCTACTTTTTATAAATGATTCCTATGTATTTGAGAAACATCATGTATTTTCTAATTATCAGACAAAATATTCACGTATAACCATTAGATCCTGCCTCTTAATTTTATTGACCA
This sequence comes from Balaenoptera ricei, assembly GCF_028023285.1. Taxonomy (NCBI): domain Eukaryota; kingdom Metazoa; phylum Chordata; class Mammalia; order Artiodactyla; family Balaenopteridae; genus Balaenoptera; species Balaenoptera ricei. The sequence goes on along the minus strand of NC_082644.1, from coordinate 105,920,255 downwards.
AAATGTCCATGTCCAAATTTTTGTCTGCTATATATATATATATATATATATATATATATATATATATATATTTTTTTTTTTTTTTTTTTTTTTTTTTTTTTGGTTCTTCTTGTTTCTGAGACAGATGTGTTAAAATCTCCCAATCAAAATCTAGGCTGGTAGGCTGGTTAATTTCACTTATTTCTGACAATTTGTGTTCTTTTATGTTTTAGGACTACATTGCTAAGTGAATAAAGTTTTGGATTGCTAATGTTTTGTAGGGAGTTGATCTTTTATCATTAAATCATTAATATCTTTATTGCTGATGGTGCTTATTGACTTTCTTTTAGTTTGTATTTCTCTAGGATATATTCTTTCATCCCTTGTCTTATAAATGAAAGAGCTAGGACTTGGAAAACAAGTAAGTTAGTCAGCTCATAAGAGAATCGGGAATAAAATCTAGGATTATCTGGCAGGAAATAGATAACTGGTAGATGTTTAGCTGAGTCTGATCTTACACGATTTGGTCCGTGGTCAGATCACTTTAGGTCAGAGACTCTGTAATGGTGGCCAGAGTGAGGTGAGCAAGGATTTCTAATGTCAGTTCCAGGAAAGCCAGGACTTACCCCTGCTTTGTCCACTGCTTCATTCCAAGCACCTAGAACACTGCCTGGCACTTAGCAGGTGCTCAAAAAATATGTATTGAATGAATGCATTGTTGAATGGAATCATCTCAGCCGGTCATTTTGTGATGACTTTTTCCCATTTGTGAAAGGCTTGGACGGGCTTGCCCCCTTCCCTGCCATTTACAAGCTACAGGACCCCTCACAGACCACGACCACCTTTCTGAGCATCAGTGTAGCCACTGCAGAAACGGACACCATAGGGATTGTCCTCCCTGCATTGCCTCAAGCTGCTTGTGAGGACCATGTGATGTAATGCAGGTAGTAAATTAATAGTCCTAGGTAATGTTCGAAGGATAAAGCAGGTAATCTGTAAACTGCACAAATCTTAAGTATATCCTTGCTACTTTTTTTTTTTAACATATGCATATATTCATGTTACCACCATCCAGGTGAAGATTTAGATTGTACCTGCCAAAACATGGGCCACTAGCCACATGTAACCATTTAAATTTAAGGTGGTTAAAATTGATTAAACTCAAACAACCAGTTCCTTGGTCACACAGACCACATTTCAGATACTGAGCAGTCACTTGTGCCTTTGGTTTTATACGGTGCCTACTGCCTTGCACAGCACAGAATGTGAACAACATTATTATCACAGAAAGTTCTAGTGGGCAGCTGTATGACAGGCTCTCAAAAGTAACCAGTATTCTGACTTTTACCATCAGTGGGTTTTTCCTATTCTATATGTATATGGGATCCTACACTGTGCACTCTTTTGTGTCCAGCTTTTTTTTAGTCAACATATCACGTGCAAGATTCATGCAGAGATACTCGTCTCCCTTGGCTTGTAGTTTGGTGTTTACCTCCCTCCTCCCTCCTTTGGCTGGGAGCTCCCTCCCTTCCCTGGGAGGTGCGTTAGAAACTGTCTAATTCATCTTTGACATCTTTGTCCCCCACTAGGGCTGGCACGGCCCCCATGTGACACGTAGCAGGTGTCCTCAGGTTGTTTGTTAAAATGTGCTTTGCCAAGGGTTGGCTCTATAAGAAAGCATGTGCTGGCAATGCTAAGCCCATCTTTCTGGTGGCTCCCTTCTGCTGCATCATCCTGTCAATGTTTGGGGCAGCAGCCTGCTTGTTTTTTTCTGGTCTGTGTTTTAATAATTAATACCTTCTGCTTGGAAGTGAAGTTCATCCAAGAACAATCACAAGCAAATGAAAGCTAAGCTATGAAATCATGGTGGAGAGGGAAAACAGGGAGTCACTATAAATAAACCCCAAGCCCACGTGCCTTTTTTTTTTTTTTTTGACTCTCACACACAACTATAAATGTTTGATGAAGCATTTTACTTATTTATAAATCCTGTCACAGCAAACAGAGGCATTTGGACCAAGTTCCCCTCCCCACAGCAAATAGCTACATTTGGAAGACAGGAAGACCCCCTGGGTAGAAAATGAATGAGATTTTTTTTTCTTCTTTTTCTTCCTTTTTCTTCCCCCTGAGGCAAAAGGGATTTAGCTATGCTCTAATACTCCCATTAGCAGCCTCTATTTATAATCAGTACCGTTTATTGAACACCTATTCTGTGCCAGGAAATCTATGTAGTGATTTCCCAGGGTATTACCTTAATTTCCCAGCTCTTAAAGTAGGCATTATTATCCCCATTTCACAGGTGAGGGAGTTGAGGCTCCAAGAGGATGTGTGTTGTCCGAGATCACATCAGCAATTAACTGACAGAGGCAAAACTCAAGAAGCATGCTTGCCATTCTTTAAACAGTTTTCTAAACTGCAGTTAGGTTCAATTTATTGAGTCGTGGTCAGCATTCAAAAATATGGAAAAACAAACTGCAATGAAATAAGAGAACAGTAGAGTAAGAGAGAATTAAAAAACAGTATAGTGTATCATATTAGTATTGCTTCATGCAGCTTTTGTTCAGTTGGGTCGCAATTTAAAATGCATGTTTTACTATGGGTTCCAGTCTGACAAGTTAGAAAGGAGCTGCTGTGATGACTGAATGCTTCCTCTGCCCTGAAGGTACTAGCCTGATGACTAAGGATGGACTTCAGGGCATGTGTACCCAGAAACCAGTGGGGTTATAGACCAATGTCTTCCACCGAGCGTTTTTCTAAGGAAAGGACTCCAACTTACACTAGATTCCCCAGGATGTTGCGTTCCCACCTCCAAGTATAAGTTAAGAATCCCCACGTGAGGGACTGTGCCCACAGGCTGTCACACTATGTTTTTTCCTGTGGAAATGAAGATATTGATAAAGCAACTTTTATTCCCATTAATTTAACATGCACAAGTTGTGAAGCATTTGCACACTCACCTTTTCTTAGCTTCCCCGTCACCCTCAGAGCTCCTCCCACTATCATTTTAGCCCCTCCCTCCCTCTTAGCCCCTCCCACTATCCTCTTAACTCTTCCCTGCAAGTCTGAATGTGAGGCAGAAGAAGGTTTGAACCAAGGACCTACTGCATAAAACAGGGAACTGTGCTCAATATTTTGTTATAACCTATAAGGGAAAATAATCTGAAAAACTATATATATAGTTGGACCCTGAAAAATCCATATATGTGTCCAACTATAAATATAGTTTTTCAGATTATTTTCCCTTATAGGTTATATATATATATATATATATATATGTATATATATATATATATATAGCTGAATCACTTTGCTGTACACCTGAAACTAACACAACATTGTAAATCAACTATACTTCAATAAAATAAAATGAAAAAAAAAACTTCCAGTTATAAGATAAATAAGTTCTGGGGATGTAAAGTATAGCATGGTGACTATAGTTAACAATGCTGTGTTGTATATTTGAAAGTTGCTAGATCTTAAAAGTTCTCATCACAAGGAAAAAAAAATGTAACTGTGAGGTGATGGGTGTTAATTAGACTTATTGTGATGATCATTTTGCAATATACACATATATCAGAGCATTATGTTGTACACTTTAAACATATAGTATATCAGTATCTCAATAAAACTGGAAAAAATATATAAAAATATTCCTAAAAAAAGAAAAATTTTAGTTTTTATTTTTTTAAACATCTTTATTGGAGTATAATTGCTTTACAGTGTTGTGTTAGTTTCTGCTGCATAACAAAGTGAATCAGCTATATGCATACGTATATCCCCATATCCCCTCCCTCTTGTGTCTCCCTCCCGCCCTCCCTATCCCACCCCTCTAGATGGACACAAAGCACCGAGCTGATCACCCTGTGCTATGCGGCCGATTCCCACTAGCTAGCTATTTTACATTTGGTAGTGTATATATGTCCATGCCACTCTCTCACTTCGTCCCAGCTTACCCTTTCCCCTCCCCATGTCCTCAAGTCCATTCTCTACGTCTGTGTCTTTATTCCTGTCCCGCCGCTAGGTTCATCAGAACCATTTTTTTTTAAGATTCCATATATATGTGTTAGCATACAGTATTTGTTTTTCTCTTTCTGACTTACTTCACTCTGTATGACAGACCCTAGGTCCATTCACCTCACTGCAAATAACTCAATTTCATTTCTTTTTATGGCTGAGTAATATTCCATTGTATATATATGCCACATCTTCTTTATCCATTCATCTGTCGATGGACACTTAGGTTGCTTCCGTGTCCTGGCTATTGTAAATAGTGCTGCAGTGAACATTGTGGTACATGACTCTTTTTGAATTATGGTTTTTTGAATTATGGTACATGACTCTTTTTGAATTATGGGTATATGCCAGTAGTAGGATTGCTGTGTAACCCCCATTTTAGAGGTAAGGAAATTGAGTCTCAAAGAAGCTGACTTGGTAAGTGGTCCCTGTTAATGGTCTTCACCCTGCCATACTGCCCATTGCCCTGTGGTCCTTTCTCCTCAAAGCTACTCAGCTAATATTTCTAAAATGTAGATAGGTCCTTATTACTCTCCTGACTAAAATCCACTGCTTTTAGGATAAAGGCCAAGTCAGATGCCAGCTAAAATATTCTTTCCTCAGGAGAAAGTTTGCTGACCACCCAGATCACATCAGATTTCCCTGTTTCATGCTCACACAGCCTCCTATGCAGGACCTGCCACTCATGAAATTACTTGAGTTGACATCTAGCTCCCTTTCCAGAATATAAGTCCCATCAGAATAGGGTCAATGTCTTCTTTGTTCAGAGCCTAGTATATAATAGGTGCTTAATATTTACTGAATGGATGATTTTGTTTTGTTTTTCTGACTCACAGTCTGTTTTGTCCACCACATGCAGGTTCAAGAGAGACAGTAATTTAATATTTCTGCTAAATTTTCAAACTCTCAGAAAGTCTTGCCTCGATATTATGTTCAGCATGTACTGTAAATTGATTTGGGCCATTGTTCCTTTCCTTAGTGTCGCATCGTATTTGGGGAAAAATGGTTAAAATAAAGGGAGGAAAACAGTGGTTTTAAGGAATTTATTTAAGTCACTCCAAAATATCCAAGACACTAAAATACGTAATTGCTAAATAGTATTTTAATGATTTAATTGTAGATGACTCAGAACTATACGGATTTCATTTCTCTTTAAACTCACAAGAATTTAGCAATTAAGGAAAGATGTTTTCAGGAAAAAAAAATAATGTGATCAAAACAAGATAGATAGATAGACAGATATAGAGAAAGATGTAGATAGTATATTGCACTTGTCATGAAATTTGGGGATTTTGCAGGGTCCAACTGGTAGTACTTTTCTCTGTTTGTCAATCCTACCTCTCCAAATCCCCTGTTATATTTTGATTTAGTTTGGTTTTACCTTTTTAGCTTATCTTTCTTTTTTAAAAAACATATTTTATTTGTTTATGTTTTCTTTTAATTTTATATAGTTTTAAAGGTTACTTTCCATTTACAGTTATTACCAAGTATTGGCTATATTCCTCGTGTTGTACAGTACGTCCTTGAGCGCCTATCTTACACCCAGTATTTGACGCCTCACTCTCCCACCCCTGTAATGCCCCTGCCACCCCCCTGCACTGGTAACTTCTAGTTTGTTCTCTATATCTGTGAGTCTGCTTCTTTTTTTGTTATATTCACTAGTTTGTTGTATTTTTTAGATCCACATGTAGGTGATATCATACAGTATTTGTCTTTCTCTGTCTGACTTCTTTCACTTAGCATAGTACTCTCCAAGTCCATCCATGTTGCTGCATATGGCATTATTTCATTCTTTGTTTATGGCTGAGTAATAGTCCTGTGTGTGGTGTGTGTGTGTGTGTGTGTGTGTGTGTGTGAGTGAGTGTGTATACACACACACACACACACCCCACATCTTCTTTACCTGTTCTTCTGTTGTTGGACACTTAGGTTGCTTCCATATCTTGGCAATTGTAAATAATGCTGCTGTGAACATTGGGGTGCATGTATGTTTTCGATAGGTTATCCTTCTAAATTAAAAAAAAAAATTAAAGAAGTATCTACTGTGTGGACAGTGGTTGGAAGTTTTCATAGGAATCTCTCATATGTGACCTTTTATCTTCTCACCAATCCCCTGTAGCAGAAAGAATGGATGTTTTCAACATCATTTGGCCTTTGAGGAAAAATGAGGCCCAGAGGGGAGGAGTCAAACATCAGATTATGTGCCTGGTACTGGGTTGGGCTTTTAGACTTGGGCTATCTTCCTTGATTCTTGGGAAGTTCACAGTTTGTGGAAAAGATCTTGAACCATAAACATATACTATGAGAGGGGAATTAGGTGGTGCTAAACTGTTTAACAGGGGGACCCACCTGGTTCAGAGGGTCAGCAAAGATTTTTCTAAACAGCAGAGAGCTTACTGAAGAGCTGAAGGACAAGTAGTACTTAGCTAGGGGAAAACAGGGCATGGGAAGATGCTGCAGGAGCTTTGCTTTGGCTGGGTGTGGATCAGAGAGGAACACGTAACAGCGAATGGTGAGGAGGCTGGTGTGGATGAGGTTATAAAGGGCTTTCCTTGTAAACCGTGCATGAGCACTTGAGTTTGTTCTCAGGTCTTTGGGGGAGCCATTAAAGGTCTTTAAACTGGTGAATCAAAAGATCCCATTTGCATTTTGCAGATCAAATGGACTACAGTGGGGAGGGTGGGTTGGAGAGGGTGCGACTGGGGAGGGAGAGACAGTGGAAGCAGCCAGAGGCTTCGCAGGGCAGGAGGAGCAGCCCCATATGCCCTGGGCTCCTCCTCGTGACTTGACCCTTCAGACTCCATATCTGCATCTTTGTCTCCCTCTTTCCAGTCCACTGTTTCTAAATGGACACACTCTAAAGCCGTCGAGTGTTATGCATTTGATATTATCATCAGCACCACTATTTATTTTATTGATAAGACCCAATGCCTGTGCATTGGGGAACCAGTTACATGAGTAAGTTAAGAACTATTTGTTAAAAGTGCTAAAAAAAGGGGCTTCCCTGGTGGCGCAGCGGTTGAGATTCTGCCTGCCAATGCAGGGGACACGGGTTCGAGCCCTGGTCTGGGAAGACCCCACATGCCGCGGAGCAACTAGGCCCGTAAGCCACAACTACTGAGCCTGCGCGTCTGGAGCCTGTGCTCCGCAACAAGAGAGGCCACGACGGTGAGAGGCCCGCGCACCGCTATGAAGAGTGGCCCCCGCTTGCCACAACTGGAGGGAGCCCTCGCACAGAAACGAAGACCCAACACAGCCATAAATAAATAAATTAAAAAAAAAAAAGTGCTAAGCAAGATGAATTTTAGTCCATGATTATGTTCCGGAGGTTTAGAAACCTCAGATAATCAGCGCTTCCAGTGCAGATGTTCCTATAATAATAGCTTTTTCTTACAAAAACAAAAACAAAAACAAAAACTGGATCTTATTTTGTGTTAGGCATCATACTGTTGCTTTTACATCTAGTTTCTCATTTCATCTTCCAACCAATTTTATGGGGAGGTGGTATTATCCCATTTTGATAGACATGGAGAGTAGCGTTCAAGAAGTGTGAAGTGACTTGTTCAGCAAATCACAGCTGAATGTGTGGAGAAAAGGGACAGTGTTTTGCCACTGGAATTTCAAGTATCTGTGGTGAGCAGGGTTTTGGGCAAAGGGTTTGTGGGGAATATAGAGTGAACATGCATGGCCCTTGCTCTTGGGAACCCGCAGCCTCATGGCACAAATGGTTCATTCCTGGGAGTAACTGTCGAACATCCTTGCTGTATAGGGCTGTGTTCCACGAGAGAGGGGCAGGGAAGTGTCAGCTGAGAGGTGAGGGAATCTCTTCTTTGAGTTGGGACAGCCAGGCAGAGCTATACTGGGGCACTTGGAAAGGAGCCCAGGCCTCCCACTCAGAATCATAGCCTTGCCTCTTGCTGGCACGGCTGTTATTCCACCTCCCTGAGCCTCTGTTTGCTCATCTGTGAGACAAGGGTAACAATACCTACTTTGCAGAGGTTGAAGTAAAGTGTTGAGTGTAATGTACCCAAATCACGTAAGACATGTGGTAGGTGTTCAGCAAATCACACATGCCCTCTGTGTGAGTACAGATGCATATGGCAGGACAGATGTGGAACAGCAGGGCAGCAGAGGGGAGGCACTTGGAGGAGGCGGCCATGACCTCCCCAAGCTATTGCACGGGCACCGTGTAGGCAGTGGGAGTTATGAGGCTTAGTGGTCTTCCTCTACCCTACGCTGGCCCTGTGACCTTCGGAGAGTTAGTGAAACCCTCCTGAGTCTCAGTTTCTTCATCTGTAAAATGGCTATAATAAGAAGTTATGTAACTCATAGGATTATCATGGGAAGTAAAAGACAATCCATATATGTGCTGAGTTCAGTGCCAATGTAGGGAAGGCAACGAGTCGACCTTGGCCATCACCATTTGTCCTCCTGAGAATAACATGCCCAATGGGGCAGGAGGGAGGATCCCAGCAGAGTTCACACAAGAGGCATGAGGACAATTCTACCAAAGCCTGACACCCGATGGCAAAGTCTCATCCCTGTGTCTTGCGCTTGAAGGAACCTCCCCTGCTTGGGCTCAGACCCATGCCTCATAAAGACGTTTCGTTCAAACCCAGCATGAGTAGCACCTTTCAGGGCCCCCTGGCTGCCTAGAAGAGATGGGGGCAGAGGTCTGGGGAGACCTGGAGGCTGAAAATCTGTTTTGACTTTATTGCTATTGATCTTTCCCCAAATTTCATGCAACATTAGCCTGGGATTTTGCTGCACATTCATTAATGCCAGAATGGAAGCTTCCTCCAGCCTTCTGTTCACTTTTCATTTACACCCAGTGGCAGTCTCACCAGGTGATGCCGTGAAGTGTGAATCCATAAAAACAATCAGCTGCAAAGGGCCAGAGGGTTCTTCAGCCAGCTCGGTGCAGCAGAAAGAGCCCTGGACGAAGAGGTGAACACCTACCTGCCTTCCCATCCTGACCCAGCCTCAGGTGTCATCCCCAATCTCTGTGACCTTGTTCTGCCATCTGTAAATGATATTTTGAAGGTTTTATGCACTTCCAAATGGTGATACTTCTAAAACTGATTTTAAAACCTAATCAAGTGATATATTAGTTGGGAAGGTATTTTAAGACACAACTATGTATATTAAACCCATTGTTTTGAAACCAGTGCTTTGAAACTCAGAATAAAAGTAGTGAGTCTCTGTTACTTAATCCATTCATTCATTCACTTACCTGACATACACCAGATACCTACTCTGTGACGCACTGTGCACTGGAGAAACACTGGACAAACAGTAGTAAGTTATACCAACATGGTTTTGCCAATGTGGAGCTCATTTCCACCAGGGAGAGATAACAAGCATACATCATTGCAAATATGAGAAGTGTTACAAGAGCTAGGACTCTATGATAAGATGGGAAAATATAGAAAAAGTACCTAATCCAATGGAAGAAAGACTTAATGGTTAACCCAAGTTTGAGCTAAGGGAAAAAGTACATCATTTATAACCATAAACTGTATATATCGATTGTCTCCTGGTATGGAGAATGATTCATGAATTGGGAGATACAGACTCAAGTCAAATTCTCCCACTTCCCTGCCAGGTAATTTTTATCTGGATATGTTTTGATGATTTTATTAAATTAAAAACAAAAAGGAAATCCTAGTTAGAGTGGAAAAACTGTATTAAAATAATAAACTAGTGTGTAAGAAAAATAGTACAGTAAGTCCCCTACATGTGAACGAGTTCCATTCCGAGAGTGTGTTCGTAAGTCCAATTTGTTCATAAGTCCAACGAAGCTAGCCTAGGTACCCAACTAACACAATCGGCTATACAGTACTGTACTGTAACAGGTTTATAATACTTTTCACACAAATAATACATAAAAAACAAACAAACAAAAAATAAAGAAAACATTTTTAATCCTACAGTATAGTACCTTGAGAAGTACAGCAGTACCAGCTACATCACTGCTGCTTTTATGCTTGCTTCCGGACATCCTGGGCTTGAAATAAAGATTCTGTACTACTGTACTCTATACAGTACTATACAGTAAAGTATCAATACATAAAAGCACAACCACTTGTAGAGGATGCACACACATGACAATGTACACCAGACACGTGAATTAACTTACGTGATCGGATGTGCAAACGCATATTCGCATCTTTGAAAGTCCGCAGCCTGAAGGTTCATATGTAGGGGACGACTGTGTTAGAGAGTTGTAGCCTAGTGTGCTGCCTGGCACTCACAAAGCATCTTTAGTTTTGTCTTCTATCACTCCTTCGTCCTTGTTGAGTAGTATTATGGTATTAGTTTCTTTATTTTTTTTTAATATTTTATTTATTTATTTATTTATCTATTTATTTATTTATTCATTTATTTATTTATTTATTTATTTATTGAGCTACTGGAGTGATCTATCTTTAACTCATTTTGATGTCTGATACGTGTCACTTTGGGGTCTCAGCTAAACTTTCCATTTCTCATCCAGCTGCAAAGTTAAATGATGCACTCTCTTTGAGCCTCTGTTTCTTCATCTATAACACAGTGATGATAACTCTTCTATATATCGTACATGGTTACTACAGAGATCAACTTATATAATAAATCCGGAATTGCTTAGGTAAACCTAAAATTTCTAAAAGAAGTGTGAAAATTGATTGGACGTTTGTAACTGTGACCTCTGCCCTTTTCTCCCTCTGGAAATTTTCTTGTTTTGTTTTCCTTTTCTGGGATTTTGCTCTCCCATCTCTCCATATATGAATCAGATGTGGTCTTTAAGAGTCAGTTCAGAAGCCTCTTGCTCCCTGAAGATTTCTTCAACTTTTAATCCCCATCCCTTTGCTGTACCTGTTATGGAGTTTAATTCTGCTGGCTTTTCCAACAGTTAGCTTTATATACCTTTTCCAGGAAAAACTACAAGTTAAGAGAATGCTCGTCATCATGATTGTCACCATCCTCATCTTCGTCCTGTTAGCTACCTAGTTTGTGCCGGACACTTTAATAGATTATCTCAGAGACTTGAGATATTCTGGCCAAGTCTATACATGTAAAACAGTTACATAGATGAGATCACTGTGAATTGCTGAGGTTAAGAGGCCTTCCAAAGCAGCACAGCTGGAAAGATATGAAACTGAGTCATCAGTATTTTTTTTTTATTCCAAGCCCAGTGATATTTTAAATATGTATTATTTTAATTTCTGTTATATTTAGTACCAGCATCAAACCACAGCTACCACTGTCGTCATCATTACCATTTTACTGTACCTCTCAAAAAAACCTTGTCCCCCTTCAGAGCTCAAGATAGTACCTAGACGGGCACAGGTTGAGTTTGTTGTGTTGCATGCAAAGAGTATTTATAAAATTGGGTTTATAATGTTGCATTTCATTTACTAAAAAAAAAAAAAAAAATTATTGAGTGTGTGCTACATTTTAGTCAGTACCTTAGGCGCTGGTGATATGATAGTTAACAAAATAGACAATGTCTTTTCATTTATTTAACTTACATTTGGAATGGTTAAGGGAGGAAAAAAATAATACAATAAATGTATAACACAATGTCAGCAGTGATATGTTTGATGAAGAAAAATAAAGCAGAGCAGTGCAACAGGACATGAACATACGAAGAAGCATCCTGTTTTTAAAACTCTGTATCTCAGTCACCTTCCAACAGCCTTCTTAGGAAGATTGGCCAATATTATTTCCTTTTATACAGATGAGAAAAGCTCCAGGTCATGTACTCACTACCACTTCTGTGTCACCATGGACACCTCCCTTTGACATGAGCCCCTACAGTCCAGAAACTTAGACCCTCTATGGTATGGTTTTCATGGTGTTATGGAAACTTGAAAGATTTTTAGGTGTGCTAGCTTAGATGATTGTTCAGCAAATATTCACTTTCCATCTGCCACTGGGAGTCGGACATATTTTCTTTTCCTGTTGACATTGAGCTTGGCCATCTGGCCTACTTGACCAGTGAGATATTAGTAGGTGTAACACAAGCAAAAGCTTGATATGTGCTGTCACAGAGGAGTTTCCTTCTTGTGCTTTCTGAAATGTCCATGGGAATATGTCCCATACAGCCTGCTGGTCCAAAGAGGATGATAGGCATGTGAAGCAGACCTGAACTCAACCTGCAGTTTGCAGACAAGCTAATCCCAGCCTGAATAATCTCATCCTCATGTGGCCCATAGGCACATGAATGAATACAATCTTGAATGAAAAAAAAAAAAAAATTGGAGTGGTTCTTAATGGCAGTAAATGACTAATACTAGAATCGAGGATTAAATCTCACCTAGCCCGTTCTAGCTCTTCACTTTAGCCAACTTCCCTAACTTATAGACTCTGTTCCTTTGTCTGTAAAATGGTAATAAAAAACAAACTTCGTGGAGTTGACGTGATGAGTAAATCAGATGATATATGTGAAGCACCCAACATAGTAGATGCTTGATATGATTTTTCTCAATGTTCAGAAGTTTTGAGCATGCATCATGGTTGCCTTCTAGAAATATCCAAGCAAGCTCAGCTCCCCCGATGTGGACTCCGGCCAGGTTTTCTGGACTACTCTGGCTTGTTCCTACTGACTTCACCAGTCTTCATTCTTCTCACTCCACAGTGACTCCAACCCTTTTTCCTTTTTGCTTGATAAATTTCAATAAGCACGTAGCACTAGCTGGATAGTCCATGCTGGCATTTGAGCTTCCAGTATGTGTTTATAACTATGCTGCATTATCTTAATTACAATGATACAAGGACGGGAGTAGGGGGGAGGAGTTGAAAAGAAAATTGTTCAGAAAAATGCTTCAAGAAAAATAACCCACAGTTAGTGGACAACAGGCCTGCGATTGTGGTTGTAACTGAAAATGGCACTATTAATGCAGTACTTATTCATTCTGTATAATAAAAAAAGGAAGCTCTTTTCACAGTTACCAGTTCCAGATGAAATTAACATCCTGTGATATTTCCCATAAACGGTTGTTTTGTACACATTGATGGAAACAATTAGGTTGGAAGTGAATGAGAGCTGTGACTGGAGGTTAAGGTAGGGAGGGTCAGGTACATCCAGAAGGACAAGGGTGAGAAAGGGAATTCAGACTTTGCTGAGGATGGGAAAACAGTGAAGCTCAGAGCAGGCAGTATGCTTGGTATCTAGGAGGAACAGTGAGACTTTAAGAATCGGACTTATCTTATGGGTCAGAGCCACAGAGACATTCATGGTAAGCTTGTTGAACAGGTGAGTGTAAATATTTGCATGAGTTGTGTTTACTTAAGTTGCAAGTTCAGTCATCCACAAACCCTCCTGCTCATGAAACCAGTGCCATCCTTGGCTGTCTGCCTGAACCCTGTAATCCTGCCCAAATTCCAGAGTCTGGTCATGGTCTTGCCCAACGATCTCTGCCCTTCTGCCATCCCTCATTGAGGATGATGGTGAGATGAAGAAATTTTTTCATGCCATGACTTTGTTTTTCTTCTTTTCTGTAATGAATGTTTTAATTTAGTTCTGTAGGCAAGCTGATCATGGTAAGTAAAGCATCAATGACAAGTCATCCTTTTATAATTGAAAAGGGGAACATTCAGGCAACCTTTGGCTGTACTGGGGTATAGTTAACCCTGAAACTGTATAGTTATATATCATTCCCAAAGGGAATAACTAGGATGCATCTCAACTTCTCTTATATCCTCCAGTTTAGATCTAAGTCCTATCATTCCTGCCCATTCTAACCCCTAAATATATATGTTTTCAAATATAAACCTTGTTTTCTATTTCCTTTGACATTGTTATAGTCAAGATTTGTATCTTCTTCTGTCTGGACTTATAGAGACTTCTTGAATAAGTGCACAGCCACTAGAATTGGACCTGGGTTAGTATCTTGACTCCATCAACATTAAGTATTGGGATCTTGAACACAATTTGAGTTCTAAGCTTAATTTTTTTTCTTCTACAAAAAGCAGTTTCTCGAAGTGCTTACCCCGTATGATTGTTGTGAGTATTAAATTGGAAATTCAGGTAAAATGCTTAGCACAGTTACTGGCACATGCTGAATGGCTGAATACATTTCAGCTCTTTTTATCATTATTATCATTATGTGTTATTTTCCCTAGGAACCCTCTTCCACACTGACATCACATTGATCTTTCTTAAGTACTTCTCTGACAGTGCCACCCTTCTGATCAAAATCCATATATATATATATCTTATAATACATGCCCATATAATCTTCCCTACTGTACAGACTAAAGTTCAGATGCTTAGCTTGGCATTCAAGTTCCTTCCTGATGTGGTCACAAGCTCTTTCTCACCTCGTCTGTAGCAGCATCCCTCCAGGGACACTGGACTCTAGCCATACTAAGTGGCTCATCATGTTTTGAACTGAAGATGTCTTTGGACTTGTGCTCTTTCTATATGCCACCCGGGAAAACCCTGTCATCCTTCTTTGATATACCACACCCAGCATCAAAGTGTTGCTTCAGTCCCTGTGCTTTGCAAGGGAGCGCTAAAGTCATCAGACAGGTAGCCATCTCTCCCTACTTGGCCTTCTGGACATGAACTCCATATCCTCCTCTTGTCATTTTTTTTTTTTTTAGTGCTTGAGTCACCAGTTAATTGAATAATTCTTTTTGATGTCCAGTCCAACTTAGTCCAGCTTTAATTTAACTTCATCTTGGTGTAATTTATTGCATCGTCAAGCTCTATGGGAATGGTCTCTAAAATGTCACCGAGATGATTGGCTTCCAGCAGGTTTGCTCCTGACTTAGATCCATGCGCCTTTGCTCATACCAGTCTCTAACTGATAGAGATGTGCATGTCTTTCCTCCACTTTCCTCCTCTGTGTTCAAACACGGCTCAGGAGGTAGATGCCTTGGCCATGAAAAGAGGCAGGTGGGAGGCTGTGGGCTTCCCTCTTGTCAATGTCTTCCTTTCTCAGGCACCATTAATTTATTACACACCAGTGGAGACTTGCCAATTTGCCGCACAGCTGATGACTTGCTATATTGTATCTCAGTTTCTTCTTCTTAGAACCAGATAATGGACCAATTGTTTCTGAGCCCAGATGCATGGACAAGAGAGTTTGTATCTGCGTGTGTGTTGGAGGGATGAAGAAAGGGAGTTAGGACTGGCCTCTTCCCAATCTCCTAAGTATAAGAGCAAGGCAAATTTCTTTGGGTTTCTACTAAGGATAAGACAATTCAAATTATGATTTGTTTCTTCCTCTGTAATTATTGAAAGGCACTTAAAATTAAAATTAAAGCCTCGAGTTGTAAATTCACAGAATAATGGATTTTTAGGGTTATCATTGGTCTGAGCTGTCTTTTAGTCCATCTTTTCTATTTAATACTTGAATCTCCTCTATGTTATTTTTGGAATGTGACACGTTTGCCTACTTACTTCCAGTTTCAGAGGACTTAACTAGCCCCACTAGCTCTTCTTTCCATAGTTAGAAAGCTCTGTCATGTAGTGTGCTCATAAGTAATCAATATTACTATCATGATTGTTATTGATATTATTATTCTTAAGATCATGGTTCTTAGTACCACACAGATCTGAGTTTGAATCCCAGCCGTCCCACTTACCACCTAGGTTACCTTACTCTAGAGGTTCCCAACCGAGGTGATGTGGCCCCTCAAGGGGTATTGGGAAATATCCGGAGATACTTTTGGTTATCACACCTCAAGGAGGAGGCTAATAGCATCTAATTGGCAGAGGCCAGGCATGCTGCTAAATATCCTACAACACACAGGACCATTCCCCCAGCAGAGAATTATCCAGGCCCAAATGTCAGTAATGCTAAGATTGAGAAATCTTGCCTTAGTCAAGAAGCTTAACTGTCTCAGGGTCAGTTTTCCCATCTGTAAGAGAGAGATGAGTAGAATTTGCTTCACAACATCATTGAGAATTACGTGAACTTATATCTGCAGAGCACTTTAGTAGGTACCTGGCCCAGTGTAAGCACTCAAAAAAATAGCTCCTGTAATTATAGCATATATAATGCATGTATCATGGTGCGTGGGACATAGTTAACAGTAATAAGAATATTAAACATTGGTATTATAAGTACTAATAATACTACAGCCCTTCAAATAGTCGAAGGCAGGTGAGTTTACTTTTTATAGTGTCTTTATTATTTCTTATGATTCCATTACAAGCTTTCATATTAGTCTAGCTTGTCGTCTCTGGATCTCTTCTATTTTGCTAATAATATTCTTAATGTGACACTCAGATCTCAACACAGCTCTCTAGGTGTGGTCTGAACAATGCGCAGTAGAGACGTCCCGTTCTTCGTTCCAAGACTTTATGCTTCTTTTAATGTAGCCCCAAAATATGTTACCTTCTCAGTGGTCACCTTACTGTTAACTTACATTGAGATCTCTAATGCCCAAATTATTGAATGGAAATGATGGGTAAGGAGAGAGAGGAATAACGCCCAGCTGAACATGTGTTTATAAAATTTATGTTATTGGTGAGGACTCCAAAAAAACCTACTTGGACACCCACATCTAATCCAGGCATGCAAGGTCCAAATTCTAGACATTTAAATCAGGAGATGAGTGATGAGGGATAAAAGGTGAAGAAGGAGAGGCAGACTCAGAAGAGAAATAGCATGTGTTGTTTATAATACTGGAGTACCCGTTTTCAGAACAGTAGCTGGAGCGTGAGCCCCCTTCCAGGGCCATCAGAATCTCCAGTGTTGCTACTGGATGAGCTGAGTTTGGAGGTTCTCTCACAGCCTCTACGCATCTCTCTCTGTCTCTTTTTTTTATCACATTTCTCTACTTCATTGTGCACACCTAGCAAAATGAGAGCATTCCTCAAGACCCATCCGCCCGTGCACGCAGGCTCCCTGAACAAATGGCTCCCTAGGATGGATCTCTATTATTTCACCAAAAAACATCAGAGGAGGAATTTGTTCTGCTCCACTAAAGACATGATTTCCAGTCCTCTCTCCTGCCTTAGCTCAGTTTTTTTTGGCTGCTCCCTGGGAAAACGGTAGAGAGAAAAAAGGTATCCATAATACTTAGCTGAGACAGTTTAACCAGGCTAAATAAGGGAAGAGAAGATAATTCAGGATTATCTAGCTTTGGAATAAAAATAATTCCTAAGATGCATATGTGAGCCCGGACAGCCCCACCATTCCACAGGCTGACCCTCTCTCTGCTTCTCCCACATCCTTCTTTGGTTTCTCCTCCTATTTGCATCATATCAGCAGTGGTTAAGATCAGAGAGTCAGGCCAACTTGGGCTCCAGGTCAGGCTCTGCTCCCATATGGGGATACTAATGTCACCCACTTTCCAGGCTGGTGGTGAGTGGCATATGAGGCAGCAGTGCCTGGCATAGAGTAGATACTCAACAGGTCAACAAATCTGAGTTTATAGTATAACTGGTGTGCTTATTTAAATCTTTCTTGTAGATATCCTCATCTCCATTTAGTAAATGAACAGAATAACCAAGGTTCAGAGAGGCACTGCCATTGTACGCAAGGGTGAGCAAATGCTAAGAGGCAGATCCAGGATTTGAACCTTAGTGCAACAATAAAATCATTTTGCATCGAGTTTTTACCATGTAGTTTTGTCTTACCTCTTTGTATGTATACTGTCTCACATGAATCTTGCAGGCATTTTTATTTCCTGTGGCTCAGAGCGGCCTAGTGAGGGGTTCAAAGTCACACAGCAGCTGAGCTGAAACTGAAGATCTGGTCTTCTTTCTCCACATCTGCTGAGTTTTCAGTTCAGGATCCCCTGCCGTCCCCTCCCCCCCACTGTTGCTCTCTAGCCGTCTGCTTGCATTTTTGTGTGGCGGTGGCATGTAATCACACATAATAAAGCAAGGCTGCTCTAACTGTCATGTGGAAATGGGAAATTGAAATTGTAAGCCATTAAATGGAAAATCCCAAGCCTTATAGTAATGCCAACTCAGCCTCAATCCATTATTGTCTATATATTTAGCCAGTCTATTTTTAAGAGTTTAATATTGAGAAATAGGACATATTTATAATGCAGCTGCATTCGTCTCACTCTGAAATCCCTGCCATTTGCTATAGTTGACTTACATGTGTTTAAATTTATAACCACTTTCTTGCGCTGGGAAGATTTGCCCTTAGTTTAAAGGAACATGGGTGGAAAGTCTGCCAGTTGAAGAGGTGAGAACTTTCCCAGTTCCGTGTTCTTCTCCCCCACGTCAGCATGGGTCGGTAATGCATCTGTGTCACCATGTATATTTTTCATACCTCTCCTTTGGTGGCAAGTCATATACAATGTGAAACATTTTTTTTTTCATTCATTCAGCAAGCACAGCCCAACCCTGAAAGCTCTGAGTGGATGTGCTAGCAGTCTTCATGCCACTGAAGAGAGACATCTCGGTTTCAGGTGGTTGTTATTTCTGGGATTATTCTTATAATTATCATTCATATGGTCTAAAGGGAAGCTGGCTAAGAGGGGTTCCTTTCATCCACTCCAATGTGGAAGTCTATTCATTAAACCGTGTTTATCGGTCCCATTCCAAAACAAGCCATGGTGAGGTGTATGAAGCTATTTGTCTAGCTCTGCTATTTATAGGCTACATGACTCTTGAAAAATTAATCTTGTTGTGCCTCCCTTACCCTATTGTAAGATGGAAATTTATCAGTCAATCATTGCCACAATAATGCTACCTAATAAAAAACTATGAAATCTCAGTGGCATCCAGTAATAAACATTGACTTTCCAAGTGTCTGCGGATTAGATGGAGTGTTGTACACATCTCAGATGGATTGCTTCTCATCTACAGATTGGCTGGTGTCAGTGCCCTAGACTGTAGGATTAGGGTGACTCCGCTCCATGCTGAAGAGCTGTGAGTTCACTATATGTCCGTCATCCTCCTTGGACCGGTAGGCTTCTCATGGTGGTGGCAGGTATAAATGTTTGAGCAGACATATGTGATGCCTCTTGAAGCCTATGTTCATAACTGGCACACACTGACTTCTCCCCACATACCACTGGACACAACAAGTCACATAGCCAAGAACAAATCAAGGGGCAATGAAGTACACTCCATCCACAGTGAAGTTATAGCAAGAGGTAGGTACAAGGAGTGGTGAAAAGGCTAAAAGTTCCATGTACCGTAGTCATTATGAGAATTACATTCAACCATGGCTTGTTTACTTTAAAATAATACCTGTTACATTATAAACACTCCATAAATGGTAAATATTATTATTCTTGTGATTACGTGACTAGTGAGGTGTTCTTGGCAAATTGGAATGCTACATTTAGGTGAACCTCAGTAACAGATCAACCAGAAACATCCAAGCTAACTCTCTGGGGGAAGAAGTGAAACCAGGAGGAGGTGAAGTTTCTGGGAAGGAAGAGAGTAGGGGTTAGAGAGTGGGATTCTCCCTTCCCTGCCAACCAGATGCCAGAGAAACAACGTCCTCTGGCTCAAAATGATGGAGTTAGATCTTCATAAGCAACAGATCTCTCTCTCTCTCTCTCTCTCTCTCTCTCTCTCTCTTTTTCTCTTTATATATACCTATATATAATCCCACATGTTTGCCACAGTGCGCCTTACATTCAGGACCTGGTGATCTCTTAGAGGTCACAGCACAAACTTGATGAGAATGAAAGAGCAAGATACGAGAGTGGACAGGGGGCCATGAGCAGAAGATCGATTTCCAGGCTTAGTGTAACAGCCATACCCAGGTCCCAGGTTAGTCTAGATCCAAGGTGTAACCATGGGGGTTGGCTGACGTAGAGCGCAAGCCCTGGGTGTCCCTGGGGTCAGGGAAGATGGTAAGATTTATACATGAGAGCACAATAGGGAGGTAGAGTCCTTAGTCAAAGGCACTGAGTTACCCACAAGGGAAGTGGAGAACCTAGTCTGTATTAAGCTTTGACTCAGTGCAAGGCCTTCGGCAAGCTTATGTCACTTAAGCTTACTAACAGGAATGATAATAAAGGCTATACTTTGTTGAGTGCTTAACCCATTTTGCATACTGTGCTAAGCACTTTGCATATATTACTGCTTTGAATCTTAACCAAACCAAGTAAACAAACAAACAGAACCCCACAGTTCTTGAGAGAGATTTATGCTCAAGGTTTTACATGGAGAACTGAGGCTTACAGAAGTTAAGTCCCATAATGAATAAGTGATAGAATGAAGGTTAAACCCAGGTCTGTCAGATTCTTAAACCACATGCACTTGCTAAACCCAGGGTATCTGAGATAAATATAAAAGGCACAGGAAAGGGTAGTGAGGCCGGATAACAGGGCTCTCAAAAGAGGTGGACCTTTTGAACTGTAGTCTGGGAAAGGAGGTAGGAGTCCGCAGAAAGAGCCGGACCAGTCTTCATAGCTCAAAAGATGGATTTTCTTTATAATGAAATCATCTCTCATGTCAAGCTCTTGAAAAACCAAACTGTGTGGGATTTTCTCTACAACTCCTGCCCCTTTTTCCTGCTGATGCTCCTCTTTATGTCATCCTCTTTACCTGGTTCTGCATTCTTTAAGGGTCGGGCAAGTTCACATCTCCTCTGGGGATTTTCTGTAGCTTTTCCACACGCAAAAGGAATTAGAGGATACATTTCCAGCCGTCTCATCACCGGGCATTTAGCACACTGTGTTTTTCTTATCTTTATCCGTCTCTTCCACTAAGCAGTGCTGTGTTTTAAAGAAGGCTCGACGTTCAGTTCATGGCTGTGTCCCCAGTGCCCATCTCTGGATACAGCACCCAGTAATGGCGTTGGGTGAAGAATTCCAGTTGTAGAATGTGGGTGGCCCTCTAGTCACAGGGAGTGCTAAGCCATATACATAGCCTTCCTGTGCAGTTATAGAAAGGATCAATCTAGGAAAAGAATCTGACTAGTGACTGCGAGTTCCGTCAGATTCTGGGCACGCACATGCCACCCGGGGTTGGGTAGAAGACCTGTATTTGCTATGACCGACGGTTTAAGATCTTTTTGGCAGTAACAGTATTAACTGTCATCTTTCAAATGCTTACTCTGTATCAGCATTTGTGATAAGCATTTTAACATCTCATTTAATCCAAAAACAGCTTTATGAATTTGGAATTGCAAGCCTCATTTTAACACTTGGGGAAGCAGAGGCTCTGAGTGCTTAAGTGATTTGCCCATGTTTTGCAGCTGGTAAGACACATAGCTAACTTTCCAAACTATGGCCGATTCCAAAGCCTTTCCATAGCCATGCCTTGCCACCAAGGTGGTAATAAAGTGACCAAGAAGTCTTTGGCCCAGCCTATCTAGTTGCTTCACCCTTTCTCCCTTGAATAGGACTTGTTGATTTGTGGTATCAACTCCAGCCCACCCTTTGGAAATCTCCTTTGCCTCTATGGTCTCTATAAAATGGGAGGTGGTAAAGACAGCATTAGCTGAAAGAGGTGAAAGTGCTTTGCAGACTGAAGCAAGCAGTGCCTGTGGTTATTGCATTCATCTTGTTGAAAGCACATTTCATTTACATTTATAACTACAAGGCCATGGAGCTGCAAGGAATCTTCAAGACCATCTGTGCCCTGGCTAGGAACTGTGGAACCAGCTCCATAGAACCTGGATGGTATTGTGTTTTTAACAGAGCAGAGGAAAATATCATTACATTTAATTCAGTCATTCAAACTCAATGCAGTTCTCCAGCAGAAATTATGATCAGTCTACAAGTCTGCAGTATTAACTGACAGACCCAAGATAGTGTACATAAGAAAAGGCTAGTCCCAAGTTTTCCAATTTATATTTGTTGCTGTTTGTTCATTTGTCTTGTCTGCTGGCACTTGTTTGAAGATAAGCTGTGCCAGGCACCAAAGGTTTAAGAAAATATATGGAAGAAAAAACTAAAAAGAAAATTCTATCCATCAATTTTATCCCTGAGAATTGGGAAGAGCTGACCATTTTAAAAAAATGCGTACATGGGTTTTAAATGTATTCTAGTCATGGAGCATTCTCATCTGGCTAGGGAATACTGGCTGGCTGTTTTCTTTGCTACTTCTTTCTTCTTTCATGAAAAGATGACTCCTATATGAAATGGAATGTCGGGTTCTGGAACTGGATTCTCACAACTTCCAAATTTGATGGTTCTTTGCGTTTATACCAGGTCTTCCTAGCTGAGATGTTCTTTAGGGCTGGGATGTCTTCTCTTATTACCTATGCCCCCACAAACCTGACATTTGAGTGTGCCCAGCCCAAAGCTTGGATATGAAAATTGAGGTCTATATTAGGGTTCTCCAGAGAAACAATCAATAGGAGATGTAGATATAGACACGTGTAGATACATCATCTTTTGGTTATATACATCCCATCCGGATGTCTGTCTGTCTATCTATCTAATGATATCTAGAGAGATTTAAAGAATCATCTCATGTGACTGTGGAAACTGACAAGTCCAAAATTTTCAAGGTAGGCTAGGAGGCTAGAGGTCCAGGGAAGAGTTGTCACAGCTCAAGTCTGAAGGTAGCCTGCTAGCAGAGTTCCTTTCTCCTTGGGGGGAGGTCAGTCTTTTCTCTGTTAAGGCCTTCAGTTGGATGAAGCCCACCCAGATTATGGAGGGTTGTGTTATTCAAAAGCTACTAATTTAAATATTAATGTCCTCTAAAAAATACTTTCACGGGAACATCTAGGAAAATGTTTGACTAAACATCTGGGTACCACAGCTTTGCGAAGTTGACACGTAAAATTAATCGTCATAAGATCTGAGGTTAAAATGATCCTAGAATTTGGGGAAATGGAGTGGAGAAGTAGAAATAAGAGACTTGAGTGCTGGACCTTGGTCCGCTGCTGACTTTTATCATGACTTTGTCTCATGGTGCCTCTGTTTTCACATCTGTGTAAAAGGGAAAATGTATATTCTCTAAAATAATTTTCAAAGTGAATATCTTACAATGCAGATGCCTTTCACAATGAGTGAATGAATGAATGAATGAATGAATGAATGGATTGAGCAATCATAAAGCTGAAGAGTGAGAGAAAGTTGGGTTATGGCCACTCTTGATCACTTACTGTGTTCCAGAAGCTCTGTTAGACAATTATGTACATAATTATGTTTAATCCTCCCAACAACCCTGCAGACATTCAGGGAAACTGAGAGTTGTAAAAGAGAAGGGAGTGGCTCTAGGTCACACAATGGCAGAGCTGACATTGGAACTCGGGTGGGCTTTCTCACACTTTGCACTAGGCAGTATGGCCAAGTAATACCCACCTTTTGCTTGGTTCTCTGAACATAGTTCTGTAGTGAGACAAAACTGACCCCGCAGGGCATGAGCTGAACCTAGGACCTCGAGGCTGGACAGTCTTGACCATCGACACTGAACAACGTTCCTTGGCAGAGCAGGTCAGACTCCAGTCAAGTTGAGCCCCTGGCTCCAGCCAGGACCAGATTGCCGGGAGCTCCTTGCCCAGATGATTTAAGAGGGGCTGAGCTTTTAGAGTCACTTTCCAGGCTCAGAAAAGTCACATCCAAACTCAAAGACTGGGATATCCATGTCCATCCACCAGGAGGGACAGAAAGAGTAGGTGTGCGGTGGTGCAGTGAATGGAACCCGGGCGTCAGAGTCATCATAACCTTAGTCTAAATCCCAGCTCTGCCATTTTTAAGGATGTGACCCTCGGAGCTTAGTTAACTTCTCTGAGCCTCAATTTCCTCATTTTAAACAGCTAATGACACTTACCTTTCAAAGTTGTTAGGAGGAATAAATGAGAAAACATAAAGAAATGCCAGCTTCCTTGCCTGGCAGAGAATTGGTGAAGTTTTCAAGACTTGTGAATTTTCTTCTTATGTAGGCTGGGTGAGTCTAGAAAAATTAAAGAGGGTAATGATAAAGGTGATACAGGAACTTGAACCCAAACCCATACAAGTTACAGTGATAGAACATCCCAGGCTGTGCGGGGGAGAGAACAGCGCGTGAGTGTTTGAATGGGGACTTGCTGAATGCCAGTGTAGACAGGGCATGCAGTGCCTGTTCTTCAGGGCCGAGTATCAGGCTGAAGCTTGCCTGTTGGCTGGAAACAAACACAACCCTTATGCCTTTGCGGTGGTACTCGGGGTCTGCCTTCTCCTTTCCCTTCTCTCGCTGTCTCTGTCTCCTCTCCTGTCCTTCCTACCCTTCCCTTTCTGTTCTCTCTGTATTATTTTCCAGCTCTCTCCCCTCCTTTCCACTCTTCTTTGCTTCCCTTTTCACCCCCTGCCCTTGATTACTGAGCACAGTTTTCCTTGCCATTCTTGTTTTCTCTCCCTCCTCCTTTTTTCTCTCCTCTTTTCTCTCTCTGTCTTGGCTTGGGGACCGGGGCTTCTCTCCACGGTCCCCAGTGGTTCATTCCCATTAAGCTTGACAGTCTCTCATATGTCAATTAGAAAGGGCTGCTTCCCCCTCTTCACCCTCCCTTTCCTGGGCCTGCTGTGATGCTCAGATCAAGCACCATCTGTTGCATTCATCCAGGCGACGGGTGAGCATTTTGCTGCTCTGGGGAGGCAGAGCTCAGCGGGTACCAGGAGGTAACGTGGCTTGTTTGGACAACTTGATATATTGATATTGATAGAGCTACCGAATGGGATTGAGAGGGAAGGGGTCAGGAGAGAGTGGTACAGAGGATGAAATAGGCCGTGGAGGGGTTTGCATAAGCACCTCCCCCTCTAAGCCTGTCTGGGCTCTTGGCAATGTCGCCAAGGCAAGAGCAGCCAGACAGATGGATGGGATCTGCCACGGTCGGGATCAGAAACCCTTGCAGCTCCCTTGCAGCTCAGGGGAGCAAATCTTGCCTCTCTGAGTGTCTTCCTCTCCTCCCCGCTGGTCAAATCTGCATCAGCTTAGGAGAAAGTAAAGCAGAAATAACAGGACGGGAAGAGGCTGACCTTTAGGAATTGCTGAATGTCAGAGCCTCGATGAAAAGGGATGATGTATCAGTCAAGGTTCCAGCTGGGCAAAGAAGGCACCCTCCAATGGGATTTTTAGGTGAAGTTCAACGAAGCTACTATTTATAGAGGTGTAGACAGAGTGAAGAGAATCAATGGGGAAGGGGGTATTGAGGCACCAGGAAAAATAATTATCAGGAAGCCACCACTAATTCCTAGAACTGAAGGTGCAGGGAGAGGACATGGTTTTGCTGGAGTCTGGGGAAAATGGATTTGTGGGAAAGGGGCCCTGGCAGAAGCTGTGGTTGTTGAGTGTCCCCTTCTCTATCAGAAATACAATGCAGAAACAGGAAAGGAGTAAGGGAAGACATCCCCTCAAATTCCCTCCTCCCATTTCCTGCCAGAGCATCTCCCTGGGCAAACTCAACTAGTAGCCAGATAAGAAAGATCTGTGAAATAGCCCCTTGAGGGTCTGCCTCCAGGCCATAGAGTGGGGCAGAATGAACCTGTGGGTGGAAGACGGATCTGGGGGTGCAAAGGGAGATCAGGCAGTGCAGATCAGGAATGGATACATGTTCCGTAGCCTCCACTGTGCCAGAAGCTAACATGCGTCACCACTACACACACTGCCTCTCTGCCTGTTCCAAAGAACGCATGTGTGGGGCCTCCACAGGGTCCAGTTCTCTCTGTGAGTGCGAGACCCACATAGCTTGCTGTCTGCTCAGCACCTCTCCACGTAGACATCTGGGAGGCACCAAGGGCTCTCACCTAAAACCAAACTCAGTTCACTCCTCTTTCAGTGTCCCTCCTCTCACTGAGAGGTACCATCGTTCTGCTTCTGTGGATGCCAGAAGGCCAGGAGTCATCCTCTCTACCTCGCTCTCCCTTATCCCCCTTTTCCAATAAATCACCACATTCTCAGGGAGGGGTACCTACAAAATAACTCTCAAATGTGCTCCCTGCTCTATCTCCACTGTTCTAACATTTCTGTCTCTACTCTCTCTCCTGCTCTGTCCCTATCTCCACCTCTACTACCTAGCATCTCCTACAAGGACTTCTGTAATGTGGTACCACCTTCCTAGTTGGTCTTCTCACTTCCCTTTCTGTCCTTCTCCAATGCATCCTTTCTACTGCCAGAGCGATCTTCTCTAAGTGAAGATCTGATCAAGTCACTTTCCTATCTAAAACCTTCAGTATGTTCTATTCTTAACAAGGCCCAGAAGAGTTAGGGTCAGGGTGGGGGTTAGGGTGAGGGTCAAGGTTAGCGTTAGTATTAGGATTTCCTGCCTCTCTAGCATTATCTCACACCGCTTGCTTTCAGCATTTCAGCCCCAGTGGTGATTGCAGCCCCTTGCATATTCCCTCTCCCCGAGGGGTCTTGGTTTAGACTCTTTCCTCTGACTCCTTTGCTTTCTTCACCTCCCCCCTCCCCCGCAGCTTCCTTGTCACCTGATTATCTCATACTCTTTCCAGATCTTAGTCACAACTGCTCACTTCCTTGAAGCAAGTTTCCATGGTTTTCCTAGACAAGGTCATATTCCTCTCCTAGAGCCTCTTATATCATCTTTCACCTCTCCTTTATGGTATACATCAGTTTTAAATTTTACATTTCTCTGTCATTTATTTCATTACTATTGGTTTTCCTGTCTACATGGTGAGCATCACGAGGGGGTTTTGTTTGTTGTTGTTTTCACCATCTTACCCTGCTATGGACTGAAAGTCAGCCTTAACCCCCAACGTGACTGTGACTTTGTCTACTAGACCCGCCAGAGCAAAATGCCACAGACTGTGTGGCTTAAACAACAGACATTTACTTTCTCACAGTTCTGGAGGCTGGAAGACCGAGATCAGGGTGTCAGCATGGTTGGGTTCTAGTGAGGGCTCTCTTTTTGCCTTGTAGATGGCTACCTTCTCTTGGTGTCCTCACGGGGAGATCTTACTCTCCTTCTAAGGCCACAGTGCCATAAGATGAGGGCCCCGATTTTATGATCTCATTTAATCTTAATTACCTCCTAAAGATCCTGTCTCCAAATATAGTCTGCTATAGACTGAATTGTGTACTCCAAAATTCACATGTTGAAACCCTAACCTCCAATGCGACTGTATTTGGAAATAGAGTTTTTGATAGGTAATTAAAATTAGATGAGAACATATGGGTGGGATCCTAATTTGATAGGATTGGTGTCCTTATAAGAAGAGAAAGACTTCTCTCTCCCTCCCTCCCCCTCTGTCTCCATCTCTCCCTCTCCTCCCCCAACATGGATGCACCAAGGAAAGGCCACGTGAGCAGACAGTGAGAAGGCAGCCGTCTTCAAACCAGAATCTGACCTGTTTATGTTATCGAGTCTATGATTTTTGTTATGCAAGTCCAAGCAGACTAAGACATATTTTCTGAAAATACTGTAGAGTGAATGAATGAGTGAGGAGACAAATGAATGCGTGAATTTTCACAGATGTGTGTGGGTCCCTCCCTTGGAGGATTCCAGACAGTGGCTTGCTCTGGACTTTTGACCACAGTTTAGCCCAACTCTTACAATTTTGTGCAAATCACTCTCCTCTCTGGGTTTAAAGCATCTGGATTGGGCATGACAGTGCTTCTCAGAATTAGACTGTAGCCTCTTGCTGGAGGGTTCTGTATCCTAGGCTTGGAGTAGGGGGCCCATGTTTGGGATTTTCTTCTTGGCTTACCTTTAAGTAGACCTAACTGAGATACCTGGGGAGACAGATAGCAAGAGAGGCAGGTATGTTACACTACTACAGGGTCATTTGTATTGTCAATTATCTTTTCCTTAGCAAACACAGATGCCCCTCTATGTCCCTAGAGATGAGGCTTCTCACAGAGCCCAATACCCAAACCAGCCCTCTGGGTATGACCTACCCTGCAGACACATGTGTGTCTAAGCTGATAAACTTTCCTGGGAAAACAGGATCTCCTTAAAATTGGTGTTGGGATGTTCAGAAGCCTTCTTTGTCCACTCTGGGAAAAGCTCATCAAAGAAACAGGAATCTTTAACACATCCCATTCCTTGTCATCAGACAGCAAGTAGCTTAAACTGAAGAACTTTCCCAGCCTCTTGAGACATAGGTGGAGGGAGGGTTGAGTCTGAAGATTTCAAAGTCAGGGCTCTCTTTGGAGATTTCTCAGAACAAAGACACTGAGATCATTCAGCCAATCTTCTTTTCTTCTTTCTCATTTCCTCTCCTTTTCTTTTATGTTGGCTCTCTCCTTCTTTCTCAAGTTTTTCTGCTTTTTTTTTTTACTTTTATCTTCTACCTTTTTTCCCTCTGCCCTTCTGCCATCACTCTCTCCATTCTCTATAACTTTCTACCAGTCTCAATTTTGAAATTTCTGAAAATGTGGCTACCAGCAGCTCCTTGGAGGATATTGAAACAAAAAGAATGTTGGAGTAGGATTTAGAAGGCTTGACTCTACCGCTTGCTAGCTTGGAGCTAGTTGTATGCCTTGTTTGGGGTGGGTGGGACTTCAATTTCTCTTAGTAAAATGGGGCTCTTGTACCAAGTGATCTACGTATCACTGCACTGCAGTTTTGTCTCCTGAAATATTGTTTGACCCATGTACTGCCGTCTACCTTTATTGCCACTGTTCTGGTTCAGGCATTATTGCCTCTGGCTGGCTCCTGCAAAAGCCTCTGTACAGACCTTTGTCCTTGCTTCTGTGTGTATTCTCCATACTCTGGTTAGTAATTGTTATCACAGGGGCTTAATTGGAACATGCCAGTTTCCTGTTTAAAACCTTTCAATGATCATCTTTTGCCTTTGGGATAAAATCCAAGCTCTGCAAGGTGGCTTACAAGGTGCTCTGCCCTCTGCAGCCTCATCTGCTCTTCCCGGGCTCCACTGCAGCCACACTGAACTCCTTTCAGTGACTCAAGCACCGTGTTCTTTCTGGCTTCAGATCTTTGCACATGCCTCTCCGTCCACCCAGGGCACTCTCTTATCCCAAATCTTTTCAGCAACTCCACCCTGATTCTATCTTCTTTGCTAATTCCTACTCCTGTTTAAGGTCTCAGTGGAGGTATTGCCTCCTCCTCCAGGAAGCCTACCTTGACTCCCAGGATGGGTGAGCTGACCCTTCTTGGTGCTCCTCTGGTACTCTGTACTCCACTGTCACGGAAGTATTGCACAGTGTTGGAAATGCTTGGATATGTGTCCTACCAAGCTATGGATTCCTTGAATCATGGATTGTGTCAAACTTTCACCATCATATCTCAAGGGCTTGGGGCAGTACCCTTGAGAACACAGTCGGTGTTGAAGAAATAAATGCGTAAGCCAGCAGATTCATCTCTACTGGCCCCTATGGCTTCTGCGTCATCACTGGGTCCGGGAGGGAGCTCCAGACACTCCGGGGGGCCAGGCCCTGTCCTCCAGGGGCTGAGGGTGGGCCGAGCCCTAACCTCAGCCCCGTTGCCCACCCCGTAGCGGCAGCTGAGGCGACGCAGGAGCCAGTGGAGTCCCTGATGCAGAAGTTCAAGGAGAGTTTCCGTGCGAACACGCCCATCGAGATCGGTCAGCTGCAGCCAGCGCCTCGCAGTGCCTCGGCAGGGAGGCGGAAGAGGAGAAGCAGGTCCCGAGGTAGGTCCTCCCAGAGCCTCTGGCCAGGATGTCCGCCCGCTGTGCACAGGTCCTTAAGGTGCCAGGAAGAGCTATGCCCTCTTCCCCCTGCTTCCCTGTGCTCACAGAGCCCACGCCACTGTCCCCCTGATAAGTCATCTCAGCTGAGGCCTTGCAGCGAGAGGACCTGTGTCCCTGGGTGTAAAGCTAACCTCTCTGAGCCCCAGCTGCCTCATCTGAGAACGGGAATGAGATGTCCATCTTCCAGAGAGGTTGAAAAGGTTAGCAACAGTCTATGGAAAGTGCCCAGCACAGAACCAGGGTACAGCAGATGCTCTTCAAGTTGTAGCTGGTGTCACTTTGGAGAGTGTGAGAAAGCCAGGATGTTCTCATGGAAAACATCCTCAGACTGGGATCACAGAACAGGGTTTGGACCCACCCTTTAATAGCCTGAGTAATCTAGCGGTCAAAGCAGGAGTCCTGTGTATTAGACCGAACTGGATTCAAATTTTGGTTTTGCTGTTACCTAACCCTGTCACCTTGGGCAGTCCCTCCACTTCCCCAAGCCACTCCTCTCTGCCCAGCTTCCTGTAACATCTCAGCGCAGTGCCCAGCCGGCGTGCAATCAAAAGTAGATTTTTCCCTCCTCCTCCTTTTCCTCATCCTTCTCCCTGTCTCTCCTCCCCAACGTTATCATCATTATCATCATCATCGTCATCGTCGTCTCCTTCTCTGTCCTTCTCGTGACCTTGTGTCTGGGACGAACCCCCTCACCATTGCCTGCTTTCCCAATGTCGTCTTTATCCTTCCGTGCACTAAGTGGTCTCCAGCCAGTCACTCTTCCTCTTGACTTTTACTTCTCTAGTTCCTGTAACTTGATTTTGATTATGTCATTTCCCTTCTCCTGTAAGTTCAGTGGCTGTCCAGGGTCTTCAGAAGTGTTCGTGCTTATGAAACGGCATTTGAGGCCCCCAAAGAGCTCCAGTCTCTCTGCTGACTCTTCTAAATCCATGTGTCCCCCCTTCCACGTTTCTTTCCAGGCCAGTTTCTCTGTGTGAAAACCCCTACCTAGCCCCTATGAATAGTCATTGGCATTTATTGACACGTACTCCAGGCAGCAGGCTAAATGCTGTACGTATCTTATCTCATTTGATCCTCAGCAACCCTATGAAACAGGTATGGTGATGATGCCCATTTTACAGATGATATCACTGAGGCACAGAAAGCTGCAGCCACCTGCCCGAAGGAACATCCTAGCAATTATCAGAGCCAGAAAGAACTAAGCAGTCTGAGTCCCAGACTTTTTTAATCAACCATTAGGTTCTATCCTGGTGAAGCCCTACCTTTCTTTCCAAGCTTAACGTGCGTGACGTATATTGGCAAACACATCACTGACTGTCACCATCACAGTTCACCCTGAATTCTCCCATGTGTGAATTCTCCCACATCTTTATCCATGTGTTAAGCACTGATTTCACTTTTGTGTAATATCATTTGCTTTTGTCTCTCTCTCTCCTTAGCTAGACAGTGTTCTTTGAAGGCGGGAAATATCTTATTTGAATCATCTTTGAATTTCTGGGTCTAAATCAATGTCTGCACACATAGTAGACACTTGTTATTTGCTGAGATAATGTCTAGGTCTTAATCCTGTGAATTCCTGTATCCGGTGAAAAACCAAGATCTACACATTTAGGTGAGATCATAAATCGAGGCAGAATTTGATGATGGAGTTCCTTTTTGGAACTCGTGGTAAACCCCAGGTTGAACCATTTTATAGTGATAAAGAAAAGTTGTTTTGAGGTCATCAATGTCTGAGTGCTAATCCAGCCCTGTCAGTTCAACTTGCTTAGCTTTGGAAGAGTCACTGGATGTCTCTGAGCCTCAGTTTCCTCTTGTGTAGAATGGGGATACCAATCCCTACATCAGAGGATTGCTGTAAGGATCTGATGAAATGATGGATATAGACTACCTTGGAGTGCTGAGCTAATGTGTATTAGGAACTGAATAAATGCTATCTTATATTTGTCATGGCTTGGGCATTCAGGATCACTTGTAATTTCTCTCAGCTTTAACTAGCCATCTTTATTGCTCCAATATTCACCAAGAATCTCCTTCCCATATCCTCTCTAGAAATACGGCCCCCATAAATACACTTGACTCCAAGTCCATAACCTCCCTCCTCTTCACTATCAATCTGAATTTTTTTCCTTAGTGTCATATCCTAAACATTTTTATGTCAATGAATTCTTCCAAAAACAATCTCTTTTATGTACCATAACTGTCTTAACGTGGCCACTACTGTAAGGCATTTGGGCTGTTTCTAATTATTTGCCCATTATAAACAATGTCATGTAGAACCTTTTTTTTTGCATAAAACTTGCCCTTCACTTTGGAGTCTGTTTTCCCCTCTTGAATTGCAGAATTAGATAATTCATGAAATCTATTGTTTGACAGACTCTAATTGAATATCAAGTTATTTTAATTTATAAGTTAGGTGGGAACTAAGAGAACTGATACAGGAAGAAATTCATTTTGTCCTCCCTTTCTTTGTCACCATTATGACCACTGCCACCTTTTATCTCCTGCTTCTGACTATACCCTCCTTGAGATTCTCCCCAAAGCAAGCCAGAGTAACCTTTTTAGAAATATAAACAAGATAAGGTCACTGTTCAGCTTAAAATTCTTCAGTGGTTTCCTGTTATCTTTAGAACACAGTCCAAAGTCTTTGCCATGGCCTGTAGCTTCTGTTCCATCTGAATCTGTCCCTGCCTTCTTCGCTCACTTGGCATTTCCTTGTGCTCCAGACACAATGACTTTCATCATGTTCCAGGAACACAGCGAATGGAGCCCCAGTGTAGGGTCTGAGAACGTGCTGTACTTCTCCTTGCCATGTCTCTTTTTGTCCCCCAGATTCTCTCCTGGCTGGCCCCTTCTCACCTTTCAGCTCCTAACTCAAATGTCAGCTCCTCAGAACCGTCGTCCATGACTACCCAAACGGGGGTACCCAGACTTTTACTCCTTTCCATCCCCAACCTGCTACTATCTGTTACATAACCATTTTTCGTTCCTTCCCTAATATTAGGGTCTAAAATCACTTTTATTTGTTTGCTTGTTTACTGTTTTCCTCTCTAAAATGTAAGCTTCATATTCATAAACCTAATACATAGAAAGTGCTTAATAAATATTTGTTGAATAAATGAGTGCATTAACCTCAAAGATTGTGGAAAAGTGGCTTCGTTTTATAACTTTCAAATTGATGGTAGAAGAGGGATCCAGGATAAAATCAAACCTCCCAGTACAGATCTCCAGGGGATCCTGTTTCCCCTAGAGATAGACTCATTGATGGATAGCACATGAAACGTGCTCAAGTGGTTGCTGTCAAAGCAGTTTTCAAAATGGCTTAATAACGTTGTGCTCACGGTTTTGCTGCCACTATTGGATAAGGTTTTTGCAAGAGAGAGAAAGGCTAGTACGTGCCAGTCCTAAACTTCCCAACGCACACACTTTCCACCACATGTCCTCAAGATTTTCTTGGACAGAAGAAATCCATGGTCAATAACTGTTTTGGAAATTCCGCACACTCCCTCTTTCTCTTGGAAATTCCCAAATGCATCTTAATCTGTGAAAGACCCTGGGAAGTCCTGCAGTGCAGAGAGCTGGGCAGATTTGTTTAGTTCATCATCTGTAAAACCACCTTGACCACAGACCCTCTTTTTCCCCTTGGAACATGTGTGAACATCTGGCAACACAGAAGCAGCCATAGAAACACAGTTTTGGAAGTGCTCCATTGGCTTCCACTGACCATCAGAAATCCCAGATATCATGGTCAAAATCCCCAGTCTTTTCACTGTCTCTTCCCCCTGCCGCTGAAGTGGCCGTGGGCCTTCTGGCCCACAGTGGGAACACCTGGCCTCTCTCTGCTTCACTGGGCTCTGCGCCTGGCCCATGGTGCTCAGCGGGTCCCAGCAGATGGAACGGTAGCAGAGAACCGGTGTCATGAAACTGAGCACATGCTTGCAATCAGCTCCAATGTGGTTTTGTAGTTAGGGCTTCCTCCTGAGAGACCTGGCAGATGCTGACGTGAACTGTCCTCAGGCAGACAGAGGAAAATGGTGGAGGGCCCCGTGCTGTCCTCTTGTCTGTGACAGCGTTTTATGAGGCAGCTGTTGGGTAGTCAGGTCCACAGGTAGTGAAGAGGAGGTGTTGGCTCTCAAATAAAGCAGAGGAAGGTTTCTGTGGATGTGAGGAAAGGCTGCTGAGTTTCATGCAGTCTAGGTAGTGGTCTTTAAAAAGTGGGACTTTATATTTGAAATTGAATTCCACCACTGGCTAACTGACTGATCTTTAATAAGCAAAGAAGCTGTTTGTAGCCTCAGTTTTCCTATCTGTAAAATAGTGCTAATAATGCTGAAATCACATGTAGGGTGTGAGATAATAACCTGCAAAATGCTTAGTCCAGTGCCTGGCTCATGGTTGACCCTCAGTGTCTGGCTCATGGTTGACCCTCAATCATTGCCATCAGGGTCCCACTAATCTGGCCTCCAGCAGCTCACATATCCATCCCCTCCTCCCCGGGCCGTTGCCTCTGACTTGGTTAAGGTTTCATCATCCCTCATCCAGATTCCTGTGACAGCCTCTTCTTCCCCAAATCCATCTTCCACCCCGGTGGGTGAAGTGATCTTTTGAAAACACACTAAATCAGACCATGTCACTCTCCTGCCTAGAACATTTTCCTGATATTCTGTCACTTGCACTGGGGGATTTTGAGGCTTTTGCAGTGAAGTCTTCCTGGAGGCAGATGAAAATCAACACACACCCCCAAACAGCCTGCAGCTGTGCTCATAAAACATCATCATAAGCCCCAAATTCCAGATTCTGTCTAAAAAAAAATCCATGCCATTCTATTCTGTAATATGTGCATATTTATTTTAGTTTAGATTATATTATTTGTCAGTTAAATTATTTAACATTTTCTCAAGTCTTTAGGTAATGTCGATGTCTCGAGAAGAAGAATCATACTTTCGCTGATTATACTAGGATAGTAAGGTACCATCTTCAATAGGTTTCCATAGGATCCAGTGAGATAATGCCTGTAAAGCACTGAGCACAGAGACAGGCAAAAGGTGCACACAGAACATGTGTTCTATTATTTTATTATTTACTACTCTTATGGCTACTGTTTTATTATTACTTTTACATTTGTCAGTATCACTCTCATGACAGTGATAATGTCAACATCATTCTATTTTTCAATGTCCCATTAAGGATACACTTACCCAGTTTTAGAAGGAAGAGTCTGTAGGATTTAGGGCACACTGTTTAATAGGATTAGAAAGTTGCCAGAGCCGGCTACACAAGGCTCCTTCCTAGCCTGGACTCCAGCCTACCTCTGAATCCCCCCAAGCCACTGTATTCTGCAGCCTCCAGCACACTGTCCGTTTTCCTCTTCCCCCAAAATGACTTGGTTTCCAAATCTGTGTAATGATCATCCTTTACCTGAAAGCCCCTCCCTCTCTTCTCTAGGCAGCAGATTGCTACTCATGTTTCAAATTCTGGTCTCAAGATTTTCTCTGTGAAGACCCCACCCCCCAGCCCACCCTCAGCCCTAATCCAGGCTGAGTGAGCTGCTCCTTTGGGCACTTGTAGCCCCCGTGCTGCTTTCTATCACAGCCTTCATTACAGGACACATCTGCTTCCCTCATCATCTCTGACAGTCCCATGATGGAAAGGACAGTGATTTATGTCTCTCTGAAGACCAAATGCCTAACATAGAACTGGCATAGAATAGCAATTGGCTGAATGGGAGAATATACGAATAGGTGGATGGATGCATGAATGCCTGGATGAATAAAAGAAGCTAGTTGGGAGCTTCATGGAATACAAAGGGTTAAGAAGATGTGGTGCAACTAGCACTTACTGAGCATTTAGTGTGTTCTCAGTACTATACTCATCATATATTATCTCATTTAAAAGCTCCCCACATCCCATAAGGTAAGGACTATAATTATCCCTATTCTACAAAACAGGAAATTCAAGCTTAGGTAGGTTAAGTGACTTGCCCAAGTGTACCCAGCTAATAGACTGTAGAATTGTGAATTCAGAGCCTAGACAGAGCCCATATTTCAGTTCCCAGATGACTATAGTTTTTGTCTTAGCTAGCCTGGCTAAGATCTTTGAGCTGTGAAATTGTATCAGCCTAGTCTAGATACTGGAAGGAAGAGGTTGTAGTTCTCTTGCATTGGTAGGTGTTCCTGTATCATCAGTGCTTCTGTGAGGGTGATCAGGAGCTACAAGGTTCTGGAAAGTGAGGTATCTCTGTTTCTTAGCTAACAAAGAGTCAGGACTGCCCCCTACAAGCTCCCTCTGGCCCCAGAGAGCCAGTTCTATGACCTGAGGAGCAGCAAACCCAGTGGTTATGCCACTGTCCAGTGTTCTGTGCATTTGAAAGGCACTCACCCAGCTTTTTTCACTAAGTCATACAAATGTAGGATGTGCCACCCAGATCCCTGCCAACCAGCACTTCATCATTTAGTGAATGAAGTAGGTGATTAGACATTTGCACCACAAGGAATGCATAGGAAGGTGGTGTGAGCTGGCCTGGGGTGTTTACAAAGCTGGGAGAATAATTAAAGAAGGCTTCACTGTGGAAGTAGCCCTTGAAGAATGCAGTGGTATCAACTGAGGAGAGAGATTGGGAAGGTATTGCTAGCAGAAGAAAGAAATATGCAAAGGTAACATGTGAGTGACACTGTGCAGGGCATTATGGGAATATCTGGGGAAAACTGTGAACAAAGCGAGTGCTGGTGAAGTGGGCAGGAATCAGAATCTCCATCAGAGCCAGGCTCTGGATATCACTCCCACAATCCCCAGCTGCGTCCCCACGCTGGGAAGAGAGGCACATTCTGGCTTCTTTATCCTCCCTGATAGATAAGCCTTGATGTGCTCTTTTACTGGGGGACACTGTCCTTTAGAATGCAGGTTTATGTGGTGTGTGTGTGTACTCTTTACTAGTAAGTAGCTATGGATTATTCACTTAGTTGGAGAAAAATATTCATAAATATTAAGGGCTTTAAATTATATGCCTTATTGGATTGTTGCTGCACTTAACCATTAAAACGACAGCCAACCAGATACGTCTTTATTTCTTTGGTTTCCATCTTTGTTCCCTGTGCCCCCTTAATAGCATCCCCTTCCTACCAAGGAGTTTTGGGTGGAGCTCACTCCCCCTTTTGCCAAAGGTAGTTTTGAAACTGCATAATCAAAATGGCATTCAACTTGAAACCATGAGATAGTTACAGGGATAGAAAGAAGACTGGATAGACCCCAGCTACCTAGAGTCTAGCCCTAAATCTATGATGAAATAACCCCTTGCCTCTCTACCTCTGTGACATTTCTCCTGCTTGATTTTCCTCCCTCTCTCCATCGCCACATGCCCCAAACCCTACTCTTCCTTCCAAACAAAACCTTAAAGCTACTTTCTTCAGGAAGTCTTTCCAAATTTTTCCCACATGAAAGTCATGCATACTTCCTCCAAACTTCGATAACCTCTTCTCTATCTTTCTTATGATATTTGTCACTTATTACCTTTTATGAGAGCAATTTAAGGCCACTTCTCTTCTCCCTTAATTAATCTCCTGAAACACAGTGACTATGTACAGGTCATGCCTGTGCTTCCATTGACTAGACTAGTCCTGACAAATAGCAGACACTCAGTTAATGCTTGATGAATTAGTAGACTAGGTTAATCACACGGGCTGTGTGATCTTGGACACGACTTTCCACTCTCCAGGCATCATTGCCCCCATCTAAGAAGCTGTGTGGCTCTGTGGAAACGAGCTCAGGTTCTGGAATCAGATAGATGAGGATCGACA
This sequence comes from Balaenoptera ricei, assembly GCF_028023285.1. Classification (NCBI taxonomy): domain Eukaryota; kingdom Metazoa; phylum Chordata; class Mammalia; order Artiodactyla; family Balaenopteridae; genus Balaenoptera; species Balaenoptera ricei. The sequence goes on along the minus strand of NC_082644.1, from coordinate 105,882,993 downwards.
GCTCAGTTCTGCCTCTGACTCCCTCAACTTTTGGAAGTAACTTGTGCTAAATTGTCATTACCTAATTTGTAAATCATAAACTCGGCCACCTCATAGGGAGGCTGGGAGGATTAGACTTAATGTATGTAAAGGGCTCAGCAGGCCACACGAAACCTAATAAGTACGTAATAAATCTTTGTTTTTGTTCATTTGGAAAGCAAAGGTGATGGGCTAGATAATTTCCGCAGGTCTCCTCCACCTCAAATGGTCTTTGACTATAAATCTGATTGGCAAGCGTTGTTGTCGAGTGAGAAGTCCAGTATTTGGAGTCAGAAAACCCTGATTTGAACCCCAGCTCTTAAGTGCAGTGGGTTCTCAGAGAAATTAATTAATTTTCTCGGGATTCCATCCACAGCACCTGGAGATATGGTGATATCTGCTATTCTTGTTCCTCAGGGCTCTTGTGAGAATGTGCTAGAATACTTATTGAAATCCTTTTTTAAAGCACACTGTAGATTAGCAGCATCCTGGAATCATAGCCTTGGCACCTTCAAAGACAGGGAATAACATGCAGATTTGAACAGGGAGCCTTTCCCCTGGGGCTCTGGCTTTCCTTTTCTGGACCACATGCTGCTTCCAGGAGGTGCTGCCAGGGCCAGTACTACCACAGCCCAGTGATCCCAGGTCAGGTTGGACTGAGGCCCGGGAGAGCTGATTTATAGTCAGAGCACATAGCTGCCTCCATAAATCTTCCCTGATGTGTCTTTCAGAGAAGTTCGCATTCCTAAAAGTGCATATCTCCTCCAGGCGGTTTTCCTTGTCTGTCTGAAATATGTCACGGGGCCCTCAGTCAATTCTGTCTGGTCTGGCTGGGTGGAGAGGCAACTGCAGGCAGCCTTAAGAGAAGGCTCTGGACCAGGTCTTGGCGGGGCCTGGGGATATAACTCTAGGATATTTCTTTTATCAGAATGGTACAGTACCATGTCAGAGTTGTAGCATAATAAACACCCTGAAACTTGGTGACTTAAAACAGAAACCACGTATTTGGCTCTTAATTCAAGTCAAGCATTTGGCCCTGGACTCAGCTGGGCAGTTCTTCTGGTCTGGATCGGGCAGGCTCAGCTGACCTCAGTCAGGTACCTGTGGTCAGCCAGCTCTCCAAGGCTGGCTCACATGGGTTCCAAAAGCAGAAAGGACAAGAGCTGCAAGGCCTTTTGAGGTTTAAGCTCAGAAGACACACTTCATCCTTTCTACTTCATTCACTTGCTCACAAGCAAGTTGTGAGGCCATCTTAGACACAGAGGGTAAAGAAACAGTTCATTTCTTGAAGAAGGGGCAAAATATTAGGATGACTTTTGTAACCTACAAGTACTCATGTTTTACGAAGCCTCTATTTTATGCTAAAGCCTGAGCTGATCCTCACAACCTCAGCATAATTACTTCTAATTTGCTGATGGAAAAGTTCAGACTCACATAGATGAAGGAAACTTTATGATGTGGCACAGCTGGTCATGGGAGAACCAGATCCCTGATTCTAATCCTTGTAATAGCTGTTCTAAAGACTATACTTTTTTTTTTTTTTTTTAACCTCTGCTACTTTGTCCCTCTTTAACAGTGCTAAAGACTTCATGATATCAAGCCATTGTTAGATACAGCCTGGCTTGTGGTGTATGAAAGGGCAGTAGATTTGCATCCTGGCTCCATCCTTGCAAGGGCTTATGGTCTATTGCAAGATCAGTAAAATGCTTTAGTAAAGGGCCAGATAGAAAATATTTTAGGCCTTTCTGACAAAGAGGCAAACTTCAAGATAGTATGTAGGCACCTATACGATGAGAAAGTTTTTTCCACAGATTTTTATTGATGAAATTTAAAATATAATAATAATCAAGTACCATTTTTTGTAGCAAAGTTCTACTACTGAGAAGAATGGAATTTATTTGACACTAAAATGTGAATTTCATATCATTTTCACGTCTTAATGTATTCTTCTTTTGATTTGCTTTTACCACTTAAAGATGTAAAAGCCATTCTTAACTCCTGGGCCATACAAAAACAGGCAGTGGGCCACATTTGGCCCACAATCCCTGGCATAAGGGAGCATCTCACATTTGGACTCAGAGAATCCTAGATCCAGCCCCCACCCCCATGACTATCTAATTGCTGTGTGATTTGTGATTTGAGGCGAATCCTTAATGTCCCAGAGCCACTGTTGCCCCAGGCTCCTAGGCACACAACAGAGGGGAAACAATTCCTTGTGTTCTCTAAGTCCACCAAAGGTGGAAGTGAATCTCAAGTTCATCTGATCCAGCTTGCTTGTAGATGTGGAAGATGGTGGAGCGGGAGACCTCTCTGTCTGCCGTAGAGAGAAACTAGCATACCCAGAGATGGAATGCCACAAAATTGTCCTCGTTTCATGCTATTTGAACATGTAAAATTATGTAGGCCATATTACGTACATAAGGATTGACTACTGGGGAATTTGCATAAAACACGTAGTTAGAAGCTGGCAGATTGTTCTCTTTTCTAATTCAACTGCAATCAAATGAGTAAATCATTTAGAAGATTACAAAGAGAAGGCTTTGTATTTTCCTATGTTTGAGAAAGACATGGTGAACCAGAGTGAGGATATGGGGTAGAGTTCACAAGCCATTAGCAGGAGTTGTTTGTTTGTTTGTTTTTTTAATTTAATTTTATTTTTGGCTGCGTTGGGTCTTCGTTGCTGCATGCAGGCTTTCTCTAGTTGCGGCGAGCGGGGGCTACTCTTTGTTGCGGTGCGTAGGCTTCTCATTGTGGTGGCTTCTCTTGTTGCGGAGCACGGGCTCTAGGCGCGCGGGCTTCAGTAGTTGAGGCATGCGGGCTTCAGTAGTTGTGGCTCACGGGCTCTAGAGCGCAGGCTTAGTAGGTGTGGCGCACGGGCTTAGTTGCTCCGCGGCATGTGGTATCTTCCCGGCCCAGGGCTTGAACCCATGTCCCCTGCATTGGCAGGCGGATTCTTAACCACTGCGCCACCAGGGAAGTCCAGCAGGAGTTTTTAAGCTGTGCTCCAAATAGGTGCTCAGGGGATGAGCAGGCATAGAGGGATATCGCTGTGCAGGCAGGGCTCTTTCATCAAGCTCCTATTCTAGATGTATGTATCGGGCTTCAACATTTTTGGAGAAAAGCCCCAATTCTAGCATATACACTTTTAAAAACAAAAGTGTTTTTATGACAGAAGCTCCCGTTCCTATATGGAAAGAAAGCCAGCAAGGGCCTTCTTCCTGTTACGTACACACACACACACACACACACACACACACACACATAGACACACACACAGGTTGGGTAAAATATAACTTTTTTTTTTGAAACACAAATTTATCTCAAAAATGAAGAAAGGCAACTCCTCAGTTGTAAGGAATGAGGAGGAAATGCAAAAACCTAAGCTTTGAGTTTAGAAGCTGATGTCTTGGTGACTCCAGGTGGGCAGTGGGATGGGATGGGATAAAAATAAAAAGAAAGCAGGAGCAAGGAAGAAATGAAAGATAACTTGGTAGAAAAAAGCCCTAAAGCATGAGTAATCATAATAACTATAATTTGCATATTAAAATTCAGAGCTAGATTATATTACACAAAATCTATTTATGTGCTGTTTACCAAAGAACTTCTTAAAACATAAAGACAGGAAAAGTTTGACAGTGAAGGAAGAGAAAAATATATACTAGGCAAATACTAATCAAATGAAAGCTTTGGGAGAAGTATAAGTATATGACAAAATAAAATTTACAACAAGAAGAAACAAGAAATCGTGAGGAATAAAGAGTGTCATTAATTAATCATGAAAGGAATGGTTCACCAGGAGACAAATAAAATCTGTACTTACATATGCAAACAACACAACTTCAAAACATATAAAGAAAAAATTGAAGTAGAACAACAAGTAGATGGATACCTAATCGAAGTGGGAGATTTTTTTATAGAAATCTTCCTATTAGATCAAGTAAGCAAAATGCTACTAATAATATGGACAAATTGAACTGTACTATTAAAAATACAATAAAATGGGCATATATAAAATTCTGTCCCTAAGAATTAGAGTTTAAAGATTTTTCTCAAGAACTGAGAAATTCTGTTAATGGTCTTGACATCTTATGACCCGAATGTTCTGGCTTTGGCCCAATTTCCTGACATTTCATTTTATTTTCAATGATAACTCTTTGCAACATTTATGACTAAATGTGAATTCATTTTTGTGCCTCTGAAAGAGGCAGGGAGTAGCAATCTATGTGTACTGATTTTGTTTTGGTTTTGCTTTTTGCGGGGGAATAGGGTATAGGGGAGGTTGTGGTTGAAGGAGAACCCTTCCAGAAAAATAGTCGCTGTCAAAACAAAGCAGTAGTATTTTGTTTCAATCCATATTCCTCATATTTTTCCTCAGGCCAGAGAAATAGTCCATTTTGTCAGGATAGCTTCTGGAACCAGAAGGGCTTTCTCTAGATTACCTCTATATGATCTAGTTGTGAAGGTTTGAAGGAAATAACTGTAGTGTCTGACCTCCTATATCTGTGTCAGTCTGGTTACCTTGCCCAAGGAGTTGCCTGAAGAAGGGTCAGTGTGATTCCCTTCATGGAATCATGTGACATTAGCAGTAACCTTTATAGATTCCAAGATGGGAAAAGGTCTTGAAGTCATTTCCCTTTTAAGCAGGATTGCATAGCAGTAACTCTGCAAGGTCTTGAGAACTTAAGACTAGATAATTACACTGGTAATTAATATTATAAATAATATCTTATTTATTTTATACGTAATAGTTTATACCTCTTATATCTCTACCCCTATCTTGCCCCTCCCCCCATCCCTGTCCCCACTGGTAACGACTAGTTTGTTCTCTATATCTGTGAGTCTGTTTCTTTTTTGTTATAGTCACTGGTGTGTTGTCTTTTTTTAGGTTTCACATATAAGTGATATCATACACTACTTGTCTTTCTCCGCCTGACTTATCTCTGGCCTCATTCTGATGTAGATCGGCTTCTTTGGTCCCAACACAGCCAGAGAAGTCAGATCATCACTATGGCATCATCATTCCTGCCATAGGATGAGACTCTTCCTAACTGCTCCCTAGCGATCCTGCTGCTGATTCCCATTTCTTGGATTCTAGCCCCTCCTGCTATTATCCTGCCCAGGGCCTCCAACCTTACTGTCATCATTCTTTCAACTGAGTGCCTCCCAAGTATGAGACACCATGCAGAGTCCTGAGACTTCAGCAGAAAACTGGGTATACGAGGTCCCTACCCCTGTGGGGGTCAATGTATGTAGGAGGAAACAGACAGGTTATCGATCAAGCAAGAAAGTATACAGGTACAATGATTACAGACTGTTGTAAGTGCACTGGAGGAAATGACCTTGGTGTTGGCCGTCATAGTTGTCCACCAAGCCTAAGGTAAAACCAGCCAGGCTTCTTCTTCCTTGCCTTGGCTAGAAACCATCATCCCTGCCTGTGACTTCCCCAGCCAAGATGAGGAAGAGCAGATCCCCCTGCCAAGTCCAGAGGAGCAGATCCTGAGGGTGTAGTTTGCTGTTATTCTATTTCCTACTTTAGGACGTATATCTGGTAGGAAACAGTAGCAATAATTGGCCACCTGCCTTGTGCCAGTCACTGTTCCAGGTGCTTTCAAATGTATTCTTGTAACCAGCTTTCTTTAACCCTTATTTTGCAAAAGAAATCGACGTTCAGAGACATGAAGTATGTTGCCCAAGCTCACGTGGTCAAGTCGGTGATGGAGTCAAGGATGTCAGCTTAGATCTGTCTGCTTCCAGCACTGATGTCCTTTCTCCCACATTGTAGCTATCTCTCTTTTCAGTGCCTGCCTCCAAACCTGCTTTCACATCACCTGTGTGGGGTCTCTGCACATACACAGGCCTCAGAGGTTAGACTGAAATTTGGCAGAAATAAAGTCAGCCACAAAAACAGACCCTTTTGAATCCCCTAATCACCCTAGTGGGATTTGCATTCATTTTCTTGCCTGATTATTATTAAGAATATGTCATCTGTGTCAATTAGATTTCATGATTTTGTTGTAAACTTTTGCACAGTGCAGCTTAAAAATATCTAGCCTTTTATCTCATTTCAGGATGGAAAATGTTGGTTTGATGTACAAGGTCTAATTGTCCTCACCACGTGTTAGAAATCCAAGTGCAGCTAAACATTAAGGTTAAATGATGATATCACAACTTACTCAGTTTGCATTTTACATCCAGTTGAAAACACAAACCCCTCGCCTCATTAATCCTTTGCAATCCAATTCCCCCACCCCCAAATGAAATGATCCTTTTGGGACACATTTATGTCCTTTTAACAGCCGCCTAACAGTTCTGCTGATGGAGTTTGTATCCAACTTTGTTACTGGGTAGTGACAACTTGCCCTGACGGCTATGTGTACATAATTATTCTCTCACAGTTAGACTTAATTAATGCTTACCCTCATCATGATCTTGCAGCTAGCAAGCTTGCTTTGCTTAATGGCAAAAGGATTTCCTTTTTAGCCAAGAGAGACCCCAAAGGGCTTTGTAAAACTCTTCTACTTTTTTTTTAAGAAAAAAAAAAAAGAAAAAAATTGCACCCGAGCCTGTTTCATTTCTTCCTGCCCTCACATTAATGCCACATTGTGAATGGATGTGATGCTACATATGGGGATGGGATATGAAACTTAATTTTAGACTAAGTACCGCTAATATGAACAGCTCTGACAGACCTACAAAGAAGATGCATAATTTTTAATATCTTAGTTTAGAATTGAGGTGTCCTGGCTTCATTTTGTTTGTCTCTCTACTAAATATATATATGTGTATTTTTCTAACCACCTCCCCAAATGGGACCCAGAGTTCAGTAATAAATAGCTATGAAAGTAAGGAGACATTAAGAAGAAATGATGGGAGAGACAAAGGGAGTTTGAAGATAAGATTTGGAAAGAGATTATTAGAAAGTTCGTAATAAGGAGAGGGTGTGTGTACTTATAAAACCCCATAAGATGGGAATACTTTACAAATAATCTGTCCCAGTCCATGCTTGTGAAATATTCATGTGCTATTTGCTTTTTGTTCCCATAATGGCAATGCCTTGTGTTTGCAGAGAGCTTAACAGTTTACAGCACATTTTCACATCCATTATCTTAGGTGATCTTTACAACAACCATGTGATGTGAGCAGAGAAACATTCACAGATGAGGAGACGGAGGCTCAGGGAGGTTGAGGCACTGGCCCATAGTCACACATCTGCTCAAATAGTAGTCCCGCTTTGCCTTCATTTGTCTTGCTAAAGCATCAGCAGACTCTTAGCTAAAAGATAACATCTGGAGACAGCAGAAGCAAGAAGAACTACAATCCTACAGCCTGTGGAACAAAAACCACATTCACAGAAAGGTAGACAAGATGAAAAGGCAGAGAGCTATGTACCAGACAAAGGAACAAGATAAAACCCCAGAAAAACAACTAAATGAAGTGGAGATAGGAAACCTTCCAGAAAAAGAATTCAGAATAATGACAGTGAAGATGATCCAGGACCTCGGAAAAAGAATGGAGGCAAAGATCGAGAAGATGTAAGAAATGTTTAACAAAGATCTAGAAGAACTAAAGAACAAACAAACAGAGATGAACAACACAATAACTGAAATGAAAAATACACTAGAAGGAATCAATAGCAGAATAACTGAGGCAGAAGAACGGATAAGTGACCTGGAAGACAGAATGGTGGAATTCACTGCTGCAAAACAGACTAAAGAGAAAAGAATGAAAAGAAATGAAGACAGCCTAAGAGACCTCTGGGACAACATTAAACGCAACAACATTCACATTATAGGGGTCCCAGAAGGTGAAGAGAGAGAGAAAGGATCAGAGAAAATATTTGAAGAGATTATAGTCGAAAACTTCCTTAACATGGGAAAGGAAATAGCCACCCAAGTCCAGGAAGCGCAGAGAGTCCCATACAGGATAAACCCAAGGAGAAACACGTTGAGACACATAGTAATCAAAGTGGCAAAAATTAAAGACAAAGAAAAATTATTGAAAGCAGCAAGGGAAAAACGACAAATAACATACAAGGGAACTCCCATAAGGTTAACAGCTGATTTCTCAGAAGAAACTCTACAAGCCAGAAGGGAGTGTCATGAGATACTTAAAGTGATGAAAGGGAAGAACCTACAACCAAGATTACTCTACCCGGCAAGGATCTCATTCAGATTCGATGGAGAAATCAAAAGCTTTACAGACAAGCAAAAGCTCAGAGAATTCAGCACCACCAAACCAGCTCTACAACAAATGCTAAAGGAACTTCTCTAAGTGGGAAACACTAGAGAAGAAAAGGACCTACAAAAACAAACCCAAAACAATTAAGAAAATGGTCATAGGAACATACATATCGATAATTACCTTAAACGTGAATGGATTAAATGCTCCAACCAAAAGACACAGGCTGGCTGAATGGATACAAAAACAAGACCCATCTATATGCTGTCTACAAGAGACCCACTTCAGACCTAGGGACACATACAGACTGAAAGTGAGGGAATGGAAAAAGATATTCCATGCAAATGGAAATCAAAAGAAAGCTGGAGTAGCAATACTCATATCAGATAAAATAGACCTTAAAATAAAGAATGTTACAAGAGACAAGGAAGGACACTACATAATGATCAAGGGATCAATCCAAGAAGATATAACAATTATAAATATATATGCACCCAACATGGGAGCACCTCAATACATAAGGCAACTGCTAACAGCTATAAAAGAGGAAATCGACAGTAACACAATAATAGTGGGGGACTTTAACACCTCACTAACACCAACAGACAGCTCATCCAAACAGAAAATTAATAAGGAAACACAAACTTTAAATGACACAACAGACCAGATAGATTTATTTGATATTTATAGGACACTCCATCCAAAGACAGCAGATTACACTTTCTTCTCAAGTGCGCACGGAACATTCTCCAGGATAGATCACATCTTGGGTCACAAATCAAGCCTCAGTAAATTTAAGAAAATTGAAATCATATCAAGCATCTTTTCTGACCCCAATGCTATGAGATTAGAAATCAGTTACGGGGAAAAAAACGTAAAAAACATAAACACATGGAGGCTAAACAATACGTTACTAAATAAACAAGAGATGACTGAAGAAATCAAAGAGGAAATCAAAAAATCCCTACAGACAAATGACAGTGAAAACACGACTATCCAAAACCTATGGGATGCAGCAAAAGCAGTTCGAAGAGGGATGTTTATAGCCTACCTATAAACTTTATAGCCTACCTCAAGAAACAAGAAAAATCTCAAATAACCAATGTAACCTTACACCTAAAGGAACTAGAGAAAGAAGAACAAACAAAACCCAAAGTTAGCAGAAGGAAAGAAATCATAAAGATCAGAGAAGAAATAAATGAAATAGAAACAAAGAAAACAATTGCGAAGATCAATAAAACTAAAAAAAAATAATAAAAAATAAAAGGTAACATCTGAATCGAGAGTAATATGCTACTTACTTTAATGATTACATGCAATATTAGTGATCATTATTACTTTGCAGTATTATGGGAGATTTCATCCAATAAGCTCCGAGAGGCCACCACTGAAATGTGGCCACTTCAGGATAAGAGGAAACACACTGTTTTTTCATCACATCGAATACTCCTTAAAGACCTTGACCTTGAACTCCAAATAGACCTACAATAAAATATTCTAGAAATTCAGGACTGTAGAATGGGAGCTGGGTACTTACAAATCATCCCGTAGTACAGGTGAGAAAACTGAGGCACAAAGAGGGGAAATGACTTCTCTACCATGAGTTAGTGGCAGATCTGAACCCCCAACCCTGCTTTACTGACTCCCAGTTCAGATCTCTGTTCACTACACTATAGCTGTAACCTTAAGCTGGAAGAGGCCTGAGAAATCTCCTTTCTGACAAGTGAGAAACTGAGGTTTAGGTGAGAGGAGTAGCTTACCGAAGGCCACGCTGACCCAGAGACAGAACTGGATCCCAAATCCTGTCTCCTTAATTTATATAAATTTAATTCATTTTCAACAAATGTTGTTTGTGCAAATGTTATGTGCGAGGCATTGTGCTAACTGTTGTGGCTACATCAGCCTACAAAAGCACAGGGAGGCATACTGTGGACACAGGAATATGACCACTTACCCTCATGTGGCACTGTGGGTAAGAAGAACATGAAACTGATTTCCAGGGAAGTTCAAGTCTGCATTTAAACAAGCTGACCTTGGAGAACAGGGCTGAGGAGAGATGGGGTAGAGAAGGTTGGGGAGGGGGGAGCTACTGACCCCATTACAAAGTATCTTTTCTTTGCTTTCCTCCTAATGTTGTTACCTCTCTGAGTCCCCAAAGATGAAAATTTGAATTGAAGAATAAAGGCTAGATGTCAGTAGAATGTAATCTCTTACATTTGGCCAGCACTTTACAGTTTACAAAACACTAGCATCACCTGTTGACATTGTATCCTCATTTACCAAGGGCTTACTATGTGCCAAACACCACGCCTATTTTTTCAATGTATCTAATGAAATCTTCACAGTATCTCTGTAAGGTTGAAGGTTGTTGTTATCATGGCTCCCATTTTACAGATGGGAAAATTGAGGTTCATAAGATAAAGTTCACTTGCCACAGCTCACATCTTTGATCAGTGACAGAGTATAGATTTGAACTCAGATCAGTAGAACCCCAAAGCCCAGGCTCTTAACTGCAACACACATGTTCTCCATCATTGAAGCTGGCTGCTAGAGCAGGGGGTGATGGAGCTCACAAGGTTGGCCTCTGAGTCCCCATTGCTCTGGGACAGTGACTCTCAAGGGTGGTTTCTGAATGGGCAGCATCAGCATCCTCTGACAACTCGACAGAGATGCAAATTCTCAGACCCGCCACTCCCCCACTCCAGGGTGGAGCCCTGCAATCTGTGTTTTATCGGCTTTCCAGGTGATTCTGATGCACGAGTAAGTGAGGGAGCCATTGCACTAGGAAACTATTCCCAGCCTTGGCTCCTTTGTCATGGAATCTGAGGGCCAGAGGGACCCTGCTGGTCACTGATTCCAGCCCCTTTTGGAGCTTTGTATTATTCATCTGGTCTCCATTTTTTGGTGCTATTCTGTATATTTCACATGGGCAGTCAAAGTCAGGTTAAAAGAGGTTGAGGGTTGAAAGCTTTGCAAACAGGCTCCAAGGAGCTGGGCCAGGTTTAGCGTGAATTGGTGAACTGTGGCACGTGTCTGAACCTCCGAAAATGAAGAGACAAGTTCCACAGTCTTCTGTTTGCCTTCTCCTCAATAAACCACCACCCACTGATGACCACAGGCAGGAGTGCCTCACTGACTTCTCAAAGACTTTTGTTTAAGTTGGTGTTGAACAAGCAAGGGGGGGGGGGGGGGTGGAATTTTGCTGTCTTTCTCTGCCAAGGCCCCTGAACAGCCAATCAAGTCATACATCCACTTATGTCTCACCTTGAACCTCACCTTTGTCCCCACAAAGTGGATGGCCAAGTGCACCCCTTGAAGTCTGTCCTTTGTGCAGAAGTGGCCTATTTTTGGCTTGTGTCCATATGTACGAAGCTAATATCTCTCTGTGAAATCAGCTTGGCCTTCCACCCCCATGCCTCCCCCCAACCCCCGCCATTTACATAAGCATAAGGAAGGGTGCCAGTGGTGGATGGCATGGGATCTGGGCCGTCCACATGTGTAGTTTTGTTGCATGAAGGGGGACCCCTTCCAGGGCCCGAGAGTGGGCTCTTGTCTAACACTTGGAAATGAATTGTCCGAGAAGACACACGTGCTGACACAGCAAGAGACTTTATTGGAAAGTGGCGCCCGGGCGGAGAGCAGCGGGATAAGGGAACCCAGGAGAACTGCTCTGCCACGTGGCTTACAGTCTCGCGTTTTATGGTAATGGCGTTAGTTTCTGGGTTGTCTCTGGCCAATCACCTTGCTTGGCCCGTAGTCTGACACAGGGTCCTTCCCTGCGGCGCGTGCATCTCTCAGCCAGGATGGATTCCAGCAGGAAGGACTCTGGGAGATTGGTGTGTCCTCCCTCTTTTGGCCCCTCCCACATTCTCCAGGTTAGTTTTCGGCAGCAGTACCATGTTCCTTATTGGGACCTCCTGTTGTGAGACAGCTCAGGCAAGTGGGCCTGGCCAAGGCGGCTGGTTTCCATCAGCAGTTCCCTAACAGTTTACCTGTGCCCTCTGAACTTGCTTGGGCCTGATTCTGGATGCGCCACTTTCATCTTATGCCATCTCTCCCACATGACTTGGTGGATCTGACAGAATCCAGCTCATGATAGGCAGCTCTGGCTTCCTAGGCTCTTGATAGGATCTGGCAGCATACCAGGTATAGGCCCCACCAGCCCCCTGCAAATGCATAGCTCTGTGCTGCGTATGGTATGGCCTTATTCCAGAAGCTTGGGGGGTCTACATTATGAGTCTCCTAAATGGCACCTGCTACAAACTCCACAGAGTATTTATTACCACCAATGACTCTCATACTATAGGGTCCGCTGGATCACGTAATGCACATAGCAGGGTTGTTTGTAGCACAGCCTGACCCACTGCAGATCCTTTTCCTGCTCTGCGATCTACGTAGAGCTGGCAGCCTTCCATGCCACTGCAAAAATGGGTCAGGGTAATATCCCCAAGTGTTTTGTATGCTGCTTTCTGAGCCCAAAGAGGCCTACCAAGCATTCTGCTTCCTTCCTGGAGTTGTGAAGTGTAAGATGCAGGAATTTCTTCTTTATTTTGGAACAGATATATAGCATACCGCAGACCACAGAAACCTGCAATCTTCACTGATGTGGCAAGCCCCTATTTCTTCATAGGATTTATCTTGTACTTTCTGGAGTGCATGTATCTCACCAGGCTCTTGAATGTACTTTCCCTTTTTTGTTCTTCTGGTCCAGTTAGCAGGATACATCAACATAGTGGGCCAGTGTGATATTCTACCAAAAGTCCAGGTGGTCCATGTCCCTTCAGACTGTTATGACAGAGGCTTGGATGGTTAATACAGCCCCGGGGCAGGACTGTAAATGTGTCGTGGTGCCCACCCCATGTGAATGGAAACTGCTTCTGATCTTTCTTCGAGAGGGATGGGAAAAAACTTATTTTCCAGATAGATGGCTACGGACTATATGCCCGAGGCTGTGTTAATTGGCTGTAGCGTAGACACCACATCTGGCAGCTGCAATTAAGCCTACAATTTGTTTGAGTGTGTGGTAGCTCACTGCCATCCTCCTGGACCCATCTGAATTGTTAAGGGACAGGGTTGGTGGATTACATGGAGATATGATGGAGACCACCATCCCTGCATCCTCAGGGTCTTTAAGAGTATCACTTACCACACCTACTTACCCTCAGGATGTGATCCTGGTTTTACTTTCCTCTTTGGGTTGGAGATGGAGATGATTGCACTTGCCTTCCTCACTATGATAGTTTACAATAGAGACCAAGGAAACAATGGGAGGAGGATTCTGCCGACTACTCCATATGTCCATGTAAATTATCCACTTGGGGACCGGGGAAATGATCATCTCACTGTGAAATAGACCTAGGTGAGGACTCCATTTGTTACCTGGCAGTCCATATTTCCCCCACTCTAACTATACCTTGGGTCCCTGGGTATCAATGTCAACTTGTACTCAACTCTTTTTGAATAGTCTGGATATTCCTCTTACCTGGGTATCTGATTACCTAAATAAATGGCTATAAATCCCCTGAGAAAGACCTGGAGGAACTGTTGCTATGTACACTTGCTGTGCTGTCGGAGCCTTCCTCGCGGGTACCCAGGCTCTCCTTTGGTCAGTGAGTTCATATCTGAGAACTGGTTTAGATCCAGAAACAGGAACATAGTAGAAGCTTAGCAAATACTTGCTGTCATAACATGATGACTCACTTTGCCGGAAGTGTTCAGAATGTGCGTGGGAAGGTGGAGTCTTCAGTCCTTCAAAACAGAAATGATAAAATTTTCCTATGAGCCACCACCTTCTTCTATTTCAGGGTTTTTCATCTCTCCCCCATACCCAATAGGAGCCAAAATATTTTATAATCATTCAGCGTTTCACTGTTATGTAATCTGTGAATACAAATAAATTCCTTTAATGTGAAATAATAGTTGGGCTATGTTAAGAAATTACCTTTTCATGTTCCAGTGCTATTTACCTCTTCACCTTCACTCAGCAACATCTACCCATGGAAAAGATTCTAAAGTCAGGCTCCATCACCTTCTGGGAAAATTCGGGGTAACGGACATGTCCCAATGGGATCCCCTGATTCGTGTCACTCACAAGGACCTTATCTCAAAGAAGAGCTAGCGAGGCAGGAATAAGTGTCCCTATTTTTCACATTACACAACATTTTTTAAAATGCAGAAAAGAGTCAAAGAGGTTAAGTAATTTTCTCAAAACTCACTCAGCAAGGAAGAGGCTGAGCTCACATCATGTGTTCTTTCCAGCACTTGGAAGGGTAGGCTTTGTCATTAAGTGTGGAGTGAAAACTTCTGGAACCAGTGGATGAGGGAGTGTGGTGAGGGAGGTGTCGGGAGGGGCAGGGACACTGGAGGCCACTCTGTGCTCTCTCCCCATCCCCCGCCCCCAACACAAGCCCATCTGGTCCTCAGTAGGAGGACCAGGACCTCAGTAGGTCCCACTGTACCTCGCCTTGGCGCTCTCACCCCCTCAGCCTGAAGGCGTTTCCTGTGAAATCCAGCGCAATCTGTGAAATAACACACCATGCCTAGCAAAACAAAATGCGTTTTTCATTTCCTTCATCTCCCCAGACAGTTCCTCACATAACCAAGCAGGTGAGTCGTTCCTGAAACGTATACATGTTGAAACGTATATGTGTTTACAAGAGATTTCCAAACCTACACATAAGTCTTCTTCTCTTTGGAGTGGGCAGGGACAGCTATAATGTATAATTTTCCCTTCAGCTGTGCAGCTTTGAACTTTTCCACGTTTTTACGTGCATTAGCTATTCATTCGTTCCACAAATATTTTATCGAGTGTCTGCTATATGCCAGCACTGGACTAGGTGCAGAGTATGGTGATGGAAAAACAGAGATCCTAATCTCCTGACAGTTCTATTCTGATGGAAGAGAGAGGCAGCAAACAAAGACATGGCATCATTTCAGATATTAATAAATGTTATGCAGAAAAATAAAGCAGGAAAAATAAAGTAGAACATGTGGGAGTAAAAGAAAAATAGTACTCAGATAGGGTAGTCAGGGAAGACTTCTCTGAGGAGGTGACATTTGAGGAGAGGCCTGCATGAAGTAGAAAAGGAACATTCCAGACGAGGAAAGAGCAATGTCATGACACTGGGGCAAGAACAAGGTTAATGTGTTGGATGAAAAAAGGCCAGGGCGAATGATTCCCTGTGAGTGACAAGGAGGACGGAAAGAAATGAGGTTGGATTGTCTTTTCTCTAGGAGAGAAAGAAAGGGCCCAGTGATGGCTGCCATGTTTTGGCCTGAGTAAGTGCATGACTAGAGATCATTTTGTTATTTAAGATGGGGAGCCTGGGAGAGTAGCAGGTTGGAGAAGACCCATCAAGAATTCTGACTTGGCCATTTAAGAGTTTCTCATCTGAACTGAATAGTAACTTTGCAAAATATATGGGGAAGATAACCATTATTTTTCTCTTATAAGAAAATAGGGAAGTTAAATGACTGACCAGAAGCCACATGGCAACTTTGATAGAGCCAGGGTGAGGACCCAGGAATCCTAGGTCTTAGTTAATGAGTCTGTGTAACTTGCCAGTGAATCCCTTTTTGAATGACAATGAAATTCCCTGGCGCTTGTGCCCTTGTAGGAAGTGGAGAGAGGTTGGAAATAATATGTTTTTTTGCATAACAGTGCTTTTAAAAAGGGATTTCACCTGCCTTCTGCCCAGCTGTTGTAAGATGCAGGAACCTTTGGGTGGAACCTTACACCCAGAGGGATGCAAAGTGCGCCCTTAGATGGCCATGTCTGAAGAAAGACTCAGTTGTGGTGTCTGCTTTGAAATGATGCTGTCTTCTTCTGGGATGGAAATTTGGGAGGGCTGAGGCGGGAGAGTGGTAGCAGAGGGAACTGAAAAAGCAGACTCTCAGGGCATGGTGGAGTATTTCTGTTCGCGATTGAAAGGCTAATAACTCAGCAAACAAGCTGGAGAAGTCTCTTCAAAGCATCTGCAGCATCACACCTCGGGGGTGCTGGTGAGAAGAGCTCCTCCCGCTTCATTCTTTCTGGCCAGCCCTTGCTAGCA
The DNA here is from genome assembly GCF_028023285.1 of Balaenoptera ricei. Taxonomy (NCBI): domain Eukaryota; kingdom Metazoa; phylum Chordata; class Mammalia; order Artiodactyla; family Balaenopteridae; genus Balaenoptera; species Balaenoptera ricei. Next base: position 105,866,746 of record NC_082644.1, on the reverse strand, counting down.
CCTACTGTGTGCCTGGTTCCACACCAAGAACGAAGGGAGGGGACAAGCCCCTGCCTACATTTTGAGACGTTATGGGAGAACTCTTCCTGCCCCGCAAGAAAGCCCCCAACTCTTTCCTAATACAGCTGTATTGGCACCACTCTGGGTATTACAGCTGCTTGGTCTTTCTTTTTCTTCCTCTTTTTCTAACTTTACTCCCCACCCCTGCCCCCAACCCAAGCTATCTAAAAACCGTAAACTTCTCCAAGGGAGAAAAGAAGGAGTGCAAAGAGCAAATTGCACTGAGTTCATTTCGCATGGATCTGAGCTCAGTAAATTTGGCATTTGTCCAGAGCCCCTCATGTCTCTGCCGCAGAGAGTATTGGACCTTTCCCAATGAAGGGGAGACAGGTTCCTCGTTCCAAACAGGCCCCCTTCTCTCCCCTCTTCACCTGCCTGAGGCCTTGATTACTCTGAGAACCTCACTGTCGTCACCACCCATCACCATTCCGAAGTGCTAAGTTATCATATTGTCCGCAAGAGGTATAGGGGAAGAGCCCTGGGTGGAGACACCCAAGAGCTGGTTGTGAATCAGTTATTCTTCTGTCGTCTCCTAGACACCTGCCTTACACATTGGTGAACACCATTCTGCTTACATTGTGGAGTTGTTAAGTGGACCTACTTAAATGACGAATGGGAAGGTGATGTGTTTTTTTATTTTTGTTTTTGTTTTTTGCTGATGTTTAGATTCTTCTTGATCCCCCCCTCCCCTAACCCCCCCCCCCCACACACACACACTTTGTGAGTATGGTCATGATCATCTGACAATCAAGGAATAACTCTACTGACTATGGCACAGCCATTAGGCCTAAGGCAGGCCTATCCCTGTGTAACTCTGACTTGGAAAGAGGGGTTTTGCAAAGATTTTGGAGCCAAGCTTCCATGGTGGCCTCCTAGTCTTACCATCCTCCATCCTTGCATTGAGCAGAATGAGAAGTTTCTCGTGAAATCTTGTACCCTTAACCTTACCTCCTGCTTTGCTTGTCCAAAGTGACAAAGACGATTTAAGGGTAGCAATTATGTGAGTCTGTTTTTCTTGATTATTTGTTTGCCTGTTTATTGTTTTATTCTTGTGTGCCTAGACAGAGGCACAGAAGGCACTACTCTGTCATGCCACATTGTGAAGTCTTCTTTCACCAAGATTTACATAGGTCACAAGAAACCCCCTTCCTCTGTACAACAGTCCGCTTTCCTTTTTTAGTTTCAACTCACGGACTGTTGAGCTAAGCCGGATGCTCTGTTTCTCTTATGCAGTGGTGTTTCCTCCACTCTCATGCCTCCCCGCACTTCCACACTTCTAATCCGGAATCCTGACCATTCTCTCTGCTGCCCCCAGGATGGTAGGAACGAGCCTCTACAATGTGTTCCAGAGTTCCTGCACTGACCCACGTGGTGGCCTTTCCACACTTCAATCCACCTCCTGGTTTCCTGACCACTTCCTCCATCCAGATCTGAGTTATCTGACTGGAGGGACTGTATCCTGTTAATGGTGATACCCTAGCCTATACCACACAGGCTTGACATACAGTAGGCATTCAATAAGTGTATTAAGTAAACATATACATAAGTAAATAAAATAAAACTACAAGTATTAGCTCAGAACTCCAAGGTTCACAAGATCCTTCTCATCCTTGCAACAGTTCTAACATGATATTCCGTTAGAGATGTAAGACTTCAGAGTTTAAAGATGTCAAGTGACTCACCCATGATCACTGTGTGAGTACAGGTATTATTGCTGCATAATAAATTGCCCCACATGTTGTAGCTAAAAGCAACCACCATTTTATTTTACCCAAAATTTTGTGGGTCAGAAATTTGGGAAGGACTTGGCTGGGCAGCTCTGGCTTGGAATCCTTCATGTGGTTACAGTCAAACACCAGCTTGGGCTGCAGTCGTCTGAAGAGTCAGCTGGGCAGGACATCCAAAATGGCCCACTTGTATGGCTGGCAGCTAATGCTAGTTGTTGGCTAGGAGCTCAGCTGGGGCTGTTGACTAGTGCTTCTACAGGTGGCCCCTCCAACATGGTAGTCTCTGGAGAGTCAGACTTCTTAGATGGTGACTGGCTTCTCTCAATGCAACCCTCCCAAGAGAACCAGGAGAAACTTCATGGCCTTTTCTTTCTTTTTCCTTATTTTAAAATTTTTATTGGAGTATAGTTCATTTACAATGTTGCGTTAGTTTCAGGTGTACAGCAAAGTGAATCAGTCATACATATACATATATCCACTCTTTCTTTTCCCATATAGGCCATTACAAAGTATTGAGTAGAGTTCCCTGTGCTATACAGTAGATCCTTATTAGTTATCCATTTTATATATCGTGGGTTGTGTATGTCAATCCCAATCTCCCAATGTATCCCTCCCACCCCTTTCCCCCCAATAACCATGTTTGTTTCCTATTGTTACATCTGTGACTCTATTTCTGTTTTGTAAATAGATTCATTTGTACCATTTTTTTAGATGCCACATATAAGCAATATCATATGATATCTGTCTTTCTCTGTCTGACTTACTGCACTCAGTATGACAATCTCTAGGTCCATCCATGTCACTGCAAATGGCATTATTTAGTTCTTTTTTATAGCTGAGTAATATTCCATTGTATATATGTACCACATCTTCTTTATCCATTCCTTCATGGCCTTTTCTGACTGATCCTTGGAAGACATACAGCCTCACCTCTGCCATTCTCTGTTAGTCAGAGCAGGAACAAGCCCACCCAGATTCAAAGGTAGGAGATTGTACTTCTCAATGAGAGGTGTGTTAAACAATCTGGGGGCTGTGTTTAAAACCACCACAGTAAAACAGAATTAATGAACCAAGACTCAAACTCAGGCATCCTGACTCCAAAGCCAAGCGTTTTTGGATCTTCCATGATGGATGGAGATGTGTGTGTGTGTGTGTGTGTGTGTGTGTGTGTGTGTGTGTGTGTGTGTATAATGAATTTTGAATACACAGTACAGTTCAGAGCTAATGCAGTGTATCAATGAAGGCCTCAGTTCTTCAGATAGGTACAGGAAGACTTATTCTGCTAAAAACTTTATTTATGACAAATTATTGAATTGTCTGTGTTCCAGTTTCACGCCTGAAATGTAGATGAGAAGGAGAACACTTATCCCTCTGGGATTACCTCTTTGCCCTTGATTCTGACCAACAAAAAGTATTGTTTGGAAATAATATGTCTTAGACAAAAAAGGATATCTTAATCATACATGTAACCAGGAACAGGAGGCTGCTCTTAATCTAATACATGTCATAAACTGGTTTATTTTTTAAATTTAAAATGATTTATGTTCATTAAAGCAAGTTTCTAAAATTCCTAAAAGTGCCACCAGAAAAATAAAAACTTCCTGTAACCCCATTATCTAAATATTACCAACATTTAAATTTTGCTGTAGTTAATTTTCAAGCTTGATTTATAGTTTTCTATATGCAATTTAAAAATCAACTAAATTAAGGTATATTTTATGTACAATAAACTGCATCCATTTAGAGTACACAATTTAATGAGTTTTGGAGATGTATATACCAGTGAACATTTTCATCACCTCCACAAGATTCCTTGTCACCTTTTATAATACACCCTTCTTTCCATCCACAGCATCAGGCAACCACATATCCTCTTTTTGTCACTGTAGATTGAATTTGCCTCATCTAGAATTTCATTTAAATGGAATGATACAGTATATATTCTTTGTGTGTGGTATCTTTCATTCTACTTAGTTACCTTGAGATTCATCTGTTTTGCATGTATTGGGAGTTCCTTTTAAAATACTGGCTATTATTCCATTTCTATGGATATGCTTTATTTTATGCATTCACCCGTTGATGGACTTTGGGGTTGACTGCACTTTTGTGCTACTGTGAATAAAGCTGCTACGAACATTCATGCACAAGTCTTTGTGTGGCCATATGATTTCATTTCTCTTTAGTAAATAACTAGGAATGGGATATCTGGGTCATATGGTTGTTGTGGGTTTAACTTTTCGAGAAATATTTTTTTTTCAAAGTAAGTGCCTGATGCACATTCTCATCAGCAGTGTATGAGAATTTCGCATGCTTCAAAACTTTGTCAAAATTGGTAAGGCTGATCTTTTTTTAAAAAATTAGCCATTCTAATGGTTGTGTAGTAGTATCTCAGTGTGGTTTAATTTGCACTTTCCTGATGAATAAAGAGTTTAAGCATCTTTTTATGTGCTTGTTGCCATTCTGAGATTTGGTTTTTTGTTGAAGTATTTCTTCAAATAACTTGCCAATTTTTCAACTGAGTTTTTGTTTTCTTTTTATAGAACTATAAGGAGTCTTTATATATTCTGGATACAAGTCCTTTGTCAGATATATGTATTACAGACAATTTCTCCCATTCTGTGGCTTGTCTTGTCTTAGTGATATCTTTGGAAGAATTTTTTTCATTTTTATAAAGTTCAATTTATATATATATTTTTCTTTTATGGTTCATGCATTTGGTTCCCCATCTAAGATCTTTGCCTACCCCAATGTCACAAAGACATTTTTCCTGTTTTCTTCTAGAAGGCTAATAGTTTTAGTATTTACTCTTAGTTCTAGGATACATTTTGAATTAATATATGTATACAGCATGAACTGAGGGTCTGTGCTCATTTCCTCTAGCATATGGCTCTCCAGTTGTTCCAGCACCATTTGTTGAGAAGATTTTCCTTTGACAACTTTATGAAAAATCAGTTGTGTATATTTCTGAACTCTCTATGCTGTTGCATTCATCTATGTGCCTGTCCTTTAGCCAAAAATGCACTATAGCAAGCCTTGAAAACAGGCAGTGTTAAGTCCTCCAGTTTAGTCCTGTTTTAAAATTACTTGGCTATTCGAGGTTTTTTGCACTTCCATATAAATTTTAGAATCACCTTGTTGATTTCTACCAAAAAAAGCTGCTGGGATTATAAGTAGTATTTCATTTAATGTATAGATACATCTGGGGGTAAATGGCATCTTAACAATATAGAGTCTTGAAACCCACAAATGTGGTATATTTCTCCATTTATTAAGGTTTTCTTTCATTTCTCTTAGCAGTTTTATGTTGTTTTCATTGAAGAGATCTTGCATACCTTTTGTTAAACTTATCATTGTGTAGTTTAGATTTTCTTGTACTGTTGTGTGGAATTGTTTTTTAAATTTTATTTTCCAGTTGTTTGCTGCCTATATATAAAGGTACAATTAACTTTCTTATATGAAACTTTCATCTTGCAAGCTAAAGTCACTTATTCTAATAGTTGTTTTGTAGATTTCTTATGATTCTTTTTCTAAACAGTCATGTCATCTGCAAAAAATATGGTTTCATTTCCTTTATAATCTGTGTTTTTTATTTCTTTTTCTTGCCATATTGAAATGGCTAGAGCAAAGCTGTTTCTGTATGTTTGATTTTCAGCTGTTTGACTATAAGGATAGGCTTTTTCCCCCTCATATTTATCCTGTTCCCTGAGCTTTACAAATTTGCTAGTTTATATCTTACGCTAAATTTTGTACATTTCAACCATTATTACTTTAATTTTTAAAGTTATTATTCTGTTTTCTCTCTTTGCCTTCTGCAACTCTTTTTATCCATATTTAGAACTTTTGGTATTGTCCCATAGATCCCTTAAACACTGTTTAATTTTTTTTTTTCAATCTTTCGTTTCTCTCTTCTTCAGATTAGAGAATTTCTATTAATCTGTTTTCAAGGCAATGATTATTTTCTCTGTTATCTCCATTCTATTAAGCCCATACAGTGGTTAAGAAAAATCACATATATGTTTAATTTTTTTGCTTTTAAACCTTCATTTGCTGTATGTATGTTTGTGTATAATTTTCCTGCTCATAATTCTTATATTTTTTCTTCATTATAATTATCTTCTTCCTTACCCCACTGAGCACAATTATAGTAGTTGTGTTAAGGTCCTCGTCTATCTGCATCATCTTAGGTTGACCTTTGCTGATTGTCTTTTCCCTTGGGAATGGATGAAACTTTCCTGGTTCACCATACGTTAAATAATTTTGGATTGAATTCTAGAAGTTGTGAATTTATTGTATGAAGATTCTTGGATTCTGTTTCTCCAAAGAATGTTGAATGTTGTTTTGCAGGCAGTGAACTTGGTTCGACTCCAGCTGTCTTGCCTGTGGTGAGCAGCAGCTTAAATCTCAGTTATTATTATTACTTTTTTCCTCCAGCTGAGCTGGTTGGAGTCTGCCTTAAACATATATAGTCCAGAGGTCAGCCAGAGATGTGGGCAGAGATTACACACAGATTACAAAACCCTTCTCTAGGTCTCTCCATTTTTTGGGTCTCTCCCTCACTCCCTGGGAGCATTGGTTGATCTGGGATCAGTCCACTGGGTCCTCAGTCCAGAAAAAATCAGTCTTTGTCCTGCTGTTTCTGTTGCCCTGAGCCATACAGAAACTGTGACCTACCCTCAGGACCAACCCTGAAACATAGGAAATTCACCCAGTGCTGCCTGCTTTCTCCAAGTCTCAACTCCTTCCCAAAACATACCTGCTTTTATTTACTTTCCAGAGCCCTCAGGTAGCATTTTTTTTTTTCTTTCTTTGTCCAAAATTTATTGTTGTTATCTGCAAGAGGGTTGGCCTGCTAATATTTTACTCCTTTATGCCATAAGCAGACTCTCTACTATATTCAATGATTATTATTTTATAATATAGAGTTTATGTTTTTTACCCTCCTTTCTCAAAATGGATATTGGTCAGACACAAGTAATTTCTACAACATCTCATCCTCATCAAGACCCTTTTAATATTCCAGCATAATTAATTATTCTCCTCAAGTTGGACATTTCCATTTTTCTATATGTATAAATAACATGGCAATGAGTGTAACGCTGCATAAAGCCTTTCCTATATTTAGGATGGTTTCCTTAGGGTGAATTCCCAGAAGTGGGTCAAAAGGGATGGAGATTTTTTAAGGCTCTTTTTTATATTGCCAAATTGCTTCCCAAAAGGGCTGTGCAAATTTGCACTGCTTGCAGCAATTTAGGAAAATGATCATTTCATAAAACCCTTGCCAGCACTGGATATTATTAAACCAAGAAATAACATTTTTCTATTTGAAGAGATGAAAAATTATAACCAAGAATTTATGAACGCATATACACATAATATTTTAATGCCAGAAGATAGATTTTTCTGCTTCTATGACCGGAGACTCTAAAATGAAATAGATGTATTACAGAGAGGAAGACTCTGAAAAATGAAATTCTGAACAAATAATCACAGAGAATTACAGTGAAGGAGGAATTTGGGAAGCATAGAGGGGGAAGCTATATTTGCACAGGAAACTAATACATGGAAAAAAGGCCAAAATGTGGAACAGTTTAGCCTAAGCTTATGAAAATACTCCCAGAAAGGCTGAGACTTCAAATTTGTCAGTGCCTGGTGGACAAATTTGAAAGAAGACAAACAAATAAAACAAGCTTTTTAAATTGCTTTTGGAACAGTAAGAACAAAATGATTGTCCCATTGCATGAAACAACTGAAACCTTATAACCAGATGAAAGTATAAAACTAAATTCATTCTGAGTCTGTCAGATCTGTCACTTATATCAAGAAAAAAATCTGAAAACTAGGAAAGGGAGAATAAAGATGTTTCATAAGGAATGGAGTTCTAACACACAGAGGAGGTACTAAGTATTTACTTTGAAGTGTCTTCCTCACGTTCAGTCTCTAGACCCAAGCAAATTACTTTTCCAGGGCTAAAATAATATGAAGATATGTTTTCAGAACCACAGAGTTACTTACACTCTTGAAGGAATAAAGGTAGGCAGAGAAGCTTCCAAAAATCTGAAACGCACAAATCTTATCCTGATTTCAAGTAAGTGGTGAAGCACTTTTGAAACATGATTTTGATCCCCAAGAACGATAAGATCAGTTGGCCAAATTTACATAGTGAGTGTGTGGGATCAGAAGTTGGGAGCATTAGAAGCCATCTTGGGTTCACTGCAAATAAATCATGCCAGGTGAACTGCAGTTCTACTTTGAATACATTTGTTGCACAGGTAGATCAGGGAGATACCATGAAACAGGATATCTGAATGTCAACAAGATATTTGACAAAGCTTCTCATAGGTGTATTGCTTTTTACATGTGTTTATCTGAATATTCCATCCTCCCAATTAAGTGCAAATTCTGTGATGGCAGGGAATATTTCTGTTTTACTCTCTACTGCATATCCATTTCCTGGTATATTATAGGCTCTCAACAGATATTTATTGAATGAACACCATTTTTTTGTTGGTTTTCAAAGGAGGAAATTGTAGAGTGCTTGATAGTATAGTCAATTTTATTCAATTATATGTTTCCAAAGAGTTTTCATTAAGGGACTGATGTCAATTTGAAGAGAGTTCTATAGCCATGAGCTATCAAGTTCTATTCTCCATCTAGTTCTCTTCAGCACTGATGTCCTTGCCTTAGGTAAGGGAAGGCCTGGCATGGAACCCTGGGAATAGCAAGGACCACAGGTAGACTTCCCAATGCATCCCTTCTCTGTACTGGCTGTATGGCTTTGCTGAAGACAAATTATCTCTGCACACATCAGTTTCTTAATATTTGAAACAAAGATGCCAGCATCAATTTCATTATACTTTTAAATGTACTATATGATTTTAAGTTACATAAACATCTAATCTATGACTTGACATGTTGTAGACACTCAGTAAACTTTCATTCCTTTTCTTACCTCCTGTTCCTTTTCATATTTATCCAATTCACAGGGGGCATATAGTCAGGGAATAATGAAAACATGAGATCACAGGATTAGGACCAAAAATATCCTGAGATACTAGAAGAAAGTGCTGAAATAGATACAATTTGGTAGTATAAAATGTTTTTTACTTTGGTTTTAGAAAAATCAATTTTACAAATACATGATGGGAAAGACCAGATTTATTTGCAGTGCATGTGAACAAAGAACTGAGGGCATATTGAACACAAGTCAGCTGCCGGTAAAGCGGAAGCAGTCCTGGACTGCATTATTATAAGTCTTGTGTTCAGAGAAAGGGAGGTGACAGTCCATTTCTGCTCAGTGTAGGTCAGAACACACCTGGATTATCATGCCTAGTTCTGGACATCAAAACTCAAAAAGGAGTTGAGCAAATTGGACTATGTTGAAAAGAATCTGACAAAATGAATTTGAAATATGGGATGCACATCAAAATCACAAAGATGGGAAAACAGTGGTGCAATACCCAGTGTTACAGAGGAAGTAGTGAAATAATCACTCCTATATACAACTGATCAGGATGAAATTGGTATAACCTTTCTGGAGGACATCTTGACAATATGGATCAAAAGCTTTAACTATGTCAATACCCTTTGACCCAGAGATTCATCTTTTTACTCTCAAGAAAATTCTACACATGGATGCCTAGGGATGTGCAGAAAGATTTGTCTTTAGGAAGGTGTGATGCAATATTACAGTGAAAACTTGGAAACAGTATAAAATGTAAACAATAGAGAATTGATTTAAAATATACATCAATAGAGTGGAATATATTGCAGGCATTAAATGATATTGGAGTCAATACTTAATGACATGGGATAATGTGTGTGACATAGTTTATTTAGCTTTGTCTTAACTCCACAAGCAATCTCAATTCATTAAGAAAAAAAAAAAAAAACCAGGAAGGTGAACAAGAAGAAGAAAATCTCAGTATTCAGAGAAAATCACTATTAACACTTTGGTGGTTTTAGGTATCTAAATATATATAGATGATGATATTGATATACATATAAATCTAGATATAGATCTAGATGTGTGCATATGCACACACATTTGATATATGTAATTTATGTAATAGCAAAAGTGTGAAGCGTATAGTTGGATCCCAGTATGTATTTCTGACATAAGTGAATAAATCAATATATGCTTAGATATTTTTAACAAAACTCACAAGATGTACTCATGTAAAAAGACCATAAAATCTAGTTGTAAAAACATATGCATATAAAAGGTAAAAACCTAGAAGTAAGGAAGGTCAGTTGGTAGTGATAGTATTTGCCTTGGTTATTATTTTCTTCTTTGTGCTTTCTTATTTGTTTTTCTAATTTTCTACAATAAATAGGCATTGACTCTGTAATCCAAAAAATCATAATTTTTGTAAAATGTGTGATATAAGGAATGGCTGAAGGTATTAGTAGGGATATTTTGCTTGGATGGAAAGATTATAAATGGGCACATGAGCAGTCTTCAGACAGCTGAAAGGCCATTGTATGGGGTCATGGAACAGCCTGAGCCCATGATTCTAAAAGATTGGACAGAATCTAGAGGGGAAATTATTTATTACAGAATCTAGAGGGGAACTTCATTCTTGGCCAGCCTAACAGACCCGAATCTGCTCTCTTATTCTCTTGTATATACCTTCTGGGCCTGCCACTGTATTCTAGTCTTTGCCGTTTATGAGCTTTGTGACCTGGAGTAAGTCATTTGTAGTGTCTTTGATTCAGTCTCCTTATCTTTCAAATGAGGATAACAATAGCTCATGCAATTATTGTGGGGGTCAAATGAATTACTATCTTTGGGAAAAAAGTAAAGCGTTGCTATGTAATACTGGATTGGCCAAAAAGTTCGTTCGGGTTTTTACATAACATCAACCTTTTTGGGCCAACCCAGTATTTACTAGATGTTAATGCTTTTTTTCAGTCATACAGTATGTTATTAACAGGACAGACTTAGGATGTGGGTCTCTGGACACCCAGTTCATCTTTCCATTGCTCAGGGCTGCCATATGGGGACAGGTTGGAAGGAGTGTGGATGTTTTTGTAGGACTAGACAAAGGGGAGTGTTGTGGTTACCTACTACTTCATAGTACGCCACCCCAAACTCAGTGCCTTAAAACAACAGTCTTATTATGCTCATGGATTCTAGAGTCAGGAATTCATAAACAAGAAAGGGAAGATAGACTGTGTCAGCTTTACAATGACTGAGACTCAGCTGGAAATACTCAAACACCTGTGGGTGACTCAGATGTCTGGAGGCTAGAATCAACTAGAAGCTTCTTCTCTCACATTTTTGCCACCTGGACTGAGATATCTTTTTTTTTTTTTTTTTTTTTTTTATTATTTATTTTTAGCTGTGTTGGGTCTTCGTTTCCGTGCGAGGGCTTTCTCTAGTTGCGGCAAGCGGGGCCCACTCTTCATCGCGGTGCGCGGGCCTCTCACTATCACGGCCTCTCTTATCGCGGAGCACAGGCTCCAGACGCGCAGACTCAGTAGTTGTGGCTCACGGGCCTAGTTGCTCCGCGGCATGTGGGATCTTCCCAGACCAGGGCTCGAACCCGTGTGCCCTGCATTGGCAGGCAGATTCTCAACCACTGTGCCACCAGGGAAGCCCCTTTTTTTTTTTTTAACCATCTTTATTGGAGTATAATTGCTTTACAATGTTGTGTTAGTTGCTGCTGTATAACAAAGTGAATCAGCTATACGCACACATATATCCCCATATCCTCTCCCTCTTGCATCTCCCTCCCACCCTCCCTATCCCACCCCTCTAGGTGGTCACAAAGCACCGAGCTGATCTCCCTGTGCTAGGCGGCTGCTTCCCACTAGCCATCTATTTTACATTTGGTAATGTATATATGTCCATGCCACTCTCTCACTTGGTCCCAGCTTACCCTTCCCCCTCCCCACTGGACTGAGATATCTTGAAAGCTGGGCTCAGCTGTGACTGTTGACTGGACCTCTTACACTTGGCCTCTCCTTGTGGCTAAGACTTCTCACAGTGAGGGGCAGGTTTCCAAAAATGGAGTAAGTGTCTAGAGAATCAGCATGTCAAGAGAGCCAAGCAGATGCTGCATCGCCTTTTATGACCCAGCCCAAAGGTTATGCAGAGTCATGCCTCTTTATTAAAAACGCATGCCTAAGGCAGCCCAGATTCAAGGTGAGAGAAATTAGCCTTCACCTTTGACAGGGGAATGGCAAAAGTCACATTGCAGAAGAGAATGTGGGATGGGAGATTTTGTTATGGCTATCTTTGGAAAATCCAGCCTCCCACAGGAAGCAATGGGATATTCCAGACGATAAAGCTTTACTGTCATGAGATACTGAGTTAAGCTTGATCGGAGAGCTTCCCCTCCATAGGCAAGCAGTTCTTTGGGCCAAAATCTGGGGATAAATTGAGATTTGTCCTTTCTTGGATAGTGGAATGATCACCTCTGGGTTGGTCATATTACACTAAAGGTCAAGTGAGGAATAGCTTAAGCTGGAGCAATAAAGACAATCCATTTTTAAAAAATAAACATAACTTTTATTAAGTATGTTGTTTTACAGTAACCAAGCATTAGATATTCATTGGAGGAAAATTATAAAATGCAGATGAAGAACAATAAGAAAAAATTTAAAAATACTCCAAATTTTACTACCCAGGGAATAACCACTAGAGCATCTTCATATATTTCTTTCAATATCTTTTTGTGCGTGTACGTGTGTGTGTATATAAGTGTATATATATATATGCATATATTTACATACTTTATGTGTGTGTGTATTTTTAAAACAGAATAGGATCGTTTTGAAATACGCTTTTTTAAGCTTGGTTCATAACCCTAGATCATGAATATCTCAGAATGACTTCTACTTTCCTCTTCTTTATTTTTAAAATTAAAATATATTTAATTTTATTACACATACTCAGTGGAATTCCCACCAAATATCAGCAAATATGTATAAATTTACCCAAGTGAAATCCCTCTTTGTATTCTTCTCTTTACTTTTCCATTCAACAATATATCATGGGGAGGTTTGCATGTCAGTAAATAGAGATTTATGTCACTGTATTTAATGATCTCATAAACGTCTGTATTAGAGATATGCCACCATTTTTTTAAGCAGTCCCCTATAAATGGGCCTCTAGGTCATATATGTTTTTCCTGAAATTATAAACAATCATGTTTAATTATATTTTACCATAAAGATATTTTTTAACCATAAAGATCAATTTTTAAAAATTCAACATGAATCCCAAGACTGCTGCAGAATCTTCTTCTCTGGTGATCAGATAAACCTGGGTTTGAATCCAGGTCCTGCCACTTCCTGGCTTTGTGACTATGGACAAGGAGGGCCATCTCTCCCAGACTCTGTTTCCATGTTGGAGGAATAGGAATATGTGTAGTCACCTCTGGGTGAAGTGCCTGGCACTGTGCCTGGCCTATAGTGGTACCTGATGACAGGTAGCAGTTGTGGTCAGAGCATCTCCAAATGGTGGATGTGTGTGAACATCTGTGGTTTAGCCCTAGAGCTCAGAGCAATTGTGAGCTGTGTGGTTTAGGGTGTGGGAAGTTTAGCCACTTTTGTCCTCTTCCCTTGACTGGTACCATTTGTATTCCCTGGACAGTTGGGGGTCAGATGGGTTTTGCATTCCCAAGCTACATATTTCTCTATCTGGCACAGTTCTGAGCAATCTAAAAATGCAGTATCGCTGTCACCAGCTCGAGGAAGACACGGAGTCTGAATAATTTAACATGTCACCACCATCCATCATGATACCAAGAGCACGGGAGATGGAGTGTGGAGGAGTGGGTCAACTGGGGGCTGCAGAGCAGGTTTGTGGACAGGGCAGCCCAGTAAGAGAAAGTACATTTGCAGTGAGTTAATTCTCAGGCCCAGGATAGACTATACATCCTAACAATTGCTCCAACCTTTTCCATAATATGGCTTTCAAGTTGTTCGGATGCCCTGATTTGCCCCAGAGCAAACCTGGGGCCAGGTCTCTCCTTGCCACAAAATATCTGTGTCATCTTGGGGGAGTCTCTATAAACTTCTGAATGTCTCAGTTTACTTATCAGCAAAATTGAGATAATTCCCATGTAGAGGGCTCAACATCATGCCTGGAATATTTTAACTGCTTCCTCACCAGGAAGGAAACTCCAGAAGGTCAGGAAGTTTTGTCTGTTTTATTCACTGCTTTATCCTCCCTCGGTGTCCAGAAACAGTGTTTTGATACAGAGTGGGCGCTTGGTCAATAATCGTTGAATGAATGAATACAAAAATGAGTGTTGTGGTTATTTGAGGTGACTACTGGGTCTGGGACAGACTGACTGGTCACCCTCTGTGACCTCAAACACTGGGTCAGGATGCCTTGAGCCTGGACGCTTTCAACAGGGCTCTGTGATGTCTCCACTTTGCTCTCACAGTTCCCCATCCTACAGTTTTATCGTGAGTCTTGTGATGTTACAAAGCAAACAGAGGGTCTCTCTCTCTTTTTTTCAAACATTTTATTTATTGAGGTAAAGTTCACATAACATAAAATTAACGATTATCTATTTAAAAGTGTGTAATTCGTTGCCATTTAATACACTCACAAGGTGTGCAACCATCACCTCTGTTCAGTTCCAAGACATTTCCAGTACATCAAGAGGAAACCCCATACTCATTAGCAATCACTCCCTATTCTTCTCTTCCCTCTGCACAGCCCTGGCAATCACTATTTCTTATTTCAGATGTTTTCTATAAATAGAACCATATAACATATGACTTTTTATGTCTGGCTTCTTTCACTTAGCAAAATGTTTTGCTAAGATCCAAAGTGCTGTTTGCAAGGTCCATCCATGTTGTAACATGTGTCCAGCATTCATTTTTATGGCTGGATAATATTCCATTGTATGAATATACCCCATTTTGTTTATCTGTTCATCAGCTGATGGGCATGTGGGTTTCCGCTTTTGGCTATTGTAACTAGTACTGCTATGAATATTCATATACCAGTATTTATTTGAATATCCTCTCCAATTCTTTTGGATATGCCTAGGGACAGAATTCCTGGGTCATGTGTAATTTTATGTTTAACTTCTTGAGGAACCAACTGCCAAATTGTTTTCCACACTTTCTGCACCATTTTGCATTCCCACCAGCAATGTATGAGTGTTCCAATTTCTCTACATCCTTTCCAACACCTGTTATTTTCTCATTATTTTGATTGTGGCCAACCTAGTGCCTAAGAAGTGGTATCTATCTCATTGTGGCTTTGATTTGCATTGCCCTAATGACTAAGGGGGGTTTTGAATCAGACAAAATCCAGGTTCAAACTGGGGGGCTCCGCGACTTATAATTTGTGTGATCTTAGATAAGCAGTATTGAGGTTCTGAAGGTTGGTTTGCCCCTCAGTAAAACTGGGATGATTCTTACCTCTCAGACCCCATGTGAAGCGTGGATGGGATATTGTGTATCAGGCGTCCAGAGCGGTGCTTATCCCACTATGGTATGTGCTTTGCCCGTCTTCTTCATGCTCCATCCCAGACCACTCAGGACCGGAAGGAACAGAGGCCAGTGGAACAAGGGCAGAGGAGTTGCTGCTTCCTCTCCTTTCCTCTTGCCAGCCTCTGCCATTCTCACTTTATCTCGGCCCCTAAATAGAAATACTTGAGCAGCCCTGTATAATTAATGGCTGCACTTTAGTTCACTGTATCACCAATTTCATATTAAAATGCTAGCAGAGGGGGCCCTTTTCCATTTGTCTGAATCATCTCCAGGTCAGTCTGTAATTGGCCTGTGGCCCCTGCAGATTCTGTGGACACTCAGAGGCTGTACGCCTTGGGAGGCTGTCACGTCCCTACAATGTCACAGAAGGCAGGGAGTCGCCACTCCCACTCAGTGACCATGTGAGCTGAAACTTACTGTCTTCTTTTTAGAGATGAATTCAGACAGTTTGGGGGCCTCGCCCAAGCCCACACACCTAATAAGTGGGACCGCAGTTAGAACGAATATCTGACTCCAGTACCCTAATTTATTGTACAGAAGTGCATGACCTCTCATGACTCATGGATTAAACCAATCTAAAAACCTACTAGCCTTTAAGTGCCTGAGGGCAGAGACAAAGGCTATTGTCTTTTTTTTTTTTTTTTTAATCTAATATTTTAGCTTTTTTTTTTAATTTTTTTGAAGTATTTGTTTATTTATTTATTTATGGCTGTGTTGGCTCTTTGTTTCTGTGCGAGGGCTTTCTCTAGTTGTGGCAAGCGGGGGCCACTCTTCATCGCGGTGCACGGGCCTCTCACTGTCACGGCCTCTCTTGTTGCGGAGCACAGGCTCCAGACGCGCAGGCTCAGTAACTGTGGCTCACGGGCCCAGTTGCTCCGCGGCATGTGGGATCTTCCCAGACCAGGGCTCGAACCTGTGTCCCCTGCATTGGCAGGCAGACTCTCAACCACTGCACCACCAGGGAAGCCCAAGGCTATTGTCTTTTAATGGAATCTGAACTACACCATTTTTCATCCAAATCACATTAAAAATATTCAACACCTTCGTGGGGCCCATGGCTTATTCATCTCTCCAGATTCTGGTCCTTAATTATCCTCAGGAAATGTGTCATATAAGTGCCTTCAGAACTGTGCTCTCTGATGTGGTAGGCAATTGAAATGTGGCTAGTCTGTGCTGAGATGTGCTGTGAGCATAAAATATACACTGGATTTTGAAAACTTGTGAAAAATATATTAAATATTTCAGTAATAATAATTTTATGTTAATTACAAGTTAAGATGATAATATTTTGAACATATTGGTTGAATCCAATGTATTCTGAAAATTAATTTTATCTGTTTATTTTTTACCTTTTTAATGTGGCTAGTAACATTTAAAGTTGCATCTGTGGCTTGCATTATATTTTGGGGTTGATGTAGAGGCAGTCTCTCTGAGCCTCAGTTTCAACTCTGAACGTGGTACCTTGGTACTTACAGGAGGGACGTGAGGGCCAGAGTTGTGGGAGGGGGGACCTGGAGAAGCTAGGGGCTTGGTCTTGGGGTATGGGAACACGTGGAATGCTGGAGGCATCACTACGATCTAGCTGAGTGTGATGAGAGTTCCTTTCGATAGTACAATTGCTGAGGTTCCAGGGAGGAGCCGTGAAGAGTGGAAAATGTGCTCTGGTGCTGGGGACGAGTGACAGACCTGCTGATCCTCAGAGGTCAAGATCATCAGGCTTTTGCTACTGCTCTACCTCTGCTCTCTCTCTCACACACACACACAGACACACACGCACGCACACACACACACTTTCCCAGGTTTTCATAGCCATGAGGCAGGCTTTGCAGGCAGACGTGATTTCAATCCCAGCTCCCTCACTCAGCACCTCTTATCACCTCTCTCTGAGGCATGGCTTATTCATCTGTAAAACAAGGTTCACAATGCCTTCCTTACAAGGATGGCTGTTCCAGGGAGGAGCGGTGAAAAGTGGAAAATGTGCCCTGGTGCTGGGGGCAAGTGACGGACTTGCTAATCCTCAGAGGTCAAGATCATCAAGCTTTTGCTACCGGTCTACCTCTGCTGTCACGCACACACACACGTGCACACGCACACGCACACACACACTTTCCCTGGTTATCGTAGCCATGAGGCAGGCTTTGCAGGCAGACCTGATTTCAATCCCAGCTCCCTCACTCAGCACCCCTCATCACCTCTCTCTGAGGCACAGCTTATTCATCTGTGAAACAAGGTTCATAATGCCTTCCTTACAAGGATGGCTGTGGACATTAAATGAAGTCTTTACTCATATTTTATTGTCCATCAGCCTCGGGACTAAGGGAATAGACTGCAGCCACCGTCTGGATTTGAACTGTGGGTTTATAGCTTACGAGCTGTGTGACCCCGGGCAGGTTACTGACTTTCCTTGTGCCTTCATTTCCTCATCCGTTAAAAGGGGAAGGAAAGTATTAACCTACTTCTTAGGGTTACTGTAAGGATTAAACGAGGCAATGCAAGTAAAGGGTTTAGAACCACGCCTGGCAGAGGGACAGTGCCATGGAAGGCTTAGCTTTTCTTATTATATTCGAATTGCCTGGTGACTTTTCTATCCCCTACTCCCCCTCACCCCCTGCCACAGCTAGAATGTCCCAGTAGGGAAAGATTCCTGTCTGAATTCTGTCTTCCACATTCACCATAATAGGCCATTTGTTTGGGAAAGGAAGGAAGATGAGAAAGAGGAGGAGAGGAAGGAAGGAAAGGAGGGTTTAGCTGGAATGTTTAAAAGTACTGCAGTGGCAGTAAAGGGCATGGAGTAGACCCCTGACAGGCAGATCCCTCCCTTTTCCTCTGCTGCCCAAACACAGCAGGAAGTATGACAGATGCTCCCTTTACTTAAGGCAGCTATCTCATCACATGCCTTTGTTTTCCCCTTGGCCAAAAATTATGCGTAGATGAACAAAAGTCCCTCCCTCCCTCCTTCCCTCCTTCCCTCCCTCCCTCCCTCCCTCTCTCCCTTCCTTCCTTTTTCTGTAACAGTAAAATATTTTAATGGAAATTTTAGAAGCCTACTGGTCTCTAAGACCTCTGCTCTTCCACTGCTTCCAGAATCTCCATGGGGCGTCTGCCAACTCCATTTCAAAGGAGAGCCTTTAAATGGGGAATTGCATCTGGTAGAATCTGGAGTCTCCTGCTGTCTCCAGGTCCAGCTTTTAGTTGCTGGCGATTGGGGAGATGAGCACTAAGGGACAGGGACAGATAGTGGCTGAAGACACATTTGGGGACATTAATCAGGTATTGTTGTCCCTTGTCCTCTCCCATTCATTACAACATACTGTCTCCAGGAAGGAGGAGGACAAGTATTCATTGTTTCCATTTTACAGAGCATTAAACTGAGAAACAGTGTCATAACGGTTAAAAATTTGAGCTTGGCCGTCGGACACCCTTGGGTACCAAGTCTGACTTCACTCATTGTTCACAAATCACCTTCCTTTCTGAACATTGGTTGCTTCATATGTAAAGCTGGCATCATGATACCTCCCTCCCATGAGGACTATGAGTTTGGAATGAGATGATGTGTGCAAAGCTCATAACACAGCACTGGACACCTTGATGCTTAAAGGACAGTCTTCTTTCCCCAAGGTTCCCTCTTGAGTTGTTTGCAGGGAAAGCAGTTTACATACCGGAGAGCCCAAATTTGGAGCTGGACAGTGTAGCCCTGAGTCATAACTCTCCTACTCATCAGTTGTGTGACTTTTGGCAAGTAACTTTGCCTATGTGTGTCTTTATATTATTGTCTTGTTTGTTAATTACACCTTCCTTACGAGTATATCACAATAAGGATTGTATGTAATCATGTGTAGACATCTTCTAGATACATAGTAGATTGCTACATGTGTTGCTGGAATGAATGAATGTGTTATAACTGTTATAGAAAGCATGTCTAAGAGTGGGATTTTTGTGTACTGAACATCATTTCAAATGCCCCACCAGAGGAAATGACAAAGTAAATCCTTTCACAAATTGAACAACATTTTCCTCTAACGTATATTTTTCTTTTCTTCAGGTGGAATTTTTGGGATAGGTAATAGGTTTGCACAGTGCCTGATCCAAAAGATACAAAACATTTACAGGGAAAAGTAGTCTTCCTCCAGCGCCATCCTTCAGCCATTTACGTCTCCATCCAGGACAACCATGTTTACCAGATCCTTGAGTCTCCTCCCAGATGTAGTCTGTCGATGTAGGTGTCTGAAGCTCCATTCACTAAACAGTTTCCTAAACCAGACTCCCTCTTGTTTCCCACCCCAACATGCTCTGAGGCTCTCCCATCACTATTTCCTCTCTAGGGTAAAGAGTTCACCAGTCCTTTAAGCCCTCTCTTTCCACATCCTGGACTAAAAATAAATAAATAAATAGAGCACAGAGAAAATAAAAATTACCCATATTTCTCCCTGAAGAATTAACAGTTATTAGTAATTTGGTATATTTCTTTCTAGCCTTTATTCCTTTATCGGTTTTGTAATCAACCATTCCTAGCGTGTGAGTGCCTCGCCTTTTTCCCCCTCCACGTTCCTCTGAGTTTCTCTCTGAAGCATCCCTTGCACTCGTCTCTTCCTCTCCATCCTCCCCACCACCCCTGGCCTCACCTAGACCCCCATCTCCTCTTACCTGGTGATCCCTGAGACTCCTGGCTGTGCTCCCTCCCTGGCGCCCATTCTGAGGTCTGTGAGCCTCAGAGCGCGTGTCCTTCCTGGAATGCACAGCTGCTGAACTGATTCTCTTGCTTCAGAACCTTCCGTGACATCCAGAATTAAGCCCCCAGTCCTCAGTGTGGCACTCGGGGACTTCCCCTGGGTGGCTCCAGCAGATCCTTCCCAGTCAGCACTCTGCTCTGGTGCCTCCTCCTGCCCACACCCCCCCCCCCTCCCCAGGGATGCTCCAGCGCTCACCTCTCCTCCCAACTCCATTTTCTACCACTGGAGCCCCCCATCCATCCTTCCAGCCCTGACCTAAAATCTCCCTTCCTCCATAAAGCCTTGCCGGGTCCTCCGTGTTGGGATGGATTGCTCTCTCCCATATTCCCAGTGTCTCATTGTGTGGGAAACATGGCCATGAGTTAGATTAAAGGCTCCTTAGGATCCCGTTTGTCCCCTTGACTAGCTTATGATCCCCTGGCTGGCAAGGACCGGGTGGTATCTATCTTTGCTTGTCCTGTGTCTGGCTCTGGGCCTGGCATAGAGGAAGCACTTGACTGAAATGTGTGTGTGAAATTAAGTCACCTGGAATGTTTTCTCAGAGACAGGTTCATCATTCTAAGCAACAACGTACCTATCAATTATCTGGTACCCACCCCGGACCAGGTATTTAAGTATCATATCTCCTTTAATCTTCAAAGCAACCCCACAAGGTTAAGAGCTTTTCCCCTATTTTAGAAAGAAAGAACCCAGGACTCAGAAAGGTGAGGCATCTCCTCAAGGTCACACAGCCCCAAGGCTGCCAAGCCATGGTTAGAACCCAGGTCCGAGTCATGGCAGAGCCTGAACGCCTTCTATAAATCATGCCGACTCCTGGGTCACTTGGGATTTACAGAAAGGAGTCCGGGGATGGGGTTGCTGATCTTCGGGATGGATGAGGGATTTAACAAGCTTCTGGAGGCCTGTGATGACTGATGGATTGTGATTATTGCACAGGGGGAATCAGCTTTGGGAGAACCAAGGGGACGTCGGGTTCAGAGGCAGACGATGAAACGCAGTTGACGTTCTACACGGAGCAGTACCGAAGCCGTCGCCGCAGCAAAGGTAACAGAGTCCTTGAGAAGGTTCCAGAACCAGGGTTTGGAGGAAAATCTGGGAAGCAGCTTTTGTGCTTCACGACAAACCCTAAATCTTCTTCAGCCTGGTCCCTATCTAGTTAACACTGAACTTGGCGTCTGATACCCTGAATACTCAGTCTCTATTTGCTTTCTGTCTTACCCCATTCCTCAAAGGATTTAAGTTTATGCAGTTTTTTAAAAATCCATCACAATAGAGAATCGGATTGAAAGGAAAATCGGAGTAAGGAAAATAATTCAAATTCAGCTTAGATGTATGCACGGTAATCCGTGCCATGCTGTGTTGTGTAGTTCTTAGAAGGAGCTGACAGCTTAACTCAGAGATTCTTAGCAACCAAAGTGCAAAAGGAAACATACAGCAGTAAAATGCACAGGGTCTACAGGATAAAACTAGCGTTTGCTCAGGAAATTCTATTTACCTGACACAGAGACCAGACAGAGAGTTCTCCAGTTGGTTCCAATAAACAGGACTCTGGGAGGGCTTCCTGGAAGTCGAAGCTAGACAATGACCTGGGCCCAAACTTGGCTCTGTCACTGTTCATCCACAGAACAGAAGCAGTAATCCTAACATTCCCATGTTTAAGATGGGGTAGCAATACCTCCCTCTCAGGGTAATGGTGGGGGTTGATGGAAACATGAGCATCTCCTGTTTTTTTTTGTTTATTAGTTTTTTTAATTAATTAATTTATTTTTTAAAAATTTGTATTGGGGTATAATTGATTTAGTGTTGTGTTAGTTTCACGTATACAGCAAAGTGAATCTGTTATACAAATACATATATCCACTCTTGTTTAGATTTTTTCCCATATAGACCATTACAGAGTATTGAGTAGAGTTCCCTGTGCTATACAATAGATAACTAATAAGGACCTACCATAGAGCATCTCCCGTTTAACTACAACTCCCGGCAACAAGTTTTCCCCTTCTCCACGGCCACCATCCTAATGCCTGTCCCCTGCATCCTTTGCTTAAAAACTGTTACAATCGCCTTCTCAATATTCTCACTTACTGTTTCCAACCCATTTTCAACCCTGCAGCCAGAGTGATCATTTTAATAATGTAAATAGGGATCATGTTGCTTCTTCTCTGCTTAGAAGCTTTAATCCATCCTTTTGCATTTGGGAGAGAATGTGAAGTTCTTGCCACACCTACAGTCCCCTGAGTGGTCTGGCCCCACACATCTCTCCAGGGCTCCGTCTGCTCTGCTCCCCAGCTCTCTTCTCCAGCACTTCCCCATCTGTCCCACCAGAAACTTCACAAACATTCTCTCCCAGAGCACTTCCCCCGACCTCTCCTCTCCGACTCACTCCTACTCACTCTGACATCTCCATTTAAATGGCGTGTCTTAGCTGAGCCGTCCTACATCTGATTTCCTTGTTTCATTCTACACCAGCTCCTGTGCTGTTCCCTCTGCAGACTTCACCCCTGGAATTTTACATTTACCAATACGTTCTCTGGGCAATGTTTGTACCCTCCACTAAACTGGAAGTTCACGAAAATAGGTACATCCATTGTCACTTGTATCCAGCTTTCCATCCCTGCACCAAACACAGGGATGGGTCCATATTTTTGGTTCAACTATAGGTTCATATATTTGAACAAATGAAGGATTAACGAATGAATGAAATAAATTCCTAGCCCAGTGTCTGGATTATTACGAGCGCTCAGGGTGAATGGTGGTTTTCCATCTGGCCCCTCTTGTTTTCTCTCACTCCATTCCCAGTTACTGGAAAAAAAAAAAAAAAGGTCTCCTCTCCTTTCCTCTTCTCTTTTCCGCTCCTGGTAAGTAGAACTAAGGCCTCAGGCCTACCCATTCTTCCACCTCAAGCCACCAGGGAAGGATGTGCCTGGTAGTTGGAGGAAGGCCTGAGTACTGATGCTGAAAGCCAGTTCTGCCTGGGTTCTTCGAGCATGGTTGGAGCAAGTGCAACCTGAAGGGATGTAACAAGTCTGGGAGGTTCTCTGGCAGAGGAGGGTGCACCCAAGGCTGATGGTAGAGAGAGGAGATGGAGTGGGAGGAGAAAAGAGACACCTCACAGGTTTCTCCTCTCTAGATCTCTCTCTTTAGCCTGTCCCGTGAGAGAAATACCAGTGGCATTGGATTCAGCCAGTCCTGGCTGTGAATTCTGACTTCACCTCATCTGCTTTGTGTGGCCATGGATGGGCTTTTCACCTCTGGGTACTTCTCTCTGTATAAAATCGAGCTATTGATAACTACCTCACAGAGCTAGCAAGTCTAGAGATGGAAGGTTATGGGACTCACCCAAAGGTGCTCAAAAATTTTTGTTCTTTCCTCCTGAAACTCCCCTTCCCTTGAAAACAGTCTGCACCCCAAAGTAAATCAGCTAAAATCTCAATTTTGGCAATAGGGTCTACTGGAAAAGAGATTTATGATATAGTCTGAAAATCAACCCTTTCTTCCCTGAGCCTCAGGTTCTTTGTCAGGGAAATGGGACTGTTATTCAAAGGTGTCTGCTATGGCCAGGTAGCACCCCATCCCAAAGCAAAGAACTGTAGTCATCAATATGGTGAGTGGGTGGAGAGGAAGAAAGACAAAGGGACTGAGAAACAGAGACGGAGAGACATGTGCATCTGGTGGGATTTCCCTAATCAGAAATCAGCAACCTTTCTCTGTAAATGGTTAATTAGTAAACATTTTCAGCTTTGCAGACCTTACAGGCACGATTGGAACTACTCAACTCTGCCACCTTACCTTGAAAGCTGACACAGACAGCACATAAAGGAATGAACATAATGTGTCCTCATCAGACTTTATTTCCAAAAGCAGATGCTGGTCCAGATCTCACCGGTGGCTCACAGTTTGCTGACCCCTACCCTAAACCATCAGTATCATACAGGTCACCTCTAGGACCGATCCAGGAAGCAAGAGTGAAATCTCACAATGCTTTGTGAAATGAATCTGATCTCAGGGCACACATGGTCTTGCTGCTGAAAGGAGTTTTTTGTGAAGCAAAGAGTTTTATGTTTGGTCAAGTGAATACCCATCTACTCCATCATTTGTTTGGGCTGTGCCAGTTCTGGTGGTATTTGACAGAACTAACTGTTGAGGTAGCTGGATATGGTAGGTTCCCACTTGGCAGAATTCCACCTTTATTAACTAGAGATGACACCGCACACAACAGAAGACTCTGGACTCATAGTCTGGAGATGTGGAGTGAAGTCTGTAGTCCCACCACCAACACACTCAGAGACCCTTGGCTAGCGTGTGCCCTCTTGGGGCCTCAGTTTTCCTATCTGTGAAACAAGGATATTTACATGTCATGTCATCAAGTCTGAAGCTCATTTTAATCTAACCTACATTTAGGGAATGATGCTGGGCAGTGTGGGAAACAGGGCCCGGGCCCCCAGCCTCAAGGTGGTTATAACCTCCTTGCGGGGGGAATGCAGCTCACACAGAGAAGTGATGCTGATCAGGATAAGCTCACGTGTAACTGAAGGTCCGGATGAGAACTGCCGATGGCGTGTCCAGCCACAGGCGCAGGGCTGAGCAGGAGACAGAGCAGGGCAGCTGCTGCTGAGTCCAGCATGACAAGCACCCAGCATCGACCTCCCAGCCCAGCTCTGCGCGGGTGGCTGTGTGGCCTTGGGCGAGTCTCTCTCACTCTCTGGACCTCTGTTGGTTGCTCAGCCAGCTCTAGAAACTCAAGTTATCTGATTCCCAATCCCATGCACTTTCCTCTAATCTTTGCTGATTAGTTCCCCAGCAAAGAGAACCAGGGCATGAATGACCCCTGGTTTGGCTTATTTTTTTTTGTTTGTTTTAGTTTCTTGTTTTACTGTGATAGTTCTTTTTTTTTTTAAATTAATTAATTAATTTATTTATTTTTGGCTGTGTGGGGTCTTCGTTTCTGTGCGAGGGCTTTCTCTAGTTGCGGCAAGCGGGGGCCACTGTTCATCGCGTTGTGCGGGCCTCTCACTATTGTGGCCTCTCTTGTTGCGGAGCACAGGCTCCAGACGCGCAGGCTCAGTAGTTGTGGCTCACGGGCCTAGTTGCTCCGCGGCATGTGGGATATTCCCAGACCAGGGCTCGAACCCGTGTCCCCTGCATTGGCAGGCAGACTCTCAACCACTGCGCCACCAGGGAAGCCCAATGTGATAGTTCTTATGCTGAGATTTTCTGTAGTAATAAGAACTCTTGAATTTAAGCAACACTTTGTATGGATGTGTGAATTTTTTTTTCCTTTTGATTCTCCCCCAGCAACACACACACACACACACACACACGCACGCACGCACGCATGCACAGTTTAATCATGTTTTAGAGGAAGTGGACAGGTGAGGGAAAGTTCAAGCCATATCTGCAGAAAAGGAGGCCTTTGGGGATTGAGAGAAGGAGACTGTTCTGAAATTTAATCTGAGAATGCCTGGATGGAGCAGAGATTCCAGGAAATGGGGACGGAGTGGGGCGAAAGGTGAACGTCAACAGAACAGTACCTGCCATGTATGAGGGCAGAGGTACAAGGTGATCTGAAGGTGGGGACGGGAGAGATCCCAGAAGCTAGGTAGAGCCCAAGGCTATAGCTTCGGGAATAATGGCAGATGGGCTGGGGAAATAAGCAGGAGCCATGCCTTGACCATTGGGACACCCATCCCATTCTTTATTCAGCATTTCTCATCAAGCCACAGCGTTTCTTTCAGCCCTAAAGATAATCCATCCAGTTGTCCATTTTATGTACACACAAAAAAACAAGGCTCAGAGAAGGGAAGCATTTTTCCCAAGGTTAAAGTGTCATCTCTTCAAATGACAAAGCAAATGGGGCAAAAGGTTAACAATAGGTGAATCTGGGCAAAGGATGCATGGCTCCTCTCTGTACTCTTCTTATCCTTACAGCTTTTCCATAAATTTGAGATTATTTCCAGACTAAAACAGTAGGTAAACAGTAGTCCTTCTAGGCTGATTACAGGTTTGGAAATCAGCACCCAGGGGTCCAAATCCTTGCTCTGCTGTTTCCTAGCTGCATGAGGTAGGGCAAGGCACTTTCCTTCTCTGAGCCTCAGTTTCCCCTGGGTAACGAAGGGTAAGCCTAGTGTTAGTCCTTCTACCCTTCCTTAGGCTTGTTGCAGGGATTAAAGGAGGGGATGTATGCAAAGGGCATGCTTAGTGGAGCGTGCCTGCCATGTGATCAATGTTCACGAAGTGGTAACCAGTTAAGTACAGCAAATCAGTGTCTGGTCCAGGCACGACTCCATAGCCTTTTTCCAATGTGCTGGTCTGCAAATTGGTCTTGCTTCTAGGGGAAAAAAAAAAAAAGGCATTTTAGGTAAGAACATAAACGTGGTGGGCCCGTCCTCTTGGGGACATTGTGATATGGTTTTCGTCTTTGCCATCTTGCCCCTTGCTGAGGTCAGCCTCTTTCACGGGTACATCTGCAGGCTACCCTCTGCCAGACTGCGGAGCACACCCCTAGGACCTGCTACTCAGAAAAGAGTAAACACTGAAGACAGATCGATTGGTGTTCAATCATCCTCTAAGCCTTTGTAGCTAGAGAAACCGGGAGAGAGTGACCCAAAGCCCAGGCTGTGGAGGGGACGTGGGACAGATGTGGGGTGGGTATGGGGGGCTTGGTTAGGGCAGAGAAGCAAGGCTCCAGGGTCCTTATTTCTCTCAACTTCTTCTGCCCAAATGGCCTGCTCTCCCTACCCAAAAGGGATTCCTACTGAGGACAGCATGACTGGTGCTTAAAACAAAGGGTTAGATGGTAGCCCCAGAAGTGAAAGCATTAGAGCTTTCAGGGGTGGGTTCATCTGTTATCCTAGGGCATGGACATGGGCATAGGGAAAGCAGGGGCAGATTAGGCTGGGTGGAAAGCCAGAGAGAGGGAGTGCTGAGTGAACTTGCGAGGGAAGGTGGGAGACAGGGATAGGGGGAGGGAGAACCAAGCAAGAGAGTGTCATGAAGCTACTGGAAGGCTTAAGACTTGGCTTCTAATCCTGGGTGTACCCTTCTTTGGTTATGAGGACTGAGCAAGGCTCTGGACCTCAGTTTCCTAGCTGTCAATCAGTGAGGTACAACTTGATGCCCTCTAAGTTCTCAGCAGTACCAGTCTGAGAAGTCATGATGGAAACTATAGACACAAGGAGGGAGAAAGAGGAAAAGAAAAGACAAAACCACGTTTGATTTATTGAACTCTCTCTGCACTGGTCTGTGCTCTCTCTATGCACCATCTTATAGAATTCCAAATAATACCATGGGAAGGGATTATTTTACCTCTGTTTTACAACTAAGGAAACTGGGACTTAGGTCACTTACCTGAGACTACCATGAGATAAGGGGAGCTGAGATTTGGACTTCAGCTCTTTGGTTTCAAAACCTGGTCAGACCATTATATGACTGAGATAATATATGTGCAGTGTGTACCACAGTACCTGCATAAGATATATACTAACAAGACAGGAGGTAGGTACCCATGTCTTGCTGGTACCACAGCCTGATCAGATCCCTGAGAATGTCCTGGTGCAAACTCTGCAACCCTTCAGAGAGCGCCAGCCCTGGAGGAGCTAGGACTGGGAACAGGGACGGTCAGAACTAGCTCAGACACTGAGAAGTCAGTTCAGTGTGGAGGGAAAAGGCAGCACCCATGTGGACCAGCCCTCCCGGGGTCCTGGTATTTGGTCAGGGAGGAAAACGTATGACAAAGAGATCTTCCAGTGCTGTGCTGGTACCCACCCATACCAGTCGTGAGAGCCGGTTTCGTTCATCGTTCCCAACTCCGCTGTGAGTGACGTCACAATAGCAGCTTATAAGCAACCATGCTAGAGGTATTTACGCCGTGCAAATCGGCAAACAATGCGATGGAGGCTTCCCTTTCCTCCTCAGAGCCCATTGTTAAATAATTACTAGCACACCACTGAGAAGAACAGTCAGTAAGAAGTAAGAATTAAGCTACAAACCAGAGTGCAAGGGCTTTTTTCTAGAAATAGAGCAATCCAGAATCTTTCCCAGAGGACAATGCACTAGGCCTGGGACAAAGCAAACTACTAAGTGCAAGGCTTTGGACAGAGGATCTCTTTTCTGAAACAGAAGACAAGGTCAGCTGGGGAGGCTGGATATTTAGGGCCTGCGTAGGAGGTTGGAGACTCTGGTGTTACCCGCTTGAAGGAACGATGAGTCATAGAATCTGGGTCAGGTCAGAGCCAACAGTGGATCAGGTGTCCTCAGCTGTGTGGTAAGAGGGGCTGTCAGAGGCTAGCCAGTTCTCTGACCTCTTTGAACCGCAGAATCACTTGGAAAACTTAAAAAAAAAAAAACAAAACCCAATTCCAAATACTTAACTCAGACCCATTATATGGGAATGTCTGGCCAAGGGGTCTGGTATAAAATTATTTTCAGGTTCTAATTTTCAACCAGAGTTGAGAAAAACCACTCTACAGTTCCCTTGACATATTAGCTAACAGTACATCCCTGTTCTTATTCTGGCATTGGCTCCCACCGAGTGTATCCCCCTTTCCCAAGCCAGGAACTCGACTCCCAGTTCTAAGAGGGATAACAACTTAGAACAACCATTTATTGCCACTTTTGTGCCAGATCTATTGCATATTCACCAGTCATCCTGTGTGCTCTATTACTGTCCTTGTCTCTGTATGCAAAAGAATGAAACTAAAACATGGCAGAGTAACTTCTCCAAGGTCATAGATTCGGTAAGTTGCAGGATTGAGTCTTGAACCCCATTCCAGTTGTTTCCAAAATCTGTTGTCACCATACCCCAGCATCAGCCCCTTAGGAGAATCTTACACGTTTTAACTTCTTCCCTCTTATCATAACTCTTGCCCTGGTCATTAGCTATTTGTTATTTGTAGTAGGTAGATACCTTCCTCCAGAATGTTCCAGCAGCTCCTGCAGGCTTTATAGAGAGATTCTAGTTTCTCTCATGAAGAAATGATACTGGGAGTTTGGATTTCTCTTACTGAAGGAACAGTGAAATGCAGAAACCTAGCTTTGATCTACGCCTGCATTTGGCCCCATTTAACGAGACGTCAGTGAAGAGAAAATTGCGTATTCAGAAATTGTTATAGGCTCAAAAACTCCTGTCTGATGTCTCTCTTCTCTCTCTTCCCTCAAACCTCAGAAGAAATAGACATTGGTTTTTTTGTTGTTGTTTTTCTCTCTTAAAGGTCCCTCCCAGACCAGCTGTCCCCAACCTGCAAACATCAAGCTGTCTTGGCAGACAAGGGTTCCTTGAATGCAGTGAGAGAGTCAAACAACTTCAAAAGCTCCCTCCCCAAGCTCGTGATGGTCCCTGAAATACTGCTTAAATTGTTCTTTCTCCTCCTCCTTAGCGATGCCAACCAGCTCAGCACCTGACAGCCCAGCATCCAAGGGGAGGGAGAGGGCTGTCAGGAATCAAATGGGAGACCAAAGGCAATAAAGCAAACATGTCGTTTTTAGTTGCTTACGCTAGCGAGAAGGAATAATCAGTCTCTCTCGCTTTCTTGTTTTTCAACTAGGCTCAGCAGTATTCCCTCACCCCCACCCCTTTTCTTTACACTGAGGGATTGTGACTCTCTGCTTCCCACCCAAGCATCAGCACTCTGTCATCCCTTTTCTTCACAATCCTGTGGGGTGGCCAGGATTCTCCTACCCTGCAAAACTCTTTCCCAGATAAAGAGGTGAAACTACCTGGCATGATTGCCAACTGTGTGCCAAGTGCCCTGTGAGATGCTTGCATGCATGACCTCATGTAGCCCTGACTCTTAGTTACTTTCCAGGCTTCAATTTCCTTTTCTAAAAAATGGAGGTGAGAATCCCAATTTATAGGATTTAGGCGATGATCCAGCAGAGTCTTGTGTCACTAGAATACAAGGTATATGAAGGAAGATAATCCGAACACGGCTGGGAAGGGTGAATTGACCCAGATCGGGAAAGAATTTGATTGTCAAGTTCATTCACCTGTTCATTCATTGAATCAACTAATGTTGACTAAATATCTAATTCTGTTGAGACTATATGCTAAGGATCAGGTATAGAGTGGCAAATAGACCAATCATGGGACTGACCTCATGAATCTTATATAGTCTTGCCAGGGAGAAATGGGGAGGGAGAGAGGGTCTCACAAGCAAACACGTAAAGAAATATATCATCTCCGACTGTGAGAAGTGCCACTGAAGAAAATACAGGGGGAAACTCATATCATGGGGAGAGTCATGAAAGACATCTTTTTTTTTTTTCTTTAAACAACTTTTTGAGATATCATTTGCATACCATACAATTCAATGGTTTTTGCTATATTCACAGGGTTGTGCAACCATCACCACAATCTAATTTTAGAACATTTTTGTCTTCCCTAAAAGAAACCCTGTACCAATAGCAGTTAGTCCTGAGTTCCCCTTCCCTCCACCCCCTGGAAACCACTAATCTCCTTTCTGTTTTTACAGCTTGGCTTATTCTATACCTTTCATATAAATAGAATCATACAGTGCTATCTTTGGGGGTTGGCTTTCACTTAGCATTATATTTTCAAGGTTCATCCATGTTGGAGCATCTACCTGTGCCACATCATTCATTTTTATTGCCAAATATTATTCCATTGTATGGATATGTCACATTTTGTTTATTGATTCATCAGCTGTTGGACATTTGAGCTATTTCCACCTTTGAGCTATTATGAGTAATGCTGCTGTGAATGTTGGCACGCTCAACCAAGTAACATCTAAAATTGCAATTGCACTGATTATCCCACAACTTCAAACCCTGCATATCTTTTCTAACCTAACAGTGTATGAAAACACACTATGCTTTCCATCTTATCTTTTCCTAAAAAAAAGGCAGTTTTGTGTGAAGGGATCGTGGCAGCCTATGAGTTGGAATAGTGGAATTTGTGAAGAGACAACACCTGAATGATTTGGAAAAACAAAATTGCTTAGCTAGGCAATGCTTCTTATGTGACAACTTTGTGATGTGCGTGAATTTGCACATCTGTACGCTTATGAGACAGGCCATATGCAAAAGGTGCAAACCTGGGGCCCAGAGGCCAAATTCATCCCCCCAGGCATGCTGTGTTGGATAAAATTATTGTATCCAACATTTAAAAAATATGATAAAAATCTTGATTTCTGCTTTCTCTTGAAAATGTAGGAGCTCTAGCCTCACAAGTACTTGCCCTTTCAGATGGGCTCACCCTATTGCAGTTGCCAAGACCCCATGAAAGACATCTTTGAGGAACCAGCAGAAATGCTGAAATCTGAAGGATGAATGGGGGGTGGCTGGGTACTAAGAAAACACATCTCCACATGAGCAGGAGAGAGCTTGAACTTGAACCTATGTGAAATGGGGAGTGCAGGACGGTTTTTGAAGAAGAGAGTTGCATCGCCCTGTGCTGTTTTAAGAAGATCACTCTCTCCACAGTGGAGGAAGAGCTGGAGGGGGACAGACCAGTTAGGAGGCTGTTGAGGTAGTAGGGGGGCCCTCTGGGAGAGCATGGGACAGGATGTCTGCTAGGGATATGTTCAAATACAGTTAGAGCTGGTGATTGATTGGCTGTGAGGAGGGGAACCCGTGAGCATTGCTGAAGATGAGCGTTGGATTCTGGCGGGGGGCGGGGGCGGGCTGGAGAGAAGCACAGCGCCAGGGAAAGGAAGGGCAGCAGACCTTCAGGAGGGGGAGGGGTGAGCTCAGCTGTAGAGCTGCTGCCTTTGGGGTGCCTGTAGGCCATCCAGATGGAGACACTGCCAGCCAGCTCTGAGCCCAGGAGAGGTCTGACTGGGGAATGGGAATGTCAGCACTCCGTGGCCGTGCATTCACTCTTCTGTTTCTGCGTCACAAATGGCCACAAACTTAGCGGCTCCAAACAACATACATTTATTATCTCACAGTATGTCTGTCATCGAAAAGTCCAGTTATGTCATTGCCAAGCTCTCTGTTCAAGGTCTCAAATCAAGGAGTCGGCTGGGGCTTTGGTCTCAGCTGAGGCTCAGGGCCTTCTTCCAAGCACTTGTGGTTGCTGGCAGAATTCATTTCCTTGTAGCTGCGTGACTGACGTGCCTGCTCTGTTGCTGCTGTCAGCCAGGACCACTCCCAGTTCTTATAGGTTACTCCCTGGCCCTTCTCACAGCCCCCTCTATGGCAGTTCACAGCATGGCTTCCTCAAGGGCAGCTGGCGAGCACCTCTTACACTTTGACTGTCTTTCTTCAAGGCCCCAGTCTCTCTTAAGACTCATTTGATTTGGCCAGACCTATCCAGGGTAAACTCCTATATGATTAACTCAAAGTCAGCTGCTTCTGGACCTTAATTTTATCTGAAAACCCTTCCCCTTTCTCAGATAACATCATTTAATCACAGAGTGATATCCCGTCATATTCACAGACCCAACCACATTCAAGAAGAGGGGGTGTACAGAGGATATATAGGGCATGGGAATCTTGGGGGCCATTTTAGAATTCAGACCCCCCCCCGCCCACTGGATGATAAAAAAGGCACAGGAGGAACCAACTCTCCTAGGAGAGAGTGTAGACTGGAAACTGAAGAGTTCCAGGTTGTTCGGCTCAGTCATGGATTCTGGGTTGAAAATGTCCTTCTGTCAGCATCACAGGTACCGTCAAACCACCTGGTGCTCCATGGGGAGGAAGCAGATGCCACAGCCCAGAGGCATTGGTCATGAGAACAGCTTAGGGGCTGTGGGACATAGGGATTCAGGGGAGATATGTAACTAAAGTTCACTGAGTCAAACCTATTCTGTGTCAGACTGGAAAAGGACTCTTCCTTCATGGCTCCCGTTGAGCAAATTTACTAACCATCTGCCTCTTTTAATTAGAGTAGATTTTGGAAGAAGTGTGGTCAACTCTGGTTCTTGCACTCAAATGCTGGGGAACATTGGGAAAGTCTCTTTGGC
Source organism: Balaenoptera ricei (assembly GCF_028023285.1). Classification (NCBI taxonomy): domain Eukaryota; kingdom Metazoa; phylum Chordata; class Mammalia; order Artiodactyla; family Balaenopteridae; genus Balaenoptera; species Balaenoptera ricei. The sequence goes on along the minus strand of NC_082644.1, from coordinate 105,833,845 downwards.
TCTCCATCCATTCAGTTGGGGTGTGGTGTTTGAATAAACTACGTCTGAGGCCTCTTCCAGCTCTGAAATTCTATGCTTTTATTCATTGGACATACATTGTACATTCCAGGAACAGTATGACTTTTTTGGGAATCGGGGGTTAATAAACATGGTTCCAGGGAATTTCTTGACAGTCCAGTGGTTAAGACTCTGCACTTTCACTGCCGAGGGCACGGGTCAATCCCTGGTTGGGGAACTAAGATCCTGCAGGCCATGCAACATGGCCAGAAATAAAAAATAAGATGTGATTCCAGCCTTTAAGAAGCTCCTCTTCTGGCTGCTGTATGTGGAAAAAGTCAAGACCACTGACTATCCCAAGCTCATCTCTCCACAGTGAGAATACTCAGGGAACTGAGATATTTCAACAACATTGGGGATGGCATGCTTATTGTTTCTATCATTTTTCACCAGTGTAAAATCATGTAATAGTACTACTAGAGGAAAATAGAAAAATAGAAACAAACAAGAACCTTCTAGACCAAAGAGTGTATTTCATTTTTCCTCATCGTCATTTACATATATATTTTTCTCATCGTTGTAACTGTAATCAACACACACATTTCACTTGCTTTCTTTTTTTTTACTCAACATTATATTATGACCATATTTTTTCCATGACACACTGAACCTGAAGATACTCATTGTAGCATAATCTGTAATATTGAAAAATTAGAATGAGCCTGAATGACCAACAATAGGGAAATGGCTAAGTGAATTACGATGCGTCAACTTGATGGAACATTATGCAGCCAGATAATTGTTGAGAATGATTTTTTAAGAAGGGCGGAATTCACAAACCACAGCGCTTACTTCCGAGGACAAACAGAACAATTCATTTAAAATATATACTTGGGTGAATCACAATATGTATATTTATTTATCCTTCTCTTTATCAGTTATACTCTGCCTGTTCTCAAAAGGGATTTCAGGTGAGTGGATTTGCTAGAGGTAATTGCACCAGTGTGCAATGCTTGATTCATGGTCTTTGGAAGTAAACAGGTGGTGGAAGGGACTTCCCTGGTGGTCCAGGGGCTAAGACTCCGAGCTCCCAATGCAGAGTGCCTGGGTTCAATCCCTGGTCAGGGAACTAGATCCCATATGCTGCAACTAAAATATCCCGCATGCCGCAACTAAAAAAGATCCTGCATGCCGCATCGAAGATCCCACGTGCCGCAACTGAGACCCGGTGCAGCCAAATAAATAAATACAGTAAGTCCCCTATATACGAACCTTCAAGTTGAAAACTTTCAAAGATTCGAACGTGCATTCCATCAGCGTCAGGCATGAGTGAAATTGCAGATTGCCCTCCGTCTCCTGTTGCTGACGATCCTTCAGCTCTACCATCTCCCACCTCCTCTCCCTCCTCCAGTCAGTAACTCTTCTTGCCTCTTCACTCAATGCCAGCCCCTGGATGCCAGCTGTTGCACTGTACTACTGTACTTTTCAAGGCACTGTACTGTAAAATTAAACATGTTTTATTTTTTGTGCTTGTTTGCTTTTTATGTATTATTTGTGTGAAAAGTATTATAAACCTATTACAGTACAGTACTGTATAGCCGACTGTGTTAGATGGCTACCTGGGCTAACTTTGTTGGACTTAACGAACAACTTGGACTTAGGAACGTGCTCTCGGAATTGATCTTGTATGCGTATGTAGGGAACTTACTGTAAATAAATAAATACTAAAAAACAAACAAACAAACAAACCAAAGGTGGTTGTGAGTCCTAGCAGAGTGATGTTGGGAAGATCACTTTAACCCACTGGCTCCTGCTTTCCTCAGCTCTGTAATACATACTTGTAGTTCCTTCTTCTTCTAAAAGTGGTTTTGAGGTTGAAATGGAATAATACAAGTAAAGCAGTCAGCACAGTTCCTGGCAGATGGTAGGTGATGGATAAATCTGCCCACTTCCCTTTATACCCTAGGTTAGTGTGTCTAAGTAGCTAGGTCAGATGATCTCAAAGGTCTATTCGATCTTTAAATTGATTCGGAATCTTGAAAAATGTTGCCTATCCCTCTTTCATTATTCATTCAAACCCTTGTGTGTCTGGTCTTGGGATCTCTGGAGGCATGAATGCATTTCATCTTTACCTAATGGAAAAAAAAAATAAAAGAAAGAAGATGAAGAAGTCAAAACTAAGTGTCCAGGTGGAAAGCGTCCTGGACCATGAGAATGATCTCCTTGTACTCTGTCCTTGAATGATGTTTTGAGTAAAGTTACTTTCCCCTTTAACATGGTTCCCAACCCTATGTGCATAGGAAACATGTTTGGGTTTAAAACACAAATACCTACCTTTGGACTTCAACCCAGAGTTTTATTTAAAAGTTTGGGGTAGAGCCTGAGCATTTCTGAGTTTTTATAAAAGCTCTCCAGGTGCAGCCGTGGTTGAGAATCGCTGCCTTAGGGAACCACACCAAAGAAGAGTAAGACTGGTGGCCCATGTGCTCAAGGCATGTTCAGCCTGGTAGAGCGATACCAGATCCATCAAATTCAGTGGCTTCCGTTTCTCTCTATTATCTCTCTATAATCAAATAGATTATAATTCTAGGATGTCCTCTTGGCTCTGCAATTCTGTGGTTCTAATTGAAGGATACCTTTTGTTTTGTTTTTAGCAAATGTAAGAAAATGTAGTATTAGCCGCGTGCTGATGGCTGAGGCGGTTTAGAGTGAGGAGTTGGGATACATAGGGTCCAAAAATAAAGGATAGCTCTTCAGAAAAGGAAAATCTTGAAACACACATCTAACGAAATAATTTTCTTTCTGTTGGAGAAACTAGAAACAAGGAGAAGAGAGACTCCTCCCATTCCAGAAGAGGTCTCCAGCAGGCGTTCCACCATTTAAGTCCAAGGTAATTTCAGTTCACAAGACTTGTACTGGAAGCCTGCTGTGTAGGCCCTGGGAATACAGAGACAAGTGAGGCACGGTCTTTGCCCTGTGGGTCACACAGTCTGGTAAGGGCAAGAATCAAATGGGCAATTACAATAGAGCGTGAAAAGGGCTGTGATAGAGGCTGGTGGTGATTTCTGTGCTGGCACAAAAGAAGAGCACCTGACCAGCTTGGTGGGATCAGACTAGGGATGCTGGCATGGGAAATATCTAGGCTGAGTTCTGAAGAGCAGGGTGGTGGTGTTGAAGGGAAGAAGGTCAGAGAAGACTACTGCATACAGAGGGGACTGAGAATAGAGTGAGATTGAGCAAAACGCCTGGCATACTGTAGGGCCTCAAAATTATTCCTGTTGAAAAAGAAGGAAGAAAAAAAGGAAGGGAAGGAAGGATATGTCTACTTCGTTTCATTGAAATGTAAACTTTGAAGAGCAGAGAGCTAGAGGTGACATTGGCTGAGCGATTTGGACTTTATCATGATGACAATGAGAAGCCATCAAAGGATTTCAACAAAGAAGTGATGTTTTCTGACTTGTGTGGTAGAAAGGTCACTCTAGCTTTTGTAGAAGCTGGGATAGAAGGGGACAAGAAGGGGGTGAGAGAGAGCAGGTAGGTGGCTGTTGCAATAATTCAGGTGAAAAATGGTACCTCTGGCCTAAGACAGGGATGGTGGGGATGGAGAGCATCTCCTTTATTACAGGATGTAGTCACAGGCCACACCCACTACCTCCCTCATGTGGTCCAGCCCCATCACCATGGCAACATCCTCTTTAAAATCCCTGACCAGAGAGAGTGGTAACAACTCTTACATCTGTTCCTGGAGGTCCTGCCTCTAAGTTTTTTCTTTCTTTTTCTTCTTTTTTTCCCCTTTGATTGTATCTGATCCAGCCTCACTGGGTAATTGAGTGTTTGAGAGTGAAAAATTATCTCAGGAGCTTGGCCCTTATCTTGACAGCGAAGCAGCACTTTTAATTTAATTTTGTTCGGAGACGCATGGGTAACAAATTTCACTAATCGCCCGACTGTCGCCTTCTGCATGGTAACGAGCCGTTTGTTACTAGGCAGCCCAGCGTAAATACATATGAGGGAGCAGTCGGGGGACAGAGACAGGGGCTGGGGAAGAAGGAAGGGACAGCTGCAATCAATATTAGCCAGGCTGGGGCTGCCACCAGGTGTAGAATCAGAGATGGGAATCCGGCTGCGTAACAAAAAGAGAGGGGCTTGGGAGTTAGGTTCACCAGAGCTCCTGGCCTTGCTCTGCCTCCTTCTGTCTGGGTGCAACCTTGAGCAAGTGACTTCACTCTCTGCATCTTGAGTTTCCTATCTGAAGGTGGAGGTGTATACTCCCTACCCCACTGGGTTATGAGAGTTAACTGAGAAACAATACAATCAGTTAGTACACCTCTAAGCATTATGCCATGATATTTTCAGTGCTGGTGAGGACCTTAAAGGAAATACTCTGCCCCCCCACCCCATCCAATGTTGAAAGTTCTTTCAGAACATCAGCTCCAGACTGTTGGCCAGCTTTTGCCTGCATTCTCCAGAGATGGGGAGCTCACTCACTTTTGAGGCCGCCAATAGTTGCGACTCTCAGAATTGTCTCGGTACACTGGTGTGAAATATGCATCTTTCAAGATTTCCACCCTACCTCAGCCCCCGCCCTGCCTCTGGACCCCTGCAAAGAGTAAATTTTCAATCTCCTCCCTAAGTAAGCTCCCTCCCGCCCGGATTTGGTTAACTCTTCTTGTGTCCAGATAAAAATGCCCAGATGAAATCAGTGCTAGAAAAGCCCTTATAAGTCATGTGGCACAACTTTGCATTTTACAGATGGGGAAACTAAGGCCAAGAGGGAGGGAAATAAATTTAAAAATAGCTGTTATTTATTGAGCATCCATTACGGGCCAAGCACTCTACCTGTGTTCTCATTTAATCCTTTCAGTACGAGGTCTTCTGATTTTGTAGATGGGGAAACTGAGGCACAGAGAGAAAAAGCAATTTGCTCAAGTCACATTTTAAGTAAGGATCACAGAATAGAGATTTAAGCTCATGTCTAACTCCAAAACCTGCAAGCTTTTGTGTTGTGATTTTGGTCTCAAAACTGCACAGCAACTCAGGAACTAGAAATGAGGTTCCCTGGCTTCTGGTCATACAGCCACGCTAGAAAAAAGGTGCATCCCAGGGATTCCTGTGTAAAAGGTGGCACAGATTCCCATCTTCTCTGTAGTATCTGGACCAGAAAGCAAGGGAGACTGTGAAAAAGCTAAAGAGGTAGCCAGTCAGTCTGTCCCTCCCCCCTCCTCCCTGCCCCCTGCCAGACTCCAGCCGATGGATCCTTGGTTCTGGATTTATGAGCCTTCTTGGTGTCTCCCTTTCTTTCCGTCCTAGAGGGCTTGACTCTTCCCTCTCTCAGCTAATTAAACCCCAGCCTGGGCTGCCAGCCTTGGATCACAGGCTGCTGGGCAGAGGCGCCGATGCTGCTCTGAAAAAATCACTCCCTGGGGCTGTGGGAGGCTGGAGCGTTTGTCAGAGGGGCTGGGCTCATCCAGGGCTCCTCTGGGACACTTGGGGACTGCTACAAATGGACCATGTCCACCCCTGCTCACCCCAGAAGGGGCTTCATGAGGAGTAAGAAAGTAGGAATCACCCAAAGCTGATGGGGTACGTGTGACACCAGAGTCATCTTCTGAAAGCATTTGTTAGGTCGTGTCATTCCCTCATCCACTTTTAACAGCTCCCTCTTGGCCTTCGTAATAAATTCTCCACGTTTTAGCCTGACGTTGGGTGAGGTGTAGCAGAGCATTGGAAAGCATTACCTTTGGAGATGGACAGTCCTGAGTGTAGATCCTGGCTTCACTTGTTTCCTTACTTTGGATGTGTTACTTAACCCCTCTGTGTTTCATGTTCTTCACTTATGAAATGGAAATAAAAAGCAACATATTGACAGACAGATATACTTCTGCATGTGTGCGTATATACATACGTAGGACTCAGTGAGGCATCGCGTGCACAGCCCTTAACGTCACCCTCGGCATTCTGCTCCATCGTTCTGTCCCTATGGCTGCAGCCATTCCCACTCGCCATTGCTACTTCCACTGTTCTGACTGCTATGACCTGTTGTTAATTTTAGCCAAACCTGCCTGTCTAGCCTGAAATTCCATTCCATCTTCTGCCCAAACACCCACAAGCACACCCCGTACATCTTCACCTGCTAGTGTTTGCTGGTGTGGTTCGATCAGCCTAGAGTGCATTGTCAACCCAACTCTAATAAAGCCGGACTGTCCTTCTAGGTCTGGCTGGAATAAATGTCACCACCTTTCTGAAGCTCGCCCTGATCACTCCAGACAAAATGTCCCCGTGGCATGTTACCTATATCTCTCTTATCATCGAGTCCTTGTCTCTTCTTTAAAATCATGGTTAGTCCTGTATATCTCTACTCCCCTCCTGAGTGGAGACCAGGGGCGGTGACTTGCTCACACCCGTATTGCTAGTGTCTGAAATCATGTTTGAGGTGGTAGGTATGCAATAAATGTTCCCAGTTAGAAGAAGAATCCCAGATACGCTCATCCCCTATATCGTTAAGGTCGTTTCTTCCTGACAGATCAGAATGCTTTATTGCTCATTCATCCTGTTCTTCCTGGCAGGTGGGGGCTGGTGATAATAGCGGCCTCGCCCGGGCTTGGTGTGAATGGAGTGAGCTGTTGCCCTTCCACGATGGGTGATTCCCCAAGCCGCAGAGCTAACCAGTTCCACAGACTAGAGTCCTGTGCTTCTGACTTTCATTTTAGTCTTTAATCCACCAGGGCAGGCTCTGTTCCATTCTCAGCCTCACCTGGTGAAGTCTGAAAGGATTTCTCCAGGTTTGAATTACTCTTCTTTCCTTCTCTGTTTCGCAGAGATGTTTGGTAGAAAGAAATTCTACTCTTGTCTCCTCGCCCAGGGTCCATTGCTGGAGTTACCCAAGAGCGCCTCCCAGTGGTTTTAGAAATAATTTTTCACTCTGAGAGCAGGAACCCTTTGTGCGATCGTGCATTCATCAGTCAGGCATTCACCAGTCCTGCGTTCTGCGTAATTCGTGCTTTACCCTGTGGTAGGTGCTGGAGATATAGGATGGATCAAACCTAGTTCCTGGCCCTGGGAAATTTAGCCTACTGGAGGAAGCAGGGTAACATGAAAACAGAGATGTAAAGTCCATTGCGATAAATAATACGATGGAGGTTTATGGGGTGTTACAGGAACACAGAGGAGAGCCTTCCAGCCCTGTCTGGAATGGAAGGTAGTTAACAGGAAGAGTGGGGAGGAGAATTTCCTGAAGGAAAGGAGAGCTTAAAGATTAGGTGAAATGAGGGGCTTCCCTGGTGGCGCAGTGGTTGAGAATCTGCCTGCTAATGCAGGGGATACGGGTTCGAGCCCTGGTCTGGGAAGATCCCACATGCCGCGGAGTAACTAGGCCCGTGAGCCACAACTACTGAGCCTGCGCGTCTGGAGCCTGTGCCCCGCAACAAGAGAGGCTGCGATAGTGAAAGGTCCGCGCACCGCGATGAAGAGTGGCCCCCGTTTGGCGCAACTAGAGAAAGCCCTCGCACGAAACGAAGACCCAACACAGCCAAAAATAAATAAATAAATAAATAATCCTTCCCTCTAAAAAAAAAAAAAAAAAAAAAAAAAAAGATTAGGTGAAATGAACCTAGCAATATCTAGGAATGGAATGGAGGAGAAGGGCAATCAAGGCGGAAGGCAGTCCTGGAGGCAGAAAGCTGGGCTGGGGGTTGGGGGTGGGTGGGAGAGATCAGCCAAGCTCAGTCACAGAAGGCTGGGGACCTGGGTAAGGAGCGAGGACTTGGTGGATGCAAGCACGGGGAAGTGTTAGAGCATCTTCATCAGACAGTGATGGAACAGTTATCTTACCCCATGTTTTTATTTCTGCCATCTCCCTGTGTTTGAATTTTTCCTGCAGTATATTGTCTTTGGCTTTCCCTGTTTTCTCACACTTTCTCTGCCCCATCTTCATGTTCCTCGTCCCTCTTCTTCTCCTTTGTAGATGTCTTCTTGCCTTACTTCCATCTCTCTAATCCTTCTTCCTCTCTTTTCTCCTCAAAAGCCTTAAGGCTGTTTTGTCTTCCTTGCAAAATTCCCTTGGTCTGTACCTCCAGTTTTTTTTTTGTTTTTTGTTTTTTGTTTTTTTTGGATATCTAACTTCCTGTCTACTACGGAACAGCAGTTAGAAGTCAAAGATCCTGGTTCTACTGTTACCTTGCTGACTGGTTGGAGAAGCCACTTAACTTCTCTCTACCTTGGTTTCATCCACTGTCTAAAAAAATAATGAGTTGCACTGTGTCTGTGCCAACATATTCTACAACTCCAGCAGCCACCTTCAGTTCCTGGGTTCCAGCCCGTAGACTCAGGGGAACTGGGCCCCTGGAACTGTGCTACAAGGGCCTTGAACAAGATGAGATCTAAGCATCTGTTCAAATTGATGATTGCATTGTCTTTTTCCTTCCCCTCGATGTCCCCCCATCTCCTTCTCTCCCCATGTCCCTTCTCTTTATTTCTTCCCAGTTCTAACTAGCACCAGACTGCAAGATGCCTGTATCCAAAGGGAAGCGCTTCCAAATGGGGAGAGTGATCTGTAATTGAAAGATGATGGTTTGGGCAGAAGGCATTTGTTTTCATACTCCCTGCATTGTGATTCACAGTGTCTCAAACCAGCTGAGACTCGGAAGACTGTATTAGATACGAATTTAGAGGCCTCCCAAGGAGCCTGAAGACTGAACAAGATAAATTCAAGGATATGTGCTATTTTGGATCAGCTTCATTCTGGGAAACAATAGAATATTCTTTGTCACTCAGCACATGGATTAGGTGTTCTTGTTGGGGTGGTAGAGAGCCTGGGATTCTGTATAATATGTTGTTCAAGAGCATGGACTTGAATGCTAGTCTGAAGTTCAAGTCATGCACTGTCACTTACTGACGGTGCCACCCTGAACCATTCACTTCTCTTGGATTCAAGGTCTTAATCTGTACAATGGGAGTGATGATGTTATTGTCTGAAAGGACTTACTGTCCAGATTAATTGTATTAACCCATGTAATCTTCTACTTACATTTCAAAGATGAGGGCTCTGAAGTCCAGAGAGGTTAAGTTACTTACTAAAAAGTGATAGAATCAAGATGTACACCAGGTTGACCCCAAAGCTGATGCTTGTATCTTTGACATTATACTGTCTCATGCCTGGTCCTGAAATTCTCTAAGTTTATTTTTAATAGACTTCAGGTAGGGGAGGAGGAAAGGTTAGTAGATGGGCCTGGAGATGCAATAGGTATGGGTTTCTATAATTGGAAAGGAAGGGAGAGAACACAGATTGAGTCATTCATTTATGCGTACCTTAATTCTATAGGAATTTCCTGAGTACTTGTTTGAGTGTAATTAGTTCTGGGGCCCAAAACTGAATCAGATGTAGCCCATCCTCTCTATGCCCCAGAATTTGGTAGGAGGGAAGGACAAATGACTAAAATAACAAGTTAAAGATGCTGAGATGAACTTTATGGGTATATGCACTTAGGGATACCAAGGAAGTTGGGATCTATTCTAATTGGAGGTGCAGTCAGGAAGGCTCACACATAGGCTGGCAGCAACACTCAAACTTAAAAGAAAAGGAGGTCCTCACTGCATGGAAGAGGTGAGGAAGGACATTCCAGGAGGAGGCCAATATTAGTTTCCTGTGGCTGTCGTAACAAATCACCTCAAACTGGGTGGCTTAAAGCAACAGAAATGCATTCTCTTAACAGTTCTCAAGGCCAGAAGTCCAAGATCAAGATGTTGTCCGAATGAACTTCTTCTGGAAGCTCTGAGAGAGAATTCATTCCTTGCCTCTCTCCTAGCCTCTGGTGGCTAATGACAATCCTTGGCATTTCTTATCCTGTGGCTGCATCATTCCAATCTCTGCCTCCATCTTCACATGGCCTTCTCCTCTGAATGTCTCAAACCTCCCTTTGTCTTTGTCTTAAAAAGGCCCCTAGTCATTGTATGTAGGGCCCATCCTACATCTAGGATGATGTCATCTTAAGATGCTCAACTTAAATACATCTGAAAACACTTTTTTTTTTCTAAATAAGATCACATTCTGAGGTTCCAGATGGACATATCTTTTGGGAGCTACAGTTCAGCCACTACAGGTGGAAATCAGAGAAATTGTTCATAGGTGTTGGAAAGCAGCCAGATGGGGCCCTATGCCAACAAGGGGGGTTCTTGGGAACATCTCAAGGAGCTTCGATTCTTGATGCTGACTGAAGCTGGGTCACCCCTTCTCTCTAGACCCCAGTTTCCCCATCTTTAACAACAAGGCTCAGCTGAGAATGATCTTTAACATCTTTCCAGTGTTGATATACCTTGGGACTCAGGCAAAGACTGTTTTGCCCAGTAGACCCCAAAACAGCAATCTGGACAAGAGCTGGACCACAGCAGGTTGGAGGAAACACCGGCCGTCCCAGCGGCCCTGGCTGGACCGTGATAACAGCTCTCCAATACCGCTGTTAATCTTTAATTGGTATTTGATTTGATTTAACATGATCTTCTGCTTGTAAAACATCCTGAGATGTTTCTGCGTTGTGAGCGTGTCCTGGAAACGTGGGTTTATTGTATTAACAAGTCCCGGCCTGAACATAAAGGGAGATAATTAGAAACAGCAAAGTCCCTTGGCACGCTCAGGGCAGGCAAAAAGCTCTCGGGAAAACAATCCTTTCAGCTGCTTTCATGTATCCGAATGAGAAATCTGTTGGAGCAGCCCCAGTGGATAGGAGAGCTTGTTAGGGTCACTTAGCACACTATTTCTAGCTCTCAGCCTGTGCCGCCTTTATACAGCTCTTGTGGTGCACCCCTCGTAAGTTTTTGCTACAACCCCTAGGAGCTCAACCTAGGAGCCCACTGGGTGGCCAGCAATTTGTTTGTAAGATCTTTTGGCATGCAGAGCGTGCTTTCTCATACAAAACAAATACATCAACAGCGGCAAAGTTTCCAGGCTAGCCCACAAAAGTTGACTTACCTCCTAGTGGGTCAAAAACATTACCATACTATTGAGATGCCCAGATGAGCCCTAAATGGTTCTTTAACCTGAAAAAAATGTACCTTAAGGGTGGCGAGGTTATATAGTGTGGTTATTTCTAAGAATAGCCCTAGTTGGCACTCTACCATGCGATATATTTGAATTAGAATTATGCCTGACATAGCAAGTATATAATAAAAGTCTGTGCAAACTAAGGTGGTTGGGTTCCAAGGCTATTTCATAAGAAGTGTACTTATGTAGAATGCACTTGAAGTAAGAGAATACGCCAGGGTTGGTTAGCTTCTAAGGCTGCACACAGCATTCTGTCTAACCTCTACCCTGGTGTGCCTGAGCTATGGCAATAGTAAAAGTGGCAGTTTGGAGCCAAGGCTGGCCCCTCAAAAAGTTGCATAGTCTTCCTGCAAATTGATAAGATTATGAATATGGATTAAGTTTCCAGTCTTGTCTCCAAACCTAATTAATCTGTTATGTAAGAGAAATATGAATAGTATCACATTCACTACATATAAATATCCTTTATGAAGTCAATTTTAAAGAAATACGTCTTCTGTGTTTCTATACAGTGTGCTGGAAGAGCATTTGTGGGCGTGGGAGCACGCACGCACACACGCAGTCAGACACACACCATCACCATTGCTCTGAAGGTATCAGCATCCATGGGCACCCAAGGGCATGGCTTGGGGCTTGAGTGTAGATTCCATTGAATGTATAGCTCATCTCTATATGTTTTGTTTTTTTCTTTTCTTTTTTAATTTTTTTCCCTCTGAACATGTGAATTTTATTTTATTTTTAATATTTTGCCATAAAAAGGAACAAAATTGGGTCATTTGTAGAGATGTGGATGGACCTAGAGACTGTCATACAAAGTGAAGTAAGTCAGAAAGAGAAAAACAAATATCGTATAGTAACACATATATGTGGAATCTGAAAAAATTGATATAGATGATCTTATTTACAAAGCAGAAATAGAAACACAGATGTAGAGAACAAACATATGGATACCAAGGGGGGAAGGGGGGGTTGGGATGTATTGGGAGCTTGGGATTGACATATATACACAATTGATACTATGTATAAAATAGATAACTAATGAGAATCTCAATGGGTTTTTTTATAGGAATATTTTAAAATTAATTTTTAGTGGAGTATAGTTGATTTAATAGTAACTTTCTTTGATTTTCCATCTGCAGGAATAATGGTGAACAATTCTAGGAGGAAAAAAAAAGTTTAAATATCAGATTTCTGGACCTCACCCCAGAGAGTCTTGTTCAGTAGTTCTTATCATGGGGCCAGAGCACTGTATTTGCAACAAGCCCTGTAGGGGATTCTGAGCTAGGGAGCAAGCAAAGCTGGATCTGCTCAATAGGGTGAAGATATGATTGAAAGAGAGCTGCTTTCTAGGGGCTAGGTATCGGTCAGTGGTTTAAGAGTGGCTGTCTAGTGGTAGTGGTGGCCCTGTGCCCCTGAAAGGTGAGAAGATGCTCTAATGGTGACTGGATCAGACAGGTAGGCAGGGATGGGTGACACCTTAAGTCCATGAGAATGGCGTTGGGGGCAGGCTGGGCCACTCAGCAGCCTCACTGTGGGGCCAGTCCTGATGGACTTGGCCCCAGATGGGGTCATGCTCCTTGCTGTGCAGAGTTCAATGTACTGCACAGGGAGGGCTCATCCTTTGAACTTCAACCTGGTGTAAAGTCCCAGCTCCACCCCACTTAGCACCTTCAAGGCTTCGGGCAAGTAACACAGCTTCCCTGATGTGTAGAAGTACTGACAGTGTTATAATGAGATTGAAGCATGATAATGTGGGTAAAGAAACTATTAGACTAGATGGCTTCAAATATTTCCTTCCCTCCTCTCTTCCTTCCTCCTTCTCTCCTTGCCCAGGGGCAAGAAAGTCTTCTGAGGACTGAATTGAGGGCCTTCTGTCCTTCATTCTCCCACTGAAAGTTCAAGGATGACAGTATTTATTTTCCTGTTCAGAGAATGTAAACAAGCCACAGCCTGGACTGGCATCAATAATTTATACAACAAATCACATAATGTGCATAATACACAATTTTTTAAAAATTTATTTTATTTATTTACTTTTTTTTTGGCTGTGTTTGGTGTTCGTTGCTGTGTGCGGGCTTTCTCTAGTTGCGGCGAGCGGGGGCTACTCTTTGTTACGGTGCGCAGGCTTCTCATTGAGGTGGCTTCTCTTGTCGCAGAGCACAGGCTCTAGGCACGCGGGCTTTGGTAGTTGTGGCACGTGGGCTCAGTAATTGTGGCTCACAGGCTGTAGAACACAGGCTCAGTAGTTGTGGCACACGGGCTTAGTTGCTCCGCGACATGTGGGATCTTCCCAGACCAGGGATCGAACCCGTGTCCCCTGCATTGGCAGGCGGATTCTTAACCACCATGAGGCATGTTTAGCTTATATTTATGAGATACTTTTGTAAACATGGAAGACATGTTGATTAAGTTGATCTTTGACAAATACCTACAGAGTACGAATATACAAATGAGGATATTAAAGCAAAGAGAGGTTATGTAATTTGCCTGAAATCACACAGCTAGTAAATATCAAGCTGGAATTTAAACCCAGGTCTTCTAGTCCCAGAGCCAGTGGTCCCCTTTTACAAGTTCATCAGCAGAGTAGACACAATTTATATTGCACTGTTGGTTGTTTTGGGCTGTAGCCTTGATGCAACTTGAATAATTTAATGTGGATGTAGCGAATATTTGCATAACACATTATTAGATAAATGAATACTATTGGTAGAAATTACACTGTCTTCTGGTTACAAAATTACCTTTCTTATACTCAGAGCTGACTCGAGATGGAATGAGTTGCAGTGAGAGTTTTGACATTCCTGCTCTAGGGAGTGTATAAGTTAAGGCTGGACGCTACTAAGGATAATCAAGAGTGAAAGGGTTGGGAAAAAAGGCTAGAAAATAATAGGGAAAAGAAAAAGAACAGTAATAATAATGCATAGCATTCAATGAGTGCTTACTAAATACCGGGCACTGTGCAAAGCGCTCACAAGCATACAGTATGTATACATTGTCCCCAATTTAAAGGCAGGGGAATGAAAGTCAAAATGGTAAAGTAGACTGCCTGATCTGGATCTTCAGTAAGTGCTCACAGCAGGATACACACCCAGGTCTGTCTGACTCCAGTCTATGATCTGGCCCTGAAATGCTTAGAGTTCTTAAAAAAGGATTGGTGTGTACTTTGTAACTGTGACCTAGGCTTCTACACGTATTTCTGAATTCTCTGAACTTGGAGGATAAACCCACAGACTGTCAGCCCCATTGAGGCAACTTGTGCTAACCCAGTGGTATGCTGGCAGGCTGGCTCTCTGAGAAAATGTAAAAAGGCTTATTTATAGCATTTGCTTATTTCTCTGGTGTACATTCTCCTACCATGTCATTTCAAGTCATAGATTTAACAAGTACCAAGCAGCCTCCCTGAATATTTAACAATTAGCTCTCTTGAGTCAGCTGGAGCCAGTCTCAGTACGCCATTGCTCCAGTCCCACTGACCAACCCGGGATGTATCTCCTAGGAACTGCTATCTTGTCTTTCCCTGCATCTCACATAGTCTGGCCCATAGAGGAAATACAGAAACTCGGTACATATTTGTTGATCAAAGAATAAATAAACAATTGAATGATTCATGAATAATCAAAACTAGAGAGAAGGATGGGAAATAGTGTCTTCAGCCCTGAAATAAGAAGAACACAACATCTTCTTACTAGGAGATTCTGTGTGCTTCTCTGTACTTCTCTATGACAATGAGATGACCTGTTGAAGAAATTCTGCCTGGAGGTACAGTTTGGGTGGAGATGTCAAAACCCTACTTATCCCTTTCCCTTTCTGACCCATCACAAGCCAGCAACTCTGCCTTCAGACGTGCTTTGCATTTGATGACGTTTCTCCAGCCCCAGTGTTGCCACCACAATCAAGTCATGCCACCTCCTGCTCCTCACCACCACGCTGGTCATGACACCACTGTCCCCCAGCAGCCAGACTGAGCAGCCTAACCCATGACTTCATCGTGCCCCCTCCTTCTCAGCACCTTTCAGTTGTTCTCCTGTTCCTTAGGGTTAAGAGCAAACCTCTTAACCTGGCCTTCAGAGCTTTGCATGTTCCTGCCCACCTATCCATCCTCATCTCGTGTCACACATCACTGTTTCCACCGCATTCCACCCTGGAACATCCATCCTGCTGCTTGGAACACCCTTCCTCCCCCTATCAGGACTGGGCTTAACTGTCCCTTTCTAAAAGAGGTCCTTCATCCCACCCTGTTCTTCTCCACTCTAGCATGAATCAGAGTGCACATGATATATTCACATCTGTCAATGCCCGCCCTCACCAGATGGAGAAATTCATGGGAGTGGGGACCACATCTGGTTCTGCGTTGACTCCCTCTGCCCCGCAGTGCTGGAGAGGTAGCTACGTGGGCTTGGGAGGTCTCCTCTCATGGGTCAGAAGGCTGTCACCTGGGAGGCAATGTGACAGAGAGTTTTGGGGGCTTCACTGTGGGGTCAGCCATCTTCAGTTTTAAGTTTTATTAGCTCTGTGATCTCAGGTAGGCAGTTGCATTCATAGGGATTCAATTTTTTTCCTCTGTAAAATGGGTGTATTAACAGTAACTCCATCACAGAGTGTTATAAAGATTAAATGAAATAACGCCATGTAAAGCCCTTAGTCCAGGACTCAGCACAGAGTTAAGTGCTTAACCGTGGTTAAGCTATTATTATTTTATTGGGAGACAAAGTGATACTTCATCTGAAACTCATGCTTACCTCATTCTCTTCATCAAGGAGGTAATGCCTGGATTTTATTTTTTATCCTTGGAAAGTACCCGTGAAAGCTGCTGCTTCTCTCTAAAATAAGTCATTGGTTGGAAACTTTTCTGTTCATTTGTTCATCCATTTGTTCATTAACCAAATATTAATTTAGCTGCTACTCAGTACCAGGTCCAGTGGTGGAGAGTATAAGGCAGGGTACATGCCTTTGAGCAAAGTGGAGTCTCATGGGGGGAATGGCAGGTTTACATTCTTCTCTCCCTAGTTATAGGATTTTGCTAAATAACTTTGCAAATAGCCCATTGGAGGATTAGTCTATAAAAAACAATAAACTTTCGCTATATCCTATCCTTTGTAGGTTGAAATACGAAGGCAGGGAGAGAAGGAAGGAGGGAGGATCTACTTCCCACACTAAACTTTGAATAGGACCAACCAAGACATTCTTATGCCCATTTTATCATTTCAAGAACCAGACACTACAAAAACAGAAATGAGCATCCCAAGGTCATGTAGCCAGAAACTGGTGAATCTGGGAATTTGAACTCTGCTGACTTTTGCAATGGTATTTTCTATTCTTTGAGCTGCTGACTACTAGAAAACCAAGAAGAAAGCAGCATTGCTAATGCTGGCCCTGGGTGATGATTGAAGGGGAGGAAGAAAGGCATAGTTATGATTCCCAGGGCTGCTGTTACTTCTACTCTAAGCATACATACATCCTAATCTCAGTTCTTATACACTTACACATATACTCACATCCTCACATATATACATAGATTTCTCTGAAATTGAGTAGGGCTTCTATTTCAGCTCTTTAAGATGTTCCGATGTGGACACTGTGTAAATAAATATGCGCTAATGCTGTTACTATTATTGCTGTCCCATAAGTTTAACAGTACATGCAGGAAGCTCCAGGTGTGTGTAGCACCTGAATTACAGTTACTTAGGGAACCACTGCTACTGTGTCCCTGCCATCTCTATCTGAGTGATGCCTCTGCACAGCTCCTGCTGCAGAAATAATCTGTGTCCTTCCGTCCCAGCACAAGGAACTAAGTGCCCCTGGGGGTGGGCTAGGGAGCATTTTTATAAATACACAAGGATGTGTGACTTGAATGCATCATTGCTGGCCAGCCCTTAGTCTAGGAGGAAGCCTGACAAATCACTGGGTCCAAGGCCTCCGCTAGTAACATTAACAGGTAGAGCAGCTAAGAACGCTCAGTAACATTAACAGGTAGAGCAGCTAAGAACGCTCAGTATATACCATACAAGGTGCTGAGAACTTTACATGCATAAAGACACATAAAAAGTTAAGTAACTTTCCCAGCGTTACTCGCTATTATTGCGCCTTTCTTATTATCAGCCACTGTGCTGAAAACTTTTTGTTTTCACTCAAGTAATCTTGTGAAGTAGGCATTTTAATTATTCCTGTTTTATAAATGGGGACACTGAAACATAGAAAGATCATATTGAACCAGCAACTTCCAAGTAGTAATGGGCAGTGCCAGTGCTTGATCCCAGCTCGGTGCGAAGTTAAGGGCTATGATCTTAATCCTTCTTTTTTATTGACTTCTAAGTTCACATTGTTGAGAAATTATTGAGTTGGGTTTCAAGCTTAATTTGTCTGACTGCAAAGCTCATAAGCCTTCCGTTTCACCAACTTCACTTCTGGGATCAGTGTGTGAACATAGGATCTTGCAGAGAGAAAGAGAGAGAGAGATGCCTTTATACAGATAAAAGGAACTTCCTCCCCTGTGAAGCCAGCCCTGATTTTGTCAAGCACACTTCAGCAGCTCCTTCCTCTCAGCTCTCACTAGGTTGTGAAGTGTTTAGTAAAACAACCTAGCAGTTATCCAGGTACAGTGCAATTATGTCTTCTCCTAACCTTCTCGCGTACCTGACTGTGCCCCTGCAGGTTTGGGCCGTGCCTAGCTCCCTGGCGAGTCCTGAGACTTGCCCAGGGCATGGCACACACAAGTGCTCAGGCAACCTTTTTGCAATGACTGGAGGTCTCTTCTGAACCTGAAGGACCCCGAGTTTCCTGCTCGGGATGCGGGCTTTGCATCATCTCTCAGTCATTCATTCAAGTAAGCCCCAGGATTAGTTATCTGTTCCTATGTAACAAATTATCCCAACATTAGCAGGTCAAAACAGCAAACGGGTATCATCTCATTTCTTATCTCAACCAGCATTTATCTATTAACGTTTATTACCTCAACCAACATTTATTCTCTGAGTCAGGGGTCCAGGCACCACGTAACTGGTCCTCCAGCTCAGAGTTTCCCTTGAGATTACAGTGATGTTGTCAACCAGGGCTGTGGTCTCCTCTCCAGGCTTCAATGGGGAAGGACCTGCTTCCCAGCTTCCTCATGAGGTTGTTGCAGGATCTGTCCCATGAGGGCCACCCTCAGCTCCTTGTTGTGTGGGCCTCTCTAGGGGGCAGCTCACAACATAACATCTGGCTTCAGCAGAGCAAGAAAATGAGACGAGCCAGAGAGTGTAAGAAAAAAGGAAGGCACGATCTTTTGTACCTACGCTACTGTAGGAAGTGACAGCCCATAATTTTGCTATAGTCCACCTGATGGAAGCAAGTCTGTAGGGGAGGGGATTACACCCGGGTGTGAATCCCAGGAGGCGGGAACCACTGGGAGCTGTTTTTGTTTTTGTTTTTTTTAAATTAATTAATTAATTTATTTTTCCCTGTGTTGGGTCTTTGTTGCTGTGTGCGGGCTTTCTCTAGTTGCGGCGAGCAGGGGCTTCTCATTGCGTGCAGGCTTCAGCAGTTGTGGCGCACGGGCTTAGTTGCTCCACGGCATGTGGGATCTTCCCGGACCAGGGCTCGAACCCGTGTCCCCTGCATTGGCAGGCAGATTTCTAACCACTGCGCCACCAGAGAGGCCCCTGGGAGCCATTTTAGAAGCTGCCTCCCTTGGTCCACTTGCCCTCTTTCCTTTTCTCCAAACCAGGTCTTTCTTTCATTTCAGGCAACTTATGCTTATTTGCATCCATACGCTTGAAGAACGACTTATCACCAAGCTTCAGGTTCTCCAATTCTATCCAGGATGTTCTTCAGCCTCCTCTGGTGTAAACGTCCTCTGGTGTGTTACAGAGTGTCTTTGCAGGATAAGTTTTGTGCCTCTAACCCAGTGCCTCTCCGTCTCCTCCACTCCAGAGGTACAGTTGTACATCTCATCCTTTGTCACAAGGTCTTTGGATCCCACCCCTTGAGATTATAAAGTTCCTGTAGCATCCTCAGCACCCAGCACAATGTTTGGCACTTAGTAGATACCTAGAACATCTTTGTGGACAAAGTGAATAAATGAGGACACGTTTCAGGTTTGCACAGTGCCGGGAGAGCTGGCCTGAAAGGACTGACCACATCATCTCAGATAAAGCCCACTCTCCTGGCAGTGGGCCGTGACTTTCTTTGTGTGCCCCTTACTACCTCTCTTGCTTCTGCTGCCTGCATTTTACTACATGTACCTCCTGCCATTCCAGTTTATGTGCAATGCCCTGTTCACCCTTGCTGTTCCATTCTCCTGGACCACAGGCTCTGTTTTCCTACTTGGCTAACTCTCATGTTACAAGCCTCAACTCTGAGGAATGGTTCTCTGACCTCCAAACCTGCACTGACCTCTGCCACCATGGTGATCCCCTTGCATTACTTTCTCTGTTTGGGGACCTGCTACCCCACTGGGCATTGAGGCCCTTGATGACTCTGATCTCTGGATCCCCTACTCACAGAGCTCAGTGAAGAATGGACTCTCAGTAAATATTCGTTGAATGAATGGATTTCTCCTGGTATAGGCGGGGAGACAGAAGTCCAGAGAAGGGAGAGATTTTCCAAAGGTTTCTTAGTGAATGGTGGCAGAGTGGTGTTCAACTTTGGTCTCTAGACTTCCAGAACACAGCTCTTTCCACAGCACCTTCAGGCCTGCCCTTGTCACTGAAGGATGAGACAGAATGTGGGTCTAGCGTGGCCCTTGGGCAAAGACCACTATTGTTCTGTTGGAGATGGCATCTTTCAACCAGCAGGTTTGAAAGGTTTAGGCCCAGAATGTCAGCCTGAAATGGGTAGAGGCCTCTGTATGGAAATGTATTTGGGCAGAAACGCTTCACGGGAACACTTTTTCCTCTTTTCTTTTTTCTTCTTTTATTCTCTTTTATATTCCCTCCTCAAAGGTCTAAAGGCAAAGATGTTTATCTCCAGTTGGCTGTTTAAACACAGTGCCATGTGCTTTTGCTAAAATTTAGTGGTCTGAAGAGGAGACGGTGGATTGGAAAACCAAGGAGGAAAATGCCCCTCTATGTAAAGAGCTGGAGACAAGTGTGTTTTTCCCAGTCAAGTTCCCAGGTGATGGGCAGCCCAACTCCTACACCCAGGAAAGGGCAGAGTCCTCTGTCCCTCATGGGACCCCAGCTCCTTCCTTTATAAGAGTGAGGTTTTGGGTGCGGAGCAAGACCCTTGGTTGGAGAATCTGCTTCCTCGGGCCAAAGCTCCTTCTAGTTTCTTAGATTTGCAAGAGAGTCTTATGATAAACAAGCCCTGGTATGAAGAATAAGGGTATTTCTTGGGTCAGGTAGACCTAGGTGGAATCCCGGCTCTGCCTCTGATTGTTTGTGCAGCTTGGGACAAGGGTCTCATCCCTCTGAGCTTCATTTTCCTCATTTATAAAATAGAGATCATGGTACTTAACTCAGAGGGCTGTTTTTTAACAATACAAGTCAAGCTCCGAGCCTTGGTTCACAATGGTTGCTCACGTGGAATATCTGTTTCCTTCCCCTTTTGCTACATTTGTGTGTCTTCCATGACGTCCTCGTTAAGAGGCCCCTCTGCCTGAATCTTCCTTGTTTCAAGGCTAAATATCCTGCATCCTTCCTCTGGTGTCCTCTCGTGACATAATCTCCAGTCTAACCCTGGTTACTGTCTTCAGACCATGGACCACTTTTCTGTATCTTGCTTAGAGCATCACGCAGACCTGAGTTACATTACCAGCTCTGCAGCTTACTAGGCATGTGACCTTGAGCAAACTATTTCTCCTCCCTAAGCTCCACTTCCCTGCTCCATAAAATGGGGACCCAAGGGTTGTTGTGAAGAGCAAACTGAATAATGGATGCAAAGGGCCCAGGAGAGGCTTAGCACATAGTAGTTACTCTGTATGTGTTTGACCCTTCTCTTAGTAGAAACTCCCTGCCCTTCTGACCACATGACCTTTTTCCCACTTCTTTTTTTTTTTTAATTGCGCTTTTTATTTTATTTTATTTTTTTTAGAAATTCACGTTCTTATTTATTGATTGATTGCTGTGTTGGGTCTTCGTTTCTGCGCGAGGGCTTTCTCTAGTTGTGGCAAGTGGGGACCACTCTTCATTGCGTTGCGCGGGCCTCTCACTATCGCGGCCTCTCTTGTTGCGGAGCACAGGCTCCAGACGCGCAGGCTCAGTAATTTGTGGCTCACGGGCCCAGTTGCTCCGCGGCATGTGGGATCTTCCCAGACCAGGGCTCGAACCCGTGTCCCCTGCATTGGCAGGCAGATTCCCAACCACTGCGCCACCAGGGAAGCCCCTTTTTCCCACTTCTGACCCATCATGAATTTATACAGATAGTTTTCTGGATTCAAAGTTCAGTCTCTACATTTATTGGTCTTATATTTAATGATGATGATGATAAAAGTTACTATGCATTGAGCACCTACTATGCAATGTATATTTTCCTACCTAATCTTTCTAATGACCCTGTGGAGTAGATAACATTCACGTTTTATGGATTAGGATAATGAGACTTTTTGAAGGTCAGCCAGAAAATAATGCAGCGAGTTTCTCTAACTTCCAATGTCCCCATTTTTACTCTAATCTACTGTGCTTTAGACTTTGCACTTTGGGATCTAGATCTGGATTTGAATTCTTTGGAGCTCAATAGCCTTCTAGACTTGGACTAAACTCAATTTTCTTATTTGTAAAATGAGGAGCTAACAAAACTTTATGATTGATTGACTCAAGTAATATCTGTAAAGTATTTTGTACCACGTGTCATACATAGTGAGTGCTTTAAAAGAAAAGATTATCAGCAGCAGCAGCAATTAAGTGGGTTTTCTTTGAGCTAATCAGCTCCCAGTTTAGGTGATATTCAAACACAGGTTGGATGACCATGGCGGGGAGCATTGTAGGAAACTACCTGTATTATTGTGTTATATGTTAGGGTCAAAGCCCTTTTAGTCCCCTGTGATCCTGAGTTTCTGTGATTCAAATTAAAACAGATGATACATGTGGCAGGAGTTAAGGGGAATTTGGCGTTCCTGTGAGTTGCGATGCTTAGGGCAGACTTCCAGGAGATGGGAGATCTCTGGTCTTGAAAAGTTGGTCTCCCTTTGACATATTAAGAAAAGTAGGCAGGAAAACACATAGGTGTAGGGAATGCATGCAGCTTGATACAAGGAAGGGACAGGCAGATTTAACTGTGGCAGGGGGTTTATGGAACATCAGGCAGAGCCTTATTTCCTGTTACTTCTCAGGTATAATCTGAGAATCAGGAGAAAGAGGTGAGGAGGAAGGCACACGGAGGTTTGAGGAAGCCCCCTTCCTTTAGAGGCAATGTGATGCAATGGAGGAAACATTGAGTTTGGAGGTCAATAGGTCTTGGTTCCTATTCCATCTCTGCCCCTTGCTAGTTCTGAGCCGTTGGGCAAGTCAGTTAAACTCTGAGTTTCCATTTCCACTAATGTCAAATAACAGCCTCATTGACAGTAGACATGTGAAATAAAAGGGTTTCTGGTGGTAAAAGCCACCACAGCAGACCTAGTAAGTATGAAATGTACAATAAACAGCATTCCTCTCCTCCTGCTTTCACAAACCTTGAACCGAAGTTCAGTGACGTCTTCTAAGAGAATGGAACAGTGACTTTTTTGGCAAGCTCTGAGAAAAAGCAGCTAGAAATGTGTCTTTCAAAAAGATGGGAGATGATTGGCCCTGATCTTCATTGGTAGCCATGGAAACCTGTGGCTGCTTTTTGCTCTGTCCGTTTGCACCCACTGCTTGGTCCCTACTCTTCCTTGCCACTCCCCTTTGCATCAGTGATGTGAGCTGAAGGTGGTGGGTGCAGTGAAACAGCCTACAGTCTAAGAGGGTGAACCCAGGGATCAAGCACAGGTATCTTAACTTTTTTTTCTCTTCTGTAAGTCAGTACCAGCTGATGATCACCTGTGAATCTGAAACTCAAGTGTGACCTTTTCTTCCTCCTTCTTTCCCATTTATTTCTGAGCCTTTCTAGAACTTTAGCTCTTTTGAATCATCTCCACGGTTTCTCATCCAGGCACTGCAATTTCACCTAAGGAGTATAGCATCTTTTTCTTTCCCCTAATGCATTCCATCAGCCTGTTAAATTCCAGTTGAATAGTATTTAACTTTCTACACTGGCCTCTTGTACCTGCCTCTTTTCCTTTCTTGCACATATTTTCTTGTGACTCTAAAGTCCATTTTCCTTAAAAATTTTTTTCTAGCTTTGTTGACATATAATTGATGTACATCACAGTATAAGTTTAAGGTGTGCAACAAAATGATTTGACTTACATATTTTATAAAATGATTACTGCAATAAGTTTACTTAGCATCCATCATCTCAAATAGATGCAATAAAAAGAAAAAGCAAAAAAGAAGGAAAAAAATGTGTTTTCCTTGTGATAAGCACTTTTAGGATTTACCCTCTTAACACTTTCATAGATATTATACCTCAGGGTTAACTACATGTCATCATGTTGATGTCATCATTCCTAGTACTTATTTATCTTATAACTGGAAGTTTGTACCTTTTGTTCACAGGTCTTCCAATTCCCCTTCTTCCCACCCACCAGCCATGGTAACCACAAATCTGATCTCTTTTTGCATAGTTTTTTTTTTTTTTTTTTAGATTCCATAGATAAGTGAGATCATACAGTATTTATTTTTCTCTGGCTGACTTATTTCACTTAGCATTATGCCCTCAGGGTCCATCCATGTTTTTGCACATGGCAGGATTTCCTCATTTTTTTATGGCTAAATAATATTCTGGGGGGTGTGTGTGTGTGTGTGTGTGTATCTCTCATAATTTCTTTATCTGTGGATGGACAGGTTGTTGCCATGTCTTGGCTATTGTAAATAATGCTACTGTGAACATGGGGGTGCAGATATCTTTTCATGTTAGTGTAAAACTATACCTAGGAACCAGAAGGATACAGAACTTGGAGTCAGGCAAGACTGACTATGAAACTGTCCTCCATCACTTGCCAGTGGTTAAGGCTTGGTTTCCCCACTTTTAGATAGAGACAGTAATCTCCGCCTTGCAAGACTGTTGAAAAGTTTAAGCAGGCAAATGTAAGTGAAATCTTTAACCCAGTGTCTGGCATAGCAGCCGCGGTTAATTACTGGGAACTGCTGATATTCCTAACAGTCACCTTTGTATGAACTATTAAAGTAGCTCATTATTTTCCCTACTTTGTTCCATAGAACAATGGTTCTGCAGTATAGCAATACTTTGGGGAAACATTGGGTTAAATTCTGCTAAAGAGAATTTAATGTAGACCTTTTCAGAGATTTTAATATCAGGTATATACTCTTGCACCTTAAGACTTGATTATAGAATAGAGCATATCCCAGACATTTTTGAAAATTGATGTCTTTTTTCTTTTAAGATACATTTTGTTTTGTGGGCAATACCGCACTGGCTCTGTGGGGCATTTGGGTACACTTGTGTGGTCAGTGGTTCTGGAGGTAGGGCTCACAGATTCTAATCCTACCTTCACATTTCACCAGTGAGACCTGGGTCGAGTGTCATGGAAAGAGCATTAGGCTGCAGGTCAGGAGATGTGGCTCTCAGGCCCCGTTATTCCCTTGGTGCCTAAATGTGAGTTCACCATTGAGTCTCTGGTTCCTCATTTGTATCCTGGAGATAATAGCAACACCCACTGCGTTGGATTTTGGTGAAAAGTGAATGAAATAGCTGTGAATAATTTGTAAACTAACAAGAATTGAAAAAAATATGGCGTGCCATCCTCATCACCAACGCCATTGTCACCACACCACTGTCATCAGCTTGAAGTTACCTTCACACTTCCGGGAACAGGTGTCTGCAACTGCCACAGAGAAATCCCAAGAGCCAGCTGTGTGCAGCCCCATTCAGTGTCTGCTGTCGGTGCCTTTCTTGGGTGCTCCAAGCCTGCACTGCAGGCACGCGCCTCGTCCACGGGGCAGAGCCAGCCCAAGGGGCTCCCCAGGGGCCTCATGGATAGTGACTGACCCCAGGCAGCTCAACTGAACTATTTTCTGGGGCTCAGAGAGGAAAAGAAACAGCCAGCTAGCTTGCCCCTCCCACCATCTGCCCTCCTTGTAAGCCTCTCTCTTGTGATGCAGAGGTCCCCTTAAAGACCTGTGGTCAATATCAGGTAGGACACTGAAGCCACCATGCATCCACCCACAGTCACCATAGGTCCACAGGACACTGAAGCCACCATGCATCCACCCACAGTCACCATAGGTCCACAGGACACTGAAGCCACCATGCATCCACCCACAGTCACCATAGGTCCACAGGACACTGAAGCCACCATGCATCCACCCACAGTCACCATAGGTCCACAGGACACTGAAGCCACCATGCATCCACCCACAGTCACCATAGGTCCACAGGACACTGAAGCCACCATGCATCCACCCACAGTCACCATAGGTCCACAGGACACTGAAGCCACCATGCATCCACCCATAGTCACCATAGGTCCACAGGACACTGAAGCCACCATGCATCCACCCACAGTCACCATAGGTCCAATCTGTCAGCAGATTGACACTTAGGGTTGATTCTTCTTGGCTCAGGCCACATCTAGCATACTGATGGAGAAGTTGTGGAGCATAATGGTTAAGAACTTGGGTTCTGAAGTCAGTTTTTTTTTTAAATTTCAGCCCTATTACCTTTGAGCTGCATGGCCTTTAGCAAGCGGTGGCCTCAGTTTCCTCTTGTGTCAAGTGTGGGGGAGAGTAGACAGCATCTGATGAGGTTTCTGTGAAGATAAGTGAGATATTACGTGAAAAATGTTTAATTATATTTTCTGGTACAAAAGTGCTTTTTATGAATGTTAGTTATGATGATGATGATGATGATATTCTTTGCTAGGAAAGCCATTGTAGAAAAAGCAAATCTATGCAAAGTATAATAAGGAGACTCAAAATATGACTTCAGAGAAATAAAGTAAAACTAGCAGTATTTGGTTTGGAGGAAAGAAAGCTCAAGGCAACTGCATTGCCACCTTTAACTAACTAAATAGCCTGGAGGAGGAGGTCTTGGGTACATCCTATTTGACTTGGACAGCAGAAGTTGGCTCACAGAGTGAAATTCTAGGACTGTTTAGTACAACTGTCTGAATATAGAATTGCTGCTTCGCAGGGGGTGAGTTTGCTGTCTCTGGAAGTATGCAAAGGCTGGATGAGCACTTGCACATGAGATCTTATAAAGGAAAATCCTAGGGAAGATGGGAGATTTTAAAGGATACTATGGATTTGAGAGCGCCAGGTTCAAAGTGCCAGAGAACACAAGAAACTAGTTCATGGCAGAAATAGAGGGGCAGAGGGTGAGGAGAGGCTTGGCCCCTGATGAGCAAGACAGGGAAAAGGATGCCCCAAAAAGGATGCCCCATATTGACACATCACACTGAAGAAGTGTGTGCAGAATGTAGACACGAGGCAGGCTGAGGAAAGGCGGCTGCCTTCCCCAGAGTTCTGAGAAAGCCCCAATTTCAAATATTCTTTCCTTCTGCCTCCAGTGTGACACTTGCACTTGTCAGAGGATGTGTCCCAATTTTAGTTTCCAGAAATACGCAGAGAAGCACAGAGGCGCTGGAGCTCAGGTGTGGCAGGAATCCCGTGAGGTCTTCAGTGAGGTTAATGGGGCACCCCACCAATCTGTGGTGGTCACCCTGATATGCAGGAGGCTGGGTGGCCTCTCCAGGGCTTTTTGTATGATTTCTGGCTGGCCAGGGACCAATCTTTGCTAAAGAAAGTGAATGAATACATTTGACTAGGAAAGTACCAATAGCAATATTCCAATACTGACACCTCTTGGTAGAATGGGGAATAACATTTAAGCATTTATTCATTCACTCATTCATTCAATAGATATTTATTGAGCACCTAATATATCCAGACATGCTTATAGACACTGGAGCTAATAGGAGGGCATAAAAAATGAGGTCTGACACATAGTGGATACACATTAAATAATTACCTATTGAATAAATTAATTCCCAGATAAGGACATTGAGACTTAGAGAAGTAAGGTGACTTGTCCATGGGGGCCAGCAGCTAAGGTTAAAAGCTAGAATTCCAGCTTCAACCGGAGTATCACCGGCCTCTTGATGTCCATGTAGATGCCAAGTGTTGGGCAGTGGGGTTTTAAGGAATTGAGATAAAAGGAATGACACCAAGAGCGTATATGGATCCCTAAGTGTGTATGCTTGGTGTTGTAACTGTGATCTCTCATTTAATCTGCACAGTTTGCCTACCAGTTAGGGATTATCATTGTCATTTTATAGATTAGAATACCGAGGCTCTGAGAGTGTAGGTGACTTGCCAAAAGTTAGACGCTACTAACAGGAGGAGTTTGGATTTAAATCTCTATGTCCAGAACCTAAAGCGAACCTTTCTTTTGTTCTAAGTGGCATTTCTACCTTTTGGTCTCCTTTACCCTAATGTCTGGGTTCCTAGAATCTCTGTCCCTCACCCCAATTCCATATGCCATTTAAAGAAAGAAATGAATTCTCAGCTTAGGACCTAGCCTCTCATACCCCGTGATATCAGGAGGAAGGAGTTGGTGGGAGTACAGCAGCTTTTAAGTCTTCCACACACACGGGTCTGATGGGGTTAGATCTGTTGTCTTCATTGTAAAATGTGATTGATTCAATTCCAAATTTAACTTAAATTTGATTTTCCTCTCTCAACCTGGCATTTCCAAACTGAGAATTAATCAAACCCCAAATTATAGGCAGCATGTGGATCAACAATGCCGAGTTATTTCCGATTGAATTTCTCAAGCAATGAATTTTATGCCATTCTCTGCTGCCGTGAGAGGAGTTGAGGGGTAAGAGGGAGGGGAAATGAAAGGGAAATTAGATTATTAACTTTCTCCAGTTCCAGCAATCAATACGCCCTGGTGAAATTCTATTCCCACAGCACAGCTCGCACCCTTGCAAGTGACGGGGAGGGAGCTGTAAAGTGGGATGTCAGCCAGGGATAACCATGACCCTAGCCATCCAAGGATGCTCACGTTATGTATGATATGGAACTATGATTTATTGTTTTTTTTTTTTTTTTTTTTTTACCAATTATGTGCATCATCTTATTTTGTCCTCAAATCAGCTCTGAAAGAAGACCACTGTTCCCATTTCTTCAGATGGAGACATTGTGTCTTCTCAGGGTTAGGTCAATGGGCAAGTGTCAGGTGAGATTTTGTGGTTAGGCAGGATTTGAACAAAGGCATACCTGTCTCCAAAGGCCATGCTCCTTCAGCAAGTACATGATGCCATCCTGGGACACTTATTCTCTGGTGAAGTGGGAGGTAGTGTGATATGGGGGAGAGGATGGAAAGAACTGGTTCTAATCCTGACTCTGCTACATATGGATTGAGTGACCTTAGAAAAGCCGTTTTATCGCTCTGCCCGTCTGTTGCTGTGCAAAACAGAGATAGTAGTAACAGTTTGCTGTAAGAATTAAATGAGATAATTTCCCTCCACTAAAATGTAAGCTTCAAGGACTTTGGCTGTTTTGTTAACTATCCTTTCCCCTGTGCCTAGAACAGTGTGAGGGAAAAGTTGATGTTCAATAAAAATTTGTTGGACGGATGGCGGGAGGGATGGATGGATATAAGTGTTAGGCATAGTTCCTGGATCGTAGTAAGCAGCCAACAAATGGAGGTTCTCTTCCCTGTCTTTGCTCACTGTGATGCAGTGTGGAGCCTGGGTGAGGTGGGGTTGGGTATTATGGGATAGATAGTTTCTACCTTGCCGCTGTCTACAGCCCCTACTCAGAGCTAAGTGCTGATGATCAGTTCCCTAGGCCAGGAACTCTTAAAAAGTCACCTCTGTTTGAGTCCCACTGTGAAGTTTCTGCCAGGCCTAGTTACCATGGAAACCCCCCAAGCCCTAGTGGCTGCTCCATGGGCATCTGGCCTGAGTGCAGACTTGACCTGCGTGCTTTCTTCCTCCTGGACTTCAGAAACAGCTGTGGTGTTTCAGGCATTCTCTGAGTAAATGGCTACCCCAGGATGCTGTTAATTTGCATTCTCTCTTCCACTCCCTCTGCTTCTTAAAACTCTCCCTGCACTCTCCACTCTGTGTGTCTTTAGTTTCTGTAAAGAATAATTCAATTCCTAGTATGTTCTGATAATGGGTTGGACAAAGAGATAAATAAGTCCTGGTTTCTGCCATCAGCTAGGAGATAAATACCAATGTCTGGCTTGGAAAGATCATTTACCAAGGGCCTATCTATGTGCCAGAAACTGTGCTGGTCATTTGACATTTTCTGTCTCATTTAGGTCTTATAACACTCTTGAAGGAAATGTCATTTTATTCCTATTCTCCAGATAAGAAAACAAAGGGCCAACAAGCTAATGTGACTTTACTCCCCACCGTATTGACTCTTAAAGACCTTGGATTACCGTGAAGATTTAAATATAGGGGATGCAATTAGCCCAGCGTGAACCCAGGGAGCTAGTACAAGCAATCCTACTCCTACCCGTCAACCCTCTTCCCCCAACTAGAAATCGGCCCCGTGGAGCCTGGGTGGTATGTCTGGTAGTTGGTTAATTAGTGAAAGGAATGTCTTGGTCACCTCTGTTTCTGCTGCTGCGTGGGCCAGTCTGAGAGATGCCTTCTTGGACACTCACAGGGCACTACTGTCCTTCCAGGGGGTCCACTCCCCGATGCCAGGCGCCTCTAACCACCTTTCACATCTCACACTCTGGACCTGGTTCACCTTGCCAAGAGTTTGTTCCTGCTGGACTCATGTTTACATGTTCTTTCTCTCAGAACAGCCTCCTTAGAGTCTAGACTGGAAACTCAGTGCTGCTGCTAACTGTTATTTGGGGATGGGGGTCGGGGGGTGGGGTGGGATGTTAAATATCTAGGCTAGGAGTCATATGCTGACCTTTTAAGGAAAGACCTATGCGAGGCAACAACGCCTAGTCCATACCCTTTCTGGTAGAAAACATCGACGTTAGCTTGCTTCTGCTATTTAATTATGAAACGGTTAATATTATCAGAGTTTGAAACAGCTTCCTGTGGCTCCCAGATGAGAGAGAAAATGTGTTCCTTTTTTTATGTGGTCCTTTTAAGTTAAGAGATTTTCTGTCTCCTGACACCAGAACCATCTTTTTATCTTAACTGCTCTTCTAGTTAACTAATATTCACCAACTATAACAAGCACAAATATATGAATCATCCCTACCATAGGCTATGCTTTATTCTAAGGCTGGCAATAAAGACAAAGCCCCTATTCTTTTATTTATTTATTTGTTTGTTTGTTTATTTATTTATTTAACATCTTTTTGGTTTTTTTACATCTTTATGTAAAAAGATATATATGCCCATGCCACTCTCTCATTTCGTCCCAGCTTACCCTTGCTACTCCCCATAACCTCAAGTCCATTCTCTACATCTGCATCTTTACTCCTGTCCTGCCCCTAGGTTCTTCAGAACCTTTTTTTTTTTTTTTTTTAGATTCCATATATATGTTTTGGCATACGGTATTTGTTTTTCTCTTTCTGACTTACTTCACTCTGTATGACAGTCTCTAGGTCCATTCACCTCACTACAAAAAAACTCAGTGTCGTTTCTTTTTATGGCTGAGTAATATTCCATTGTATGTATGTGCCACATCTTCTTTATCCATTCATCTGTTGATGGACACTTAGGTTGCTTCCATGTCCTGGCTATTGTAAATAGAGCTGCAATGAACATTGTGGTACATGACTCTTTTGGAATAATTATGGTTTTCTCAGGGTATATGCCCAGCAGTGGGATTGCTGGGTCGTATGGTAGTTCTATTTTTAGTTTTTTAAGGAACCTCCATACTGTTCTCCATAGTGGCTGTAGCTATTTACATTCCACCAACAGGGCAAGAGGGTTCCCTTTTCTCCACACCCTCTCCAGCATTTATTGTTTGTAGATTTTTGATGACGGCCATTCTGACAGGTGTGAGGTGATACCTCATTGTAGTTTTGATTTGCATTTCTCTAATGATTAGTGATGTTGAGCATCCTTTCATGTGTTTGTTGGCAATCTGGATATCTTCTTTGGAGAAATGTTTATTTAGGTCTTCTACCCATTTTTGGATTGGGTTGTTTGTTTTTTTTGATATTGAGCTGCATGAACTGCTTGTAAATTTTGGAGATTAATCCTTTGTCAGTTGCTTCATTTGCAAATATTTTCTCCCATTCTGAGGGTTGTCTTTTCTTCTTGTTTATGTTTTCCTTTGCTGTGCAAAAGCTTTTAAGTTTCACTAGGTCCCATTTGTTTAATTTTATTTCCATTTCTCTAGGAGGTGGGTCAGAAAGGATCTTGCTGTGATTTATGTCATAGAATGTTCTGCCTATATTTTCCTCTAAGAGTTTTATAATGTCTGGCCTTACATTTAGGTCTTTAATTCATTTTAAGTTTTTTTTTCGTGTATGGTGTTAGGGAGTGTTCTAATCTCATTCTTTTACATGTAGCTGTCCAGTTTTCCCAGCACCACTTATTGAAGAGGCTGTCTTTTCTCCATTGTATATTCTTGCCTCCTGTATCAAAGATAAGGTGACCATATATGCGTGGGTTAACCTCTGGGCTTTCTATCCTGTTCCGTTGATCTATATTTCTGTTTTTGTGCCAGTACCATACTGTCTTGATTACTGTAGCTTTGTAATATAGTCTGAAGTCAGGGAGCCTGATTCTTCCAGCTCCGTTTTTCTTTTTCAAGATTGCTTTGGCTATTTGGGGTCATTTATGTTTCCATACAAATTGTGAAATTTTTTGTTCTAGTTCTGTGAAAAATGCCATTGGTAGTTTGATAGGGATTACACTGAATCTGTAGATTGCTTTGGGTGTATAGTCCTTTTCACAATGTTGATTCTTCCAATCCAAGAACATGGTATATCTCTCCATCTGTTGGTATCATCTTTAATTTCTTTCATCAGTGTCTTATAGTTTTCTGCATACAGGTCCTTTGTCTCCCTAGGTAGGTTTATTCCTAGGTATTTTATTCTTTTTGTGGCAGTGGTAAATGGGATTGTTTCCTTAATTTCTCTTTCAGATTTTTCATCATTAGTGTATAGGAATGCAAGAGATTTCTGTGCATTAATTTTGTATCCTGCAACTTTACCAAATTCATTGATTAGCTCTAGCAGTTTTCTGGTAGCATCTTTAGGATTCTATGTATAATATGATGTCATCTGCAAACACTGACAGTTTTACTTCTTCTTTTCCGATTTGGATTCCTTTTATTTCTTTTTCTTCTCTGATTGCTATGGCTAAAACTTTCAAAACTATGTAGAATAATAGTGGTGAGAGTGGGCAACCTTGTCTTTTTCCTGATCTTAGTGGAAATGGTTTCAGTTTTTCACCTTTGAGAACAATGTTGGCTGTTGGTTTGTCATACATGGCCTTTATTATGTTGAGGTAGGTTCTCTCTATACCTACTTTCTGGAGGGTTTTTATCATAAATGTGTGTTGAATTTTTTCAAAAGCTTTTTCTGCATCTACTGAGATTATCATATGGGTTTTATCCTTCAGTTTATTAATATGGTGTATCACATTGATTGCTTTGCATACACTGAAGAATCCTTGCATTCCTGGGATAAACCCCACTTGATCATGGTGTATGATCCTTTTCATGTGCTGCTGGATTCTGCTTGCTAGTATTTCGTTGAGGATTTTTGCATCTGTGTTCATCAGTGATATTGGCCTGTAGTTTTCTTTTTTTGTGACATCTTTGTCTGGTTTTGGTATCAGGGTGATGGTGGCCTTGTAGAATGAGTTTGGGTGTGTTCCTCCCTCTGTTATATTTGGAAGAGTTTCAGAAGGATGGGTGTTAGCTCTTCTCTAAATGTTTGATAGGACTTACCTGTGAAGCCGTCTGGTCCTGGGCTTTTGTTTGTTGGAAACTTTTAAATCACAGTTTCAATTTCATTACTTGTGATTGGTCTGTTCATATTTTCTATTTCTTCCTGGCTCAGTCTTGGAAGATTATACCTTTCTAAGAATTTGTCCATTTCTTCCAGGTTGTCCATTTTATTGGCATATAGTTGCTTGTAGTAATGTCTCATGATCCTTTGTATTTCTACAGTGTCAGTTGTTACTTCTCCATTTTCATTCCTAATTCTATTGATTTGAGTCTTCTCCCTTTTTTTTCTTGATGATTCGGGCTAATGGTCTATCAATTTTGTTTATCTTCTCAAAGAGCCAGGTTTTAGTTTTATTGATCTTTGCTATTGTTTCCTTCATTTCTTTTTCATTTACTTCTGATCTGATCTTTATGATTTATTCTGCTAACTTTGGGGGTTTTTTGTTCTTCTTTCTCTAATTGCTTTAGGTGTAAGGTTAGGTTGTTTATTGGAGATGTTTCTTGTTTCTTAAGGTAGGATTGTATTGCTATAAACTTCCCTCTTAGAACTGCTTTTGCTGCATCCCATAGGTTTTGGGTCGTCGTGTTTTCATTATCGCTTGTTTCTAGGTATCTTTTGATTTCCTCTTTAATTTCTTCAGTGATCTCTTGGTTATTAGGTAGTGTATTGTTTAGCCTCCATGTGTTTGTATTTTTTACAGAGTTTTTCCTGTAATTGATATCTAGTCTCAAAGCATTGTGGTCAGAAAAGATACTTGAAACGATTTCAATTTTCTTAAATTTACCAAGGCTTGATTTGTGATCCAAGATGTGATCTATCCTGGAGAGTGTTCCATGAGCACTTGAGAAGTAAGTGTATTCTGTTGTCTTGGGATGGAATGTCCTATAAATATCAATTAAGTCCATCTTGTTTAATGTACCATTTAAAGCTTGTGTTTCCTTATTTAGTTTCATTTTGGATGATCTGTCCATTGGTGAAAGTGGGGTGTTATAGTCCCCTACTCTGATTGTGTTACTGTCGATTTCCTCTTTTATAGCTGTTAGCAGTTGCCTTATGTATTGAGGTGCTCCTATGTTGGGTGCATAAATATTTACAATTGTTATATCTTCTTCTTGGATTGATCCCTGGATCATTATGTCATGTCCTCCTTGTCTCTTGTAACATTCTTTATTTTAAAGTCTATTTTATCTGATACGAGTATTGCTTCTCCAGCTTTCTTTTGATTTCCATTTGCATGGAATATCTTTTTCCATCCCCTCACTTTCAGTCTGTATGTGTCCCTAAGTCTGAAGTGGGTCTCTTGTAGACAGCATATATATGGGTCTTGTTTTTGTATCCATTCAGCAAGCCTGTGTCTTTTGGTTGGAGCATTTAATCCATTCATGTTTAAGGTAATTATCGATATGTATGTTCCTATGACCATTTTCTTAACTGTTTTGGGTTTGTTTCTGTAGGTCCTTTTCTCCTCTTGTGTTTCCCACTTAGAGAAGTTCCTTTAGCATTTGTTGTAGAGCTGGTTTGGTGTTGCTGAATTCTCTTAGCTTTTGCTTGTCTATAAAGGTTTTAATTTCTCTGTTGAATCTGAATGAGATCCTTGCTGGGTAGAGTAATCTTGGTTGTAGGTTTTCCCTTTCATCACTTTAAATATATCCTGCCACTCCCTTCTGGCTTGCAGAGTTTCTGCTGAAAGATCAGCTGTTAACCTTATGGGGATTCACTTGTATGTTATTTGTTGCTTTTCCCTTGCTGCTTTTAATTATTTTTAATTTAATTTTTGATAGTTTGATTAATATGTGTCCTGGCGTGTTTCTCCTTGGATTTATCCTGTATGGGACTCTCTGTGCTTCCTTGACTTGACTATTTCCTTTCCCATATTAGTGAAGTTTTCAACTATAATCTCTTCAAATATTTTCTCAGTCCTTTTTTTTTTTTTTCTCTTCTTCTTCTGGGACCCCTATAATTTGAATGTTGGTGCATTTAATGTTGTCCCAGAGGTCTCTGAGACTGTCCTCAATTCTTTTCATTCCTTTTTCTTTATTCTGCTCTGTGATGGTTATTTCCACAGTTTTATCTTCCAGGTCACTTACCCGTTCTTCTGCCTCAGTTATCGTGCTATTGATTCCTACCAGAGAATTTTTAATTTCATTTATTGTCTTGTTTATCATTGTTTGTTTGCTGTTTTGTTCTTCTAGGTGCTTGTTAAACATTTCTTGTATTTTCTCCATTCTATTTCCACGATTTTGGATCATCTTTACTATCATTACTCTGAATTCTTTTGCAGGTAGACTGCCTATTTCCTCTTCATTTGTTTGGTCTGGTGGGTTTTTGCCTTGCTCCTTCATCTGCTGTGTATTTCTCTCTCTTCTCATTTTTCTTAACTTACTGTGCTTGGCGTCTCCTTTTCGAAACCTGCAGGTTCATAGTTCCCGTTGTTTTTGGTGTTTGGCCCCAGTGGCTAAGGTTGGTTCAGTGGGTTGTGTAGGTTTCCTGGTGGAGGGGACTGGAGCCTGTGTTTTGGTGGATGAGCCTGGACCTTGTCTTTCTGGTGGTCAGGTCCACGTCTGGTGGTGTGTTTTGGGGTGTCTGTGACCTTATTATGATTTTAGGCAGCCCCTTTGCTAATGGGTGGGGTTGTATTCCTGTCTTGCTAGTTGTTTGGCATAGGATGTCCAGCACTGCAGCTTGCTGGTCATGAGTGGAGCTGCGTCTTAGCTTTGAGATGGAGATCTCTGGGAAAACTTTCGCAGTTTGATATTACGTGGGGCTGGGAGGTCTCTGGTTGACCAATGTCCTCAATTCGGCTCTCCCACCTCAGAGACTCAGGCCTGACACCCGGCTGGAGCACCAAGACCATATCAGCCACACGGCCAGACAAAGTTCAACCAAAGTTGTGATACTTATTTCCCTTGTAGGAGTCCACATAATATTAAGAGGCACCGTGGGAGGAGTATATTAATAGGTACCATGTCTTGGGTCTTGCGATTGCCTTTTCCCTCAGTGACATCACCTCCCGGCAGGTCCTGAGGATACCAGGCTCCTATGAGAGAGAACTGGACCCCACAGTTTCCCAAAGCTGAAGCCCCAGTGGGTCCTGAGGAGACCCAGCTTCCGTTAGTGTGGACTCGACCCCGGGTTGTCCTGAAGCCCGGGCTATCAGCATGGACTCAGCCCTGCGTGTTCCAGAAGCCAAAGACCCAGTGGGTCCTGAGGAGACGGGCCTCTTGGCAGCTGTCCACAAAGCCCCTATTCTTAAATTAAGCAATTTCGAGGTTCTGAGCAATGAACCTGGCAGGAGAGACATAAAGATGGTAAAGATGGGATCCCTTGCCTCAAGCAGCTCACTGATTATTAAGAAAAATAGATATTCATACAAAAATCTGAAAGTGGACTGTCAGGGGCTCCTGTTCCATTAGGGTCCATTTATCTGGGAGTGTTGGTTATCTATGGTTGGCATGATTTTTGATAGTTCAGTGCCTGTGTCTGGTTGCTAATATAATTATCATCACTGCTGGAAGATATGATGCATTTACTGAGATGGTACCACATTCCTGACACTGTGGTAGGCATCGCGATACAGTGGTGAACAGAAGACGCAGTGCCTGCCCTGAAGGAATTTACCATCAAGTTACTAGGTTCTAGTGTTTGAATAAGATATTTTAGGAAGCATAACAAATGTAGGCAGTCTTTCTCCCTAGAGGGAGAGGGATTTACACTTATGATTAATCTCAGTGAGTGATGGGAAACAAGGAAACAAGTGGATTTCTATGCAAAAGAAATAGCTCCTATGCTAATATTAACATGATGAAGAGCACTCACTTTGGCATCACTGCAGTGATGCAGCCCTGCCAGCTCCTGGGCTGGGTAGCAGAGAGCAGCAAGGAGGTATGAATGTAGGGACCCACTGTGAAGGCCTCAGATGCCAGGCTAATCAGTGTGGACCACATCCTGTGGCCAGTTGCTCTATAACAGCTCAAGGGGTTCCACCAGGGAGTGAGATGGAAAGATGTGCCTACACCTCCCTCATCTCACAAGCAAACAGACAATAGAAGAGATGAGGGGTAAGAGGTGAAAATGCTAAGGACATAGAGTACATAGGACCGCATGCTCTTTAGTTGCTGTAAAGGAGGAAGACAGAAGACTGGAAGTTGACATCTAGGTTTCTGGCCAGTTTAAATGGCAGTGCTTTCAATACTTAGGGGAGCCCAGGAGAAGGGGGAGGAAGAGGTTTAAGGAGACGATAATGTGTCCAGTTTTGAACATGTTGTTTTGTCATACTCATGGGATATTCAGAGACAGATGTCCGGGAGGTTTGGGCATAAATGTTTGTTCCAAATAAGAGCAGAGTGGGTAATAGAAATTTGGGAAGCATTGTTCTAGACATGTTAATCAAAGCCTTGAAATTAGATGTGAATAGTAAAGCCAAATAATGAGACCCGTTGGGGGCTCAGGATGTAGTCCTTAGAATTTCTTTGCTGGCCCAGCACTGTCCTTGCCAGGCAGATCCAATCTACTCATTGTACTGTGACCGTGAAATTGTCTTTAATTTTCCCAGGCAAAACTCCCCTCCTCATCTCGTGCCCTCTCTACTAGCTCTTAGCACAACTTGCCTTGGATTCTAATTAGCTGTGGATAAGCCTGCCTTTGCCCCCTAGCCTGTAAGCTCCTGCACAGCAAGAACTATTCTTATTCTGCTCTATGTGTGTCTCACCTAGTAGGTCATCAGTAGATGCTTGGGAAATTAACTTGAACTGATCGGCCTCTAAGTCTGTGAAACCCTTCTAGATGACAGACATTGTATATACACTATGCCACACGATCATCACAGCCACCTGTGAGCTGTCTATTATTATCCTCATCATGCACATAAGAAAACTGAGGTTCAGAAATTGAAATAGGTCACACAGCCAATGAGGACTGAAGCCCAAATTTGAACCCAGGATGGTCAAACTCCGAAGCCCATGCTCCTTTCCCTAGGCCCTATGAATTCAACAACACAGTATCTTCTCGGTTGCTTCTAAAGTGAGTAGAAAGTTTAGTATCATCTAAATATTATCAAAAATGACCAGCCTAATTGAGAGGGGAAGAGTAAGAATTGCCACAATTTTGAGGAAGTTTGTTTCTTTTCATCTATACCAAAAGGGTTAATAAGCCCATTTTTCAGAGAGTTAAACAAAGACCCAACAGGGGACCACTGAGCTGTCGCTACAAGCACAGAGGTTGGAAAATGTGGTTCCTTTTTCCAGCTTCTCATTTGGAAAACAACAGAATTCCCAAATTCCATGCTATTCCTGTTTCCTCACCCCATGGACTTATGTATCTTTGCGTGTGTTTATGTTACTAGGTTTGCTGAAAAGCCCAGTGAACAAGACGGCCCTGATGCTGATCGCTGTGAGCTCCTGCATCCTGGCCATGGTGTGTGGCAGTCAGATGTCCTGTCCACTCACTGTGAAGGTGACTCTGCATGTGCCCGAGCACTTCATTGCAGACGGTAAGAGCTGAGCGTCGGAGATGCCCCGCACCAACTCGGCACCTTGCACCCCTGTGTGCTCCAATGTTCCCCATGCGTGGCCCAGCCTCAGAATTATATTACTAAAAAAGAGAGCGAGCATCCAAAGACCTTAAAAGAGGTCTTTATCTTTGAAAATCCTGGATTATTTGAATGGAACTAAAGACTGCTTTTATTCCATGGGCAAGGGTAAGGTTTGTTAATAAAGAAAGAATTCAAATGTGCGTGCAGAAAGATTGAGCTACTTCAGAGAACCTACTGTTTTCTTATCATGCTTGTGCATCCTATGCCTAACTAAAAATACCGCCCCGCCCCCCAAAATAGTCTTTCCTATTTTAAAAATACGACAAAGAAGACTGTATGAGCTTTGTTGGAACTTCCTAAGTGTCCTGGATTATACTCATATCTCATTCGCTGTAAATGTCCTTCACAAGCGTGTTATATCCTACCATTTACTCCTCACCCAATTAGTTTGAATTAATGAGACACTGTAGTCGCTATACTCATTCGCAAAGCATGGTCCAAGAAACTGATTAAGGTGCTTGATATCTATTGCTAAAGTGCCCTCCAGAAAATTGTTCCAGTTTATATACTCCAGCAGAATGTGATGTGTTTC
Organism: Balaenoptera ricei; assembly: GCF_028023285.1. Lineage (NCBI taxonomy): Eukaryota > Metazoa > Chordata > Mammalia > Artiodactyla > Balaenopteridae > Balaenoptera > Balaenoptera ricei. Next base: position 105,794,842 of record NC_082644.1, on the reverse strand, counting down.
CCCAAATGCTTGGCATTATTACTTATTTATTTTTACAATTTACATATATTATAACTTTTCCTTTACATACATTACAAAAAATTATATTTCTCTATAACAGAAATGTATCCATTTGGGGGAAGAATTTTTTTTTATTATTGAAGTGTAGTTGATTTACAATGTTGTGTTAATTTCTGCTGTGCAGCAAAGTGATTCGGTTATACATATATATATACATTTTTGCATTCTTTTCCATTATGGTTTATCTTAGGATATTGAATATAGTTCCCTGTGCTATCCAGTAGGACCTGGTTGTTTATCCATTCTATATATAATAGCTTACATCTGCTAATCCCAACCTCCCCCTCCATCCCTCCCCTCCCCCCTCCCCCTTGGCAACCGCCCATCTGTTCTCTATGTCCATGAGTCTGTTTATGTTTTGTAGATAGGTTCATTTGTGCCATATTTCAGATTCCACATATAAGTGATAGCATATGATATTTGTCTTTCTCTTTCTGACTTACTTCACTTAGTATGATCATCTCTAGTTGCATCCATGTTGCTACAAATGGCATTATTTCCTTCTTTTTTATGGCTGAGTAGTATTCCATTGTATATATGTACCACATCTTCTTTTTTATTATTAATTTTTATTGGAGTATAGTTAATTTACAAAGCTGTGTTAGTTTCAGGTGTACAGCAAAGTGAATACATATATACATTATATATATATATATATATACACACACACACACACACACACACACACACACACACACACACATATACTCATTCCTTTTTCAGATTCTTTTCACATATAGGTTATTACAGAATATTGAGTAGAATTCCCTGTGTTATACAGTGAGTCCTTATTAGTATTATTATTTTTAAATGTATTGAAAGTTATCATAAATATAATAAAGAAGAAATATTATGTATGCAGCTTAATGAATTTTTACATGAGTTCACCCAGATCAAACATAAACATTTCCAGCACCTTCAGCTTCCTTATGCCCCCTCCCAGTGAATCCCATCCCAGGGATAACTACCCTTCTAGCACCATATTAGTACCATTATTATTTTTTAAAATCTTTTTCCCATTAGATATATATCAGATGTTTTTGAGATCCTTTATATTTGTCAGCCATATTTTAATGCAACTCGATTTTATCTCTAATTTTTTAAGTTACAGTGTTCACAACTTAGCACCAATCCCTTCAGTATGTTCTGTGCAGAGTGGAACTTTCACCTCCTTTCTCTTCTAGACTTATACTAAAGCATCCTGTGTTTACTCCTACTTCACCATAGTGAACTAGCCCCTACTTTAAATTTTTTTTAAATTTTTTTTATTGAGGTATAGTTGATGTGCCATATTAAATAAGTTTCAGGTGTACAACATATTTTGCACAATTTTTAAAGACTATATTCCATTTATAGTTCTTATAAATTACTGGCTATGTTTCCTGTGTCATACTATATATCCTTGCAGCTTATTTATTTTATATGTAGTAGTTTGTACCTCTTAATCCCCTACCCCAGTCTTGCCCCTCCCACCTTCCCTTTCTCCTCTGGTAAACACAAGTTTGTTCTCTATATCTGTGAGTCTGTTTCTTTTCTGTTATAATCACTAGCTAATTTTATATTTTATTTTTTATTTCTATTTTTCAACTGAAGTGCAAGTAAGTTTAGTGTTTCTCATCTTATATGCACTCAGTTGATTTTTTGACCAAAGCAGAAGACTTTTGGTTCATCCCTATCAAATCGTATGTGCACATAAGACAGGAAAATATGGGAATATGTAATGGCAGAGGCATAGCAGAAGTAGAAGGAACAAAATTTACTGAAGCAGCTAGGCACATAGGCTCGTGGAGCTTGGGACTGGAAAAATTGCCAGAACCTGGGTGTGGCTGGAACATGGGATGGGAGAGTAAGAGTGATGAAAACCAATAGGGCAAATTTTGACCATTGTTGGAGGCATGCGAACTTACCTTTTATCGCCACCAGTCACTATTCATTAATTGTAGAATGTTAGGTCTTAGAGACATCACATTTTCAACATTTATTTTCACGCATGTAGAAATGGAGCTCCTAAGAGGCTAAGTAACTTGCTCAGGGTCATGATAAATAGTTTAATGGCTGAGATCAGAGACTATAGAATAATACAAACAAAATTCAAATACTTGCCCTATTACCTGCCGCTTCTGTAGCCAAGTGAATTATTTACCTCTCTGAGTCTCAATCTCTGCATCTATAAAATGGGAATGATAATAATACCTATCTCATAGGATTATTGTGAAGCCTACAATTCCATATTTATCAGATTTTTAGATAGCATGTAGGTGGGAAATAGCAAAATCAAAGGATTACCCAAGAAAACTGTAAAACTACTGTGGTGGCTTCAAAGGATAGACAAAAATGTGGTAAATTAAAAGGTGCCCTTTCCTGATAATTCTTATTCTGATCTCTGTCATAAACTTAAATCTTTATAACTACATGTAGACTTGTCTGTTTCTGCCTCTAGACTGGAATGTCTGTGAGGCAAGAGTATCCCTGGTGACAAACATACCACATGGCCTGTGATGGATGCTCAATAAATATGTGTTGAATGAATGAACAGGGCCTAAATTAAAGCAGAATTATGAAAAGTTCTGTGGGATTCTTCTACCAGATGTCTAAGCAGAAAGGAGAGACCGAGTGAAGGAACACTAAGGCAGAGAATGCACAGAAGTCAAAAAAATTGGAAATAACCATGGAATATACAAGATTAGAGACACAATTAGCAAACATGGCACACACCGTTAGGAGCACCTAACCCAAAGTGTGTCAGTCTCGAGGCATAATGGAACCCTCTTTCCCTACATGCTATAATATCTTTGTAAGGAATGTACCCTCTGAAATGGGACATGTTTGTGTAAGTCTCATTTTTTTAATCTGTAAAATGGGGATTATTTTGAAAAGATTGAATGACATAATATGTATAAAGTACCAACAGAGGATCTAAAGCACTGGGATTGCTTAATAAATAACAGCTGTTATTACTCTTACTCCTAAAATGATCCATAACGGAAGAGACCTCAGAAGCTGGACTGTAGTCAGACAGGAAGGTATAAGGAATTATGTAGATGAGAGTAGCTATTCTCAGGAAAATGGAACAGGGAGTCCATTATATGCCCCCCAACCCCTGGCCCATGGAAGTCTTGTAATGTCTTCCCAGTGGAAGACATTAACACTTGAAGGTCCTCCATCTTCTGGGGATCTTCAGGAATCCAGAAAGCAACCAACGCTTGAAGTCAGGTGGACAGCTGTCTAATAGTTCTAGGCAAGCAGACCTGCCGCAGCACAATCCAGTGCCTCTTGTGGGTGGATAATCTCTGTGCATTGCTCATTTCATTCTCTCAACAGGTCTCCAAAGTGATCTTTATTATCCCTATTTGACAGATAAAGAAACCAGGACTTGAAAAGCAGTAGAGTCTTGCTTTCCATGGGGGGTGGAACATGATCTGACAAAGAAAATATCATATGGGTTGGACTTAGTGGGGCCTCTAGCTCTGATTTCTGGAGATATGAGAGTGTTATGCAGGGAGGCAAGAGGGGAAATGATGATGATGGTGCCTATTTTCTTGAACCCTTATCATCACTTGGCGTTAATATTTATAAATGCATTGAGATATAGAATAAAGAAAGAATGCAGATTGCATGTGTGTAACTAAATTATTTTTTTACATATATTATACAGCCAGATCAAAATATAGACCCCCACCCAAGGCCACTGGCTGAGTTATAAACAGCAGTACCGTCATAATGAGGCTTATCAGGATGAGAGAAACCCCTGTCAAACGGGAGAGAATCCATTGAGACAAGGCCACCCAAGGACCATGGCCAAGGCTGCTCTCACCTTTCTTACCTTCCCCCATGAAGCTTAAGCTGCCAAGCTGCCAGCCCTTTCTTAGTAGACAGAGCTCTCAGCCAACCTTGTACATTGGGCTGTCTGTGGTGCTGAAGTATTGGAGATGGCTGAGTAATGGGTTCGGTCTTCAGGAAGAAAATGAATTTTGCACTTGTGTTACAGCATAGTTGTACTTGATGCTTGCTGCCCATTACAAGAAAAAGGTCAGCATGATAAAGTACTTGTCCAGAGCTCAGCTGGTAAGAACAATAAATACTAACAGAGTCCCCTTCCAAGCCCTTGGCAAATATTGTCTCTTCCTTTGTCTGTGCCTTCTCAAGGCCACTGGTGGCTTTTTGCTCTGCTAAGCACATAGTGAAGGGATGGACTAGGTTTGTGTCCAAATTTACTGAATTTGGCACTTGTTTTTCATCTGAGGCCTATAAGTGATATTCATTTGGGTTATCTGGGCTCATGATCCCCAGAACTAGTGAATCGCATTTTCTAGGAGTAGAGCCCAAGTATTAATATTCTCAACAAGAACTTGAGGTGATCCCTTAACAGAAGTTTGAGAGCTGCATCAGTATCTCTTTAAGTGTTACTTTCTTTTCATCTAACAGATTAACAACTCCTTGAGACCTCTTGGAGCCCTGATAAGGGGCTTTGGTTTCTTCCATCTTAGACTTGATCAATGCTGTATTAAGGGAGCTGCCTTATGGTACAATTCCAGTGATTGCCCGTAACACTGAATACCATGTGAATGGTCCAATATGAGTTTTATAACAAGGCAGCTCTCATCACATGGATTTGGGCTTCACCCAAATTGCCCTACAGGTAGCATTATTGATGAATGGTTATTGGCTAACATTAAAAGCTCATATGAGTTGAGATGTTAGTTTCTTCATCCCTTGAGGCTCCCAATGTATAATATGTCAGGATATATTCACCAAATATCCTGGCCCTATAGTAAGCCAGTAGAAGAGACAACTTTTAAAGGAATAAGCTGTCTAGATCAAATGGGTGAAATGGTTCCACTCTAGTGTAGATAGATAACACTATACCTAGAGTTCTCTGTTCCATTTTGTTCTGGTAGTTGTGCTTTAAGAAGCACAGAAGGTCAATGATATATTGGAAGGCATCCAAAATAAAGGAATTGCAGCCAAGAGGTTGGAAAAACATTGTCAATACCTAATAATCCCTTAAGGAAAGGGTGGAGGAGAATCATTCTATAAGAAGAGTTGAAGGAACTTAGACAAAAAGTGAGCTTAGAATTATTGAGCAAATCTGTTATGAATATGGAAGTGTTCAAAACACTTTACATGGAGTTACTAATATAATTCTCATATCAGAACTCTGAGGCAGGATTTAGCATCCTCTTTTTGCATAAATGGAAGGTAGTTTTTGGAGATGTTAAGTGATTTGGCCAGATTAACACACAGAAGTGAAGCAAGGTATGAAAGCCCAAGTCTACCTAAACCTCTCATCCAAGTTTTTTCTATGTCCCATGCTTCCACAAAAATGACCATGATAATTATCATTTGTCTTGAAAAGGGAGCAGGCTTGTTCTGGAAGTCCCCAGGAAACAAAATTAGAGCTATATGGGTGATGAGGGTGGTCAGAGATGGGAGAAGATTGAGTCTTAATCTGGAAATGTCTTCACTTTCTAAGCTTTTAGTCATCTATAAAGTGGGGGATTATAGCAGTACATATCTCCTAGAGCTATTGTGAAGAATAAATGAAATAATGCTCATAAGGCTTTTAGCTCAGTACCTGAGACCTAGTAATGGCTCAATAAATCATATACATGTTAGTAGTTGTGATAATACTTTTTTAATATTGGAAGGGGGTCACTGTAAGGTAATGAGTTCCCCACCAAAGGGAATTTCCTGAAAATAGATGACCACATTTCTATGAAGCCGTAGAAGAAAAGTGAAGAAATGTGTTTGGCTAGGGTACAAAATATTTTGAATCAGAACCATTTTATCAGACTATAAATTTTTAAAACACTTAAATTTTTAGGACCTTTAGAGTATGTTTGTTTATTCTTTACTTCCTCATCCCTGAGTATCACCCATTCTTTGCCTAGGCTCAGAAATGGAGTGAGACCCAGGAATGGGTTATGGCCAGTGATGTCTCTTGACTAAATACACCCCCCTACCCAAGAACAGACTGTGTTCTTTTATGTTGATATGCTCATTTCATAAATATCTATGCCAAAATATCTGTTTGTTAAGGTCAAGTTAATGTGTTAGCCTTGACTTTGGGTTTGGACTAAGGTGTATTCAAGTCTTCTCTATTCCCTACGACTGAGGAATTGGGGATTATGGATTCCTTACCAGCCTATGAAATCCTCAAGTGGAAACGTTCATCATTAGGATGGCCTGGTTCATTAATATGCCACATGTGTAGCTGCTTTTGAACACAAAATTATATACAATGAATCTTGTTCTACATTTATTTGCTTGCACTCCTACTTTATGTCTTTTAACCCAAGAGAGTGAGCTAGTGTGTGGCTGTGCTGTTAATAAGGAATGAGGTTCATAAGTGACTTCAGAGCAAGTTTGCAGTGATTTGAGTACATGGGAGGAGTATTTTCAATTCTTAGAAGTGGAAGTTACACCACACTGAAGGTGACTGCTTAGTCACAGACCACCAGGCAACTTGTCTAAAAAGAGTAGTTCCTTGGACATCTTGCTCTCTGGAATCATCCGGAGCTTTGTTTTAAAATGTTCAGTTTTTATTTCAGACTTTTGAGCACCATGGAACATGTTCAGGTATAGAAGTGCTCTACAGTATGACATCTGCCTTTTCCATTCTTAACTCCTTTGCATGCACTTGATACTATTTAGACAGATAGACTGCCTGGCTTTGTATTACCTCATTTCTGTGTATTGCAATCCTACCCATGTCTAAGACCTAACTTAATTTTCTCCTTTCTCCAGAAAACCTTCTTCAACAAAAACCCCAAAACTTCTTCAAAGGAAACGCCCATCAGAAATAATCTCTCCTTCCTTGAAAATTACATAGAACTGTATTTGTATCTTTCTAATAACCCCACAGTCTAATTTCCATCACAGTTATTGTTATGTATGTGTCACTGGAACAACTGACATAGTCCGAAGAACTGGCCTCCTGCATTAAATCAAGCGCCTCTCCAGTCTTTTCTCGACATTGCAAACAGAGCAGTCTTTTAAAATGAAAAATCTCAACATGTTACATCTTCCCATAAAACTGTTCAAGTACTTCTTATTGTACTTATTATAAAGCTTGAACTCTTTAACATGGCCTTTAAGTCCCAGCAAGATCAGGCCCCTGCCTGCCTCTCTAACCTCACCTTATACCAGTTCCTCTACATTGTTTTCTTAAATATCCTTGGCTGTCTCCTGCCTCAGGGCCTCTGCACATGTCCTTCTTACTCTCGGAAAATTTCTCCCCACTTCCTCAGTTTCTTCGGTACAAATTCCATTTACCCTACCGTGGTTGACCTCCCCTTTCATTTCCCAGTCTCTGCTGGGCCCTTAACTATTCTTTCTCCTTGAGCCCCGCTCTATTCCTTGATTGCACTCATTTCTATTTGTAATTGTAGTCTTATCTAGTTAATGTTGAGCTCTCCCACTAGGTTGCCAGCTCCTTAAGGATAGACATCATATTTGTTTGTTTTGAACATTATATTCAGCACCTAGGACAGCACCCAAAACGGAGTGCCCCCAAAGCTTTGGTTGAATGAAAATAAATAAATAAATAAAATGATTTTAATAGCTAGTCTGAGATTTCCTCAAGAGCAAAGCCACAGTTTATTCATGCTCTAAACTATTGTGAAGCCTAACGACGGTTCTGACTCAGTAGACATATAATAAATTATGACTGTGAAGTGAATGAAGGGAGACAGGTCAGGCAGGTGGATGCAGATGCCCTAAGAAGATACATTCCGGGGAACGACGGTGCAAGAAATCTGAGGCTGCCTCCTCTTCTTATGACTGACTTCACTTCCCAAGGTTTTTGTTCCCATCCCCAAAGATAAGAAACTCCAATCAAACTCACATCTCTCCCCCTCCAACACCAAAATGAAACAAGCCTTATCCCAGAGCCCAGGAAGAGGGGAAAATATAAATTGAGCTGAGACTCAGAACACCCAGGGGGGGGAGGTGGCAGTGAAATACCAATAAACCATATTAATATGCTGAAATCAGGAAGAATAGGTTGAACTCCAACCCAGATTTAATAACTGTATGCGAGAGAGTGCAGGAGAAGGCAAGCCTAGGTTTCAGTCAGAATTAAAATGAAATCGGTAATGAAACTGGTAATATAATTATAAACTGTGAAAACTTTTTCCCTTCTCCCTCTTCTTGTGCTTAATGGACAGCTTGCTAAGCAATGGCCTGGAGCTGGTGCTGGGAGCTGTGGAGAGCCCCTAGAGTGGATTCTGTTTTGGGTTTTTTTTTTCGCCTCAAATCTGTTCATTACAAAAGTCTAAGTCCACAAAACCATGGAAGGAAAAAATGCTTCAAGCCGTTTCTTCCTTAAATAGTAACTAATCCCCAGGTTAAAAGTGACAAGGGGCTTGAGGGAGAACAAACCCCGGAAAACCATTCTAAGCAGCTGAACATGTTCAAGCTTTTAAAGATATCACAACAGCCATTTCGGTTGCGATCTTTAATGGCACTTTGTGCTACGATGTTAACTTGGCTTCCTGCCAGGATGAATTGTTACTAATTTCCCTTCTTAACAAAAGGTATAACTGAGTTTGACATCCAAATTTGGAGACTAATTTCTGTGTTTTGATAGCACATCAAGTCCAAAAATATATTAGTAGGAACTAGAGGCAGAGGATGCTTGCAGGGGGTAGGGGAATTTAGTTTATTCTCGTTAATAATTCTGCTGTTGTGAGCAGAAGCCCACTTTGACTTTTTGACTAGGAGGAGAGAATAGCAGGTGGGAGCTTTGATGGGATGGAGCTCGGGACTATGGAGTTAGATGTTCCATCATTGTTGGCTTGGTGTTTGCAAAGTGGTGTAGGGTTGAGGCAGTGGTGCAGTGCTGGGACAGAGAAGGTCACATGGTACAGAGGTTAGGTGCATTGATCTGTGACCCAGTGGATGTGAGTTTTACTCCCAGTTCTTCTGATTTCTAGTTTTCTGACCTTGGTAATGTTAATTCATCCCCCACTGCTCACTTTTCTCTCCAAAAGCAGTGTTGATATTCCTTGCCTCAACTGAGCGTTAGTGGGGCTGGTGAGTGTGCATGCACTTGGCCAGCTGTGAACATAGCTCTGATGATGAGAACATTGTGCTTTTCCCTTTCTGTTTGTTCAGTGTTTTATTATTTTTGAAGACAAAGAGGTTGAGAAAAGGTCTTAGTGGGTATGGCCAGGTAAGAAGAAGGTACAATTTTAGAGAGGCTTAGCTTGGCCCCAAAGAAGAAATTAAATAGTTAAAAATTCATGAATAATATCACCACTTCTTGATTCATATATAGTGCCTGTTTCTTCCCTTCCTTCCTCCCTCCTTCCTGTGGTCAGCAAATATTGCACACCGCCTTCTCTGTGGCATGCTTCGATGCTCAGGGATGCAGATATGGATAAAACACTATCTCTGACCTCCCCCAGTTTGGTGGTAGTAAGACACTACCAAGCAGATGAAATAGGAAACACAGTGTGGTAAGAGTCTTAACGGGGTTTGCAGTGCGTGCTGTGGGAAAATAGGGGACGGGCAGCCAAGTACCCCAAGCTGGAGATGGGGTGTGGTGCTAAGGAGAGGATGTCTTAAGGAGGTGCTACCTGAGTTGGGTCTTAGAGCCACTGGTGCTTCCCTGGAGGTGGGTGATGGATGACACAGGCTTTCCAGAGGGGTCATGGACACTCTTCACTGCATCCCTATAGACCCTGCTGCTCAAGCCTCCTGGTAATTGTGATAATAACGACACTGTGAATTGGTAACATTTACAGAACATTGCTAAGTGCCAGGCCCCGTGCTGAGTGCTTTGCAAAGCATTACCTCATTTAATTCTATTACCACCTGTGGTAGATCCGGGCATTTTCCCCTTTTTAAATTTAAGGGAAACTAAAGCTGAGGGAGTTTATGTGACCACCTCAGTGTCACACAGGCAGGAACATGTTGAGCAGAATTATTTCAAATTAGTGGCCACAGGATGTGGTAGACAGAGAATTATTCAATGACAAGATCAGGTTCTACCTCTGCCACAAATTCACCTTGACTTTGGGCAAATCTCTACTTCTCCAGGCTTTTTCCAGGTTTTTTCATTGTAAAATGTGGGAAAGGGAACAGGATGGTCTTAAAATTCCTCCCTGGCCTAACATTCGAACGGTAGAATGAGAAATACTGGGGTTCAGAGTCCCTCTTTCCTCATCCCAGTAGGTATGTGGCCTCTGGAGTATTTATGCAGTCACTCCATTAGCATCTTCAGTCCTCTGCTTTCTGACTCTTGTTTGGGACAGTCTGTGGCTAGGCAGCCCCCGAGCAAGGATCTTGGGAGCAGAGGCAGCTGAGCAAACCTTTCGCAGCCCACAAGTTGCCATTTGAAGAATGCTTAGAAGGACCACAGCCAAGCTTGTGCAGGGACCGCAGGCTCCCGGGGCTGCTGGGATGAAACAGAAAGTGGTGGGGAGCTGGGCCGTGGTGGGAAAGATGGCTCTCAGTCTCTAACTCCCAGCTTCAGCTGCTGAGGGACCTTGAACCTCTTGGATGCCAGCAAGAGTATGGGAGGGGGAGGATGCATCATATTCAGAAGGAAATGATGAGATGGGAGGAATAATTAAAACCTGTGTATCCCTCCTGCTTCTCTACCTCCCCCTGCTCATTCCTCCCCACTTCCCCCTCCCCACTCCCGGCCTGTGGTGCCCAGCAGAGCCTTGCTGTTTGGCTTTCCTCCCTAGCCACGCCTCTGAGTTATCTAACCCAAATATATCTGTAGCTGCACATCCTTGTTGTTTTTTTTTTTTTTTTTTTTTGGCTGCTGTTGGCAACTTCCTGGAGCTCTGCTGTAGTCCCTGGGCATCTCACCCTTACTTGGAATTATTCCCAGAGCCTGGACCACCCCTGAACTTTCCATGTCTTCCCTCCCCTGCTTTCACCCTGATTCTCATTTGGACTTTATCAGTGAATCCATCCATCAAGACCATCAGCTGACACTGCTGAGTGTCTGCTCAGTGCCAGGACTCATACTCTAGAATTCACTCAGATACTATCTGCACTAAGGGAGTGTGAGGTAGGGGAAAGAACAGGAGATTTAGAAGCAGAAAACCTCCAGTACGAATCTGCACTCCTCCACTTACTAACTATGGATCTTGGATGAGTCACCTCACTTCTCTGAACCGTCAATTTCACCATCTATAAAAGTACAGCTCTTCGCCTCTACTTCACAGGGCGTTGATGAGGTTGAAATAGAAAGTGGTATGAAAATAGCCTATAACAGGTGCTCAGTAAATGCTAAGCATGCCCTCAAAGGGATTGCACTTGTTATTTAAAGTGATTGGATAGCTGTAAACCAAAAGACAACACTAGAAGGCAGATCATAATCTGGACCAGGCAGGGCATATAGTTAAGAGTCAGCAAAGGCAGAAATAGAGACACAGTTGTAGAGAACAAACGTATGGACACCAAGGGGGCAAAGCGGCGGGGGGGTGGGCGGTGGTGATGGGATGAATTGGGCAATTGGGATTGACATGTATACACTGATGTGTATAAAACGGATGACTAATAAGAACCCGCTGTATAAAAAAATACATAAAATAAAATTCAAAAAAATAGAGTCAGCAAGACTGCCAGGGAAACCTGGTGTTTTCCACTGGACAGATCTGGGTAAAGCTTCAAGGAGCTAGAGGATTTAATTTGCCTTGGATGTGTCCCATCAGAGGAAGCTGGATGGGCAGGGATTGGAAGTGAGACTCTATGCTTTGTTGGAGACGATGAGAGAGAGTGAAGACAAGAAGGGTGACCCTCCAGGCAGGAGGAACAGTAAGAGCAAAGGTGTGGCAGGAGCAGGTAGCATCCAGAGCATCTGCGGCTCTATGGGGCTTGAACGGGACCAAAAAGAGGAGCAGATGAGAAGAGCAAGGGTCTCTGTGTTGGGCTTTTACCTTGGAGGTGGTCGGGGGTCACAGAGCCGCTAAAGGGTTTTAAGCAAGGGAGTATAAGCAAGGTAGTTGCTTAAAAGGCAATGCAGTATGGCAATTCAGAGTTCAGGCTGTAGAGTCCGATGTATCTGGGCTCAACTGCTGGTTCCATGACTTACTAATAGTTATTTGATATTTACAAATGTTACTTAACCCTCCGGTGCGTTTCTTAATCTGTGGAGTGGACATAATAATAATAGCTCCCTCTTAGGAAATTTAAATGAGATACTATCTCTCTAGTATTTAGTAGAATGTTTGGCAAGCACTGAACACTGGGTAATACTTGTTTTTATTGACCTCATCATCTTCATCACTCTCTCCGAGTCTAAGCTAGTCTCCCTCTTAAATGATCCTGAACTTTTCTTTTTTGCACTCAGCACATTCACAATTGCTTATTTGATGTCTGATTTGGATAAGAGTCTGAGCTGTAGATTCACACTCCCTGGGTTCAATACCTGGCTCTGATATTTCCTAGCCATGAAGCATTGAGCTACTTATTTAATTTCTAAGCCCTTGTTTACTCATCTTTGAAAGGGGGGTGATAGCAGTAAACCACCTCAAAGGGCAGTCAAATGATTGTATATGAAGCACTTGACAAGGGCTCGGCACATAGTCGAGACTTGGTAAACAATACCCCTGATAATGCTACTTTAAACCCCTAAGAGCTAAGATTGTAGCTGTATTGTTCTTGTGGAGTCTCCAGTACACAGTCAGCATTCAATACAGATCTGTGGACAGACTGACCACTGTGTAGAAGGTGAGTCTGAGGGCCCAAGACAGAAGGCAAGCAATTTATTAGGGGGCTGTTACATTTAGTCTATATAATAATGTCTGAACAAGGGCATTAGAAGTGAGAGTGAAGATAAGGGAGTCCTATGGAACGAGAGCAAGGAAACTTAGCAGTTCATTGCAAGGAGGAGCCAAAGAGGGAAAGGAGTCAAAGACTACTTGACATCTGCCTCCTGGGATCCTTTAGAGGCTGGTGACCCCAGACATCAAAATGAGAGTGCTTTTTGCCAAGCTGTGAAGTGCATGAACACCAACAGCAGAGTGCATGGGTTTAAGTCCTAACTCCGCCTTCCCTATGATGCTACTTCATCTTCGGAAAAACAGAGATGCTAATGCACCGGGAATCAGACTGGGATCCTGAGGATTAAGTGGTTGTTAAATGCAAGAGCCTGGCCGTGGTAAACACACCCCAAAGCTAGCTATTATTACTATTCTGCTCACGCACCAGCTTTCCTACGTGAGATCAAGAATCAGGTGCCCACCTCTTGGTTATGTTTGTAGAAAAGAAGGAAAGAAAAATGCAAGGAACTTTGAAGAACACACGGTCTTAGGACCTTTACAAATCCTACCTGGATGGAAATTATTAGTAAGAGATGTCACTGTGCTCTGTGAGCAAAATTAATTTGCCAGATCTCTGAAGGCTGCGCTCCTGAAGGTTTGAATCATTTGAGTAATATTTCAGGTGAAGTCTCACCACAGTCTTCGGGCCAGGATGGAGAATGGAGAGAGTGATCAGTCCTGGCCCTCACACAGGTGCTGACATGACCGCTGAGTGTGAAGGCTCCGGGGGTGGCCGTTTCCTGAAGAGACTCCAATGCAGCATGAACGTGCGGGGCGTGCAGCCTGCCATGGAAGCAGAGGCTGGAAGGGGGGCCCAGGGGCCCAGTGATTGGAGCTGGTGTCACATTTGAAATATGGAAACAATTAACAGTGGCAGCTTCTGCCTCCTCAAGAGAGAACGTAGGTGCAGGGGTGAGGGCACACAGTGGCCATGGGGCACATGGCAAAGCAGCCAGCTTGGCAATTTTCTGAATTGCAGAATGTGAGAGCCAAAAAATATTTTCAGCCTTATCTTTTCTCGTTTCCTGTCTCGTTAGCACTCCAGCCAAATGAAATGGCTGTTTCCTGAAGGCCCAGGTTCTCTTTTTTTTTCCTTTACAGCCATTCCTTTCCTGTCATCTAAATCCTCGTTTCCCTCCACTCCACCTAGCTGCTGCTTCCTGGTACTTAAATGTTCAGCTCAGATGTGGCCACCTTGACTTTGCAGGGGAGACAAGGGCCCCAGCTCTGTGCCTCCAGAGCTCCCTGTTTCATCTTCATCACAACCTTGGTGATGGTCTGTGGTAACTGTCTAGTTATCCTGCAACTGAACCATACACTACTTTCAGGCAGGGTCTCTCTCCTCCACCTTGATAGCCTCCAAATTTTGTCACAGTATCCAACAAGGAGTGGAAACTCTGTATTTTTATTTTTTTCTTTATTTCTCTGTTTTTTAAAAATTTATTGGAGTATAATTGCATTACAGTGTCGTGTTCGTTTCTGCTGTAGAACAAAGTGAATCAACTATATGTATACATATATCCCCATATCCCCTCCCTCTTGCGTCTCCCTCCCACTCTCCCTATCCCACCCCTCTAGGTGGACACAAAGCACCAAGCTGATCTCCCTGTGCTATGCGGCTGCTTCCCGCTAGCTATCTGTTTTACACATGGCAGTGTATATATGTCAGTGCTACTCTCTCAATACATCCCACCCTCCCCTTCCCTCCCTGTGTCCACAAGTCTGTTCTCTACATCTGCGTCTCTTTTCCTGCCCTGCAAATAGGTTCATCAGTACAGTTTTTCTAGATTCCATATATATGCGTTAATATACAATATTTGTTTTTCTCTTTCTCATTTACTTCACTCTGTATGACAGACTCTAGGTTCATCCATATCACTACAAATGACCCAATTTCATTCCTTTTTATGGCTGAGTAATATTCCACTGTATGTATGTATGTATGTATGTATATATATATATATATATATATCATATCTTCTTTATCCATTCATCTGTTGATGGACACTTAGGTTGCTTCCATGTCCTGGCTATTGTAAATAGAACTACAATGAACGCTGTGGTACATGAATCTTTTTGAATTATGGTTTTCTCAGGGTATATGCCCAGTAGTGGGATTGCTGGGTCATATGGTAGTTCTGTTTTTAGTTTTTTAAGGGACCTCCATACTGTTCTCCAAAGTGGTTATATGCAATTCTCACTGAGGTTGATCTCAAAGGATTCTTAGAGAAAGGAGGGGTTGAGTTGAACATTAAGGGTAGGTTGGGCTTGGACAGATTCATCAACCCCTTCAAAGAATTTGTTTGAGGAGAGGATGAGACTGGTTTGTGCAAAAGGAAATTGAGCTCAGCTTTTCCCCCTCCCTTATCAATCTGCTGAGTCAGCCCTCAGCAGCTCCCAGTCTCACACCCTCCCCAGCCTCACACCCTCCCCATCCTCACGCTCCCAATAAGATCCATCTATACAACAAGCACATACTTATGGCATATCGGGTGTTTCAAATACAGTGTGAGACAGCAAATTGGCATTTGGAGCCCTCCAGTCACCTTTTGAATCTCCATCCTTCTGCCCTCCCAGGATCAAGCTCACTATTAGAATCCAAATTAACATAATATTGGTTAATTATAAAAATAATCAACTAAAAGTCATCAATGTGCCCCTGATGTGGCAGGCAGTGTACCAAGTGTTTTACCTACTATGTCTTAATCTTTCCAGAACCTATTCACTCGTGGAACAGATATTTATTTCATGTTCCTTATGTGTCCTGGAGCATTAGAGATGATGTCTTGGAAAATAAAAAAACAACAACACACACACACATTATAAAGACCATGCCTTCATAATGCTTTCATTCTCAGCAGGAGACACACACCAAAGCAAGTTAGCAAAATAATGGAATATGTCGAGGCGATGAAATAAGTGAGAGCTGCTGTGAAAATAATTAAAATGGTGTAAAATAATTAAAACAAAGAGGAGAGTTGGGATGTCATCTCAGATAAGGTGATCAGAGAGACCTCTCGAGGAGGTGGCTTTTAAACTGAGATGTGAAGTGAAGAAGGAAGAAAGGGTACTTCAGGTAGAGGGAACAGCAAACCCAAAGCCAGTGACAGAGAAGCTGGGACAGGGTCAGCATGGTTGGGTGGATGGGGTGAGGTGGGGTTGCATAGGTGAGCAGGAACCGGGTCTTCTGTGGCATAGGCATTCTTTTGCCTTTCCATCTGATGCTCAGCAAGGTAGAGCTCTCATGAGCATTCCTTTGTTCAGAGGCATTTCCTGTCTGCCCTGACTTGGTATGTTTAAATTAAGCTGGGCCACCCCACTCCTGGCCTGTTACCATTCATGAAAGGTTTCAGCATCCCTGCTCTGGTCACTTCTCCCCCTGACGTATTGTTTCTTCCCTCATTTATTGCCCTCAGTTCTGTTCTTTGTCTGCCTGACTCCTGACATAGTTTTTGCTTCTTTTCCTCTGCCTGTCTCCACGCTGCCCTGAGAACCAGGGACAGATTGACCTCCCGTTGGGACATGCCTCCCAGGTCCATCTCAGACACAGCCCCACTGCCCACTCTGATTCCATGCACGATGGCACCCAGAAACCAGCTCATTTAACCATCCTGACACCCAGTTCCCAGTTCCCAGTTCCCAGCTACTCCTTGTCACCTCATTATTTGAGGTCCATAATTTGAGAGGGATTAGAATTTGACTAAGCAACCTGAGTATTTGAAATTTCAAAGGATAAAGGAATTGGTAAGATGGAATTTCAGGCAGTGAATGACGATTATTATTATTTTTTTTTTTTTTAAGAATTTGCCCCCATCTCCCATTCATTTAAGTCTGCTTTTCAAAATCCTTCTCCGTTGCCATAGAAGATGCTACTTGGGGAATCTCAGGGCACTTTCCCGTAATGGAAATGAGAAAGTCGAAAAGAAACACACCAGCAAATAATGTTCCTTTTTGCCCTGGGATACTGTTCGTGATTATTTCTCAGAAGTGATCTTTAATTGTTTCATCTAAAGAGTATGCGTCTTCTTTCCTCTGACTCTCTTCCTAGAGGCTTGTGAATTAGATCCAGCTATTAGTAGCACTTACTAATTTCCTCTGAGTCTTGCTGGCTGAAACGCTGGACTTGAAACAACTTTTAATTTTGTTTTTAATTAAATTTCAGTTGTTTCAAATCACTCACTTTTAATGTCCTTTCTTTGCAGCCCTCAGAAGCAACAGGAGCTGTGTGTTCTTGTTGATACACACACACAGTCTGATGTGCATGTATCCATGGCCTGGCTAATGAGTGACTCCTGGCTGAGGTCCAGAGCAAGAGCAGGCAATTAAGAAAATAGACATGAGTCCCAGAATGAGCCTTTGTTTACCCTGTTATATTCAAAGCTTAAGCAGGAGTCTCTGTTATTGTGTTTGTTTTTGCCAAACTGTATTTGAACAAGGCAACATTCCCTTGTATTTCACAATAGGGTTATCACATATATTTAAGTAAAAAATAGTATAAGAATAGCTAACACTTATTAAGCATTTATTATGTGCTGGGTACTGCTTTAAGGACTTTATGTAGATGACCTCATTTACATTAAAAGTGAGTAATTTAAAACAATGGAAATTTAATTTACATATATTACCTCCCACATTCCTATGAGATTCTCATCCACAGTTTTATAGCTGAGGAACCAAGGCCCATTCAACTGGATCATTATCTCTGGGTTAGTGCGTGGCTGGGCTGGAACAAGAACACGGGCCGCCTGACTCCACGGTCCAGCTCTTAAACACGGCACTGGACTCTCCGTCTATAAAAAAACAGGGGGCTTCCCTGGTGGCGCAGTGGTTGAGAATCTGCCTGCCAATGCAGCGGACGCGGGTTCGAGCCCAGGTCTGGGAAGATCCCACATGCCGCAGAGCAACTAGGCCCGTGAGCCACAACTACTGAGCCTGCGCGTCTGGAGCCTGTGCTCCGCAACAAGAGAGGCCGCGACAGTGAGAGGCCCGCGCACCGCGATGAAGAGTGGCCCCCGCTTGCCGCAACTAGAGAAAGCCCTCGCACAGAAACGAAGACCCAACACAGCCATAAATAAATAAATAAAATAAAAAAAAAACAGGAAGGGCCTCATCATCTGAATGAACTTAACAACAAAAAATAGAGAAAATTGACTAGTTCTTTGCAAAAGTGAAATTATGTTAGTGTCTATTTGGTCTGTTACGTGGCCTCCGGTAAAGCCCGATCCTGTTGTGTAAATTGTAAGCCGCACTGTGGGGTTGAGTTCAGATCCACAGAATCCTAGTTTGGGTATTTAACTGTGTACTTAGCACCGCAGAAAGGACAATTGAGTTTGAAAGCAAAAGCATAAATACACGCCAAATCTTACACATCCCCTAGTTTAGCTAACATCATTTGCTTTACTGCTGGTTCCAACCGAAAATATTTAGAACCCAATGATTTTCCATCTTAGAACTTAACGTACTTTATATATATATTTTGTTTGCAAGAAACATTATTTAACTGATATCACCACGTTCCCTTCTCCTCCCCGAACACACACACACACAGCCTGCTGAGTACTCACAGCAGCTCCTTTCTTTCTCCGCAGCACTCCTTGTTTGTAATCCTGTACGTGTTGGTGCATTTACTTGTTTGATGCTCATTTCCTTGTACATTCGCTGCAGCCAAGTGCTGTAGTGCTGTGTCTTTTGTGTTCCCTGCTGAATACCCAGTTCTTCCAACCATATGTATGGCACTCAATAAACATTTGTCAACTATGTGAATAAATATGTTCAGACTTAAACTCAGTAACCAGACTGCTGAGAAGTAAAGTGACAGTTAGATGAAGCACAGGAATGAGGAAATGAGGAAACCGAGTCCCAAAGAAGGTAATAGGTTTGCCCAAGCTCACACAGCTGCTGAACAAGATCTGTCTGACTCCAGAAGCTCTGATATCTCTTGCTGTGAAGATCAAGTGAGATATTGCACGTAAAGGTGTCAGACAGTATCTTAAGTGCTGAACAAACATTGCCTATTACTAAGGCTCATTAGTGAGTCTCCGGTGAAATTTGAAGCACTATTGGAGAACGTAGGGGGAAAACTGTGTGGTCGCCTTCTTTTGTTCCATTTGATAACATCTAAGGTGGTCTTCAAAGAGCTGAAAGCACCATTTGTCACTTCATCCATCCGACCATCCATCCATCCAAAATGTTTACTGATTACCTGCTAAGTGCCAAACACTGTGCTAAGGAACCCTAATTTGAAGATGAGTTAGATACGGATTGTCCCTCCGAACGCTCAGTCTCTTCCAAGGTAGATAAGACATCAGTTTGCCCAAACCTTGCCATGTGGGGGATACTCAGTAAGTTTGTGCTGAACTCAAATCCTTTAATAGTGACAATCGTGTAAGGAGAGAGGTTCATATGCAAGGCCATTGGGGCAGAAGAAGGACAGGCCACTTCCAGGTGAGAGGACCAGGGAGGACAAATTGCCTTTGACTGGGACCCGGAGGACAGGCGTGGTTAGGAGGATGCTCCAGGATACGGGAACAACCTGAGCAGAGACAAAAGGATGGATGGGCTCGAAAGGACATGCCTGGGAGGGAGGAGCAGAACCATGTAGTCAGTTGCTGCCTTTTTTATCCAGTGCCTCTCCTAGTCCAAGGGAGAGGGGACAATATTCCTTAGTTGCCAGGGACAACAAAAATAAATAGCAAGCACATTTGGTCACCAACTATGTGTTTGACTCAATACTATAAATATATGTATATGTGTATGTGTGTATTTTATTCTTTATTCCTCCCCAAACCTTCTGAAGTTGTTGGTATACTAGTAGCAGTAGTAGTAGCAGCAGTAGTAGTAGTAGTAGTAGTAGTAGTAGTAGTAGTAGTAGTAGTAATAGTAGCAGCAGCAACAGCAGTACTCTTATTATTAAAGCAATACAGGAGTGATTGTAGTAAATATTAAATATGCCCAAATTCATATTGCTAGTCCTAGTCTGTTGGGTTGATGACTCTCTCGGTGTATATTCTTCCAGAATTTTTGCTACTCCTACACTGGCACAAATACATACATACACGCACATGCATGAACACACACACACACACACCCTGAATTGCTGCTTGTTTGTTTGTTTCAAACCTGAGATAAGATCCTACATATTCTTAGGCAACTTGCCTTCCTCATCAACCATGGACATCTCAGTATGGTATGTGGAGTATGTGATAGGTATTATTGTCCCCATTTTATAGAAGAGGAGCCAGGACTTTCCTGGTGGGGCAGTGGTTAAGAATCCGCCTGCCAATGCAGGGGACACGGGTTCGATCCCTGGTCCAGGAAGGTCCCACATGCTGAGGCGCAACTAAGCCTGAGAGCCACAACTACTGAGCCCACGTGCCACAACTACTGAAGCCTGTGCGCCTAGAGCCCGTGCTCTGCAACAAAGAGAAGCCACCGCAATGAGAAGCCTGCGCACCACAACGAAGAGTAGCCCCCGCTCGCTGCAACTAGAGAAAGCCCATGCGCAGCAACGAAGACCCAACGCAGCCATAAATAAATGAATGAATGAATGAATGAAGAGGAGCCCTCAAAGTCAGATAATGGGCATAAAGTTCATCAGCTGGTAAGTGGCAGGATTGAGGCTCCAACCAGTCCTTTCTGATTTCAGAGCCTGGCTCCCTTAAGCTACACCCCCTGAGAACAGAATGAAAGAACTCATCCTTCACATGCCATGTACCAGAAATGTGGATCTCAGTCATCCTATATCCTGTTTGAGCCTCAAGACCTTCATTTGGTCCTCAAATAAAAATCTTACCCTTTCTCTCCTCACCTTTCCCAGAATTCATAGTAGGCTCGGCTGGTGCGGGGCTGGTGGCTCTGGACGCCGCAGTGAGCCTAAGCTGAGCCTCCTTTGTTATGTTGCTCCGGGTACCAGTATTCTGCATTTAAGCAGCTGTTCTCATCTGTGCCAGACGGTGAAATCTGTTTCATCAACATGACTGTTGAAACCTCTGATTTTTGGAAGCCTTGCCCCATGTACTCCTTTGTAGCATCATAAAACAATTAAATTTAGGCTTAGCATTAATTTGAATTATTGTCCGGTTTCCAGAAAATATCTTCTGGAAATGTCAAGAGGAGGTATTACATGTCTTTGGAGATATTAAGTATTGAATTACAGTATTATGTCACTTTCCCCCTGCCATTTCTCTCTCTCTCGTTCACACACACTCTCAGCATGGTCTGATTTATGTTTCAGGCACCACCGTGAGAAACTCAGTACTTAGGGAAATAACCAGAGATGAATATTGACATAGGCCAAACACACACACACACACACACACACACACACACACACACACACACACATACACACATACACACACACACACACATATCTTAGTAGTGTGGATTGGTTTTCCTCAAAGTAAGAAGAATGGGAGGCAACCTGGTGTTACAGACAGAGCTCTAGACTCAGAGACGGGTGGACTGAGCTCTGATTTGGAATCATCAGCTTCTTAGCTGTGCAGTTTAAAACATGTACCTTTGACATCCTTCAGCTTCAGTTTCCTTGTCTGTAAAATGGGGGTAAAAGTAACATTTGCCCTCCAGAGTTATTTCTAGGATCAATTAGGTTAATAGCAGCAGCAGTAATAAAAACTTCCATTTGATAAGTGAGGTACACAGAGTCACATATGATATTCCTTCAAATGCTTCAAGGTAAATATTATTCATCCTCTTTTAGATGAGGAAGCTGAGGAAAGGAATATTAAGCAGATGCCAAGGTCATTCAAATAAAAAATGGTAAGGACACTTTTTGAATCCAGGTTTGCCAATTCCAAGGTCTGTGCTTTTCCCACTGAATTCAAAAGAGAAGAGAATAGAAGGTAAGAGATCTAGAGAGAAAGGAACGCACACACACGTACATACACGCACGCATGCACGCACGCAATGACAGACACACAAAAGCAGGCAGGTGCCTGGACCTAATTTGGTCGGTTGGCATTGAACCCACGGTGTGGCGATGAAACAGATCCGGGAGGAATTGCTAATATGGTTATTCTTAGCGCTCACAGTTGTGAGTCGTCCTTGCCAAACAGGCCCTGACGTTTGTGCAGATTGCTTGGGAAAGGCAAAAAGAAGCGTATTTCATAGAAAAGGGTGGACCAGAAGAAGGGGGGATGGGGCAAGGAACGTAGTTAAGCTGCTGGATCTAGAAAATCACAGGGCACATTCATGCATTTGTTAATTCAGCCAGCCAGTCATGTCCCAGCCACAAATTTTGTATTTTCATTACAAATTTATTGAACCTAATAGGTGCCAGGCATTTCTCCAGGGCCTCTACAATGTTACCTCACTCCTGCAACATATTTTTTTTTTAATTTTTATCGACGTATAGTTGATTTACAATGTTGTGTTAGTTTCTGTTCAACAAAGTGAATCAGTTATAAATATATATATAGCCACTCTTTTAAAAATTCTTCTCCCACATAGGTCATTACAGAGTACTGAGTAGAGTTCCTGCAACGTATCTTAAAATAGTATCCCTTGTTCCTGCCCTAGCCAGCTTGCCCCTGGAAATTGTGAAAATCAGAGATGCTGCTGAGATAAGCCATGAATCCACACAGGGGAAATGACCATTCTTGGGTAGACAGGGTAAAGGTTTTCTTCTTTTAAATGAAGCTATTGTCTGACTGTTTCCCAGGCAGGGCCGCCATGTTGCACAGCTCCAGGAGCAACATCTAAATAGGGTACAGTTATTCACAGAATTATCTGTGTCTGTGTATGTACACATACGCAAGCATATATACATAGGCACACTCAATTGTCCAATTATATTGTATATACAAAATATACAATAATATATATACCATGTATGGTATATATGGATAGACATATGATTATGCATAGCATGAATTTTTTTTTTTTTTTTTTGCTATGTAAATTTTGTCCCCTGGAATAGTACAACTCAGAGGCCCTAGCCAGGCGCAGTCCTGTTCTTAGGCAACTCAAGTGTTTTTCATTTAATGGTCATAGAACCTCTGTGAAATAACTGTTCCCTTTGTACAGATGTGGAAATTGAGGAGGCTTACCAAGGTTAGGTGATTTGTTCCAGGGTCACACAGTTACTCAGTGGCTGGGCTAGGATTTGGTCCATGCTTGTTTGACTCCAAAATCCAGACCTCTGACTCCCATTCAAGTTCATGTCTTATGTGAGCAACTGACAGAGAGGGAAGTTTTTCAATATTAGTCAGACCTAAAGGATCTTTGAGTTTTAGGAGCAACTGTCCACCACGTTCATTCAAGAAGCACTGATCTTATTGGATCAAAAAGAAATCCAACATTGAGATTGGTTTTGATGCATAAATTCCCAATGAATTAATGAAGAATTTTTTTTTGTTTTAAAGAAAGGAAGAAAAGATAAGCAAATTGTTAAATTAAAAGTAAATAGCTGCTTTTAATCTTTAACCACAATTCTTCTTTAAAATTTTAAGTAACAAAGAAAAACGGGAAGCATTTTATGACTTTGTTCTTCTCCCCTGCTGCCTAGCTTGATACCAAATTGTTATATCTCTGGGGAGAAAAATAATTTTTTGAAACTTCAACACTTTAAACCTCTTTTGTTCAGACTGAAACACCCCTAACTCAACTTTGAAGCAAGAGCAAGGATACATAAAGGCTTGTGGAATTCTGTGGCAATCTGTTTTAGCTAGACTTTGATCACAATTTGAGGTGGGAAAGATAGAAAGCGTAGAAACACAATTGCCTGGAGGAAATATGGGTCTGGCACTACAGGGAAACCTCTATTTGGGGAGAGGGAGCAAGGCTTTGAAACAGCTTTATTTGGAAATAACTCTTTTGCTAACCTGGAACACCAGTGGCCTGTCTATAGCCATGCTTCCTTTTCTGGGACATCTAGTGATGGATTCTTCAATGTTTCTTCTATGACATGGACCTCGCAAGGGTATTAGCATTTCATCTTCCCATCGCAGGATCTCTAGCCTCATGACAACTTACTCTCATGGAATCTATTCTTTTTTTATTTAATTTTTTATTGAAGTGTAGTTAATTTACAATGTTGTGTTAGTTTCAAGTGTATAGCAAAGTGATTCAGATACATATATATATCAGAATATATATATATATTCTTTTTCAGATTCTTTTCCATTAAAAGTTATTACAAGATACTGAGTATGGTTCCCTGTGCTATACAGTAGGCCCTTGTTTTTGCCTATTTTATATGTAGTAGTGTGTATATGTTAATCCTAAAATGCTAATTTATCTCTCTTCCCCGCCCGCCCCCACTATCCTCTTTGGTAACCATAAGTTTGTTTTCTATGTCTGTTGAGTCTATTTCTGTTTTGTAAATAAGCTCATTTGAATCATTTTTTTTAGATCCCACATATAAGTGATATCATATGATATTTCTCTGTCTGACTTACTTCACTTAATATGGTAATCTCTAGGTCCGTCCATGTTGCTGAAAATGGCATTATTTCATTCTTTTTTTTATAGACATTCCTTAAAAAAACTAAAAATAGGGTTACCATATGACCCTGCAATCTCATCCCTGGGCATATATCCAGAGAAAACTCTAATTCAAAAAGACACATGCACCCCAATGTTCATAGCAGCTCTATTTACAATAGCCAAGACATGGAAGGAACTTAAATGTCCATGGACAGACGAATGGATAAAGAAGATGTGGTGTATATATACAGTATAATACTCAGCAATGGGATTTATTCTTGATCGTCATTGTGAAATCCTAGAACAAACACTGAGCTAGAAGTCACAGCACTCGGGTTCTGGTCCAGCCTCAACACTTTCCAGCTCTGTTGCCTTGGGAAATTCAGTTCACCTCTTTGACCCTCACCTCCCTCACGGTGCTAAGAGGCTGGGAGTCGTAAAATCTAGGTTTTAGTTATAGACATTTCACTAATCCCAGTGGGATCTGGGGCACATCTCTCTCCTTCCTTAGCCCTCAGTTTCTTTACTTCTAAAAGAAGAGGGTCTCCCTGGAGCATCCATTCTCAGTGAGGACAGTAATACTTCCAAAGGGGTGAAATTGATTCTTGGGAAGTACGGGGAGGGGGGCACAAAAAATCTTACTCCTTTTATGTACAACAAAAGCACAGTACATAAACAGATATACAGTATATCTGTGGTATTAAAAGTTTATGGGTGGGGGAGTGATTAGGGGAAAAAGGTCTAAAAAGGTTCTTTCGTGTGTGATAATAAAAAAAATTAAAAGTCGAGCGGGACTTCCCTGGCGGTCCAGTGGTTAAGACTCTGCCCTCCCAATGCAGTGAGTACAGGTTCGGGTTTGATCCCTGGTCAGGGAGCTAAGATCCCACAAGCCGTGTGGCATGGCCATACACAAAAAAAAAAAAAAAAAAATTGAGAAACTCTGGAGTAGAGGAACTCAGAGTTTTCTAACAGTTTAGAATTAAACCTGTAACTTAGCATCATACAATTCTGATCTATTATATGATTGTTCCAAGAAAATTCTGATCTTAACCAAGTTTCTATCTTCCTTAGACCTTAAAAAACAGTATTTTCATGTACAATAAACAAAAGGAAAGAGGCAACCCTCTTTCAGTTAGCCACTGGACTATCGTAGCGTTTTCTTAGTGTCTTTCTTCTCCTTGTCGTATGTATCTCATTCACATACTTCAGCAAGATTACATATTCATTGCAGCCAAGCCGCCATTCCCTCTGCCCATCCAGTGGTGTTGGGAGTACTTGGAACCAGGTCAGGCAGCAGACTGGGCACCTGTGGAATGAATGAAAATAGCTTAGTTCAGATGAGGGTTTTTATCCCGGACTCCACTAACCCCCAAGGGGTCCATGGATAGAACTCTATTTCAGTTACTGGTTTCCTTTGTAATACTATGCATTATGTTTTATACATTTCAAAACTTTCTTCTGAGAAGTGATCCACGGGGACCAATGACACAAAATAAAGGTTAATAAATGGAGCAAATGCCAGGCTTAAGAGATAGTTGCTGTCAAAAAAGAAGTAATACATCAGTTTGCTAGGGCTGCCGTAACAAAGTACTGCAGACTATGTGGCTTAAACAACAGACGTTTATTTCCTCACAGTTCTGGAGGCTGGAAGTCTGAGATCAAGGTGTTGGCAGGGTTTCTTTTGAGGACCCCTCTCCTTGGCTTGTCGATGGCTATCTTATGGCCATCTTCTCCTTGGTCTTCACACGGTCTTCCCTCTGTGTGTGCTTGTATCCTAATCGCTTCTTCATGGAAGGACACCAGCCGTATTGGACCCACCCTGATGACTGCATTTAACCGTAATTACCTCTTAAAAGATCCGTTCAACAAGTACAGTCATATTCTGAGGTACTGGGCATTAGGATTTCAACAAATGAATTTTGGGGTGGACACAACTCAGCCCATAACAGATCGAGAGAGTACAGAGAAATAGGTTGAAGTTGATCCAAGGAAAAAAGAAAGAAATGGCAGAAGGGAAAAGAGCTGGAAGGAGAAAGTCAGGTTAAGGCATCAAGGTAAGTGGCAGATTCCTCTCTCAGAGATGTCTATAAGAGAACCACCCCCCAACCCTGCGACCCTAGAGAGCCGTTGCTCTCTCCCAGAGGCTGAGCACCTCCAGCTACCCACACTGGCTCTGCTCCCTCTCCCAAACCCTCAAACTCTTGTTTTTAACCTTGTTTTTGCAGAGTTTGATCACTCCTTAAACAGTGTTCAGTCAATGGCTGGTGGTAGAATGTATTCATTCTACATTCTGTGGGGTTCTGTGGATTGGGGGGTTGGGGGGAGAGGTAGGAGTGGGTGCATTCTTCAGGGGTCTATTGGGCTGAAGGTAGATGCGCTCCTTATTTCTGCTTCATCACACTTTGTTTTTCCTCCTATGTCCCAGAAAGACGCTTCTCCCAGGTCCAAGTCAGATGGGATCCTCATGGGGAAACATGATGTAACAGAAAGAAGGAAGCCTGTAATTATTTTGCACCCAAAGAAAGAGGGAACAGAAGAGAGAGCAGAATACGTTGGGCTAAAAAAATTCCCTGAGCTTCCTATGTGAAGACCATCTTTCAGCCATACAATCCTTCCCTCCTCTGCTCCCCATTCACCACTGTGACCAGAGCCTTCTTTTGAAATTTTCTATCCATGGTTTTCAGAGGTCTGTGTCATGATTTGAGGTGTAATGAAAGAGATTTGCACGGCTGTCTGGCTCTCCAGGCGGTTTTGTCTGATGCTACCTCCTTCCGTGGTATTTTTAGTTCTCATCTGTAGCTCTCTGTGTCTTTGGGGGCTGATGTGCCTCTGGCTTTTCCGACTCCACTACGGAGTGTCCTGAGCTCCCCAGCTCACCCCGATCTATGCCACACAGTTACAGAAGCAGGCTTATAATCAATGTAATTGAAGATCAGAGTTAATGAGTACCTCCGTGCCCAGGCGGTCCCCTGAGCAACGCCGCACTTCAGATGCAAAATAAGGAAACGATTGGGCTGAACTGAAAATCCATTTGGCTAATTAGATGATGTATATTCCCACAGCCAGTGAGAGAAAAATATGTATATATTTTAAAATAAGGAAACATGACATTTTGAAGTTGAGATTTTGGCAAAGATTCATTCCGGAGTCATTGCACTCTGAGGAAATTGACTTGAGCACAAAAGAAGACTCTCAGAGCACCCAGAAAAAGGGAATGCATTTGATCCAAAGTCAAGAAGATAAAACAGGGGTCCGCTGGAAAACTAGAGATATATGAGACACATGGAATAAGGCATTTTTATTCCTTTCCTATGTAAATATTTATTCTTGAAGTACTGGTAGAATTTACCCAGGGAGAACTGCTTGCTACTCTTTGGCTTATAACACTTTCTCTCTCCCTTCCCCCATCCTCATTCAACACACACATGCACACATACACAACACACACATCTTCTGAACCTCCACTATACTCTAAGCACGGTGGTGATAGCACAGTTACATAAGGCACGGTCTTTGCTTTCAAGAAATACACAATCTAGATGGGAGAGTAAGAAAAAGGGGATTAGAACCACTCATGCTTTGCCTTAGATTTGCCACTTTGAACTTCCTTCCTTCCTTCCTGGACTACAAGTTTTCAGTGGACGGACACCATGTTTTGCTCATCCAGAGCATAGGAACAGGGCATGGCACATAGTAGGCGCTTTATTTGTTAAATGAACAAATGTATGAATGAATGGATGAATCTATAACAGGGCATATATAGCTGTTAGTTGAGTGGAATACCTTGTACGTATTAGAGAGATTAAGAGGCATATGAGCCAGGTCTGAAGCCGAGGCTTAAGGGGCAAATTCCGCCTCAGCTTTCGCCTAGTTTGTTGTTCTTTTTTGCATTCTTCAAGGTCTAGCTTAAAGATCGACTCTTTTAATGATTCCTCTCCGATCCCCCTTTTTCCTTCCCCTTATATCCACTTAATGCCCATCCCTTTCAGGCAGTTCTTACAACACTCTAGGATGTATTATATCTACCTGTGCATACGTTTGATCTCCCTCATTATTCTACAAATTTCTTGATGGAGTCAGTCTGTTTTTCAATCTTTATGTCTATTTCTTACTCAAGGAGCAGTTTAATAACTGTTGGCTGAATGAACACATGGCTTAAGCCTTGATTAGATTTTGCAGTTACTTCCTTTCACTCTCTGATGTGGCAGCTCCCTGCCACACACCTTTGCCCATTCACACGGAATCTCTCTGGCATCTCTAATCATCCACATCACAAGCCCATGGGGTGAACAAGAGCTCATGAGCCACGATAGCAAAGTTCAAGTTTTGCTTTGGAACTAGGGAGACTCTGAAGGGCTAGTCTTGTGTTCTGGCTCCCACAGGCTGAAAAAAACTAAACTTTGGGATCAATGAGGAAGCATTTCTACTTCCCCATTCCATCATAAAGTAAGCTGAACTTTCCTCTAGTCAAGCATGGAACTTTGATTTCATTATTTCATTCAACAGATAGTCACCAAGCTCCTAGTATGCGCAAAGCCTTTTTACTGAGAGCTGGATTGAAACGGAGTAATGAACAAATCATGACTTCTTCCCTGCAGGAGATCACAACCTATCAGAGAAAGCAAAAGCCCTTCAACACTATAGGAACACACTGAAGGGGGATGCACAGACTCCCAGAGGAGGAGTAGAAAGACCAAGGAAGGCAACTCTGCCTGATACCCAACCAAAGCTCCAATTCTCAAGACAGTCTGGAATAATGGGCAGGTCCCAGCTTTGAATGCTGAAAAACCTGGGTTCAGTTTCCACTTGGGCCACTTACTAGTTGTGCAAGTTTGGCTAAGTCAACATCTCTCTGAACTTCATGTTGTCCTTCTGTAAAAGCAGGGACATACCTATGCTGCAAGGCTCTTGTAAGGATTAAGTGAGCATTCATCCCAGGATCCGGACCAGAGAGTGCGTTCAAAGGATGGTAACTTCCTTGTGTCTTTAAACCAACAGTACACCTTGGCGTAGTGTCTTTTTAAAGAAGCTGAGGATAACCTGCTCTTGAGTGAGTCACTTCCAATGAGAATCATATTTCTCATGTTTGAAAAGATCTGTTAACCAGTATTGCATTCAGAGCTTCCAAGCTCATAAGAAATCCAAATAGTAATCAAAATAGCTCCAGCAAGTTGAGATTCCCCCGTGTGCCAGGGACTTCACGTACTATAGTGGATGTTGTAATGCTGCTTCCAAATCTCTCATTAGAACAGGGGCACTCATTCCCCCAGCCGCCTGGAATGTTGACGGTTGACCACTCTCTCTGAGTCTTCCTTGGAGAAATGCCCTCCATTAAAAGGGACCACTTCATCCAAGTTTATGTCCCTTCCCCAGGGATGTCTTACAGCCTATGACTGGCTATGGGGATACGAAGACCTGACACCCTTATCTTGATTTGGAACAACTCTGAAGGACCATCTCAGTTCCAGGGCTTCCCGTGGGATCATCTGAGCGCTTTGCTACAACGGCATGGCGATCTACCTTCTCCCTCTGCCCAGTCCCACTTTGCTCATGCCCTCACAAGAGAACACCCCAAAAAACCTCCTGCATGCCAGTCTCTGCCATTGAGTCTGATTTCTGGTGAACCTGACCTAAGACAAATGTGTTGTCTCATTAAATCTTTATCTTTTTTTAACCCTGTGAAGGGGAAATCGGTATCCACAGCTTTCATAGGATATAACTGAGGATTTGTTTTCTTGTCCGTTTACAGAGCTGGTGGGTAGCGGAGTGAAGATCTGAATACATATCTTGCTGACTCTATTCTCTTTATCCCTGTGCTGTGTAGCTTTCCTAAAGTAGTGGGATTAGCCAAACTCAGCCCTGGGACATAATTCAATATCCATCCCTCAGTCTTTAGTGAGAATAAATACAAGAATTATCCACTTAAACAGCATGACTGTGCTTTTTAAAAGAAAAATCTGTAGTTGATACTGACGTTCGGTGCCTTGCACAAGGACCCATGTGACATGTTTCTGCTCGGGCTTAGTTCCAGAGGGGAAAATATGGCTTTGGAGATCGATTTGCATATCTCCCCTTGCCAGAAATTTAAAATATGGAATCCAACAGACTTCTTCTTTTTTTGCTTTAGCTGCCAAGGATTTTAAGGCCAACTTCAAATGTGGTCATTTCCTTTTCTCCCAGCCCGATGCTATCTACTCCTAATGCTTTTCATGTAGAGTCCTCTTTCATCCTCACCAAAACCATATTGTCCGCTGTGCTTTTATTTAGGAACTCATTCTATACGATGATATAAATCATAACATGTGTATGACTTAGAGAAGATAACATTGCCTACCATGCCCATATCCTTTCCAGGGAATCTTAGATCCTCAGGGCAGCCAGGTAGGGTCTGACGTGGCCCTGCCTCTCTGACCATTGCCCATTGGACCACAGCTGGGTACCAGAGGCAAGACAAACCCGACCATTGGTTAGCCAGCAGGGTCTGATGGGACCTGACAGAGAGGTTGCTGCCAAACCCACAGGATGTCTATTAATTGAGTCCCTCTTTGGAAAATTTAAATTGCATACATGGAAAGATTTTGTTGCTTGATAGTGAGGTAGAGAGAAGCAGATGTAGGGAGAGAAGCCAAGTCATGCTAATTTTGAAACAATTTAAGATCTCCTTCTGCTGAGGTCTCTAGATCTGCCATAAATCTAGAACCACTCTCCAAGTCCAGCTTTGTGAAACCTGGTCCTATTTGACCTCTTTTTTCCCCCATTTCCCTCTGTGAAATTCTACCTTCACTATATTCCTACATATATACACTCACCATTTACACCCAATATGCGGCCACCCTCAGTGGGCTTCTGCTCCTTGACCCCAAAGAATATATGTAATATATATATGTGTATATATGTATGTAACCCATA
The DNA here is from genome assembly GCF_028023285.1 of Balaenoptera ricei. Taxonomy (NCBI): domain Eukaryota; kingdom Metazoa; phylum Chordata; class Mammalia; order Artiodactyla; family Balaenopteridae; genus Balaenoptera; species Balaenoptera ricei. The sequence goes on along the minus strand of NC_082644.1, from coordinate 105,763,643 downwards.
TATGGCTGTGTAAGTGTGTATGCGTGTGTGTGTGGGGGGGTCTTTTGTTTGGCCTACACAAGCTTTCAAGAACAAATGTAAACCATCATTTCCAAATTGGTTGATCACAGTAAAAATCTAAATTTTCAGCCTCCCCTGATGAAAACCTGAAGTCCTTGCACCACTTACCTTTAGACCCATTTGGCAAGAGCTGGCTAGAGCTGAGTTGCAGCTGCTCCATTTTGATAGAGCCTGTACTACCCAGTTCACCCCAAACTCCATCTTTCCTTATTATATCCCAACATTAAGGCATCTTCCATTGCATGAGTGCTGCTTTTCTTTTAGAGGTGCTACAGATTTCTTTGACTCCATCTCTCTCTCTCTCTTTCTTTCTTTCTCATCCTGTCTTTCTCTATCTCTCATACAATAAAACAAAACAAAATGCAACCTAGGCCACGGGGCCAGGACGCTATTTCCCTTATGCTCAGCCAGTGGTTCCGAGGAATATAATCTGCCTTCCCCCTGTGGGGTATTAGTGACCCCTGTTCCAAGGGGGATGCCTGGGTGACAGAAACAAAAGCTTTTTTTATATTTTAAATTTGAATATTTAATCATTCTTTACTAGGACAAATGAGGCACTGGCTAAGCACTTTATCTACATTAATTTATTTCATTTTCACAACAGTGAGGTGGGTTCCGTTACTATTCCTATTTACAGATGATGTAGCCAAGGCCCAGAGGCATTGAGTGACTTGTCCAAAGTCCACGGCTGGTAAAAGTGGATCCAGGATTTGAACCCAAGTCTCTCTCAGTCCTAAGGGCCTGACTCTTTAGCACTAGGCTGAACTGCCTCTCATGTCTGACTTGCCTGTCTCCATTGGCTGCTGACACCATGACTGGCACGTTGTAGATGCTCTGTGAATGTGTGTAGCTAAGCGAGAACAGAGGACCTGGGGTTGCGGGGCGGATGGCTTGTATGCACCTGTCTCTGTTCCTGCCCTGCAGCACCAGTGGCAAGACACCTGTACCCTAAAATCGTGGAGAAAGTAGCTCTCTCTCTGTTTCCCCACAGGGAGCAGCTTTGTGGTGAGTGAAGGGAGCTACCTGGACGTCTCCGACTGGTTGAACCCGGCCAAGCTGTCCCTGTATTACCAGATCAACGCCACCTCCCCATGGGTGAGGGACCTCTGTGGACAGAGGACCACGGATGCCTGTGAGCAGCTCTGCGACCCAGAAACCGGTGAGCCACGAGCAGGGCTGGGGATGGAGGGAGAGAGGGTGTCGGCTGGAAGATGGTCTGCACTCCTTCTGCCTGAAGAATCATGGCTTCTGAGTGATTGACAAGGGGCTTTATGTAAAGGTCCATCAATCCCACTGGTGGTTAAACTATGTGCTGCCATGGCCTGACAACAAAGCAAATTCTTATAAAACCACAGCATCTCCGAAAGGACCACAGAGAACATCTCGTCCAATTTCAGCAAAGCAGAGTGTCTGAATGTCACCAGACGTCCCTGAGCTTAGATCCTATCTATCAATACCTTTTACTAGCTGGGTATTCTTTATCATTTTTTTTTATCTTTATTGAAATATAACTGACATATAACATTGTGTAAGTTTAAGGTGTACAATGTGATGATTTAATACACATATAAATGATTACAGCAATAAGGTTCATTAACACTTCCATCACCTTGCTTTTTTTGTGTATGTGGTGATAACATTTAAGATCTACTCTCTTAGGAGTTTCCCACATATAATACCACATGGTTAACTGTTCACCATTCTGTACATTAGATCCCCAGAACTTTTTCACCTTAACTGGGGAGATGTTGGCTATAGGGTACAAACTAGCTGGGCATTCTTTAGCAAGATGCTTTCTCTCTCTGAGTACTAGAGAATGAAAGTAGCATCTAACTCACAAGCCTGTTGTTAGGATTAAATGAGATAATGTATGGAAATCTCTTAGTATACTCATTTATTCATTCATTTGGCAGATATTTATTGAGTAGCTGGGCACTTTTCTAGGCATTGGTGACATAGCAGTGAACAAAAAAGGCAAAATCTCTGTCCTAATTAAGTTTATATTCTACAGAGACATTAAATTTGCACTGCCTGAGAAGGTAGCCACTAGCCACCTGTGGCTGTTTAAATTTAAGTTAATTAAAATTAAATAAAAGTAAACATTTCCTCAGCCATGTTAGCCACATTTCAAGTGCTCCATAGCTAATGTGTCCAGTGACTACCTCTTGGAGGACTCGGGACATTACCATCATTGCAGAAAGTTCTGTGGGACAGTGCTGCAATAGGCAAACAGGTAAATGTGGATATACTGTGTCAGGGGATGATAAATGCTGGGGGCAGAGCACGAAGCATAAGGGATGCTGAGCTGGGAGTAGGGGCGGAGTTGTTATTACAGAAAGGGTGGTCAGGGAAGGCTTCTCCAAGGTGGTAACATTTGAGCCGGCACTTTAAGGTGGAGACGGTGGAAGCCATGCTAACATCTGGGGGGAAAGCATTCTAGGCAGATAGAATAGCAAGGGACAGCCTCTGCAGCAGGAGCACAGGAAGATCCCATTGATTCAGTACTAGCAGGAAGACCAGTATGGTTGGAGGGGAGAGAGAGAGAAGTTAGGATGCAAACTTGAAATGAAGCTTGGGAAGGGGGTGGTGATGGGGGGAGGTTGGAAGGCCTTATATAGGAAAAGGACTTTGGATGTTACTCTGAGTGAGATGAGAAGTCATTGGAGGATTCTGAGCAAAGGAGCAACATGATCCGACCTACATTTTAACAGGACCACTCTGACTGCTGTGTGACAAATCAACTTAGAGGGCGTTCAAGGGCACTGTTTTTCCAATGTAGACAGGAGTTGGTAGTGGCTGGGAACACAGGGATTAGGGGAGAAGATGGTGATAAGTGATCAAATTCTGGATATATTTAGAGTGTAGACTTGACAGAACTTGTATTGGATATGGAAGATGAGAAATAAAGAGGAGTCAAAGATGATTCCAAATCATTCAGTCTGAATAGTGACATGACAGACTTATCATTTATTGAGTCAGAAGCTGCAGTAGGCGGGTCAGGGCTGAGGTGAAGGGGATCAAGACTGCTATTTTGGATATTAGTTCAAGATGACTCCTAAACATCAGGTAGAGATGAAAAATAGGCATTTGAATCCAAAAGTCGTATTCAAAGAAGAGGTCTTATCTGGAGATAGAAATTTGTGAGTCAACAACATATGGATACTATTAACCCAAAAGACACCATCTTATTTACAGTTATTGCTTAGTAAATGGACAGCATCTTACTCATAGTTGTTGCCCAAGAGTTATTAATGTCCACAAACAGGGAAATAGGAGTTAGAGAGGAGAAAAGCTTACCAAGATCACAAAGCAAGTTAGAAATGAAGCTGGTATTAGAACCCCAGTTCTCCTTCTCCCCGTCCTGTGCTCTTCCCTACAACTCATACTGGTATATTTTTCTCTGCAATTTCACCTGCCTCTCCATTAACAAGATTCTGGCCATCTTGCCTGAAAATCTCACTGTACTGATGCCGCGAGGAAGCCTCTGTAGAGCTGAGGAGACTCAGTGTCCCAGGTCAAGAGTTTGCTTCCTCTACCCAAATTCTCTTCCCCTTCTCCATGGGGCAGCAATTCGGGAGTAAGGAGGGGGATTCTCCAGGCTAACCCCTGTGTCTCTGCAGAATCAGGCAAGGATTAGGCTTTCTAACCATCATTCCCTCCTTATCCTTTAGTTGGGAGCCTATATTCAGACACATTTTTCCAGCCTTTACATAGGCCTACTGGGGAAGCTATTCAGAAAATGTGATGCAACTCTAGTATACCATTGGACCAGATAGCTGAATCTTCTTTCTCTTAATTAAAACATTTAGACTTTAAGGCACTGACACCCTAAGGAGTGTCCCTTTACTCCCAACACACACACACACACACACACACACACACGCACACACACACACACACGCATACACATGCACTCAACCCCTTAGAGTTGAAGATGTTGCTAGAATCCACTGGGTTGACCTTCTCAACTTTATCACTGATGATACTGATACCCAGAGAAGAAAGATAAAAGGAACAAAGTCACACAGCCAGCAGGTGGCAGAGCCAGGATTCAAACCTAGGATCCTGTGCTCCTAACCAATGCTTCTCAAGCCCTCAGTAGGTCTAGAGTGAGGCCTAAGATTCTACATCCCTAAAAGGCTGTCAGCTCTTGCTGATATTTCTGACCCAAGTACTACCCTTGGTACAGCAAAGCTCTAACCTCTTCTTCCCAAATAGTCCTCTCATGTTCTAAACAAACAGCGAGAGGCCCAGTCGCCATGTTTGTTAATTCATTATTTATCTTGACAAAATCACGCTCACTTTTATCACTTTATCTTCTGCCTCTATTTGTCACATACCATGGGCTCTAGGTACACTGATACCCGCGCTTCCCTGAAGGCACCATGCCTTTTCATGCCTGCATCCCTTTCACGGGCTGTTTTCCTCCCCCTTGAAATGTCTTTCTCCTCCTTTTACTTGGAGACCAGGGGCTCTTTTTATTTCCATTTCATGAAGCCCAAACATCCTTCCTCTCAGAGGCATTCATGACTCGCCACCCCCAGCCCTGACCAAACTCAGGGGTCCTCCTCTCTGCTCTCATAGCCTCCGTGCCTCCCTGTGTTATAGCCCTTGTGCCTGGGCAGTCATTGTTCTTTCCTTGTCTGGATCTATCACCAGACTGTAAGCTTTGCTAGGGGCTGGAGAGGGGGATTCAAAGCATGTGTCTTGCCCATCTGTGTATCTTTAAAACTTATCATTATACTGACATGTAATTCATTCACAAAAAAAAAAGAAAGGGGGAAGGAGGGAGAGAGGGAAGGAGGGAGGAAGGAAGGACATTTCCCTTCCCATGCTCCTTGAAAAAATTTGATTCACCAATTTTCAGCTTCTTCCTCCATATCCACTTACATATAAACTCAGATTAAATATTTTCCAGCACTAGAGAAATTGGGTCACCAAGAGCTGTCCAGTAGCCAGACCAGCTAGAGAGTCTCACCCTCCCAAGAACGTTCCCCTTTGCATTCTCCTCTCTGCTCACATTCACAATACTCCCACCCCCCAAACACCCTATGCAGAGTTTTACCTTCTGACTAGAGTTCAGGCTCTTCCCTCTACCTGAAATTTCTTCTATCCTTTAATTATCTACTTTCCAAAATTCTATTTTCTTAATTACCTCTCATTTCCTCTCTGTAGAATGGATGACTTCTACAGTATCACCAGAGTTTTCTGTTGACTAAAAATTTGTTTAAAGCATGAGTTATTATTTGGAAACTACAACGCTAAAATGTAAGCTCCTTCAAGCTTACTACTGTATCTTATTTATCCTTCAGCAGAGCACCTTGCTCTTATAAATCACAAGACATAAAGGGATGGGGTGATCTACAGATAAAGAGTGGAAATAAGAACATAAGTTCCCTGAATATATTTTCATGGGGCTTGACTCAAACCCACTATGTAAAATTTATTTCAATTTGTTAAATCCGTTCAAGCAAGATTTTCTTAATTCCACAGATGCATTAAGTCTTGTGTGTTCAGTGCTATGGGAAATCACAGACAAACTGGACAATGTTCCTGCCTTCATGGATTTCACATTTTTGCTGGGATAAAAATAATACGCTCCTCTACAGCTATTATAAAAGACACAATGTAGAATAAATCAAGAACAGGCATTTATAGAGTACCTCATGCCTGGAGAAAAGGGAGAAATGTATTCTAGATGGGAATTTCAGGAGCTCCATCATGGAAAAGATGACCTGTTAGCTGAGCCTTGTAGAATCAGTAGGGAGTATGAATAAAAGGTGCTTGAGCAGAGGAATCTTGATGATGGAGAAAGAGAGGGAGTAAGTCTAGAGTGATTCCCAGAAGCAGAGAGCAGCATAGCTGGGCTGGCCTCTGGAGAATGTGCTACATGTGAGGTAGAGGAAGAGAACTAGGGGAATGGAAGGAGATAAGGCTGGAAAGGTGGGGTGAAGAGAGCTCCCAGAAAGATGAGGATCTGACGATTCTGGGAACCACCAGGGATTTTAGTAAGGCTACATCGGCCACTGAAAAAGGGAAACCTGCCTTCTATCTATCCAGTTGTTTTACGGAACATCTAACTGCCCAAGGGAATAGCTGGGTGTTCTCTCCTCAGCCTTCCACCAAGAATTAGAATTTGGGGAAGTCATGGAAAAACAAAACCCCCAAGCCCTGTACATATTCAGATCTTAGATGTGACAAAAGTGGCTTAGCTTCCCTTAAATGAGCCCTGCCTTCTGTGGGTGGGATCTATAGGGCTGAACCAAGTCATGGAGTCCAAGTTCTGATCATCATGCCTTAATGCTTTATTGGATGTGTCGGCAAGAAGGATCATTCTTCCCAACTGACCAGAAAGGAGAAGGAAACTGGGGAGATATTGTTGCTGAACAATATATAATTGCCGTGATGTGTGAAGGAGCCTGGTCAAGTTTTCCTGACTCTGTGCCATAGCCCAGCTCAGGTGTGTTTTTCCAGGGATTTCAATAATTAGTACCACCTGCAGGGCTGATTATGGAATTGATTCCAGAGTGTGCTGGAGCTGGCTTGTATGGAGTTAAAATCTGAGTTTATATATAGGCGGAAATAGAGGAAGAAACTGAAAGTTGGTGAATTCGATGTTTTCAAGGAGCATAGAGAGGGAGATCTCCTTCCTTTCTCTCTCCCTCCCTCCCTCCCTTTCTTCCTCCTTTCATTATTTTCTGTGAACTCATGAGAGTCGATTGTTACCATCTCATCCCAGCTCTTTGTTCAGTTCTGTCATGCAGGTAGCTTGGAAATTGGCTGTGATGAGAGTATTTATACCCAACAAAATTGGTAAATGTTACAAACCATGGCTTATTTTCTTTGGAAAGCCAATCGTTAAACATTTACCATCATAACAGTGGATGGGATGAGAACAAACTAATCAAGGACCAAGGCAAAGAAGAGTCTCAGTGATGGCTCAGAGAAGGCTTGAAAACGTTGCCGGAGGGCGGCATTATGCTCCCTTCCAGAATAAACTACCATTACCCTTCAGCTCTCTGAAGGTAGGAAGTGAACATTCAAGGACTACGTGCTGTGGTCTGATCAAATGCAGCGCCGCACAGTCCAAATGATCAGGCCTTGACCTTAAGAATGGGGAGAGTGACAGTGGGTAAAGGGGATCAACTCTATGGTGATGGGTGGAAACTCAATTTTTGGTGGTGAGCATGTTGGAATGTGTACAGAAGTAGAAATACAATGTGCACATGAAATGTACAGTGTTACAAACCAGCTACCTCAGTAAAAGTAGTTTAGAAAATGTCATCATGGGTGAATCTTAGTGTGAAACAGCTTTAGTAAATTTCTGCAGATGGGTGGTATCATGTTAAATTCTGTATACAAGATCATTGACGGTATGGCCCCAAACCACATGAGGCAGGTAACTGCAGAACACTAACTCATTTAGTCACTAATTCTTTCACCTATTCGTTTATTCATTCAAGCCTTTAGTGAACCAGAGTAGAATTGGAATATCCTTTGGAATCCTACAGAACTAGGTTCAAATGCTTGCCTTTCTGTTTACTGACTTTGGCAGGTCATTTAACATATCCAAGCCTCATTTTTACGTATACAAAAAGAGGCAGATAATTCCCATTTTGCACAGTTGTTGTGAGAAGAAGATGAAAAATCACATTTAAAATGCACTTGGTATGGTACCTAATTTATGGTGGGCACTCAAAACATAGTGTCTACTGCTATTTTATAATCAGTTATTTAGTCCGTAGTGTCTTCACTTCATTAATTTAATAAACATTTCAATTAATTTAATAACTATTTTATGAAATACCTTTAGTTCAGCAATGCACAACTGTGTTAGATTATGTGAGAAGAAAGTAAGATACAGCCTCTGGCCTCTAAGACCTGAGCACCTAATGAAGAAACTTTCAGTAACCTGGATGTTTCCATCTGCTGGCTTTTCATTTAGTCCTTGTGTGACTTTTAAACGTGTACAATGAAAAAAGCCATAGGCTCTCAATCCTACTGCCAGCTTTGCCACAGATTTGTCATTTGACCTTGGGCATGTCATGTATTGTGAACTTCATATTCCTTCTTTTCAACAAGGAGATTAGTGGAAACATAATTTTAATGCAAGAAAGGTCCCTAGCGATCATCTAGTCTGATCTATTGAAGGTCACAGAGGCTAAGCAGGTTGCCTGGTGTCACTCAGTCAATTAGTGGCAAGATACGAATTACAACCCTGAATAATTCCTAAGATACTTTCCAGCTTAAAATTCATGTTTCTGTGACCTTTTAAGCACTAATAACTTAGAACATAAGTATGATTGAAACAATTTGTAAATGGCATTTAAAGCAGATTGGATTTTCTTTTCAAATTGATAGAGATGTCAGTCATGTTTGCCATCACATGCAGTTTATTTTCATGTCTTCAGCAGACACTTTTCATTTACAATTGGATATGAAATGAGAATACAAAGTGTGTAGTTATGTCCTATGTATGTCTTATAATGTACTAAATGTTTCCAGTTGTTTATAGATTGTTTCTGTTATTTGCTGATCCCTGTATTATTAACGTTTAAAGGGACACAAGGACTTTATGAAGTTGTAAAGACCAAGAATTCACAGAGAATAAGAATGTCTCTGCCCTTGAAGGGGATTGTAGCATGGGTGGTTTCTAGGTAATGTAGTAGATAACATAGGGTTTACGTTGGGTGGTGCTTAGTGAGATGTGCAGTTAAATAAGTTGAGATCTATCCAAAGAGAGCCAACTTTCTGGCAGACCAGAGAGGAGAAATTTATATATGAGAACATAAGTTTTATAAAGAGTTGACCTTTGCTCATCTTGTTTATTGCTGCGTATCAGGTACTGAAACAGTTCCTGCATCAATACATCTTTTCTTGAACGAATAAATGAGTGAGTGAATGAATGAGTGAATTAATGAATGCATGAGAAGCAAGTTTCAGTTGCTGAAAGGTCAAGGGTTGGTTAGTGGGTTGGGTGTAGGGTTCTGGTGTCAAGACCAGGAGTAGCCCTAAGGGTGCTGACAATGACATTTCGGCTAAGTGTGTTTTTGCTAAAGATTTTTATCTGGGACAATTAATTCTCTGCTGAAAGTCACCTTCTCCCTTGAGCTCGGTATCACTAGTCTTTCTTGAACTCAGAGTAAGCTCTGTCCTTTATCTGGTGAGGATCGATCCACGTCCAGCTATGCTGTTACCCCAGTGGACCTCAACTGGGGAAATCAGTCCTTCATAAAGTGAGCCACCGATCCTCAGAACCCATAATGCTCTCCACCTCACCATTCCTTGGTCCCGAACTTTACTGGGAGCTGTATTAAACAAAACTCATCTAAACTGACTGTAAATTAATGAACCCAACGCCTTATTTTGCAGACATACAAGATAAAGGAAACAAACTATCCAACACCATTTCCAACTAAAGACGTTCAAACAACAACAGACCAAGATTTTTCTGCTTAAATTCCGTGAAATGAATGTTAATCATAAAAGCACCTTTATCACATCAGACTGATCCATTTGATGCATTCATTATTTATTTATAGCAGATGAGGATGTTAGACAGTGACCAAATAATAGCTTACAGTTAAGAGAAGGATGGTAGAATTTGGGTGAGATATCAAGAGGTACATGAATACAGGAACAGCATCTACTGTTTATTATGTACTTGTTGTGTACCAGGTATCATGCTGAGACTGATTTAGTAACTCTCTTGGTCTTCATGACAACACATCTAGGTGGTTATTATTGCTTCCGTTTTCCGTACTAGAAGCTGTGTCTTAAAGTAACTGATTGACATTCTCAGGGTCATATATTTACTAAGTGTCTCAGCTGGGATTTGGACCCAGACTGAGTGAAGAGCTACTGTATTGAGAGTGAGTGTGTGAGAGGGTTTGCTTAGCACTGAGAAGAGAGAGACATTCTGGCATTCTCCCTCTGGTAGGTATTTGCTGAGAATTCTCAGAGGCAGGCATAAATCCTTTGGACAAAGAATTTGCAGAATAAGTTGACTTGGAAAAAAATAAAAGGACCCGATTGGGTTGGGGATGTGGGAAACATGCAGAACCAGAGAGGTGAAACTGGGACAGCACTTATGAGTTGTAGGGAAACCATTTTTTAATCTCTGTTTGGGAGTCTGGCTTTATCTGGTTTAAATGTGTTGTAAAATGTTATGTTGTGGAAGAGGGTTGAGGTCCTTGGAAAAGAGCAATCTGTGTCAAAGATGAGGTCATAAAATTTCAGAGAGCCCACGACAGCAAGCCACAGGACTGCCTGCTCAAGTGCTGGGAAGGACGGGAAGGTTAGAATGGGCTGTAAAAGAGACTTTGAAAACATTTTCTTATTGGGAACATGCCAGTCCCACTGGAAGTTCAAGGCAGCCTTTACTTCTGAACTTGAAAGAAAGAGGTTGTGAGAACCTCATACTGTAAAGTTGCATGGAGGAAGATAACCTGAGATGCATCTCTGGTAATTATTTCCAGGAGAATTGTACCAATGAGGAAGAGGGCTCTCAGCTTCTAAAACTAGATTTTATCATCCAGAAAATAATCTACTGTCATTTAAATTAGAGTTTGTGTTTAATTTTAGCCAACAAATGTATTAAAGAAATATATTTGCCCCCCCCAAAATGTTCTGTGTCCTACTATTTAAAAAAAAAAATTCAGGAAGCTTCTAAATATATTTGTAATACCTTATGACCAATGGATTATGAATAAACAAAGGTATGGGCAAAAATATAGATTGGAGATGGGAATGTTATTAGGATACAAAGCCACGTTGTGAAGTGTCCACGCTTGTCAAGGGCGAGGCATTTCCAGTAGCCAGTGTGAGAGGTCTTTGCAGGTGTGTTCACTCTGCAGGCTTCAGGCTGCCCTCTACCCACCCCCGCTTCGTAGAAGTCCCATTCTTCACTTTCTTCACTCATCCTTGTCTTTCTTGTTTCAGTTTAAATGTCACTTCCTCAAGGACATTTTTGCTGACCTTCTAGACTCAGTTATTCCTCCATGTTTTAAGCTCCATTTGTGCACTCTACTTTTTTCTTTATAGTAAATACAATGATAATAATAATAATAATGCACATTATATAGCACAAACTCTGTGTCGCACTCTTCTAAGCAAGTCACATGTATTATCTCATTTAATCCTCTCAATAACCCTGTGAGGTAGATAGAGTCATATTTTAACTAAACCAAGTCACAAACAGATGTATATACCGATATCTTATGCACTATTAAGGAAAAAATGCTGCCACTAATAACCATAAGATACTAATAATTACCACATAAGTCCTCATTTTCAGGGATATTGAAATGTGGAAAGTTGTGTGTCTTAGAATTAGTGGAATGCCTTATTACTATCACCATTTTACATGTGAGGAAACTAAATTACGTAAGTTAATGGATTTTCCCAAAGTCACACATCTAAGAAATGGTAGAGTTTAGACTGGAGTTTCAGAAGTCTGGCTTCAGAGTTTATCCTCTTAACCGCTAGCCTATGCTACAATGTATAGTTAATATACATTTATTTGTGTGGTTCTGTATTCAATTCCTTGTTATCTAAGAGACTGTATGCCATAAAAAGACAAGGATTGTGTCTATATTATTCTCTGCTTTATCCCATTGTACTGATGTTTAATGATGAATAATGGAATGAGTTGATGAAAGAAGAAACACTGGATTTGGAGATAAATTCCATGGGCTTCTCCTAGATCTGCAATTTTTACTCAGGGTGTAACTTTTGACATGCCACTTTGTCTCTGGGCCTCAGTTTCTCTATTTAATATAAGAGGAGCTTACATTAGATTTCTCTAAGTGCTCTCCAGCTCTGAAATTCTGTGTACTGAAAATGTGCACTGAAAGCCAATGCTGTGTCCAACTCTGGCTCTGGAGGATGTAGAAATAGGATCACTCATGCTTCCTGATTTCTTGAAGGAATATACAAACAGGAAACTGGGACCACCACACATTTCAACTCTTAATAAACATCTTGTAATGGTCAAGAACTTGAGCTCTGGATTCCAGTGGACTTGGATTCAAATTCCAGCCCCTTCATTTTGGACCTGCACAACTTTGGACACGTTCCCGACCCTTTCTTTACCTCTGTTTTTCTCAGTGGTAAATGGTGGTAGATGATATCAACATAATAGTCCTCAGAGGATGATTACGTGGATTGAACTAGGTAAAGCATATTAAGCACTTAGCACAATGCCTGGTACACAACACTTAACAAATGTTAGCTATTATTAGAGCTGTGCTCAAAACATGAATTGAATAAAATGAGTATTGTAGGACTGTTTAAAAAAAAGGCAATTTACTATGAACCTGAGCAGTCAGGGAAGGCTTCTTGGAGGGGGAGAGACCAGAGTTGGACCATGAAGCAAAAGCATGATTGTGATAGACCTACACTGTCCAACATAGTAGCAAATAGCCATATGTGGCTAAATTAAAATGTGAATTGAGCCACAGTCCCCGTGTTCCAAGTACTCAATAGCCACACGTGGTTAGTGGCTGTGTATTGAAGAGCATTTCTCTGATTGCAGCAAGTTCAATTAGACAGCTGTGACAGAGAGTGAAGAGTGAAATTATGTTTCATATATATTTTATTTCATTTAAAATATTTATGAGTGACAATGCTGTGCTGAGTAATGTGCTAGGAACCAAGATTTAACAGTGAGCAAAACCAGACACATTGCTTGGCCTGGTAGAGCCTGGTCTGGTGCGGGGGTCAGCAAACTACAGCCCACCAGCCAACTGCTGTTTTTCATAAAGTTTTATTGAAACACAGCCATATTCACTAGTTAACATATTGCCTATGACTATTTATAGCTACAACAGCAGAGTTCAGTAGTCATAACTCTGTGGCTTGCAAAACCTAATGTATTTGCCATCTGGCCCTTTAAAGAAAAAAAAATGCCAACCCCTGGTCTAGTAGACTGATTTAATGCTTTGGCATCTGGGTTAAAGAACTGGGTTTGGTATTTATTCTTTCATTCGTGGATTTGTTCATTTAACATTCAACTGGTATTTATCAAGCACCTAATTTAAGCAGGATATCAGGCAGTGACAGAATGAAAAGAACAGATAAAAATTGCTGCCATGATGGAGCTCATATTCTGGTAGGGGCATGGGACAGACAGATGATTAGAATATAGGTAGTAATTAATAAATTGTATCCTATGTTAGAAGTTGATGTGTTATTGAAAAAAAGACTACAGGAAGGGGGGCTGTGAATGCGGAAAAGAGGGATGGTTGCACATTTTAGTAGCCTCTTCAAGGTAGGCACTGTTGGAGAGGTGAGGGAGAAACACGCCTTGTGGATATCTGGCGAGAGCAGAGCCCAGGAGGAGGAGATAGCCAGTACAAAGGCTCTGGGAGTGGACTCTGCCTCACATATTTGAGGAAGGTCATGGGAGAGAATGTGGCTGGGCTTCGCTGGACACTAGGAGGATATTAGGAGATGGGGTCAGAGAGGGACCAGAGGACCAGAGCCTCTGTAGAGCTTTTTAAGAACATTGGCTTTCAACCTGAATGCAAGGGGGGGCCATAGAACATTCTGAGTAGAGGACTGATGTCATCTAACATATTTTAAGAGAATTACTCTGGCCACTCTGTTGAGAAAAAATCTATAGGGATAGAGACAAGAGTGGTAACAGGGGAGCTACTTGGAAGACTGATGGAATAATCCAGACCACAGATGCTGGTGGCTTGGGCCAGGGTGGTAGCAGTGGAGGTGGAAAGAAGTGGTCAGAATCTAGATATTGCATTTCATTCATTGCAGTCATTTAGTGAATGCCAATTATATGCCAGGCATCATGCCCAGTACTGGGGATAGTGAGAAAAAGAAGCTGCCATCTCTGTCCCTTTGAAGCTTTCTGTCTAATGAATTGGTTTCAGGCTTTGACGTCAGAGATGAAGAATCCAATTTTTAGGTCCCCCACATGTGTATGAGCTCCAGGACCAGTTTTCACACTGTCTTTAAAGAAAAGGTCCAGGAGAGGGTGACTCTGTCTTAGTCTGCTTGGGCTGTCATGACAAGATATCACAGACTGGGTGGCTTGAACAATAGAAACTTATTTTTCACAGTTCTAGACGCTGGGAGGCCTAACATTGAGATACACTGAATTAGTTCCTAGTGAGGGTCCTCTTCCTGGATTGCAGATGGCCAGTGTCTCAACTTGTCACTGTGTCCTCACCTGGCCTTTCCTTGGTGTGTGCATACAGAGAGAAAGCAAGATCTCTCTTTCCTCCGCTTCTTGTGAGACCACTAACCCCATCACAAGGGTCTCACTCTCATGACCTCATCTAACCCTAATTGCCTCCCAAAGGCCCCATTTCCAAATACCATCACATTGGGGATTAGGGATCTGACATAGAAATTTGCAGGAGACACAAACATTCAGTCTGTAATAGACACCAATGACCTAGGATGAGAGAAGAAGGAAAACAGTGAAACAAATATGTGATGCAAGTGAGGGGGCTGGGCAGAGCTTTCCTGGGCACTCTGCCACACAGGGCTGGGACGAGAGTGAGGGGAGTAAGGAGCCTTAGCACAGAACCTAAGGTGTCATTCTCAGGTGGCAACTTTGAACTTGCACCACCCTGAGTGCCCCTTCTTGGGGAAGGAAAGTATTAACTCACGACAGTGGCCTCTCCAGACCTCCTGAGAAGCCTTTATAAAGACTCTCCTGCAGGGGCAAGTTTGGAGGCGGGTGTCCAGAACAAAGAGAGGCAGAGCTGGAGGAACCGTGCCAATCATCTAACTCACCCCCTCCTTCTACAGCTGCTGAGGGTGGGTCATCACCCTTGACCTTGGATCAGCGCCTTGCCAGAGTCAAGTCAGTGGCAGAGCAGAGGTCTCCTGACTACCCTGCTAAGGCTTGATTTCCCTACCTCTTGAGAACATTTTAAGCAGTCAAAATATTTCATCCTTGGGATGTAGGCCCCTGCCTGCAATTTGACCCAATGCCTTCAGGAGTCTTTTACAATGTGTGCAGGCCGTTTCGGCTCCCAGCAGTGCTTTTCCAGGCTCATCTTGCATGCTTGCGATCAGATCCACTCATTCATGCAAGGAAGAGTTTCAGTGCTGGGCATCTGGAGCGTGGCGGGTTCCCCATACGCTTCGTTCATGTCTTTCTTCCACAAACAATGA
Source organism: Balaenoptera ricei (assembly GCF_028023285.1). Lineage (NCBI taxonomy): Eukaryota > Metazoa > Chordata > Mammalia > Artiodactyla > Balaenopteridae > Balaenoptera > Balaenoptera ricei. The sequence goes on along the minus strand of NC_082644.1, from coordinate 105,748,439 downwards.
CTGAGCCCCAAGACTGAGTCAGTTCCCAGGGAGGGAAGTGGACCAGACCCTGCCACCACCCTCTCTTCGCTCGTAGTCAAGCTGCCCTCATAGTACGCTCAGTTTTGTTTTCGGAGAGGCAGTCAGAACAAAATTGTAAGAGTCAAGGCTTTGAAGTCAGGCAGATCTGGGTTAAAATCTTGGCTCTGCCTCTAACTACAGTATTGGTACAGTTTTAGGCAAATTGCTTAATTTTCCCCAAGCCTCAATTTCCTGCTCTTTTTCATCCCAGAAGAAGGTATTCATTCACCTTTGCTAGGTTATTGTGACAATTATAATCAGCATAGCAGTATAAAGTACCTGCTACATTATATGGCAAATATACATGTTCAGTAAATGGGAATTATTGAATCAAGGGCAAAAAGAACCCCCAGTGTTGGCGGTGCTTAACCCACAAAAGACTTAATCGTGATGGAATGGAAGACGTGATGACAGATTTTGGAGCAGAAGTGGTCTCCATGAAACCATTTAAAACACTGCACTTAGCAATAGTACTGGCCTTTTCTGGTTATTTGATGCCATCTTTAGGGAGCTAGCCCACTGCATCACGCTATCTTTCTTCTCTTTCTTGACTGAAGGCAGCTTTCATTTCAATGTAGATGATTAAAGATCTCTGAATAGGAGGGGTGTGTGTGTGTATGTGTGTGTGTGTGTGTGTTCCTGCCCCAGCCTTTTGGCTACAGTGTTAAGTGGTCTTTTCATTAAAACTTCTTCACGGGACTTCCCTGGTGGCGCAGTGGTTAAGAATCCGCCTGCCAATGCAGGGGACACAGGTTCCATCCCTGGTCCGGGAAGATCCCACATGCTGCGGAGCAACTAAGCCTGTGTGCCACAACTATTGAGCCTGCGCTCTAGAGCCTGCAAGGCACAACTACTGAGCCCACGCGCTACAACTACTGAATCCCGCATGCCTGGAGCCCGTGCTCTGCAACAAGGGAAGCCACCGCAATGAGAAGCCCGCGCACCGCAACAAAGAGTAGCCCCTGCTCGCCACAGCTAGAGAAAGCCCACGCACAGCAACGAAGACCCAACACAGCCAAAAATAAATAAATTAATTAATTTTTTATAAAAGATATAAAGAGCTTCACTAGATGAGTGTCTCCCGGACCACGGGGAGTGAGGGAGGTGTGTGGATTTTATGCTGAGCACACCAAGACTGTCCATCACGACGGGGCACCCAGGAATTCAAGCTGCTCCTCTCAAGCCAAGCAAGGTCAGGTGCCTTGCCCTGTGCACCGTGAACGGACAGCTGCAATTTCTCAAGTGGCCACAAATGGACGTGACAGTGAAGCCTGACCTCCTGGTGAAGCCGGGAGCAGGCCGCCTGGACTCACGTTGCTTAAATTTAATGATTCATGATGAGTTACCATCCTATACCAGTAAAGGCGGCATAAAAATGTTTTGTAGAAGGATGTGCATCTTAGGAGTGGGAACTGTGCTGTCCTGCAACTAAGTTGTTGCCAGAAAGTGGGGGCTGCCTGGGACAGGGGTGAGGGGGGCAGAGGCAACAGTGTGTGGGCTCGTGTGAGAGGTGGGCAAAGAGAGCGGGATGGATGGGAAGGGAAGAGAGAAGAGGGAAGGAAGGGAATGAGGAGAATGAGAGAAATCCAGAGGAAGAGGCAGAAGAGGAGGGGACCTGGAATGAGCAGGATGTGACTGTATTTTTTGTTCTGGGCACCTTTACACACCGTATCTCACATAACCTTTATCTTTGCATTAACCCTTGAAGCAGACCGACTGTCCTTTATTACCTCTTATTTGGGGAAGAGGAATTGATGGTGGGTCTGGGGGTTTAACTTGGGCCTCTGACTCAAGCTCAGTTATTTTCACTGCAGAGTGATACAAAGGAAATGGGACAGACAGACAGACAGTGAGGAATATGAAGATGCATACAGAGGCAAAGGCCAGGACAGGGAAGCAGAGACTGAAGAGAGACACAGAAGCAGCGAAAAAGACACAAAGACTGGGAAACAAAGAGAGACACAGATGGGGGAAAAGAGTGAACCATAGAACGGAAGAGAGACAGGGAGGAGAGGTGAGAGCAAGAACGTACGTGTGAATTTAATCAGGCATGAGGGTAGCGGAGTGAAAGTGAGCTGGATTCAGCTGAACATACACATGATGTAAAATGGTACAATATTCCAGATGGAAGGAACTGGAAATGACAATCTTCCCAGTTCCCGGGAAGCTGGCCTGACCCTGATCACCTGCCTATAGCTGTGGCTGGGGTCACTCTGAGGAAGGGACCCCCTCAGAAGCAGAGTGCAGATGTCACATGCCCTCCCCTGGTTCTCTCCATTTCCCACAATTCCCGACTATATAGAGGAAGGCCAAGGTCCATGCTGGTGGGTGTCTGGACCCCCTCGCTTTCTGGCCTGGATGGCATGGGCAGAATGGGCAGGGCACATGCGTGTGGCCCACTGTACTCTGTGCACATCTGGAAAATCATGACTCTGCTTTAATTCTGTAAATGAAATTTGACTTTAAACTCACAAAGATAGCTGATGCTTGGGAAAAAAAGATCAATGCCTCTTTTTTTGTGGAGTGAAGAACTCTTTTGCAAAATGAATAATTACCCTCTGCTTAATTTATTTTGTATATTTCACTTTGCTGTTTCAGGTTTTGTGCAGGCGGCGGGGATGGCAGTGTTATTAATCATCATGTGTTCTGAATAGGATGAGTCTGAGTCTATATTTTATCCTCACAGCATCCTTGTGAATGGGAGAGGACAGGCGTCTGTTCCCCGTCTTCTAGAAGAGAAGGATGAGGCTTAGAGAGATGAAGGGCCTTGAGCAAGGCCACCCGCTAAATGGCGGGGAAACAGAGCCACAGGGTCCCGTGGCATGACTACCCCCAGCACAGGTGTGATAGGCGGCCAGGGAGAGCCACCAAGGTGGGTCATTTTGAGTGAGACACAGGGTCATGTTGAACTCCTCCATCTTACCTGGCATCCTGTCGGGGAGCTCTGACTCCAAAGTCACGCAGGACTGGGTTTGAATCCTGACCCTGTTGCTTTCCCACTTTATCATCTGGAGGCCAGTCACTTAACCCCGGGAGCTTCAGTTTCCTCATCTGTAAAATTAGGACATTAGCACCTGATTCACAGAGTGGTTGGGTGAATTAACACATGCTGAATGAGATCCATGCACATCTTTTAAACTTGTCCTTTCCCCAAATTATAACCAAGGGGTACAAGATAAAAGCTATGGTCAGGAAAGGACATTAAGACAACCAACTCCCTAATAATAATCATGGCAACAGCATGTTATGATTCTGGAGCCCATACTGAGAACAGAGCATCCTTGGTGTTATTCAGTGCAAAGGGCAGGCCTGATTAACCTTAGTGTAGAATTGAGGAAACTGAGTCTTGGCCAGAGACAGGAAATTATATTCAATACAAAGTCACAGAGCCACTGGGTGACAAATGCAGTTTGAAGCCTGTTCTAACCCCAGTTCCTGTCTTCTCTGCTGTAAACTGACTCTCTCCATGCAGAATGCTTGGATTCGGCATTTGGGAGTGACTGATTTGAGAGGGGATATGTGGGTTTCCAGGGGTTGTTTCCCCACACCTGTGGAACTAGGGTGGAATTTCTCAGTGCCTGACCAGCTGATCTAGAGAAACAAAAGGGCCTGTGATTTCCCATTTGTGCCCTGACCTACCTTTGCACCCATCATTTCCTCTGTCTGGAAAACTCCTCCTTCCCCTTGAGAGAGAGGTATTGCAGCCTGGAGACAGCAGCACTGTCTCTGGAACCAGGCCCACTGGATTCCGATCCTCTTAGCTTTGTGACTCTAGGTAAGCAAGTTACTTAACCCCTCTGGGCCTCAGTCTCCTCATTTGTAAGATGGAGTCGAAAATAGAACCTGCCTCATAGGCTTGTAGGGTCACATGAATTAATATAAATAGAGAAGTTCCAGCACTGCCTGGCAGTTAGGGATCTCAGAGTTCCCTCTTATTATTACCTCCATCTTCACTGGTGTGAAGGCCACTCAGTCCATAAATAGTAGACCTAGGATTCAGCCTCAGATTGCTTTGATTCTGGGTTGATGCCATTCACCTTCATAGGTCGATGACCCTTGACTTCCCCCTCAACCCATTCCAGGCTGATCTGAGAAGCTTGGATGAGGTAGGCTCTGGGGTGGAGGTTGGGGGGCGGTGGTGGGAGATGGCAGCCCCTTGCCCAGCAGACACAGCTCTGTGTATCCCTCTTAGTAATCCCACGTTGCTTAACTGGAACCAGATCCTTCCTGGTTATTGGAGATGTCTGCGTCTGTATCTGTTCCAGGCTGCTAGTGAGATTTCTTCACCCCTCTCAATCTTCAATCAGCCATAATTTTAAGGGAGTCTCTTACCCCCATGCGTTCCCCCCAGACACTCATCTGTAGATAGTTGTGTGGGGGGTTGCACTGAGGGATGGAGGAAGCTGGGAAGAGAGGGAATGGAGCTGGCTGAGAGGGGTCACCATGGCTGAGACCTTGAAGTCGGGGTCTGGCGTGGCCTGGCCGGTGGCCTTTCAGGGCCCAGGCCATCCCACATGGGCTGCCCACATGAGCTAAGTCAATAGCCAGTTAATCCCCATGTATCCTTGATTAAGGGCTGTGATCTCCATCAGACCCGGTCACCAGCCTGTGCCGCCACAACCTTTTGGCCTCTATTTTTTTCTTTCTTCTTGCTCTCAAAGGCATGATTATGAAAGGCAATGAGGGCCTGGCAGCTGAAATGCAGGCATCCAAGTTTGTCTCAAATGCTTTGGGAAGAACAAGGCCAAAACATCTCACTCCAGCATTGTAAGGAAAAAGGGGACATCAGAGACACACACACAAGGTTCCTAAAGATGTCATCAAGACCCACCTCCTCACTGTACAGATAGAGAAACCAAGTCTCAGGGAGGGAGGGGACCTGCCCAGGTCACTCAGCACGTTTGGCTGAGTTGACGTCTAAAGAAGTCCTCTTCACTTCATAAAGGTCTGAATTATATCCTCTTGTTATTTCACTCCAGTCATGTTTCTCTGCCTCCCAAGCCTCTATTTTCAAAACCCCCAACCCTTCCATACATACCCTGCCTCCCCCTCCAATCCCTAGGGAAATGCTGACTTCAAGACACAAGAGTAGAGCATGTTAGAGGTAGAATCAAGGAATCTGAACAAGGTTTGGAAGGCTGTTTGGGGATCTCTGAGTACTAGCTACTCATTTTACAGATGGGAAGACTGAGGCCTAGAAAAGTGGAGTGATTTGCCCAAGTTGGCAGATGGGTCAGCACTGTACAGTGTATTCCCTGATGACATTGCTTACATTCAAAACTGCCCAAATGATCTCATTTCTTCTCTAAATAATTATTTTGCCACTTAACTTTCCCTTCATTTCATATTCCCTCTCAACCCCTGGTCTCTCTTCTGTTGAATACACCCCTCTCCAATTCTCAGGCTCTGCTTTTCTCAAGAATTAGGATCAGGGCAGACCTGCCGCAAGAAGCAGGTCCTGGTCTGCAACTGAGTCTCACACAGCCCTGTTCTTATCGGGAAACTCAAGGGCAGTTAGAGCAGGAAAGGTACAGAGAGGGAGAGTAATTGATAAGGGGGAAGATTGCCTGGGCCAGTCATGAAGGACTTTGAAGGTTAGACTAGGGCATATGAAGTGTATTGTGAAAGCAACTGAAAGCCCCTGGAGAGTTTTTAAGATGAGCCATGGGTGCAACTGTTCTTTGAAAAGGTAACTGGCCACCACTCAGATTGATGGGCAGACACTGAAAGCAGGTTTCCAGTGATAAGATTTTTTCCGTAGTGCGCATGGACAATGTTCAGGGCCTGCACCAAGAAGAGATGGGAAGAAATGGATCCAAGTGACAAAAAAGAGTAGAATTAGTGGGATTCAGGTGCCATTTGGATACTAAGGGTTAAAAAAAAATAGAGTCCAGTCAGAGATTTTTCCAGTTTGGGAAAAGGGAAATAACAGGTTTAAGGTGCATTGGTCAGCTTTCGTTACACTGATGCTGCATAACAAGAACCATGGTATTTACTGTCCACAGCTCTAAGCAGTTTTCCCCTTTGTTCCACGTCCGGGTGGACTGATCCACCTGGGACTCAGCTGCACTTGGCTCCAAGTTCAGGTTGCGTCCCCTCTGTTCTATGTAACCCTCATCCTCCTTGGACCAGCCACTGCTTGGAATGTGGTTTTCTCATGGCAAGAGGAAGGAATGCAAGAGAGCAAGCCCAGCCACAGCACAGTTCAAACTTTAGTTCGCATCATGTCTGCTACCAACCCACTGGCCAGAGCAAGTCCTAAGCCAAGCCTGAAGACAGGATAGGGAAGAAATCTCATTCTTCTCACAATCAGGCATGGCAAGGATGTGAATGCATTAATACTACTCTAGAGAAATGAGGACTTGACACCAATAATTCAGTCTACCACGGGACAAATTTTCCTTCAGCACCCCCTGATCTCCTATGCCTGTCCAGACTCTCTGAAAGCATGTCCTCTTAGAGAGCCATCACGTGGCTTGGGAAGGAGTCAGAAAGGTCCTGGACTTGGACGTTTGCTCCTCTGTTCACAAGTCTCGGCAGCATACTCACTCTCTCCAAGCCTCAGTTTCATATCATTTAAAGGAGCCAGTGACATCTTCCTCCCGGTGTTGTCATGGATGTCAAAAATCACTTGGGTAAGGTTGGTACATAGTAGATGCTCAATTAACAGAAGGTATGATGCTTCCCTTGAGGCTTACCCCTGCTAGCTAGAAATCAGCCCAACAACGCTTCATTATGTGGGTCCTATTAATTCAATGCAATCCATATATAAAGTATTTACTTTTTATTTGCTTTTGGACAGGGCTTATTTGCAAGAGCAATTCTTAACCTTTAGTTATAGTGGAATTTTAGAAATCAGCAGGATGCCAATTTCAACGTGGGCGGGTTGGAGCTGCCTCTTCTTCCCTAACCCCTGTGTCTCGCTCATGAGAATTGTCAAATTCAAGGCAACTCCCCTTGCTCTTGCCCTTGTGGTTATGTTTACTGCTGTGATGTTTGTGAGTGTATGAAAGCAGGAGCTTTGAAGACCTGACTCTACAGCCTTGGGCAAGTGACTAGTTGAGTCTGAGCTTCAGTTTCCTTATTTTACAGTGAGGACAGAGTGCCTTCCTCCTGGTACTGGTCATGGGTATGGCCTGAGAGATGAGATGCAATAACATATGTCAAGCGTCTTCCACCACTCCTAGCACAAAGCACACCCCCCGACATGTTATGCCCAACGCATGCCTCCCCCACCTCATGCCTGGCCCTGAGCTGGGCTGCAGCGACACAGAAGTGCAGAGGCGCACGGGGGCCCCGTCGGAGTCAGAATAGGGAAGGATGACATGCACACTCACTGTTCTGAGGCCCGGGGTGAGGCCTTTTCAAGCTGCAGCGACAAGAAGCGTGAATAGGACAGTGAACAGCAGCCAGTGTCCCTGCCCTGCGATGATACGTGACGACTGAGTCGGAAGCAAGTGGAAATGGAATCGTAAGGGGATAACAGGGTGGGAGGAGGGGAGCCAGACCACCGGGTGGGATTGGGAAGAAGTCTTTGCACTTATCTCGTACTCTCACAGGCAGGCGACGAGCTCTTCTGAGCTGTGGAAGACAGAGGAGGCAAGACCCTCTGGCTGACGCCCTTATTCGTACCTGTGTGTCCTTCACTAGGAGAGACCATAGACCAAGGCAACAGGTGTTTCTGAGAACAGGGGACCAGCCTGGGAGATTATTTCATTCAAGCTGCCCCAAACAAACAGATAAAGAAACCGAAGTTCCTTTCGCTTTGCTTTGCACAGGGCAAACCTTGAAATTGAGACCATCGTTCATCTAGAAAGCACCTTTTCTTTCCAGTAAAACAAGATGCTAAAGTGGCCCCTCCTGTCCAGGAAAAAAAAAAAAAATAACCAAAACACTGATATAGCTAATGACGTTTTCAGCAAGGAGAAATACGCCATAGACTGTGCTGAGGACTTTTCAAATGCATCACCGATCTTCCAGCAAATAGGTGATATCAGCCTCGTTACCGATTAAGAAACAAACTCAGAGAGGTGAAGCAACTTGTTGAAGTTCATGCAAGTTCTCAGTGGCAGATCCAGGACAAAACAAGAGGATTCTAGGGCGCACACTCTGAACTATTTCACCAGTCCGCTGGCTTCATATGATTGGCACGAAGGCACCGTCTGCTTTGAAGTGGTTTAGGGGAGCCCCACACAAGAGAAACTCAGATTGTTCATAATGGAGGGATTCCGTTGTTCTCACCCAAGAGTTTATGGAATGAGAACACATGTAACATAAAATGAGAACTCGATAAATGGGGGTTGAGAGATGTAAAGGGTGAATATTTTAAAACCGATGCAACTCATCCATAGCTGATAATATAGCGTTCTAGTAACTAGCACAATGAAAATCCACTTAGTTGAATTCCCTTATGGGAGCCACTTTAACGAAGAGATTAAACTCTTTGTTAAGGTCTACATTACCAATCACTTATAAATATATGTTTTTAAGGTGTTAAGGGTATTTAAAAATCATCATATTTAAAAAATAATTTCTGGTTTTAAATGTGATACATTATAGGAAACTCAGAAATGTCAGAGGCGTACAAAGAAAAAAAAATGCAAGAAAATGTTGCTGGGTGTATTAAAGTACTGAGACCACTAGTGTAGTGGAAAGGACGCTGAGGTAATGACCAAGAGTCCTGGATGCTAATCCGGACTGGCCAAGAGGCTATTACAGTTATTTGGCTAAATGTCTTCACTTTTTTTTTTTTTTTAATTATTTATTTATTTATTGTTTTTTATTTTTGGCTGTGTTGGGTCTTCGTTTCTGTGCAAGGGCTTTCTCTAGTTGCGGCAAGTGGGGGCCACTCTTCATCGCGGTGCGCGGGCCTCTCACTGTGGCGGCCTCTCTTGTTGCGGAGCACAGGCTCCAGACGCGCAGGCTCAGTAGTTGTGGCTCACGGGCCCAGTTGCTCCACGGCATGTGGGATCTTCCCAGACCAGGGCTTGAACCCATGTCTCCTGCATTGGCAGGCAGATTCTCAACCACTGCGCCACCAGGGAAGCCCTGTCTTCACTTTCTGAGCCAGAGTTTCCCCATCTGAAAAATGAAGCTGGGAAGATTTGAACTAGATGATCTTTATGAGCCTTTTTCTACTCTGATGTGAAATAGAAATTCTGTTTTAGCCATTTCATCAGCATTCATGTTTACACTTTCCATTTCCTTGGCAAATACCTGTCATGGATGTAAGAAAGTTTCTTCCAGTCTTCAGCAGAATCATCATTATGCTAAAGGAACTCAACCTGAATTCACGATGATTACCGTATATTTATGTATTCACTAATTCACGTATTCACTCACCCATTCATTCATTCATTCATTCATTCAACAAATGAGTCACCTACCCTTCATCAGGTATGATACTGACTACTAGGATATGGAGATGATTAAGAAAAGGTTTCTGCAATCAAGAGACTCCCAGTTTAGTGGGGAAAATAGGCAAAATGTCCCTATCCTATAGGCATAGGCATTACTATTGTGAAGGATACCCCCTCATTTATTTATGTACCGGGTAGGGCAGCAGGTGCTGGACGCAGTGGTGAGCAGGATGGGGCCCATCCGTTTTTCCAGGGAGCATCTGCTGTGGTGAGAGAGTCAGGGAGCGCGGGCATTCACAGTCAGCACAGGGAAAGCGTGTAAACGTATGTCCCTGGAGAGCTGATCTTCAGCAGCCTGGCTGGCCTGGGTATACCAAGGCAGGATTGAGGATGGGACCCCCCCAGGGAAGGGGTTAATCCTCAGCTCCCGCTGTCAGAGGCTTGCATCTTGCAAGAAGTAAATGCTTGGTTGTGAATAGTAGAGAGGTCGCTGAGCCAGCAAAATGGAAAATGGGAGCCAATAAAGCCAACAGTCATGGCATTGAGGGAAAATCCTGCTGGAGACACCCAACCCAAATGCTAAGAGTGATCAGAGTTAAGGTTAAAACAAAGGGTATTCAGAAAACTAGATGTGAGCGATTCGGAAAGGCAGTGGAAATGACTGGCTCTCACTGGGGCCCAGAACTGATGAACATCTACTCCAAGCTTCCATTTTGCAGATGGGGAAACTAGGTCCCAGCAAGGAGGAGGTTACCTACCCAGTGTCCGTAGAGTTAATGTGTCAGCATATGTCAGAACCCAGTTGCCATCTTGGAATGAAAGGGAAAGAGGAGGGAATGAATTTGTTGAGCGTCTACTCGCTTTTTACATGAGCCATGAGCTTTACCCTTCAGTACTTCAATTTATTCTTATATCAGCTCTGAGAGATTAGCAGAACTGTCATTCTCATTCTATAGATGAGACAACTGAGACCTCTTCAAAACATGAAGCAACTTCCTCTCCAAGACCACACATCTTAGGGAGAGAGAAAGTAAGGATTGGAACCCAGTTCTGTGTGTCTCCAGCACTCATGTGCTTTTCCCTCTGCCTCACTTCCTGTTCTCCACGCAGCCTCCAGGGTGGATGCTTCTCATTTGCAAAATACATATTTGTTGTACAGTGAGCGGCAGTAATTAATGATCCGTTCCAAGGCAGGGGAAACTTGCCTAGTAAGCACACACGAAAAGAGAAAAATACAGCAGTGCCCTTTTTCTGTGTAGATTTCTCATTTTCACTAATATTCCCAAAAGGAGGGAAAGGGGAAAAAAATGACCTGTGCCCTGTCCTGAGTCACTGAGAGGAGAGACAGGAACCTCAGCCCTTTCCCTGGAGTAGAAAGAGCCTCCTTTCCCACCATGCTCCTGGCTCACCCCAGCCCGACTTCCCGTCCCTTTGCCGGAGGTAACCGCTTTACCTCTCCCATCATGAATCATGAAGGCTGTGGCTTGTGGCAGATCATAAATCAGTCCTGGGAGTCTCGAGGACAAATCCCAGGACTTTTAATCTTTAATATTAGACGTGTTTAAAGTGGTGAATATTTCATGAAGGGACTGCTGCATTTTAACACATCATTAGTGACTGCTACCCCTCCCACTTTGGTCGATTATTCTCATCCAAACCTCAAGGATCTCAGCTCCTTCCGTCCATTTTCCTTACCTCTGGCAACAATCAATCAGTCCATTAGGTTGCACGTACTTACAGCCCAGGCGTTCGGTGGAAGACCCTGGGATGTTATTGGAGAGGAGAACTATAGACAGCATCTCTGCCTGCAAACAGCACCCTCTCATATACCAGGTATCCAGAGAAGGGGAAAGGTAGATCTCTCTCCTTCTCTTCTCTTTCTCCTTTTAACAGTCTTATTCTGAATATTGTGAATACTCTCTCTGACCCATTTTTTTCTCCATATTCTGTCTTACTACTCTTTTAGTTCAACCAACATTTACTAAGCCCAGGCTGTTTGCCAGATACTTGCTGGTGCTGGACCTACAAAGATTAAGCAGCGTTGGAATGCATAAAACAAATTAAACTGTTGACACTCGGAATACTTTGTATAAGGTCAAATGTATAACATTTATAGTGAATCAGTGAAAACAATAAGGCTCTTCCATAAATACAAACACTTAGAAGTCAGGAGTTGTGGGCGATAGTTGTAGAACTGTGTTACCCTAGCATCTTATTCACTGCTATGTTTTGTTTTGGTGGCACAAGGTTGAGAAAATCCTGATTCACAAGACTTGAAGTTGTAAAAAGCATGAGCTTGTTAGCACCTGGACTCACAGTCTCAGGGTCCTCTTCAGTGAAACAAAGATGACAGGAGAATTTTTTTTTTTAATGAGGCCTGCGTAAAATCTGTTTACCTGGCAACCAGACTTAAAGTGACAGTGCCCTTCAGTGTCCTCAACTCTAGCATATAATATCTGAGCGTTTAGCCATCATTTTTTTTTTATTATTAAAGAGATTTTAAAATAAAACTTTTTAAGGAACATTAAAATCTAAAAGGTGCAAAGTCCCTAAATCTCCCCCATTGAGCTAGACGTTTCCATGAAACATAATTTGAAAACGCTTGGGTCAAGCCAACCAGAATCACTGTAGGACTGAAGAATTGCAGGTTCATCTGGGTATGTGCATGAATGTGATTACCAGAAGATGAGGAAGATGGCAACGTGACAGCAGTAGTCTGGAAATTGATCAAAGCCATAGATAGTTAATTATTCATTCAACTCACAGCGTTGAGCACCTACACTGTTCTATGCACTGAGTTCAGCCAGGGCACTTCCTACCAGTGTTTCCCAAAGTGTGTTCCACAGGACACTAATCCTATGATTTGTTTCACCAGCAAGCCTTCCAAGGTGAAATAAGTTTAGGGAAAACTGTATACGTTATCACCCTCATGAAGAATCATACTCTACTGGCACTAAGGAATGGTACAGTCTTTCACAAACTTTTTTTTAATGGAATCTATTTTTGGTTTTTTAATGGAATCTATTTTTGGTAAAGCATCTGGGAACATTCCACAAATAC